>NW_026606150.1:35000-1235000 GCF_029834395.1 Sorex fumeus
AGCATGTACGTGTGTGCATGTATGTATGTGTGCAAAGGTATTTTTACACGTGTGTGAGCATGTACATGCGTGCATGTATGTATGTGTGTGTGCACAGGTGTGTTTACACGTGTGCGTGAGCAAGTACATGTGTGCATGTGTATATGTGCATAGCTGTCTATGTATGTGTACATATATGTATGCATGAGCATATATGTGTGTGTATGTGCGCAAGTACATGTGTGCACGTATGCATGTGTGTGTGCGTGAGCTGCCTTCTCTTCTGCCCCAGGACAATGTGTCCCTCATTCTCGACGTGCCACTGGAGCCCAAAAGACTTTCCCCAAGTGCGCCACCAATGTACCTGAGTCCCCCACCAAGCTATGAGGAGGTGATCGGCGCTCGGTCAGAAGACCCTGAGGTGAAGGACAGGTGAGAGGCCTGGTTGCTGCCTCGGCCAGGCTGGGAACTGATGCAGGTGGGGGCAGCCAGCGAGCAGAAAGGGCCAGAGCTCTCTGCTTGCCACAGTTGTGGCAGAAGTAGGGTCATCCCATCCCCTCAGCAGGGGGAGACCCCCCAGGCCCATCCAGTAACACCCTTGTAACTCCACTCTAACCCTATAAAACCATGAAAAAGGTCTGTAACACCCCATAATATTCTGGAAGAATCTTGGTGAGCCATCTCTTCTAAACACTCTTGTGACAGGTGGGGAAACTGAGGCCCAGGTGGGTGAAGCTTACTCAGGTTCCCCCACATGCCCTCAGCCGAAATGCGGGACTAAAGCCTTCCTACCCGCGATACGCTCCATCATCCTTGGCCCCACTCCTCCCCTGATGGTCCGTCTGGGAGCAGGAAGGAAGCCCACAGCAACCTGTGTCCAACCCCCACCCCCATTCTGAGTTCCCCAAACCGCAGCCCTACAAACTCTAACCCCATCCCCAGCCCCCAAGAGCAGCAAGATGGAACTCAGAGCTACACCCTCCCTCGTCCCCTTACCCCCAGCATTCCCCTGCCCCCACTGTATCCCGGTCCTCAAGGCAGGTCTCTGGGGGTGGTAGCAATATGGTGCATTCATTCATTCATTCATTCATTCATCCCACAGGCCAAGACTGAGTCTCTACCCTACACTTTCTGGAGTTAACCAGCAACAGCAAATCCAGTATATATCCCAGCTTCTTTGAGGCTGACACTGATGGATAAGAGAGGCACAATAAACATATACTCAGAAATGGAGAGTAATGAATGATGAGGTGAGAATCCCACCTGGAATACGGTGACCTAGTGTTAACCTGGAAGCTGGAAGCTGAGACTGTGGCCAGGTGGAGTCCACCCTGAGGCAGAAGCAGGGGTGTCTGGGCCCTGCCATGCTGTCCCTGCTGATTGGCAGCTGGTGCCGGTCAGGGGACTAAGTTTATCCGGGTCCTGGCTTAGCTCTTCCAGGTCAGAAACCTCAGCCCATGGGCCTCGCCTCCTTCTCTGCCCAAGATGACCACAGACTCTCCCCCAGGGCTTTCACACCCTTCTGAGCAGCCCTGCTGTCTTCCCTTCACAGTGGCACGTTGTCTCCTGTGTGCACTGTCCCTGCCGGGACACGGACGAACCATGTTCAACAGTGATAGATGTTCCTTTGTCACCTGTCCCATTCTGCCAGGGGCAGGGTACCCTGGGAGTGAATCCAAGCAGTGCCGTTCCTGCACTTTAGTAGGCAAGGGCTTGTCTGTAAGCGGGTTCCCATAAAAAGCATTTCATTTATACCAATGAAACTGTGAGGTTTGTTTCCTTGACACTGTTTCCCAGTCACCTGTATCCAGGTTCCAGTTGTGCACCTCTTTCTCTGTAGGCAGCCTGTCCTTAGCTTTGAACTGCTACACGTATATGCACGCGCAGTCCAGACATGCACGTATACACACACATACCTGTACACATATGCACGCCCTCTCCTGGTGATGAGGTTTCGCTTTTCAGAGGAGAAACTGAGACCCGGGGATGGGGGTAGGGGTAGATGGGAGGATGAGGAGGGCATCTGTTTGGGACCACCCCCACCCCCCCCCCCACACACACACCTTGTCCTTGGATCCTGTCTGTGTGGTTCCTTCTCCGAGAAGATGGTTCTAGAAAAGCAGAAGCCAGCCCGGGCTCTGCTCCCTCCAGCAAGCCTGCAGCAATGCAGTCCCCAGCCTAGCTGCCCTGAATCCAGCACCTCGGTGGTTGCAAGGAGGGAGCTTGCGAGGGACCCACCCCAGGGTCCAGGGGTGCCATGACCACGCACAGAGATGCCAGACTCACAGCCCTGGAGAATGCCCACCCACACCGGGAGAAGCTCCTCTTCTGCAAACAGCCCCCCACGACCACCACACAGGCAGGGACTGTCCAGGTAGACAGGGGTATCCCCCAATTTGAGCAACCCACACTGGGCTGGACCCACAGCACCACGGCCATGTTCCAGAGAGCAGCGAGGTACCCCCACAGGGTCCCCAGCTCTGGGAGAAAATAAGGAAATGCTGGAGGTGTTCCCACATCCAGCGCAAATCCAGAGTGAGGACTGACTCGCAGCTGCCCAGACCCCAGGGGCTCCCCAGGTCCCCACCATGGAGCTGCCCTGGCTGGGAAAGCCGACAGGGCACCTGGCCCCCACAGCAGCTCTGGCCATCGGGGCCCATTGGACCCAAAAGCAGAGTCAAAAGCCCTTTGTCCCCTTTAGTAACTGGTTCCTCGCCAGACTCTGCATCGATGTCAGTGATCAGGCACTAGAAATTTCTACTCAGAATCTTCACACCCTTCCTTCACCCTTCACCTTCGCTTTATTTTTTTTTTTAATTTTTATTAGTGAGACATCATGAGGTACAGTTGTAGACTTACAAATTTTTGTGCTTGGGTTTCAATTATACAACGATCAAATACCCATCCCTCCACCAGTGCCCATTTCCCACCACCACGGATCCCAGTATCCCTCCCACCCCCCCATCCCCCTTATCCCACCCTGCCTCTGTGGCAGGGCGTTCCCTTTTGTTCTCTCTCTCTTATTGGGTGTTGTGGTTTGCAAAAGAGGCAATGGGTGACAATCATGTTTGGCCTAGTATCCCTCTGGGCTGGTTTCCTTGTCAAGCTAGGAGCCCATCAGACTATGGACCGAATATGATCACCACTTAGTACCCATATTGCAAACCATAACACTCAAAAGGAGAGAGAGAGAGAGAGAGAGAGAGAGAGAGAGAGAGAGAGAGAGAGAGAGAATATGCCTGCCACAGAGGCAGTTGGGAGTTAGGGTGGAGAGAGGGATCCTGGGAACATTGGTGGTAGAAAACGGGCACTGTTAGAGGGATGGGTACTCATCATTGTATGACTGGAACGTAATCACAAAAGTTTGTAAGTTTGTAACTGTACCTCATGGTGATTCATTAAAAATAAAAATAAGGGCTGGAGCAATAGCACAGTGGATAGGGCATTTACCTTGCATGCAGCCAACCCAAGTTCGAGTACCAGCATCCCATATGATCCCCTGAGCACCCCCAGGGATAATTCCTGAGTGCAGAGCCAGGAGTAACCCTGAGCATCGCTGGGAGTGACCCCAAAAAACAGAAAGAAAGAAAGAAAGAAAGAAAGAAAGAAAGAAAGAAAGAAAGAAAGAAAGAAAGAAGCGTTGGCCACGACCATGGTGCCTTGCCTGCCTTACTGTCTCTCCATCCCCAAGACAGTCATTTACTCTTCATGAGATTTTTTTTTTTTTGCTTTTTGGGTCACACCAACGATGCTTAGGGGTTACTCCTGGCTCGGCACTCAGGAATTACTCCTGGCAGTGCTCCGGGGACCATATGGGATGCCAGGGATTGAACCCCAGTCGGCAGTGTGCATGCAAGGCAAATGCCCTATCCACTGTACTATCGCTCCGGCTCCCTCTTCATGAGATTCTTGTGAGAATTAAAGGAGACCAACCAGATACGCCATAAGAACAGTGTCTGGGGGACTGAGCAATAGTGCAGCGGGGAGGGCATTTGCCTTATACACCATGACCTGGGTTCTCTTCCCTGCATCCCATATGGTCAGCCAAGCACTACCAGGAGTGATTCCTGAGCATAGTCAGGTGTGAACCCCAAAACAAAATAAGTGAATGAATAAAATAGTGTCTGATTGTGTGCACCAACTCTGGAACAATGGAACAGAGTCCAACTCTTGTCCCGGACGATCATCCTACACACCTCCCCACCCCAAGGGGCTGCTGAATGAGCAAGTCCTTTAGTCTCCTGAGGAGGATTGTGAAATTGGAGAGCATCTCTGATTAGCCCCAAGCCACCACCCTGCAGCCTCTGTCACAGGACCCCCGTAGTTGTCCTGCAACCATGGGAAGACCTAGGAACACAGAGGTACTTACACAACCTAGGGTTGAGAGCTCAAAGATACCCATGCCATGAATAGGCTAGGAGATACCATCCACCTGGGTCACAGACTGATTGGTATATGACAAAGCTTAGTGGGAGGATCATGGTTATTTAGAGGGACAGAAAGGGGTGCCCTATGTGCCATTCATGAGATGGGAAAAGGAAGATGAATTCTGAGCTTACTGGGCTAGATGGGATGGAGGGTCACAAGGTGTCACGGGATTTCTGTGAGCTAATGCAGAGATGGAACAATGAGCCTTACAGATATCACAGGTGTCAGCTCCCCCTGCCTCAAGCCCCAGCTGCTGGCAATTGCAAGGCCATCAAACCACACTAATCACTGGAATACCGGTTCCCCCGGCAGCAGCTCATCCTCCTTCAATGCCAGTACTCGAAGCTTGCCCACAAGCACCTCGGCCCAGGTGCTCAGAAAGAACTCCAACAGAACCCCATCAGCCATTCATAATAAGCCAACTGTAATTGTTCTAGGGGTCCCTTCCCAGAGCCATGGGGTGGGGGAAGTGGGGGGGAGCTTCATCTACGCAGGGAAAATTTCACTGCAGAAGACCAGCATCCTGACAAGACTAGAGATTTCACTGAAAACACAGACACTTAAGTCAGCCCGCTCCCGCCCGCAGGGGCTGTTTGTTCTGGGTTTGAAAGAGGCTCAGCCTCCAGGGTCTGCCCAGGCCCAGTGAGCTCCATGTAGGACCCTATTTGCTCTCCATTCCAAGTCCTAGCCCCTCTCTGGGCATGATGTGGCCTCTCTTGACTTAAGACCCTCCTGGTCCTTCCCCTGGGAATTCTGACAGCTTGACATTGGTTCCAGGTCCATCTTGGGTGCACAGGGGAGGTATAACAGCACCTCCCTTACTTCTTGCTTCATGCTCCTGCACCACACGCTGTGCATGTATAAGGTGCCTGCGAGCCCAGACGCAAGCCTCTTCCCTGACCAGCCCTTTACAATCTCCCCCATCCCTCTCCTCTTCTGGGATGCACCTGCAGGTGTGGACACAGGTGTGAATGCAGGTCATGAGTGTCCTCACAGATAAATGCCTTTCAGGGGACTGGAGTGATCCCTGGCATCCTATCTGTTCCCCCAAGCACCACCAAGAGTAATTCCGGAGTGTATGTGGAGCATGGTGACAGACACTGGAGTAGATAAGACCCAACCTTGAAAAGCAGCCCAGAAGCAAAGCCTTGCAAGAGGGAGTATCTGGGCAAAATTGGCGAGAATAGGGTGCCAGCCAGCACCAGGCATTCAGCCTTCAGTCTCACTCAACCTCCTGGCCACATGAGCTCAAGACACAGAAACTGTCATGAAATTTATATGCAAGCGGTACTACATGGAAAGTATCACGCTAAGCAAAAAGGAGTCAGAAAGAGAGGCACAGATATAGAAAGATTGCGTTCATCTGGGGAACATAAAGTAACAAAATAGGAGACTAACACCCAAGAATAGCCAAGATAAGTAAAAGGAGGTTCACTCCACGGCTTGGAGGCCAGCTGCACATGCTAGGGGAAAAAGCAGCTCAGATAGAGAAGGGAGCACCAAATA
This sequence comes from Sorex fumeus, assembly GCF_029834395.1. Classification (NCBI taxonomy): domain Eukaryota; kingdom Metazoa; phylum Chordata; class Mammalia; order Eulipotyphla; family Soricidae; genus Sorex; species Sorex fumeus. The sequence goes on from NW_026606150.1 coordinate 40,914, forward strand.
AAGGGTGTTGGGAGGATCCTCCCAGGATGGGAGACCCATGCTGAAAGTAGACTATAGACCGAACATGATTGCCACTCAATGCCTCTTTTGCATACCCCAGCACCCAAAAGGAGAGAGAGAACAAAAAGGGAATTCCCTGCCACAGAGGCAAAGTGGGATGGGGGGGATGGGAGGTGGGAGGGATACTGGGATCAGTGGTGGTGGAGAATGGGCACTGGTGGAGGGATGGGTACTCGAACATTGTATAACTGAAACCCAAGCACAAAAATTTGTAAATCTACAACTGTACCTCATGGTGTTTCACTAATAAAAATTTTAAAAAAGGAAAAGACATAGAAACTGTCACATAAGCTTAGCAAGGCATCCTAACTGCAGCATCTAGCCTTGATTGGGGATTGGACGGGGCCAAAACAGAGTTGGAGAGGTGATAGCGAATAAAGCTAAATTTTCTGTGATTGGACCATCCTCTTAAGCTGAGACCCCCTATAAAATATGTGTATATTTTGCAATAAAGTGAACAACCATCAGCTGCTCCCGAAAGGCTTTTCTCTGCGTTCCCATTATCCTTCACCCCACGCCTGCCCAGACCCAGTGCACAACGTGTCCAGTCACGTTGGGGTAAAACTGTTCCCCAACAAGTGCGGAGCTGGAGGAACGCCTGAGCACTGGAGACCGTTCAGTGAGCACGACCGACTCGAACACAAATTTGACTCCCATCAAATTTTTGTGCCTGGTTTATATTTGTGCCCGGGATCTGCCAATAGCTGGGGCAAAGATAGGCACAGCCAGCCAGTGGCCATTTCCCTCTCATTCAGTGCCTGGCCAGGCAGCAGAGCATTTGACTAAGGTCTCCATTGTCCTGACTCTCCCCTTTAACCAAGGGTGGCCACAGAATTTAAGTCCTGTGGGACATCTGGAAAGGATGCTCAAAGGAAGCTGACCAGACTAGGAATTAATGCTCTTTGTTCTAATCTTATTTCTTCTAGACATCAAACTGCCACTTTGGACCATGAAGTGGAGGTTGGTTTTATTGTGATTATTTTGGGTTTGTTTTTTAAGAAGTGTCATTTTAGGAACGACACTTTGCTCCAAAATGAAACAAACACCAGCATATCTGGGGAAAGGAATCTGGAGTCCTAATTCCAGCCCCCTAATTCCAGCCTGTCTCTGAGATCTTTACTTGAGAGAATGAGCTAGAAAGGGCCCCAAGGTGTCATAAGTTTGGACTATGGAAATTCACCAATAAATATACTGAAGTCCAGTACATGTATTGTCCACAACAGCTATGTTTAGATTACACCCAAAATTACCCTGGGAAAAAAGTCCTGGTATTCGCATGCAACCTCTGATTCCAGAAGTCATGCCCACAGCCCACCCCCAGCACCATCTAACAGCACACAGCAGTGAAGAAAAAAACCGACTGGAGATTGATGATGTAGAGCATTTTCTCATGTGCCTTTTGGCCATTCGGATTTCTTCTTTGGGAGGGTTTCTGTTCATTTCGTTGCCCCATTTTTTGATGGGGTTGGATGTTTTCTTCTTGTGGAGTTCAACCAGTACCTTGTGTATTCTTGATGTCGACCCCTTGTTGGAGGTGTGTTCGGCGAATATCCTTTTACCAGGAATTTTGCTCCATGGCTTGGAGCCCAGCCACACATGCTAGGGAAAAAAGGAGCTCAGAGAAGGGAGCACCAAATAAAGGGTGTTGGGAGGATCCTCCCAGGATGGGAGAAGCATACTGAAAGTAGACTACAGACCAAACATGATTGCCACTCAATGCCTCTTTTGCAAACCACAACACCCAAAAGGAGAGAGAGAGAACAAAAGGGGATGCCCTGCCACAGAAGCAGGGTGGTATGGGGGGGATGGGGAGGGATACTGGGACCCGTGGTGGTGGAAAATGGGCACTGGTGGAGGGATGGATGCTTGATCATTGTATAACTGAAACCCAAGCACAAAAATTTGTAAGTCTACAACTGTACCTCATGGTGTTTCACTAATAAAAAAAAAATTTTTAAATTACACTGGAATATTTTACTGCACCGAGGCTTGGTGCTCCGAACTACCAAGTCGTTAGCTGGTTCAACTAGCCATGCCCTATAGTTCTTTCTCTAGTGGGATGTAATCTGGGCTCCCTTTGATCCTTTCAGCTCTTATGGAAATTTAAAATGTCAGCCCAAGGTGTCAGAGCAACATTGGGTTGCATTTTTGCCTTGCATGTGGTCAACCCAGGTTTGATTCCCAGAATCCTGTATGGTACCCTGAGCACCACCAGGAGTAATTCCTAAGTGCAGCTCCAGGAGTAACCCCTGAGAATTTCCAGGTTTGACCCAAAAAACAACAACAACAGCAACAACAACAAAAGTCAGCCTGATACTCAAACTCAGACTAATTCCAGGCCTAAAAAATGGGATTATCCACCCAGTTTGTTTGAGAGGAAGATTAGTTTAAAAGGATTTAAAGACAAATAAATAAAAATGCCTCTGTTTACTGTGAAGAATTTTTCTGGGGAATTCCTTCATAGTTTGCAACCTCCTGACATCTCCTTATAAGGCTGTTTTTGCTTTCGTGAGAAAGATAGGATTCGAAGATTCTTCTCTGCTACAGTTTTTTAAAAAAAAAAAAAAAGCTTCTGCAAAAATTTGAGCCATCCTTTCCAGAAGAAATCTCTATCAGAAGTATGAAGAATAAGTCACACATGCAACTGTATATTAAGTTGCCCCATGTTCTATAACTAAAGTTCCATCTTATTCTGCTTGTTTGCCAATATTTTAGACTTGGGAGGCAAATTATTTCCTTGTCCGGAGTTTCTGCCCTTGGAAAAGCCATAAAAGAAATCACACACTTGTCTCCTGCAGCATGGAGCTGGAATGGGGGACTTCCAGGCGGGAAGTAAGTATCCTCTTCTATCATCTCTCCCCAAGATGGAGCAAACACCAGCAATTCTGGAGACCTGCAGTATTTGAGTATTGAGAATCTAGACTCTTGGAGCACCAGATTGGACCATGGAGTAAGGCAGCAGCCAGTCTTGCTTGACCCTTCCTAGTGATAATGCAACACCACTTCATCATCCCTAGGTTGCATAATAGTCTCTGTGTTCCCAGGTCTCGTAGCTGTACCGACAACTACAGGTCAGATCCACTATTGCATTGACTATTCATGGTTCTCCTATTGGCAGTCATTATTAACTCTGTGATTTATTTATATATATTTTTTTGCAAGCAAACCTCCCTGGGGGAGCTATAATAAATGTTTGCACATATGTTCTCAGCAAATAAACTTTTTCCCTGTAGTATGGGTTTGAGAGTCTGGGCTCCCAGGAAGGCCCACCGAGGGACCATCTACTGGCTAGTCTCAATAACAGATTGGCTGGTGGATGTTGCACCTTGCTATTCACATAAGAATGCCCCATGATGCCCGCTGGTGCTGGGGTGAAAAATTTTTCCTTCTAACTTAATGAGTGTTACCTGCTTAAGCATTTTCTTTTTCACTTATTACTGAGCAAAAGGAACACTGTTTTCCCTTCTACCTGCTATTTGAAAATCACTTGATCACTTGACCACTTGACTTCCCGTTAATCATCTATCTGATCGAGTGCGCGCCAGTAACATCTCCATTTGTCCCTGCCGCGTGTTAGTGTAGCCTAATGGCATCTGTTCAGTTTTAGGAACACGAAGAGCCTCAAACCTATCATTCAGGGTCTTGACAAAGAAGTCTGACCATCTTGTAGGTGGGCAGCCTTCGGTCTTTTGACGTCCCCTGGAATCCAGTCAGTAACAGCTCTAGTCCAGCGGTTGTCTCCAACTCTCATTACATGTCTAGCCCATCTGATTTTCGACGCCGTGGCAAACGAGACAGCGTCCCTGATTCTTGACCGTCGACGGAGGTCAGAACTCCGGACTCTTTGTCTCATTTGAGTGAAATGTGATACTCCAAGCATAGTTCTTTCAATTCCTCTTTGGGAGACCTGAATAGGGTTCTCATCCTGTTTCCATAGGGCCCAGGTCTCTGAGGTGTATGTTAATGCAGGAAGAACAGTGGAATCAAAAAGATGTGCCAGGAACCAGAGGTTCTTCGTCCTCTTAGCTATTTCTTCAGATGCTCTTGAAGGCATTCCAAGCCGCTCTCTTCTTCCTGTGCAACTCAGGTGCCCAGTCATTTGTCATGTTGACTTCTCAGCCTAAGTACACATAACTGTTGCATTTGGAGATGATCATTCCATTGAGAGTGAATGGAATGTCAGGAAAGAGACTGTTTCTCATAAACATTGTCTTCATGAGATTCAGCTGGAATCCGACCTTTCCACACTCATGGTCGAAGTCGGCCAGCGTTTGTACCGGTTGGCTAATGTTTGGTGTTATTAGAACGATGTCATCAGCAAAGCAGAGGTGGTGTAGTTGCCGACTGTCTATATTCACTCCCATTCCTTCCCATTCCAGTCGTCATATGACATTCTCGAGGGTGGCACTGAAGAGTTTTGGTGAAATTGTATCACTCTGCTGAACCCCTCTCTTGACATTGATGATCACTTCTTTGTAGAATGGTGAGATCCTGGTAGTGAATCTGTAATACAGCTCACAGAGGATCCTGATATGTTGAGTTTGAATGCCCTGATTGGCTAGGGCTTCAATGACCACTTCCATCTCAACAGAATCAAAGGCCTTCTTTAAATCAATGAATGTTAGACAGAGAGGCATCTTGAACTCCCGAGAAACCTCAATGAGCTTGGTTACCATGTGGATATGGTCAATCGTGCTGAATCCTTTTCAGAAATCAGCTTGCTTGCATGGTTGTCCCTCATCTAGTGTTCTGCCAATCCTATTCAGGATGACTCGAGTGGACAACTTGTAGATGATAGACAATAGTTGCCAATGTCGTGGAAGTTCCTTTCTTGTACAGTAGTACAGTCCTGCTGGTTCCATTGGGATGGAACCTTGCATTCAGACAGGTAGGATGTGAAGAGCCAAGCCAGCGTATTGATGAGTACTGATGGCAGGTTCTTCAGGTGTTCAGGTCTAACCTTGTCTGGACCAGGTGCTGTTTGTTTCTTTACTGATGAAATGGCGTGTCTGATTTCAGAAGGGAGAACGTTGGGAACGACATATCCATCCTGTGGAATTTGGTATTTGGGCAGGTGGACATGGCTATCAAAGAGATCTGAGTAGAAGTCATGAATAATCTTCTCCATTGCCCTTCTGGAAGATGTGATAGATCCATCAGGACATCGGAGGGTAGTAATCTTGGTCTTGGTCTTGTAGTTGGCGAAGGACAGGCTGGTGTTATGAATGCTTTTCCCAGCTTCTGCCACATCTACCAGCATTGCTGCTCTTCTCTCTTTGAGGTCTTCTTTGATCGCATCTCTGCACTGCTTTGCGAGCTCAGATATTTGCTTGTGGTTGCCTGAGGCATGTGCCAAACCACGTTGGCAAATAAGCTCAAAAGTTTTCGAAGACAGGCATTTTTTTGTGGCTATCTCTCTCTTGGCATTCCTCGCACAATCATGGAGGTGTGAACCAATCAATCATATTCTTCATCAATGTTGTCAACGACAGCATCTTCCCCATGTTGCAGCAATAGTGCCAAAGAGTTCCCAGTTGGTGGTCATTCTGGGAGTTCTCTTCTTAAACTTTGCAGCCCTTTCTCCCCACTCTGTGAAGCAGAGTTTTGCACGAAGGAGACAGTGGTCCGATCCTGTTTGGAATTTTGGGACAACAGCGACATTAGTCAGGCAAAACTGTTGATTAAATATGATGTGGTCAATTTCGTTGTGGAACCATCCACCGGGAGACTCCCATGTCCAACGTTTAGATTCGGCCTTCTGGAACTGTGAGTTACCATGGATGGTCTTCATCAATATGATGAACTCAGACAGTCTGTCACCCTGTTCGTTCCATTCTCGGCCATGGATCCCAATGTGGAGTTCTTCGGCTGATCTTCTCAGTCCTATCTTAGCATTAAAATCACCAACAATTATCTTGTAGAAGGTGTGGTCTTATTTATAGAACTTCTCCAGATCCATGTAGAACTTCTCAATTTCTCCTTCATCATAATTGGATGTTGGTGCGTGAACAACAAAGATAGAAACTGCCGGCAGTGAGCCACATCTATTCACATTATAACACATTTAATACCCATCTTCCAGGATTGCCGCACCATATTTGATAGGGTTCAAATATGATTTGAACCATGGGAACACCTACAAGGGCGATTAGAGGCCGCCCCAAAAGCATCTATCCCTCTCAAAGAGCCTGGCAAGCTACCGAGAGTATTCCGCCCACATGGCAGAGCCTGGCAAGCTATCCGTTGTGTATTCGATATGCCAAAACCAGTCATTACAATGGGTTTCATTCCCCTGACCCTGAAGGAGTCACCAATACGGCAGCGTTGAGAAGGATGAGGAAGGAGAGGCTGTTAAAATCTCAAGGCCGAACTAGGCTGCCAAAACGAAGAAAGACAAAAATAATTGTCTGTACTTTCAATGCACGTACGCTGGCATCAGATGCATCCATCGAGGACCTGATGGTACAAGCGCGAAAGATCAAGTACGACATCATTGGTCTGACCGAGACAAAAGGCATCAATCACATCACACCATTTTTGACACTGGAGAAGAACTGTTCCTCGAAACACGTGATAAAAGAAGCATTGGAGGCGTCAGTGTCCTTGTCAACACGAACTTGGCCATGACCATTGATTCATTTGAATGCCTAACAACCCGAATCAGATGATTTGAAAATCAAAAGATGGAAACCTGAGTTAACAGACCACAGATTTCTGATGAATCCTTGTGGATTTCATCTGAATGAATGGCTAGAGAAGAAATCCAGTTGGACTCCAAGAAGTTCTCCTTGATTCTCCTTTGACCTCAGGAGCCCATGCTTAAGCAAACCTAGTGGTTTTACCAATGAGCCCTGCTCTGCCTGACTGAACTGGCTTTCTCTGAGACTTCAGTTTTATCTCTCTAGCTGGACGCCACACAGTTTGTGGATAATATCACCATCTTGCATTTTAGTGGGGCCCCCATGATACCAAGTCCACACAAAAAAAGGTTGCAAAACTGGTTCTCATTTGTTGTCTCAACCTACATCCCCTTAGAAAATGTTTAGGAAGAAATCCCTAGTCTATATTTTATAATCTATAGACCACAATCTATATCGAAGAACCCCACTAACTCATCAAACACTGAATGATAAACTCATCATGATTCCAAGCCATAATAATCATTTAATGGTGAACCCAGTGATTCATAATCATTCACCCGCCACGCCTTTATTTATCCTTTTATTCTCTTTTTGATTCTATTCTTTGCTATCTCAAGACATTCCTCCCATGCTGTGGGTGTACCATTGACTTGAAAGAATCACTCCATGGCATCACCATGAAGAGAATCAAGAGATATAAGCAAAATCCCCCTGATCACCTGCCACCAAAAAGCAAGTCTGGCTGATGTTTCATCTTTACTCATTCACTCAATAATTATTTATTGTCACTGTCACTGTCACTGTCCTCCTGTTGTTCATCGATTTTCTCAGGCGGGCCCAGTAACGTCTCCATTGGAGACTTTGTAGTTACTGTGTCTGGCATATCGAATACATCACGGGTAGCTTGCCAGGCTCTGCCAAGCGGGTGAGATACTCTCGGTAGCTTGCCAGGCTCTCCGAGGGGGGGCGGAGGAATCGAACTCGGGTCAGCCATGTTGGCTGCGTGCAAGGCAAACGCCTACCGCTGTGCTATCGCTCTGATTATTAAATGCAAATATTAGTCTGGGTTCTGGAAACACGGTAACAAAATAGGGAGAAAATCCTGTCCACAGGAAATTGGTGTGATAGCCAGTGGGAAATAAGCAATCAGCAAGTACAATAGTTTCATCTAGTGCAACTAAGGAACAAGAAAGAGCTTCCTCCGCAATCTGCCCTGACGGAGAGTCAGGCTATGATCTGGTACTATCCTTGCCAACCACATCTTCCCCAACAAAAGAGGCCACAAGATTCCCCTTCATAATAACAGACTCCTGATCCTGCGCAACGAACACTTTCTATTCCAGTTACTATAGCTGAGTGACAGACAACCCCAGAATTCAGTGGTAGAGTAACATTATTCTAGGCTCCCAGAGTCCATGATCCAGAATTTGCATGAGGCATAGCAAAAGATTGTCCCTGTCCCACCACTTCTGGGACCTCTTCCAAGGAAGACTCAAAAGTTGGCAGTGAAAAATCATTTGGAAGTATCTTCACGGGTACCAGGGTGTGGATAGTCGGCCAGGCGGTCCAATGGGAGGTGCTTGTATTCAACCGCCATCTTGCGAGGGAACCCAACCATCCCCCGTGGTGGCTGAATGAGAGCATCTCCCGGAGAGCCAAGCCAAAGTACCCGGCACTGGCAGCACCCAGCTTCAGGTGTCACATCGCAATCCTTCTGCCAAACCCTCTGGGCTAAAGCCCATCCAGGTTGGGTCTGCATCCAGTTGGGGAGTGTGTGAACACAGAACCCAGGACTTGAAGGGAAACATGTTTGCAGCAACACAAGGGTGCTGTGGCAGCAAGCTTGGCGAGTGAAACCTCTACTTTCTGAGTCCAATTTCAGAAACACAAAACAAAGAGGGAGGGTGGAGTCCCTGGCCTTATCTCTGAGAACTGAAACCACTGAATCTTATCTGAGCATTATGTAACACTTCAGCTGGAACAAAAAAATAAAAACACAGCCAAGTAACCTTTTGACAGAACAGCCCCTGACCACAGACAAGAGATCCCTAAGTGACTGTGACCTCCCTAAGTGACCTGACATTTCTGCTTTGGGCCTTATTTATTTTTAAATATTTTATTTATTTATTTTTTCCCTTTTTAAGTCATGCAACATGGGGCTTTATTTTGTTTGGGCAGGAAGTGGGGCAGGGAGCCACGCCTAGCATTGCTTAGGACTTACTCCTGGCTCTGTGCTCAGGGATCACCCCTAGAAGTGCTGGGGGGACCATTTGGGATGCCAGGGACTGACCCCAAGAAGGCTGCATGCAAGGCAAATGCTCTACCCACTGTACTATTGCTCTGGCTCCATAGATTTAGACCAAGCACCTAAAACTCAGACACTTTGGAGGTACACCTATACCAGAATCCAAGAACCCTGAATTCAAATTCTCTCTCAGCCTTTCCCCACCAACCTGCACCCATACAGAACAGAGGGCAGCAGAATCAAGGCCTCTGTCATTTCCACAAAGGCCTGAGGTGGTTGGGAATCATCCGATCACACTTCAAGTCACTGGAACCACCAGCAGTACTGGTATGGCCATGTGCACTGGGAGATAGAGGGTCTAGAGGTATAACATGTCTTCTCTGAGCTTAATTCCTGTCAACACTAAAAATGTAATTTTTTTAAGTGGGGAGAAGCAGAGAGATAATACAGGGTTTGGGGTTTTCTTTTTTTTTTGCTTCTTTTGGGGGGTCACATCCGGCGATGCACAGGGGTTATTCCTGGCTCTGCACTCAGGAATTACTCCTGGCGGTGTTCAGGGGATCATATGGGATGCTGAGACTTGAACCCTGGTTGGCCACGTGCAAGGCAAATGCCCTACCTGCTGTGCTATCTCTCCAGCCCTGAGATAGTACACAGTTAAAGGTATTTGTCTTACATGTGGCCAACCCCATTTCAGTCTCCAGCCCAGCATCACCCAGGGTCACTCCTGAACACTGAGTCAGAGAGGGATCTGACCAGAGCACCCGTGGCTTAACTCCCCCCACCAAAATATAACTGTCCTCTCAACGATATTTCTATTGTGGTTATGTCCTTAAAAGTTATCCTTTGGGGTTTGGTGCCACCAGCAAGTCAATCTGTACCTGCGAGGCGAGTGCATCAGCAGCTTGATGGTGCCTTCAGACTTCTAGATACCCCAAATTTTCTGCTTTGCCTTTGGCGAGACCCCAACAACTTGGGGCCAAGTTTACCACGAAAGTAAACGGCCAAAAGTTAGGTATGTGGAAGACACACCCACTGACCACCTCTGGTTCAGCTATATAATTGGAGGCAAGGCCTCTCTGGTTCCTGATCAAACTGCTTAGGCCATGATCCAAGAGACTCAGACACAAATCTCGGAACCCAGAGGTTGAAGTGCGTTTGACAGAAGAGCGTCTGGTTCCCTCAGTAGGTTACCGGAGCCAGGCCACCTCAAGGGGGAAAGGGTGCTGTCCCTCAGCCTGCTCCCCCTTAGCGGCTCGGTGGCCACCATCTTCCAGAGGCCATTGGACAGTCAGGTTTGGACCCACAATGATGAGACACATGGGGCCTTATGGGATGGGGGTGGAGCCAGCCCTTTCCTCCCCGCCCCAACGAGACCCCGGGTCACTGCCCACATACGGCCTCTCTGGCTCCTGATCAAGCTGCTTAATGGCCATGATCCCAGAGACTCAGAAAAGCACAAAAATTTGTAAGTCTACAACTGTACCTCATAGTGTTTCACTAATAAAAATTTGAAAAAATAAAGAATGAAGGCCAGGATGTTTACATAGCTGCGCCCATAGGATGCTAAACAACCAGCAAGTTCCTTTTTGTACAGCAATGAAATCATGGCCATCTCCCATTCTATTCTAGCAGGAATTCTCCTTCTTGGATGCCCATTTGCAAAAACATCATACATCTAAGCTTGAACACGCCAGAGCAATAGTTCAGTGAGTAGGACATTTGCCTTACACACAGCCAACCCAAGTTCGATCCATGGCACCACAGAGGCTCCCCCAAGCCCTTCCAGGAACAATGCCTGAATGCAGAGCCCTGAGCACCACCAGGTATGGCCCAAAACACAGTAAAGTAAGTAAAGGTAAAGGCCCTCCCGCTGATCATCGATTTGCTCGAGCGGGCCCAGTAACGTCTCCATTGGAGAATTTGTTGTTACTGTGTCTGGCATATCGAATACGTCATGGGGAGCTTGCCAGGCTCTGCCGTGCGGAAACTTGCCGGGCTCTCCAAGAGGGGCGGAGGAATCGAACTCGGGTCGGCCATGTTGGCTGCGTGCAAGGCAAACGCCCTACCGCTGTGCTATCGCTCCAGCCCTCGTTTATTTTATTATTTTTATTATTATTATTATTATGGAGCAGAGCGAAAGCACAGCGGTAGGGCGTTTGCCTTGCACACAGCCAACATGGCCGACCCGAGTTCGAGACATTACTGGCCCGTTCGAGCAAATCGATGATCAACGGGAGGGCCCAAAACACAAACAAACAAAAATCTATCGAAGCTAGTTTGACACAGGGGACTATCCTGACTTTGGGGTTTATAAAGGGGGAGCAATTTACCACAATCTCCCACCCTTCCCTTGGCCTGGTTAGGGCCAGAGAGCGTGCTGGAAAGAAGGCAGAGTCATGGGCTCAGGCTGGGGTAGCTGGTTTCTCCCCTTCCTGTTTGAGCAAACCCAGCAGTTGCAGCCAGGGGCCCAGGAGATAAGCACTGCAGGTATGCACGCATGCACAAGCCTGTGCAGCTCCCTTCTTCATGCAGGCATCATCTCTGCACCTGGAATTTTCATGCAGCACCTCCAGAAGAGCCTCCCACCAAAGCTCACAGGTTCTGCCCCCTCACCCCATGCTGAGGTCTCTGTCCTGCCTTTTGAAGACCTGAAACTCCCTGTGGGCCATGGGGATGACTAAGAGAAATGAACCTGTGAGATAACCTCCTGATAAGCACTGTCCTGCTGACCCTGTCCTGAGCACATTCACACAGGCCAGGGGCCAGGGATTAGCCAGCCACAACACGTAGGAAAGGGGTCACGGTCACAGTCACGGTCCTCCTGTTGTTCATCGATTTGCTCAAGCGGGCCCAGTAACATCTCCATCGTGAGACTTGTTGTTACTGTGTTTGGCATATTGAATACGCCAACGGGTAGCCTGCCAGGCTTTGCTGTGTGGGCGAGATACTCTCGGTAGCTTGCCAGGCTCTCCGAGAGTGGTGGAGGAATCGAACCCGGCTTGGCCGGGCCAGCTGCACGCAAGGCAAACGCCCTACCACTGTGCTAGCGCTCCAGCCCGTAGGAAAGGGGGAGGAGCATAAATTGAGAAGAGAGCAGGATCTGAGGGGAGCTCAAGTCTGATGCAACCCACCTCTTTGGAAAACAATGTGGTCGCTCTTCAAAAAAGTAAGAATTAAGGGAGTCGGAGTGATACTACACAGCAGATAAGGTGCTTGCCTTGCATGCAGCTGACCCAGGTTCAATCCCCAGCATTCCATATGATCCCCCAAGTCCTTCCAGGAGTGATCCCTGAGCGCAGAGCCAGAAGGAAGCCCTGAGCACAACTGGGGTATGGCCCCCAAACAAAACAAAACCAAGAATTGAACTTCCTTGTAACCCAGCAATCCTACTTCTTGGTATTGACCCAAAGAATCCAAGAACTCGATTCGGAAAAGACTCCTACGTTCATTGCAGCACTATTCACAATGGCCAAAATCTGGGAACAACTCATGGGTCCAAGAACAGGCAACTGGATACAGAAACAGGCACATATGCACAATGGAATACTACTCAGCTATGAAAAAAAAGATGAAATCAAGTAATTTACAACTACATGGATGGATCTGAATAAAGTCAGCCAGGAGAGGGCCAGCTACAGAAAGCTCTCGCTCTTATGTGGGATATGGTGGGCCGGAGAGGCAGCGGGCAGGGTGCGTGCCTTGCACACGGTTGACACAAGTTCCATCTTCAAAGCCATATTTGATCCCTGAAACCCTCAAGAGTGATCCCTGAGCACAGACAGAGGAATCGGCCCTGAGCAACTGCTGTGTGTGGCCAAAAAAAGCAAAGCTAAAATAAATGTGGGCTATAAATCAGTCCTTGGGTTCCTGGGGAAGTTGTCAGGCTCCCTTCCCCTGCCCAGGTCTTGGGCACACAGGCCCCCAGCATCTGAGGACCGTGACATGCTTCACAGGCAGCAGCTGGGCTGAGTACAGGATCAGGGTTCCAAGATGTGCATCTGAGTCCTATCTCTGGCCACCTGTGGCAACAGCGCTTCCTGCCGTCCGCTGACTCAGGTTACTACGGAAGCCCGCGTGCCCACCCAGCAGTTCTGCCTGCTTGCACTCGCACAGCCATCGCTGGCCTTCCCAGCATTCAGAGCAAGATCCAAGAGAGGCACAAGCCCATGAGAGGGGCACATGCAAGGCAGCTGGGCAGCCTGGCCCAGCATCGTCATCCAGATTCCTTCCTGTGGTGCTGTGTGATGCTGAGCAAGCACCTCAGCCTCTCTTGGCCTCAGTCCCCTTTCCTGCTTCCAAGGAGAGATGCTCTGAGGGGCCATGTCTCCGCAGTCTGATAGCCTAGTGGTGGGGGTCCGGGGAGCTCCCTCCACTGCTAGCTCTCTCTTGCAAGAGTCCCAGCCTCTGTGTGAGATGGGAGGAATAACAATAGAACTTGTGAGGGTTAACTGCATGTGTTCTGGCACGGAGCTTGAGAGTTGGAGGCTGAGTGCAGATTCAGAGATAAGGGATGCAGTGAACCAACAGTCAGTTGATTCAGAAAATCACTGTCACTGTCACTGTCCTCCCATTGTTCATCGAGTTGCTTGAGCGGGCCCAGTAACGTCTCCATTGTGAGACTTGTTGTTACTGTGTTTGGCATATCAAATACATCACGGGTAGCTTGCCAGGCTTTGCCGTGCAGGCAAGATACTCTCGGTAGCTTGCCAGGCTCTCTAAGAGGGGTGGAGGAATCGAACTCGGGTCAGCCATATTGGCTGCCTACAAGGCAAACGCCCTAGCACTGTGCTAACGCTCCAGCCCAGATTCAGAAAATAACCCCCAGAAAACACCTCAAAAAGAGTGGGGAAATGGCACAAGCCTCAGGGGATCATATGTGGTACTGGATATCAAACCCAGGTTGACAGCTTGCAAGACCAGTGCCTTAACCCCTGAACTCTCTCTGCAGCCCTGGGACTATTTCCAACTCTATATAGGAAGGTTGGCACCATCACCATGCTGCCATCTTGCCTTAAGGAAGGGATTTCAACAGGTGGAATTCGCCGGGGTGCAGTTTGGATGCTAGATGGCACCTGCTAGGGACTGGGCAGTATCAGGGGACTCTCAAGCCCCTTTTCCATCCTCCAGGACCTGTGTCTGGGTTCCCCCACCCATGAGCACCCACAACACTCTGCATCCCCATCCTCCACTTCCATTCCTGCAGGGGCAACAGATTCGTGGCTCAGTGGTGGAGCTGTGCCACTAACCCACCAAGCCCCTGGTGCCACTGTCCTGCCCTCACCCCAGTTACACTCAGCTGTGTCCCTGTGGCCAGAGCTCCCTGCCTGGCCTTCCTCTACTGCCCCCAGCACAGCTGGACAACTTCCCAGGCCTTCTCACAAGTAAGCAGCTGGAGAGAAAAGGGTTTTGAACAGACGTCATGGGACAGCAGAACTAGGGCTCTGGGATCCCTGAAATCCCTGAACACACACACACACACACACACACACACACACACACACACCCTTGTGGCCAAATCTAAGAACAACAGCACCGTCAGCCGGTTTGGGAAGCTTCCTGAAATAGTCTTCCAAGAAGAAAGATGCCTGCTGTGAAAGAGAGACACGTATCCCCTCCTGGGTGCCCTCAAAGGAGTTAAGAAAGCTGAACACACTCGGGGGAGGGGGGGGCAAAGGTCACTGTCAAGGCTGGAGCTCCAGGGTGATCCAAGCTGTTCCTAGAATTGGGGCGTGCATGGTAAAGGTACAACTGCACAAAAGTGTTGCAAACGGAGCACTATACAGATGTGATACTCAAGCGGGACATGGGAGGAGAGAAGGCAAGGGCGTGGGCACTAATATCTAACTGGAGGCTTTGCATGGCCCGCTCTCGGATCCACCAGGTGACTAACTCTCACTCCGGTGCTCGGGAATACTCCGACGGGGTCATTTCAGATTGAGCCAGCGCAAAATCATCTGATTACAAACAATAAGTGTGACAGATGAGAGGCCCAGGCAAGGACTGGGGAGGAGCTCCCCAGCCCAAACGATTTTTTAATATTTCCAGCCAGCTCTGCTTCGGGGTCTTCGGATCTCTTCCCAATTCTCCCCTCTTCCAGAAATGGGTCCCCCATCATTCCTTCTGGGGGTGCGGGACTGCTCTTTTTTTCCCTAGGATCTCAAGTCAGGACTTGCCTGTCTATCAAGTAAAAGCGCCAAAGTCCTCTGCGCATGCGCCCGGGCCGTTAGTCTTCCACCCTCCCTTCCCCTTTGCCCATTACCAACATGGCGACCCCAGCAACATTCCAGCACAGCCATGGTGAGTCTTGACGTCATAAGTCGGCGCCGGCAGTTGCGGGGCGCCCGGAGTCTGCACGTGTGCCCGGGTTGGGAACCTTCCTGGGAATCATGGATACGCCGCGGAGGCGCAGCAGGCGGCTGGAGGGTCTGAGGCCGGAGCCCCCTGAGAACTCCGCCTCAGTTCTGCGCGTGAAACGGGCCCTGGTGGAGATCGAATCAGGCGATCCAGAAGTAACCAGGGAGCCCGGGTCTCCTCGGAGCTTGCGGCAGCCGGACCCCGGGTCCCCCGGACATCAGCCGGAGACAAGCCCGGGGTCTCCCCTTCTGCAGCACTGTGCATCCCGGAAGCCCCCCCAAAGGCTGCCAGAGCCGTGCTCACGGCCCCCCCAGCTTCAGCAAGAGCCAAGCTTGGAGTCACCCCGAAAACCACCAGAATCGAGTCCAGATCCCCCCCGGCGGGAGCCAGAGCCAAAGAAGGAGCCCCCGGCGAGATGCGAGGTGCGCGAAGACCCGGGCACGGAGCCAGGCCCGGGGTCCCCCCGACATGAGGCGCAGCTGGGCTCGGAATCACTGGAGCCTTGCCCGGGCCAGGCAGCCCCGGGTCCGGAACCCTCGGGGCCTCTGCAGGAGCTGACACGCCAGTCCCCCGGAACCCCTCGGGCTCTGCCTGAACCGCGCAAGCCTCCCCCGGCCCGGGACGTGGCCACAGACGACATCGGGGCAAAGAAGCGGAAAGGGTCGGCAGCCCCGGCCCCCGCGGAAAAGAAGTCCAAGAAGGAGGAGATGCCCGTAATTCCGAAGGGGAAGCCCAAGTCGGGGCGTGTGTGGAAGGATCGCTCCAAAAAGAGGTGAAAAGGGGGTACAGAAGCCAGGGGTGGGCTTCCTGGGGAGGGGCTCGGAGGCTGCCTGGAGAGTCTTTGGGATGGAGATCACGCCTTTCTGGGTGCAAACAGGTAGTTAGTTGTACACGGTGATCAAGTGTTGGGGTACTGGGAAGGTTGCGCCTTCTCCCTCTGCCGAAAGCCAGCAGCCAGGTATGAATTCATTCAAAAGGCTCCAAGTTTTGTCTGTGTAGGGAATGTAGCCCAGCAAGGACTTTACTGGAGAGGAAGCTGTGAGGTCTTCATCCTCTGTCGCCTGATGCCCTGCCTGCTCTTGGTCATCAAAAGCACAGACGCCCCGTAACCCTCTCCTTGACTTCATTTTCACATTGGTGGAAAAGAATCGCCACTCCCAGGGCAAGGAAAGGTTTTTCAGGAACCTGGTTTCATTGACCTGCCTAGGTCCTTAGACTTTAAACGTGGCCGTTTCCGTTAGAAACTTTCAGCCCAGAGTGTATGGGACACTTGCGGGACACTTTAGGGAGGGTTGGCCCATGTCACCACGGGCTCCGTGGCATTGCATCTCCAAGGAGCAGGAGGTCCGTGGACTTTCTCCTTTTACTGGTCCCAGCCCAGCACAGGCTCTGCAGAGAGCCCGGGGTGAAAGCCTTCAGGAGCTGGTGGCTAAGGGCCAGACAGCCAGAGGCATTGATGTTGGGGACCTCTGGGAGATGGTGGCTGGTGGCTGAGTGCAGGTGAGCGGAGGCTGCTTATGCAGCCTGATACCCTTCCCAGCAAAAGGGAATCGGGGGTGAGCTGGGAAGACCTGGGGGTGTTAGCGTGAAGTGAAAGCGGATTCTCCTAAGCTGGTGGGTTCTTGAGAATTGTATGAAGGATTTGCATACAAGATTGGAAGACTGAAAGTTAGTTTATTGTACAGGAAAGGTAGATGGTTCCAGGTCCCTCCCCAGAGGTCCTAATCCTAACCCTCTCCTTTACCCATGAACAATGACCAAGTCCCTGCGCTGCTCCCTACCCGTGTGTGCTTTCTTCTGTTTCCGGCCACAGCCCCCCACGCAGGCAAAATCCCTGCGTTTCCAACTATCGCTGGGTCTCCCAGCTGTACCCCAGCAGTTCCTCTTTTAGTCCCGGTTTTCCTAGTTTTCCTACTCTCCGGCCACGGTCACTGGCGCGTGGGTGAGAGTCCTGTGCTCAGCACCTTGTCACTAACTGGGCATCTGGGCTATCCCGAGCACCCAAGCCCTCTCTACCTGTCTGGCCCTGAGTGGCCCGCCGGTACTGGCCCGGTGCCTGGATGCACTGCCCTACCTGCTCCGGGGCGGGAAGAGAAGAGAGTCCAGAGCGCATGCGCCCAGAGAGAGTGAGCGAGATGGGGAGAGAGGTGGATGTCGGCGGGGCTGGGGGCTTCCAAATCCCACCCCCAGCCATCCCATTCTACACTCTGATTGGCTGCCTGTTCTATGGGCGGAGATTTAAAGTGACCTGGAGCTCTGCCCCTCAGCTCCTGTATCAGTAGCACCCACCTTCTGGGCACCCTCCCGCCTCTAGAAGGAGGGCAGCATTTACACAGAAGTCTGAATGAAGCCTCGCATCATCCCCTTTTTGGGTTGGGACCCGTTTCTTGTCTCCCTTTAACCGGACAAGCTGCAGAGGCTCGGAGACTGCCTGTCTCACCGCCGCCACGGGAGGAAGTGGTGGTTTTGGACCTGGGAACCTGGAACTCCAGGCCCGTCTGCATCTTCCTTCGTTCTCCAGATGACACCAAGGCTGCACACCTGCAGTGCGTAAGCACCGGCCACATAAGGCCAGAGGAGTTAATTGTAGTTCACCCTTGGCTCACCCTTGCATGTGGCTCAATGAACCCAAAATACAGCACTGGCATCAGCGCGTTTAATCAAGTCACTGATTAGTTTCCTGGCACCAGAGAGACAGTCTAATGGGTCAGGCTCTTGCCGTGCACTCAGCTGACCCGGGTTTCTACCACACATGATTCCCCCTGAGCCTGGCCAGGAATGATCCCTGAACACAGAACCAGGAGTAAGCGTTGAACACAGCCAGTGTAGCCCAGAACACACACCCGCCTCCCCCCAAAAAAAGTATTATCACTTCCTGTTCATGTCTCCCATATTGGGGAGAGAGGTTCTGGATGCTGCAGAGAACTGGACCCCTGAGGGCCAGAGCAATGGTACAGCAGATATGGTGCTGGCCTTGCACACGGCCAACCTGGGTTCAATCCCTGGCACCCCATATGATCCCCTAAACCTTGCCAAGAGTGATTTCTGAGTGCAGAGCCAAGAGTAAGCCCTGAACAGTGCCAGATGTGCCTACCCCCCCCCCCAAAAAAAAGAAGCTGGACCCCTGAAATGGAGTGGACCACTCTGGTCATTCCTGCCTGGCCACGTGCTTTGGGTCTTCGGGTCTTTCTTTCTCTCCTCTGAGCCCAGCGTGCTCTGCTCGAGTGCCTCCTGGAGGCATGTATGGGACCTGGGCTAGGATCCCATCACCCCCCACCCCCCACCAAGGAGCCCACAAGCTCCCCTGTCCCCCGCCCCAGGTTCTCCCACATGGTGCAGGACAAGCCCCTGCGAACCTCCTGGCAGCGGAAGATGAAAGAGCGGCAGGAGAGGAAGCTGGTCAAGGACTTTGCACGCCACCTAGAGGAGGAGAAAGCTCGACTCCGGGAGGTGAGAGGGCTCGGGTGGCTGCGGGCAGGGACAACCCGGCCGGAAGCCTGGCCCAGCCTTCCACGGAGCCCGGGGGTGTTGGGGTGCACGCACCAGCTGGCAGGTATGGTGGCGTGTTCCCACGTGGTGGTGACATGACTGCAGACCCTTTCCTCGTGTGCATCCCCCTCACTGCCCCCCAGGCCAGAAATGCCCCCTCCAAGATTCACCACCACCACCACCACCACCCCCAGCCTTCCCGGAACCTGCCCAGTGGGTAGCAGGCCAAGAGGGAGGTAGTGGCCCACCCAGATCAGCGACTGTCCAACCCGGACCCAAGCTCACCCAGCGATAGGGTGGGGGTCAGCAGCCCTGTGGTCATATGTCCCTGCTCAGCCCCCTTCCGGGTCCTGCAGACGGGTGCCGTGGGGTTTTCTTGAACTTCCTGTGGCACCCTGGTTCCTTGGGCAAAGAGGCCCTCTCATTTCCCCTCCCCAGGGCTCCCTGCCCAGCCCCCTCCTTCAGACCTTCCCCTCACAGGCACCCCAGGGCTCACTTCCCCTTCCTCCCTCTCTCCCCTCTCCCCCCCCGGAGTCACCAGAGCAAAAGAGAGGCCCCATCAGATGCAGAGACCTGGGAGGGCCACACTGCTAGGACGGGGCTGCAGCAGCCCTGCCGGGTACCTGATTCATCCAGACCAACCCTGGACCAGCCGGGACCAGGCAACATCATGGGGACACCATCCCTAGGCCTCACACTCTACCCCTGGGGGGCGTTAAGTCACCGGGCCAACATTGGGGTCCCTCTCACTGGGGAATCCCAAACAGAGAGCCGGGTTCACCTTGTCACGCTCTGATAGTGCGGGGGTCTGAGCTCATAGCTCTGTGGTTGCCCGGAAGCGCTTGGACCCACGGAGCCAATGGCCTAGGCTGGGTTTAGGGCACAAAAAGGTTCCAGGGCTCGGCTCCAGGCCCTGCCAAAGTGGAACAGGGGTGGGATGTAAATGAGGGGGGGTCCCCTTCCCTGCCACTTCCAGAGCTCCACCCTCACCATGCGCGTTGCATTTAGGGGCACCCAGCTCGAGGGAGAGGGGAGACCCCAGGGGCTGTCTGGGGTGTAGCTGGGAATATACCCCAGTCTGCATGGATCTGACCCGCATCTTGGCAACTTCCCACTGGGAGCGCTGTGGCCATTAACCCAGGTTCTGCCCGCCCTGCCAGTGGGAACGCCCAGGGGCTTGGGGTTTCTCTCCCTTCCCGGGAACATCCCCCCTACCAGCCAGCTCCAACCCTGCCCTCTGGTTCCAGGAGAAGAAGCAGCGCCGTGCCGAGAACCTGAAGCGCCGCTTGGAGAATGAGCGGAGGGCGGAGGTGGTGCAGGTGGTGAGTGTCCTGACCCCAGGATCGCCGGCCCTCCGCGGGGATGGGGTGCGGGGGTCCTCTTCCCTTTTCCCCAGGGGCCGAGGGCAGAGGCCTGCCACTCTGATGCCCCCATCTCGCCTCCCCCCAGATCCGGAACCCGGCCAAGCTGAAACGCGCCAAGAAGCGGCAGCTGCGCTCCGTGCAGAAGCGGGACACCCTGTTCGCGCTGCAGAAAACGCCGCCCCGGCAGCTACCGGCTGAGCTCGGGTCGCAGAGGGTCGGAGGGGCCGGGGAGCAGGGGCCTCCCTGAACCACCTCTCACACTCCCCCGGCCTGGACTCTGAGCCAGGGAGACCCTGGGGCAGCAGGATCCGAGACCAAAGGGAAATCCGGGACCCCGCAGAGGCAGAGAGAAGAGAGAGGTGGCGCCCCGGGCTCGGCCCCGCCCTCACCAAGTGCCTGCACCCCCGAGTGGATTCTAGTGTCTCCCAGAGTCGGCGACTAGAGTTGGCTCCCCTGAAGCGTGGCTGTTTGCTCCCAAATTCCTGGGCCCGGTCCAGACCCGCCAGCAAATACCTAGCCCTCCCTTGCAGACAGCCTGGTGCCAACAGCACCCTTCCCTCCCTGGACATTACTAAGGAGGAGGTTGTGGGGGGCAGCGTTTCTCTCTGGCTTCCCCCGCGGTATCCCCCAGGTCAGCTGGGTGCTGCCCCACCCCAGGTGACAGCAAAAAAACCTTTATTGACTCCACTGCCCCACCAAGGCACGTGACTGGTCCCAAGGGCACAGCTGGCCTCCAGTCCCACGCCCCCAGGTGGAGCTTCCGCTCTGGTGGCAAAGAATAAACAAGGGAATTGTCCTGTCTGTCAGTTGAGGATGAACCACGGGGTAAGGCGGGAGGAGGGAGCACGGGTGGGTGTCGGGGTGCACTGTTGGTTCACCAAGCACGTGCCAGGGGCCAGGGCAGCCCCAGGACCCGTGCACGGAGGTCACAACTGCTCTCTTCCCAGTTCTTCCAACGTTTTGACCCCCCCCCACACACACACACACACACATACACACACATTGATGGCATCAGCTCAGATGGACATTGAGTCTGTCCATGCCGTCCCCACAGGGTAGAGGTGATGGGCAGAGTCCAGTGGCAATGGCGTGTCCACCACATTGCCCCACCGACCGGACACGATAGTGTCCCCTGTTTGTTCTGTCCCCCTCCCCTCCCCAACCCAATGTGGTCCGGAAGTAGCTGCTGTAGAACTGGGCATCACCAACAGGATCTCACCCAGCTCCGGGTCTGTTCTGGGGTCCGCCACACTAGGAAGGACCCGCCCTGTGCTGGGGTGCAAGTTTATATACTATGGTTGTCAACCTCAGTAAAGATGTCTGGTTTATTGAGGTTCAGCAGGGTACCCCCACCCCCAAATGAATCGTGGCGCCTCTCATTCCGCCTCATAAACGTGGATGGTAATGAGGCACTGAGCAGCCCTGCTCTCGAGTGTGGCCATGCCAGGGTGCTCCTTCCCTTGCTGACTGGCGCGCTTACTGGACACCGGAAGCTTGGAGCTGGATGGGGTCCAGATAGAGGACAGGAGGTAAGGGGGCGACTTGCCTTGCATGCCACCAACCTGGCACGATTCCTGACCCAGCATATGGTCCTATGAGCACTGCCAGGAGTGACCTATATCCCCAACACCCCAAATAAAAATTGGAGCAAATGAGCTTGTCCCTTGAGACAGAATGGTTAAAGGAAGAGGCAGAGTTGTCACTGCTTTGCAAACCTTTCATCGCCATTTCTGGCCCCTAAAATATACTGGTGGTTGAACATTCACCCGCCCTTCCCGAACCCACCCCCATCCCATCAAATGTTATCCCAGCCCCACCCCCAATCATCTGCCCAAGTGGTTCCTTAGAATCCTTCCTTTGTTCAAGAAGTCTTATTTTCTTTTGAGGGGGTCACACTGGGCAGCGGTCAGGGCTTTACTTTTGCTCTGCTCTCAGAATTCCCTCCTGACAATTCCCGGGCGAGTCTATGGAATAACCAGGGGTATAGAACCCACCGCATTTAAGGCGAGCGCTCTCAACGCCTGTCCCACTCTGAGAACGTTTAATCCCGCCTCCTAAGGCCGATCTGAAGTGCAGAATCCGCATCGCCCCCGGCGACCCTAGTCTGCAGGGAACGTCGTAGGAGAAGCGCTGCTGCTCCGGGGGACTTGGTCTGGGGAACGGTCCCCGACGGCGAGGCGGGAAAAGCGGGACCCGAACCTTCCTCCTCCAGGGGGGCTGGGGGGGAGTGGGTGCACTGTGTCACGCGGAGGTGCCTCTCGGCTCCGGGTTCAGGGGGTCCCCCTCGTTCTGGCAGCCCACCGGGTCCCGGGGCGGGGGTGCTGCGCGGCCGCAGGGCAGCCAGCGGAGGAGGCGCACGGACCGGGGCGCGGCGTGGTCGGCGGCGGCGGTGGCGGCGGCGTGGGCGCCCGGGCCGCTGACCGAGGAGGACGCGCGGCGCCGACGGCCGCTCCCGGAGCCCCCCAGCTCGCTGTCGTCGGCCAGGACGGTCTCCAGCACGCTGCGCAGCGAGCGCCGCAGCTTGTGCAGGACGTCGGGGCAGGTGAAGACGTAGAGGAGCGGGTTGAGCACGCTGTTGAGGAAGGCCAGGCTGGTGACGAAGGGCAGCCCGCGGACCACGAGCGGCCGCAGCTCCGCGTGGCCGTGCGCGCGCGCCTCCAGCAGGCTGAAGACGTGGTAGGGGCCCCAGCAGAGCGCGAAGGCCGTCACCACGGCGGCCACCAGGCGCACGAAGCGGCCCGAGCGCCGCCGGGACGCGCGGCGGCGCAGCCGCAGGCTCACGGCCACGTGGCTCGAGGCGATGACGGCCAGCGGCAGCACGAAGGCCAGCAGGCACTTGCTGACGGCCAGGGCCAGCTGGCGCGCGTGGCACGCCGCGTCGCGGTCGGGCCCCGGGTGCAGCTGCAGCACGTTGTAGTAGCACATGATGCGGCCGTCGCGGCGCGGGATGGTGTCGCGGAACACGTAGTAGGGCGCCGTGTTGAGCACGGCCAGCGCCCAGAGCGCCAGGCACAGGCGGTGCGCCGCGGGCACCGTGCGGTGGTTCTGCGCCCACACGGGCCGCAGCACCTGCAGGCAGCGGTCCAGGCTGATGGCGCTGAGCAGGAAGCCGCTGGCGAACATGTTGAGGAAGAAGACGGAGGAGTGCAGCTTGCAGAAGGTGGTGCCCAGCTCCCACGAGTGGCCCACGGCCAGGAAGTAGGTGAAGAAGGGCAGCGAGGCAGTGGCCAGCAGGTCGGACAGCGCCAGGTGCAGCACCCACGTGGTGACCACGGTCTGGCGCATGCGGCAGCCCACCACGAAGAGGATGAGGCCGTTCTCCGCCAGCCCCACCAGCCCCACCAGCCCGTGCACCAGCACCGCGGCGTAGTCCATGTAGCGGATGCTGGCGTTTCTGTGGCTCTGCGCCCGGGTCATCTCCTCCAGAAGCGGGCACAGCGGCTTCTGCGTGAGGTTGGTTGCCATGCTGGGCCCTGCAGCGCAAGGAGGAGGCTGGCACTTGGCAATGCAGGGTACACACACACACACCCACTATTAGACTGTCCCCCAGAGACCCGGGCCCCCTGACTGTTGCAGCTGAGGCCCCCAGGGTCAGGGAGGAAAGCATCAATCCAGCCACTCAGCCGCCATGACCTCTGCAGCCCTGGGAGAACCACCCCTGACCCTGTTTCTCTTTGGGTTTTTTTTGTGTGTGTTTAGTTGGTTGTTTCTTTGGTTTTGTGATTTGTTTGTTTGTTTTTGCTTTTTGGGTCACACCCGGGGATGCTCAGGGGTTACTCCTGGCTCATGCACTCAGGAATTACTCCTGGCCATGCTCAGGGGACCATATGGGATGCTGGGAATCGAACCCAGGTCGGCCGCGTGCAAGGCAAACACCCTACCCGCTATACTATCACTTCAGTCCCAACCCTGATTCTCTTTGGCATGGGGAGTGCCGCCACAAGGCATTAGGACAGACAATGTCGATGAGCCTGGCCACCAGAGTCCATGCATCGTGGAGAAGCTGGCTTCGCAGAGGGACTGAGTAGAGAAAAAATGTGAGGTCCAGCCACACAGGCTCACTCCCCCCAAGCACTATAGCCCTGAACCAGAACGTCTGCCTCTCTCTCTCTCTCTCTCTCTCTCTCTCTCTCTCTCTCTCTCTCTCTCTCTCTCTCTCTTACACACACACACAGCAGGGGGTTCTGTGTCTTTTTTTTTAATTTTTATTGTTTTGGTTTGGGGGCCACACCACAGGGCTTACTCCTGGCTCTGCATTCGAGGATCATGCTTAGCGGGACTCAAGGGACCAAATGGAGTGTCGGGGAACCCAGGTCAGCCCATGCAAGGCGAGCACCCTGCCCTCTCTACTGCCATTCTAGCCCCTGCTCTGTGTCTTTAAGGGAGGCTGCCCTGCACTCACCCACAGCACCCCTAGATCTCGTTCCTCTGCAGATTCTCCACGTGGCCTCTTGGTCCCACCGCGGTGGCTGGTTGGGTGTGTTGACCGCAAACAGTGGAACCTGCCCCTCCTCTGATAGTGGGCAGGAAGCGAGATAAGTGCAGGGGAGAGTCGGGTAGAAGGAACTGCCAGGTCAGGGTACGAGCACCCGTGCTGAGGGCCAGCAGAAACTCCCTGCTCTTGTTCTGCCCACAGAGAGTTGCAGCCACCCTGCCTGGCCTGTGCGGGAATAGCAGCCCGTTCACTCATGCCCTCATTCACTCGGGCACTCACTGAGCTTGCACTCAGCACGGGAGAGGCCAGCCGGGCATATAAGTACCAAGCTAAGATGTGCCAGCCTGGGACCGGAGCGATAGCACAGCGGATAGGGTGTTTGCCTTGCATGCAGCTGACCCGGGTTCGATCCCCGGCATCCCATAGGGTCCCCCAAGCACTGCCAAGAGTAATTCCTGAGGGCAGAGCCAGGAGTAACCCCTGAGCATTGCTGGGTGTGACCCAAAAAGCAACAAATAAATAAATAAGATGTGCCAGCCTGTATCCTCAGCAAGAGCCCACCGCCTTGTTTGTCGATGATGATGTTTTTGTTTGGGGGAGGGGCTACACCAGGCGATGCTCAGGGCTTACTCCCAGCTCTGCACTCAGGGATCACTCCTGGTGGGCTTGGGGATGCTGTGTGAAGCTGGGGATCAAATCTAGATTAGCCTCGTGTCAGGCAAGCGCCCTCCCTGCTGTGCTATTGCTCCGGCCCTATAGGGCCTTCTGAAGGTCGTGATCAGGGGGTGAGGCCGGGGAGGGTGGCCGCCTGCAGGAGGGGAAGGGAAGGGACAGGTCCTAAGGGATGGGACTTCCCTGGACAACAGGGAGACACGCTACCTGTGCTCTCCTTCCCCAGGGCTGGGTCAAGGGTGCTAGCCCCATGTACCACCCAGGTTCGAGGTTAGGGTACTGAGGCTCGGGTACTGGAATCACTGCCCAGAGCCCCCTTCCCCCCCCCCAACCACGCAGTCAGGTGGAGTGACAGCTGACGCAGAGACAGAGGAAGGGGAGAAGGAGTCTTCTGTGTGGACTTTACATCCCCGGTGGGCAGTTGGGAAGCATGTACCCCCTTCTCAAGAGACCCCACCGCTGAGCGAGGCCTTCAGGTCACTCAAACAATCATTTGCCTGGCCGGTGAGCCCAGGGAAGGCACAGTTTCCTAAGCTTTGCGATTTGCCAAGCACTCTCACTGGCTGTGACCCCATTTTTCAGAAGAGAAAACTGAGGCTTAGAGAGGCAGCTTGCCCGAGCTGCTCAGCTGTGATGGCTAACAGCCCAGCAGCAGACAGCTGCTCATCCAAACTCCAGCCAGGTACACTTCGGGGACACTCGGCTGCCCACAGGGGCCCACCCAGCCTGGTCCTTCTGGCTTTAAGGAACCCAGCCCCTCTCCTAAGACTCCCCCACACACACACCCCCAACCCCGTAAAACCGGCTACACCCCAGGACCCGGGCACTCTGGGCAGGAGGCTGGGCCAGGGCACCGATATTTGCAGGTGCATCAGCTTTCACAGAGACCCAGGTTCGAATCCCAGCCTCTATGGCTGGGTGTACTGGAACCAGTCACTCTCATCCTCCCCACCCCGCCTAGGCGCTCATGAACTGGAGAAGCCTGGGGTGCACCTCCCAGCTAGTTCATCCTTCCCCAGCCTAAGCAGCCTGTCCCTCCAGCTTGGGGTTCCCCCAGCCTCTGTTTCCGTCCTCCCCCCACCCCCTCCCGTGGTCCCACTTGCCTTCTTCAGCCGGCTGCCCGCCCGGGCTCTACTGGGTCCTCCCTGGGCGCAGAGGAAGCCTGGACGCTGGCGAGCGACAGCTGGAGCAGCTGCAGGAGAGCGAGGCTGAGGAGGAAATAGCCCGCGCAGAAGCGCAGGCAGTCCGCCCTGGGTGCTGAGCTTGCTGAGGGGGGTGGGGTCAAGGGAGGCGGGGACAGCCCGGGAGTGTCACCCCCTGGCGTGGTGGAGCATCTCTGTCCGCCAGGGCACCGGGTCCTCAGCACGTTGCAACCCAGCCCTCCCCACGACCCTTGATGAAGGAGGTTTGGCAGAAGCCTCAGACCAGAGTATGTGGAGATATGGCGGCAGGGTTGGGGCGGGGGGCGGGGGGGAGTGCAGGAACTCGTGCACAGCGGGGGGTGGGGAGGACCAGTGTAGAGACCCCTGAGCAAGAGGACAAACCATGAGGATTGGAGAAATAATAGCACAGCAAGTACGGTGCTCCCTGGCACACAGCCAATCCGAGTTTGATTTCCCAGCACCCTCTAGGGTTCCCTGAGCCCCGCCAGGAGTGATCCCTGGGTGCAGAGCCAGGAGGAAGCCCTAGGCGCTGAGAAGAGTGGCCCCAAAACAAAACAACAATGGGATGATCTATCCATTCTCTGGCACCAGCCACTCAAAAATAATCTCTCCAGCACCTCCCTGCAGCCTGGGGGGTGTGGGAGTGGGGGGAACTGTGGGGAGAACTCACACAGGTGGCCACCACTGCAGCCTGGCCATGGCAGGGGGTGGGGGCCCTGGGTTTGCTGCTGGGAGCAGAGCGTGGGTGTCTGGCTCCCAGGGAAGCAGGAAGCTGCCCCCATCAGCAAGCACTTCACAGGAGGTACCCGGGAAATCCACTGATCGACCCTCCCGAGAGCTAAGTACTAGAGGCCAGCCTCTTGCCTTGCATGTGGCCATGTCCATGGAGACCCTGACTCAAATCCCAAACCCCCAGAGCCACGTGTGGTTCCATGAGCAGTGCCAGGAATGATTCCTGAGCACAGAGCCAGTATTAGCCCCATGTGTGACCCCAAAGCAAAAATAAAATAATTACTGATTGTCTTGGCCCTTGGGCTGGAGCAATAGCACAGTGGGTGGGGCATTTGCCTTGCTTGCGACCGACCCAGGTGACCTGGGTTTGATTCCTCTGTCCCTCTCGGAGAGCCCGGCAAGCTACCGAGAATATCTCGCTCGCACGGCAAAGCCTGGCAAGCTCCCCGTTGTGTATTCAATATGCCAAACTCAGTAACAAGTCTCACGATGGAGACGTTACTGGTGCCCGTCTGAGCAAATCAATGAACAATGGGAGGACAGTACTACAGTGCTACAGTCTTGGCCCTTGGATGAGGTCACCTCTGTCTGAGTCCCACCCTTGCCTGAATCCAGCCATGCCGTGCTCAGACTCTTCCTCACCCCACCTCCTGGTACCAGCAGACATTCACAGCATAGGGGAAGCACTCCATGGTCCCACCACAACTGGCACTTACCAGGATTCTCCCTTGGCATTTTTTTTTTTGCTTTGGGGTCATACCCAGCAGTGCTCAGGGGTTACTCTTGGCAGTGTTTGGGGAGATCATATGGGACACCAAGACTAACTCAGGTCCAGCATATGCAAGGCAAGTACCTTAGCCACCATCACTGTATCACTGTCATTCTGTTGTTCATTGATTTCCTCGAGCAGGCACCAGTAACGTCTCCTTCGTCCTAGCCCTGAGATTTTAGAAAGTGCCACATTCGAGGCTCTTTCAGGGTCAGGAGAATGAGATCCATCATTGTTACTGGGTTTTGGCATATTGAATATACCACTAGGAGTTTGCCAGACTCAGTCTTGTGGGCAGGATGCTTTTGGTAGCCTACCAGGTTCTCCAGAGTAAGAACTAGATAATAAGATGTCCGGAAGCTGGGTTTTATAGTCTCTGGGTCTTGGCCATTGATGGGATTACACGGCACCGGGGGCAGTTGGTGGGTGTAATGCCTACCTACTGGAAGATGGGGGATCTGGGTGGAGGAGGCCCGGTCCCAATCTGAGCAGGCTTGGAGATCTACGCCCCGGGTCCCACACACCTCTGCTGGTTCCTTCATGCGTAAGGCGTGTTCAAACATGTGGAGAGTAGTCTTAAGCATGGCTGTGGCTGGAACCACAGCCACCATACTGTCACTCTATTCCCACCACTGGCATTCACTGCTACCTTTCTACTGAAGTACAAAGATGAGAAATCAGCACTGTGCACATCCTAGCTTCTGGGGAGGGGGGCGAGAATGGGGCGGAAGTTTAGCATTGTATGACACCTAGAGATGCTCAGGGATCACACCTGGCAAAGGATCATATATGGTGCTCAGCAGAGTCACCCAAGAGCAAGGATAATCAGTAATTATATTATGAACATGCAGAGTACCATGCTGAGTGAAATGAGTCAGAAAGAGAGGGGCAAATATGGAGTGACTACATTCATTTGTGGGATATATATTTAAAAAATAGTATGGAATTAATATCCAAGGCCAGGAGAAACAGGGACCAGGAGGACTGGTCTATGGTTGGAAGCTTGCCACAAGTGTGTATTGGGGGTGGGGAGGGCAGTTAGGATAGAGAGGAGACCAATATGACAAGAGTAGTTGGAAATGATCACTCTGGACAAGAACTGAGTGTTGAAAGTAGGTAAAGGGATATATATATATATATATTAACCTTGCTGTATCTGTGTTGGAAATCATAATGCCCAAAAGGAGAGGAAGGAAGAGGAGGAGGAGGTGGAGGAGGAGGAAGAGGAGGAGGAGGAGGAGGAGGAGGAGAAGGAGGAGAAAGAGGAGGAGGAGGAGGAAGAGGAGGAGGAGGAGGAGGAGGAGGAGGAGTGTCTTTCTTAGAGGTGAGGGAGGATGGGAGGGAAATGGGACATTGGTGGTGGGAAATGTACACTGGTGAAGGGACAGGTATTGGAACATTATATGACTGTGTTCCAATAATGGAATCGAATCTCACTGTGATTCAATGAAAAATAAATAAATTTTATAAAAATAAAATACAACAACATATAACTAAAATTATTTTGTGTGTGTGTTTGAGGATCATATCTGGGGCTAAGCCTGGCTCTGTGCTCAGCAGTCACTCCTGGAAATGCTCAGCGAACCATATGTGTCACTAGGAATCTGGGATTCGAACCAGGGTCTCTGTGCTACCGCATATGGTCCACGTAGAAGACAATTGCCTTACCCGCGGCACATCCTAGCTTCTTTCTTCACCTGACGCATAACAAATAGGCAACAGAACAGTTGCTGATTCGTAGAACCAAAACCAAATTCAAACAGCCCCCACATCCCTGGGCTGGAGTGATAGCACAGTGGGTGCGACGCTTGCTTCGCATATGGCTGGTCTGGGTTCAATTCCTGACACCACATGGGGTCCCCAAAGCCCCGCCAGGAGTGATCCCTGAGCACAGAACCAGGTGTGGCCCCAAAACCAAGAAAAAAAGAAGACAGACTGTGTTCTGAAAACAAGGTGTTCCTCACCGTACTCTTAAGGTGGGGGTCTTTCTTGGCCAAAAGAAGGAGTTTTTTGTCTGCAGGGGCCAGAGCAATAATACAGCGGGGAGGGCACTTGCCTTACATGAGGCCGACCCACATTGAATTCCCGGCATCCCATATGGTCTGCGGAGCACAGCCAGAGTGATTACTGAGTGCAGAGCCAGGAGTAACCCCTAAAGCATCGCCAGGTGTGACCCCAAGCCAAAATTAAAAAGGAGTTACAGGTGAAAGCCGTCAACGAGGTTCCACTGTGGCCTTCCCCCATCGCACTCTGGATGCCTCTGTCTTCACTGGCTCCCCCTTTCCACTTCTCTTCCAGGAGCCCCTAATTTGGCCTTAGACTCTGGCAGATTTTCTTGTTTATTTTTTTCCTTTCGTTCGAGAATCCTCCGTGTCTGCGCCTGCTCCATGCCCGCCCTGCTGCGTGCGGAAACTGTTGCGTGCTTTCTAATTCCCAGAATGTTCCCAGCCAAGATGCCCCGAGCATCCCTCACTGCACCCCAGGTGGCAGGCAGCAGGTCTTAGGACTGAACTCAGAGTGCTGGGAGAATTTCCTTCCCTCTACCCATCCCTCACCCCTCCACATCTGGGGACAAGCGCCCAAATGGGACCTAGAAAAGAGAGGGGTATCTCCGCTTCCCTTGTGGAAATTGCCTAGACCCCACCCAGACCCCCTCTAAGCCAGGCAGGATGTAGAAAGCTAAGTGGGGACCCTGGGACCTCCTTCCCCAGCCCAGCCCTGGCTATGAGGTGTGGGCAGTGAGGCGGGATTGTTCAGAGGTGCTTCTGGAATGAGGGTGCACCTCAAGAGGCAGTAGTCATCCATGGAATGTAGAGCCTGGCCCCCTAAATGCCCCGAGGACCACAACAACAGCCCCTGCATTTAAAAAAAAAAAGTGGTGGAGCTGGAGAGATAGCACAGCGGGTAGGGCGTTTGCCTCGCACGCGGCCGACCCGGGTTCGATTCCCAGCATCCCATATGGCCCCCTGAGCACCGCCAGGAGTAACTCCTGAGTGCAGAGCCAGGAGTAATCCCTGTGCATCGCCAGGTGTGACCCAAAAAGCAAAAAAAAAAAAAAGAGGGTGGCAAAAGAAGAGAATAAAATGGAATGTGCCTGCCCCAGAGGCGGGGGGAAGGGGGGCATGTGGAGATGGGGGGATGGGGTGGGGTAGCGGGAGGGATACTGGGAACATTGGTGGTGGAGAATGGGCACCGGTGGAGGGATGGGTACTCAATCATTATATGACTGAAAAGTAACCACGAAAGTTTGTAAGTCGGTAACTGTATCTCACGGTGATTCATTAGAAAAACTAAATAAAGTTTTAAAATAATAATAAAATTTTAAAAATAAAAAAATTTTTAATAGTGGGTGTTTCAAAAGGAGAGAGAGAACAAAAGGGAATGCCCTACCACAGAAACAGGATGGGATGGGGGGGATGGGGGTGGGAGGGATACTGGGATCCACGGTGGTGGGAAATGGGCACTGGTGAAGGGATGGGTATTTGATCATTGTATAATTGAAACCCTGGCACAAAAATTTGTAAATCTACAACTGTACCTCATGGTGTTTCACTAATAAAAAAAAAAGAACTGATACACACTATATTCCCAATTTTTAAAAAATGCATTATTTTTCTACACTACATGAAAATTTGTAGATATTTTTGCAAATTTTTTAAATCAAGTTAAATCAAGTTAAAAGTTGTATTGGTAGTTTCCCGAAAACTTCTTTCATAACTGGATGTTGAGTTATAATAAATGTTCCCTGCCTTTTGTAAATGATAAAAAAAAAAAAAGTGGGTGTTTCTTCTGCAAAGCCCCCGCCCCACGGCTCAGGGATGTTTGTACAAACTGCTCTGTGGGGGAAGAACAGACCAGCCTACCCGTCCTGCAGTCATGACTTTGCACTTGGGAGGGACTGGGCCGCCACCCACACCCCCTCCACATTGGGATGCTGGTGCATGAACAGCCCATATGCCCGGAAGTGTCAGCCCCCTCTCACCCCTCCCTGGCTCTGGAGGCCACGACCCCTCCCCTCCCAGCTCTCTCCTGGGATACCCAGGAAAAGTTACCAAAACAAACAGGAAAAGCAGCTCTTAGGAATTTCGGAAGAAGGTTGTGACATTTGTGTTAGGGGGGGCCCGGGGCTGCACTCCCACAGTGGACTCGGGCCTCCTGCACCTACTGTGAGACCCCAAAGTCACTGCATGTGAGGAGTCAGAGCTTAACAAGGTGGGCTTGTGTGTATGGGAAATAACCAAGCTGATGCCTGGCATGGAGGGGGGACAACAGGGGGCACCTGGGGACAATGGCAGAAGCCCAGGGAGGCCTCGCTGGCAGGGAGAAACAGAAAGGGGTACAACTGGGGCTAAAGAGAGCATTTGGGGGGACTGCAGGAGGACACTCAGACTGTCCCACGCACCTTTTCAGAACTGAGACCAGATGGTATCCTCTGACCTGGATCTAAAACGGTATCAGTCGGCAGGTCCCAACCCTGAGAGTGACTCAGAACTTTCTGGAAGTTTGGTTCAACACACATTGTCAGGTTTTTAGTTGTTGTTTTTTTTTGCGGGGGGGGGGGGTGTTTTTTCTGTATTTTTTTCCTTTTTAAATCAACTAAAACAATTCGATGCTTAAAATACATTTCTCAGGAACTGTCTCCCTGTCGGACTTCAGTAAGCACGTGCATCTGGTCTGATCACGAGTCAGTCAGCAAAGGGGCTGCCAGGAGCTCGGGAACAGCTGGCAGGGGCTGGGGAATCTCTGGCAGGTTCCCAGAGAGGCCCAAAGTGCTGGTGTAGACATCTCAGAGAAGGCAGAGCCAGGGTAACAGGGCACGTGGGTACCTGGGCCCAGCGGGGAGCGAGGTGCAGCGTGAATGAAAACCTGAGGCTCCACCCCGAGCCCAGGCAGCCTTTCCGGCGTCATCCCTGCTGCTCTGGCCGCCAGTGGGGAGCTGATGCCAAGGTGGGCGAGGCGGGTGCTGTGTTCCACGTGCCAGGTCTTCCTGGGAAAGGGATAAAGTAGCAGTGAGGGACCCCCAGGGAGTCTGAGCCGAGGGACGGAGGGAATCAGGTGCCCGCCGTGCCCAGCTTCTCTGGAAGGAGAGGAAGGATGGGTGGGCAGTCCCACACCTGCCCACGCCTGACCCACCAAACCTGCAGAAAAAAAGGTGCCCACCCTGGGTACTGGTCCCACGGCCCTGCAACTTTTGCCATGGCTTAGAACATGGAGTCACGGTGGATCCCATCTTTGCATCCACACCCGCTACCACCACAATCGCAATGGAAGTAACTGGCTTAGGCCGCAGGAGGAAGCCGGCAGGGCCGAGGATGCTGGCACCAGCATCAAGGACCGGTCTGCAGCCGGCCCTATCCTGGGAGCCTCTGATTGGTGGGTCGCCTCTGTTGGGGGCGGGACTTCCAGTGGGCAGGGTCCACATGTCCTTGTGTGAATCAATGAAGAGAACAGACTCATCCCGGCTCCCCAGTATCTGTTGTTAGGATGTTCCACAGGGGCTGGGGAGACCAAACAGCGGGGAAGGCACTTGCCTCAGACATAGCAGACCCAGGTTCAATCCCTGGAATCCCACATGGTTCCCTAAAGCCCACCAGGAGTGATCCCAGTGATCCCTGAGCACCACCAGATGTAACCAAAAAGAAAAGAAGTTCCACTGGTTGCTAGAAGCATCTCTACAACCAACAGCTCAGCACCACCCGCCCCCCCCCCCCCCCCGCCCCAACCACCACCACCACCACTCCTCACCCTAGAGGGAAGAACCACAGCTGGGGTTTTTGAGAGAGTGTCAATCTGTTGACAGCTTTCAAATCTGCTTTGGCCCTTTGGGCTATGTGTAGGGTGATTTCTGGCCTAGCCATTCCCCTGGGACTCAGTTCTGACAGTGTTTAGTTATGTGCGAAGAAGCTCACAGCTGCTATTCATCCGAATCTACTTATGATAGAAAACCAGCATGCTCTGAACTCCAACCCGGAGGGGTGGGGGTCGCGCTGATACTTCCGGATACATGACGGTTGAAATCAGGCATCACTAGGGACTGAGCACATGCTCCAGCCCTTCTCAGATGTCAGGAGAGGGTGGCACTGAGAATCCAGTCCTCTAACCACGCCGCTGATGGATCCTTAGGTCCCTCCTGAGAGATGCAGCCACCAGGAAGGGCACAGAGCACTTTGGAGGGCAGACGGGCGGGGAGGGGATTCCTGTCTCTGGTCACATCAGAATGTGACTCTGGGGGCCCAGAACCATAGTGCAGGAAGTAGTGCACTTGCCTTGCACACAGTTAACCTGGGTTTAATCCCCAGCATCCCATATGGTCCTCCAAACCCCACCAGGCGTGATCCCTGAGCACCACTGTGACCCACCCCCACACATACACTCACACACACAGACACACACATACACACACACACACACACACAAGAATATGACTATGCAACTGGGTGAGACCTGTGAGGACGTGTTATCCCCAAGGATGGGGACAAAGGCAACAAAGCAGAGCTCATAAGAAACCTGAGATGTGCAGACTCTTTGATCTAGATGCTTCCATCTGGGGGAAATGTGGCCTGGCCACCTGGACAACAAGCACACACAGCCAGATCAGGCTCCTCTGCCTGCCTGTCTCAGAAATGCCAAAGGTGTGAAAGCCACAGAGAGAGGGATGATGATGCCACAACCAGACAGAGGTCTGGGAGCCCCAGACCTTGGTTTGGAGCCTGCTACTGGAAAAGCTATCTCCCTTGTACAGCGTCCAAAGAGGTGGACCAAGTTCAGCTTGGGGACCAGAGTCCTGGTGTGACCTGCCTGGGATGGGGCGCTGTGCCAGGGGGCTTACCTGAAGCAAGGGTGCTTCAGGCAAAGGGAGAACCAATCATATTTGCAGACAACTCCAAAACGGTACAAGAGGGGTGTGTGTGTGTGTGTGTGTGTGTGTGTGTGTGTGTGTGTGTGTGTGTGTGCAGGGCGAGCTCCAGCAAGTGGGAAAAGTTGATAGTTGAGGGGTCTGGGAGAGAGTAGATGGAACTTCTTTTTAGTCCATCTAAAATGATGCCGAGGGGCTGGAGCAATAGCACAGCGAGTAGGGCATTTGCCTTGCACGCAGTCGACGCAAGTTCGATTCCCAGCATCCCATAGGGTCCCCTGAGCACCTCCAAGGGTAATTCCTGAGTGCAGAGCCAGGAGTAAACCCTGGGCATTGCTGGATGCGATCCAAAAAGGCAAAAAAGAAAAAAATAATAAAATAAAATAAAAGGAGACCAAAACTGGGTCAGAGTGACAATACATTACATGAAGCCGACCCAGGTTCAATCCCCGGCATCCTATATGGTCCCCTGACCACTGCCAGGAGTAACCCCTGAGCACTGTTATGTGTGGCCCCTAAACAAAAAATAGATAAATAAAATGGTGCTGAAAAAGAAGTTAAAAAACTCCCATTGTCGAGGCTGGAGTGATAGCACAGCAGATAGGACATCTGTCTTGCATTCGACCCATCTGGGTTCAATTCCCAGCATCCCATATGGTCCCCCGAGCACCACCAGGAGTAATTCCTGAGTGCAGAGCCAGGAGCAACCCCTGAGCATCTCCAGGTGTAACCCGAAAAGCAAAACAACAACAACAACAAAAATTCCCACTGTCCCTCAGAAAACAAGTGCCCCTCCCCCATTCATCCTGTTTCCTCACACCACCTCCATCCCAGCTGCCTTGAAGCCCACTGTTTGAGGACAGCTCCAGGTCACTTCCTCTGCTCAGTGCGACACTCCCAGCACCCCACCCCTGCACCCTCCTAGAAACAGGGCCCCACCCCTAGGTTGGGGTCTCTTCCCCTTCCTTGCACCAAGACCCTCCCCTGAGCCTTCCAGAGATCTCTCCACAGTTGATCCTGTCTCTCAGGACGGCCTCCTGTGAATAAGCCTGATCGCCCCCTGGCCACCCAATGAAAACTGGGTCCCAGGTAACTGAGCACAAGTGGCTCCATCTTATTCTCTGCGACTGTTCTCCTGACAACGTCCTCATCACCCCTACCAAGGCACGGGGATGCTGCCAGGTCCTGGGTGTCTGCTGTGCAGGGTCCCCAGGCCTGGGCGGATGGAAGACAGCAAACAGGCCTTCCAGAGTGATCCCTGCCATGGAGAAGACAGAGGCAGATGCTCCTTAATGAAGTTATCTCCAAGCTTTCCAAGGAACAGACCACCAGCCCCTGCTTGCAGTGACCTATTAAACCTCTGGCTTCAGCCGGGCAACCTCCAGACAGGACCCCCTGCTTCCCAAAACCCACTCCTTAATTTTTGTCCTGACGCATTTTCCCATAACCACATTGTAAAGCCGCCTCCACCTGGCGGTAGAAGGTTCTAGGCCATCTATCTACCCGACTTCCCAGGTTGCTGGCACCTGAATAAACCTGTTTTGCTGGCAGCAAAACTTCCCTCTGGCTTATTGACTGTGCCCCGAGTTGACCTTGGGTTCCGGACCGATCACAGCTTGGCAGCACTGGGGGGCTGGATTGAAGTCCGACCCAGGGAGCCCCTGCCACACACCCCTTTCCCTCCTACCGCTCTGAGTCACAGCAAACTGCTCACTGCACAGACCAGGACCAGAGGCTGCAGGAAATGAGGGTGTCGCCCCTCCATCAGGGGACAGGAGATGCTGCTGATACAGTAAGATGGCAGGGGGCCCTGAGCAACACACACACGCGCGTGCGAACGCACAGGCGCGCACACACACACACACACACACACACATGCCTGTGCAAATGTGTGTCTGTGAAGGTCAGAAATGGGGCCCAGGACCTCCCACCAGAGGGCCAGGTGCTAACACTCTGCCCAAGCTTCACCCCGCCCCCCCCACAATCACCCCTGCCCTGCTCTTTCTTTCCATGGACTTTCTTAGACTTGTTCTGGGTTGAAAGGCAGCAAGTCCGACTCAGGAGTACAGCGCTGTTAGGACTTGGGCTATCAGCTAGAAGGAGGGGCGCGATGGTTAACAGAGGAAATGAAGCAGACCGTCCTCCATATCCCCACCCCAACCTCTGCAAGGAAAGTGAGGGAGTTTCTAGGGTCGGCTGGATACTGTAGACTCTGGATCCCCAATTTTGCTGAGACTGCAAAACCCCTGTATGAGGCCACCAAAGAGACTCGGGATTGGGAATGGACAGAGAGTCACCAGGCCGCTTTTGAACGTCTCCGAGTTGCGTTATTGCAGGCCCCGGCCCTAGCCCTGCCTGACCCTTCCAAGCCATTTACCATCTATGTGGACAAAAGGAAAGGGATAGCCAAAGGGGTACTGACGCAGAAGCTGGGCCCTTGGCGAAGGCCAGTGGCCTACCTCTCAAAGCGGCTAGATGCGGTTGTGGCTGGGTGTCTCAGGGTAATTGAAGCAATAGCCCTCTTGGTCAGAGAGGCTGACAAGCTGACTTTTGGGCAGGAGCTCCACATAGATACTCCGCACCCGATTGAAGGAGTCCTGAAACAGCCCCCGGGAAAATGGATGACCAATGCCCGCCTCACCCAATATCAAGGACTTTTATTGGATAGACCCCGTATTGTTTTTGCCAGCCCATCCACCTTGAACCCCACCAGCCTTCTGCCCGAACCGGATGCAGTCTCGCCCAGTCACCAGTGCCTTGAAATATTGGCTGAGATTTCCCAAGCAAGGCCAGATCTGAAGGACATGCCATTGGAGAACTGCCCCTTGAACTGGTATACGGACGGAAGCAGCTTTGTGCTACAAGGGGTAAGAAGAGCGGGGGCG
Organism: Sorex fumeus; assembly: GCF_029834395.1. Lineage (NCBI taxonomy): Eukaryota > Metazoa > Chordata > Mammalia > Eulipotyphla > Soricidae > Sorex > Sorex fumeus. Next base: position 78,582 of record NW_026606150.1, read on the forward strand.
GCGGTGGTGGACCACAAAGGGGTGGTGGTATGGAGTAGTGCCCTGCCCCCTGGAACCTCAGCCCAGAAGGCCGAACTGATGGCCCTAACAGAAGCTTTGGAACGCGCCGAAGGGAAGCGGGTTAACATATATACGGACAGCCGCTATGCCTTCGCCACCCTGCATGTCCATGGCACCATCTACCGAGAACTGGGATTCCAGACTTCTAACGGACAGGAGCTCAAGAATCTGGCAGAGGTCCAGCGTCTCTTAATGGCAGTGGACAAACCAAGGAAGGTAGCCGTCATCCATGTCCCTGGCACCAAAAGGGGGACAACCCAGACGCTGTAGGGAATCGTCGAGCAGACACGGAAGCCCGGAGAGCGGCTATGGAGAGCACTCCCGCCATGACCCTTTCCCTGCCAAGGCCAGAACTCCCCAAACTGCCATCCGAGCCCCAATACTCCCCCACAGACCTGGACTGGATACAAAGACAGTGGCCCACAGACACGGCTAGAGACCCCGGGACGTGGCACCGAAGTCCGGATGGAGCCATAATTCTCCCTCACCAGCTAGGCGAATTCCTGGCTAGCAACATTCATCGGACCTCTCACCTGGGGCGCTGGAAGCTAGCGGAGCTACTCACGGCTGTGCGCCTGGTGTACCCTGCTATGACCGCAAGCCTGCAGCAGATCACGGATGCCTGTATTATGCCCAGATGAGACCGGCCATGCAGAGGGGCATGCATACCCCTCTGCAGGGAAGCAGGGAGGAATCCGGGGAGGAGTTGGCAGGCAGATTTTACTGAGGTTAAGCCAGGCAAGTACGGGTATCGGTATCTGCTAGTTCTGATATAGACACCTTTTCGGGCTGGGTGGAAGCTTTCCCAACAAAGCACGAGACTAGTCGGGTGGTAGCTAAGGTCCTGCTAGAAGACATCATACCCCGATATGGCGTCCCTGACTCGATCGGGCCAGACAATGGCCCGGCTTTCGTTAGCAAGGTCCTGCAAGGCCTAGCCCAAGCTATGGGAACTGATTGGAAATTACATTGTGAATATAATCCCTAGAGCTCTGGGCAAGTAGAGAGGATGAATCGGACCCTGAAGGAGACCTTGACTAAATTGGCTCTCGAGACTGGCGGGGACTGGGTGACGCTCCTACCCCTCGCGATTTTCCGAGCGAGGAACACTCCCTATGTACATGGGTTAACACCTTTTGAAATCCTCTATGGGGCACCCCCACCCATCATGCGAAGGACTCTGGCTCTGCCAGGGGAAGTTGCTGTGCACCCGGACTACCTGACAGTCCTGCAGACTCTATCCAGATATGGCCGCTGGTCAAGGCATATCACGAATGGGAGGGGGAGGGACCGGAGCATGGACTGGTGCCAGCGGATAGAGTTTGGGTGAAGCGACACAATGTTAGAAATCTGGAGCCCCGATGGAAGGGTCCTTATGTTGTTCTTTATACCACCCCCACTGCCTTGAAGGTTGATGGAATCGGGCCATGGGTTCACCATTCCCACGTCCGACGAGCAGGAACCGCAGGAGACGAGGGGGGAAGTGCCCTACAGCCTCAGCCTCAGTGGACCACACGGCACCATCCTTCAAATCCCCTCAAGCTCAGGCTGGTACGAGGTACTTCTGGACACAGGAGCCGCGCACTCGTTGGTGCATCTACCTCCTAGGGGTGTTCCTAGTGGTCGTCATTCCAGTCCAGTCAGCCGGAAGCCCTCACCAGCCCTACGGGCAAACCTGGGTCCTGAGAAACAGAGACACCCATGAGGAATGAAACCTGACTACGAACCCGGCTAGCGCATTGTGGACCTGGTGGCCAGATCTATACGTGGACTTGGAGGAGGTCCTGGGTATTTTTTTACTCCCTTCCTCAGCAAGGGAAGGTACATTACATGAGGAAAGGGGCACTGGGAGATACCTCCTTGCTCCTGGACAGACAGGCTCTCCGGAAAAATGGGTTCTCTGCCTGCCAGGAGTGTGGGGGGGGGGGGTGGAAAGCTTTTACTGTGCCGCCCGGAAATGTGTAGTGGCTAATGATGGGGAATGGAGGTGGCCAGTAGCTCAGTTGCTGATCAATATGCAGTTTATCCACCCTTTTCAGCAGGGGAGAGCGGTCCCGGGGTCCAACCAAATCTGAATTTCCTTCACAGAGGCCGGAAAGAAGGATAGGAGGTGGGTGAACGGGCTAACCTGGGGCCTCTTGCCTTACAAAAAACCTTGGAGGGGGAGTCTTATTCCAAATATTGCTCCGCTTTGGGCCAATCTCCACTCCAGTGGGGCCTAACACCATATTGAGGCCACCTAGTTTCAAGCTGGGCCCCACGAGCCTTAGGCCCGCCCCGACCTCCCTGGGAAGCTCTGCATTTGCCAATGCTGGCTCCCTTGGCCCTAGCCAAGCCACGGGTACCACCCTTCAACCCCGATCACTGAGTGCTGCCAGCCCCATTCAGACCAGGGATATCACCCCCCAGTCTCAATCCCTGAGCTCCTTGGAGCTCTTGCTGCATGCCGCTTATGTGTCTTTGAATAAGACAGCCCCGAATCTGACGGAGTCATGCTGGCTATGCTTTAGCCGTGCACCTCCCTTTTATGAGGCCATCGGGGTCAATGCCTCATATAATGTCAGCATCTCTGTCCCCCCCCGCTGGTTGGGACCCTCGCCCCAGTACTGGCTTAACTATAACTCAGGTCAGTGACCAAGGGAGATGTATAGGTACAGTTCCAACTGAGAGAGCTAGACTATGTGCCCATACAGATCCTGACCCGGGCTGGAACAGCTCAGTGTGGGTCGCGCCATCTGTTGGAGCCTGGTGGGTGTGCTCACTCTCTGGGCTTACTCTTCACCTGGATGGATCAGTATTTGATGCCTCTCGGGAATTCTGTCTGATGGTGCTGGTGATGCCTAGAATCATTTACCACCCCGCCGAGACTCTTATTTCCTATCGGTCTGGACAACCTGGAGAGCATCCTCGAGTTAGGAGGGAGCCCCTCACCACCCTGACCCTTGCCACCTTGTTTGGAATAGGGTTGGCCAGGGCAAGCACTGGCATCGCCTCCCTGGCCACCCAGCATTCTGGCCTGCAGTCCCTCAGGGCAGCAGTAGATGAGGACTTGGACCACATTGAAAAGTCTATTAGCCTCCTTGAAAGATCCTTGACCTCCTTGTCCGAGGTCGTACTACAGAACAGGAGGGGGTTAGACCTATTGTTCCTCAAGAATGGAGGACTCTGCGCTACTTTGGGAGAGGAGTCCTGTTTCTACGCTGACCACACTGGGGTTGTCGGAGATTCTATGGCCAAGCTGCGGGAAGGCCTCGAACAACGTAGAAGAGAAAGGGAGGCCCGGGAGAATTGGTTTGAGTCTTGGTTCAATCAATCCCTGTGGATGGCCACTCTCCTATCTGCTTTAGCTGGACCAGTGGTAATTATCCTACTTATGGTAACTATAGGCCCTTACATTTTTAAATCATCTTGTGATATTTGTCAAAGACAGAATTAATACAGTTCAACTCTTGGTCCTACGGCAACAGTATCAGACATTGGGGCCCACTGAGGAAATTACTCCTCTGTATGAAGAGCCCACTGAGAAAGATTCCTCAATATGAAGTTTGAGGAATGTTAGGTCCTCAAAGGGAGGAATGTTAGGTCCCTAGGGACCCTGAGGGAGATTCCAGAGTTAAAACTCTATAAATTTTAACTCTCCCTTTCCTGCCCTCCTTATCTGTTACCTCCCTTAGGAACTCTTCCCTTATCCACCTCCGGAATGCAGGGCTGAGAATCAGAGGAAGACAGGTGATAACCAAATGTCCCAGTTACCAGATGCCCACTAGCCACAATGCCTATGTACGTAAATGCTGATCTTTGAATCTATAGGCTAAGGAGTGATGTACTGTTAAATGGATTGGTTAAGAAAGCATATGTTGTTACAAACCTATTGGCTATGAAATGCGCGGGCTTTGCTGTAACGGCCAGTGAAGGCCTATATAAGATCCCCTTTGAAGAAGTTCAGGGTCTTGCCTCACCTAACTGACCTGCGTGTCTGTGTAGGCGGCTTGACCCTGGCTAGCCAGTCTTACAATAAACCTTGCTTGCTGTTTGCAGTCTCTGGAGTCTCTTTGTCGTTAAAGGGAGATCACGATCCGCGCCCTAACAAGTGCTGGCCTTACCGAGGCACTGGGTTTGATCCCTCGCCCTATCGAAAAGCAAGAGGGGGAAAAGAAAAAAACAAAATTCCCAGCTAAGGAACTGAGGCTGGAGCCAGGAAGATGGCTCTGGGACCTGAGCTCGGGCTTCTTCTGGCCCCTGGAACTCTGCCAGGAGGGGTTCCCCCTGCTCTGCCAACTAAATAAATGGAACCTGATTAAAAAAAAAAAAAAGAGGGGGCTGGAGCAATAGCACAGTGGGTAGGGCGTTTGCCTTGCACGCAGCCAACCCAAGTTCAATTCCCAGCATCCCATGTGGTCCCCTGAGCACCGCCAGGAGTAACTCCTGAGTGCAGAGCCAGGAGGGACCCCTGTGTGTCACCGAGTGTGACCCAAAAAGCAAAAAAAAAAAAAAGAAGCTAAGATCATAAGACAGCAAAGGGGGAAAGGATGAAAAGAAAGACGAAGCAGGAGAGTAGTAGAGTTCCCATGGGCCCTCCCTGCCCACAATTGACTCGTGGTTGCAAAGGAGAGAGAAAGAGGGAATGTGCCTGCCACAGAGGGAGGGGTGGGGGCAGGAGAGGAGGGATACTGGGAACATTGGTGATGGAGAATGGGCACTGGTGGAGGGATGGGTACTCAAACACTGTTTGACTGAAACGCAATCATAAAAGTTGTAAGTCTGTAAAAAAAAAAAAAATTGGGGCTGGAGTGATAGCACAGCGGGTAAGGTATTGGCCTTGCATGCGGTCGACCCGAGTTCAATTCCCAGCATCCCATATGGTCCCCTGAGCACTGCCAGGAGTAATTCCTGAGTGGATGAGCCAGGAGTAACCCCTGTGCATCGCTGGGTGTGACCCAAAAAGAAAAAAAAATAATTCATGGTTGATATTGCCGCCTCTGCAGTTTAAGCGCTCTCAGCAAGCCAAACTCCCAAATTTTATAATATTAACAATCAAATCCGTCACTGAAAAATAAAATGGGAGGCATATCTTTTCCAGACCACAACACCCAAAAGGAGAGAGAGAACACAGGGGATTGCCCTGCCACAGAGACAGGGGGGATGGGGGGATGGGGATGGGAGGGATATTATCCATGGTGGTGGAAAATGGGCACTGGTGGAGGGATGGGTATCTGATCATTGTATAATTGAAACCAAAGCACAAAAAATTGTAAATCTACAACTGTAAAAAAAAATAAAATAAAATAAGGGGGAAAAAAATGGGAGGCATATAAAAAAAAGTTTAAGTCAGTCTTTTCCTTTATATCTTCTAAAAAATTTTCAGACTATATTTAAATGAACTTAGGGTCTACCCATTGGATATTGATCCAAAACAAAATTTTGTGTATACGATGTCAGGGATTGAATCCAGGGCCACTCGTGTAAGGCATACATGCTCCCACTGAGACATATCGCTGCAAATTAATATTCTAAAATTAAAAAGAAAACCAAGGCAAGGTCCGCACGGGAGGTGTTGTAGTTTTCTGTGTTCTCTTTACTAGAAACCACTGTCGTCGGGGCCAGACAAGCGAACAAGGTGCTCGCACTGCACTCAGTCGACTGGGTTCAATCCCCGGCACTCCATATGGTCCCCGAAACCCCACCAGGAGGGATCCCTAAGCACAGACCCCGGAGAAGGCGCTGAGCACCGCCAGGTGTGGCCCCGAAGCCAAAAAGGGTAAAGAAAAGAAGCACCAGCTGTTGGCACTAATTGCTTCATCTTCAGAAGGCCTGGAGGGGGTGGGGGGGTCCACAAGTCTCTTCCTCACCTGAAGCCCTATAAACTCTTTAGCTGGGCCTCAGAGGGTGTGAAGGGTGGGCTGCCAATTAACCCAGCTAGCCACCACCCCACCACAACCTCTACTCCTATAGGGGAGAGCCCAACCATCATCTCCAGCCCTACCTGCCTCCATCCCTCCTCCCAACCCCTTCCAGGATCCCAACACCATCTGCAGCTGTGAGGAACTTCGGGGCTGGGTGCTGGGTCCCCCAGGTGGCTTCCCTTACCGCCTCCCCCCTATAAAGCCCGGTCCCGTGGGCTGGGTGGGTCCTCCTGAGGGTTCAGGCATTTGAGTGATGGCGGGAACTTGGTGCATGGTACTCCTGCTGCTGGGGGCCGAGCTGGGGCTGGGGCAGCCGCCCCCCCTCCTGCCAGGGGTCTCCAGTCTGCGCTCCAGTCTGCGGCACAGCTATGACTGCGGGGTCCAGGGCCTCCAGCTGCTGGTGTACCCCCCGCCCGGCCAGACGGTTCACTTCCGGGTGGTGGGTGAGTGCTGCCCCCACAAGCTACCGTGTTTGGGGGGGCAGGGGGGAGGGTCCTTCCCTTAGCAGAGCCTCCCCAGGCCCCAGGGGCACCCCACCTCTCACCCTTAGGACCCGGAGAGGCAGACTCAATTTCCCTGCCAGTACCGCTTTGCCCAGCCCGTGAGTGTGCCCTTGTCTCTATGACCACATCCAGCGAGTACCCTGTTGTGTATACCCTCACACCCCCTAGGTTATAGGGTTTCTCCCCCACCCACCTCCATCCCCACCCGGGCATGGCCTGAGAAGCAAAATGAGGACTTGGAATCGGGGCGTTGAATCTGTAGTTTGTAAGCTGAACCCGAACCTGTAAGAAAAGTGTCTCCCCAAACCCCTCCTCAACTTTGCCCTCTGGCTTGAGCTAGTAGCATAGGAAGTGGGGGCGCACCCAAAGGATACCCCGGCTTCTGATGGGGGGGCCATAACAGGTGAACATGGGGTTACTCCTGGCTCTGCACCCTCACCCACCTCAGGGACCCATCAGACCCCACCCAGGTACCTCCAGGTGATCGTAATGGCCAATTAAGCCGACAAAAAGCTCAGGTCCACCCCCCGGGCCCAGGGTAGGGGAGAAAGTTCTCGAACTCTTGAGTTCTTCTGCCTTATCCACCTCTGTCTTCTCTCTTCCAAACTTCACCTGCTCTGGGCGGGCCGCAGGGGACACTATTCTCTGCGGAGGTGGACACAGACCAGCGAGGGAAAAGGGCCTTGCCCAAGGTCACACAGCGAGCTAAGCTCGGATACACACATTTTCCTGAGTAGGGAGGGGGATCGGGCTCCCACACCCTGAACCCCCTCCCCGCAGATGAATTTGGGAACCGGTTTGAGGTGAACAACTGCTCCATCTGCTACCACTGGGTCACGTCCAGGCCCCAGGGACCGGTGGTCTTCTCCGCGGACTACAGAGGCTGCCACGTGCTGGAGAAGGTGGGACTCACGAGCAGCTTGGGGCGGGGAAAGGCCAGCAGCCCGGGGACCTCACCTGGCCGCTCCTGTCCCCCCACCCCCAGGACAGTCACTGGCGCCTGAGGGTGTTCGTGGAGACAGTGCTGCCCGACGGCCATGTGGCAGATTCACGTGACATCACGCTGACCTGCCCCAAGCCCGACTTCAGCTGGGCGCTCAATCTGCATCGGACACTGTCCCCCGCCTCCTCGGGCCCGTCCACCCCGCCCCCCCAGCCCACCTCTGGGCTGCCCTCCCCCAGCCTTCCAGCCGCGGAGCCCCGCCTTCTCCCAGCCTCCAGGTCCCCAGAACCTGGACCCACCCACCCCAGCCCACCTTCACCCCAGGGGGGCACCCAGGCCGGCTGGGATGTTGGCAGGCCAGTCTACGGAGGTACGTGCACCCTCTCCGTGGGTCTGGGGCCTTTGGGGGTGTGTGGAGGGTGGCGGGGAGCAGGAGGGAGTGGTCCTGCTTCTCATCTTACTGGGAGTCTCTCCAGAAGCTTCTCCCACCCTCTTACCCACCTCAGGGACCCATCAGACCCAGAAGCAGTGTCAGCTGGCCTCAGGGCATATCCCCTGCCTGGAGACCCCAAATCGGGAAGCCTGTCAGCGAGCTGGCTGTTGCTATGACGACACCAGAGTGGTGCCCTGTTACTATGGCAACACAGGTATTACAGCGCCCCTGATCCTGGAGTAGAGGACACCCCCCCACCACCACCCTCATGCTGAATGTCTCAGGAAGGACTGTGGGCAACTTTCGAGACCATGATCCCCTCATGTTCCAGCTGGCCTTAAGCAGTTATGCCCCAGAACTAGCAACCTCTTCCCAACATCCCCCCAACATATACCCTTCTCCTGAGCCAGTCTGGTCTCTGATTAACGGGGGGACCCCACTTCAGACTCTGTCTCCTCTGGGACTGGAGCAATAGTACAGAGGGGAGAGCATTTGCCTTGCATGTAGCCAAGCCTGGTTTGATCCCCGGCATCCCATAGGGTTCCCAGAGCACCTCCAGGAGTGATTCCTGAGTGCAGAGTCAGGAATAACCCCATGAGCACTGTCAGGTGTAATCCAAAAACAAACAAAACAAAAACTCAGTCTCAAGGCAAGCAAATCCCAGTTTTTTTGTTTCTGCTTTTTTGGGTCACACTCAGCGATGCACAGGGGTTCCTCCTGGCTCCACACTCAGGAATTACTCCTGGTGGTGCTCAAGGGACCATGTGGGATGCTGGGAATCGAACCCAGGTTGGCTGCAATGCAAGGCAAATGCCCTCCCCGCTGTGCTATCGCTCCAGCCCCTTGAACCCCAGTTTAATGGAGTCAGAAGCAGCCCTCCACCACCACCCCCCGGTTCATGCCCCCTCTCAGTGCCTCATGGACAGAAACCCCCAAGACCTCACCAGCCTTTGGTCTCTGCCCCCCTCCCCCAGAGACGGTCCAGTGCTTTGCAGACGGTCGTGTGGTCCTGGTGGTGTCCCAGGATACAGCCGTGGCACACAGGGTGACCTTGGGCAGCATCCGCCTGGCCGGTGCCCCCCACAGCTGCCCCCCTGTGCAGCAGACTGAGTCTTTCCTGGTCTTCAGCTTCTCCCTCACCCACTGCAACACCACCCTGCAGGTAGGGGGGGGGGGCAGCGGGCAAGGCCGGTCTCCCGGGGGTGCCCCAGGCAGGGCCAGCCTCACCCCACTGTCTCCTCCCTCAGCTGGTGGGTGACCAGCTCATCTATGAGAACCTGCTGGTGAGCGATAAGGACGTGCAGACAGGACCCCAGGGCTCCATCACTCGGGATGGCGCCTTCCGGTGAGGTCTAGGGGTGTGGCAGAATCTGGGGACAGGCTGGGGTTGCAGCCATGCTGTATCTGGCTGATCAAAGTCATGAGCTCTGCCGGGGCAGTGGGCCGTGCGAGAGCGTGTGTGGATCCGCTCACCTCTGGCAGGGGTTCTGCAGTGCTGAGCTAGACAGCCAATGTTCTTGGAGACCCTCCCCCACGGAAATGAGCTCAAACCCAGCTGAGGGGTTGGAGCGATAGCACAGCAGGGCGGGTGTTTGCTTTGCATGTGGCCGACCCAGGTTCAATCCCCGGCATCCCAGAGGGTCCCCCGAGCATCGCCAGGAGTCATTTGAGTGCAGAACTAGGAGTGACCCCTGAGCATCGCCGAGTGTGACCCCAAAGTAAAAACCCAGCTGAAAGCAAGGCCTTCCTGGCCCAGTTGTGTCTGAGGTTCGGGTTATGAAACCACAGATGAGATGGGGGGCCCTTGGGCATGCACGTGCACTGGGGGCAGATGAAGACCTCCCTCTGCAGAGTGGCCTTTGGACTGGGAGTTAGGTGGTACCCCCATATGTGGAGCTACTGAAGGGCCCTGCCTTTGATTGTGGGGGCCACGCAGCCCACCACACACAGCTGTTATGTGAACCCGGGCCAAGGAAGCACTGGGCTCCCCTCAACTCCAGCCATGGGGCTGAGGCCTGAGCAGCAGGTATCGGGGGCTCAAACTTCTAGTTTCCAAACAGGAAGTACTGCTAGGACCAGGGTGTGGGGGTGCAAATATATCTCCCCCTCCTATCCTTGGATTTAAGAACTGTTCTGGGGAACTCGTTAAGACTAACAGCTCCATGGGTGAGGTCAGGGGGGAGTGTAGGAGGGCTCCCCCACTGGGCAGTGCCAAGTTGCATTGTCCATCTGGAACATCGCTCCAGGCTCAAAGAGGCAAAGGCAGAGCACTCAGGAAATGGAGCACCAGGGAAGGTGTCGCGCCACTCCTGGAGGATACCAGGCCTGAGTCCTTTCTGGGTCCATGAGGGACACTAGTCCCCCCAGGGCAGCCAGTTGCAAGTGCAGGCTGATGATGCGGCCAGGGCACTCGCCCCCTGTTTACCATGACCTTGGGGTGTCCTTGGTGCTGTTTCAATGTGGACCCTGGCACAGGCCTCAAACCACGTGCTGGCTCCCTCAAGTGGTCAGTGCCAAGAGGCCTTCATGCCACCCCCTTTCTGCTGTGGCCTTGGAGGGAATGGCCACCCAGCCCTGGGCAGCCGAGGCAGGCCGTAGCTTGGTCAGGGAACATATCTGAGTGGCCACTGGGCAAAATGCCCCGCCACCCCCACCCCTGCTGGTAGGAATCTTGCTTCTGACTCCATTGAGGCTGGAGCGACAGCACAATGGGTAGGGTGTTTGCCTTGCATGTGGCCGACCCGGGTTAGATTCCCAGCATCCCATATGGTCCCCTGAGCACCACCAGGAGTAACACCCAAAAAAACAAAGTCAATACCCCATTTTGGAGAGGATACTTTTTGGTTTAAAAGCTTGACTCCTGACTCTGTGTTCAGGGTTCACTCACTCTTACCAGACTCGGTGGGATCGTATAAGGTGCCAGGGATCGACCCTAGTGGGCGGCATGTGAGGCAGGAGCCATGCCCGCTGTACCAAGTGGGCTGTGCTGACCCACCTTCTCTCCTGACCTTCCCACTGGACTTCAGGCTTCTCGTCCGCTGCATCTTCAAGGCCCAGGACTTCCTGCCCATCCAGGCATCTGTCTTCCCTCCACCACCCCCAGGCCCGGTGACCCAGTCTGGCCCACTGCATCTGGAGCTGCGGATCGCCAAGGGTATGGAGCCCCCAGCCCCGCTGAAGTGTGTGTGGGGTGGGGGAGGGAGGTGGGCGGACCCAGGCCCACAGCCCTGAAGCTCAGGAATCCCCTTTCCCTGCAGATGAGACCTTCAGCTCCTTCTTCGAGGACAGGGACTACCCCATCGTGCGGCTGCTCCGCCAGCCGGTCCCCGTGGAGGTCCGGCTCCTGCAGAGGACGGACCCCAGCCTGGTCCTGACTCTGAACCATTGCTGGGCCACACCCAGCGCCAGCCCCTTCCAGCAGCCCCAGTGGCCCATACTGTTGCATGGGTGAGTGGGAAGGCACCACCCCTCAGACCCCCTGGGCCCCATGCTGTTCCCCCCACTTCCCAATGTCTCTCCTGCCCAGGTGCCCTTTCTTAGGGGACAGCTATCAGACCCGAATGGTGCCCACGAACGGGACCGGACTGCCCTTCCCTTGCCACTACCAGCGTTTCACCGTCGCCACCTTTGCCCTGCTGGATCCCACCCCTGAGAGGGCGCTCAGAGGCCTGGTAAGAGACGCCCATGGTCCTCAACAGTCGTGCCCCCACCCAGTGAAGGATAAGCCCCCCAGAGTCACCAGAGGTGGACACCTCATGGTGTGGGTGAAACAGTGGTGCTGTGGGTGGAAACCAGAACCCCCAAACCAGTCTGTGCCAGCCCAGAATTCTGCTTTATTTTTTAATGAACCAACCATGAGATAGTTACAGATTTATAAACGTTCGTGATTACGTTTCAATGTTCTAGTACCCATCCCTCCACCAGTGCCCATTCTCCACCACCAGTGTTCCCAGTGTCCCTCCCACCACCCCTACCCCTTTCCACCCCCTGCCTCTGTGACAGACACATTCCCTCTTACTCTCTCCTTTTGGGTGTCATGGTTTTCAGTATAGGCACTAAGCAACCATCATGTTTGGTCCATAGTCTTACTTTCAGCACGCATCTACCGTCCTGGACGATCCCTCCAACCATCATTGACTTAGTGGTCTCTTCTCCCTCTCACTTGCTTTTAGTCTTCTGTTATGTTACTTTGTACAGAATTCTGCTTTGAACATGTCTGACCTTGCCACCTTCTCCAGAGGGTGATGGGAAGATTTGGGCACTGAGAGGTCCTGCACCAGATAGGAGAGGTGTCGAGGGTTGCTCGCCCTGGTCTAACTTCGGAAGCAGGCAGCACCTCCAGAAACACACAGATCTATTTGGGGGGCCACCTCAGGGGTTCTTGGATCGGTGGTGCCAGGCTGATGGGCCTGTGCTGAAGGGCTGAGGATAGGGAACGCAGAGCCTGGATCTTTCGTGACTCGTACCCACTGCTCTGGCCATCTTCTGGCTCCAGTGGACAGGACGGCCCTCATGGGGTCACCCATTGGCTGTTAGGCTGGTTAATGTTCATCCCAGGGGCTGGAGCACAGCGGGCAGGGCATTTGCTTTGCATGCAGCTGACCCGGGTTCGATCCCCGGCATCCCATATGGTCCCCCGAGCACCGCTAGGAGTAATTCCTGAGTGCATGAGCCAGGAGTAACCCCTGTGCATCGCTGGGTGTGACCCAAAAAGCAAAATAGAAACAGAACACTCATCCCAGCCAGGGCTGGAGCGATAGCACAGTGGGTAAGGCATTTGCCTTGCATGCGGCCAACATGACCAACCTGGGTTCGATTCCTCCACCCCTCTCAGAGCCTGGCGAGCTACCAAGAGTATCTCGCCCACACAGCAAAGCCTGGCAAGCTCCCCATGGCGTATTCGATATGCCAAACACAGTAACAACAAGTCTCACAGTTTGTGAGAGGTTATTGATGTCTACTCAAGCAAATCATTGAACAATGGGAGGACAGTGCTACAGTGCTCATCCCAGCCATGTCCTTCTCCAATCCTCTAACCCGCCCTGCGGGGTGAAGACACATGGGTGGGGTCTCACTGGGTGCTGGCTCAGACCCGCTCCTGCCTCTGTCGCTTTGGGGCGCTGCCTCTGGCTACTCTTCCCTCTGTCCCTGTCTCTGGTCAGCAGGGTGAGATGGCAGCTGCCAGTCAAGGCTGCATCCCTCTCAGGTGGACAGAAAGCCAGCCTCCCCCAGGGGCTCAGGCAGGGGAGGTGCCTTTCCCATTGGTGATCTTAATTTTCTTAACTCTGGGGGAGAGTCACACACAACAGTGCTCCAGGCTTAAATCCTGGCGGGCTTGGGGTGAGGAACCTTGGGATGCCAAGGATGGAACCCACGTGAAAGGCAAGCAGGACTCTCCCCCAGCCCTTGCTGCTGGCTCACGAGGAGGGGCAGGCACGAATTCCAAATCCTCGGGAGGGTGGCGCAGATGCACCCCCGGGCTGTGGTCGTGATGCCCTGCCTCTCCACCCCCCACCCCGCCCCAGGTTTACTTCTTCTGCAGTGCCTCCGTCTCCTCCCACCCGGGGCCCCAGGGCTGTGCCCCCCTCTGCAAATCTGAGAATAACAGTGAGTCTGAGCTGGATGGGGTCGGGGGCGGTGGAGGAGAGAGAAGGGGGGGCACTCCCTTCCCTCAGTCCACAGACCTGAGCTTCTGGGCTGCAAGGGTCTGGAGACCACCCCCCCCCCCAGCCAAACATCGTTCCATCTCCCCCCCCACCACAACCCCCGGGTAGGACGCCGCCGCTCCTCGGGACCCCACGACGACATGGCCAGACCCCAAAACATCGTGAGTTCTCTGGGGCCAGTGGGCTTCGAGGATGCTTCCAGGCAGGAGCCGACGCCAGAGCCTGCAGGTAGAGGCGGGCCCCACCCCCGCACCTGGTGTGTTGAAAAATGGGGCGCTCAGGTCCCCTCCAGTGGCAGGAGATAGCGGAACCACACTCAAGGGGGAACTAGCGCAGGAGAGACCTGCCCCCCTTATCAGATCACCGGGGGCACCAGGAAGGGCTGGCGTGGAAAGGCCCAAAGGGGCCTGGCCAGTCCCCTGTCCTTGGTCCTGTCTCTCTCACAGGCTCCTCCAGGAACCCCGACTTGAGCCCTCCCCTCTGGCTTTTGCTGCTGTTGGTGGCTGTTGCCCTGGTCCTGGGCATTGGCGTCCTTGGGGGCCTTCACCGGGCCCAGAAGCTCTGGGGGGGCTCTGGGCGGTGAATTCCATTTTCAATAAAGAATTTCAAACCTCCAGAAAGCAGATCTGCCAAGGCTGTTTGTGGGACCAGAACTGTACCCCGGGATTTCTCGCAAACCTGTGTCTTGCTCATCCCCGACTGGCCAGTCCCCAGTCCTCTGTACGCGACACCCGGGTGGATGGTCACCCCAGAATGACTTTGAGGTGTGCCCTGTTGTAAGGAGAGGTGACCTTTGGGGTCAACAGGCAGCGGGGGGGGGGGGGGGGGGGCTGGAGCGATAGCACAGCAGGTAGGGCGTTTGCCTTGCACACGGCTGGCCCTGGATTCAATTCCCAGCATCCCATATGGTCCCCTGAACACCGCGAGGAGAAATTCCTGAGTGCAGAGCCAGGACTTAATCCCTGAGCATTGCCGGGTGTGACCCCACCCCCCCACCCCCAAAGGCAGGGCCCAGTCCCAGTCACCTGACCCAGGAGCCAGACAGGCTCCCTCAAAGCTCGGCTGCCAAGGGCTAGGTCAGGAGAGCCAAGTCCACCAAAGAGGCCAGAAGAACGAAAACTGGCCCGAAGGACACAGTTCTGACCGTCACCTCCTTCCCTCCCGCACATGTGCGGGTGGAGGAGGCCGCTGACCTCATCTGCATGCCTACCACACGGACACAGAACTTTCCAGAATGATCTGGAGGGACATCATGGGGACGGTGGGAAGGGGTCAGGGCAAGTCAGAGCTCGGCTTCAGGAATCTGTTGGCCTGGGCATAGGGAGCTGGCCTCAGTAGGGTCTGGGTTTGAGTCAGGCCAGGGGGGTGGTGGAAAAATGCCTCATTCATGCATTTCCTGCCAATACGCTACCCTAATAAAAAGCACAGGATGAGACTATTACACAAGGACAGTAGGAACAGGGCCCAGGGTATTTCTTGCACCCGAGGACTGGCCCACAGTTGGAAGCTTATCACAAGTAGGGTGGTAGGGGTTGGTTAGGATAGAGAAGGGACCACTATGACAATGGTCATTCTGGACAAGAACTGAATCCGGAAAGAGGTGGTAAACGGATACATATGACAACTTTTCAGTATGTGTACTGCAAACTAAAATGCCCAAAAGGAATGAGAAAAGTGTGTGCTCTAGAGGCAGACTGGGGGCGGGAGGGGGAGGGCAACTTGGGGACATTGGTGATAGGGAATGTACACTGGTGAAGAGACAGGTGTTGGAACACTGGATGATCAAAACTCAGTCATGAACAGCTGTGTATCTCAGTGGTTTTAAATTTTTTTAATATTTTTTTTATTTTAAATTTATTTAAATATCACAGAGAGGCAAAAAGTACAGTTGAAGTGACATCTGCACTTGTTTGTTCATTGCAGCACTGTTTACAATAGCCAGAATCTGGAAAAAACCTGAGTGCCCGAGAACAGATGACTGGTTAAAGAAACTTTAGTACATCTACACAATGGAATACTATGTAGATGTTAGAAAAGATAAGTCATGAAATTTACTTACAAGTGGTACTACCTGGAAAGTATCATGTTAAGCGAAATGAGTCAGAAAGAGAGGGATAGACATAGAAAGACTGCATTCATCTGGGGAACATAAAGTAACAAAATAGCAAAATAGGATACTAACACCCAAGAAGAGCCGAATTAAGTATCAGGAGGTTTACTCCATAGCTTGGAGGCCAGTCGCACACTCTAGGGGTAAAGGCAGCTCAGATAGAGAAGGGAGCACCAAATAAAGGGTGTTGGGAGGATCCTCCCAGGAGGGGAGATGCATGCTGAAAAAAATTATTTTTTAAATTTTATATGTCTCCTTCAGGGTTACGGGGACAGGAAGATTGGGCATTTGTGGTGGGTGGTGGTCATGGAGTCCTTACTCTGGCCGTGTCTTCCCGGTTGTGGCTGGAAAGTCCCCTTCGACTTTCTGCCGCCTTGGGGCCTTCTGGAACTTTCTCCCAGGGTCAGGGGGAAGTGAGGGAGGACTCCCAGCCCCGCTGGGGGAAGCGCTGGGCAATCTGCTCTCGGGACTCAATTCTTCCTTCTCCCCCATCCTGATCCCTCAAGCTCAGAAGATACAGGCACGCCAGAGAGAAAGAGAGTATAGCAGGGAAGACACTTGCTTTGCATGTGGCCTGCCGGGGTTCGCTCCCTGGCACCCCCTATGGTCCCCCAAGTACCAACAGGAGTAATTCCTGAGTGCAGAGCCAGGAGTAACCCCATCATCAGGTGTGGCCCCAAAACTGAAAAAAGGGGGGCTGGAGCAATAGCACAGCGGGTAGGGCGTTTGCCTTGCACACAGTGGACCCAGGTTCGACTCCCAGAATCCCATATGGTCCCCCAAGCACCGCCAGGAGTAATTCCTGAGTGCATGAGCCAGGAGTAACCCCTGTGCAACACTAGGTGTGACCCAAAAAAAGCAAAAAAAAAAAAAAAAAAAAAAAAAAAACCATACAGGCCTCACAGAGGCTGGCTCTGGGCGCTTCTAGAACCGCCTCCTTGCCCAGATGCCCAGGACAACTGACTTGGAACTGCAGGTTCATCCAAGCAAGCACGCTGTCTTTCCCGTCACTCCTGACACACGTACCCCACAAGAGAGGAACGAGGGGGGGGTGCCTGTTTCCACAGACACCAAGCCGAGGCAGGAGAACCAGAGCTGGCTGTGATGACATAAACCTGTCCCCACTGGTCTATTTCTTGGAAGAGACTGAGAAGCTGGTGAAAGCTCGCCCCTTGGCCTGTTAGTTCTGGGAAAGTGTGGGGGGTTCCCATCCCTTCCCCGCCCTCACCAGCTCTGTATCAGTGCAGCCCTGGCCCTTATCAGTGGATCTCGAGCGGGTTTCTACACCAGCCTTTCTGATGAGAAGCCAAATGTGGTCGCGGGGGCCATTTGCAGCATCTCAGTGTCTCTGACCTGCTCCCCGGGATTCCGTGAAAGCAGCCTGGCAAATGCCTTTCTGCCAGGTAACCCTGGCTGGCTGCAGTACCTCACAGAGCCAGGATTCCCATCTGCAGGAGTGAAAATCCAGCGCCTCAGCCAAGCCGGGGAGGGGCAGGACTGGGCTCTCCTTGGTGGGGCAGCCAACTGGCCTCTCACTTCCTTAGTCTCAAAGTCCAGTTTTATGTATTTATTTTTTGCTTTTTGGGTCCCACCTGGCAATGCACAGGGGTTGCTCCTGGCTCTGCACTCAGGAGTCACTCCTGGCGCTGCTCAGGGGACCATATGGGATGCTGGGAATCGATCCCGGGTTGGCCGCGTGCAAAGCAAACGCCCTCCCCGCTGTGCTATCTCTCCAGCCCCTCAAAGTCCAGTTTCAGAGCTGCCTGGTCAGCACCTTCCCCACCTCCACACACGGGCTGGTAAGGACAAGCACCTGAACTTTGCGAACAGTCAACTCGGGACTGATGAGGGCAGATAACGGCACTTTTGTTGACCTGCGTGGCAGGAAGCAGAGCTCTGTGGGGCCTTATCAGGCTTTCTCTTTTCCTGCATCTTCTCCCCTTTTTTTGGCGGGGGCGGGGGGGGGAGGTGTACTAGGACTAGCTGCAGCTCCACACAGCCCCAAAGGAGCCCCTCTGCATCCATCCACACCCAGGGTCCCCACTGGCCACTAAGGTCAATTTAGTGGCACGGTGCTCTGCTCTGAATATGGAGGGAGAAATATCACAGCGGGTTACTGCCACTTCAGTTAACTTTTTTTGCTGTGGAGCTGGAGTGATAGTACAGTGGGTAGGGCGTTGGCCTTGCACACGGCTGACCCGGGTTCAATCCTCGGCATCCCATATGGTCCCCAGAGCACTGCCAGGAGTAATTTCTGAGCGCAGAGTCAGAAGTAACCCCTGAGCATAGCTGGGTGGGGCCCAAAAAGCAAAAACTAAACAAATAACAAAAAAAAAACCAAATTATTTATTTTATTGATTTTTTTTTTATTTTTGGGTCACACCCAGCAATGCTCCGGGGTTACTCCTGGCTCATGCACTCAGGAATTACTCCTGGCGGTGCTCGGGGGACTGTATGGGACGCTGGGAATCGAACCTGTGTCGGCCATGTTGGCTGCGTGCAAGGCAAACGCCCTACCTGCTGTGCTATCACTCCAGCCCCGCCAAAATTATTATTATTATTATTATTATTTTGCTTTTTGGGTCACACCCGGCGATGCACAGGGGTTACTCCTGGCTCTGCACTCAGGAATTACCCCTGGCGGTGCTCAGGGGACCATATGGGATGCTGGGAATAAAATTCAGGTCGGCCGCGTGCAAGGCAAACACCCTACCCGCTGTGCTATCACTCCAGCCCCCAAAATTATTTTTTTTAAAAAAAACTACTTTGTTGTTTTGGAGACACACCGGCAGTGCTCAGGGGCCCAGGGACCTATGTACCAAGGCCCAAGCTCAAGTTGGCCGCAGGCAGATCCTAGAGCCTTAGCTCTCCTCCTATCTGTCTCGTTAAGTATCATTTCACCCCTTAAAGTGGGGGTCCCTGCCCACACACTTCTGGAAAGATCCCCACAGCTGGAGCTTGCAGACGACGCATGTTTAGAGCACAGGTCAAGAGGGGCATTCCCCTGTTTGAAAACTCTTATGTGTTTTCACATAAGAGTGCTTTTCTGGAACGATCTTCTGAAGTCAACAACTCAAATGCCAGATGATAGGCCCCCAAATATAAGAATGTTTAAACCGTTGCTGATCTAATGTCATAGGAAGTGCACGCAGAGCACTTTTCTGTTTATTCAAAAATAAACAGAAAAACCCTGGGAAGAAGACCAGTTGCTATTCTGGACCCTTTTACTGGTCCCTGGAGACTCTGACGTTATGTTTTGAGTCCAGGGGGGCTGCCTATCAGGTCCAGTGCCTGCTAAATGCAGGCATTCAGATGCGAACCTTCTATCAAAGCCGGACCTTCAGAGAGAAAAAAATAAACCCACAGCACAGAAGGGCAAGTTAAGGCATCTGGCCTATCTTGGTGCTGAATGGATGAAAAGAAAAGAAAAGAAAAGAAAAGAAAAGAAAAGAAAAGAAAAGAAAAGAAAACAATCTCCCAAGACCGAATCAGTTCAGTGACTTTTTCTGGGGAGGGGGCAGCAGTTGACAAGAGTAGGGGGTGTATTCCCACTACTGAGGGCAGGGGGAGAGCCTCTGAGAGAAGTTCAAACATCAGGGGCCAGAGCAATAGTACAGCTACCAGTGTGTTCGTTTTGCATACAGCCAACCTGGGTTCAATCCCTGGCATCCCACATGGTCCTCCAAACCTGCCAGGGGTGATTCTTGAGTGAGAGCCAGAAGTAACCCCTGAGCAGGCCAAATGTGGACTAAAAGAAAAAAAAAATTGTCAAACTTTGGGCTGGAGCAATAGTACAGTGGGTAAGTCATTTGCCTTGCATGCAGTCAACCCGGGTTTGATCCCCGGCATCCCATATAGTCCCCCGAGTCCCGCCAGGAGTAATTCCTGAGCACAGAGCCAGGAGTAATCCCTGAGCACAGAGCCAGGAGTAATCCCTGAGCATCCCTGGGTATGACCCAAAAACTGAAAAACAAAATAAAATTAAAGAAACCTCAAGTGCTGCATTGGAAACTGCAGGGTGACCATCCACTTCAAATGAGTCCCCAGGCTTCAACCAGAAGCAAATGCAAATTTGTGATTTCAGCTGAAGCCTCTCCTAATTCTCTCAGTTGAAATGAACCGAGCATTTCAGGGTTGGGGGATACAGCTCCTTGCTGGAGCACCTGCCTGGTGTGTGTGAGGCTCTGAATTACCCCCCTCAAAATGAGAACACAACAGAACTCACAAGACATCATAAAGCGCGCCAGCACACCGGGAAACATTGCATCCTTATTGCCATGGGTTTCCTGCCAAATCAAGGAGAACGAGACAGCCCGGACGGGAACCACAGCAGGTGTGGCTCTGACGGTCCGACAGCAGGTGAGGAGGCTTGACCCCTGCAGGTGTTCACAGAAACCAGCCACGGCGGGTGGCCAAGCGAGGCACCATGTCCTTGTAAACCTGCACCCTGACCCCCAAATCAGAAGAGGAGCTGGGGCTTCTCCAGCCAAGAATGCACTGTGGTGAGTCCTGAGAAGCCACGTCAACACACCACAAGAGCAGTTTGGATCTGTGACAGTAGTTTGGGGGGTGGGGGGTCACTGAAGTCACTTCCCATTCGCTGGCCACTTCCCACTTGCTGCCACCACAGCCCTGAACTTGCCTCTTACGGCTGGACCCGTGGCTCTAGGACATTGTGTTGCTCTATTTCCACCCCACACAGCCAAGAACTGTGTGTCTGCCTTTGTCAACACAGTAAACCGACCTGCTCAGGTCCCCACGGACACGTCTTACTTACAATGGAAGGAAACAGTGACCAAGTAAGGTTGAGGGATGTCACTTCTATAAAGGTCAACTAAGGAGGGTTGGGGGCCACAGCTATAATACAGCGGGTAGGGCATTTGCCTCGCACACAAGCCAACCTGGGTTTGATCCCCTAGCATCCCATATGGTCCCCTGAGCACTGCCAGGAGTGATTCCTGAGTGCAGAGCCAGGAGTAACCCCAGAGCATCGCCATGTGTGACCCCCAATTCCCCCCAGAAAATCAGGGGTTGGAGTCCAAGTGCCTGAGATTAGATGAGTGAATAAAGAAAAATATGCACAATGAAACACACAGCTGTTAGGAAAAAATGAAGTCACGAAATTTGCTTTTATATGGATAGACATGGAGAGCGCGGAGTGGAATGAGTCAGAGGAAGAATGACAGACAGAGAATGACTGCATTCATTTGTGGGATATGACATATATAGTATGAGACGAATACCAATAGAAATGAGGTGGGCTGGTCCGTGGTTGGAAGCTTGCCACAGATTGTGGGGGAGGGCAGTTAGGACTGAGAAGGGACCACTGTGACAGTGATAGTTGGAAATGATCACTCTCGATAAGAACTGAGTTCTCTAAGGATGTAAGATGATGTACGTGATAACCTTTCAGTAACAATATCGCAAACCACAATGCGAGAGAGAGAGAGAGAGAGAGAGACAGACAGACAGACAGACAGAATCAGAGACAGACAGAGAAGCATCTGTCATAGAGGCAGGCATTGGGGGGTGGAGGGAAACGAGACATTGGTGGTGGGAAATGTGGACCCAAGTTGGAATATTGTATCACCAAAACCAAATCATGAACAACTTCATGAAGGTGTATCTCTTGATCATTCCGTTAAAAAAAAAAAATTAAGAAAAACAATCGGGAGGGGTTGGAGTGATAGCACAGCGGGTAGGGCGTTTGCCTTGCACGTGGCCAACCCAGGTTCAATTCCCAAGCATCCCGTCTGGTCCCCTGAGCACCGCCAGGAGTCATTCCTGAGTCGAAGAGCCAGGAGTAACCCCTGTGCATCGCCGAGTGTGACCCAAAAAGCGAAAAAAGAAAAACAATGGGGAGGGACCCAAAATAGTGGTAAGATAAAGAAAAACAAAGAAATGGACCTCGCAGCTGGAGGATGTGGCTTCCTTTAGGAGGAGAGAGGCAAATAGACAAAGGAACAGATAAGGGGTCCCCAAAACTTTGTTTTTGGGTCACATCCAGCTATGCTCAGGGCTTATACTAGCTCTGCACTCAGGAATCACTCTTGCCAGTGCACGGGGGCCCATATGCCCAAAGAAAGTTTTAGATCTTTTGTTTTCTGGTTTGTTTCTGGTTTGGATTCTTCGTGGTTGTTGTTTGGGGGTCCTTCTCTGGCACTCACAGGCTCTTCCCGTGCACCTGGGCTGAGTGGCTCACACTCCCGATTTTCCCGCCCTCCCCATCCACCCCGGGCTCTGCAGGTGGATGGAAGGCGTGAGGGCGCTCTGTCCAGCGCCTGCAGCGGCATCTTGCAGCAGCCAAGCCTCTGAGGGCAACGCTGGAGAAGCCGCAGCCTGACCCGTGGAACGCTCCAGATGCGGCCCCAAACTTCACCAACTGCCTGCAACAGGCTATGCCCGAGACGCCTCCCAGGAGGGCTGCCATTTCAATCCGGACCCCTATTCCAGCTCTGCACACCCCTGGGCATCGGTGCCTCCCCGAGAAGTGCTAGCCCCTGCCTGACCGTGGCTGCTTAGAAGGACACGGGGCCCAGCCTCTCCAGCCACCGAGCTCCAAGGGCAACTGTGATCCTCCCCCCAACGAGTCTCTCGAGGCCGTGCAGTGGGGAGACTGCCCCTCTGGAGAGCATGCTGTGTGCCCCCCACACTGCTGGCTCACCTGGCCGTCGGCCTTTCACCCACCCTGGGGACAGCACCGTTCTGGGCCTGCTCCTCTCTGGGCAGACGATGGGGTAGGCAGCATGAGGACATCAAAGAGCAGCCCTTCTTTATATGTTTTTGTTGGGGGGGGGCACACCTGGCGAGGCTCGGGTGATAAGACGGGGCGTCTGGTACCAAACTGGGTCAGCCACGTGCAAAGCAAGTACCTTTCCCCACCGGACTGTCTCTCCAGCCCCCACCGGCCCTTCCTGAGAAGAGCCCCAGGCCCAGGCAACTTCAGAGTCTGCTTCCCGTCAGCCTCTTGAGAAAACAGAACAGCAACACCAGGGAACAACTCCCATATGGGGCAGGGGTCCGGGAGTGGGAGGCCAGTGGAACGACAGTGCCCCCAAGTGGCCGATCTGACTCAGAGCTCCAAGGCTGACACAAGACTCAGTCTGACACTTCCAGCCCAGTGGAGATGCACTTCTTTTTGCTTTTTTTTTTTTTATTTTTGGGGTCACACCCAGCACAGGGGTTACTCTACACTCAAGAATGACTCCTGGCGGTGCTCAGGGGACCATATGGGATCCTGGGAATCGAACCCGGTTCGGCCGCGTGCAAGGCAAACACCCTACCCGCTATGCTATAGCTCCAGCCTTGAAGATGCAGTTCTGAGAATTCACCAACCCTCCAAAGGTGTGGGCTCAGGTCACCTAGGCCAAAAGATCTGTCAGGGACGGAGATAGCCTGCCTGTGCTTGATCATTTGTTGTCGTTTTTGTCATTGTTAGTCCAGGCTTGACCATCATTTTTATTGGTTTTTTGGTGATTTTTTTGGCCACACCCGGTGGTGTCCAGGACTTACTCCTGGCTCTGTGCTTAGGGTTACTCTTGGCAGGGCTCAGGAGACTCTATAGGGTGCTGGGGATTGACCCGAGGTTGGTCACATGCAAGGCCAGTGTCCTACCTGCTGTACTACCTCTCTGATCCCAGGCTCAATGGTCTCCTACCACTGAGCATCATGGCACGAGGTGAAGGGTGAAAGACAGCAGTGAGTCTACAGTCCCACCCCCAGGAGTCTAAACTGCGGGGGCACAGACCTGGAAATGCCTCCCACAGTGCTCGAGCCAGGAACCAGTGATGTGAGGACACTCACTGCCAGCCTGGGACCAGCACCAAAGGCTTCCAGGCCTGCCTGGGGGAGGTGGGCTTTAGGGGAGGTGTGAATAGCAGTGAAGGCAGTGAGGGTGGCAGAGGAGACGCAGCAGCAGCACGAAAGAGCAGAGGAAGCAGGAAGGGGATTGTGGCAGTGACGACCCTGGCAGAGCCCAGAGACAGGACAAGGGTTAAGGAACTTGCCTTGCAAGCAGCCAGCCCTGGGTCCGTCCCAGGCACCAGCGTCCAGAGGGTCCCTGGTGGCCACCCTGGAGGCCCTGGAGCACCGCTGGGGTGCCCAGATCATCCCTGGCACCGCAGGGCACAGGAGCACATCTTCAGGCGCTCACACTGGATCACCCAGCCTACTGGCCAAGAGTCACCCGCGGGGTCTCTGGCCGCCTGTACCACCTAGGAGAGCACCATCCCTCCACACCCTCCCCACACTCCGCCCAGTACTCATGTCATGAAGGAGCAGCCTGGCAGTGAGCACAATAACAGAGCAGGGCGGTGGGCAGTGGGTTGTCTGGCAGGCATGAGGCGGTGGGGGTCGTGGGTGTGGCAGCTGTTGGTTTGGGGGCCACACCGGGCGATGCTCAGGGCTTGGTCCTGGTTCTGAACCCCGAATCTCATCTGCTTCTAGATCACCCCCAAATTACTGTTCTTCCTGGGTCCCACCTGGTGGCCACCC
The DNA here is from genome assembly GCF_029834395.1 of Sorex fumeus. Classification (NCBI taxonomy): domain Eukaryota; kingdom Metazoa; phylum Chordata; class Mammalia; order Eulipotyphla; family Soricidae; genus Sorex; species Sorex fumeus. Next base: position 102,693 of record NW_026606150.1, read on the forward strand.
ACGTGGGCCCCCCCTTTCCTCTTGGAAGTTCCCTCTGCTGGGCCACAGCTCCCCTTCAGACCAGCCCTCTCCAAGGGCTCTCCTGACTCCGTCCTCCAGTGCCTCAGTTATCGGATCCCACATCTTCAGCAATCTCAGACTAGTCCAAAAAGCTCTTCTCTGGTTTCAATCCGCTCGAGACCGGTTTTCTCTCACCCACCTCGCAGGAACCCTCCTCCTCCTGGGCTGTGCCCTGGCCCCTCACCACAGAGAAGAGCTGTCTGTCCCCACAGCCAGGGTGAGGCCCTGGAGAGAACCGGGCCCAGGAGGTTCCTGCTGGCCAGAACCCTGGGTGATGGATCATTTCTATGCGACCCCCGAATCCAGAGAAAGCACAGCGAGCCTTGAGGAGAGGAATGTGGGGTTCCCTCCGGCCTGTCACGCTCAGACGCCGCAGCTCACAGACAGACTCTGGACAGGCAGAAAGACACGAGGCGGTGCTTTCGGATTTCCTTCTTTTTTTTAATGAAACTAGATTACTGCTTATAAAAACCTGCGTGAGCCCTTGAGTCCCTCCCCTTCACAGTTCCCGCGGCCCGGCCTCTCCCATCCCCCCACCGAACGAGAACTGAACAAGGCAGGGGTGGGATGGAGCCGCCCCCCGCGGGAGAGGTCTGGATGGGCCCGAGCCATCCGTGTCTGCCCCTCAGGCCTGGAAGACGCAGAAATGAGGGTGGTCCGTGCCACGTGGCTTTCGGGCCACCCCCAGACCAGAGTGAAATGATTTGCAGTCCCACCCCTGCCCCCCTGCCCCCCAGGAGTCTCCCCTTCCTCCCCCCGCCCCACCCCTCGCTCTGCCCACTACTGAGATGAGGCCCGCTGGCGCCAGCAGGGCCGGGCCTACAGGCTGTAGAACTTCAGGCTCCGGTCCATGCCCGTGGACGCGATGAACTTGGCGTGATGCCCGAAGGCCACCCCGGTGGTGAGGCCGCTGTGCTCTGGGGAGAGAGGGGACACCGGTGAGAAGAACCTGCACCAGCACTTGCTGCAGTGTCCAGCCCCCTCTGGGGATGGGCCTATGGCCCTGTCCCCCAGGGGCAGCAATCAGCCGGCCAGAGGCGGCCCAACGTGGGTGGCGACCAGCTCCTTTTTGGAAGCCAACTCCGCGTCCCGGTGGAAACCTCCCTTCCTGAGGCGAACAAAAGCCCCGGCCGCAGGGGCACAGGAGACCGTCACCACTCCCCACGCTGCTCCCGGGCCCCCAGGGTCACGGCACCCGCTCTGGAACACTGGGCTAGGGGCTCAGGCGTGACACCTTCCCCGTATTTCTTCTATGTATTTTCAGTCTATCTCTGGCGCCCAGGGCCCCTCCCCGACCCCTCAGAGATCGCTGCCCTGCCAGCCCAGGGGTCCACTATGAGAACCCCACAAAGCCGGGCGCTCCCAGAGTTGCCCCAGCGGCCTCAACCCAGAGACGCACCGAGCAGTCGGAAAACTTGGGAGCTGAGCTTCCGGCCCAGCTTCAAGCTTGTCTCCAAACAGCTCTGACTCCTGGCTGGTAGCTGTCACTGCTAAGGAGGGTCTGACTGTAGGTGACCTAGGCCCGACGGGCAGGGCTGGCACAGGGGCACCACTCCTGGCCCCACATGCCAGTTTCTCCTGGAGTCAACCGCCCTCCCCCCCTCGCCCCCCTCTGAAAGCTCCTCGGTGCTCCCCACGCACCACTCTGGGTGCCCGAGCCAAACCCGGGCTTCAGATAGGGGGAACGACTGTGGGCCACATGGTAAGGCCAGGCCTGTGACAGGCACACAGCAGGGCTCGCACAGGGATCCGGTGTGCCACCCACAACCTGCTAACAAGAGACAGCGGCTGGGGCTGGAGTGACAGCACAGCGGGGAGGGTGTTTGCCTTGCACATGGTCGACCCGGGTTCGATTCCCAGAATCCCATATGGTCTCTTGAGATACCGCCAGGAGTAATTCCTGAGTGCAGAGCCAGGAGTAACCCCTGTGCATCACCAGGTGTGACCCCCCCCCCAAAAAAAAAAAAAAGAGCGGCTATAATACTCCTGGTGTGACTGTCAGGGTCGCCACCGTCCACCTGGCGGTTTCAAGGTGAAGTGACAGCTAGCTATAGTTCTATTGTTTCAGGGTCACATCGGCAGTGTTCAGGGGTCACTCCTAGCTCTACAAACGAGAATTAACTCCTGGTGGTGCTCAGGAGACCAGATGGGAGGCTGGGGATCAAACCCAGGTGGGCCACACACAAAGCAAACGCCCCATCTCAGCGGGGCCCATGTGAGAGCTCTGCAAGGGTCGCCAGGCCACCCCCTGGGTGCGGATGGTCCCTCCACTAAGGGGAGACCGGCCACCTGGCGACCCTCCAGAGCTCAGCATTGTTCACACTGCCCTCTCACACTCTCGGGAAATGAAATACGAATCCGTGAAGGCATCTCACACCCGCCTTCCTCACGGAACCTGAAGGCCCCTTCTTGCTAAGACAAGGCCGAGCCACTTCCTGCTCGATCCCCAAGACTCAGCCCCAACGCTGAGAAGCAACAAACCCTTCCTAAGGCTCAAATCACCCTGGACTCTCCCCCTGTGACCCTGGCCCTCTGGGTGCGCGGTCAGTGGCGGGTATCGAGGCCTCGCCAGAGAGGTTCAGTGACTTGCTCGGCATCAGTAAGAAGAACTTTCAGGCCCCCAACTCTACAATCCCGGGGAGAAGCTGCCACGGCCCCTGCAGGACTCCCCCAAGACAGCCCCAACTGGCACTACACCGCTTCCCTGCACCCGCGAGCCGGTACCTGTGAAGTGGAGAATCTCTGTCCACTGTTTGCAGATGTAGATCTGGACGTCCGTGCCCCCGAGGGCCAGGTAGGTACCGCTCTGGTCGAAGATAAGGGACTTCACCTGCAAGACCAGGAGAGAGGTCACGGGCGAGCGACAGAGGCGCGGGGACAACTGGGAACGCGGCGGGCTGGATTCACTCGAGGAACGGCCGCCAGAGGAGACGGGGCGGAGGGGCGCACCTCGAAGTTGTTGTCCAGCTGCAAGGTCTTGAAGTTCTTCAGCTTGCGCAGATCCCACAGCTTGACGGAGGAGTCATCGGCCGCCGTGGCCAGGTAGTACCCGTTCTCAGAGAAGGCAATGCTGGTGATGGGGCCCGAGTGGCCGGGGAAGTTGGCCACGTTGGTGCGCTCCTGCGGGTGCGGGAGTAAAGGGTCATCCCCCGCTCACGGGTGGGAGGAAACGGGCGCTTGAGAAATGGAGCCCCAGGAAGATGTCCTCCTGCTCCTCAGGGAAGGACAGCTGGCAGGAACGACAGAGGGGGATGGCACAGCCCTGTGCCCCAGTGCACACATGACACGCATGGTCGTGTGTGCACACACACAAACACGCACACACATTCGCTGTCCTGTGCCCCAGTGCACACGTGACACGCATGGTCGCGTGTGCACACACACAAACATGCACACACATTCGCTGTCTCCCTGTCCCAGCACACACACATTCTGCCTCAGCGCACACACACACACACACGATACACACATTCACTCTCGTTCCCTCTCCCAGAATCCAAACATACACACACACACACAAAATCTGTCCTAGAACACACGCACACACTCTCACACACTCACACTATCTGTCCCAGAACATACACAGACTGTCCCAGAACACACACACTGTCCAAGAACACACACATTCTCTCTCTCTCCCTCCACTCCCCCCCACCCCCTCTCTCGCTCTGTCACCGTCTCATCACCCACAGACATGCCCAGGGTCCGGCGTCCTGCAAAGAGCTCAGCTGACCGTGTCCTACCTTCAGATCCCAGATCTTGATCTGAGAGTCCATGGTGCCTGTTCCAAAGATGAGCCCATCGGGGTGGAACTGCGCACAGGTCAGCGCTGCGGGGAGGGGAGAAGTGAGTCGGACCACGGCCAGAGGCCCCCACGAGACACTGGGGCAGCCAGAGGGACACTCCTTTTCTGCATTGGTCAGTGCAAGTGCAGGTGTCCAGGGAGAGCAGGAAGCACGTTTTCAGAAGCTCCCATGGGCAAGTGAGCAAGTCAGACGGGGACTTGGATGAGAAATGGCAAACTGCGAGGCAGGCCCAGCCCCACGGAACTCACAGCAGCCAGACGTCTCGTCGGTGACCTTGGTGAGCACACGCCCCGTCTGAATGTCCGAGAAGGCCCAATACTGCAAGCAGAGACGGGGGAGCCTTTCAGAGGGGGCAGAGAGGGGAGAGAGGGGGCTCCCCGTTCTGGGCTTGCGGGGAGGGGGCTGGGGTTTCTGGGGCCGCACCTGGTCATCGGAGGAGCTCAGGAGATAATCGCCCGTGGCATGGAGGCTGAGGCCCGTCACGGCACTCTCATGGGCCCGAACAACCTGAACACAAGAGGCGTTCGGGACCGACCAGATCCTGATGGTGGCATCCGGGGAGGCAGAGAACACCAGCTCCTGGAAGGAAAGCGAAGAAGCAGGACGTCAGGTTCGGAGGTCAAGTGGACACAACTCTCTGCCAAAAGGGCCCAGGAACGGCCATAGTGACCAGCAGCAAGCCCGCCTCCTCTCATAGGGCCTGGGACCACCCACGATGCTGCCAAAGACCAGCTGCTGGTGCAACCTATTACCAAAGCCAAGCAAGCAGCGCTGGGCCAAGGGGAGGCTCCCCAGTGGGTGGCAACAGGGGAACAGTGGAGGGCGTGCTGAGGGAGGAACTGCACGTCCCTCGGAGCCCTGGGCTGTGTGTGGGTCAGTGCACGAGTCAACGTGACAGGTCTAGAAGGCACTACAAAGACTTGACCCAGGGGTCAGAGTAACAGTACAGCGGGTAGGATGTTTGCCTTGCACACGGCTGACCCGGGTTCAATCTCCGGTCCCCCTTACTCCGCCAGGAGTAATTCCTGAGTGCAGAGCGAGGAGTAATCCCTAAGCATCGCTGGGTGTGACCCAAAAAGGGGGAAAAAAACAAACTTGATCCACTCCACCCCACATTTAGGAACTTTGGGGCAAGGTAATTCTCAGAAAACATGTGAAGTGGGGAGAGAGTCTGTAGAGTCAGCACTCCATCACTTTTTTTATTTTTGCTTTTTGGGTCTCACCCAGGGATGCTCAGGGGTTACTCCTGGCTCTTCACTCAGGAATTATTCCTGGCGGTGCTGGGGGACCCTATGGGACGCCAGGGATTGAACCTGGGACGGCTGAGTGTCAGGCAAACACCCTACCCACTGTGCTATTGCTCTGGCCAAGTATCTTCGGGTATTACAATCTACAAAGTCAAACTAGTGCCACTGGGGGTGGGAGGGGTGACGGGTGGTACACACCACTGTGCTCAGAGCTCAGTCCTGAGTCTGTGCTAATGGGGCGCCGCGGATCTAATCCCAGTCAATCACGTGCCAGGCAAGCGCCCGAGCCACCACGCTGTCCTCCTGACCCCAACTATCATTTTTATCAATATGGTATTCGGAGAGAAACATGCCCAGAGTAAGCAGGAGATGAGGACTTCCATTCACACGCATTGCACTTTACACAAGTCTCACATTCTCCCTTCTGGTTCCCTTAGGACATGGAGGGAAGGCTATTTGGGAAGCACGAGTCCACACTATCGTCCGTGCCCAGACGCAGAGGGACTCAGACACTCCAAACCTACAAGGGCACCCACTATGCTCAACATAGCCACCTTCACACCCTAAGCCAGTGGTGTCCAACCTTCCCAGGACCAGCCCTAAATAACGGTACCGGTCCCACGCCCGTCTGAGCCAAGACCAGACGCTGCTGACCGCAGAGGGCACACCTGCGGGCTGGCACCAGGCCAAGGACCAACGGCTGAAAACCACTGTCTTAACCCACACGGCTTTCAAACTCAACACCAAATTTTAGGGGAGACAGTACTGCGGGAAGGGTGTCCCCAAGCACCACCAGGACTGATCCCTGAATGCAGAGCCAGGAGGAAGCCCCGAGTACCACTTCGGATATGGCCCCCCAATTTAAAAAAAGACAGAACGAAAGGTCTGGCCGAGTTTTAACTCAACAGCATCTCAGGGATGATGCTTTTTCAAAACCATGGATTTTTTTTCCCTCTCCTGGTCTGAAGGCCCGTCTCCAGGAAAGGGCCAGAGCGGGTCCTGTGTAAGTGGAACCCCAGGGCTGCAGAGAGCCCCCAAGTGCCTACTCTGTCTGGGGAGTCCCAGGTCTCATGGCATAGGGAGGAGGGGTTTGGGGGGAGGGGTCAGGCCCAACGGACAGGGGTGCTGGGAGGCTCACCTGGGAAGGGTGGAAGACCACACTGGTGACCTTCTTGGTGTGGCCTTTGAGCGTGGCCAGGATCTGCTCCGAGCTCTTGTCGAAGACGACGACGTTCTTATCCGCCCCACCTGAGGAGGAGCCGTGCGACACTCAGATCCCAGCCTGGCCGGGCCGGCGCCCCGCGGCAGGAGGCCGTAGGAGGCGTCTGTCCCCAGGCCCATGCAGAGGACAAGGGCGGGCGGCTCTCACCGGTGAGGATCTTGTTGGTATCCGAGGGGCAGAGGTCCAGGGCGAGGATCCCGGGGATGCTGGCACTGTGCAAACCCTGTGAGGGACAGCCAGCCCTGCCCAGTCACCGGACAGCCGGGATGGCCACATCGCGGCCCCCTCCCCGTCCAAGAGAACAGGAGTGATTCCAAGCCCAGAAACAGGCCCGTGTCCTGGGATGGCGAACCCCACTGCCCCCCTCGCGAAGCCTCCCCTCCAGCCACGAAGGAGAGGGACCGGGCACTCACCACGTGGGACGCCACTTGCCGGTACTTGCTGAGCTCTTCCGGCTTCACCAGCTCCTCGGGCACAGTCTTCCCTCTCTGGGGAGAAGAGAGAGCCCCCCGAGACAGGAAGTCAGGAGTGCAACACTCGGCAACCTCCGTCTCCTAAGGGCCGGCGCCCCGGCTCCGCGAAGACTCACCTTCTTCCGCTCCGTGGTGAGCACCGTGGCCTTGTCTTGAAGCTGGGGAGAGAGAGAACGGGGCGCGGTGAGACGGGGGACTCGGCCGGGCCGGCGGCAGGCCGGGGGCTAGGCCAGCCGCGATTGCATGAGCTCCCCAGGAACGCGGCAGCTGCCAGGCTGCGTGCCCCGATTCCATTCAGCGAACAAGCGAGCCCCAAAGGAGACTCAGCCAGGGGCGGGAAATGCAAGACAGAGCTGAGGAAAGGCTACAACTCCCAGGCCCGGTCTGGGCCACGAGGCTGGGGACCGCAAGGCCTGCCCGGACTACCCGGGCCAAGACACACGCCATCAACTCCCATCGAAGGGTTTCTGGCAGAAGAGGGGGCGGGGGGAAGTTGATGCCAGAAAACCAGCTCTTGCTACCCCGAGCTGAGCCGCCGCATCCCAGCCTACGCCCTGTGAAATGCCAACTCCTGCCTCCTTTAGAGGAAGAAACACAGACGGCTTTAACACCGACAGACTGAGAGCGCCAGACGCCACAGCCTGTGCTTGTGGGAACCGAGCTGGCAGAGCGCGCCAGCGGCAGCACTGGCCTTGGTTCGGAAGCCGGAAAGCGAGATACCGGAGACCGGTCGGAAACGGGAAACGTTTGCATGACGTCAACGGACAAAGCCAACGCGGTGGGCGTCTGCGCTCAGCCCCTCTGCTCCCCAACTTTAGGACTGGGGTGCAGAAGAGGAGACGTAAGCCCCCCCCCGCCCCAGTCTGACCAAGCGTGGACACGGCTTACCTTCTGGATGATTTCAGGGGTCATTCCCACCAGCTCACCCAAATCCATGGGCTCCCCTGCACCCTGAGAGAAGAGAGACAAAGGAGAATGAGGCACAGGCTGCTGGAGCCGCCCTCGAAAACCAGCTGGCATGGGGGCGGGATACTCACCACCACACTTGGCTGGGAGCTGGGCACGGCCTGGGGCACAATGAGGCCAGCCTGTGGCTTCAGGGTGGCCAGAGCTGAGAGACAAGGTTAGAAGAGATTAGACGGGAACGACGTCATCAGCAGAACCAGCCCTGGGGTGAGTTTGTCCCCTGCCCCCCCACCAACCCCTGCCCCACCCCGCACCTTCTCGGGCCGCAGTGACCTCCTTGGTCAGACGAGCAATGACACGGCAGGCGGCATCGTGCTGGTAGAGCGCGTGCGACAGCTCCTGGCGCGTGGTCTGCAGCTGCTGGCGCAGGGTGAAGCTGTGCAGCATGACGGCGTCCTGCGGGAAGGGAGGGAGGGAGGGAGGGCGGGCATGAGCGGCGCCGGATGCACAGGAGTCACCCCTGCAGCCCAGACCCCTTCAGTGACTAGAGGAGGAGCTGAGTAACGCCAGCTGGAAGACACGGCCACGGTGCGGACACGGGGACAGGGACGGAGCCGCCGACACTCTCCCGCCCTTCCTCCATTGCACCCGTCAGTGCCAACATGCGGCTGTCACCTCTCCGGAAGGGAACAAGGCAGTCACTGCCGTTCCAGGCTGCCCCAGGGTCCCTTGGCTATGCCCCCCTTGCCTGCTTTTAGCTGTTAGTGTTAGGGACGCCGAGGAATAAGAGGACCCCGGAGGATAAGATGCTCAGCTGAACCCCACGCAAGCAACCTTGGAGACCAAGCCACTCGCCATGGTCACAAGCCTGGGCGTGTGGAGGGAGCCAACGCTGGCTCACGTCACTTCCAAACCACCCGCTCCTCCGATTCCCCCACCCCTCAGAAAAGAAAAGAAAAGAAAAGAAAAGAAAAGAAAAGAAAAGAAAGAGCCCCCCCCACCCCCCGTCCTCGTGACATCCAACCAATCTCTCCCCGACACTCACCCACTCATCCTGCAGGGCCTTCAGGATGGCTGGGATGCTGGTGGCCGAGGGCGGCTTGGGCCGGATCGGGTGAGCAACTGCGGGAGAGGAAAGCCGGTCCTAGGACAGAGTCCCGGGGGGATCTGTGCCCCCCACCCACTCCCGCCTTCGGAAAAGGCCACATCCTCCTCCCCCACCACAGCCCTCGCCCTCTCCAGCCGGCACCTTTGATGTCGATGAGCTGTTCCTCAGACAGAGGCTGGTTGTTGATGGGGTCCGTGCCGTTCTCGGCAATGTACTTCTCGATGAGCCGCCGCTCGTACACATGGTTGGACACCGGCGACACGCACGGGTGCTCGGGCACTTCATTGGAGACTGCCGGGAGGAGGCAGGCACGCAGTGAACTGGAGGCAAACCTCAGGCCCGGTGGTGGCAGGGGAGGGGCAAGGGGCAGGCGGGCTCTTGCGGCTGACCCCAACGGACCCCCAAGACCCCAACTCCCAGCCAGCAGGAAGCGAGAGAGACAGGGCCGGCTCAGGACTGGGGCTTCGGAGGGTGCTTTCCACCAGGCTCGAAGGGTCAGCTAGAGGCCAGGCGGGTCGGAAAGGACACCAACCACACCTGGGACATCATCGCCCATGCAGAGATCACCCATCGCCCCTGCCAGAGACAGGACCAAGCCAGCAGCATCTCAGGCGGGAAACCAGAGGGATCAGGAGACGGGAGGGCTGCAAACAGCAGCAGGGCGGGTGCGGGGAAGTGCTGAGAGCTGGTCAGGCAACACAAGGGGGGTAGGGGACAGGGGTCCCCCCCTCCCATTTAGGCAGTAGAGAACAGTGGGCACTGAGGGCACACGCAGGGTGCAAGGGGAAGCAAAGACCTTGCAAATGCTTGTGCAAACGCTTGTGCAAACGCTTGTGCAAACGCCTACGCAAACCGGCTCCGGGGCAGGTGAGCACGCTTCCCCCCCATCCCCTGCAGAAAGGTGCCACCAAAGGAGGAGAACGCCACGCCCAGGGTGGGGAACCCGCCACTGCTTCCCCCCCTTCCACCTGCCAAAAAAGCAGGCGGGGCGTGCCGAAACGCGCAGACCCGGTGAGCACTGCGCCCGGAGCCAGCGGGCCCCGCCTTCACCGCGCCGCCGGGGAGGGGCCTGGGGGCGCGTCACTGCTGCTAAGGGGGTGGGGGGGGGGGGCGTCTGGTGCAAGGGGATCGCCGGCTGGGGTCGCTACCGGGTCTGAGATCCCCGGTCCTTCCCGGGGGAGCCCCGTGCGTGTCACCCGTGCAAAGTGCGGGGCAGGATCGGGGGGAAACTGAGGCCCGAGGCCCCGCGTCCCCAGCCGCGGCGCAGGCCCGAGTGTGTCCCCCCACCACCCTCCCGCTTCCTCGGTGTCGCCTCCCCCCCCCCGCACCCACCTCCGCGGGGCGAGACGAGGGGCGACGGGCGAGCCCCGCCAACGGCGCCCGCGCGGCCCGGCCCGAGCCCCCCGCGCCCCCGCGAGCCGAGGCCCCCGCGCCCGCCGCCGACACTCACTCGAGCAGATGAGGGACATGGCGCCGCGGCCGCGCTCCCAGGCGCCTCACTCGGGCCACTTCCGGCTCCCCGCCGCTTCCGGCCGGTCGGCGGCGAGCGGGCTGCAAGGCCCCCGCCGAGCGATGCGCGCCGAGCGCCTCACGTGGGGCCGCCGCCGCCGCCGCCGCCAGCCGCGCGCCTCAGCCCGCAGCGCCTCCCGGAAATGGCCCTTTCCCGGCAGCCAGCGGGGCAGGAAAGGGCCGCGCGCCGCGCCGGCGCCGCGCTCGACTGTTTCCGGATCCGCTCGGCTCCCTCCGGCCCGCGCCCAGCTCCTCACCCCCCCCCCCCCACCCGCCACCGCCCCGTGGGAAGAGCCGGGAGGCGCCGAACTACATTTCCCGTGGTGCCGTGCGCGCGCGTGCGCGAGGCGCCCCGCTGCGGGATCAGGGCCACGCTGGGAGAGAGAGAAGGTGCGAGTAGACTGTGAGTGGGCGGGGAAACCCTGGCGTGCCCCAGAATTGCCTAACGGCTAACGAGCTTTCTTTTCTTTTTGTTTTCTCTTTTTTTATTTTTATTTTTTTTGCTTTTTGGGTCACACCCAGCCGATGCCCAGGGGTTACTCCTGGCTCTGCACTCAGAATCACTCCTGGCGGTGCTCGGGGGACCCTATGGGATGCTGGGGATCGAACCCGAGCGTTCTTATCTTTTTTTTTTTTTTAAATGTAGGAGTACTGGGACTGGAGCAATAGCACAATGGATAGGGCGTTTGCCTTGCACGCGGCCGGCCCAGGTTCGATTCCCAGCATCCCATAGGGTCCCCCGAGCACCGCCAGGAGTGATTCCTGAGTGCATGAACCAGGAGGAACTCATGGGCATCCTGAGGTGTGACCCCAAAAGAAGCAAAAATAAATAAATAAATGTAGCATAAATAAATAAATGTGTGACTCAGTACTGCTGTTTATTCAGCCACTGATTAAGCTGATTGAATTGGGCATGAACTCCACAGTACTTTTTTTTTAATTCAGAATGTTAATTTTATTTTTTTTATTTTTATTATTATTTTTTAAATCTCCGTGAGATAGTTACAAACCTTTCCTGTTTGAGTTTCAGTCATACAATGATCCATCACCCAACCCTCCACCAGTGCACATCTCCCACCCCTAAAGTCCCCAGTATCCCCCCCCATCCCACCCCTGCCCCTGCTTCTATAGTGATCTCCCCCCATACTCTCTTTTGTAATGCTTGTTAATAATAGCATAATATGTCAAGTGGCCACGAGACCAATTGTGTGCTCCTGGAATTTTAAAATTCTAGATAATTTGGGTCTGGAGAAATCTCTGCAGCAAGCCACTCGGTTTGGAGATTCTTTTGTATCTCTAAATCATGGCCCTAATGAGCTTTCTTAAGATGCATATCCTGAGGTCCAAGAGGTCGAGGTCATGCTTTATCTTGCTTGCAGTGAACCCTAATTGGGATCCCCAGCACCACACACAAGTGCCCCAGCGAAGCAGGGGAGTCACTCGGGAGCACAGAGCTGGAAATACCCCTGAGTACCACCAGGTGGTGCTCAAACACACCCCACCTCCTCCCACCAAATAGTACTTTCAACAAATAATTTTTTGTCATGCATATTCCTGGACTAGAGATACAGGGGTTAAGGCTTTTGCCTTGCACGTGGCCAACTCTGGTTTGATCCCAAACACCACACGTGATTCCCTGAGCATCACGGGGATTGACCCCTGAGCACAGAGACAGGAGTAAGACCTGAGCATCACCCTCACCCCCAAAATGCATATTCCTGGGGTCTGCGTTAGAAAGCGCAATCACAGATATTTACTAGGTAATAATTATAAGACAGCTGTCTTTGAACTACCCTTGTTGGTCACCAGGGTGGCCTGGTGAAAAAGACACAAATGCAGCTGGACAGAGAAACTGAGACTGGCCAAGAAACCGTGCTGGGGGCTGGAAAAATTGTACAGTGAGTAAAGCACTGGTCTTGAGCAACAGCCAACAACGGGTTCCAACCCTGACACCACATATGTTCCCTTGAGCACTGCTAGGAGTGATCCCTGAGCACAGACTTAGGAGTAAGACCTGAGCACCGCCAGTTGTGGCCTCAAAACCAAATTAAATTTAACTGTTCTGGGGCTGGAGCAATAGCACAGTGGGTAGGGTGTTTGTCTTGCCCGCGGCCAACTCGGGTTCGATTCCCAGCATCCCATATGGTCGCCTGAGCACCGCAAGGGGTAATTCCTGAGTGCAGAGCCAGGAGTAACCCCTGTGTATCGCTGAGTGTGACCCAAAAAGCCAAAAAAAAAATTTAACTGTTCTGAGAGCTGGTATAATTGTACACATAGTACAATGGGTAGGGCACTTGCCTTGTACACACCAAACCAGGCTCAATCCCGGGCATCCCCATATAGTCAGTCCCCTGAGCCCTTCTGAGAGTGATCTTTGAGCACAGAGCCAGAAACAAGCCCTGAACAATGCGGAGTGTGGCCCCAAACCAATAATTAACAATAATATTCTGACCCCCCCCCAAAAGCAATAATTAACAATAATATTCTGACCCTGACCCTGCTGCCAATTTGCTGTGACTTGATCACCGTCTTTACCCGCCTCCTGCATGACTTCTAATCCCTCATCCTGCTCAGATAATATGCAAGCCTTGTGACTATTTCTAGGTTACTGGAGTTGGGGGACACGGTCCAAGAGTCCCAGACAAAGCAGCAAGACAGACAAATGTGGTAGGTGGAGTGCTCTTAGCCACAGAGCTGCAAACGAACTGGACTCAAAAAGTCAGTGCTGTATTATGGTTTAGAAGGAAATATTCGTGGAGTTCAATTAAATCAGCTTAATCAATGGCTGAACAAATAGCACTACTCCTACATTATTTTTAAAAAAAAAAAAGGGAAATATTCAGTCATGCCAGTGATCAGACTCTAGTTCTCATATGTACTTGGTTCCAGTTCCTGGCTCACAGCTCTCTGAACCCTGGAAGTGTTGGCTGACCAAAGGGGTCATTGGACTCAGTGGTGCAGCTTTTGACCCCATCTAAGGGCTGGAGGCTGGGTGCTAGAATGCAGTGTGTGTCTAACTCAGTCTCTTGACCTCTGGGAAGGACACAGGGTGTCAAAGTTGAATCTGGTCCTGAAAATATAATCAAGCATCCTGTGCAATGAAAGCCCCGAATGACAAGATGCTAAAATCTTCCCATCTGTATGGGGGCTGGAGCGATAGTACAGCAGGTACAGCGTTTGTCTTGCACGTGGCTGACCCGGGTTCGATTCCCAGCATCCCATATGGTCCCCCAAGCACCGCCAGGAGTAATTTCTGAGTGCAAAGCCAAGAGTAATTCCTGTGCATTGCTGAGTGTGACCCAAAAAGAAAAAAATAAAATGCCTTCCCATCTGTGCAGTGGGAACTGTGGGCTATATGGGTATAAAAGCCTATCATTTACAGCATTATAAATCATAGCGCCTAAAAGTTAAAAATGAAAAAATGGGAAGAGGGGCTGGAGTGATAGCACAGCGGGTAGGGCGTTTGCCTTGCATGCGGCCGACCCAGGTTTGATTCCCAGCATCCCATATGTCCCCTGAGCACCGCCAGGGGTAATTCCTGAGTGCAGAGCCAGGAGTGACCTGTGTGCATTGCCGGGTGTGGTCCAAAAGGAAAAAAAAATGGGAAGAGGCTGGAGACATAGTACAAGGGGTAGGGTGCTTGCCTTGCAGGCAGCCGACCATGATTTGATCCCCTGCATCCCATAAAGTCCCCTGAGCCTGCCAGGAGTGATCCCTGAATGCAGAGCCAGGAGCATCTCATCTTGAGCATCACGGAATGTAGCCACCACCACCACCAAAAAAAAAAAAAAAATACCTGGGGCTGGAGAGAGTACAGTGGGTAGGGCACTTGCCTAACACATGGTTGACCTGGGTTCAATCTCTAGTACCCCAGATGGTCTCCCAAGCCCCACCAGAAGTGATCCCTGAGCAGAGCCAGGAATGAGTCCTGAGCATCACCGGATGTGGCTCCAAACCCCAAAACCAAAACAAATCTTGGGATTGGAGAGATAGAGTATGGCAGGTAAGGTGCTTGCCTTGCACGCGGCTGACCCGGGTTTGATTTCTGGCATCCTTGGCACCCCTGATAAGCACCACCAGGAGTGATTCCTGAGTGCAGTCAGGAATAACTCCTGAACATCTCCAAGTGTGGCCTCCCAAACAAACAAACAGAAAATAACAACAACAACAAAGAACTTTAGATGGGTGAGTGCTTGGAGGTTGGGGGCAATAGTGGGAGAATATTCTGGAAAAGATGTGGGGAAGCTCCATGCCCTCCCTCCGGGTCACCTGCTTTGCCTCTCTCCCATCTAGTCAAACCTGACCCGATAGTGAACTCGACATCCAGTAAGTAACTCGTTCCCCTGAGTTCTATGAGTCATTCTAGCAAATCAATAGACCCCAAGGTGGGGGTTGGTCATTGGATGTTTGGCTTGACAGCCCCTGGTCAGAGCACAGGGAACAGCCTGGGCTCCAAGAGAGCGTTGTAAAGTGGCTCGGAGCTGCTGGGAGCCCAGGCCAGTTGCTTGCGGCATCTGATGTTCTCTCTCAGTTCTGTCTGAAGTCGGTTGAACATTCCAACATCTTAGTGGTACCCCAAGAATTTCTTTTTTTTTCTTTTTGGGTCACACCTGGCGATGCACAGCGGTTACTCCTGGCTCTGCACTCAGGAGTTACTCCTGGCGGTGTTCAGGGGACCATATGGGATGCTGGGAATCGAACCCGGGTCTGCCGCGTGCAGGCAAATGCCCTACCCGCTGTACCCGCTGTACTATCTCTCCAACCCCCAAGAATTTCTCATGATGGGGAAGACTTCACACACACACACACACACACACACACACACACACACACACAGAGGCATTCTGGATTCCCAGTGGATGGGCAAAAGTCAGAGAGAGGGGAAGGAGAACGGAAGGCCTGCCCTGAGAAAGAGCAGAAGTGAGGAAACGCTTGGAGAGGAGCGTTCAAGCCACAGAGACCAAAGGCGTGACAGTAGGGTGGCCGGAACCACGGGCCGGAGATACACACTTCTTCCCTGCCTCCCCCGAGCCGGGATGCTGTGGGAATGTCTTGGCATCACTTTTTCCTCCGTGAAACAGAGAAGTGGTGACAGTGATACAACCCCCTCCCCCCACAGGGTTGTTCTGAGGAAATAATCTTGCTTTGGGGACTTTTATTTATTTGGTTGGTTGGTTTTTGGTGCTTGGGAACCCATGTGGTGTCAGGGATAGAACCCAGGGCTCCAGCTAGCCAAGCAGGTCCTCTAGTCCTTAATATTCTGTGAATCTGTTCATCCATATTTATTGATTTAAGTAGTTGAGCAACACTGATGATACTTAAGACTTAAATTGGGGAGCGGGGGTAAGCTTACCCCAGAGGTATTCAGGGCTTACTCCTGGCTCTGTGCTCAGAGATCACTCCTGGTGGGTCTCAAGAGACCCTATTTGATGCCAGGGATCAATTCCGAATAGTCGTGTGCAAGGTAAGTCCCTTACCTAATGTTCTATCTCTCCTGACCCCAAAGCACTTATAAAATATTAATTCCTGGGACCAGAGAGATAGTACAGTGGGTAAGGCAGTTCTGTTTTTGCTTTGTATGCGACTGACCTGGGTTTGATCTCCAGCATATGGTCTCCTGAGCACTGCCAGGTGTGACCCCTCCCCCCAAACACAATCACGATCACGATCACTGTCATCCTGTTGTTTGTCCATTGCCTCAAGGAGGCACCAGTAATGTCTCCTTCATCCTAGCCTTGAGATTTTAAAAAGTGCCATATTCAAAGCTCTTTCAGGGTTAGGAGAATGAGACCCATCATTGTTACTGGTATTTGGCATATTGGGTACACCACGGGGAGTTTGCCAGACGCTGCCGTGTGGGCAGGTTACATTCGGTAGCCTGCCAGATTGTCCAAAGTAAGAATGATATAATAAGATGTTGCTTCCGGGAGCTGGGTTTTATAGTCTCTGGGTCTTGGCTGTTGATGGCATTACACGGTGCTGGGGGTCAGTTGGTGGGTGTGACCCCTGCCTACTGGAGGGTGGAGGATGCTCAGCCCAAACAAAAACAAGACAAAATTAATTCCTGCTATGGAGAGATAATACAATGGGCAGGGCACTGGCCTTGCATGTGACCAACCTGGGTTCAATCCCCTGCATCACATGTGGTTCTCTGAGCCCTATCAGGAGCGATCTCTTAGCACAGAGTCAGGAGTAAGCCTTGAGCATTGCTGGGTGTAGTCCAAACACTTCCATTGCCCCTCACCCCCCCCCCCACCAAAGTGCTTTGAACAAAGTCTGGCAACAGAATAAGGACAATACAAATTTTCACGTTGTGATCATCTCTAGAGGCAAATAAAATTGATCAAACTAGGAGCATCTCTCCCTGGCACCAGTGAAAGTGCATACTTGATTGCTTTTGCTTCTACCCTAATCTGCTTCTAACCCACTTACCACAAAGCAGCCAGTGAACTACTTTCAATGGAAAAATCTATCCCTGCCTCTCCCCGGGGCCTTTTCATGCATTCAACAAATATTGATCAGGCACCTCTTTGGAGTCCAGCCCTTGTTCTGAGAACCGGGGATACAAATGATAAACAAGAAAAGCAAGACTGTTGCTCTCTTGGGGTTCACGTTCTGTTTGGGGGAGGGGTATGCCGAGACAACCAACCACCACATTGGAGGAAAACTCTAGCATGACGAAGGCTGTGAAGAAATCAAAGTAAGGCAGAGAGGGAATGCTGGGGAGGAATGCTAGGGATGGGAGGGAGACTTCTTCAGGCGGTATATTCACGATGGGCATCTTGGAGGAGGTGACTTTGTTTTTGCAAAATGCATGAATAAAGGCAAGTGTTTCTGGCCAAGAAAACTTGATGGACACCACGACCATGTGGCCCATGCTGACCTCCAAGTCTCACCTCACCTGCTCTCCAATCACACTGGTTTTTCCAGTCCTCCAAGAGCTCTGCCCTGTAACTTTCCCTGCAGCCTGTTGCTTTTTTATTCTTGTTTGCTTTTGTTGTTGTTGTTGTTTTTGGGTACCCATATCCAGCAGTGCTCAGGGTTTATTTCTGGCTTTGCCACAGGGGTTACTCCTGGCAGGCTCAGGGAACCACACAGAGTGCTGGTCATACAAGGCAAGTAACCTACCTGCTGTATTTGTTAAAATTTATTTATTTATTTTTATAAAGTTATTCATGATGATCTATTACATTCAATATTCCAACGCCAATCCCACCATCTTTGTACCTTCCCACCTCCATTATTTCCAATTTTCCCAACCAACACTCAAGCCCATCCCAAGAGCAGGCCCTACTTTATTTTATATTGCTGGTTATCAATCATTCACTAAAAATGATCAAATAAGGTTTCCTTAGAAGAAATTGTGTGAAGATTGTTCTATCTCACCATGGAGTCGTTAAGCCCTTGTATAAGAGATGTTATTACAGGTTAAGACTTGTGTGTTAATATTTTCTTAATTGAGATTGGTTTCCTTCTACTTTACATCCCATCCAATGTGCTGTGTTACTCCTGGCATATCAGTGATGTAGAGTATGAGATGTATTTGTGGCTGCGCACTCCAGGAATTCTAAAATTTTGAATGGCCTACCTGCTGTATTATCACTCTGACCCCTGACCCCTGCCTATAACCTATAACCCTTAGACCCCTCCCCTCTCTCTCCCCCCTCTCTCTTCCCCTCCCTTCCTCTGTCCCTCTCCCTCTGCCCCCTTCTCTTCCAGAGTAAACTTGCGTCTTACCTCAAAGGTCACTTTCCCTGGAATAATAATAATAATAATAATAATAATCTTCTTCTTCTCCTCCTCCTCCTCCTCCTCCTTCTCCTTCCTCTCCTTCCTCTCCTTCCTCTTCCTCTTCCTCTTCCTCTTCCTCTCCTTCTCCTTCTCCTTCTCCTTCTTCTTCTTCCCCTTCCCCTTCCCCTTCCCCTCCTTCTCCTCCTTCTCCTCCTCCTCCTCCTCCTCCTTCTCCTCCTCCTCCTTCTCCTCCTCCTCTTCTCCTCTTCTTCCTCCTCTTCTTCCTCTACTTCCTCTACTTCCTCTCTTTCCTCTTCTTCTTCTTCTTCTTCTTCTTCTTCTTCTTCTTCTTCTTCTTCTTCTTCTTCTTCTTCTTCTTCTTCTTGTTTTTTTTGGGTCACACCTGGTGCTCAGGGATTACTTCTGGCTCTGCACTCATGAATCACTCCTGCCAATGCTCGGAGGATCATATGGGATGCTGGGGATTGAAACCAGGTCGGCAATGTTCAAGATAAATGCCCTACACACTGTACTATCGCTCTGGCGCCTGGCACCTTCTTGACCCTTGGCTGGTTCAGTCCCCCACCACACCTTGAGATTCTCCTCCACGCCGCTCCCTGTGACTCTGCTTACTCACTTGTGTCTAAGTGTCTGTTTGGTGGGTTCCCTGGTAGACAACTGTGTGATTGTGGGAACTGGGAAGGTTCTGGTCACTAGTATTTCTGGAGGTCCCACTCTACCCCTGGCATACTTGGGCCCCGTGGTTTGTGGGAGAACTGGCAGGTGTCTGATGGGCCGGTTCTTGCATAACTGACTGTGGTAGGAAATAACTGGGGTGAGGTGGGGCCTCAAACGAGAAGTGGTTAGACTTGATTGGACTGTCAACATACTGCCGTTGAGTTATGCTCACAAGAGTGCCAGAAGATTCCTCTGGAAGACACTTTCTGGGGTCGCAGGGGGACAGATGGGAGGGAGAAAGAGGCAACATGTCATTTTCCTGGCAAATCTTATTAGACACCTGCTGTGTGCAAGGCAGATGCTGTCCAAGGCATTGGGGCCACCTTTGGGTGCAAAACCAGGGGATCCCTCTGCTGGGGAGCATCTATCTATAACTGCAGAGTGGAGGAAAAAGGGGGAGCCCCTTCACAACTTTTGAGGGCTGGTTTTGTTGTTCTTAATCTTTTAGGGTCACATCCAGTGGTACTCGGGTGTTACTCCTCATTCTGCACTTAGGACTCACACCTGGTGGGCTCAGGGGACCCTATGGGAAGTCAGGGAACAAGTCGGGGTTGGCCATGTGCAAGGCAAGCGCCCTGTTCTCTGTACTGTCACTCTGGCTCTACATTGAGGGTTTTTAGAGATGGGGTTTGTGGTTTGGGGGTCACACCTAGTTGTGCTCAGGATTTACTCCTGGCTCTGCACTTAGGGATCACTTCTGGTAGTGCTTAGGGGACCAGATACCAGGGATGGAGCCCAGGTGAGTCATGTGCAAGGTAAGCGCCCTCCCTGCTGTACCATCTTTCCAGCCCCCCTTTTTGCTTTCTTTTCTTTCTTTTCCCACTGGTTTTGTGTTTCAAAAGTCAGTCCTTCAGGGAACAGAGAGGAATCAGAGCAATCAATTTTGGAGTGAATATTCCAGGTAAGAACATGGCTTCTGATCCCCACCCCAGCTTCTCAACCTGCCCAGAGAGGAGACGGACCTTCTCCAGGCTGGGAAAGGGGTCCCAAGAGGAAGAATTCTGTGCCCAGTTCTTGGGAGAGAAAAGCCCTAACCTACTTCTCCAGGAAGATCCTACTACCACCACTGCTAGGGGAGAGAGAGGGGATACATCAGTCGATCAGTAATCCACAAACAGCTCCATGTCCCAAGTGGAGTGAGAGGTCACCTGTGTGGACACGTTACACAGGATTGGGTAATTCAAAACAAGGAGGTTTTGAATTACCAGAAAGACTTTTCAGAGATTAAGGTGCTGGCTTTGCATGCAACGGAGCGTGATTTAAATCTCCAGCACTACAAGGACTTAATGCAGAACCCAGCAGCTTGGAGCAGAAAAGTGAACGTACTATGCGTTAATCCAGGCCATCATGTCTGCCTGGAGGGGAAAGGGTGTTGCTCCCTTCCACCCTCTTCCCTCTGGAAAGAAAGATGGCAGCCGCATAGGAGCCTTGTGGACAGCAGGTATGAGCCAGGGGTGTGGGGGCGACAAAAACCTCATGGGAAGGGGCCGTTCCGGTCCGTCCTTCACGCCCTACCGAGGTCACCAGTTGCCCCCCACGAGCGGCTCTCTAGCACGGCCACGGACCCAGAAGCACAAGGACTTAATGCAGAACCCGGCAGCTTGGAGCAGAAAAGTGAACGTACTATGCGTTAATCCAGGCCATCATGTCTGCCCGGAGGGGAAAGGGTGTTGCCCCATTCACCCTCTTCTCTCTGGAAAGAAGATGGTGACCACATGGGTGCCTTGTGGAGAGCAGGTGTGAGCCGGGGGTGTGGGGGCGACTAAAACCTCATGGGAAGGGGGGCGTTCCAGTCCGTCCTTCACGCCCTACCGAGGCCACCAGTTGCCTCCCACGAGCTGCTCACCAGCACGGCCACGACTCCAGAGCACAGAAACCAATCTCTTAATTATCTGACTCTCAGTAGAAATACTTCCAGGGTTAATTAGCAAAATTGCGGAAATCCAAAACCAACATTTAATTCTTGAACCCAGCTGTAGAAAGCAAATCACTTCACAATGCTTTCTCAGCATGTCTGATCTGGGGGGAGAGGGTAAACTCTAAATAATAGTGGTGCATCTTTTATTGAAACAATGAATCTAACCAAAGCAGATAGAGTGTCAACTAGAATTCATCTGCCTGGCAGGCATTGGGAGGGGTGGGGGTGGGGTTTTATTGGGGTTCTTCGTGGTAAAAAATAAGTATTGGTAAAGGGAAAGGTGTTTGATATTTGCATGACTGACACCTAAACCTGAAAGCTTTGTAACTTTTCCCACAGTGATTCAATAAATAAATAAATTATAAAAAAAAAATCTCCAGCACTATGTAAATCCCCCAAATACCATAAGGATTACTCCTGAGCACCCCTAGGTAGGGTCTGAAAACCCCAAATCAACAAGATTTTAGACAATCTCCCCAAGGTAACCAGAGGTCCTTGGGTATTTTTCCCAAAAGGTATACAACCTGCCTGGCGGTGGGGGTGGGGTGGGAGACCCCCAGATGACTGAGACAATTTATACCACTAGAGAACATAAAGAGAGTAAAGTAAAGTAAAGTAAAGGCCCTCCCGTTGATCGTCGATTTGCTCGAGCGGGCCCAGGTAGGGTGTTCGCCTTACAAGCGGCCAACATGGCCGACCCGAGTTCGATTCCTCCGCCCCTCTCGGAGAGCCCGGCAAGCTACCGAGAGTATTTGATATGCCAGAGAACATAAAGAGAAATGAATGAAATAGGAAAAACACATTTCTCTCTCTGGGGAGAGGGTTGCTCACACCTGTCAATGCTCAGGGCTTACTTCTAGCTGTGTCTCAGGGTTCACTCCTGGCTGTGCTCAAGGGACGCCATACGGTGCTGGGGATCAAACCTAGATCAGCTGTATGTAAGGAAATACCCCCTGTACTATCTCTCCAGCCCCCAAACTGAAATTTCTTGCAGGAAAAAGTCTGAGCCAGGGGTCTTGTAATGCTGCAGAACAGAAGCAAGCCCACAAGCCAAGGCAGAGCTGTAGATGTGCAGGAGATGTGAGGCCATTACAGAGCCTCTTCTGGAAGAAAGACCCTCCACCGATGCAGGAAGGAGTGAGTCCAAGAGTCTCAGGAACATCAAACAAACAGAAGAAGCCGCAGGACAAATGACAGCTTGGTAATGTGATGTCAGGGTTGGATAGCTGATTCAGAAGGGAAAGAATTCCATTTCGTTTGTTTGTTTGTTTTTCTGTTGTTTTATTTTGGGGGGGAGGGGCACACCTGACGGTGCTCGAGGCTTTCTCCTGGCTTTGCGCTCAGAGATCATTCCTGGCTTGGCTCAGGGATATTATGGGGTGCAAGGGATATAACCCAGGCTAACCGCCTGCAAGGTATATGCCCTACCTGCTGTACTGTCCCTCCATCAGCAAGGGAATCTCGTTTTTGAGATAGGGAAGTTTCAAGAAAGTTTGACCATCAAAGGGGAACTTTCCAACGACAGCCAACAACGGCGACATAAATCTCAGCCACACGGATTGCAAACAGACCATTGACTCTCTTTACGTCAATGACCGTGCACCTACTGGACAGTGAAATAGATATTTCCCGAACCGGAAAGTGCCATCAACTAGAACTTCATGGCTAAGCCAAAGCTATGTGGAAGCCCAAAGAAATGAAGCGACCCTGCCAAGGATCCCAAAGCTGCCACGACAGCTTTCTAAGTCTCCCCGCTCCCTTCAAGCTGCCTTGGTTGTAGAAAAGGGTGTTCACTAAGAACTCCTTTCTTGCTTTTTGCAAGAACTGAGCAAACGTTCCGCAGCCGCCTGCAGAAGTCGGGCGTAGACCAGTTCTCAGAGGGGGCGGGCCCGTTTCCTAGCACCGTGAGCCTCTCCCGTTTGGCTGACGCGTTTTTCCTTTGTATGTTTTTGAGCGCGAAGTTTCTCAAAAAGAACAGGTGTGTGCTAGGGCGCCTCTTTCCCTGAAACTACATTTCCCACAATGCCCCAGCCGGGAGAAACTACATTACCCAGCATGCCGCGGGGCGCCCCTGAATGCAAAGGACCAGTTTACCCACTCTCTGGACCCACAGACAACCGCTTCTTTCCTTTCCCTATCCGAGTTTTCCATGACCTGCACAAATCTGTCCCATTTAATTTTTCCTCCCGGTGGGGGTGCCGGAGTTGGGGGAGGGGCGGGGTGGCGAGAACGCCCCACCCCGGGAGGCGGGAAGTGCGCATGCGCCCACGACCCGGCGCGCGGGCCGTCGGGGAGCCAGCCCGGGCCCGGGCGCAGCCCGCCCCGCGCATGCGCAGACCCAAAACCAACGCCCGGGAGTGCAGGCGCGGGTTTGGTGGCGCGTTCTAGCGGAGTGGCACGTGAAGGCTAGCAGTGGCCGGAGCCCGGTGAGTGCGGGCCCAGAGCGGGCGGGGGCACAGCGCGCGGGGGTGCGGTGGTCGGCAGCCGCTGCAGGCGGGAGCAGCGTGGGGGACTCCGGGGCCTGGCGGGCACGGCCGGGGAGGGGTCGGACGTCGCGCGGCGGGCGAAGCAACTTGGTGGCGGGGTGGGGTGGGGTGGGAGAAACCGGGATTCTCGTTGCTATGCAACAGGGGGCGTCGCTCCTAGGCAACGGGAAGTTTCGTGTTTCCTGGGAGAAGAGTTCCGAGCGCAGTGGGGAGGTCCGGCAGAGGCTCAGTGCCCGACCTCCGCTGCACCTTTGCCCTCTCCCTGCGCCCCCTCCCATTCCTCCGCGCACCTCGGAGCTCTTCGGGGGTACCCCAACTTCTAGGCTTCAGACGCATCCCCTGCCAGCGACGCCACCCAGCAGCAGTTGGCAGGGGACCCGGTGTTCGAAATAGCACTTGCGGCTGACACCCGGTCTCGGGGTGGCTGCGCCCAGGGAGCTTGCCCCTTTGCCCGGCGCCCTGCCCACACATAGTTGCTGGGCAGCAGCTGTCAGGGGCTTAAGCGGAGGCCGCCCCCAAATGCCAGAACGCTGCTTCATGGCAGCTCCGTGGGTCCAGGAGCTTCTGTTGCACGCAGCTGTGCCCGGGAGATTGCGGAGTGGATGGGGCACCGTTTAAAACAAGCGCCCTCCCCCCCCCAGCCCTTCATCCTAACTAACTCTGCGGGTTTCTTGGCGGGCCTCCAGCGGTCCCTTAAACAGCATTGGTTAGTCATTGTTCCGTGCTGGGCGTTCTCTGTTTCCAGAAAGGTTAGGTGCAGAGTCTTGACAGAGGTGCCCGGAGTCAGTAGGAGATGATTTGGGAGCGGTTAGGTCATGCCTCCAAGTCCTAAGGGTTGGATATTGGTGATTTGGGTCCCGCAACAGTCCTGTGCACGTTTTCACCGTTTGGAAAGTTTATTGCTGCAGTTGGCTCCTTGCAGTCTCTGTTCACACCGCTTAACTTCTCCAGCCCAGCTCAGTAAGTTCCATCATCCTGTGTGATGGAACCGACCCTTGGAGCACGTCTAGGGTGCTTTGTACCCGCTGCCGCACTTTGGAGGGTGTGTTGGGAGGAGGGGTGTGGGGCTCTTTGCCCGTGCTCTCTTCGTGGTGGTTTGTGGCCGCCGTCTGGCTCTGCATCAGCCGTCCCGAGAGCCCTCCGGAAGCCGCCTGGACAGGTGGACCCCTTCAAACGGAAGGAAGGGTTGGGGCCGCCCAGTTGAGGTCGCTGCGGTTGAGAAGGACCCCGATGGGGGCAGCCTGGAGCATTGCAGGGGAAATCTGGTCCTGCAGAGGGCCCGAAGCCAGCGCCCCGCCCACCAAGTAGTGATTCATAGGCGAAAGGAAGCCGGAGGGTAGGAGGAGGGCCGCTGGGCTCTGGGCCGGGCTGTTTGCAACGCCCCACCCTTCTCTCTCAGCAAACTGCAGATAAACACATTGTGCTTTGCCTGGCCCAGAGTGCTCGCAGCCCTTTCCCCAGCTCGGCCCGATTCCCCTGCCTGGCCCTGCCTGAAGCGAAGGGGTAGGTCTCTGGCCAGCATCCGGCCCTGCCTGGCACTTCTTGGTCCAGAGCCGGGATCTGGAAGCCGTGTCATCCCTGGGTGCCGGGTCTTCTGCTGGGCACCCAGGTGTCCTCCCACTCTGGCCGCTGGTGATATTTAGCAGAACTCTAGGCTCCCGGAGGGCAGAGATCCCAAGGCCGGGTGAGGGTGAGGTAGGTGATGTGAGGTTTAAACATCCAGGGCTGGCGGGTCAAGTCCCAGCGCTCTTGTGGGACCTTGACTGTTCCTTGGATCTAAGTCAGATGTTTCGGAGGGAAAAAAAAAAAAGGGACCCGTCCTCTAAGCTTACAGCTGAAGAGATGGATCAGATTGTTATATTTCACCCAGGGACCATTAAACCCAACAACAATCTTCAATCTTCACACTCTTTCCTCTAAGGATTGCCTTTTTTTTGTTTTTTGAGCATTTTTCAGCTTTTGTTCATAACAAACTATGAAATATATTATTTGGGTGCTGCTTGGGCAGATTGGGGTTTGGGATGGAAACACCTGAAAAATGGTGGTGGGAAGGTGGAATGTGGTGGGATTGGTGTTTGAATATTAAATGTAATCAAATATTGAGAACTACTTTATAAAATAAAAAATTTGGGGCTGGAGGGATAGCACAGTGGGTAGGGCGTTTGCCTTGCACGCGGCCGACCCGGGTTCGATTCCCAGCATCCCATATGGTCCCCCGAGCACCGCCAGGAGTAATTCTTGAGTGAAGAGCCAGGAGTAACCTCTGTGCATCGCCAGTGTGACCCAAAAAGCAAATAAATAAATAAATAAATAAATTAAATTTTAAAAAAAAAGGAGAAGATGGATGCAAGAGTTCAGGGAGCGGGTGGAGTGGCCAGCCCTTTGGAAGAGGTGGTAGTACCCCCCATGGGATTTTGGAAGGCCAGCTGAGGCAGGAGGTTACGGCTGTCATGACAAGTGTCCTGGCCGAGCCGATGTTGGCGTGGGCTCCCGATTAGTGCCAGTTCTCTCTCGATAAAAGCATGTGACCGGGCCCCAGTGAGGAGGCGCAGTGGCACCAGCTCAGTTTCTTGCTGGCTGGTGTTGACCTGGCAGAAAAGAGAGCATATGCAAGGCAAGAACTCGAAAGGGGGCAGCGGGGGTTGGGCGCTCGCCTTGCCCGCGCCTGGCTTGGGTTTGATCTCTGGCACCTCGTATGGTCCCCCCTCCCCCCCCCCCAGCCCGCCAAGAAGGATTCCTGACTGCAGAGTCAGGAATTGTAGGACCCGAGCACCGCTGGGTATGACCCAAAAATCAAAAAAAAAAAAAAAGAAAGAAAGAAAGAAAGAAAGAAAGGACAGAAGGAAGGGAAGAAAAGAACGGAATGGAACTCGAAGAAGCCGACTGGCCAGATGTCGGCGCCCAGTCTGCGGAGAGCTGATGTTGTTTCTGGTGCCCGTCAGGTCAGCTGGCAGCGCGAAGCCGCCTTCCCCCTGGAGGGTTTATTTCAAGGTCCCCGAGCTCCCTTCGATGGGGGGCAGCTGACCGCTTGCTTCCAAGTCAAGGCCGGGCCGGGGAGGCAGCAGGCAGCCATGGGGGGAGCTGCGCATGTCACGCTGACCTTCTGCAGAGGACGAGGCGACATCTGAGCCTGCCTGGTGGAGGTCCCGGGATAGAGGATCCCGCCCGGGATGGCAGCCCTGTTCCTTCAGGGGCTCTCCCCTCCCCCCGCCCCGCAGCACGGACCATGACCCACACAGCACAGGGACTGACCTATGCTTTCCTCAGCCACGAGCCACTGGCGGACAGGAACCATCTGGTTTTCAGTTTGTGCCAAAAGAGAGTTAGAACGCCTCACAGCCTGAGGTCGCGCCCTGCAGGCTTTTGCGACCCGGCTTGATCCTCTCCGCCTCCCGTGGGACTCCAGACACCTGTGTCTGGTCCAGAACGCGCGGTCTTCCTGATTCTCTTCTCGGGACCCCGCATCTTCCCGCGGAGCAAGAATGGGAGCGACTTTCTCTTCTCCAACCCGGTGGTGCCCTCTCCAGCCAACTCCCTGAATGCCCTGGGAACCGCTTCAAAACAAGACTTCAAACAATGGTCCCATCACTGCTGCTGCTACTTCGGGGCCTGCCTTAGTCTCTGATCATCGGGGCTGCATCATGGAAACTGCCCGGAGCTCCAGGCTCGCTGCTGAGCCTGGAAGAGCCACAGAGCAACGGGAAGTTTTACTGGTGTGGGGTTGACGTGCCTTAAGCGTGGCGGCAAGTAGCAGCCGGAGTCAGGTACGCTGTTCTGGCCTGACTCCAGCCGGCTCCAATGAGCAAGTGCTTGCTGGTTTTCTCGCCAGTGGCATTGGGGTTACCTGACGGGATCAGAGTTCAGAATGGTTCCGTGGGTCCCTGGAGATGGTTGGTAGATGCCAAGTGCGTTTGGGCTCCTCCTTACTGCCCCGTGCAACTTTCTAAATCACCCCTGAGACTTCACAAGGAAGTGATACTGGAGGTGCTGATAGCCGACACACCTTGGTTCCCATCCTGGTTTCTGTGCTGATTTTCCACATCTCCTTCATCAGTCAAATGGGGAAAAATGATAGTACCTACCCGATGAGTTATTGAAAGGATAAAATCAGCGGGTGGGCTGGAGCGAGAGTACAGCCAGGGGTTGAGGGGGGGGGGGGTGGTGCTTGCCTTGCATGCTACTGACCCAGGTTAGATCCCCAACATCCCGTATGGTCCCCGGAAGCCGGCCAGGAGTAAGCCCTGAGCACTGCCCTGGCACGGACCCCCCGAAACAACAAAAGCAAACCCAGAAATGAGCTATGGTTTCATGAGTCCCACTCTCTTTCCTAAGAGGTCATGCTTTAACCCTGGGCGGGCGTTGGGGGCTGGGGGGCTAAGGTCCTTCTGTGCTTCTGTGTCAGTGGCTCTCACTTTGGCACAGTGGAGTCACTTGGGGCATCCTGTCTGGGTCCAAGCCTCGGCCTCCACGCACGAGGCAGGAGCTGTGGGTGACTGCAGTGAGCACCACGGTTGAGTCTCAGGTCACTGTAGTTAATCCCTTTGTGCCCGAATAGGCAACTCGGAGGCAGAAACTTGGGGTCAAACCTTGACCTGCTGCTCAACCTCATGACCCTGAGCAAATGTTTAACTTCTTCTAAGTCTGGCAGTTCCATCCTCATCTGTACCAGCAGCAGGGGGGTGGGGGGGGCGGGCCAGACCCCTTGATACCACCTCCCCTGGAGCGGATGGCGTGTGTGCGCTCAGGTGCTTTTCTCCTTTGGTTAGGGGCCACATCCCACGTGGCTCCAAGGGCTACTGCTGGCTCAGTAGTGCTGGGGAGACTTGAGTGTCGCCAGCGAAGGAACCTGGACCCCGTCACGGGAAGCAGGCTCTCCAGCCCTGGGAGCTGTCTCCTTCGCGCCACTTTTTTTTTTTTTCTGCTTTTTTTTTGGGTCACACCCGGCAATGCACAGGGGTTGTTCCTGGCTCATGCACTCAGGAATTACCCCTGGCGGTGCCCGGGGGACCATATGGGATGCTGGGAATCGAACCCGGGTCGGCCGCGTGCAAGGCAAACGCCCTACCCGCTGTGCTATCACTTCAGCCCCTCCACTTTTTCTTTTTCTGTCTTTTTGTCCTCTTTTTTTTTTTTTGGTGGGTGTGTTTGTCACTTAGGTTCTTATTTGAGCATGTAAGTGACATCACTGTACACTGGAAAAGTAGACTATTTGGGGGTATGTGGGGGGGAGGACGGGGGTGTTGAGTCACAGCCAGCTATGCCCAGGGCTCACTCCTGGTTCCGTGTGCAGGGGGAACCATATGTGGAGTTGGGGGTTTGAGCTGCTCCTCTTTCAGCGTCGGCAGAATGCAGGGCGGATGCACCTCAGTCTCTGGACGCCTCTCTGGCTACCGTGCAATTTTTCAGTTTTTTTTTTTTTTTTGGTTTTGGTTTGCTTTTATTCTTATCTCAGCTTTTACTGATTTACAGACTGAGATGGGGTTCAGGCCTGCAGTGTTCCAACATCAGTCCCCCTACCAGCGTGTCAACCAGTGTCGCCCCCCCTTCCCAGTTTCTCACCCTTTGCCCAAATAAATCTGCCTCCTTGCCAGGCATATTTTTACATTTGATTTTTTTTTTTTTGCTTTTTGGGTCACACCTGGCGATGTACAGGGGTTACTTCTGGCTCTGTACTCAGAAGTTACTCCTGGTGGTGCTCGGGGACCATATGGGATGCTGGGAATCGAACCCGGGTCGGCCGCATGCAAGGCAAACGCCCTACCCGCTGTGCTATCTCTCCAGCCCCTACATTTGATTTTTGAGGTTTGGGGTTTGTACTTAACAGTCAGGGTGGCTCTCTAGTTTAGATATAGACACGTCATCTCTACACTCCCCATGTGCTGGAGATCCCTGAACCTCACCCCTGATAACTGCCCACAGTTTCTTTCTTCCCTTGTCTTCATTCCTACATTCAAAGGCCAAGGGTGGTCTGGGCATCCCCCACTTAGACTTCATGTCCTCCCACTTCCTATTATTCTTTTATATACCGCAGATAAGTGAGGTCATCAAGTATTTGTGTTCTTCTGACTCACTTCACATAACACGGATACTTTCCATCCAACTTGCAGCAAAATGAGGGATTCCATCCATCCTCACAGCTGCGTAGTATTCCATTGTGCATAGCTGTACCATTCTTTAATTATCCAGTTATCTGTTACTATGCACTCTGATTGATTCCTGATTCCAGCTATTATGCTGAGTGCTGCAGTGAAAAATGGTGTGTATATGTCTTTTGAATGAATACTTTTGTGTCCTGGAGTAGTTACCAAGAAGTGCAATTGCTGGACCATATGGTAGCTCTGTCTTGATTAGCCTGAGAAGCCTGCATGCTGTTTTTTAAAGGGGTTGAATCAGGCAGCATTCCTGCCAGCTCTCCTGGTGGGTGAGATTTCCTTTTTCACCATCTCAGCTTATCTTCAGTTGTTGGTAATTTTGGGGTGGATTAGACCTTTTTTTTCCCCGCAATGCCTGTAATACCTAAGACAGAGACAGGCCTTGGGTTTTACTTATTTTTTATTTTTTTGCTTTTTGGGTCACACCCAGTGATGCTCCAGGGTTACTCCTGACTCTGCACTCAGGAATTACTCCTGGTGGCGCTTGGCAGACCCTATGGGATACCAGGTATTGAACTCAGGTCAGCCATGTGCAAGGCAAACGCCCTACCCGCTGTACTATCGCTCCGTCCTTGGGTCTTGGGTTTTAGAACTGGAAGAAGCCCTAGAGCGATCTCTGGCGGTAACTAATACGCTGGCGGTGAAGAATGTGGTTCAGATGCTTTGTCCAATAGGGGAGGGATGAAAATCCCAGTTCTGGGGCCTGGGAGCTCACTCAAAGGGCAGGTGCCAGTGCGTGACCCACACAGGGCCTGGCCTTGCACCCCCGGGCACTCCGAGGCCTCCTGAGCACTGCAGAATGTGACCCCAGTGACTCCCAGCACCCCTGGGGAGGGACACCCCTCCTGCTCCCCAAAAAAAGTACTTAAAAAAAAGAAAGCTTCAGTTCTGCCTTTCTCAGCGACTGGGGCGGGTTCGGGCAAGGGTGTCGGGGCGGGTGGGAGCTACACCAGGTTCCGGCGTGGCATAGCGGGCTCACCCTGCCTCTCCCCCGCAGATACAGACGCAGCCATGCTGGGCTCAGGCAGCGTGTCGCCGTGGGCCAGGTGTCTCCTCAGAGTGGCAGTGGTGCTGGGCCTCCTGGCACTCATCTCCCTGCACACCGCGTCGGCCCAGTCCCATCAGGATTTCCCGCCCCCAAAGGGCCAGCAGCGCAAGAGGGAGGTCCCCGGGGACGTCCTGAGCCAGATGGGCCGCTCAGTACGGGGCACGCTGGATGACTGGGTGGGGCCCGAGACCATGCACGTGGTGTCCGAGGTAAGCTCTTCGGGGCGGGTCACCCTGTTCTCTTTGGGGAGCGGTGCCCAGGGCCCACTCCTGGCTCTGGGAAATGCGAATACTGGGTGCCAGCGATGAAACACAAGCATGGTGGCGGGTGCCCTCCTGGTCACCCTGCTCCTCACTCCTCTTCTGCGGGTCTCGATCCAGAATCCCTGGCACCCTTCCCCCAGTGAGGCCAGGTAATAGCTCCCCCTGGTGCTCACCGGCCCACTCCTGCCCCGGGGCCAGCCACAGCCACACCCGCTTTCCCTTTTCCTGCCCTTTCTTGTCGAAAAGGCTGGGAGCGGAGCCACCTGCCGAAACCCATCCAACTGGGTGAGGACAGGGCCTGCCTTGGGGCTACCTCTGACCCAGAGTCCCCATTGGCAGAGGGTGAAGAGCTAGAGAGGCGTGGGGGTGGGGGGTGGGCGGTGCTGACTAGGGGTGAAGCGCCCCCCCCCCCCCCCAAGGCTGGATGGGGTCACAGTGACTGACTGCCACGAGGATTTCTTTCCAAACCCCAAAGCTGGCCAAACTGATTTGAGTCTTTGGAGTTCCTTCCTGCTCCTGCTGATTGCCTTCTGGCTAGGAGGGACACACACACACAGACTCCGGATCAGAGATCCTTCTCTCTCTCTCTCTCTCTCTCTCTCTCTCTCTGTCTGTCTCTTTCTCACACATACACACACACACACACACACACACGCATGCACACACAGAGACTCTGGAATCAGAGATTCTTTTCTCTCTCTCTCTCTCACACACACACACACACACAGACTCTGGGATTTGAGCTGTCTCTCATGTCTGTCTGTCTGTCTGTCTGTATGTATGTCTCTCTCTCTCTCTCTCTCTCTCTCTCACACACACACACACACACACACAGGATTCCATTTCTTCAGAATGATTCCTACAGGGATTTGATCTCTCGTGCATTCCTTTTTTTTTGTTTTAACTGTCCTCACTACCCAGACATCCTAGCAGACAGGCTGAGTTAGGACCCAGCCATCCTGGCTCCAGTTTGGGCGTCCTGTGTCCTCCACCTGGGCCAGGAAGGGGCATGCGGCACCCGTCAGGAACCGTCGCTGCTGGCTGGCCATCCTGGGCAACAGAGAGTGGCCGTGAGCATGTTCTCCTCGCCCGCCCTCTCTCCCCTCTACAGACCCTGACGCAGGTGCTGTGGGCCATCTCCTCGGCCATCTCGGTGGCCTTCTTCGCCCTGTCTGGGATCTCTGCCCAGCTGCTGAGTGCCTTGGGGCTGGACGGTGAGTGATGGCGAGGGACGTGGTTTGGGGGTGGCAGGCTGAGATCTGGTTTGGTGGGGGTGGAGGCTTCGCCCATCCCACCCCAGCAGTGGGGTCCACCTTTCCCGGGTTCAGACTCCTCCCCAGGCGCCTGCCAGGTGTGGGCCTTGCCTGCCACTTTTCTGCCACTTGCCCGCAGCTCACAGACCTTCTTCCCGGGCAGGGGGCTGGGCGGGGGTGCCAGGGCCCGGGGTGGTCCCACCGTCCCGCTTCCCCGGGGTCAGTCGTGTTGACTCTGTGGCTCTCACCCCTTGCAGGAGACCGCCTGACCGAGGACCTGAAGCTCAGCCCTGCCCAGGTGCAGACCTTCCTGCTGTGGGGCGCGGGCGCCCTGGTGGCCTACTGGCTGCTGTCCCTGCTCCTCGGCCTGGTCTTGGCCCTGCTGGGGCGGATCCTCTGGGGCCTGAAGCTCGTCCTCTTCCTGGCCGCCTTTGTGGCCCTGGTGCGCACCGTGCCGGACCCGTCCACGCGGGCCCTGCTGCTGCTGGCCTTGCTGACCCTCTACGCCCTGCTGAGCCGCCTCACGGGCACCCGGGCCTCGGGGACCCAGCTGGAGGCCAAGGTGCGAGGGCTGGAGCGCCAGGTGGAGGAGCTGCGCTGGCGACAGCGGCGGGCGGCCAAGGGGCCCCGGGGTGCCGAGGAGGAGTGATCCCGTCCGGGCTGGCTGGCGGCTGCCTGCGTCTTAACCAAAGAGCTCCGCTGCTTCCGGGGGGCGTGGCCCTCCTTCTGGGCCCCGCCCCTCCTGCCGGGCCCCGCCCCCTGCCTTGCCAGGCCTGCACCCTCGCACCAGACCCCCTTCCCGCTGGGCTGAGGGAGAAGCAGCCCCCCCCCCCCCCCAGTTGCCTTTGCTCGGCTGTCTCAGAGCCCTGTGGTCCGAGGTTCTGTCCTGGGCTGGTGCTCTTAACACTTTGTCCAGCTCCGCTCCTCCTCCTCCTCTTCTTCCACCTCCTCCTCCTCTTCCTCCTCTTCTTCCTCCTCCTCTCTTCCTCCTCCCCTTCTCCTTCTCTTCCTCTTCCTCCTCTTCCTCTTCTCCTCCTCCTCCCCCTCCTCCTCCTCCTCCCCCTCCTCCTCCTCATCCTTCTCCTTCCCCTCTTCCTCCTCCTCCTCCTCCTCCTCCCCCTCCTCCTCCTCATCCTTCTCCTCCTTCCCCTCTTCCTCCTCCTCCTCCTCCTCCTCCTCCTCCTCCTCCTCCTCTTCGGGGCTCCCGCGTCCCGTCCCCCTCAGCACCGCTCTGGGGCCCTCAGCCAGCCCCGCTCCGCTGCTGCCTTGCCTTCCCCGCGGGGACGCTCTCGCTCCCCCAGCTTCTAGCTTCTCCTTGGCCAAGCCCCCAGCTCCACTGTGTGCGTCTGCCAGGTGGGGCTCCCCACCCACTCCCGCTTCCTCGGCGGGGTGGGGAGGGGACAGGTCCCCTAGATGCTAAGGGGAAGAGGAAGGCAGCTCCCTGGGCCTGGCCGGGACGTCCACACTAGAGTCTTTTACAAGTGCCTTAAGCATCCCGGGCCAGCTGCCCGCGTGTACTGTATGCAGCTGTGGCTGTTCAAAACGGGAAGAAACAACACCCCCCCACTACGGTGGCCATCAGACATCCCCCCACCCCTAGGGGGTGCTCCAGAGGAAGGGGCCTCCTGGTGACACCGCTAACCGGGGTCCCCCTCCTGCTCCCGCCCCCACTGGCCCCCTGGGAGCTGCTGATCAAGGCCACCCCAGCTCCCAGGAGGCACCCCATGTGCCTGTCCCTGCCCGCTCGGCTGTGCCCACGCGTGTGGGGTGTGCCCGCGTGCTTGGGCGGCCCTGCTCGGGTAAGCTGTCTCCCCTTCACCCCGAGGTGAAGCATGAATCCGGGCCCAGCCTGCCCCTTCAGGTTTGATGTGGAGTCACAGCTGCAGCGATAATATATTTTTTATCAGCGCTTGGTTTGGTTTTCAATAAAGTGCACGCTATTTTACTGGCCTCGTCCCGTCTGTATGAAAGGTATCTGCCCCGAGTCTTGGATGGCTTTGATTTTTCTCTGTCCACAGATAAGTCCACTCCCACCCCCACCCTCCACCCCCCCATCCCATGGCAGGACCAGGGTGCAACTGGTAAAAAGGGGAGAGGGGGGAGCCCCAAGACATGCTGGTACCAGGAACCTTCCCTCCCCCCCCCCCCCCCAGGAGCATGAAGGGTGAGGAAGGCATAGACCCTCTCCCTCCACTGTCTCAGAACCTGCAGGAACTGACCACAGCAGCCTTGGGCTCGGGAGTGGGGGAACCCCAGCCGGTTTTGGAACTGCCAAAGGCTGCCCTCCCTCTGGTGGCCTACTTCCTCCCCTGCCTGCCCCATCCCCCGACACACACCCCGTTCTGCCCTCTGCTTGGGTATGAGGAGGTCCTTTGCAAGCAGCCCAGGGTATGACCAAGTGCAGCCGGACCCCTCCACACATTGCTGCCAGGGCTGGGCAGGGAGCCCCGACCTGCCAGCCCAGCCCTTCGTAGCTCCCCTGGCCCTGGGGCTGCCCCCCCCCCCCCCGCCCCTTTCTGCGATGCCCAGCCTGGAGGGGGCGGGTGGGAGGGTTTAGGGGGGATGTCCCAGGACTGTGGTTCTGAGTCCGGTGCCCGAGGAGGCCTGCTCTGCGAGCACGCGAGGCTGTGGAGGGAGTGGCTCCCACGTTGCTTCCGAGGAGGACACCTCCTCCCGTCCCCCCCACCTCCCCATCCCGGGTGCCCCCTGGGTCCCAGCAGGCGGGCGGGAGGGCGGGCGCCGGGGCGGGCGGGATCTGCGGGGCACTAGGACCCGGCGGGCGGCGAGCGCGGCGCCCCTGCCTTCGCCCGCGCCGGGCCGGGCTCGGGCTCCCGCTCCATTGTCTGGGCACCGCCGCGGCGGGGCGGCCGCAGGGGCAGCGGGGGGACCCGGGGCGCAGGGGCAGCGGGGGACCCGGGGCGCCCGCCGCCCGCCCCCCGCACGCCGCCCTCCGCGGGACCATGTGCGGCCGCACGGCGGGGCGCGCGGACGCCCGGGGGCGCCGCCGGCTGCTGCCGCCGCTGCTGCAGCTGCTGACCCTGCTGGCCCTGGACGTCGGGAGAGGTCAGCGGAGGGGGGACGCGCGGGGAGGCCCTGGGGGTGCCCGGGGACCGAGCCCCGCTTGGATCGCCCCGCGGCGCGTCCGGCGCTGGCGCGCGGGGGGTCCGGCCGCCCGCGCGCGCGCGCTCGTGTCCCTCGTGCGTCCCTCGCTGGCCCCGTCGGGCAGCGTCTGGCGGGATCCGCACCGGGACCGAGACCGAGACCGGGACCGGGACCGGCGCGGGGACCCCGGGCGATCGCCGCCTCCCCACCTCCTCCGCGAGCTGCCCCTCCGGCGGCCGCCAGCCCGTGCGCCCCGCGCCGGCTGTCCACTCGCTGCCCGGGGCGTCCGAGCCGGGTCCCCCACCCACCGCCGTCCAGCCCCGGGAGGAGGCCCGGACCCGAGGGGGTCTCCGGAGCTGCCCCGCTCGCTCCCTCCCTGAGCGCCTACGGGGACTCCCCGCCGCCGGCCGGGGAAGGGGCGCCAGGTCCCCGTCCCGGGGTCCCCGGGCGAGGGTCCCACGGCGGTACCGTGGGGACGGGACCGCGGAGGAGTGGAGGGACACGGACGTAGCCTCCACCCGGGGCCCCGGGTGATGGGCATCTCCGCGAGGCGGGTCCCGGGGCATCTTGTGATTATGCAGGCGACGGAGGAGGAGGAGGAGGTCGGAGGCCAGCGGCTGCCCCGGGCGCCCGCTCACCCACCTGTTGTGCTGGGGATGGGATGCGGGAATTGACCCCAGGGCTCCGCTCAGGCTCCCGGGTGTCTTAAAGGAGGCTGAAACCCTCAAGTGCCCCAGGCTAGCAGCGCCAGTAAGGGTTGGGGGGTGGGGAACTGGCTCAGGGGCTGCTTTCAACCACCTGCTCCCCTCCCCCGGGGACCCCCACGCCCCAGCCTATAATAACCCCTGGCGGGGAGAGAGAGGAGGGAAGCCTCGTCACATCCATTAGGCGGCAGGCGCCACCCCCTCCTGACACCCGCCCCCCACCCACTCCCAGGCCCTGGTCGGTGGTGGCGGTGCTATTCCACAGGTGACAGATTTAAACCCAGGCGTCCTGGAGCCCTGCCCGGCCGGGAGGAAATGTGGGTCTCAACCAGGCTCCCATGGAGAACGCTCTGGAAGGACTGTCGTTGTTTTAGAGTAGCGGGGGGTGTGCGGGGAGGCAGGGATGTCAGAGTCAAGGGGGCCAGTGGGAGGCAAGCAATCAAGGAGGGCTTTCTGAAGGAGGTAGCATTCACTCCTGACCCTGAAGGAGGAGGAGGGCACTGCCACCAGGTGGGGAAGGGGAGTCCCTGATAAGGAGTGATGTCAGCTTGCTCCCTGTTGCATGGTGTAGTGGAGAGGGGGAGGAGGCAATTGTCCTACCCATCTTGAGCTCTGAGATGGCAAAAGCCACTTTATCCTCTCAGCCCCGATTTTTTCCATCCATCGAAGAGGGGGTTTACTAAACAGTAGTGAAACCTCGTTCTCAGTTAGGACCAAAATGGAAAGGGTTAACGACTGTCCAAGATAGTTTAAGCAGAGCACACTCCACCCCCGACCCCCCATTTAATTGTCACTGTGTTTGTTTCTGGGTCACACCTGATGGTGCTCAGGGCTTATTCCTGGCTCCAGGCTGGGGGGTGGGGGGGGGGGTGGGGAATAGAGGTTTGGAAGCTGCTGAGGGTCACACACACTGCATGCTGTCTCTCTCTCTGGCCCCGAATTATCACTTTTTTTTCTTTTTGGGTCACACCTGGCGATGCTCAGGGGTTACTCCTGGCTTTGCACTCAGGAATTACTCCTGGCATGTGCTCGGGGGACCATATGGGATGCTGGGAATCGAACCCAGGTCGCCTGTGTTCAAGGCAAACACCCTACCCTCTATGCTATCGCTCCAGCCCCTGGAATTATCACCTTTTTTTGTAGCCAACTCATAGTTGATATAAAGCAAACATGGCCTCATTGGTCCTTGACCCTTTAAGTGCTTACATGGCTGACACTTGCCCCGGGTTTCTGCCCCCCCATCCAGTCCCCCTCATGCACCCCAATACCCAGGGAGAAGGGAGACAAGTTTGGGAACAGTGTGAGGGTGCTCTGGTGTTGGGGGTGGTGGTGCCCAGAGCCAGCAGAGGGGCCTCTGCTGCTATACAGCTCACCTGGCTTTACCAGCTTGACCCGGGGAGGGGCTGAACCCCACAAATGGTGGGGGCAGGGGGCCAGGAGGTGGGCGGAAGTGGGGGAGGGAAGGGTCCCAGCAGGAGGAGGGAGTGGCCCCGTCTGATGGGGGGGGGTGTCACCAAGTGGCCAGCACAGGAGGCGGGGAGGGGGGAGTCCCCTGCACCTGTGAAGTGGGGAATCCCCCCCCCACCGCTCCCCTCTCTCCCCTTCAGTGGGCTGCGAGCCAGACCCCCTGGACTCCGTCTACCTGCCGGCCGCTCTGGAACTCCTGGACGCCCCTGAGCACTTCCGCGTGCAGCAAGTAGGCCAGTACCCGCCGGCCAACTCTTCCCTGGGCTCCCGGGCCGAGACCTTTCTGCTCCTGCAGCCCTGGCCCCGCGCCCAGCCGCTGCTCCGTGCCTCCTACCCGCCCTTTGCAACGCAGCAGGTGAGCGGCCAGGCCAGGGACATGGGGTACCTGGGTGGGGAGGGTCACCCCAAAGCCAGGTCTGCTGCGTGGGGCTTGGGGGACCTTCCTCGGCCCTCGCACTGCGACCCATTTCCCAGAGCGGCAAACTGAGGCCCATTAAGGACCATCCTGCCGGTGGTACCCTGGCACCCTGTGTCCTCAGACCCCCACTGCGTACCCCCGCGCCTGCCAAGTCTAATGTCTCCTGTCTCCCTTCAGGTGGTTCCTCCTCAGGCCACTGAACCCCACCAGCGGCCGGTCCCGTGGGATGTCCGGGCCGTGTCTGTGGAGGCGGCTGTGACCCCGGCTGAGCCCCATGCCCGCGTCCTGTTTCACCTCAAAGGGCAGGATTGGCCACCAGGGCCTGGCAGCCTGCCCTGCGCCCGGTTGCATGCCACACACCCCATGGGCACCGTGCACCACGCCTGCCGCTTCCAGGTGAGCCACTAGAAGGAGGCTGGTCCTGGGGTCAGAAGGACGGGACTCCCCGCTTGCAGGAGTGTGGGGGGGTGCCTGACTCTGTCCCTGCTCTGATGACTTTCATGGGGCCCCAGAGGGTGGGCCAGGTGCTTTGTACCACGTAATCTCTCTGAGGCTCAGTCTTCCCAGCTGTAAAATGGGGGCATGACAATCGCACCCTGTAGGAAGTGAAAGAAAGGGCAGGGTATCTGCAAGGAAAACCCTGGGCACAGCCTGGCCCAGTGCAGTCGCTCCAAGGGTGTGAGCATTTTGCTTTTTAATTTTTATCTTCGGAGGGGGTGTTGAGGACTTCCCAAGTGGTACTTAGGAAGCCTGGCTACCACCCAGGCTGGAGGGTTCAAGGATCTGCTGATGGTTCCTGGAGCCCCCTTAGGGGTGCTCGGGGGCTCTCCCAGGCTGCTCCTGGCTTTGCTGGGGGCTAAGGGTGCTGGGGATTGGAATGAGATGGGCCACATGCACGGCTGGCGCCTCAACCCTTGGCATTCTCTATCAGCCCAAGTGTTAGTATTTTGGTAGCATGATGCATTGGTGTGGGCTGGAGCGATAGCACAGCGGTAGGGCGTTTGCCTTGCGTCCAGCCAACCTGGCCGAACCGGGTTCGATTCCTTCGCCCCTCTCGGAGAGCCCGGTAAGCTACCGAGAGTATCTGGCCCACACGGCAGAGCCTGGCAAGCTACCCATGATGTATTCGATATGCCAAGCACAGTAACAACAAGTCTCACAATGGAAACGTTACAATGGGCAAATCGAGGAACAATAGGAGGACAGTGACAGTGACAGATGCCGTGGTGGCACTATTCTTATTTGTTTTAACATTTTGGGTCACACCGGGCAATGCTCAGGGGTTCTTCTTGGCTCTGTATACTCAAGAATTCCTCCTGGTGGTGCTCGGGGGACCCTATGGGATGCTGGGAATCGAACCCGGGTCAGCCGCGTGCAAGGCAAACGCCCTACCCGCTGTGCTATTGCTCCAGCCTCGGTGGCACTATTCTTGCACAGGGGCACCGACAGGCACAGCCCAGGGACATGGAGCCTTCATCCACGCGGGCAGGCACTGTTGTCTCGCTCACACCTTTCCAGAATCTTCCCCAGGACTGGGGACCCCCTAACCCTAAACTTCGTGTCTCCACAGCCGTCCCTGGGAGCCTGCGTGGTGGAGCTGGAGCTCCCTGCCCACTGGTTCCCCCAAGCTGCCCCTGCTGCCCGCGCCCAGCTGGCCTACACCCTAGAACCGGCCGCCGATGGCCCCGGGGGCTGCGGGCCCGGCGTGGAGACGGACCCTAGGGACCAAGCCCTCCCCATCGGCGGAGTGGAGCTGCGCCCGGCCGCGCCCCCGCAGCACCAGGAGGTGCCCCTGGACGATGCGGTGACGCTGCGGGTACCTGATGGGCCTGTGAGGCCCGGCCAGCCCTTCAGTGCCACCGTGCTGCTCCGGTCCAACTTCACCGCCAGCCCACTGAGCCTGCGGTGAGCACCAGCCCGGCCCCCTGTGCTCCCCCCACCCCCCACGACCCCTCCTGGGTCTCCCTCCTGGATCCCTTGACCTTTGCATATGGTCCAGGTACTGCCCTGGCACCGGGCGGCCCCCCATGGTGGGCACAGCCCTACAAGGAGTCAGAAGTAGGAAGCGTCCTCCCGTCCCAGTCCCCCTGACCCTTCGGACACCTTGGTCCAGCCTGGCTAAGGTCGCCCTCTGCTCTAGACATTGAGGAGGCTTTGGGAAGGGAGGTGGAAAAGGCACACACACACACTCACACACACTCAGGGGCTCTGTGCTCAGTAGTGACCCCTAGCGGTGCTCAAGGGGAACATAGGGATCGCACTCAGGAAGGCTGCATACACACACACACACACACACACACACATTGAGGAGACTTTGGGAAGGGAGGTGGAAAAAGTACGCGCGCGCGCACACACACACACACATACACACACACACACACACTCTCACACTTTCAGGGGCTCTGTGCTCAGTAGTGACCCCTAGCGGTGCTCAGGGGAACATAGGGATTGCGCCTAGGAAGGCTGCATACACACTCACACACACACACACACACACACACACACACACGTTCAGGGGCTCTGTGCTCAGCAGTGACCCCTAGCGGTGCTCAGGAAGAACATAGGGATCACACCCAGGAAGGCTGCATTCCAGGCAAGCACCTTCTCTCTGGGTCGGGCTGTCCCTCTGCTGTCCCAGCGGTGCCCCAGCTCCCTGCTCTTCTGGCCCCCTCTGCTCCTGGGCGCCCTCGATAGGTCTTTCCTGGACACGCTTCGGCTTCCCAGCCCCGGGTCTTCACTCTGGAGCAGCGGGCAGGCCCAGTCCCCACTGGGCGCTAAGGGACGCCCCAGGCGGAGGGATAGGAGTTAAGAGAGGCATGAATTGGACCCTGGGTTCTGATGAGGGGATGGAGCTGCAGGGGCTTGGGTGAGGGAAGGAGGAAGTGCGGCAGTAGGGGGTCGTGCAGGAAAAGCTTTCTCCAGGGGGTGGGGTTGGAGCTGGGGCCTCCCGGAAGGGAGAAAGGAGGGCAGTCAGGTGGCAGCCACGGCCTAAGCATACCCTCACGGTGTGCAGTGCCACTGGGGAGCATATGGGAGCCGTGGTGTAGGGTAGGCATGGGCACTGGGCCAGCTCCGGGGGTGTCCCAAGGCTAAGAGTTGACCTTGTGGCCACAGGAAGTCAGGGGTGGTTTCTGAATGGGAGATGCCATCTCTGTGGCCTGTGGGGATCCAGGTCTCAGGATGGCAGGGAGGGGATGCCAATCAAGTCCCCCCCCCCCCCCGAATCTCCCCTCCCACCCAGCACCCAATCACACACCCACCCTGACCCCTGGGACCTGTGTCTTCCCCCACCTCAGGATCAAGGTGAAGAAGGGGCTGCACGTGACAGCCGCCCGCCTGGCCCAGCCCACCCTCTGGACTGCCAAGCTGGACCGTTTCAAGGGCTCCAAGCACCACACCACGCTCATCACCTGCCACCGGGCTGAGTCTGCGGCGCTGGACTCCAGGTGGGCACCTCCCCCTGGGAGGCCCTGGAGGGCTTGCTGGTCCTAGCATGCTTGTGATTTAGGGGGGCCAGGGAAGAACGTGCCCCACTACCTTCATATTTCCATGGGCACAGAACATGAAGAGATCCCTTCAGGGAAGTGGCTCAAAGCAGATATTAGTATCATCCAGACACCCACCCACCCATTCATCTGTCCATCCACCCACCTACCTACCCATCATCCACCCATCCATCCATCCATCTATCCATTCACCCATCACCCACCCATCAGTCCATCCACCCCCTCACCCATCTATCCACACATTCACCCATCCATTCATCTACCCATCTACCCATCATCCTTCCATCCACCACTCAACCACCCACCCACCCACCCACCCATTCATCCACACATTCGCCCATCCATCCATCCTTCCATCCATCCATCCATCCATCCATCATCCATCTACCTACCTACCCATTCACCCATCCATCTGTTCTGTCCACCCACCCATCCATCCATCTACCCACTCATTCACCTTCTCACCCATCCATCCATCCATCCATCTATCCATCCATCCATCCATCGATCCATCTATCCCAGAACCCATGTCATGCATGAATACAGGGCAGGTCAGTCACCAGGGCATGGGCACATGGCTGCCAGCCCACACTCAGACTCTCTTCCCGCCCGTAGTACCCGCGAGCCATCCGAGTTCCTGTGGGTAGACTTTTCCGTGGAAAACAGCACTGGTGGGGGCGTGGCGGCCACGCGGCCTGTCACCTGGCAGCTGGAGTACCCCGGCCAGGCCCCCGAAGCAGAGAAGGACAAGATGGTGTGGGAGGTGCTGGTGTCAGAACGGGACATTAGAGCCCTTGTTCCCCTGGCCAAGGTAAGGGGTCCCCACCACTGCCGGGCCAGCCTGGGTGTGTGTAGCGGGGAAAGGCAGGGGCTGAACTCCCCCTGCACCCTGGCCCCAGGCAGAAGAGTTGGTGAACACGGCG
Organism: Sorex fumeus; assembly: GCF_029834395.1. Classification (NCBI taxonomy): domain Eukaryota; kingdom Metazoa; phylum Chordata; class Mammalia; order Eulipotyphla; family Soricidae; genus Sorex; species Sorex fumeus. Next base: position 144,733 of record NW_026606150.1, read on the forward strand.
CCCCTCACTGGCCTGCCACGGCGTATCCCCGTGCGCCTCGTCACCGTGGAAGGTGGGGGCGCTCTGGCCGAGGTGACTGAGCACATCAGCTGCGAGTCCGCCAACACCCAGGTCCTGCAGGTGAGTGGCTGGTACGTGCCCAGCTTAGGTGAGTCCTGCCTCCAGGTCCCCCAGAGACCAGCTTCATGGTCCCAGAAATCTCTCTCTCTCTCTCTTTTTTTTCCCCTTTTGGGTCACACCCAGAAACGCACAGGGCTTACTCCTGGCTCATGCACTCAGGAGTTACTCCTGGCAGTGCTCAGGGGACCATATGGGATGCTGGGAATCGAACCCGGGTCTGCTGCATGCAAGGCAAATGCCCTACCTGCTGTGCTATTGCTCCAGCCCCGGTCCCAGAAATCTCATGGGTTTTCACCTCTCTCCAGTGTTAGATGGGTGCTGGGTTGGGAGGCGGGGTAGTGTCTGTCTTCCTGCCCCCCTCTCACACAGGCATTGTCACGATCATGATGTCTATTGTCATCCCTGTCAGCGCTGGGGCTGAGTCACTAGCATGCACAGAACTCAGGAGGTTGTCACTCAAAACCCATCCCAGGTATCCACTTCTTGAAGACAAGCCCTGTAGCCTCCCAGAGCCTCCGTTTCCTGAGCTTTGCACTGGGAAAGTACTGGAAGGTTGCCGAAAGCAACCCAGGATAGGACCCAGCCGAGAGTAAGAGTCCATGCTATTACAGTAATGGAATAATTATATACTGGCAGGATGATAATTACTGGGCTCCATGGTGTCCGAGAAGGTAAAAGAAGGGCAGGATCACTCTCTCCTCTGGGAAGTTCTAAACAGGAAGCCTGGAGCCTGCATCTGCTCAAACCCTCTCAAGGAGGGATGGCATCTTTGCCCACCCTGGCTGGCACCGGGCCAATGTTAAATGACTCTCGCCCTCCACCTTTGCCGCCCTACTTCCGCTCAGTGGCCAGGACTCCAGTACCAAATGCGAGGCCAGCATGAGTCAGATTTATGGGTTAAAACTCTTCTGCAGGAGGGATGGAGTGATAATACAACAGGTAGGGCATTTGCCTTGCATGCAGCCGACCCAGGTTCGATTCCCAGCATCCCATATGCTTCCCCGAGCACTGCCTGGAGTCATTCCTGAGTGCAAAGCCAGGAGTAACCCCTGTACATCGCCAGGTTTGACCCAAAAAACCCAAACACTCCCCCTCCCAAAAAAAAACCTCTTCTGCAGGGGGAGTCTGTTGTAAGTAAGTACAGGTTTCCCTCCTTACCCAAAATCAAAAGGCTTCTATTTGTGACATGATTTAGGGGACACCCTGTTACTCTTTTCTATGGGAAAAAAATAATTGGAGGGAGAGGGCGCTCCTGGCAGGAAGCCAGGAACCCAGCAGTGCTGGCGATCAACAGTGCTGGTGGTGAAACCCAGGATCTCGCGAAGGGCATGAGCTCTACCACTTGTGACACCTGCCCCCTGGGCGCCAAGCCCACCCCTGACCTCTGCCAACGCCCCTGCAGGTTTCCGAGGCCTGCGACGCTGTGTTTGTGGCTGGCAAGGAGAACCGGGGCGGGCGCGGGGTGCGCGTGGACTTCTGGTGGCGCCGGCTGCGGGCGTCATTGCGGCTGACTGTGTGGGCCCCGCTGCTGCCCCTGCGCATCGAGCTGACCGACAGCACCTTGGAGCAGGTCCGCGGCTGGAGGGTTCCCGGCCCCGCCGAGGGGTGAGTGCAAGCTGGGGGGGACGCCGGCGGGCCCCGGGACAGAGAGAAGGCGCAGGCCACGCAGCCGTCTGCTCAGAATGGGGTCCGGAAAGCTTCTTGCCCCTCCTGCCCAGGTCTGCCCTTCCCTGCCTGCCCTCCCATCCCTTCACTCGAAATTGCTAAGCCCTGCTCACTCTCTCCGTGGTACTTACAGTGATTTTTCTTTTCTTTTTCTTTTATTTTTTGCTTTTTGGGTCACACCCGGCGATGCACAGGGGTTACTCCTGGCTCATGCACTCAGGAATGAGTCCTGGCGGTGCTCGGGGGACCATATGGGATGCTGGGAATAGAACCCCGGTCGGACAAGTACAAGGCAAACGCCCTACCCACTGTGCTATCGCTCCAGCCCCTACAGTGATTTTTTTCTAATGTGCTCTGTACCGATTAAGCTCGTCTGTGCGCTGCCACCCCCTCCACTAGGAGCCCAAAGCCTCAGTAACTGCTAAGGAGGGTGTTAGTGTGCGGTGACCCTAGGTCCCAAACTCCTTAATCCTGAGCGTGAGCTTCCAGGGTTGGCGAGTCTCCTCTACTTCTGCCCCGCCCCCCGCCACTCCCGTCCAATCGGGAGCCAGAGTGGGTGAAGGATGGCCACTGGCACCAATCAGAAACTGAACTGGAGTCCTGCCCCCTCCTTCCCCGCCCTTCGAGTGTTGGCTGTGGGTGGGCGGAGCTTGGAGAGCGTGCATCCAATAAAAAATTGCGGCTCGGCGGGGCGGGGCCTGAGCTGATGGCCACGCCCCCTCGGTCCCGGCCCCCAGCAGCGTGTTGGAGCCCGAGGCCGGGGCCACGGAGGAGGCAGCAGCGCGGAGCCGCGGCTGCCGCCTGCAGTACCAGCGCGCCGGCGTGCGCTTCCTCGTCCCCTTCGCGGCCCACCCGCTGGACGGCGGCCGCCGCCTCACCCACCTGCTCGGCCCCGACTGGCTGCTGGACGTGACCCACCTGGTGGCGCCGCATGCGCGTGTGCAGGACCCGCGCGTGGCCTCGCTGGAGGGTGGCCGCGTCCTGGTGGGCCGGGAGCCCGGCGTCACCTCCATCGAGGTAAGCGGATGCCCCGAGACGAGGGTCGGCGAGACCCCACCCTTGCCCTGCAGTGTGCCAGGGGCTGGTGTGGAGCGAGCCTGCGGGGCGGAGGGCAGTGCCTGGCATGGTGCCAGCCCGCTGCAGGGATTCGCGCACCGGCTACCTTGGAGCGTGCGGGGTGCGTGGTACCCGAGTCTGGGGAGCAGAGGGAAGCCCCACGGGTGCGGTGGGGGCCCAGAGAGCGGACGGAAGCATCCTCGAGGATGCAGGGGACCGGAAACCAGGTCCCTCGGGGGTGAGATCCCCACCCGCGGCTCTCTCCACCCCCCCCCCAAAGGTGCGGTCCCCGCTCTCCGACTCCATCCTGGGCGAGCAGGCCCTGGCCGTGACGGATGACAAGGTGTCGCTGCTGGAGCTGCGGGTGCAGCCCGTGATGGGCATCTCTCTGGCCCTAAGCCGGGGCACTGCCCACCCCGGGGAGGTCACGGCCACGTGCTGGGCACAGTCAGCCCTTCCTGCCCCAAAGCAGGTGACAGCCCGGGGGGGGGGGGGATGGGCAAGAGGGAGGAGGAGGTCCACATCTGCGGATGGGGACCGATGCAGGGTCCTGGGAGGGACCCCGACCCTGGCATGGGGGTTCGAGATAGAAGGACCGAGTGCCCGCTGAGGCGGTGAGCTCTGCGGGAGGGGGGAGGGGGAGTGGCTGGTCGGCAGGTGACCCTCACTGAGCACCATCCCGAGAGCTTGGGGTCCCCCCCGGGGCCAAGGCGATTGACACACGCCCCCTCTCTCCCTGTGTTCTGTCCACCGCCTGTGTCTGTCCTCTCTGCTGTCCCCTCCGTGTGGCCTGTCTCTGTGGGCGCGGTCTGTGTGCGTGCATGCGTGCGTGCTCTCGCGTTGTCTCTGCCTGCGTCCGTCCGTGTGTCCCGCAGGAGGTGGCCCTGTCCCTGTGGCTGTCCTTCTCTGACCACACGCTGGCGCCCGCCGAGCTCTACGACCACCGGGACCTGGGGCTGTCCGTCTCGGCCGAAGAGCCCGGCGCCGTCCTGCCTGCCGAGGAGCGGGGCACCCCGCTCGGGGTGGTGGTGAGTGGGGCCGGGCCCGAGGGGCTGCCCCTGCACGTGGCGCTGCACCCTCCCGAGCCCTGCCGCCGGGGTCGCCACCGAGTCCCCCTGGCCTCTGGCACGGCCTGGCTGGGGCTGCCCCGCGCCCGTACCCCGGTCCCGGCTCTCCCCCCCAGCCCTGCCGGGGGGTCACCGGTCACAGAGGCCAGCCTGGGGGGGAGACAGCGGGCACCGGACGGGCCGGAGGACACGGGGGGTGTGAGGAGCAAGTTCGAGCGGGCGGAGGAGGAGGCCAGGAAGGAGGAGGAGGAGGAGGAGGAGGAAGAAGAGGAGGAAGAGGAAGAGATGGTGCCTGCCCCTCAGCGGGTCACCGACCTCGAGCTGGGCATGTACGCCCTGCTGGGCATCTTTTGCCTGGCCATCCTCATCTTCCTGGTCAACGGCGTGGTCTTCGTGCTGCGCTACCAGCGCAAGGAGCCCCCCGACAGTGCCACCGACCCCACCTCCCCCCAGCCCCACAACTGGGTCTGGCTGGGCACGGACCAGGAGGAGCTCAGCCGCCAGCTGGACCGGCAGTCCCCTGGGCCAGCCAAGGGGGAGGGGGGCCGCCCCTGCGAGAGCCGGGGAGGAGGGGACCCCCTGCCCGTGGCCTCGGCCCCGGCCCCGGCTCCTGCCGGGGGTACCACCAACTCCCCCAGCACCCTGACCCGCAAGGAAGCCGGGGGGCGGCGGAAGCGGGTGGAGTTTGTGACGTTTGCGCCGGTGCCCCCGGCCGAGATGCCCGAGATGCCCGAGGAGCCCGCTGCGGGGGCGCCCGCGGTCCAGTCCATCCTGGTGGCGGGCGAGGAGGACATCCGCTGGGTGTGTGAGGACATGGGGCTGAAGGACCCCGAGGAGCTGCGCAGCTACATGGAGCTGATCCGGGGCAGCTCCTGACCCCCGCGCCCCCCTCCCACCCCCCACGCCCGGGCCCCGCGGCGCCCCACTTCTCCTCCGGTGCTCGTTGATCCAAGTCCCCTGCCTGGCCCCTCCGCCCTGCCCCTCCCCCCCCATCACGGACCACGGTCGTGAGGAAGGGCTCCAGCCCCCCTTATTTATGGGAACCACTTTCATCCTGATGTCGGGTACAGAATAAACTGAGACGGAAACCTGGGGCTCCTCCCTCACTGTCTGTGTGTTTGGGGGGCGGGACTGGGGGGGCCGTGCTCAGCCCCGGTCCCTGCTGGGGGTGCCCTGCGAGGCTGGGTCCTGGGCTGCCCGCTCGTAGCACCCCACGATCCAGATGAACAACAGGGCCGCGGCTGCCTGGATGCCGGCCAGCAGGAAGTAGTAGCGGTCCATCTGGCAGTTGTTGATGTTCCCTGGGGGGACAGAGGGGCAGCCTTTAGGTGGGGGCGGGGCATCCCCAGGGCGGGGGGGGGGGGGGGGGGGAGTCCCCTCTGCCATCTCTCTGGCAGTACCAGGCCACCTCTTCCGGTGGCTCTGATTTCCCTCCCACCAGGGAGGTGGCCGCGATCCCGATGCACCCAGGAACCCTGGGGGACCACTGAATTCCAGCCTTCCTTTCTGGCATTGGGGGAAACTGAGGCCCAAATCTGGGAAGGCCCTGCTGGGTGTGGCCCAGTTTGGAGGGGGATGCTGTTGTCGCTTCTCCACTGCCACTTGGCCGCCACTCCACCCTCACCCCCAACCTTTGAGACCCCCCGCTCCTACTCACCAGAATCCTGGGGGCAGTGCATCCAGGCCCCAGGCAGTGTCAGCACGGCCAGCAGGCCAGAGCCCATCAGGGAACCCACGCCCGACAGGCAGAAGAAGAGGCCCATAAGCACGCCCTGCATGGAGCGAGGGGCCTCCGAGTAGGCGAACTCCAGGCCTGTGGGGGGGGGGGGGGGGAGGAAGGGAGGCTCTGGGAGGGTGCAGACCCAGCCCCCGCCCTCCATGCACCCACAAGCCCCTCCCCCACCCAGCTCACCCCAAGAGCTCTGTGTTGGGGGTGGTCACCTAGCACTAGCCAAATTTTTTTTTTTTTCTTTTTGGGTCACACCCAGCAACACTCAGGGGTTACTCCTGGCTCATGCACTCAGGCATTACTCCTGGCGGTGCTCAGGGGACCATATGGGATGCTGGAAGTCGAACCCGGGTTGGCCGCGTGCAAGGCAAATGCCCTACCCGCTGTGCTATCACTCCAGCGCCCTAGCCAACTCTTCACACCTTTCTCTGCCCTTTCCCTTTCCCCTACCAAAGCACTAATTCATCCTCAGAAATCCCAGCATACCCTCCCCCCCTCTGCCCCGGGTGACCCCCTGCCGCTCTACCTCACCCCTGCCAATTCTGCTACAGCCCCATCTCACGCACCCTCATACAGCCACGCGAGTCAGGGACAACTGTAACCTGCTCCTGCCCCACCAAAAGGGCCCTGGGGACAATGGTAGGCGTGAGAGGATACCATGAGCCCCGTCTCCCAGACTCCCCCCTCCCCAGGACTCGCACCCCTCCCCTCTTGCGCTCTCGGGCCCCTTGAATCTGGGTTCTTGGGTCAGCCCTCTAGTCTCGGGGGGGGGGGGGGGGGGGAGCAGAGAGGAACGGTAACTGCAAAGCTTCAGGGTGAAGAGTATGGCGTGGCAGGATGCTGACTGTCTCCATCACCTCCAAACCCCACTGCCTGGGCCCAGGGCCTGGCCCACACCAAGGGCCAGTCAGTGCCCAGAACCTGCCTTCCTGTATGCACAGGGAAAAGCCCTGACTTGCCCATGGGAGCAGCCCAAGCCCATCTCTGGTGGGGAGGGCCGGAGAGGGGGCCCCGGTACCTGAGATGCTGGCAAAGATCTCACTGATCCCAATGAGCAGGTACTGAGGGACCTGCCACCAGATGGACAGGGATGCGGCGGTGTACAGGTTGTCCCCGATGTACTGCTTTATGATCCACTTGCGCTGGACATACCGTAAGCGGGTGCGTTCCAGGACCCCTGCAGGGCGGGAGAGAAGGTTCCAGCTAGTCCTGCTCTGCGTGCGTGTGTGTGTGCGCGCGCGCGCACGAGTGTGCACTTGTTCGTGTGTGTGTGTGTGTGTGTATGTGTGTGTGTGTGTGTGTGTGTGTATCTGGGTTCCACCTCTTTCCTTTTTGCCTTGACAGCCAGTTTCTTTATGCAAGAGGCAGGAATTTAGATGGAACTGAATTGCATTCCAGCATACAGCAGGGGAAAGGATCTCATTGGGTTCCCAGCCTGTTTGTACAACAGTGTGGATTAAGCCTCCATCCCTCTAGCTCCTACTGTGAGGCAGGGATGGGGCCAGGGATGGGGGCTTCACCTCGCTCGGCCCTCCCAGCACCCCTGCCAAGCTCACCCGGCCCTGCCCAGGGCTTGGGTGAATGACCGCCCCTGTCATCAAGATCGGGATTCCTCCACTCTGAACATCTTCAGAATCAGGAAGTGACCCAGTGAGAGCCGCTGACAGGCTTTGGGAAGAGGAACAAAAAACAAAGGCTGCTTCAGCCTTTCGTGAGTGACGCCCAAGTCCTCTGGATAGGGAAAGACGCAGAGAATCGATGGCTCCGGGAAACAGGCCCCCATGGTCCATTCAGTGACAGTCTCTCTTTGCAAAACCCTTTCAGCACATTGTGCTGATGGATTCATTTGGGGGCCTCCCGAGCGGGGTTCAGAGACCCTGGAAGCTAATTCTCAGCCAGCTCGGTACTAGGGCCTGGGGTGCCAGTGCTTAGGGTGGCAGGGGTGGGCATAGGGGGGTGTGCATTGTCACAGATCAAACCCGCACCCCTGCGCCCTGCACCATCACCCTAGCTCGTCTGTCCTGTACTTTGTGTGGGACCAGGTCAGCGGACGGAAGTGCATGCCTTCTGGGTGCTTCTATCTGGCCAAGGAAGCCCTTTTCCTCTCGGCTGTCTAAAGCAGGGAGGCTGGGCGCCCTGGGAGTGAGGCTTGCACCTTCTGGGAGGGCGCCCTTGACCCAGTCCCGAGTGGAGTCCACCCCCCTCCCTGGCCCCAGCCTCCCCACCTCCCTGTCCCTCAGGCCCCCATACCTGCCACCACAACAGAGGCGAAGCCAAAGAACATGCCCAGAGCCATCTTGCGCAGGGGTGAGGCCAGCAGCTTGCACTGCAGGAGCATGGGGTCGAGCAGGTGGTCCTTCACGGGCACCAGGATCAGTAGCACCACCACGTTGGCCAAGAAGAGCCAGGCTTCCGGGAACTGGGTGGGAGGGGGACCACGAGGGGTGACCTCGCAGAGAGCTGCAGGCTGACCCAGGGCCAGCCCACTCCCTCTCCTGAAGCCCCCGGGATGGGATCAAGGGATGACCACAAGAAGGGGTGCCCGCCTCGGGCCACAAAGGGTGCAGGGAAGGTCTGTCACTAGGTGACTGGTTGTTGTTGTTGTTGCTGCTTTTTGCTTTTTGGGTCACACCCAGTGATACTTAGGGGTTATTCCTGGCTCTGCACTCAGAAATTACTCCTGGTGGTGCTTGGAGGACCATATGGGATGCCGGGAATTGAACTCAAGATGACTGCATGCAAGGCAAATGCCCAACTCACTGTACTATCGCTCCAGCCCCCTGACTGTGTTTTTTTGTTTTGTTTTGTTTTGCTTTGTTTCAGTTTGTTTGGGGGCCATATCAGGAGGTGCTCAGGGCTCACTCCTGTCTCTAAGTGCAGGGATTTCTCCTAGCAGTCCTCGGGGAGCTGTATGGGATGTCGGGGACCAAACCCAGTTCTGCTGCAAGCCAGGCCAATGCTTTCTCCCTGTTCCTATCTCTCCAGCCCTCAGCCACCTGCTCTGCAGAGCTCTGACGTGCTGGGCCAGGAAAGGGAAGGGCATGGGTGTGGAAACTGCTGAAAGGCAAAGACCTGGGCATCCCGACACCCTGAGAGGGTGAAACCAAGGAAGGGTGGCGCTGTGGACTGATGGGCAGCAGGTGAAGCTGCCCGACTATTTCTGGGAGCATCTGAGTCTTTCTTTTTTGGGGGGGTCACACCTGGCGATGCTCAGGGGTTACTCCTGGCTCTGCACTCAGGAATTACTCCTGGCAGCACTCAGGGGACCATATGGGATGCTGGGAATCGAACCCGGGTCGGCTACATGCAAGGCAAACGCCCTACCTGCTGTGCTATCACTCCAGCCCCTATCTGAGCCTTTCTGTGGCCACAGCCCAATGCTCCAGCTTCCAGGGCACCTCCTCACAAACCAGCGTCTGTGTGCAGGAAGCCTCCCTTCCCCTTCTCAGACGAGACCCCCACCTGGCCCAAGCTGGGTGCTGCATGCACCCCGTTGTCTCACCTTGTAGCTTTTGCCTTGGGTGCTCAGAGCCACGGACGTGTTGGTAGGGACTGGGAAGATGTTGGGGATCTGGAGGTGAAGGCCTTGAAGGACGTAGGTGGACTGCATCTGTGCGGGGAGACGAGGTGAGGGGAGACTGGGACCGAGCTGGCCATGGGGCCTCCTGGGGGAGGAGCCCAGGGAGACAGCGCCCAGGGGAGAGGACTCCAATCGGAAGGGGGCACACCTGGAAGTACACCATCCAGTAGGGCACCAGCGTCACCAGCACAGGCAGGATCTTCACCAGCACCTGGAAGTTGGCCGCATCTTCCTGTGGGGAAGGGCCCTGGGGGGACCTCTGGTCAGGGAGCAGGTGAGCGCCTTGAGGGGCTCTGGGAAGGGGCAGGGAACAACAGATGATTATTAGTACCCCCCACACCCCGTCAAAATCAGGATTCATGTACTGCAGTACAGCCATCCACGGGAGCCAACCTCTCCCAAACCATCCCTTCCCTATCCCACTGTGTGCATCCCATCACTGCCACTGCCACCATCTTCAGTCTTATCATGGTCACCAAAGCCACCCACAACAGAACTCTTCATTGTCGGGGCTCAGTTCATGGGGCTAAATTCCTCCCACCTGAAGGCTAAGTCCCTCCCACCTGAGGATTAAGTCCCTCCCACTTGAAGGCTAAGTCCCTCCCACTTAAAGGCTAAATCCCTCCCACTCGAAGGCTAAGTCCCTCCCCCTTAAAGTCTACGTCCTTTCCACTTGAAGGCTAAGTCCATTCCACCTGAGGGCTAACTCCCTCCCACTTAAAGGCTAAGTCCCTCTTACTTAAAGACTAATTTCCTCCCACCTGAGGGCCAAGTCCCTCCCTCCTGAGGGTTAAGTCTCTCCCACTTGAAGGTTAAGTTCCTCCCACTTGAAGGCTAAGTCCCTCCCACTTAAAGGCTAGGTCCCTCCCACCTGAGGGCTAAGTCTCTCCAACTGAAAGGCTAAGTCCCTCCCACTTGAAGGCTAAGGCCCTCCCACCTGCGGGCTAAGTCCCTCCCACTTGAAGGTTAAGTCCCTCCCACAGGAGGACTAAGTCCCGCCCACATGAAGGCTGAGTCCCTCCCACATGAGGGTTAAGTCCCTCCCACATGATGGTTAAGTCCCTCCCACTTAAAGTCTAAGTCCTTCCCACTTAAAGGCTAAGTCCCTCCCACTTGAAGGCTAAGTCCCGCCCATCTAAGGGCTAAGTCCCTCCCACCTGAGGGTTAAGTCCCGTTCCACTCAGAGATTAAGTCCCGTTCTCCCTGGGGGCTCAGACCCTTTCCCCAGAGTTCAGACCCTTTTACCCTCGAGCTGTGACCCTGGGGAAGAACAGAGAGAGACCAGAACCTGCAGACCCCCAAGGGGTGGGACTTTTGGGTTCCAAGTATCCACTTGCCATGGGAACCCAGGAAGTCCCAGTGCAGGTCTGGCTTGAGGGAGACAGTCAGGGCTGTGATGCACCCCGATACCCTCATCTCTGCAGGACAAGGTGGTACGCCGTGGAGGGAGGGTGGTGGGGAATATACATGATTGCTATTAGGAGACAGGACAGCTTTACCCTCCCTGCCCCCCCTAGACAGACAGACAGACAGACACACACACACACACACACACACACCAGGTTTCTTTTCTGTTTTTTGTTTTTGAGCCACACTTGGCTATATTTAGGGTGTACTCCTGGCATGTGCACTCAGGAATCACTCGAGGGGGCTCAGGGGGCTCATCTGTGATCCTGCTGGGGACTGAATCTGGGTTGGCTGCATGCAAGACAAATGCCCTCCCTGCTGCACTGTCATTCCAGACCTGCTCCCAGCAGTTTCTGATACCTTTGTTTGTTTGGCTTTTTGGGTCACACCTGGAGACTCTCAGAGGTTACTCTTGGCTCTGCACTCAGGAATCACTCCTGGTGGTGCTTAGGGGACCATATGGGATGCCAGGGATCAAACCTGGGTCGGTCGAATGCAAAGCAAGTGCCTTCCCTGCAGTGCAGACCCAGCTTCATTGATTCTTCTTTTTTTTTTTTTTTCCCTGTTTGGGTCACACCTGCCAATGCACAGTGGTTGCTCCTGGCTCTGTACTCAGGAATTACTCCTGGCGGTGCTCGGGGAACCATATGGGATGCTGGGAATCGAACTCGGGTCGGCCATCTGCAAGGTAAACGCCCTACCTGCTGTGCTATCGCTCCAACCCTTCACTGATTCTTTTAGGCTTTTCTTAAGCTTAATAGCAGGCAGAGGACTGATTCTGTAGCTCAGTGGCAAACCAGGCGCTTCGCATGGGTGAGGCCCTGGGTTTCAACTGTAGAATATCCTTGATTCCCAGCATCCCATATGGTCCTCTGAACACTTCCAGGAGTAATTCCTAAGTGCAGAGACAGGAGTAACCCCTGAGCATCACCAGGTGTGACCCCAAAAGCACCCTCCTCCCCCCCAAAAAAGGACTAAGAAAGTACTAGGAGGCCAGAGCAATAGCACAGTGGACAGAACATTTGTTATCTGCAATGTCTGACCCCTATTCATGCAGCATGCTGGTACCATCATCTCCATCAAGCTCACCGCTAGTGCCCACATTATCACCATTGCCAGCATTTATCTCCAATGGAGGGGGATGACACCATCACCCCTGGTCCTTGTCATCACGGCCAAGTTCACACTCAGCCTTGGTTCTCAGTACTTTGGCCCATGCCAGTCCCAGGATGCTACATCTTGCATTCCATGACCTCTTTATTGGGGCTTCCTTAGGACACCCAGAATTTCTTTCGTGGTGTCTGTGTGTGTGTGTATTGGGTGTGTGTGTGTGTGTGTCTTGTGCCATGCTAGGCAATACTCAGGGCTTACTCCTGGCCGTACACTCAGCAATTACTCGTGAAAGTGTTTAGGGGACCCAAATGGGGTGCCGGGGATTGAATCCAGCTCAGGTGCGTGCAAGGCGAATGCCCTATCCAGCCTACCCTGAAGGTCTTAATGCTCTGTGTTCCCGGGAACCCTGACGCCCCCCTCAACCCGCGCCCCGAACTGCCCCCTTACCTTTCAGGGTATGGCCGCCACAGTCGGGGACAGCAGTTTTGGAAAGCGAGTTTCAGCATGGAGGATATTTGGCTGCCCATGGGGGGCTTGGTGATGAATATTGGGGTGGCAAAGAGGAAGATGAAGAAGGCCAGGGCCACGCAGCCCACGGTGATGTAGTAGCCCATCAGGAAGCTGATGTTCTGCTGGACGAAGGCCACCACCAGCAGTGACAGGACACCTCCCACGTTGATGCTCCAGTAAAACCAGTTGAAGAAGCGAATGTTGGCCTGGCGGCCCAGGACCATCACCTGCCGAGCAGAGGGGGTGTGAGGGGCGAGGAGCCCCCAGAGTACTCACCCATGGCCGCTTTCCCCACCCCCTCCACCTTCCCCCCACCCCCGCCACAGATGCCCTTCATGGGTCAGCGTGCATGCGGGTGATTTGGCACTTTCTTCATCCTTTTTAAATTTTTTAATTAATTTATTATTTTTTTTGCTTTTTGGGTCACACCTGGTGATGCACAGGGGTTACTCCTGGCTCTGCACTCAGGAGTTACTCCTGGTGGTGCTCAGGGGACCCTATGGGATGCTGGGAATCGAACCCGGGTCGGCCGTGTGCAAGGCAAACACCCTACCCGCTGTGCTATCTCTCCAGCCCCTCAATCCTTTTTTAAATTGGTTTTTTAGGCCACTCTCAACAGTGCTCAGGGTGTACTCCTGGCACAGCGCTTACTCCTGTCTCTGTGCTCAGGGATCACTCCTGGCAGTGCTCAGGGGACTGAACCCAGGTTGGCCTCATGCAAGGCAAATGTCCTATCCACTGTGCTATTGCTCTGGCCTCCTAGTACTTCCTTAGTCCCTTTTTGGGGGGATGGAGGGAGCTTTTTGGGTCATGCCTGGCGATGCTCAGGGGTTACTCCTGTCTCTGCACTTAGGAATTACTCCTGGAGAAGTGTTCGGAGGATCAAATGGGATGCTGGGAATTGAAGGATTGGGTTGGCCACACACAGGCAAACACACTCTCCCCTACTGAACAATAGCTCCGACTGGTCCTATGAAAGAGATGCTCAGAAATTTGTTTGTCTGTTTTGGGGTCTCACCCATCAGTGCTCAGAGCTTACGCCTGGCTTTGTGCTCAAGGATCACTCCTGGCGGGCTCAGGGGACCATATGGGATGCCAGGGATCCAACCTGGGTTGGCTATGCTCAAGGCGAGCATCCTATCTGCTGTGCTATCACTCTGTCCCTGGTCGACTTCTTACAAAGAATGAATAGGGGTCAGAGAGGACCCCTGGAGCGATAGCACAATGGGTAGGGCGTTTGCCTTACAAGCGGCCAACATGGCCAACCCGAGTTTGATTCCTCCACCCCTCTTGGTAGCTAGAATATTTTCTAGCTACCAAGAATATCTTGCCCACACAGCAAAGCCTGACAAGCTATCCATGACACATTCGATATGCCAAACACTGTAACAACATATCTCAAAATGGAGACGTTACTGGGCCCGCTCGAGCAAATTGATGAACAACGGGAGGACAGTGACAGCGACAGGGGTCAGAGAGATAGTACAGGAGGTGAGGCTCTTGCCTTGCAGGCAGCCAACCCCAGTTCCATTCCTGGCACTGAATATGGCCCTCAAGCACTGCCAGAGACAACTCTTGTGCACAGCGCCAGGAATAAGCCTTGAGTACCGCTGGGTCTGACCTCCAAATCAAATGGGAATCGTTAACAACTGCCAAAAGAGGACTCAATGAATACGCCTTGTCTTGAGAGTCGCTTGTTAACAAGTAGGGCATTTGGGCACAGCTGTTGGCTCGTGTTCACAGCTCACGCTGCTTTTTAACTGCCACCGAATAGCGTCACAACAGATGTCTCTGCTGCCACCCGGCTGCTCGTTTCCAGTTGATTTATCCCTCTGCCTCTGACCCATCGACCTCCCTGATGCATCCTGTTTATCGTCAGAAAACCAGCCAAGTTAGCGCTGGGCTTATGCCACATGGTCACAAAAGAGGCAGGTCGTCTGCTGAAAGACAGCTAGGGGCCGAAGGACCGTTTCCTCTGCAGTTTGGAGGTGCAAAGAGGCAGCTTAGCACCCCCAGACCCGCGTGGCTTATCTCCCTCCCAAATACACCCCGAAAGAGGCAAAGGCAGTGGAAGAAGAGAGTTCCAGGACCAAGATCTGGGTCTGGCTTGGTGAAGAGACACTCAGACTGTCCGGCAAATGCAGAAGGGCTGAAGCCCTCGGGCAGAGCCTTCCTTCAACCCACAAAGGAGGGTGGTGCCCTGGCCGGACCCTCTCGCTGCCTTTGGTCCCCAAATCACTCGGAGTCACGGCAGGTCCCACGAGGCTTGGACATCTGCATTTCTTTATTTTTTGGGGGAGGTTTTGGGCCACACCTGGAGGTGCCCAGGGCTTCCTGCTGGTTGTGTGCTTAGAGGTCACTGCGGAGGATTGGGGGACCATAGTGGGTGCTGGGGATCAAACCTGGATAGGCCAACCGCATGCCAGGCAAGCACCCTATCCACTGTAGTAGTGCTCTAGGACCCTTGATTGAAGCTTATTTATTTATTTATTTATTGCCACAGGCTGGAGCAATAGCACAGCAGGTAGGCCGTTTGCCTTGCATGCGGCCGACCTGGCCAACCCGAGTTCGATTCCTCCGCCCCTGTCAGAGAGCCCAGCAAGCTACCAAGAGTATCTCGCCTGCACGGCAAAGCCTGGCAAGCTACCCGTGACGTATTCAATATACCAAACACAGTAACAACAAAGTCTCACAATGGAGACATTACTGGTGTCCGCTAGAGCAAATCGATGAACAACGGGAGGACGGTGACAGTGACAGTGACAGTTACATTGGGGAAAAAATGCAAAGCAGTTTATCCCTCTTCGAAACCTAACATACAGAAGTATTTTAAGTTGCATTCTGAGCTGGAGAGATTAGCACAGGATTAAGACACTTGCCTTGCTTGCGACAACAGACTCTGGTTCGATTCCCTTTCTGCATGGCCCCCAAGCACTGCCAGCAGAACCTTAAGCAGGGAGCAGAGGGTATACCCTGAGCTCTGCTGTATGGGGTCCAAACACCCACTATCCCAAATACATAGCTAAAACTACATTCCCTTGGAGATTTTTTTTGGGGGGTGGTGGTGGTTGAGTCACACCCAATAATACTCAAGGTTTCTCCTGACTCTGCATTCAGGGAAAAGTCCTGGTGATGCTCAGGGGTCATATGGGATGCTGGGGATCGAATTCAGGTGAGCTGCATGCAAGGCAAGTGCTGTACCTGCTGTACTATCTCTCCAGCCCCCTTTGGAGACTCTGAGGGCCCCTTTGGCAGGGAGAGCAAGCTAGACAGATAGAATCCTTGTGTGCGGCTCACTCCCGCTGTGAGCAGTCCCTGCCACTCATTCACTGGCCCAAACAATCGTGCCATTCTGCCTCTGAGAGGAAGTGCAGGCAGCCTGTCTGCTCAGAGCCCCTCTCCCCAGGGACCCCCTTTTTGACATCAGCCGGTGAGTCCAACACACACCTCCTGCCAGACAGGGCCCAGTCCGGGACTTCCACTTGCAGGCCCCTTCTGGATTCCTCATCAGCAGCCTCCTGGGTCTGGGGCACCCTCTCTTGTCCCTCTCCACCCCCCCACCCTGCTACACACACACACACACACACACACACACACACACACACACACCTGCTCTCTCTGCTGTCATCAGAGCCATTTTCCAAAGACTCAACCATTCCCCTCTCGAATCATCGAATCATTTCAAATTTTCGAGCTGACCAGGGAATTGGGTCCAGGGCCCTTGGAAGCCTGCCAGTCCCAGCCCATCCTGATATTTCATGCTCAGTGAAAGGGGAGAATGCTCCAGACTCATCATCAATAGAGGCTCTTCCCAGGGGGCTGGACCCCAGGAGACCATAGAGCGACAGATAGGAGGGTCTGGATGGTCAGGGAGGCCAAAGAAAGTGACTGAGGGTTCCTGGGGCACAGTGGGGTGTGGATGAAAGGAAGCAATGAGGACCAGGTGTGAGGGGCCTCCCCCCAGAAAACAGGGGTTCCCCTGCTCCAAAGGAAAGGTGGCGGGGACACGGGCAGGGATGCCCAGGGCCACTGAGACCCCTCAGGTTAGAAGAATGCAAAGAGGCTGGAAGAGCAACTCCAGACTAAGCAGGGTTGGGTGTTAGATTGGAACTGTCAGCTGGATGCAGTGACTTTTGTAAAAACATCCCCTTTATGCTGGTATGACAGTGGAAGTGAGTTGAAAACTGGAGACAATTAGGGGAAAGGGCCAGTGAGTCCAATGGTCTGATCATGGCGCAATCCCGCCCTGCCCCCTGTTTTCCCCTTGAGCTGGTGCCCAGTCCTTCCCCGTGCTGGAGAACTTGCTCCTTTTTGGGGGGGGGGTCACACCCGGCGATGCTCAGGGGTTCCTCCTGGCTCTGCACTCAGGAGTGACTCCTGGAGGTGCTCGTGGGATTGAACTCGGGTTGGCCACATGCAAGGCAAATTCCCTACCTGCTGTGCTATTGCACTGGCCCAAGCTTGCTCCTTAAACTCTCTATATCCATCCTGCTCCTGGTAGCCCATCCAGGTTTGGTTTGTTATGCCTTGGCTTGAACCCAAGACCTCTCACATGGGAAACCAGGGCACGACTTCTGAGCTCTGTCTTGGCCATATGCAGTTGTTTGAATCATACTACCAATTATTTAAAATGATCATCCAGTGTGCCCAGTTATCCAAATACAGCTGGGGGCCAGCATGATAGTACAACGGGCAGGACACTTGCCTTGTATGTGGTCAACTGGGGTTCCATCTGTAAAGTCCCCTGAGACCCACCAGGAGTGAGTTCCTGAGCCCAGAGCTAGGAGTAAGCCCTGTTTGCCACTGGGCATGGCCCAAATCCCTCAGCCTTTCCAAAATAATCAGGCAGCTCTTGTTCATTTAGTTAGTGTTGGGCTGGAGCGATAGCACAGCAGGTAGGGCGTTTGCCTTGCACGCAGCCAACATGGCTAATCCGAGTTCGACTCCTCCGCCCCTCTCAGAGAGCCCGGCAAGCTACCGAGAGTATCTCACCCGCATGGGAAAGCCTGGCAAGCTACCCATGACGTATTCGATATGCACAGTAACAACAAGTCTCAAAATGGAGACATTACTGGGCCTGCTCGAGCAAATCAATGAACAACGGGAGGACAGTGACAGTGACAGTGACTAGCTGTGAGGGGAAGGCATTTGCCCCTGGTCAGTGGGCGGCAGAGCTGGGATCTGAACAAATCTGACTGGTTCCCTACATCCATGGACAGCAAAAAGCCCACTCCCGCCCAGTCCCCAGATTCCGGGAGCAGGGCTCAGTGGCACGGTTCTGTGGTGCTTCCAGCCTCAGTGCCAGGCCCATCCGGGAAACCTCAACATCCTCATCTGCAAAATGGACCTTCTACCGCAAAGTGGTGGAGAATTGGCGAATTGGCAATGAGCTCAAACACCGGGGCAGCACTTAACCCCAGGCCTGGCCAACTGGGGGGTGGCAGGGACGGTTTTAGTGAGTAGCGGTTCACCCCGGAACTGCAGGGGCTGTCACCCTTCTTGGGTGAAACGAGGAAGGCCCGAAAAAGGGGAAATGATGTGGGTGTCGAAGGTCAGGTGGGGTGCCCCAGACCCACCGGCTTGCTCCCCCTTCCCCTCCCTCGGTCGGGACTCACCTGGTCGGCGCCGAAGGAGGTGAGGTTGCTGCGCACGGAGCTGGCGGCCAGGGCCAACAACAGGAACGCGCTGCAGAGGGTGGGCGCGCAGTAGGGGCTGCGCGGGGCGCTCGGGCAACCGTGCTCCTCGGGGCAGCCGGGCACCAGCGGCTGAGCGGGCATGTCGCCGCAGAAGGACAGACGGCCGTCGGAGGAGGCGGTGGCGGCCAGCAGGCTGGCGGCCGCCAGGTAGAGCAATAGGCTGAGCGTCAGGGCGCGGTAGCGGCCCAGGTAGACGTCGGCCAGCCAGCCGCCCACCGGCGACAGCAGGTAGGACGCGCCCAGGAAGACGAGCTCGGCCCGCGACGCCTGCCAGCCGGCCCAGTGCAGGTCCACGCCCGTGAGATAGAGCACCAGGTTGGAGGACACGCCGAAGAAGGCGGCGCGCTCCAGCATCTGCACCAGCAGCACCGCGGCCGCCGCCGCGCGCCGCCACCGCCGTCGGGGACCCTGCGGCGCGCGCCCCAGAAGCGCCCGGCGCTCCTCCGGGGCGCGCGACCTGGGCATCGCCCCCCCAGACTCCGGCCCGCCCCGCTTCTTCTGCTACCCCGTTTGCCTTCTGTCCCGTGCCCCGTTGCCTGCTGTCCCTCTGGGGCTAGTCAGATTCTACCTCATTCTCCACCCTCCTGGCACCCCGGCACCCCCACTCTGGTTGGCACGGCACCCT
The DNA here is from genome assembly GCF_029834395.1 of Sorex fumeus. Classification (NCBI taxonomy): domain Eukaryota; kingdom Metazoa; phylum Chordata; class Mammalia; order Eulipotyphla; family Soricidae; genus Sorex; species Sorex fumeus. The sequence goes on from NW_026606150.1 coordinate 163,301, forward strand.
TCTTCTTCCCTCTGCCCCCCGCCCTTCCTCCCTCTCCTGGGTCCCTTTCCTTCCCTGCGGTGGTCCCCTCCGACGGTTGACGCCTGGTGGTTCCCGCTGCCCCCTCTCCTCTGCCTACCCTTCCACTCCCCTCCGAGTTCCCTTCCTGCTCAGCCTCTGTCCTCTGTCCCGGCTCTGGTTTCTTGAGAAACTGGGTGGGGGGGGGGGGGCCTCCCTTGCTTCCCCTTTTCACTGTGTCTGTGGCCGGTGGGTCACATGGTGCGTTGTCGGGGAAAGCCTGGGTCCCAGGGTCCCTCCTGCTTTCTCAACCCCTCCCTTGCTTCATGGGCGGCTCCTCCCCCTCCAGCCTGTGCCTCTCTTCCCAGAACTTTCTCGCGTTTCACTTTCATTTCCCGCCCCAACTCTCTCTCCCTGGCTGCATCCTCTCCTGGGTCCAGGCCTGAGATGCCAGGATGGGCCAGGGAAGGTCTGTGGTGGAGGGTCCAGCCTCAGCCTTCCCCGGGGCAGAGGGCAGTGACGAGGTCGGGTCTCTGAGCTAGTGACGCACCCGCGGAAGCTCTCAGGCTGCTTTTGGATTGTGCAAAGGGCCCCATGAGGAAGGAAGTGGGAACACCTCCAGGAAGCCTGTGGCATCCTAGGGCACCCGCAAGGAGTGGAGATTGAGCGGGCACTGATCTGATTGCCCCCCTTCCCTTCCTGGGGGGGGGGTGGCTGACGGGAGCCTTGGATTGAGACCTCTGAGGTCAGAGGTCAGCCCCCTGCACCTCCAGCCCTCCAGCCCCTAACACTTCCCCCTCACCCCCACCCCCCTGCCCACTGTCAGCTGCTCTTACCAAAGAGGGACCCACATTGGCACATGATCGTCACCAGAGCTCGAGGGGCCCACTCTTGGCGCTGACCAGTCATTGGGTCTGGGCAAATGTAGATGAACCATGTGTCCCTCATTACAACATCACGGAGTGTTCCATTGCCCCGGGGCCCTGTGTACTCTGGTCCAGACATCTCCCTCTGCCCCCAACCCCCATCCCTGGCGGCCACTCCTGTTGTATTTTATCTTATTGTGGGGGAGTTTGGGGCCAACCGCGGAGGTGCTCAGGGCCTGCTCCTGGCTCTGTGCTCAGGGATCATTCCTGGCTCTGTGCTCAGGGATTACTCCAGTCTCTGTGCTCAGAGATCACTCCAGTCTCTGTGCTCAGGGATCACTCCTGGCTCTGTGCTCAGGGATCACTCCTGGCAGGACTCAGGGGACCTTATGCAGTGTCGGGATTTTAACCATAGGAGTCAGCTGCATGTAAGGCCACGGTCACGGTCACAGTCCTCCTGTTGTTCATCGATTTGCTCCAGTGGGCCCAGTAACATCTCCATTTTGAGATTTGTTACCGTGTTTGGCATATTGAATATGTCACGGGTAGCTTGCCAGGCTTTGCTATGTGGGTGAGATACTCTTGGTAGCTTGCTGGGCTGTCTGAGAGGGGTGGAGGAATCGAACCCGGGCTGGCTGCACGCAAGGCAAATGCCCTCCCACTGTTCTATTGCTCCAGCCCAAAGCAAAAATAAATAAACAAAAAATAAAATTAAAAAAAACATAAAAAGGCGCTAGAGTTATAGTACAGTGGCAGGGTACATGTCTTGCATGCAGTCGACCTAGGATTGAACTCCGGATATGTTCCCCCAAGCACCTCCAGGAGTGATTTCTGAGTGCAGAGCCAGGAGTATGGCCCCCAAACAAACGAACAAAAAACCACAAACACACACACACACACACACACAATAAAGTAGATTGATACTAAAGGCATAGCTAGGCAGGTGGAGGATGCTTGAGAATGCAGACAGAGTTAAAATGTTGTAAATTGTAACTATTATCCTTGCAAGATACTGTAATGAGCAAAACTTACTTCCTTTAAAACACAAAAGAGAGTTCCTGTCGCTTCATGCCCACATTGGGCAAGTCCTAATATCAGTGCCCGGCTCTGGGCCGGATGCTAACAGAGAGATGGGTGCCTTGGTGCTGTCTGCGTTGGCTTGTCCCGGAGGACCAAGGATGTGGAGCATTTTATCCCGGAAGCACAACACAGCACAACTCTTGGTGCTTGTGTATCCCCAGTGAGGTCTTTGGCCCACTTTTGGGGGGCCTGGTTTTGTTTGGGCTTTGAAGGACCTACCCCCAGCAGTGCTCAGGGGATCCTCCTGACTCAGTGCTCAGGGACCACTCCTGCTGGTGTTCAGGAGCCCAGAGGCAGTGCTAAGGGGTCCTGTGTGTGATGTCTGTATCTCCTCCTCTGTTGATGAGCTCTGAAATTGGTTTCCTCATTGTCCTCTTTTCTGGCCACACCCAGCCGTGCAGGGTCACACCTGGCTCTGTGTTCAGGCCATGCGGGCGGGGATGGGGGGTGGGGGGGGCGGTTATAGGCTAGAGACAGCAGTGCCGGGATTCTTACTGTCACGGAGGCTGCAGATAGCTGCCGTCTCCTGCCCTGGATGGTGGAACTGGAACTGGTGGAAGTGTAAGAATTCATCACATGTCACAGTGTCTCAAAGAAAATAACAGAAGCAAAGTGTCTGCCATAGAGGCAGGCTGCAGGGGGTGGAGCGCCGGCAGAGGGTGGGTGCCAGCAGGAGAGAAACAGGACTTTGGTAGTGGGAAATGCGCACTGAAGAGATAGGTGTTGAAACATTGTATGATTGAAACTCAACCATGAGCAACTTTATAACTAGATCTCACAACAATTCAATAAAAAGATTTTGTTGTTGTTGTTGTTGCTTTTTGGGTCACACCCGGCAATGCTCAGGGATTACTCCTGGTTTTTCACTCAGGAATTACTCCTGGCAGTGCTCAAGGGACCATATGGGATGCTGGGAATCGAACCTGGGTCAGCCATGGGCAAGGCAAACACCCTACCCGCTGTGCTATCACTCCAGCCCCTTAATAAAAAGGTTTTTTTTTTTTTTTTTGCTTTTTGGGTCACACCTGGCAATGCACAGGGGTTACTCCTGGCTCTGCACTCAGGAGTTACTCCTGGCGGTGCTCAGGGGACCATATGGGATGCTGGGAATCGAACCCCGGTTGGCTGCGTGCAAGGCAAATGCCCTACCCGCTGTGCTATCACTCCAGCCTCTCAATAAAAAGTTTTTAGAAAATAAAAAAAAAACAAAGAATTCATCGCAGCCTTTATCAGCTGTGCCTCTTACAGGTACTTCTGCCCAATCTGTCGTTTGTCCTCTAGATTTCTTGATATTCTTCTTCGTGGAGAAGAAGTTTCAGAGTTTTGCGTAGCTTCTCGCGGGCTCATTTCACGCAGTGCTGTCTCTCAAATGACACGGAGGCCAGGAGGCTCTCGAGCATCTCCTGAGAGGTCTGTGTTTGGCGGACTAAGCGCCAGGACCCGTCTCGAGCTGTCTGGGAAGCAGGGTTAAGCCTCACCTGATTTCCTTTTTTTTTTTTTTTGCTTTTTGGGTCACACCTGAGAGTGCATAGGGGATACTCCTGGCTCTGCACTTAGGAATCACTCCTGGCGGTGTTTGGGGGACCATATGGGATGCTGGGGATTGAACCTGGGTCGGCCGCATGCAAGGCAAACGCCCTCCCCACTGTGCTATCGTTCTGGCCCCTGATTTCCTTTGTTTTCATGTGATCAGTTGGCCACTTGTTCTAGCAGCATTTGGAATGACTTGCCTTTAGCCCTGCCCTCTGTCTAGTGTTGGTAAAAAGGAGATGCCCAGGCCCTCGCAGCCGGGCAAATGGATGGGACACATCCCAAAGCCTGCTCTGGCAGAGTGGCACTAGGACACAGCTCAAGGGGAAAAGAAACACTTTCGGGGCTGGAGCGATAGCACAGCGGGTAGGGCATTTGTCTTGCACGCTGCCGACCCAGGTTCGATTCCCAGCATCCCATATGGTCCCCTGAGCACCGCCAGGGGTAATTCCTGAGTGCAGGGCCAGGAGTAACCCCTGTGCATCACCGGGTGTGACCCAAAAAGAAAAAAAAAGAAACACTTTCTTGTCAACACTGTAGATGACACAATTGGGTTCTGGATTTTTCCTATTGGGTACAAACTGGCACTATGATGGAGAAGGTCCGTTGTGAGGGTGAAACTCATGTAAGAGAGAGACCCCTCCCCACCCGGCGATGCACAGGGGTCACTCCTGGCTCTGCACTCAGGAATCTCTCCTAGCGGTGCTGAGGGATGCTGGAAATTGAACCCGGGTCGGCTATGTGCAAGGCAAATACGCTACCCACTCTCCTATTGCTGCAGCCCAAGAAGACCAATTTTGAACCCCCCAGCTTCCGCCCAAGGTTGGCCAACTGCCCACTCTAAGCTGACTGTTTCCTGGGGACGTTGAGGTTTACCAGTTGACCACACACACCTGTCTCTTGTGGCATCCTCCCTAGGGTGTGACAAATACTTCAACCACAGAGTTCTACCTGCGGTGGGCGATTCCCCCCCCCCCCAGGGGGTGTCCGGTGATGGGGAGAGGCCACTAGGAGCAGCAGAGCCAGCGGAGAAAGCCTGGGAGAGAGAAGCAGAAAGGGAACCGAAAGACGTGGCGTTTCTCCTATGGCCTCTGTCCCCAAGGCAGCTGGTGCCCGGGAACTGGGGGGAGCAGGGGGCTGTGTCACAGGGAAAGTCCCCAGGTCATGCTTGACGGGATGGTCAGCCTGCCTCTTGCAGGTGGAGGAAACAACGCGTTCAGGCCAGAGAACAGCTCAGCCCCTGGGATGACGTTTTAGTTCTTGCTCTCGTGATGGTTTCATTCCATTTCTACACTGAGCTACTTCCCTTGCGTTGCAGAAATGACCCTGTGAGTGAGTCTAGATTTTGGGCTACTCTTTTTTTTTTTTTTTTTTTTTTTTTGCTTTTTGGGTCAGACCCATCAATGCACAGGGGTTACTCCTGGCTTTGCACTCAGGAATTACTCCTGGCGGTGCTCGGGGGACCATATGGGATGCTGGGAATTGAACCCGGGTCAGCCATGTACAAGGCAAATGCCCTACCCGCTGTGCTATTCACTCCATCCCTTCGGGCCACTCTTGAATCCAGGGCTTGCCTGGGGAACCTTGGCACACACAGAGCCAGTGGGAGCTGCCCGGCCTTCGGCCACAAAATACAGACATGGCTCCGGTGGCCACCGGTGAAGTGGCCCGTGAAATCACGTCTGGCCCTCATCGCTCATCTCTCGAGAGGGATGTGGACACAGGTGGCCACGTATGGATCCGGCTCTGGGTGTCTTTGGGTTCTCCCGATGGTTCTTAGTCAGCAGAGGGGAGGGGCCCAGGTGGCGGGAAGTCCCTAAGGGGTGGGGGGCCCACCTTAACTCTGGTGGCCAGCACGGCCACTGGAGGCGGTGCCATAAGGCCTAAGGTCCAATGGGCAGGGACAAGTCCAGCAGGGCCTCGGGCTGTCCTGCTCCACGTTCCTCGGGGCCTTGTGCCTGAGACTTTCTGTGCCCAGCATTCCAGAGGGTTCTTGAGGGTTCTGGAGGGTTCTGGAAGGTTCCGTGAGATTCCAGAGGGCCCAGGGGGTGGCTTCTCGGTCAGGTCCCGCGACCCAGCCAGTGACTTTTGTGTCCCTTCCTCTTCTGGGGCCAGCCTGGCCCCTGGGCCTGGAGGGGAAGGGGTCTGAGGACCAGAGGGGCCTTCGGGCTGCCTGGATCAAGCCTTGGTGGAAAGAGGAGCAGAGCAGAGCGGGGAGAGAGCGCCGGGAGATGCTCTGCTGACGGATCTCTGTGCTCGTCCAGGGACTTGGCTGTTGTCCCAGGAGACAGCTGTGGCCTCTGGTTGAGAGTTGGTGCCATCTCCACGTTCTCCACGAAGCGTGTCTGCAGCGGGGGTGATGCCGCCACTTAAAGCTCACTCTGGGGCTGGGGAGGGTTCTGTCGCCCCTCCAAGGGCACCCAGGAGCGGGGCCGAGCAGACCTCTCTCCGTGCCCTGAGTCAGACGTTCCCAGGACCATTGCTGGAGGGTGGCACACGGCTGCCAGTGTGCAAGGCTCTGAATGGACCTAATATCCTCCCTCCCCAGTCCCCAGAGACCTTACAGCCTCTCCCCTGCCCCCCACCCCCGAGCAGACGCAGGTCGGGGTTGGGGATGGAGAGACCATGCTTATCAGCCCCTGGGGTGCATGTTCTTCTCACTGGCTTATATTTTATTTTGGTTTGGGGAGCCACGCCTGGCTGTGCTCAGGACATAGTTCTGGCTGTGTAATCAGTCATCACATCTGAGACCACATGGTGGGGGACTAGGGATGCACCCCCGGTGGTCCGTAGGTGAGGGAAGTACCCTGAACACTGTACTATCTCTCTGGGCTTTCACAGGCTGTTAGCAAGCGGTTGGTTGGCACACTGGCTGGGACCCTGCCACGAGTCCCTCTGGTTTTCCTCAGCACCTTTTTTTCCTTTTTTTCTTTTTGTGTCACACCCGGTGATGCTCAGGGGTTACTCCTGGCTCCAAACTCAGGAATTACTCCTGGCGGTGCTCAGGAGACCATGGGATGCTGGGAATCGAACCCAGGTCAGCCACATGCAAGACAAACGCCCTCCCCGCTGTGCTATCGCTCCAGCCCTTCCTCAGCACCTTTTGCTCACTTGGAAGTGCTCACCCCATCCCACAGCCTCTGAGCCCTGCTGGGGTCACTGTGGTATTAACCCTTTTAAGTCCAGGCTCAATAGAGTTTGCTTCTTCTCTTTTCTGCAGGGGTGGGCACTGGTGATTCTCGGCCGGCCGGGCTGGCCCTTCAGAGCCAGGGCCCCAGGATGCGATGCTGCTTGGCACTGCAGTGACACCCAGGCCTGGTGATACCAGGGCCGCCCAGTCGTGCTGGGGTGGGGTGCGGTGGGCAGGGTCGTACAGGGTGCCCGTACAGGGGCTTACCACACCGCTCCACCAGCTCAGAACTGCCAGCCCACGACTAACAAATAGAGTTTTCTGGTACATGACCCACAATCATCTCTTATAGGAAGTCTCCCCGGATTTCCCAAAGCAGTCGCCCCTCCCCCACCCCCCCCAGACTCCCAGAGTAGCCCCTGCTATAACTGCCTCTTTTTTTTTTTAAACCTGCCTATGTCTCCCTTAGGAGAAAGAAAATGAAAAGAAGGAGTGAGGCTTTGTAGTAATATTAGGACCTTTTCTTTTTTTCGTTTCTACTTTGTGAGCGTAACTTGGTACCCAAGCAACAATGAATGGGAAAACGTCCCCGGCCTTCACATGAATCAAAACAGTGACCTTCAGCTGTGCTCCAGGTGGCCTTGGATTTCCAGCCCCCATGAACTCTGAATGGAAAATAGAAAACATAGCATGGGGCTGGAGCAATAATAGCACAGGGCTGGGGCACTTTCCTGGCACACAGCCGAACCTGGGTTCAATCCTCAGCATCTCATATGGTCCCCTGAGCACCACCAGGAGTATTTCCTGAGTGCAGAGCCAGGAGTCACCACTGAGCAATAGTACAGGGAGTGGGACACTTTCCTGGCACACGGCCAGACCTGGGTTCAATCCTCAGCATCCCATATGGTCCCCTGAGCACCACCAGGAATAATTCCTGAATGCAGAGCCGGGAGTCACCCCCGAGCATCTCTGGGTGTGGCCCCCAGACAAACAGACAAATTAAAAAAAAATAGAAAGTTGGCTTTACTTAAGACTGTGCTCTAGGAGACCAGCTGGAGGTTTGTTATCAGAGGAGGAATATTGCTAAGTTCAAGGGCCCGGGGGCTTCGCCTTTCGTGTTAGATGTGGCTAAATGAAAGCATCCAGAAGCTACTCCATGCTGGGGGAGCAGCCCCAGTCAGATTTGTCTGCGGGAGCAGCTGGGGAGGTTGTTTGTTTTTTCCACAGCATCCCATCTTGCTTTGCACCCACAGTGATATAGGTTTCAGGACTTGGCAGACACGTTTTTTGAAAATGAACATATGAGCCTGTCACTTTAAACACAGCTGCTGACAGGATTTTGCTGTCATTGATGGCACTGGAGCTTTTCAGTGAAAATTTGAATTCTAGAACCCTCCTCCCTGCCACCCCGCTCTTCACAGCTCCTCGTCTTCTGGCTTTTGGGGGAATCAGAGATGATATCAATGGATGTGATTTTTTTTTTCCATCCCGTGTAGTGATACACGCTAACATTTAGAAGGCTGGTGTGGTTCTGGAAATCAGTATATTCCGGAATGATCAGTGCCGGCTGTTAAGAAATCATGCATGCATAAAAGATTCATTCCAAATGCAAGGAGACCCGTGGATTTTAATTTGACAGTGTATTAAAGTTCACTGATACAATTTCAGATGCTATCTCCTGACTGACCTTTAGAAACTATTCTTGTCAGATTTTGTGGGTATATCAGAGAAAAATCTTCAATTGTCTACAAAGACTATAAAATTGCTCCTTCTTTTCTCTTCTGCATCTCAAGATGCCAGATTTCTTTCTGTATCCTTTGAGAAAAAACGTATCTCAGAAAACTGGAGAAGCAGCTGTGAATCCAAGCATCGTGGGGTATGTCAGCCACCAAAGGGATTTGCAAACATGCTTTCAAAAAAAAAAAAAGCAGCTCTACCTGAAACATTTTTTTTTTTTTTGGTTTGGAATACATAACAATTTTCCATAGAAAATATATTTCTATTGACAGTTTATGAGTTCTTGTTATTTCACACAATTGTTGGACTGGAGCAATCGCACAGCAGAGAGGGCGTTTGCCTTGCATGCAGCCGACCCGGGTTTGATTCCTCCGCCCCTCTCAGAGAGCCCAGCAAGCTGCCAAGCGTATCCTGCCCGCACAGCAGAGCCTGGCAAGCTCCTGGTGGACTATTTGATATGCCAAAAATAGTAACAACCAGTCTCACAAAGGAGACTTACTGGTGCCTGCTCGAGCAAATCGATGAACAACGGGAGAACAGTGATAAAGTGCAGTTGCTATTTTGAGAAAATTAAATAAAGCTCTTAAATATTTAAGTCTTAAACTTACTCAGTTTGATGTCTATTTTGTGTTTCTGTAACATAGACTTTTCTAACTCCTATCATCCCTTAACATTTCAAGTTTATTATTATTATTATTATTATTATTATTATTATTTTATTATGGGGGTCATGGGCTGGAGCGATAGCACAGCGGTAGGGCGTTCGCCTTACCAGTGGCCAACATGGCCGACCCGAGTTCGATTCCTCCGCCCCTCTCGGAGAGCCCAGCAAGCTACCGAGAGTATTCGATATGCCAGACACAGTAACAACAAAGTCTCCAATGGAGACGTTACTGGGCCCGCTCGAGCAAATCGACGATCAACGGGAGGGCCTTTACCTTTACCTTTACTTTATGGGGGTCATTCTCAGAGGTGCTGTTCTGGAGACCGTACGGTGATAGGGATGGAACGCAGGTCTCCCACATACGAAGCATGCACTCAGCCTACGACGCTCTCTCGGGCTCTATGGACCTTCTAGAGGCCAGAAAGGTGGACTTCCCTCCACTTCCAGCCGGCCCAGTCCAGCCTTTCCCAGGCCCTAGAATTCCTAAGGGGTCCAATCCCCAGGCACCCATCTGCTGCCTGCACTACCAGCAACCTTCCACCAGAGGGCAGCGTCGGCCGGAGGCAAGAGTCCACCCCCACCCGAGGGCAGGGTTTTGTGGGGTGCTAGCAGCTCCCCCCACAAGTGAGTCTGAACTTCAAGTGAGTCTGAACTTGAACACGAAAGGTCCCACCCAGGCAACTGGGACCCAGGGAAGGAGGCCTCATTCCCAGCCCACAGGTGGGGGAGGTGAGGACCCGCTGGAGGAGGGAAGGAAAAGGTGAACCCGGAGAACAGGAGGTGCTAGAGGGGACCTGACTCCTTGGGGTTCAGCCTCAGGGACCCAGGTTCTGTGAAGTGACGAAACTGAAGGGCCGGTTCCTCGTTCACACAGAGCGTTGATGGGGCGTCTACTGCAGCGCCCCAGGGAGGAAGATGGTTGAAGCCCCTCTTGCCCAGAGCAGTTCAGATGGACCTCTCAGAGCTCCCAGCCCCGCCCCCGCGGACCCCCTGGGTCCTCCGTGTCCCATCTGCTGGCCCGACTCCTGCTCCATGCCCTGACCCTGTCCCCTGCTGTTCTCCTGGGCCTGCTGCCTCGGCCACCTTCCTCTCCCAAGCTTCTCAGGGCAATGAAGTCCATGTCCTGTAGTCCACGGGACTGGAACCTTCCATGCCATTTCCTGGTTTGGGTCTGTGGAAGGAGGCTGGAACAAACCATCTTCCTCATCTTCGAATCTGAGGTGGGTGCGGAGCCTCTCAGGTGACAAAGTGCAGGCCTGGCTGAGACACAGGGCAGTGAGGGTTAAGGCGCTTGCCTTGCAAGTGGCCAGCCCAGGCTCCATTCCCAGGACCTCACCTCGTACCCTGAGCCAGGAGTGATGCCCGAGCACAGAGCCAGGAGTAAGCCCTGAGCACCGCTGGGTGTGACCCCAAATCTGCAGCCCATTCCCTGCAAACAAAACAGTGCAAGCCTGAGTCCACTCCGCCCAGCCCACCTGACCTTGAGGGCCCACCGTGGACCCCTCCTGTGGTGCCTGAGCCCGTCCTTTGTGCCTGCTCTTCCTGTGGGCCAGCAGAGATGACAGGCAAGGTCCCCTCCCCCCAGGCCTGATCATCAGGTGGCCTGTGTGTGGACGTGTGTGTGTGTGTGTGTGTGTGTATGTATGGTCATGTGTGTCTGCATGTGTGTGGTATGTGTCTGCACACTGGTGTGAGGCTGAGCGTATGTGTGTGCATGTGCATGCATGTGTGTGAGCATGTGATATGTGCTTGTATGTATGTATGTGGGAATGTAAGAGTGTGTTGTGTCTACACGTGTGTATATGCATGGTTGTGTGAGCATGATGTGTGCACAGGAGTGCACATATGCACATATGTGTACATGTGTGCCTAACTGTGATGTGTGCATGTGTGATATGTGTGTATGATGTGTACATAATGTGTACGTGTGATTGTGTCGTGTGCCTGTGTGAATGACATTGGAGGGCATGTGTGCACACATGTGTGCATATATGTGATGTGTGCCTGTGTTGAGAGTGATGTGGGAGGGCATGAGTGCACACACGTGTGCATGTGTGTGATGTGTGCGTGTGTATGATGTGTGTGATTGTGCTCATATGTGAGTGTGACATGTACTGTGCGTGAGTGTGACATGGGAGAGCATGTGTGCACACACATGTGCATGTGTGTGATGTGTGCAATGTGCATGATGTGTGCGTGTGATTGTGCCTGTGTGTGAGTGTGACATGTACTGTGCTGAGTGTGACGTGGGAGGGCATGTGTGCACACACATGTGCATGTGTGTGATGTGTGCAATGTGCATGATGTGTGCGTGTGATTGTGCCTGTGTGTGAGTGTGACGTGGGAGAGCATGGGTGCACACACGTGTGCGTGTGCCTGTGCGTGATGTGTGCGTGTATATGATGTGTGCATGTGGTTGTGCCCGTGTGTGCGTGTGATGTGTGCCTGCGTGTGAGTGTGATGTGACGTGGGAGGGCATGTGTGCACACACGTGTGAATGTGTGTCTGTGTGGGAGTCTCCGCTCAGCGGGCCGCAGGGCGGGCCCTGCAGCTGGTGACACAGCGGCGCACCCTGGCTTCCTGGCGACCGACCACAGCAGAGCCGAGGCACCAGAGGCTCGTGTGCAGACGGAGCCGCCTCCCGTGCCCGCACCCCCGAAGCCCAGGGGCGGCCCCGGGCAGAGCCGCGCGTGTCCCGGCATGGCAGCGCCCACCAGCGGGCTTGCGTAGGTGCCCAGATGGCCCTGGACATGTGGTTCGTCTCCGTGATGGCCGGATTGCTGGCGGCAGCCCTCTCAGGTAGCACCGCGGCCTCCTCGGCCCCCCGGGGCCCCTTTCTGGTATTCTAGAGCCTTCTAGCCACGAAGGGAGCCTGCCAACTGTGCCAATGGCAGGTGGGGCTCGGAGGGGATGTAAGAACCCCGTGAAGAGGTGCGGGTGGGCCTGGTCATGCTGAGAGGACGCATGGTGCAGCTTACATGAGCAGCATGTCCGAGTCCTTCCTGGACGCCAGGCCCACGGGCCTCAGGCTTGGGACCCCCTGGCTAATTCTCTGGAGGACCTGCTCCCAGATTGTACCCTAGTTCCAAAGCCGAGGCCCTGAGCTCCCTCGGCTCAGGCCCCCCGCCCCTAAATAGGGCTGCCATGGGCCAGGGCCCCAGGAAGTCTCCGGAGGCCCAGGCACGGTCATTTGGGGTCATGTGGATTGGAGATGGGGTCAGCGAGGCTCTTGAGGGCCACTCCCAGCCCACCTGGGCTTTACCGGGGTGCCAAGTGCCCTTTCGCCTGGGGCTGCACCCAGGAGCCTCTGCGGAGAGCAGGGTGCAGGTTCCCGGGGCCAACGGCTGGTGGGGAAGCAGAACGGCCCTGGCTCTGGCCTGGTTCTGGAGGACTTTAGTTGTGATGGGAGGGAGGCCCAGGAAGGCCCCCAGGAGAAGTGGCTGTGTGGGTGAGTCTTGAGAGACTGTTGCGTTTGGGGGTCACTGCTTCTCTCTGCCTGAGTCGAGGGACCCTGGTTCTGGGCCTCCCAACTTTACAGGGGTTGGGAGGAGTGGACTGAGATCTCTTCTCCTCCAATGACTCTCAGTGACTCCAGTTACTCTCAGAAACTCCTCAGAAAGTCCCCCCACCCAGCCCATCTTTGTCCCTGCCCCTGCTCAGGGGAAGGGTCTGCTGGCCCCTGGAGTGGGCAACTGGGGCCTGGGCAGCGCTGAGGAAAGTGAAAGTGGGCCCCGAGCCCCTCCCAGACCTTCTCCCCTCTGCCCCCTGGGGCTTGTTTGGTCCTGGTGTCTGCCACCTCCTTGGCTGTCACTGAAGAAACTGTCCGCCATTGGGATGGACACTGACACCTTTGCCGTGGGTGAGAGAAGGAGCGGGAGGGTCGTCCAACGGGAAGGGCATTTTCCTCGCTCACGGCCAACTCAGATTCCATCCCAGGCATCAGACGTCCCCAGAGCACTCCTGGGAGTGATCCCTGAGCACCACCGGTCTGGCCCCTGAACACAAAGAAACGAGTGGGGCGTGTGGGAATGCTCAGAGCGAGCCCCATCTTGTCTATGCCCGCAGGGAGCTGGTGGGTGCCCGGCCAGACCCACAGGTGTCCGCTCTGCATTCGGGGAGAGCAGGGCCCAGCAGGCTGGCCTGGCTCCCCTGGGAATTTCTTCTTGACTTCCGGGAGCCAGTGGGCACCTGCTGTAGGGAACAGTTTCTGGGCTGAGTGTGCTAAACGCTGTGCTCAGAACCTCCCAGTGGGCCAGATGTAGTGTCCACCCTGCGGTGGGGAGTCAGGTCCGGCCTGTAGGGTGCGGCCGGCAGGGAAACTGGGACCTGGGGGGCCAGAGCCTCTTCGGGAGGCCAGAGAGAGCTGACCTGGGGCGCCCGTCCCTGTGCCACCAGGCAGGCCGCAACCAGCTGGCTGCCACCCAGCGGGGCCTGCAGGCCACTCGTTGCCCAGCGTGGGGATGGCGGTCAGGGCCTCCCGGGAGAAAAGCAGAAGAAAAAATGACCACAGCGGGGCTGGAGCAATAGCACAGCGGGTAGGGTATTTGCCTTGCACGCGGCCGACCTGAGTTCGATTCCCAGCAACCCATATGGTCCCCCGAGCACCGCCAGGAGTAATTCCTGAGTGCAGAGCCAGGAATAACCCCTGTGCATTGCCAGGTGTGACCCAAAAAGAAAAAAAAAAAAAGAATGACCACAGCCGAGAGGCAGGAGAGTGGGCGTCTGAGGCCCAGCAGGATGCTCTCGGGTCTGTACCCCAAGAGCTGGAGACCTGGGGTTCCGGGGGGTGGTCCCAGGGTGAGGGGGAAGGCAGCTCTGGGTCTCCCTGGTCCTGGCTGGCCTTGCTCTGGTCCTTTGGTGCTGGACCGACCTCTTCATAGATTCTACTTCATCTCTGCCCTGGGTCTCACATAACTTTTCCCCTGCCCACTGGCCTGGGCTCTGAGCCGCGTCTGTGGGGCCTCGGCTGGGTGCTGAGCTGCGTCTATGGGGTCTTGGCCTGTGCTGGTGCCTGCCCCGGTGTACCCCAACTCAGGAAACTTTACTTACCATGCTTTGTGGGTTTTTTTTTTTTGCTTTTTTTGAGGGGGGGAGGGAGAGTCACACCTGGCTATGCACAGGGGTTACTCCTGGCTATGCACTCAGGAATTACTTCTGGCAGTGCTCAGGGCACCATATGGGATATTGGGAATCGAACCCAGGTCGGCCACATGCAAGGCAAATGCCCTACCTGCTGTGCTATTGCTCCAGCCCCTCACCATGCTCTGTAGATGCTCCCCGAGACCCTTCCCCCCACTCCCCATCTCTGTGTCTTGACTTCCTCATCAGCCCCTGAGGACAAGGTAGGGAGAAGGATCTAGAAGCACTTTGTGTGGACAGGAGGCAGGTGGGTGTGCTGGGATGAGGATCCGGTGGGTGTGGGAGGGTGACACGGGGGATATGGCCTAGGTCCCAGTGTGTGGCTGCGGCCTCTGCTCTCCTGTCTGTGAAATGGGTGTTTCGGGCAGTTAGTTCCAAAGGGCTGGTCCGGGGCTGACCTGTATGCTAGGAAGGACCCGAGTGGCCGTTGTTTTTCTCTGCCACCTATGCCCACCGATGGCCCCATCCCTCTGCACAGGGATGGGGAGGGTCTCAGGGTCGCTTTCATTTTGGGGTCAGGCTCAGGGGGCCCAGGGGTCACCGGTGCAGATGCTCAGCCCGCCAGGCTGGATGGACTCAGTTCTCCGGCACTGCTATGCTTGGGGTCCACGTGGTGCCGGAGATCAGACTTGGGTCCTTAAGCACATGAGGGATGTGGTGTGGCCCGAGCTAAGCCCCCAGGGCTTGTTCCTGAGAGTCTCTTAAAGGAGCTGGTTTTTAAGAAGCTGTTGTTTTCCCTTGGAAGGTCATGGTATGCATCACATTCTATTCGTAAGGCCAATCGTTATTAATACTAACTCACAAGGGATCTTTGATGAATATTTCAGCCCATCCTGTTGGACAGAGTAAGCAGCTTTAAATAATACATACCTCTTACAAATGTAGCTAATTACATTCCCTCAGATCTATGCCGTACAATATGGTGGGGACTAGGGGAACGCGTTTCAAGGACTCTAGTTTGAGACATGTTGGAAATGTAAAATACCTGGCACAACTCAAATGGTTATTTTATTTTAATGCTTTTTTTGGTCACACCCGGCAATGTTCAGGGGTTACTCCTGACTCATGCACTCAGGAATTACTCCTGGCGGTGCTCAGGGGACCATATGGGATGCTGGGAATCGAACCCAGGTCGGCCGCGTGCAAGGCAAATGCCCTACCCTCTGTGCTATTGCTCCAGCCCTACAATTCAAATGTTTAAAACAAAAAAAGGACTTAACATATCTTGTTAGTAAATTTTATCCGAGTCGCATTTTAGATATGTCGGGTTGAATTGAATTGAATTGTTGCAATTTCCTTTACTTTTTTCTTTTTGAGTTTTTTTTTTTAAAGTGAAAGGGAAAAATGTTAAATGACGCGTAGCTCATGCCATTTTTATATTAGTCTAATTCATTCTAAACTACATTTACAAAGGCAACAGATTTGATTTTCTTACAGAACTTTTAAATCTCTCTCAGAATCTTTTCAAGGATTACAAAAGACATTTACTGAGCTAACACACTAACTTGAAACGAAGTGAACATTAGCCTCTAATACTGTTTGTAGACATTGCCAGAAGGTCTTCAATGTTCAGTGGAAATTTTCTTTTAAAAATTTTTTTTTTTTGGTTTTGGGGTCATACCTGGAAGTGCTCAGGGGTTACTTCTGACTTGGTACTCAGGAATTACTGCTGGTGGTGCTCAGGGAACCGTATGGATTGTTAGGAATTGAACCCGGTCGACCAGTTGCAAGGCAAGTGAAGTGCCCTTCATGCTCTACTATCTCTCCAGCCCCTTACCTGAAATTTTCAAACTAGTCAATGACTAGATCATGTCCGGGAGAGAAACTAATTCACAGAACCTGACCCAACACACATGCATAAATGGGCTTCATTTCCTTACCTTTGGTGCTTTTTTTTTTTTTTTTGCTTTTTGGGTCACACCCAGAAATGCACAGGGGTTACTCCTGGCTCTGCGCTCAGGAATTACCCCTGGTGGTGCTCAGGGGACCATATGGGATGCTGGAAATCGAACCCGGGTTGGCCGCGTGCAAGGCAAACACCCTACCCGCTGTGCTATTGCTCCAGCCCCACTTTTGGTGCTTTTGTTTATTTTTTCGATGCTGATCTTTCTGGGCTTAAGAGCCCTGAATCGGGCTTATACCATTGTCTCATTGCAGGTGGCTTGGGTGAACCCTGGTGGAAATTCCCAGCCCCAGGAACTGAGATGAAATGGTTATATTTTTACCAGATGATTAGGTAGGATTCTGTGAGCATCCAATGTCATTTAGCTGGGCACTGCTCTGGTTACCAGGCATGGATCCATGACCTCTGATTCCAAGTGATATAAACCTGAGTTTTCAATCTCCTCCCCGAGGGGCCTGTGACTGGATTGGATTCAATTTAATCAGTGTTCGCTATGATATTTGGATATTTGGTGTGTGTGTGTGTGTGTGTGTGTGTGTGTGTGTGTGTGTGTGTGTGATGCTGGCATTGGAACCCAGTTCTACATACAAATCATGGACTTTGCACTAAACTACCTCCTCAAACTGTTGTTTACAATTATGTTTACTTTATTTTGTTTTGGGGTCCACACCCAGCAGTGCTCAGGGGACTATTTGGGGTACTGGGGATTGAAATGAGGTCAGGTAGGTGCATGACAAATGACTTATCATCTGCCTATTTGTCTGGCTCAAAATCTTTTATGGGGGGGGCTGGAAATGAGGGTGATTTGGGCCACACCTGTCAGTGCTCACAATCTCTGGTGGCAGAGTACTGGCAGATCTTCAGTGGCAGGAATCAAACTTGGTTATCGAACTGTACACAAGGCAAGTTCCTTAATCTCTGTACTATGTCTTGGCTATTAATTTTTTGTTTGTTTTTGGGCCCTCTCTGGCAGTGCTCCGGGATTACTCCTGGCTCTGTGCTCAAGGATAACTCCTGGTGGGGCTCAGGGGACCATATAGGGTGCTGAGGATTGAACCCAGGTGGTCTGCATGCAAGGCAAGCACCCTACCCACTGTGCTATCTCTCTGGCCCTTGGTTGTTCATTTATCGTTTACATGCATCCTGCCTGCCCAGACCACAGAGCTCGCGCCCTACCTCTTACACATAATGGGGGTCTGCCTAATTCTTCTGGCTTGGTCTGGCTCTCCGGTGACAGGTCAATGGCTGGCAGGGACGGTCACATAGCCATCACCATAGTGGTGAGATAGGTTCGACATATTTAGCCAAATGTAACTGCCTGAAGTTGAATGAACTGCCTGAAGAATGAATGGAAAGAGACCACGTTGATTCCATTGATTCCCCTAATGGTTGGACCAGTTGGCATTTCCACCAGTGGATGGGTTTTTCTTTTTCCCCACATCCTCACCAACACTTGTTGTTTTTGTTCATTTTTCTTTTTTTTCTTCTTTGTTAATTAATTTTTTGGTTTGGGGGCCACACCTGGAGTTGCTCAAGACTTACTCCTGTCTCTGTGCTCAGGGATCACTCCTGGTGGTGCTCAGGGGACCATATGGAATGTGAGGGATTAAACCTGGGTTGGATGTGTGCAAGGCAAGCACTCTTACCCGCTGTACTGTGGATCCAACTCCTGTCTTTGTTCTTTTCTATATGTGCCAGCCAGTCTCATTGGTGTGAGCTGATATTTTATACACATTTGAGCCGGAGCAATAATACAGTGGGGAGAGCGTTTGCTTTGCAACCAGCCGACCAGGGTTCAATCTCCAGCATCCCATATGGTCCCCTGAGCATTATCAGGAGTGATTCCTGAGTGTGGAGTCAGGAGTACCCTGAGTATTGTCAGGTGTGTGTGACACAAAAAGCCAAAAAAAAATGCATTTCCCTGATGATAGTGAGGTAGAGCGTTTTAAAAACATACATCTGGCCATCTTTGAGGAATTTCCTGTTCATCTCTTTGATGGGGTTGGCTGTTTTCTTCTCGTAAAGTTCAGTCAGTGCTTTATATATCTGGGATATTAGCCTTTAGTCAGCTCTTTCCTACCAGTTCGTGGGGTGTTTTTTTCTCCTGGCCTCTGTATGGTATGCAGGCACAGTGGAGTTCTACCCGGCAACAAGAAAAGATGAAATCATGCGATTTGCTGCTAGGCGGGTGGGTCTGGAGAGTCACATGTTGAGCGAAGTGAGTGGGAAGGAGAGGGACAAGCCCAGAATGTTCTCTTCTATGTGGGGTATAAGGAGACAGGAAGGAACCAACCAATGAACAAAGGCAATAGAAACTAAGGGACGAAGGAGATGGGATAGGACAGGGATGTGTGTGTGCATGTGTATTTGTGTGTGTGTGTGTGTGTGTGCACGCACACATGGGAACACTGGGGCAGTGGGGTTGTGGGAAGCTGATGCTCTAGCAGAGAGTGTGGTGTTGGAATGTTGTATACACAAAACCCTGAAACCCTGACAGCAACAATATTGTAAATATTGTAAATAAAAATTAAAAAAAATCGGGGCTGGAGAGATAGTACAGACCTGGGTTCGATCCCTGGGATCCCATAGGTTCCCCTGAGCACTGCCAAGAGTAATTCCTGAGTGCAGAGTCATGAGTAACCTCTGAGCACCACCGGGTGTGGGCCCCCCAATAGAGAGTGAGCCCCCGCTATCTCCCTCTGCATGAGGCTGCTGGCAACAGCCTCATCTCCCCTAGGAGAGATCGGGGATGAAATGGGGTCCCTGAGGCTGCAGGGAGGCATAAGGAGGAGTAGCAGGTGTCCCCCAGGAGACCTCCCCCAATAAACCTCCCTCCATCATAGCCTGAATCCATCCCCCCTTCCCACCAAGGACTCAGGGGCGTGAGCTGGCCCCAGGGGTCTGCCACCTCAAACCCATCTTCTTCACCTCCTGGGTCCCTAGAACCCCAGTCCTGCCCTCGACAGCCCTCTCCTGCTCAGGTCAGTTCGCTCAGGTCTCCCATCCCCAAGCACTGCCCCCCTCCCGGCTTCCCCACGGCTGTTGCTCGCGGTGGGCACGTGTGTTTGAGAACCGCCTTCATGTGGCTCTGGGGTGACACAACCGTTGGTGATGGAGCCGTGAGAACAGCTGCTCTGCCTCACCCCTGCAGAGAGGCAGGGGGGCAGCCCTGGGCTACCTCTCTGCCCCCGCCAGAAGGGCTGGAAGGGGGGGTCCTGTGCAGGGCACCCCCCACTCCAGGTTCCCTCCATGACGAGGACCCCCACTTTCCTGTCCCGTGTGTGTGTGCATGTGTGTGTCTGTGTGTATATGTATGCATGTGTGTGTGCGTGCGTGCGTGTCTGTGTGTGTGCATGTGTGTCTGTGTGCGTATGTGTGCATGTGTGTGCATGCGTGTCTGTGTGCGTATGTGTGCATGTGTGTGTGCATGTCTGTGTGTAGGCGCGTCTGTGTGTGCATGCATGTTTGTGTGGGTATGTGTGCATGTGTGTGTGAGTGTCTGTGTGTGTGCATGTGTGTATGTGTGCATGTGTGCATGCGTGTGTGCGTGTGCCTCACACAGAAAGGCTGATGCAGAGGCAGAAAATGAGGTGTAGAATCTGCCCCCATCCAGGTAGAGTCTGGGGACTCTCCTGCCTTGCTGGGGACCCCTCCTGCCTCGCTGACTGGATGGAGAGGCTGGACCAGGCCCCGGTGAGCCTTGTAGTTAGGGGCAGGGTCCAAGCTCATGCTCCCTCCCTTTTCCAGCTCTGCAGAGGGGCAGGGAGGAGCCCTGAGGAGGGGAGGAGGGACGGGTTCTAGCGACTGGCCTCTGACTCGGGCTAGCTCTGTGGCCCCAGCAGCACCGTCTGTCTCACTAGAAAAATGGGCAAAGGGAACACAGAGCCCACGTCCTCTGTGTGAGTCCCCGAGATGTTCTGGGGTGGTGTTGGCATACTTCTCCTATTTTCTTTCGATTTTTGTGTGCACGCATGTGAGCCACGTTTGCCAGTGCTCAGGGAGTACTTCTGGATCGGTGCTCAGGGATCGCTCTGGCAGGGCTTGGGGGATCATGTGCGGGGCTGGGAATTGAACCCCGGGTTACCACCTGCCAGGCAGCTGCGTAAGCCCCTGCACACTCTCGCCGCCCGCACCTCCTCTGCAAGAGAGCCCTTCCCCTGCTCTCTGGGGACATTCCACCTCATTGATCACCAGCAGTGAAAATAAATCCTTGAGGTGAGCGCAGGCGTGAGGCCTTTGCTCGCTGAGCGTCGTCTCCAAGTGCCTCAGTTTCCCCGGCTGTTAAGCAGGGTCAGTGGTGATGCGCCGGGCCCAGGACCGGGGAAACAACAGTGGGAAAACACTGAACAGCAGACGGGGAATTTCCTGGAGGAAAGTGGGGCTTCCCGGGGTGCCCCGTGACCACTCCTGGCCCTGGGCCCAGGGAGAAAGGAGCCCCGTTTCCGCCCACCATTTTGTCGACTGAGCCTGAACTTGTGCCTGAAATGGCCTCAGGAGCGGGGGGCCGGGCTGATTGGCTTCAGAGGAAGCTGGGGATCCTTGGGAGAAAGGGGGGGCATCGTGGGAAAACCACTTGCTTTCCCCTGCATGGGAGGGGACCCCTGGACTCCATGGGGTGGTGGGGCATGGACAGGACCCCCCCAGCATCTACACTATTCTTCCTGGATGGCATTAGCCGAAGCCCAGGCATGGGGTTCCGGGGTCTGGCTCACATGGCCACCCAAAGCCTCAGAGCTTCTCATGGCATTTGAGGGCTCCCCTCTGAGCACCCCAATACCTGCTGGGGTCCTGAGGCACGGAAGGCAGAGCTCTGCGCGTTTGATGGGAGAGAGACGGAATGCTCATGGGTGGGGCTGGGCTTGGATCCATCAAGCCCCCCAAGAGTGCACGGCACTGGGGCGGCTGTCCCTTCCTGCAGGGGTGTTGGGAGCTGAGCCTCGGTTTCCCTGGCTGTCAAGCAGGGTCAGCGTGTGGGTCTGAGAGGCGTTCAGACGTCCCCGTCTCTGTCTCCTCTGTTCCCGCCTTCCTAGGCACAACCATAAGGAGTTCCCCAACCTGGAGGCACGGTTAGTACTCCCCAAAGAAGATTCCAACCATGCCACAGTGCCAATGGCACAGGAAGAGGCACCCCAAGAGTTGCCGTTTTTCTCCCGCTTTGTCGAGAGGGCTTGGGGTCGAGTGAGCTCGGAGGGACGTTCCCAGGTCACATGCCTGGGTGATAAGGCCCATCTGCAGGCCCTCTCCGTGCCTCTTCCTGCGTCACCCAGGAGGTGGGGGTGGGGGGCAGCCTTGCAGAACCCTCCTCGAGCCCTGAGCCTGCCGGGAGGTCTGTGGTCCCTGGGGTCTGAGGGGAGCACAGGTAGGCCCGGCCTGGTGATGTCAGTTCAGAGAGGGGGGTGAGGACCCACTTCCGGTAGCCACCGCCTGCGGCCACAGCCCCCCAGGCCTCCGCCACCGCCTGGGTTGTTTCGACTTTAATCTCAGCATTGTGAGACACGAATATTGCAAGAATATTGCAAAAAAAATTTCTCCCTCTGTCTCCTGGCTCACCACTCACCGGGTAACACGGTCACCGCACGTACACTGTCCTTTGGTCTGTTTTCCTGTCTTCTATTATTTTCTCTTCCCCTCCCTTCCCCCCTAATCGTTTGAGTAGATTGCGAGAATATTGCGCCTTTCTCTGAAATAAATGTCTTTTTATTTATGTTTTTAATGAGGACTTGAAGCCCAGCACACTTATTAAATCCGGTTCATTAGCCCTGATGCAGCCCTATCCACGAGTCTTCAGGCTGTTTTTTTTTTTTTTTTTTTTTTTTTTTCAGATTTCGCTTGCTCTAATTATGTCCTTTAAGGCAAAGGAAAATCCCATGCAATGCCCTGAATTTAATTCTCCGGTCTCTTTATTCTCCTTTTAATCCGCTACAGATCCCCCAGACGGTTTCTCTCGTGACCTCGTTCAATGTGTTTACTAGTTTGAGGCCACTCTTGGCGGTGCTCAGGGCTTACTCCTGGCTTGGCAGAACCACATGCAGTGCCAGGATTTGAAACCCAGATGGGCCGTATGCAAGGCAAATGCCTTCCCGGCTGTACCATCACTTCAGCCCTTTGAACTTGCTTCTTTCCTTTTTTTGCTATTGTTGTTTTGGGACCATATTGGCAGTGCTCAGAGCTGACTCCTGGCTCTGTGCTCAGGGATCACTCTTGGCCGTGCTCAGGGCACCCTATGTGGGGTCAGGGATCAAATAGGGGTTGGTAGCTTGCAAGGTGGGAACTATAACCCCTGCTCTTCCTGTGTCTTTGTGTCTCTGTGTCTCTGTCTCTGTCTGTCTGTCTGTCTCTCTCTCTCTCTCTCTGGTCCCAGTGTCTGGGAAGTCTCAGCGGGAAAAAATGGCCTCTGATATTTACCCTTCACACATATAGAATTATACAATATATAAGTTTAGAATTTGATCTCAGTTTTGTTTAAACCTTGGCTTTTTCCACCTGGTCCTATCTCTGCAACCAAACAACTTCAGGAAATAGACTATTCTGAAAACGCCGGTAAGATGTTGAAGCAAGGAGCTCGTCATGCAAGCCCCAGCTGGCTGTCCCCTGGTGAAACTGTGAGGGGGTCAAAGGCAGAGCAACGAGGCTGGAGCAATAGCACAGTGGGTAGGGCATTTGCCTTGCACGCGGTTGATCCGGGTTCGATTCCCAGCATCCCATAGGGTCCCCGGAGCACCGCCAGGAGTTATTCCTGAGTGCATGAGCCAGGAGTAACCCCTGAGCATCACCAGATGTGACCAAAAAAGCTAAAAAAAAAAAACGGCAGAGCAGCACCCCAAGACAGGGTCCAAAGAACTTGGGAAAGGAATCACCACTTGACCAGTGGGATTCAGGACTTCCTGTGGGGGTGCCAAGCCTGGTCTGAGATGCCCCGGCACCACATGTCTCCCAAGCATCACCAGAGCGATCCTTTGGCACGGAGCCAGGAGTAAGCCCTGAGTACCACTGCGTGTGTCCCCAAGCTGGTGGAAAGATCAGGTGGTGGGATATAAGGGGACAATGCTGGGGACTGTGCTGTGTTGGAGAGAAGCACAGAACCTAGAACCAGCGGCCAGCTCTGCCCCCCGCAGTCAGGCTTTGCTGGGCCCAACCTCCCCAATTTATTGCAGAGAAACTGAGGCCCCCGAAAGAAGGAGGAGCTCAGCCCTGTCAGTCTTGGCTCTCCCCATCTCTGTCCCTCCCAGCTAAGCTCTCAGTTGGAATGTCCCTATGAGTCACCCTCATCTTAAAAACACTGTGAGACTGCATTAAAGAACAGCAGAAGAAAGAGAAGTTTCGGGGCCCGAGAGATAGCACAGCGGGTAAGGTGTTTGCCTTGCATGTGGCCGATCCGGGTTCAATCCCCAGTGTCCCCATATGGCCCCCCAAGCACCTCCAGGAGTAATTCCTGAGTGTAGAGACAGCAGTAACCCCTGAGCAATGCCGGGTGTGACCCACAAAGCACTGTAGCACTGCATTGCACTGTCTTTCCATTGTTCATCGATTTGCTCTAGTGGGCCCAGTAACGTCTCCATTGTGAGACTTTGTTGTTACTGTGTTTGGCATATCAAATACATACCGGGGGGCTTGCCAGGCTTTGCTGTGTGGGCGAGATACTCTCAGTAGCTTGCCAGGCTCTCCGAGAGGGACGGAGAAATTGAACTCGGGTCGGCCGGGTCGCTCGCATGCAAGACAAACGCCCTGTGATCTGGAAGGTGCTAGAATGATGTTTGGGTTTCCAGAAAGGGCTTCGGGTCTCACTGGCACGGAGAAGGCTGCAGACGAGTTTAGATCTACCGTACCCTGTGGGAACGTGGACACTGAGGTCCCCTGCCAGGCCCTGCTACTTACTCTGCCATGGGGAGTCAGGGTTCCCGCTCTCTCTGCGGGCAGGGGGTGCCGTGTGTGAGCACCCCAGGGTGGCACTCTGGGAAGAAGCCAAAGTCTTGAAAAAGATCTTTGTGGAGACTCTTTTGTTGTCTGTGGTGGTTATGGTAGCCACGGCACATCCCCACGGAGTTCAGACCCAGGGGGCCAAGGCTCATGGCCTGGAATGGAGGAGGGACAGACAATGGTTCCTTCTTGGTCCTCCAAGAATTTTCTAGAAGCTCCTGGGAACTCCCCGCAGTGCTGTGGCCTCACCCATGCCCATCCCCAAGGCGGCTGTGTGTGGCTGTTTCCCAAGGCTGCCAACCTCAGGCTGGAGGCCAAAGGCCAAGGTCAAGGGCGGGGTCCTCCTGAGGCTGGAAGGGGTCTTCCCTGGGCCCCTCTCACTTGGGATGCGTGTGGGCTGTCTTTGCTGGCTTATAGGAGCTTGGCCCTAGCTCCACCTGACTTTCTCACCATGGGCCTGTCGCTGTGTGAACCCCCTCGGCCCTCTCCTCATTCTGGGGAGCCTTATATCAACCCTTTCGGCTTGGGGCCCACCCTAGTGCCCTCATCTTAACTCCGCCACCCTATAAATGCTCCATCTCTGAAGAAGCTTGACTCTCAGGTCCTGGCCGTTAACACTTCAACATCTGTTTTACATCGGTTGGTTGGTTTTACTTTTGTTTTGGGAGCCACACCGCATGGTGCTTAGGGATCGAACCTGGGTTTCCTGCATAGAAAGCTGGTGCTCAGCTGTTAAACTACGCCCTCCTCCCCGTCCATGTGCCATTTCCAGTGGGATCCAGTTCAAACCATAATGTATGTGAGAGAGTGTATGTGCCGTGTGAATGTATGTTGTGAGTGTGTGTGAATGTACATACAGATGTGTGCTATGAGTGTGAATGTGTGTATGTGCGTATTGTAAGTGTATTTGTGTGTGTGTGTGTGTGTGTGAGAGACAGAGAGAGAGAGAGATGGAAACTGAGGGGTAGAATTATTGGGTCCTAACTATAGAACTGGTTCTTTTCTTTCTTCCTTCCTCCCCTCTCTTCCTTCCTTCCTTCCTTCCTTCCTTCCTCCTTCCCTTCCTCCCCTCCCTCCCTTCCTTCCTTCCTTCCTTCCTTCCTTCCTTCCTTCCTTCCTTCCTTTCTTCTCTCTCTCTCTTTCTTTCTTTCTTTCTTTCTTTCTTTCTTTCTTTTCTTTCTTTTGGGGGCCACACCCGACAATGCTCAGGACTTACTCTTGGCTCTAAGCTCAGGGATCATTTGTGGCAGGCAGGACCATATGGGATGTCAGGGACCAAATCCAGGTTGGCCATGTGCAGGACAAACTCCCTGTGGGCCCCAGAATTGGTTCATGAATGGATGTACTAAGTTGTTCCTCCCATGCTGCACAGAGCCCAGCCTGACCAGTACTGACGAGCCCTCTGCTCTCCTGAGTGGTGGATACTGTGTGATGGACCCAGTCAGGGCATCTCGCTAGGGCCTTGCTTTTCTCTTCTCCATCACTATGACCTGTTTCTGCCGGTTCCTCTGGAGAAGCCCTCTCTGAAGGTCTGTCTGGCCTTTGCCTCTTTTGTGTTGCTTGCCTTTGGCCTTATGGAGTTGAAGAAGCACTGCATTTCTGAGGACAGTTTCCAGGAGGGAGGGAGGGTCAGCCGAGAGGCAGAGGCAGAGGAAGCGGGGGCCACGGTTCTAGCCTAAAATTTTGAGAACTGGGTCAGTGAGATGGTTCAACAGCCTGGAGCTAAACTTTGCACATAGCAGGTCCAGGTTCAATCCTGAAGTTCAGTCTGGGGCCCTGAACACTACCAGGTGTGGCCCCCACACAAAACCAAACACATCTGAAAACTCACCTAGTCAGCTTCTCAGGGAAAAGACAAAATCATCTTGGCTCCACATGCCTTTCTGGAATCTGTGGGGTGAGGTGAGACCCTGAATCTAGAATCTTCGGTGCAAATACTGTCCAGGTGGCAGTGTGGGTTCACGGGTAGAGAGGCTGAAGGCAACTGGTCTACCACCGTGGTCATCACGGCTGCTCTGTGGGCCAGAACGCAGACAGATGTGGTGTAGAAAGGTTGTAGAAAGGTGTAAAAAGGTTGAAGAACCCTGGTATGAATCATGCCATGTCCCCGGCAAGGGCCCAGCCAGCCCCTGTCATTAGTCACACCAAATTTGGCCCAGAATGTGCCATCTTTACCCGCCCCCCCATGTAGCAACGATCTTACCCCCAAACAAAGTCATTAAAAACACTTTCTGTTTGAAGGTGTCAGGGTTTCAGAATTTCCCTGCGGGTTGGGCATGGGTGGTGCCGGGTGGCGCTAAGGGGAGGGTCTGGCCCATGTGACTCAGTTTCCTTTAAACCTCCTGACATTAGCGCAATGCTCTGCAGAGCTCAAAGAACTTCAGGCAACCCAAGGGGCCAGACCTAAGGGCAGGCTCGGAGCTCACAGTCTTTGGGCCGGACTCCACAGCCCGCATGCTAGCTCTGCTGTGTGGTCCCCGACCTCGTGGGCAAGTGGCAGCTTCTTGGTATCCTTGGTCCCCAGAGATGCTGGAGCTGGAAACAGTCGCAGCCAGAGGAATGGAGTGGGGGTGGGAGGGGGCTGGAAGTGAGGAGGTTGGGGGTCCACCAGCAGGTAACCAAAGCTGTGGGTGCTGTGGTTAGAGCCTGAAACCACAAGCCACATCCAGATTCCCCAAGGGCATGTTGGATTTGTCCCAACAATCAGCCTTGTCTCTCCTTCCCAACAAAGGCCCTGACTGGAGCAAAGATTCCCCACCCCCACCTCCCCCGGGTGCAGGGCTGAGAAAGTAACAGCATCTCCCAGCATCACGGGCAGGGTTGAGCAAGGGAGCACACAAAGGAGCACGGGGAAGGCTGTGAAGCCGGGCCACTGCTTGGAGGGTGGGAGGTGAGAGTCCCAGGTTGGGCTGCCCAGGTGGTCTGACAGCTATTCTGCCTGCTTTCTCATCCTGGAGAAGCCCTGTATCCCCTAAGGCCCCTCCCACTGGACCCCTGCAGTTTGGCATCAAAGTCATTCCCTCCTAATTGCATTTCTCACCTTCACTTTCTTGTGGTCCTGCAGATCACACCTGATGGAGATCAAACAGGAGGGAGCAGGTCTGTGCCCCTCCATAGCCTGAGGCTCGGAGAGAGAGGGAGGGAGGAAGGAAGGGAGGAAGGGAGGGAGGGAGGGAGGCAAGAAGGAAGAAAAAGAAGAAGAAAGAAAGAAAGAAGAGAGAGAGAGAGAGAGAGAGAGGAAGGGAGGGAGGGAGGGAAGAAGGCAGGCATGGAGGGAGGGAGTGAGGGAAGGAAAGACAGCAGGAGGGAGGGGGAGAGGGAGGGTTGGTGGGCACCTTCCTCTCTCAGAGCTAAATTGGGACCTGAAAGCATTTATGGGCCCCCAGAAGTCACCCGTGGCTGTGGAGGGAATGTGCTGTAGGGTGGTCCGTGTGGCTGGTGGCAGAGTGTGAGCTTAGCCGAGATCTGAAGTTGGATCCTGACTCCCCCTCTCACAGCTGTGGCCTTGGGCAGGTCATTTCTTTTTCTTTCTTTCTTTCTTTCTTTCTTTCTTTCTTTCTTTCTTTCTTTTTTTTCTTTCTTTCTTTCGAATACCCATCCCTCCACCAGTGCCCATTTCCCACCACCACATATCCCAGTATCCCTCCCACCCCCCATCCCCCCCCCCATCCCATCCTGCCTCTGTGGCAGGGCATTCCCCTCTGTTCTCTCTCTCCTTTTGGGTGTTGTGGTTTGCAAAAGAGTTAAGCCTGATTTTCAGGGAGAAACGTTGGAAGATTTACTTTCCATTGATCACTTTGTATATAAGGAGATGTTGCGCGGCCGCATAAGTGGCCGCGTGGTTTGGAAAAAATGTCCTGGTACCCGCATGCCAGAGCTATGCTTGTAGAGGCTCATGGTCACCGGGGTTCCACCTGGAGAAGGCAGGATGCAGCACCTACCCCATCTGGGACCTCCCGGTGAACCCGCTCCCCCAGCGCCATCTTACAGCACACAGCAACAAAGAAGAAAACCGGCTGGAGGGCCCCACAGCTCCCGGAGAATGCTCCAGGTCCCAAACAGAGCTGATATCACTGGGCAGGTCATTTTTGCCTTCTGAGACTCATTTATCTCACCTGGAAAACTAAGATGGGGTGGGGGGGGCCCTTATGGAAATTACTCAGAGAACCAGCTCTCTAACAGGAGCACCTGGAGGTGTCCTCACGCGACCTCCCCCCCCCCCCGGGAAGTCCAGTGAGTCTCCTGACCTTGAACTCATGGGTCCATGGGGGAGGGTGTTGTTTTTGGTTTGGGCTTGTGGACCACGGATGTCGATGCTCAGGGCTCAGTCCTGGCTCTGCACTCAGGGATCACATCTGGTGGGGCTCAGGGACCCATATGGGATGCCAGGGATCGAACCCAAGCACCCTCCTGACTTCATACTGTACTATTGCTCCGCCGCCCCTCCATGGATCCATTTTGTGAGACACAGTTACAATGCTTTCATGTTTGAGATTCAGCCGTACAGTGATCAGACACCCATCTCTCCATCAGTGCACACTTTCCACCACCAGTGACCCCAGTATATCCCTTCCCCTCCCATTACAGTCCTCACCCTTCCTCAATGGCAGGCAATTTCCCCAATACTCTCTCTACTTTTGGGCATTATGTTTTGCTCAAATTTTCCCGCCACCATTCAAGCCTGCCTGCAGGGGCAGATGCTAGGTCATTTATTGTCCATTACTCGCTTTGAATATCATGGGTGCTATGGCTGCGTGCTTCTGGAATCCTAGATTGTAAATGGTTGGGTTCCAGAGACATTTCTGTAGGGCACTAATCCATTCTGGGATTCAGTTGGGCATTTCTGGACCAGGGCTGTTGGTACACTAAGATGGCGCCTGGAGGCACATTGTGGGGGTGACAGCCAGGGCCATGAGTGGGCAGGGAGCTAGGGAGGGCCAGCCTGGCACCTCTGTCCCATGTAGCATGGAGACTTAATCCTGGAACCCGCAAACCTGGGCCTTGCTTGTGGCAACTCTTGGTCACCAGGATTCCATCTGGAGCAGGTGAAGAGACTGTACCTGCTCCATCTGGGGTGCCCCAGTGAAATTGGCTTAGCATGGGGTCTGGAGAGACCTCCAGCATTGTCAGGTGCGTTTCTGAGGCTCGAGAGATAGGACAAAGGTTAAGGCAGCTGTCCTGCACGTGACTGCCCCCAGCACCGTGCATGGTCAGCTGAGCACAGGCAGGAGTGACCCCTGAGCACAGCACGGTGCGGGTCTGAAACAAAGAAGTAGACAGAGGTCTTCTGCAGGTCTGTGTCCCAGGGGTTCGGCTCTCTCTCTCTCTCTCTCTCTCTCTCTCTCTCTCTCTCTCTCTCTCTCTTTTTAGCTTTTTGGGTCACATCTGGCAATGCACAGGGGTTACTCCTGGCTCTATGCTCAGGAATTACCCCTGGCAGTGCTAGAAGGACCGTAAGGGATGCTGGGAATCGAACCTGGGTTGGCTGTGTGCAAGGCAAACGCCCTACCCGCTGTGCTATTGCTCCAGCCCCAGGGCTCATCTCTCGAGGGGCTCTAAGTGCCCACCAGAGGCCTGCAAGGGCCTCTCTTCCTTATCCCCATTAAGGTTTCATTCATCCCGAAAGTGCTGCTCCAGCATCTCTGGGAGATGACACAGCACACTCCGGAGCCCCTCCCGAGAGCCAGTGGGTGGGGACAGGCCCCCCGGAAAATCCTGTGAGGCCCAACAGTTTCAGCCTCTGCTGAAGCTCAGAAGACCAGCCCCTGGTGCAGAGCAGATGGAGTGCTGGGAAATTTTGTTCATGAACTTCAGAGTTGAGATGCCACACACAAGCCCTATCCTACCCCCAGGCCTTTGCACATGCTGTGTGTGCAAAGCAAATCCCCAAGCCATCCTGGTTTCCGGCTTGTAGATGCGGTGCAATGCCGTGTAGTGGAGCAGAAATATTGAAAATGGAACTAGTCTTGAGGTCCACTTGACATCCAGGTGGGTCAACTCTAAGCTCTGTGTCCCTGAGCTAAGAGCTCATATTGGGACCATTTCTGCCCTCACCCCACATGCCTGGCCGATAGGATTCAAACAATTTGCAAAGACTTGGCAAGTGTCTTTTTTTGTTTATTTGTTTCCTTTCAGGGCCACACTCAGCGATGCTTAGGAGTTACTCCTTTCTCTGCACTCAGGAATTACTCCTGGCAGTGCTCATGGGGTAGGGGGGACCAAATGGGATGCCGGGGATCGAACCTGGGTTAGCCATCTGCAAGGCAAATGCCCTCCTTGCTGTACTATTTCTCTAACCCTGCATCTTCTCATTTTTTATTCAGTTATTTCCATTATATAGCACAGCGGTAGGGCGTTTACCTTGCACGCAGCCAACACGGCCGACCCGAGTTTGATTCCTCCACCCCTCTCAGAGAGCCTGGCAAACTACCGAGAGTATCTCGCCTGTACGGCAGATCATACCAAACACAGTAACAACAAAGTCTCCAATGGAGACGTTACTGGGCCCGCTGGAGCAAATCGATGATCAAAGGGAGGGCCTTTATCTTATTTATCTTATCTTATCTTATTACTATTTTTATTGTAGCACTGTAGCACTGTCCTCCCGTTGTCCATCGATTTGTTCGAGGGGGCACAAGCAATGTCTCTATTGTGAGACTTGTTATTACTGTTTTTGGCATGTCAAATATGCCATGGGGAGCTTGCCAGGCTCTGCCGTGTGGGTGGGATACTCTCAGTAGCTTGCCGGGCTCTCCGAGAGGGACAGAGGAATCGAACCTGGGTCAGTTGCATGCAAGACAAATGCCCTACCTGCTGTGCTATCGCTCCGCCCCATTTTTGCTGTACCAAAGTTTATTGTGAAGATAAAGAAATGACAAATGGAGATGGGGCATGATGGTGGAAGCACTTTAGTTGTTTATTTAGTTCAAGGAAAGTTGGAATGGAGATGACTTTAGAGGAAATGAAGCAAAAATGTCATTGTGTCTAACTAGAGATGGGGGAAGTATACCTAATGGCACCAATGACCTCGTGGAAGTCCTTCTCCAAGTAGAGGAGAAAAGGACTCATGGCCTGTGGCCAGCATAGGACAGACAAAAGTAGCACAGTGCTGACGACAGACAGGGAAGGATGGAACGTGGACTTTTTTTTTTCTTTTTGGGTCACACTCAGTGATGCCCGGGGGTTACTCTTGGCTCTGCACTCAGTCATCACTCCTGGTGGTGCTCTGGGGAACATATGGGATGCCGGGGATCGAACTCCGGTCAGCCGTGTACACAGAATCACAGAATACGGCTGTGATTCTTCCTGCCCTCATTCCAGCTCCCAAGTGGGAGGATGTTGACCCCTTCTCTTCCATATTTTTTCCTTTTTTTCGGGGGGGTCACACCTGGCGATGCAAGGGGTTACTCCTGGCTCTGCACTCAGGAATTACTCCTGGCGGTGCTCAGGGAACCATATGGGATGCTGGGAATTGAACCCGGGTCAGCCACGTGCAAGGCAAATGCCGTACCCACTGTGCTATCTCTCCAGCCCCTTCTCTTCCATATTTTTAAAAAATACTTCAGTACCTGGCAGATAGGGTTGGTGTCTGTGCTATATATATAGAATTTAAACATATATTGAATATATTAATATATAGTACTATATAATATATAGCACTGTAGCACTGTCCTCCCATTGTTCATCGATTTGCTTGAGTGGGCCCAGTAACGTCTCCATTGTGAGACTTCTGTTACTGTGTTTGGCATATCGAATACGTCACGGGGAGCTTGCCAGGCTTTGCCGTGTGGGTGAGATACTCTCGGTAGCTTGCCGGGCTCTCCGAGAGGGGCAAAGGAATCAAACCGGGCCGGCTGTGCACAAGACAAATGCCCTACCACTGTGCAATTGCTCCAGCCCAATATAATATATAGTGTAATATATTATGTAATTATATAACAGGGTCCTCAGCCCACCAGGTTGCACACAGGGGAGCTGGAAGCCTCCAGGACTATACCCAGTGGTGCTTGGGGCCATGTAGAGCCAGACACCCAATTTGGGTCCTAATACATTAAGGCTTAAGGCTTGAACCCCTGACCCCTATTTTTTATAATTTATTTAAACTACCCGTGACGTATTTGATATGCCAAACACAGTAACAACAAGTTTCACAATGGAGATGTTACTGGGCCCACTGGAGTAAATCAATGAACAGTGGGAGGACAGTGCAGTGCTATTTATTTTCATTTATTTAGGTTTTGGGGTCACATCTGGCGTTGCTCAGGGGACCGTATGCGGTGCTGGGGATGGAGCTCAGCTCTGCTGCATACAAGGCAAATATAACATACATTGTATTATATGATAGATTATACCATATAATATATTATATTAATAAATATTGCACATTCTTAATAGGTATTAAGAATATTCTATATATTCTGATAAAGACTGGACAGGCTATTTTGCCTCTGACTTCCTCACCACTCAACAGCTGGTCTTTCCAAGATTCATTCAGCACTTAGTTTTGATCAAGTTCATTCTTTTCAGGAAAGAGTTCAGTTTGGGGCTGGAGTGATAGATAGTACAGCAGGAAGGGCATTTGTCTTGCACATGGCCAACCTGGGTTCGATTCCTAGCATCCCATGTGGTCCCTTGAGTACCACCAGCAGTAATTCCTGAGAGCAAAGCCAGGAGTAACTCCTGTGCATCTCCAGGTGTGATTCAAAAATCCCCCCTCCCCCCAAAAAAAGAGTTCAGTTTATGCCAATACCACCGTATCTTGAAAGATTTCCCGCCACGTTCTGTGGGAGCCTGCTAATTCTCTCTGCCAACACATATTGACCCCTAGATTTGTGTGGGAAACACCAGCGAGGCTGAGTTTTCTAGGTGATGCACTGGCAGGGACAGCTCTGGTCAAAGGTATGAGGGGCTTCAGCTTACTAGGGCAGCATCTGCCTCGTTCCTATGCAGCGTATTTACAAGGATGCGGTGGGCTGCCCGCAGTCTGCCCTTCCCAGCCATCATTCAACTCACACGCTTCCACACCAACACACGTGTGTACTCGACATCACCAAGATCTTCTTGGGTCAGGTGCTGTTTCATTGCTTGGGATATAACTTCAACCCCCAGAGGCTGTTTTTGGTGGGGAGGGGAGGGGTCCCCAAATAGGAAGCAGCAGTAGGTCCAGCGGTGTTTGGGCCCATGCAGAGCCAGGCACCCAACTCAGGCCCTAATGCATTAAGGCTTGCACCCTGACCTCCCCTCCTTTTTTATTTTTACTTATTTATTTTTTATTTTTTGGCTTTTGGTGTCACACCCAGAGATGCTCAGGGGTTCCTCCTGGCTCTGCATTCAGGAATTATCCCTGGCAGTGCTCAGGGGCCCCTATGGGATGATGGGGATCAAACCCGGGTCGGCTGCATGCAAGACAAACGCCCTACCCGCAGTGCTATCACTCCAGGCCCCCCCTTTTTAAAAATTATTTATTTTCATTTAGGTTTTGGACCACATCTGGCAATACTCAGGGAACCATATGGGGTTCCGGTGAGTGAATCCAGGTTGGCTGCTTACGAGGCAAATGCCCAACCTGCTGGACTGCTGGACTATCTCTCCAGCCCTGCCTCTGACCCCTTGAGCTGCCCCCACTCGCCCACTCCCACACACAAGTCCCATGCAGGTCTTATACCTGTGAGTTGAGGAAGGGGAGCAGGATAGGTGAAAAGATGGGCTGAGGGCCCCAACTGAGAGGCCAGGGGCCCAGCCTGGAGTGGGTGACCCCGAGCCAACGATCTTTCTGCCTCCTGCTGCCTGAGAGCTGGTTTCCTCCAAATCAGATTCCAGAACCTCATTTGAGACCCTTAAAATAGTAGAAGATTCTGGAAGAAGAACTGGCCCTCACTTCCTGCATAGGGTGGCCTGAATTATCCTGGGGTATCCAGCAGACCCCCCTCAGAGGCCAGTGTCTCTGACTCACATGCACAGGGTCACCACCACCCCCCAG
The DNA here is from genome assembly GCF_029834395.1 of Sorex fumeus. NCBI lineage: Eukaryota > Metazoa > Chordata > Mammalia > Eulipotyphla > Soricidae > Sorex > Sorex fumeus. The sequence continues at coordinate 197,243 of NW_026606150.1, forward strand.
CACTTTTTTTTAATCGTGTGGGGTAGTGATTTCTGTGCTCAGTAGCTTCAAAGACTTCCAATCTGGCATGGAGCCCGCAAGGAGCAGGGCTGGCAGAGGGATTCCCGTTACCATGGTAACTGCGACCATCCCTTCTCTCTGGGAACACCAGCACTCTAATTGGTTGGAGCTCCTGCTTTGAGGCAGAGAGTTGGGGAGGTGGGGAGGGGGGGGGAGAAGGCAGCCTTCCGGGAATTGGCATTGTCCCTTTGCAGGGATGTCAGCCCTCAGAGCCACCTTTATGGCCAGGGTGGGGGAGGAATGTCCCACCAGCCACTAGAGGCCAGCTGCCCGCCCAGGTCCACTCAGAACATGAGGAAGGGACTGGAGCAATAGTGCACAGCGGGTAGGGCGTTTGCTTTGCATGCGGCCTGCCCGGGTTCAATTCCCAGCATCCCATATGGTCTCCCAAGCAACGCCAGGAGTGATTCCTGAGTGCAGAGCCGGGTGTGACCCCAAAAAGAAAAACAAAATAATAAAAATAAAATTAGAAAAAAAAAAAGAACAAGAGGAAGCAGAGCGCACCCCCCAGGACAGAGATAATATCCTCTACCGAGCCTCAGATCTCAAAGATCTCCAGTGATCAGCCAGATACCCCTCATGCAATTCTATGAGCCAGGGATCATGCCCAGTGGCACATGAAAATGGAACTTGGGCAGTGCTCGGTGACTTTACCGGGGTCGTGCAGCTCATAATGGGCGGGTAAGGCTTCCCAGCAAGTCTCTTGTCCCCAAAATCTGCCTTGAAAAGCACAGAAAAGACAATTTCCTTAGAGACTATTAGCAAAGAAATCAGCTTGGGGTGGGGCTGGGGGATTATGACCTCCCTGCCCCTAGGATCACCCCGTTTGCAAAGATATGTTCTAGCCCTCCCCCCTCATCCTCCCCTCCCACCCACCCCCGCCCCCACCCCAAGCTGCTGCATGCACTTACCCTGAGCAAACATTCAGGACTCACAATGGGGCCAGCCACGGACTCAGTTCCCAGTTCTCAGGAGAAGGGGGTACTCCCACATGCTCTCCTGAGTAACAGGAAAAGAAGGGGCATTCAGGGGCTGGAGTGATAGCACAGTGGATAGGGCATTTGCCTTGCACGCAGCTGATCCGGGTTTGATTCCTAGCATCCCAGATAGTCCCCTGAGCACCTCCAGAAGTAATTCCTGAGTGAAGAGCCAGGAGTAACCCCTCTGCATCGCTGGGTGTGACCCAAAAAGAAAAAAAAGAAGGGGCATTCAGAAAGGAAACACCCCCAAAGCAGGTTAGGGTGGCACTGGTCTCATGGTGTTCGAGTTTCCTTTTCTTGGAAACTCGCTTGTCCTTCATTCTTTCCGGGATTGGGTGATGGTGGGGGTAGGAGAGTGAGAGCACAGGGAATTAAATCTGGGCCCCAGGGAGGATGCTTGGGTGGGGTGGGGGTGGCGGTGAACATCCTCTGCCGTGAGAGGTGGAGACGAAAGGGAGTTGGAGAGGCTTGGATTTCTCTGGCCTGATGGACTCAAGTTCTTGGGATGGGGCTGGGACTCTTCTTTTTTTTTCTTTTTGGGTCATACCCGGCGATGCTCAGGGGATACTCCTAGCTCATGCACTCAGGAATTACTCCTAGTGGTGCTCGGGGGACCATATGAGATGCTGGGAATCGAACCCAGGTTGGCCGCATGCAAGGCAAACACCGATCCGCTGTGCTATAATGCTCCATCCCCAGGGCTGGGATTCTTGAAGTTTTCTCTTCCACGGTTCGCCTCTTAAGCAACTCAGGGTGCTGCAGCCAGGTAGCCAGACTGAGTAGCTGCAGCCACAGACTCTGGGGACTCCAGCAAGCCCAAGGCCAGCTCAGGTCCCTCTCGGCCCCGTGTCTGGAGGGCGCCACCTTCTTGCTGGTCCTCCTGTGTTGGAGACTCTCATGCCTCTCCTGCTTTTGCTATCATGGCCCCCCTAGCCTCACAATCTAGTCGAACCTCCATCACCATTGAGAGGCCTCTCTGCCTAGTGCCTTGGAGATGTGTGATTTTGGGGTGAAGAGGACCCAGCAGTTGACTCTGCTTCCCCACGCCCACTGGGGAGAGTGAAAACCAACACGAAGCCTGTAAAAGGAAAGTCCCACAAGACGGGCACTCCCAGGAGCTGACTCCCCCTGGGGCTTCATTCAAGGGTCAGGACATCGCTCCAACCTTCCTGAGCTCGGAGCATCCCTGGAGCTCAGCCTGGTTCCTGCGCCCAGCAGCCCTGGTCTTGGTACCCACTGAGAGCCCACTGTCCAGCCAAGCCCTGGGCTAGCCTCACCCCAGGTCATGGTAAATTCAACCCGTCTGTGCCTCCCCCCAATATCATTTTTATCATTATGGATTTAAAAAATCGGAGTTATATCCAGCAGTGTTGGAAGGGGCCTAAGAACACCCCAGAGATGCTCAGCCTGAATGAGAGATAGTGAACCTGCAGATTGGGGGGTCACCCCAACCAGGGTAGTTGGGGGGCTTTCGCTGGTGCTGGAGGCCCTGCAGTGGCAGGTGTGAAATTCTCTTTGCTTCTTCTATTTTGCTTCAAAGGGCAATGTTTTCTTCCTTTTTTTTTTTTCTAAGTAGAATTCTATTATGCATTCCACCTCCTTTGGATCCAGTTCATCAGAAATTCCTGATCTTTTTAGACTCATAAAGCCCACATGGGAAAAGTTCATTTCCATAGCAGGGGTGCTGAAACCTGTTTGGAAGTTTTCCCGTGATGGAGCTGACCATTTCATTTTTGAAATGAAATGAAAATGAAGTAAATGGATTGGAACCGCTCATCTTCTCGCTTGCAGTAACCTCATTTCCAGTCCTCGCTAGCTCCCTGGGCCAGCGGCTGCCCGGCGGGACCAGAAGGTGCTGTTAACGCTTCTTCCTCAGTGCCAAGATCTCACACTTCACTCTTCTCTGTGGCGTGCAAACTATAAGCACTTTTATTCCACTCCCCCTTGATTTTTGGACCACACTCAGTGGTGCTTGGGGCTTACTCTTTTTTTTCCTGCTTGTAAATTTTATTTATTTATTTTTGAATCAAATCACTGTGAGATGCAGTTACAAAGCTTGCAAGTTGCATGTTTGAGTTTCAGTCATCACGGTCACGGTCACGGTCACGGTCCTCCCGTTGTTCATTGATTTTTTTCGAGAGGGCCCAGTAACGTCTCCATTGTGAGACTTGTTGTTACTGTGTTTGGCATATCAAATACAGCACGGGGGGCTTGCCAGGCTCTGCCGTGCGGGCAAGATACTCTCGGTAGCTTGCCGGGCTGGAGTGATAGCACAGCGGTAGGGCATTTGCCTTGCACGTAGCCAGCTCGGCCGAGCCGGGTTTGATTCCTCCGCCCCTCTCGAAGAGCCTGGCAAGCTACCAAGAGTATTCAATATGCCAAACACAGTAACAGTAATGAGTTTCAGTCATACAATGATCAACCACCCATCCCTCTACCAGTGCACCAATTTCTACATTTTCCACCATCAATGTCTCCAGTACCCCCCCATTCCACCCCTCCCCCTGCCTTTATGGCAGACAATTTCCCTCTTACTCTCTCTCTGCTTTTGGGCATTATGGTTTACAATACAGATTCTGAGAGGCCATCTTGTTTGATCCTTTATCTACTTTCAGCACACATCTCCCGTCCCGAACAATTCCTCCAACCATCATTGACTTAGTGATCCCTTTTCTATTCTAGCTGTTGGGGCTTACTCTTGGATCTGTGCTCTGAGATCACTCCTGGCAGGCTCATGGGACCATACGGGGTGCTGGGCAATGCAAGCCGGGACAGCTGCGGGCAAGGCAGGTGCCTTATCTACTGGGCTGTCTCTCCAGCCCTAACAGGAACTCTTCAAACCTGATAAGTCCCTGTCTAATGACTGAAGGTGGATGGGCCACAGATGCCCCTTCTATGTTGGTCAGACGTTGGAATTAGGCCCTGGTGGTGGTTCAACGGGGGCCTTCTATAGCCTCACTGCCCAGCTTTTAACTCACCTCCCTAGTGGGGGAGATTTGCGGACCCTTCTCCTCCATTCTGTGTTGCATTGATCTGATTGTCAGGGCCACACCCAGCATGCTCACGGATTACTCAAGACTCTGAGTTCAGGGCTCACTTCTGTCAGTGCTCTGGCAGAATATGTGTCGTGAGGGATAGAAACTGGGCTAGTCAGTCGTGCGCTAGGAAAGCACGTTCCCCCTGTGCTCTCTCTCTCTCTCTCTCTCTCTCTCTCTCTCTCTCTCTCTGCCCTGCGTTGCATTTTAATCAGTGCACCAGCCTCCTGGGGTCCAGGTGAGGAGTCACACATTTGCAAAGAAAATTCATAGAAGGCCTTGCTAGCACCTTCTGCTTTGGGGACACATTGAGCATTCAGGAGATGTTGCATTTCACGGTATATTTTCCGGGATAATGAAAATGGAAGAACAGAAAAGCTAGCAGAGCTCTGGAAACGCTTCCATGTACTGTCTTGCAAGTGACAAAGCAGGTTGGGGAAGGCAGGGGACTTGTCAAAGGTCACCCTGGCAAGGGCATCCTGAAAGTCAATGATGAAATTCAGCCAGGACCCTCCCCCACCCCCTGATGTTCAGCCCAGTGACCCCTGTGGGTGGAATTAGAACTCACTGCACAAATGTTTTGCACCTCATTTTCTGTTAGAGGAAAGATTTACATATTGGAAGATCTTCCTTTTTTTTCTTTTGTTGTAGACAACTGGAACACTTTAGAGCCACATGAAACAGACAGAAAACAACAAAACTCACCATGTGGGCATATTTTTCCCGTGCATCCTCTCTCTCTCTCTCTCTCTCTCTCTCTCTTTTGTTTTTTGAGTCACACCCTGAAAATGCACAGGGATTACTCCTGGCAGTGCTCAGGGGACCATATGGGATGCTGGGAATCAAACTCAGGTCGGCCACATGCAAGGCAAACGCCCTACCCGCTGTACTATCTCTCCAGCCCCTCTTTTTTTTTTTCAGTGGCCATTGAGTAGGGATTATTTATATCTTTCTGGCATCTCTCTTGGTAGGGCGCTGTGCCTGGTGCCTGGGGTGTGTGTGTGTGCGATCAAAATATAGAAACAGTCCCTGCCATGTGGCAAATAGAGCCTGGTGACCGTTGAACAGCTTATCCCTGAGTCACAGTCTCAGTCCTGTCATTGGGCTGTGGCCACACAGCCAAGGGTGCAGTGAGCAGATGGAACAGGATCTGCATGAGGGCTCCCTGGGGCCCCAGGAATATTCCAGAAACTCAAAAACCAGACAGGAGAGGTGTGTAGAGAGGGGACAATACACTGGGCCTTCACAGGGCCTCAGAGGGTACTTGTGTGATCAAAAATGCGCCGTAACTCTTACTTTGTGTGTATTTTGACTGCTGCATTTCCTTGAGCAATTCTCCAAATTGCTCTCAGGAATCTTTCTGTTGACTCTTGTTGGGGGTGTGAGTGCAGGGATAACTATTCAAAAAGTTTCTACTGCCCCTTGCAGTCTCATCTTTCACCATGGGATGGATGTTCTACCATCCTCAATCCAAGTGTGGGGTTCTGGTGGCCCCCATCTCAGAAGGGGCACCCAGCCAAGAGAGGTTCAGGAGCTTGCCCTATCTCACAGAAATGAGCAACACTGAAAAGAGGCATCTAGAATTTTCCAATGCTGACAAGTGGATTCTCATGGTCACAACTGTGGTATTTCAGGATGGTTTGAGGACTGGTGCTCAGAGTTGGAATTTTCAGATGGAAGGTTTGTTGGTTCTTAGTTTGTTGGATTTCTTAAGTTATTTTGGTGTTGGGACCACATCTGGTGGTGGTTAGGGACTAGACCCCACTCTGTGCTCAGGGTTGGCTCTGGGCTGTGCTCAGGGAGCAGGTAGGGCCAGAAACCAAGGCAGAATTCCCACCCGCAGAGCACGCGCTCAGCCCACTGAGCTCTCTCCGGCTCCTACGTGCTGCATTGAAAAGGCTGCTGGCTCTTCCCTACTCACACTCCTTCTGCCAATAATTAAAAGCCAAAGCAACGGGCCAGAGTGATAGTACAGCAGGTAGGGCGTTTGCCTTGAATGCGGCCAACTCGGGTTCAATCCCTGCCTGGTGTCCCATGTGGTCCCCCGAGCACCACCAGGTGTGATTCCTAAGTGCAGAGCCAGGAGAAACCCCTGAACATCACTGGGTGTGATGCAAAAAGCCAAAAAAAAAAAAAAAGCAAAGCAAGTGTTCCTAGCCAGTGGCAGGGGCTGCCCTGTCCCCAGTTCCTCTGCTCCTTCCTCCGTATCCCATCCTGCCTCTCCACCGTGACTTGACCCACACGCAGCACCTTGTCACCCACTCTCTCTCAGCTACTGCCCTATAGTCTCCAGGCACCCCTGGGCACCCCCTGCCTGTAACTGGTGTTTATCTCAACCCTGAGGGGTGTGCTGGGTGTCAGCTGGGAAGGCACCCCCGCCCTTTGCTCTGGGGGCCTCCACCTCCATGGGACACCAAGGTGTGGGAGATACAAGGCCTGTGTCCCATTTCCCCTGGCTCCAGGTAGAGGTTCTCAGTGCCCCCAGGTTTCCTATTCGGTCCTCTCAAGTGCCCTTTTTCTTTCTTTCTTTCTTTCTTTCTTTCTTTCTTTCTTTCTTTCTTTCTTTCCTTCTTTTGCTTTTTGGGTCACACCCAGCAATGCACAGGGGTTACACCTGGCTCTACACTCAGGAATTACTCCTGGCGGTGTTCAGGGAACCCTATGGGATGCTGGGAATCAAACCCGGGTCGGCCGCGTGCAAGGCGAACGCCCTACCCGCTGTGCTATCGCTCCAGCCCCTCAAGTGCCCTTTTTAAAAATTTTTTTTAATTGTGTTATTGTAATTTATAAAGTTATTCATAGCATCCAACTTTACAATCAGCCATGATCAAATTCCTTGTGTATGGGTTTCCCGACCTCAACTCCATCACGCCAGTATCAGAGATCACTCCCACCTGGGCTCTGAGGCTGTGGGGGGTGTCAGGGACCAAACCCAGAGCAGCCACATTCCCAAGCAAAGGCCATAACCGCTGTCCTATCATCCTGGCCCCTCAAGTGCCCTTTCTTGGCATCTTTCAAGGCTGCCCCTGGCCAAGGCCTATCCCGCCAGGGGGCTCCTGTCAGGACAAGTTGCCAATTGCTTGGATTGAGGGTGGATTCCCCCCAATTCTTTCTCTCCCTTGGACACCTTTTTCTCTATTCCTTATTCCTCTTGGCTCTTGCCTTTCCCTGCTCACTGGACTATTTCCAGTCCTCGTCTGTCCATCACTTCCTTTTTTTTTGAAGTAAATAGATTTTATTTGGGGGTTTTGGAGAGGAAGAGAATGAGAGAGTAATGTACTAAGAGAGAACACGGGCTTCTCCAAGGGAGGAGAGAGCCCCTACACACATCCTGGCATTAGACACGAAAGCATGAAAGTACACATCTCAAGAGGAGAGATGCGGGCGACACATGTGCTCAGCCCACATGTGCTCGGCCACGTGGGCGCAAGCAGCACAAGGGCTCAGGCTGCAAATGCGCCTCCATCACTTCCTTTAATACGAGGTTGGTCTTGAGGTGATTTTCTGGACTCAGAATTCTGATCCTGGTGGTCAGTGAGCTGAGTCACGTAACAAGGAAGGGGGTCCTCTTCTCTGCCTGCTCTCACAATCCCCCCGAGTCTGTCGCAAATTCCTTCTCTGCCAGTGATGTGTCCTAGCACTTTAACATGCTCTGCTTTTAGCATATTTATTTTCACAACATTGTCCCTCTTTCAGGCAACTAATACAGAGTCTATTTGTGCTTTTCTATTTGCTGGGGTTTCGCACGTCTCCATACACCCTCGCCGTGTTCTATAGATGGAACTGTTGTATACATAATTACGTAAGCAGCACCCTTTTCTCTTCAGTGTCCATAGCTGGCTTCTCTCTTCCGACCATACTCCCTTTTCCCACCCACATTCCTCAATACCAAGACCAGTGACATAATTCACAAAGCCCCTAGCAGAGCCAACGTGCCAGGCCTTGGCTCAAAAATCATTAAGAATTTCCGAGAGGGGACTGGAGCTATTAATAGCACAGCATGTAGAGCGTTTGTCTTGCATGCAGCCGACCCAGGTTCAATTCCCAGCATCCCATATAGTCCCCTGAGTACTTCTAGGAGTAATTATTGAGTGCAGAGCCAGGAGTAAGCCCTGTGCATTTCCAGGTGTGACCCCCCCCCCCACAAAAAAAAATTAAAGAGGACAGCAGAGCTTCAAATCCAGGACAGGGCCTGTGGGAGATGAAGGCCCTGAGACCACCTGGCTACTGGCCCACAAGGGTAGCTCCGCTCTCTGCCTCCCCTGAAGCCCACCCTTAACCAATCAAGTGAGACCCTTCCAATCTCCCCCTTTACACAATCACACCAGTCCAGAGGTGGGACTTCCGGTTACTGTCATCTGAAAGTCACCTCATAGACCTCATAGTTGACTTCCATCTCTGCCTCTTGCTTCCTTACTCAAGACAGCGCCAACCTGTGTCCAGCCACTGGCACGAGTCCACCTCATGCTCTGTCAAGGCTCCCCGGCCACGTCCCCGAGACCTGAGTCACTCATTCAGGAGCTCCAGGGGACAGGAAGTCACTCCTTTGCCACTTTCTTGCTGCTCCAAATAAAACATCATGACTATGTTAAGATGTAGGTCTTTGCATCTTCATGCTGCCAGGCAAATTAATGGTCAAATTCCCAGGTCAAGCGAAGGACAGTGTGACAAAGGGGTTCAAGCAAAGGCAACAACCAGCAAACATCAACAGTGCTGGTGTGTGTGTGTGGTTGTGGGGGGTGGCGGAGTGTATAGCTCCTTGGCCAGCCCTCACAGGAGTCTAAGACCTGGGTGGAACGCAGGGAGGGAAATTCTGGTGCAGGAACCAGAAAGCACAAAAGTCAGGAACCCGTCTTGGGTTTGGGTAGGGAAAATTCGGCTGGTGGCCCAGAAAGCGGGCCTTGGGGAGTTCCAGATACCAGCAAGCTGCCTTCACAGTTGAGTTGGCACTGGCAGGCCTAGTGGCATGGGCAACAGGACCCACACAGCCTGGCCCATTCCCCTCAGAAATACTGTGCATTCTTATGCATGAGAAACTGGGGGCCCATCCCAGGCAGAGATGATACACAAGTGCTTTAGAGCCCTGTACACACACACACACACACACACACACACATACACACACAGACATAGTGCAGCGAGCATCTCAGTCTCCCCCATCCCTACTCATGTAGAAACATTGACCCCACCAGAGGGGAGTCTTGGGCTTGTTGCTGTGGGAATGCGGTTTGTAAAATCCTACCTGTGGGCTGCTCAGTCTTGCCCTGAATCTCACATGAGCCAGTGAGTGTGTGCTCTGAATTCTGAGTCATTCCCCTGCACAGCTCAGGTGGGGCGTCTGGTCAGGGATCAGGGAGGATGGACAGTGAAAGGCCTGATGGCTTTCTGAGCCATGGAGCACCCGAGAACTCAGTCTGTAGGTAGGTGTGTGTGTGTGTGTGTGTGTATGTGTGTGGAGGGGGGTTGTGTGTTTATGTATGAGTGTTTGTGTGAGTGTGTGCATGAGTCTGTGAGTGTGTGGGTTAGTGTATGAGTGTTTTCATGTGCATGTGTGTGTTTCTGCATGAGTGCGTGCATGAGTGTGTGCGGTATGTGTGAATGTGAGTGTGCGTGTGCTTGAATGTGTGTTTGTCTGAGTATTCATGTACGTGTGTATCTGTGTTTCTGTGTATATGCATGAGTGTGTGTGTATGTGCGCATGTGTGTGAATATGTGTGTGAGAATGTGTGTGCATGTGTGTGTTTGTGGGTGTGAAGATGTGTGTGAGAATGTGTGTGCATGTGTGTGTAAGAGTGTTTGTGTGTGAATATGTGTGTGTTTGTTGTGACTGTGCATGTGTGTGAATGTATATATGTGAATATGTGTGTGAAAGTGTGTGTGTGTGTGTGTGTGTGTGTGTGTGAGATATCAGGTGAGGCTTCAAACCAGTGTCATTCAAGCTAGGCCAGGCCAGGCTGTGGCTACATTTGTCCCCAAATCACTTTTAGTCACTCAGTACAGTTGGGTGACGCCCGCACCCCCCCACCCCAAACCACCACCACTTGGCAGTGGCACCTTGAGCTCAGGGGCTCTAATATGGCTGGTACAGGCCAGAAAAAGCTGCCATTGCCCAGAAGTGGGCACCTGTCTTCTGCTGGGGCTTCAGGTTCTAGCCTGATCTCTTGGAGTAACCAGAAAGACCCCAAACCTAAGCGCAATAGAGACTGGGAAGTGTTGGGAGACCTCTTCGGTCTCCCCTGGGGCTCCTACAAGACGGCACCCCGGGAGTCAGTTTCCCGAAGCCCTGAATTGATCAGGGCCTGGGGAGACCAATTCAGGGTCTTGGGCCAAGTGGACACTCCCTAGTCCCAGAGTGTTACTCTGTACTTGCGACTTCTGTACTTGCTGTGTGCTTCCCAGGTAACTGCTAATACCTTTCTCTCTCCGTCATCAAGGGTGAAGGGGGTATCAGAGGCCTAGCCGGACCCTCCGTAAATGATTCTTAGGGTCCCTGAATCACCGGATATCTCAAAGTCCTGACTGAATTTCCCAAACAAATTTCCCCCAACCAACTTGCTTTTTCCTTTCTCTCTAATACTCGCTCCCATCTTGGAGTTTCCTCTGGATGTCGAGAATTCTCCAGAGAGCTGGTGGAGAGTGGCCGGCTCTCACCATCACTCACCCAGAAAGCCCACTGTTCCCTCCCGCCTCTACTGTCCCCCTGCGCTGAGATTCTGCCCTGAGGACCCCACACCGAGGAAGCTGCTTCTCCGGATGCAACCGAGTCCCCAGCCAAGCCTCCCCACGGCCCCCCACAGATCCCTTGTGCCTTTGAGGCTCCCAACTCTCTCCCTAAATGTCCTTCCAGGCCCCCTCACGCCAGCCCAGCCTAGCAACTCTAACAGCAGCTTCACTCTGGGTCAGCCGAAGGATGAAGGTGACAGAACCCCAGCGAGCTCTCTGACACCAGGTGGGTGGTGGCTGGGGTGATGGGAAAGGGACCTTCACGGGAGAGGAGGCGCCTAGTTGAGAGGGTAACACTTCTAGCTGAGCCCATGGATGAACATTTCGAAACCACAGAACAGCTTTGTCTAAAGACCCCTGGGGAGCTTTTAAGGGCTCCTGGAAGGGTTGAGGGCATAGGAAAAGGGCGTTTGTTCCAACAAAGGGGCTGGGGCATGTGAGGCGGGGTCCTTGACATTAGCAGCAGTTGTTGGTAAGGACCTGTGTGAGGCAGAGCTGTGTGCTAGTCTTTGGAGGTGCAACCTTGAGAGACAGTACAGCTCTCAGGGTGCTGGCCTTGCACCCAGCCAACCTGGGTTCTATCCCCAGCACCACGTATGGGCTCCCGATCACTCTCAGGACTGATCCCCCAGTACAGAGCCAGGAGTAAGCCCTGAGCACAGCCAAGTGCTCCCCCCCACCCCACAGCATGGTCTCTGAGGAAAAGAACCCTCCCCCAATCTATAGCCCCCACCCCCATCTATAGTTTCAGCTCGGAGCCCAGATTTTAGAGGTGGCAGTTACTCAGAGACCCTCAGAATAGCTGGAGGTCATGACCCCTACTGTAGCAAGGGAGGACTCAAACCCCCCCCCCTTAGCCTCCCTCAGGCTCTATTCCCGAGATCTGAGAACCTGGGGTTGGCCCGCAGGGGGGTCGGGGTGAGCCAGCTGAGCCTCACTTTGCAGCCTGGAGGGCTGAGACCCCCCAGCCACCTTCCCCTCCCCCTCACGGATGTGCGGCGTCTGTGGGGGGCCTCAACGCGGGTCTGGCTCTTCCAGGACCTTGGTTGGGGGTCCGCCTGGTGAACGGCACTGACCGCTGCAGCGGGACGGTGGAAGTGTGGCGCACGCCATCCTGGACACCGGTGTGCGGGGCGTCCTGGAACCGCAGCGCCGCCGAGGCCGTGTGCCGAGCGCTGGGCTGTGGCGGACCCAAGACCTTCGAGCTGCAGCCGTCGGGGCAGGCCGCGGGCAACGCCAGCGGGGCCCCCAACGCCACGCGCGGCGTCCTGGCGCCCGCCGTCAGGTGCAGCGGCTATGAGTGGCGGCTCTGCGAGGTGGTGGAGCAGCCGTGCGGCGGGGACGGGAGGCCAGCCCAGGTCACCTGCACAGGTACAGGCCCCGCGCCCTGCGCCCCGCTGCATGCACGCCCCAGTCCTCACCCCTGGCGCGCCCAACTCCAATACCCCCACCTGCGTGGTGTAGTGTGAAGACCAGGCATTTCTCAGATTTGGAGATCAGACTGGGCATTGCTCAGATTTGGCGTCCAGACTATTTTTCAGTTTTGTCATTCAGACTGGGTATTTCTCAGATTTGGCGTCCAGACCGGGCACTTCTCAGACCTGGTGTCTGTCCGGACTGGACATTTCTCAGACCTGGCTTCCAGAGCGCTCGCTCCCCTGCTAGCTCTGCAAGTCGCCCACTTGATTCCCCAGTTTGGGTCTCTAGCTCTTACTTCTCGTCCCCTCTTCGACTCTGATCTATGCCCCCTTCTCCTGGCACTTAAATGCACCCAGTTCCCCGAGGTCGGGGGACTCTGCACCCACCCAGGCCCAGACCGGCTCTGCAGGCCCCGCCTCTCACGGCCATCCCAACCAATCAACGGGAGCGCTACTAGCTCCGCCCACCAGCCCTACAGCTGCTCCCATTGGGTAGCTAGCTGATCCCTCATCAGCCCCGCCCCTACCTTCTCACCTGTGTCCAAAAGGGTCCCAGCCCCTCACAGCGTGCATCAGCCCGCTGCAAACTGTTCTGCCCAGTCCTGGGCACCTGCCCGCCCTCTCTCCTCCTCGCCCTCTTTCCTCGCGTCCGCAGCCCCCCTGGGTGCCCCCCCACGCAAACCCCTTGCCCTCCTGCCCGCAGAGACCCGAGCACTGCGCTTGGTGGCAGGCGGAAGCCAGTGCGCGGGCCGCGTGGAGATGCTGGAGCACGGCCAGTGGGGCTCGGTGTGCGACGACACGTGGGACCTGGAGGACGGTCACGTGGTGTGCAGGCAACTGGGCTGCGGCTGGGCGGTTCGGGTCCTGCCGGGCTTGCACTTCCCGCCAGGGCAAGGGCCCATCCACCGCGACCAGGTGAACTGCTCCGGAGCCGAAGCCTTCCTGTGGGACTGCCCCGGCCTGCAAGGACGTGGCTACTGTGGCCACAAGGAGGACGCGGGCGTGATGTGCTCAGGTCAGCGGGCTAGGCTGTGGGCAAAGGCGCGGGCGGGCTCTGAGGCGCGGGGGGGTTGGTGGAGGCAGGGAGGCCCAGGATGAGGCTGGGTCTTGTGCGCACACTCTGCTTTAGGGGTGCTGGCAGGGGGGCGGGGGGTTGGAATTTCTAACAAGGGATCCTGGGCATGCCGGCAGGCTGGTGCTGCAGATTCACAGACCTAACTTTTGAGTAACGGGGATGTCAGGAATTACAGCCGGGTGTTCTGGTATTGATGGGGGCAGGGAGGTGGGGGTGCAGATGAGATGGGGGGGGGGGTGCCCAAGGTCTGCAGAACAGTCGGAGTGGGGGGGTTGCAGTCGGTGGGTCTAAGCTGGACCCAGAGACTGATCCGGCCCCGCCACGCCCCGCCCCGCCCCGCCCCGCCCCTGCAGAGCACCAGTCCTGGCGGCTGACCGGGTCTGCAGACCCCTGCGAGGGCCAGGTGGAGGTGTACTACCAGGGGGTGTGGAACACCGTGTGTGACAGCGTGTGGTACGGACCGGAGGCCACCGTGCTGTGCCGTTCCCTGGGCTGTGGCACCTCAGCGGGCTTGCCCCGGGGCTGGCCGCACTCCCTGCCCGGCCAGATGTACTACTCGTGCGAAGGCAGCGAGGACGCACTCCACCACTGCACCTGGCGCTACAACAACTCCAACCTGTGCAGCCAGTCGCGGGCAGCCAGGGTCATCTGCTCAGGTAGCCCCCCCAACCCTGTTGGCGCCCCACCCTGCCTCTGCCTCAGGGGCCCCCAGGCGAATCCACAGACCGGGAGCCACAGCTGGGAGGGGGACAGGGATCCGGAGCCCTGGCCAAGAGCCCACAGCATGCCCAGGCTGGCATGGTGAACAGAGCAGGGGGTTCTTCCTGACTCAGATACTCCTGAGGGCACCTCTACTGGCCCCCAGGGACTGGAGTTTGCTCCAGGGGGAAACTGATTCACCACCCCAGGAATGATGCTCCCTGCTCCCACACATCCGGGTCACTGGGACCAGCACATCCCATCTCGGTCTGCCAGACCTTGTCGCCCTCTGTATGGAGGCACTCTAAAAGCTGCGTTCTTTACCCTAATCACACCGCTGTTATTCCCTGTCCCAGAAGGATTGAAGGGTCGCAGCTGACGACTGCAGTTGGTAGCACCTCTTGATTTCTGAGGTGTCACCTCTGGAAAGGCGAGGCCCTTGGGAGAGATTCGGGCAGGATTCTAGCACTGGCCTTTGCCAGCTGGGAGGGTCGGGAGCCCCTGCACTCCTCGGGGCATTGAGGGCTTTCCTTTGAGGGGAGGAGGATATGGCCTCAGTCAGGGAGGCTGGGGGGTCAGAGCACCCCACTAGGGTCCTCAGGGATCTTTGTCCCTGTCTCCTGAAGATGCTGTTGGGGTCCTGTTCATCAGGTCAATCCCTCCACTTCTTGAACCCAATGGGAAGGGCAAATCAAGGAAGGGAGGATGGAAGGGAGGGAGAGAGAGAGGGAGGGAGGGAGGGAGAGAAGGAGGGAGGGAGGGAGGGAGGGAGGGAAAGGAGGGAAGGAGAGAAGGAGGGAAGGAGGGAGGAGAAGGCATTTTTACACAGAATGACTGGAACATTCTTTCATAGTTTCTATTCAGCCCTTACAAACCTTCCAGCCTTTAACCCACACACCTGTCGGGGGGAAGGGGGTCCCTAACCATGTCCTCCCTCAGGGACCCCATTCCAGGGCCCCAGGTGTCTCACTCAGTGCCTGGCCCAGCTCTGGCGACAAGAGGAGATGGGTAGAAGGTGCTGACGAATGTCGGTGTGTTCCCCCAGAGTCCCGGAGACTGCTCAATCTGTCCATGTCTGACGGGCTCACCAGTGCTCAGCCAGTCACCAAAGGTAAGTGTCACCGGGCACCGGGGCTGTTAGAGTTTTCTGCTCACGCATGCGTGTGCATATGGGTATGCATGTGAGTGTGCGTGTGTGCATGTGGAGTGTGTCTGTATGTGTGTGTGCATGTGAGTGTGTCTGTATGTGCATGTGTGTACGTGATGGTGTCTGTGTGTGCGTATGTGTGAGTGAGTGCATGTACCCCTGTGTGTACACATGAGCATGCACATATGTGACTGGGCATCATGCGTGTGTGCACGTGTATGTCTGTGTGTGCGTGTATCCGAGTATACGTCTGTATGCATGTTGTGTGCATGAGTGTGAATGTGTGACTGTGTATACATATGATATACATGTGTGCATGTGTGCCCAAGTGTCCCACTGCAGGGTTTGTCCCTCCTCCATCCCCAGATGACCGGCTTGTCTCCCCTCACCCACTTCTGAGAGCTTTGTGCCCTTCGTGCTGTGGCAGCCTCACGCTCTGGGACCCTGGGATCTGGGGGTCCACAGACACTCCCCAGGGCGGAGGACAGAGCTGAGGGCCATGCTGGTCTGATGCCAGCCAAGAGGGAGGGAACGGAGGACACAGCTGTGGTGTTTAAATGACCCAGGATCCATCCCCAGCTCTGCAAGTCCTGCGTTCCAGCTCTCTAGGGGGTCTCAGTGTAACCCATGTACCGAGGGGGAGGTGGCCCCAGCCGTTGTTGGCTGCAGTCTGCCTTCAAGGCTGTGAATCTAGGCTTCGCTCTCTGCGCCCCCAGCTCTGTGAGTTGGGCCGACTCTTCTGTGTTTGTGCACTGGGCAGACGGGGAGCAGATCTCTGGGGGCTCCAAGGCCCAGCCAGAACCCTGGCAAGCTGTGTCATGCCAGGGCATTCTGACCCTCCTGAGCCCCAGATGCCTGGATGGGAAACTGGGGGTGACCAGTGAGCCCCTCTCTCCTATAACATGGGTCTTCTAGGAATTCATTGTTCTTGAAATATCAATATCAAACTCCAGAGCCGAGCAATGAGCAATCTGAAACTGGAAAGAAGAGAGAAATTTTATTTATAGAGCATCAGCAAAAGTGAAATGCATGGTGGTGGGGGGGGGGGGCGGGATTAAAAGAAAAAGTTGTGTACACAGAAAACCACAAGAAGGGCTAGCTTGGTGGGGACGCCCCCTGCCTCACTGGTCCCTCTTTCCTGGTCTTTGACTCCCTCATCCTCATCCCTGGAGGTGGTGGGTAGGGCCTTGGGGTGGAGGGGGGGAAACTTTCAGCCTTGGTTGAAGGTCCTGGAGGGAGGAAACGCTAGGAAGGCTATGCCAGCGCCTGAGCTCTGGGCTGGATGCCCCCATATATCCAGAACTCTCCCCTCCCCAGGTCACCAGGGGGACCCACACTGCCAGGGACCACACTCCTGCTGGCCAGGGTCTAAAAGGCTTCCCACCATACCCGCTCTGGACCCACATTCTCTGATCCCCTGAACCCCTAGTCCAATGTCTCCTTTGTGGGTCTTCCTGCTGCTTTGTGCAGTCTCCGTCCTTGCAGGAGGAGAGAGCCTGAGACCAGGAAGACGGTCTCACCCCCAGTGGGGGCTGCACGCCCCAGGCTCCCACACCAGCTTCAGGCAGGCGCCTGTATTTCTCCAGCAGGTCCCCTCCCCAGGAAGGAAGGAAGCCACAGTGGGGGCTCTGCAGAACAGGGAGGGCCGTAGCCCTGCCTTCAGGGAATGTAGGTCCGACTTGAAGGACCCCCATCTTCTGCTGTGCTCACAGCTGGGCTGAGTCATGGCCTTTGGGGGTCCCCTCAGTTACAGCAGCCTATGCCTGTGGGCCCAGGAGACCAGGCACTTGCCTGTGGAACCAACCAGGCCACCTCCCCGTGGACACAGGCCACCAGACCACCCCCCATCGATTCAGGCCACTCCCCAGGGACCAGGTCACCACATCACCTCCCCATGGACCCAGACCAACCTTGCGGACCAGGTCACCAGGCCACTCCCATAGACCCAGGTCACCAGACTACCTCCTCATGGACCCAGGCAACAAGACCACCCCCAATCAATTCAGGCCGCCCCCTCCCAGGGACCCAGGTCACCATGATACTTCCCCATGGACCCAGGCCAACCTGTGGACCCGGGTCACCAGACCACTCCCATAGACCCAGGTCACCAGACTACTTCCTCATGGACCTAGGCAACAAGACCACCCCCCATCAATTCCCATCAGGCCACCCCCCCCCCCAGGGACCCAGGTCACCATGATACTTCCCCATGGACCCAGGCCAACCTGTGGACCCGGGTCACCAGGCCACTCCCATAGACCCAGGTCACCAGGTCACCTCCCCATGGGCTCAGGTCACCAGGTCAACACCTCCATTGACCCAGGCCACCAGCCACCTCCCCAGTACTTAGACCCTCCATCCTGGGTCCTGGTGCTGGGCACACTCAGGGATGCCCATCATTGTGGGCAGAACGATGTCCGGGGTTGAAGAGCAGGGATAGCCACATCCAGTCTGTCACTTGTTCAGCATGTGGTTCCAGGGTATCTCCCAGGCTCCAGGCTGTTAGCCCTGGAAGGAGGGACCAGGACAGCTCCTGCTGGAGTGGGTCAGCTGTGGAGGATGGAGGGGACTGGAAGGGCCAGGGCCCGTCTGTGTCTGTCTCGCTCCCTGACTTGCGGCTCTTGCTTCCAGAATCTCCCGTGACAGTGATGACCTCCAAGGCCTGGGACTCCAGGGAGTTGAGGCTCCTCCTTCCCTGCATTGTTCTGGGCACCCTGCTCTTCTGTGCACTCGTCACCATCGCGGTCCTCCTCCTGCGGGGGAAGGGAAAGTACGGTAGGTGCCGAGTGGGTGCCAGGTGCCGGGAGGGTCTGAGGCACAGCTTCTCAGCTGACCCCCACTGTGGCCACCCAGCCCCCGCTCCCTGCCCCATGTCCCTGCCCTGGGGAGACTTCCTCATGGGAAGGAATTCCCAGCAGGTCCTACATAAGTGGGGTCCCCGGGGGGCCTCAAGTAGACCAGGCTGTACATGCGCATATGTGAATACATGCTGCCGCACATATGTGTATATGTATGTAGTCCATGTGTACATGTGCAAGTGGTATGGTATTGTATGCATGTGCCTGTGGCACGTGGTGTGTGCATATGCACACATGTGCATGCACATATGGGGTGTTCATTGTATATGTGTGTGCACATATATGTGGTGTGCACATGTGTATGCACGTGCATGTACAATGTGTGTACACATGGCATGCATGTGTGTATGGGTGTACATGTACTGTGCATATGGTATGCACGCGTGTGTTCATGTACACGTGTGCATGCCTGCATGGGTACATGTGCATATGTGTATGTGTGTACATGTACTGTGTCTGTATACATGTTCATGTGGTGTGTATATGTGTGTTCTTGTACATATTGTGTGCATGTGTGTGCATGTTCATGCGGTGTGCACGTGCATAGTGCTTCTGTGCATGTGATGTGTGGTGTGTGCCCATGACGTGTGCATGAGTCCTCTGTGCATGTGTATAGGTGCACACGTGTGTGTTTATGCATGTACATATAAGCAGGTGCATGTGTATACGTGTGTGCATATATGCATGTACATGTGGGGAAGGTCTCAATGAGCACGGAACCAGGAAAGCCGGGAGCAGAACTGACTTGTAGACTCTGCTCCACCCTCAGCCCTCCCCAGTATGGCGAACCACCAGCACCCGCCCGCCAGCCCCCAGGCAGGGATCAATAGCTACTCCGAGGTCCCCAACTCGAACTCCAAAGAAGAAGGTAGGCATCCCTGTCCCAGGCCTGGGGGCGCTTCAGAGGGAGAGGAGACCTGGGCCAGGGCCCGAGGGGCTGGGGGCTTGAGGGGTCACCCTGCCCCAGCACTCACTCACCTGCCATATCTCTATCCTGACCTTGACGATGACCTTGCCGGTGCAGTCTTCCTGGGATGCTGGGCTTTCCACTTCTGGGTCAGCAGATGCTGGAAGGTTCCATGGGGAACTCAGTTGCCCAAGGAAAGCTCTGCTCTGGCAGCTGGCTAGTGGTGTGCGATCGGCGCCTGGAGCCCGCCCGCTCAGTGCTCCTGGCACATCATCTTACTTTCTATTTTCGGAGGGTAAAATTGGATCTGCCATTCGTCCCTTATCCTCCGTGGATCTGTACAACTCCTGGAGGAAGTGCTCTAGTGGAATTTGAGTTGAAGCACATTTCATTAGGATTCTCGGGAAATCCCCTTTATTAGAAAGAGCTTAATGACGTGAAACGTAATGCGAAAGTCAGCCAAGTGCTAGAGTTCTTCAGGGCTCGTGGCATCCGTGTATCGAGACGGGAACCTGAGTGCAGAGCGAATGGGGAGCCCGGACCCAGAGCAGCCGCTCACTGCGACCTTCGGGTCTGGAAATGACAAGCAGGACAATGTTCGAGGGCCTGTCCGTGCCTCAGTTTCCTCAGCTGCAAGAGGGGATAAGGTGCTGGCCTGGCACACAGCTAACTCCAATTCCACCCCCAGCACTGCCGGGAGGGACCCCTGAGCACTGCTGAGTGTGGCCCCCAAACCAAAATAAACATTTCAATAGAAAACGAAACAGCTGCTATTCCTGGCTTTGAGCTGGGTGGGGGAGAGGCTGGGCAAACCCGGGCTGGGTGGTCTGCTTGCAGAGGGACTGCCTGGTGCTCTCCCTGCTGCTCTGCCCCCCACTCTCGGCCCCTCTCTGCCCTGCCCCCTACTCTGTTCTCTCCCCAGTTCCCCTGCTGCCCGTGCAGGTGCCATCGCCGCCCGAGGACTCGGGCTCAGACTCTGATTATGAGCACTATGACTTCAGCACGCAGCCTCCCGTGGCCCTGAGCACCTTCTACAGTGAGTGCTGGGGCAGGGTGACCCCCACCACCACCAGGAGGCCCACCCGGCGCCCCCGGCCCTGCCTGGGTGAACACCCCCTGAGTTCTTGCCCATTGGGCTCCCATAATAGAAATTTCAAAGTGCTTCTGGCCCTAGGGATGTGGCTATGCCCCAAGGACCCCCCCCCCACCAGCTTCTGACCCCTATCTCTGCTGCCCCCCATCCCCACCCCACCCCCCAGCTTTGCCTGCCCCACTTACCAGAATGTGCTGTGTGGGGCTTACAGGAGAGACCCCCAAGCCCCTCTCTTTCCCACGCAGGCCCCTCTGTGTAATCCCCAACTCCTGCTTTTCCGACTCTCTGCTCCGGGTTGGAGCAATAGCACAGTGGTAGGGCGTTTGCCTTGCATGCAGCTGGGTCAGTTGGCTGACCCGGGTTTGATTCCTCCACCCATCTTGGAGAGCCCGGAGAGCTGCCGAGAGTGTCTCGCCTGCATGGCAAAGCCTGGCAAGCTCCCCGTGACGTATCCGATATGCCAAACACAGTGTCACAATGGAGACGTTACTGGGCCCACTCGAGCAAATCGATGAACAACGGGAGGACAGTGCTATAGTGCTCTCCGCTCTGGGGTGGGGGTCTTGGGGGGCAGGAAGGAAGACAGCGCAGAGGTTACGGTCCCCGCAGTGCTGGGCTGGATGAGAGCACAGAGCCCCAGGCTCATCAGGGCATTTCTTGGGGACTTTTCAGAAACCCCTGAGGCCCCCACTGTGGTAGAAGTCGGGGTGAGAGTGTGGGAGAGAGAACCCCAAGTGATCCGAGGAATCAGGGAGGGGTGGTCTCCTCTCTTGCCTCTCTGAGCCCCTCAGGCATCCTTGCCCACATGCTCCAGAAGACTCACCCCCAGAGGGATTGGGGAGCCAGCCAGGATCCCCCCCACCTGAGGTGACACCCAGGCACCCGCTTCAAAGGTTCCGCATCTAGAGGGGAAGTTGAGGCCTGACCCGAGCATACAGCCTCACGAGGGCACAAGACATGTTGGGAACAGCCAGCCACCAACACCCTGCCGACTGGGACTCAGCCATCTGGCTTCTACTGGGACACGGGCTGATGTATTCCCCCAAACCCGTGACCCTGAGCCCCCACATATCCAAGCCCTGAACCTCATGGCACAGAGAATGGAAGTCAAGGGGGACCCCACTTTGAAAACCCTAACTCAGGATTTCAGATACTCAGTCTTTTTTTTTCTTTTTGGGTCACACTCGGCGATGCTCAGGGGTTACTCCCAGCTCTGCACTCAGGAATTACCCCTGGCGGTGCTCAGGGGACCATATGGGATGCTGGGAATTGAACCCGGGTCAGCCCCGTGCCAGGCAAACGCCCTACCCTCTGTATTATCGCTCCAGTCCCGATACTTAGTATTTAGGATGCTTTATCACGGGGTCCTGATGCCAAGGTGTCCCTGAGCCTGGCGTACAAATTCAGTTGCTCAGGGAGGCTTCTAGAAGGGGCCCCGCACTGCCCTGACTGCTGAGACAGAGCGGGAAACGCGGGACCCCCCCAGGAAGACCTCCCCCCACTTAAGTATCGGCACTTGGAGGCAGAGATGCTGGTGCTGGAGTTTCTATGGGGGATCCAGGGTGCTGGATTAGGAAACTCTCATGAGACCTGAGGGGAAAGACAAAGGCCCTTGGGACCCCCCGAGGTGGTCTTCCCACCCATCCAACCTCAGGCAGGTTCCTTCGAGTCCCCAGCCCACCGTGTTCACCCTCTGCTTGCAGATTCCCAGCGCCACCGCGTCACGGAGGAACAGGCGCGACAGAACCGGTTCCAGATGCCACCGTTGGAGGAGGGTGAGTCAGGAGGGGTGTGTGTATGTGGGGGGGTGTTACCCGGGGGACATCCTGCTCTCAGACTGGGCAGCTGAGAGCCCCCCCCTTCAGGAACCCCCCACCCTCGCCACCTCCTCCTGCCGCTCTCTCTCACCCTCCCTCTCCCAGAGTCCAGACACTCTCACGCCTCCCGCCCCGGGGGGCCACATGCCAAGCCCAGCCTCTGCCCTGCAGACACCCCTTCCCTGGGCCCTCAGCACTCGGCCCGGGGCGGCAGCACCTCCAGCACCTCTTCTGGCGAAGATTACTGCAACAGCCCACGTGGCAGGTGCCCTCCCTGGAACTCTACCACAGACAGGAACCCTCTCCTGGAGCAGACCCCCAATCTGGAACTGGCAGGCTCCCAAGGGACCTTTTCAGGTATCGTCGCCAACCCCAGGGGCCCCTGTGCACATCCTACCCTCCCCTTCTGCCGCCCTCCCCGGGAAGTAGAAAGGGGGGAGCTCTGGACCGGCCTGTGCTCTGCAACCACTTGCTGTGTGACCCTGCACCTGTTCAGTGCCCTCTCTGGGCTTCACTCCCTCCATGTGTGAGGGCTGGGTAACTGGAGAGCTGGTTGTCCCCTGGCGGTGGGTGACTGATTCGGGGGTCTCCAGCAGGACCCTCAGCTGATGACAGCTCCAGCACCTCCTCTGGGGAGTGGTACCAGAACTTCAAGCCCCCGCCCCTGCCCCCTGAGGGGGAGCAGTTTGCATGTCCAGGTACTGGTGGCCGGGTCTAGGAGTCCAGGGGGGACTGTGGATTCCCCGAGAAAGGGTTTTTTTTGCGGGGGAGGCAAGGTTTGGGCCATACCTGAAAGTGCTCAGGGTTTGCTCCTGGCTCTGTGCTCAGAGATCACTCCAGACGAGGTTCAGGGGACTGTGTGCAGTGCCGGGGATCCCAGCGGGGATGACCACCTGCAAGGCAAGTACCTCAGTCCCTGTCCATCTCTCCAGCTAGGGAAAATAACAAATACACGGGGTGGTGGGATGTGGATGGGACAGAAACAGACGCCGAGAACGTCAGGAAAGGGAGTGAGCTCCCTGTCCATGGAGGCATCCAAGCAGACCTTGGGGGAGGCTGTGGCGAGGAGGGACTCCCATAACTAAGGTTTGTTCAGGGTGATGCTGGAGCCAGGGAGGTGGTGGTGAATATAACAGCTTCACGGTGACCCCCTGCCCCCCTGCTGACCCCTGTCTCCCATCACACAGGGTCCCCCATTTCCCCGCCAGAGTTCACGGACAATGAGGACTATGATGACATCGGAGCAGCCTAGATAGGTCGGCGACGCCCTAGATCCACCCCCGAACTCCTGCCCCCCCCCACCTCCCCGCACCTCAGCACCATCCTCCCAGGGGGGCCGCAAACCTCCCTGAGAGTGCCGAGACCCCACAACCAAACAAACCCCGGGACAGACCCTTCCAGAGCCAGGCAGCCACCCCCTGGGCCTGGGCTGGCTGCTGCAAAGGTCTCTGAGGGGCTGGACTGGGTGGGCAGCTGGGGACCCTCCTGTGTTCGAGCTCCCTGGGCTTCAGCTGGCTCCAGCCCTGGGGGCCCTGGCAGGACCCCTCCAGCCCTTGGGGGGGGGGTTGTGGAGGCTTTGCCCTGGTTGGTTGGTAACTGTGTGGAGAATACAGCTCCCCTTCCTGGGTACCACCTAGGGACCCTCAGAGCACCTGGGGACGCGGCCCTCGCTGCCGTGCCTTCCCGAGACCACAGTGCCTTATTCGCAGCTTCCTGAGAACTGCAAAGGAGACCCCCAAAATGCAGACGGGGGCTCTTTCCCTGGGGGGCAAAAGCAGCAGAGCTGCTGGTCAGGAGGGACTCAGAGGCTGCGACTGTGTGTGTGTGTGTGGGACTCTTGATGGACCCTTGAAACACAGTGTCACCCCCTCCCCCCAAGGTGTGGCCATGGCTGGCCTGAGCAGCCTGGGGACAGTTTCTGGGTTCCTGGAGATTAAAGTAATAGCTCACTGAAAGCAGGATGTGGAGTGAAAAGTTCTTGAACTTACGAGAGCCAGAAAGCTTGTTGGGGTCTTGGGGGCGGTGGGGGTGGGACGGGGGGCAGGGTAGTATAACTTGTACATGTGCACATAGATGTTGGACACTCCACACACGGGTGCACACGCGTGCACATTCATATGCGTATCGGATGTCTAGGTATGCTTGTGTGTGTGCCTGAACATGTGTGTGTGTGAAGACGTGGGTATCCGTGCGCCCTATGTGGGAGTGTGGGTATTTGCCTGTGATGCATGTGGCCGCGTTAGATGTGGCTGTTCCGTCCATGAGACAGATGCAAAGCCTTTGGTGGCAAGGCACAGAGATCGTTCTGGGGCACACAAAAAAGTACAGCTGTCCCCAGGAGACAGCGCCAAGGCACCTCCTGTGTGTGACAAGCAGCTGCCCCCATATCTGTCCCACTCACTAGCTCAGCAAGGGTGGCAGGGGGCTGCCACAGTCCAGACCTGGACCTCCCAAAGCAGGGAACAGGAAACTGCCCAGGGTGGCGGGGCAGAGAAACCGACTAGGCCTTAGGAGGGGCTGATGGGGTGGGTGGGTACCGGGAGTAGGCGGGAGTAGGAAGGAGGAAGCGCTGGGTCCCGAGTCTGGCGTTCCTGCCCAGTGACACGTTTCCGCTGAGCCTGGCCAGAGGATGTGGGATGTCCCCTTCCCCTGTCCCAGGGTGCAGAGAGCTGGTCACCACCTGCCCCAGGTACCATCACGGGATGTGGCCTCACTGCCTCACTTTTTCGCCCGCTCCATGCCCTCTACAGAAGGGGGTGTTCTAAGGGAGGAGCCGGTGGAGGGGTCAGTGGTCAGCGTCCCCCTGCCCCACCCCCGGGACAGTTCCTGAAAACCTTCCTGCTACGGCTCTGACCGAATGCAGACTCCGCCGTCTTCTGGCTGTGTACCCGAGGAGAAGTCACCAGGCGTCTCTGATCCTCTGTTTCCAGTCCAGCCTGTGCGGTGAGGGCACAGGGTGCAGAGTGGGGAGGAGTTCCTGGGTCCAGGCTCAGACCGGGAGGGGCTGACACCCCGAGTGCCTCCCCATTTCTCCCCAGAGCCTCCCCCCATCCCCAACCTGCATCCCGCACACAGGCACTATAGGACATCCCGGGCTGCCCTGAGGTGGGGGGCAGCGGGGTCCCACAGGGCGGGGGACTTTCGAGGGCTGGACATCAGATGGAAGACCCTCGGGTGCTGTCGGTTCTGTCCTGAGACACGACCCCCCCCCCACGTCCCCTCCCCACACACACCCCCTCCTTGGGGAAGCTGCAGTTGTGGGCCCGCCTGTCTACACAGGGATTGGAGAGCGGGGATGAGTGACACCTGCTTTAGCCAGTAGGAATCACAGCGGCACGTGCACCCGCCCCTCCAGAGTCCTGGCATCACTGCACATCCCAGAGAGAGAAGTCGGTGACTCAGGGAGATGGGAACCCTCCTCTCAGAAACAGGGTCGTAGGGGAGGGTGCCAGCCCAGAACAGAGCTGGGCAATTTCATAGCTCTAATGAGGAATAGGCAATGTTTGAGGCTCAGGAGAAACCATTCCTAAAGGTGGGGAACCCTGGGAGATGACGGCTGGCTGGGCACTGAGCTGGGTCATGTGGGACTAGTGAGGACTGCAGCAGAAAGGGCGGTTGAGGGGACGGAGAGGAGTGAACAGAGACAGAGCAAGCAACTGCAAGACTCCAAAAGTCAAGGACTTGGTCCAGCCGGAGAGCAGCTGCTATTCCAATTCTCTTTCGTCGGTGGGGAAACTGAGGCCCAGAGAGGTTGTGGGAAATGCCCAGGTCACACAGCTAAAGAGTGGCCGTGGGATTTGGCGCACGCTACCGCACTGCCACTGAGTGCATTACAAACAAGCCAGGGGAGGGAACGGAGCGATACCACAGTGGGTAGGGCGTTTGCCTTGCACGTGGTTGACCCAGGTTCGATTCCCAGCATCCCATATGGTCCCCCAAGCACCGCCAGGAGTAATTTCTGAGCATCGCCAGGTGTAACCCCAAAAAACAAAAAGAAAAGAAAAAAGAAAAGAAAAGAAAAGAAAAGAAAAGCCAGGGGACGCTTGCCTTGCACGGGTTCAGCGGGGGTTCAATTGATCCCTGCCATTCCATGTGGTCCCCCTGTGCCCTACCAGGACTGACTCAAAACTTCAGAAGGAAGAATAACCCCTAAACACTGCCAGGTGTCACCCCAAAGGCAAAAACAAAGTAATTAAATTTTAAATAAAAACCAGCCAGCAAGGAGCTGGAGAGATAGGACAGAGGGCAGGGTGCTGGCCTTGCATGTGGCTGACCTGAATTCCATCCCCAGCACTCCCTGTGGTCCCCCAAGCCCAGCTAGGGAGCCCCGAAAACGTGTTCTCCGGCTTAGCGGGGGTTGCTGAGCCTGGCGCTCTCGGGGCAAGCCCAGCGCTGTCCCGGTGTCCTCTGCAGCCACAGTGCTGGACACAGCCCGAGCTCCAGCGCTGGGATCTGGAGACTGCATCTTGTCTGCCCAACTACAGCACAGGAACCAGCTGGGCACTGGGCAGGGGTTCAGGAGCAGAGGGTTGCTCTGGTAACCCAGAGAGTGTCAGCTCTGAGCTGGCCCCAGGGCACAGAGAGGTGTGGAAACACACGGGATTCTGGAGGGGAAGACACAGACAAGCATCTGCTCGAGCGCACATGGGGGTGGTGGTGGGGTGGCATTTGCCAGATGCCAGGCACGTTATTTATACAGTTCTCCTAAGAGCTCTGTGAGGGGCATTAGCCTCTCACTGTGTAAATAAGGAAGCCCAGGCCCAGAGAGGGTAAGTCACTAGCCAGGACACATCGCTTAGCAGGTAGGACAACTTTCTACCTGACACCAAAGCACTGCACAGTTGAAGGGTGGTGGGTGTGGGGTGGGGTGAGGGGGGTGTATTAGGCCCACCTCCTTCCACCTCTCTCCTCCCTCCTTCCTTCCTTCCTCCCTCCCTCCCTACCTGACACCAGAGCACTGCACAGTTCCTATCCTTCCTTCCTCCCTCCCTCCCTCTCTCCCTCCCTCCTTCTCTCCCTCCCTCTCTCCCTTCCTTCCTTCCTTCCTTCCTTTTCCCTCCCTCCCTCCCTCCTTCCTTCCTTCCTTCCTTCCTTTTCCCTCCCTCCCTCCCTCCCTCCCTCCTTTCTTCCTTCCTTCCTTCCTTCCTTCTTTCCTTCCTTCCTTTTCCCTCCCTCCCTCCCTCCTTCCTTCCTTCCTTCCTTCCTTCCTTCCTTTTCCCTCCCTCCCTCCCTCCTTCCTTCCTTCCTTCTTTCCTTCCTTCCTTCCTTCCTTCTTTCCTTCCTTCCTTCCTTTTCCCTCCCTCCCTCCCTCCCTCCCTTCCTTCCTTCCTTCTTTCCTTCCTTCCTTCCTTCCTTCCTTCCTTCCTTCCTTCCTTCCTTTTCCCTCCCTCCCTCCCTCCCTTCCTTCCTTCCTTCCTTCCTTTTCCCTCCCTCCCTCCTTCCTTCCTTCCTTCCTTCCTTCCTTTTCCCTCCCTCCCTCCCTCCTTCCTTCCTTCCTTCCTTCCTTCTTTCCTTCCTTCCTTCCTTTTCCCTCCCTCCCTCCCTCCCTCCTTCCTTCCTTCCTCCCTCCCTCCCTCCTTCCCTCCCTCCCTCCCCCCTCCCTCCCTCCCTCCTTCCTTCCTTCCTTCTTTCCTTCCTTCCTTCCTTCCTTCCTTCCTTCCTTCTTTCCTTCCTTCCTTCCTTTTCCCTCCCTCCCTCCCTCCCTCCCTCCCTCCCTCCCTCCCTTCTTTCCTTCCTTCCTTCCTTCCTTCCTTCCTTCTTTCCTTCCTTCCTTCCTTTTCCCTCCCTCCCTCCCTCCCTCCCTCCTTCCTTCCTTCCTCCCTCCCTCCCTCCCTCCTTCCCTCCCTCCCTCCCTCCCTCCCTCCCTCCTTCCTTCCTTCCTTCTTTCCTTCCTTCCTTCCTTCCTTCCTTCCTTCTTTCCTTCCTTCCTTCCTTTTCCCTCCCTCCCTCCCTCCCTCCCTCCCTCCCTCCCTCCCTCCCTCCCTTCTTTCCTTCCTTCCTTCCTTCCTTCCTTCCTTTTCCCTCCCTCCCTCCCTCCCTCCCTCCCTCCCTCCCTCCCTCCCTTCCTTCCTTCCTTCCTTCCTTCCTTCCTTCCTTCCTTCCTTCCTCCCTCTCCCCCCTTTGAAATAGCAACTCCAGTGGCTCAAAACCCAAACATGCAACTGTGTCTCATTAAAATCATGCCACCCCCACCCCCCCTACCTTCCCCAGCACCCCCTCCCCACTCCCAGGTAAGCACTGTCTCCAGTAAGAATATGAGCAAGTATGAAGACATACTTCCTGAATCCCTTCTATTAAAAAAAATAATCGCCAGCAATATTCTTCTGTGAATCATTGTGTGTTCATTGTTGTTCCCGTTACACCGTTACAGTAACTTGAACCGGTTTCATTCTGAGCTACAAAGCTACTGTTACCACCAAAGTGCCTGGCCTTTTAGTTCTTAGAGTTTAGGTTTTATGTTTACAATAGTTGAAGTTTTTCTTCTTAAACTCTTTCTATTCAGACCCCCTTTCACTTTTCAAGGTCCATCAGAGAACTTTCCCAAGAGATTTTGGGGGCTTGGGCATTGGGCCACACCTGGCCGTGCTCAGAGAGTGCTTCTGACTCTGTGCTCAGGAGTCACTCCTAGGGGTGCTTGGGGGGACCGTGTGGTGTCGGGTTTCAAACCAGGGTTGGCTGTGTGTAAACAAGAGCCTTACCTCCTGGGCTCTCAGACCCCTCTTTGTAAGGATTTTACAAATTATGGTTGCCCACAGTGGTGTTCCCCCCCCCCCCATCTCTCTCTCATAAGGGAGTACAGACGAGCTGGTGCTATGGTGACTGTGTGGACAGGGGAAGGGCCACCAGCTTTGCCAGAGTTTGGAAGGGAAAGTGGGGACAAAGGAGTTGGCCTTTGAAGGTTGCATAGGAGTTAGCTGGCTGCGGAGAGGAGCCCTGGGTGTTCATGGCGGCATCCAGTACAAGGTAGAGCACGTGGGCTAAAACTGGGGGCACTGGGAGGCTCTGGATCAAATCTCGGAGGATCTGTTTAGCTTGCGGGGATGGGGGGGCACAGGAGGATCATCCCTGGGGGTCCTGGCTATTTCTAGGACAGGGACGTGCTGTGATAAGATGGATGTTCTGGAAACATCGTCACTATGAAGCAGAGATGGGCAGAGGAGGCCGGTTGACTGCTGGCCACAAGGCTCTGGTGGTCAGGACTGGGAGTGTCACCCTCCATGGTGACACTCCCAATGACAACTTCCGGCTCGAGTATCTATCCCTGTGGGGTTTTTACACACACTGACCGTTGTTGTCCGCCAGAGCCTGGGGACATGGCTAGCATCACCCCCATCTTACAGCTGAGGAAACTGAGGCACAGAGAATCAGTTTTTCCCAGGACAGTCAGCTCAGCATGGTATGGCTTGGTGCTGGTCATGGGTGCAGGAAGGACGAGCCCCATGTCCACTGCTCTGATTATACACACATGTGCCTGCAGGGGGCCACAGCCTCGGCCTGAGGGTCCCGCCCTCCCCAGTGCTACAAGGACCCGAGGATCTGGTGCTGCTCGGGTGCTGTGGTGCTATCCCCACCCAGACCCGGGTGCCCTGTCCCCCCCAACCCGGGTGCCCTGCCCCCCACAGCCTCTTTGGGCTGCTCTTTCTTGCACGCCCCACATCTGCAGAACCCCAGGGGCAGGCTAGAAGGAGGCAGGGTGCCCCCCTTCTGAACCTCAGGGTTGGGACTCTAAAGTCACCCCAGGGCCCAGGTCAGGCTTCCAGCCCGACCTTTCCCATTGGAAATGTCCTGGCATGTCCCTGACCCGCTCCTCAGCTGCCATTTCCACCCGCCCTGAGACCCTCTCTGGGTTTCTGCAGCCGGGCAGAGGTGGCTGGATCCCATGTGGACCCTTGGTGTGGGAGGACCCCCATCTCAAGGAGGGGATGCCAGCGCAGCCCCTTCCCAGCCCCGCAGCCCCCCACCCCGTGTTCTGGGGAGGGAGGGAGGGAGGGAGGGAGGGAGGGAGGGAGGGAGGGAGGGAGAGGGGAGAACCCTCTAGCAGGAAGGTTCAAAGTCACCTCAGTGGAAAGTTCGGGTCCCACCACATCCTTCAGCTGTTTACCACTTTGGCGGGGTTCTGGCATCCTGACATCAGAGGGGCTCAGCCTCACCACCAAGGGAAGGACCGAAATAGCAACAGAGGAAGAGGAAGGAGACAGATAAAGGGAGGGAGCGACAGCAACGGATGGACGGACAGAGCGCATCCCTGGGCCAGCCGCCCTGCCCCGGCCCCTGGTCCCCACTGCAGGGAGGGAATAGGGAGGTCAGGGAGCCCTGAACTGGGAACCCCAGAAGTGAGTCGGGGTAAAAAAGGGTACACAGAGCAGACAGGTAGCTGGGGGGAGGGGGAAAGGAAGTTGGGGGGAGGGCTGTCTTTTCTCAAGCATCCCCCCCCAGAGGACCCTAACCCCATCTAGCTGAAGGTGAGGGGGTCTTAATCCTGTCTCCGCCTCTCAGGTGCAGAAGGGGGAAGGGGCACCTTGTCTTCCTTCTGAGCACCCCAAATCTCAAACACCCCTTCCCCTGGCCCCTCCAGGGCCTCCTGCCCTCCCAATGTTGCCCCAGTCTGGTGCCCCCCCCCTGCCTCCAGGGAGGGGGTAATATAAGGGGTCTGCGGGGGGGTGCAGTCAGCCTCCTCCATGGGCCTCCAGGCCACATTCCCCGTCTCCCGGAAGGCTCTAGGGCTCAGGCCTGGGTCCCCTTCCCCTCTGGGGTGCAGCTGTCCCACCCCAGCCTGGCCGGCACCCCCTGCCCTGACCCCTTCACCTGCTCCCCAGCCCGTGTCTCCGACCCCCCTCCTGTGTGTCCTCCTTCTTGCACCTGAGACTTTTCTTCTGCTTTCAGGGGACCCCAAAGCCTAGAGGCTCAGGCCCTGCAGGGGCCCCCTGAGACATTGCAGTGGGCGCCCACGGGGTGCGCATGAATGGCCTTGAACAGTCAGGAAGGCCCATCCCAGGGCAGGCGCCCACACCCCTTGCCCTCAGAGCCCCACATCCCTGCACCCCTCTGCTCCCTCCCTCTTTGCCCAACTCCCCAGTTGCTGAAACAGTTGCACCCAGGAAGCTGAAACAGCAGCACCCTTCCCAGCACCCAGGAAGATGAAGGCCCCCAGCCTGTGGGGCAGGTTCCAGCCCCACCCTC
The DNA here is from genome assembly GCF_029834395.1 of Sorex fumeus. Classification (NCBI taxonomy): domain Eukaryota; kingdom Metazoa; phylum Chordata; class Mammalia; order Eulipotyphla; family Soricidae; genus Sorex; species Sorex fumeus. The sequence goes on from NW_026606150.1 coordinate 228,235, forward strand.
CGCCCTCAGGCCCTGCTGTGTCCCCCCAGGCCCTGCTGTATACCCCCAAGGCTGGGCTCTGTCCCCCCAAGACTAGGCTGTGTCCCCCCAAGACTGGGCTGTGTCTCCCAGGCCCTGCTATGTCCCTCGGACCACTGTTTCTATAATAAACTACAACTCTAACTCTGTTCTCGCCCAAAGGCTCACTGAATCCTTTTACCAACACACTGCTCAGCCCCATGGGGTCCTTCCTGGGCACAGGTCATGTCACAGGGCCAGTGGCAGTCAGGTCACCCTGTACTTCTGACCTGAGTCCCCACCCCCAAATCTCAGCATAGGAGAGACAATCAGTGCATTCACTTTGGGGGCCCCTGAGCTCTGCCCCCCCTTTCTTCTGGTTCCAAGAAACTTTCCTTCTGGTCTCTACCACTGGCCTGCAGCTCCCTCTTTCCAGTTGATTCCACAGTGCTCCTTGGATGACCCCGTCAAGGTGACATGCACCAGAAAGCCCCACCTCAGCTCATAAATTTCCCCAGCCTCTCCCCAGTACCCAGATGCCCGGCGCCGATGCCCGAGGGTGAGTGTTAACCCTGACCCTCACGCCACACCCAGAACCAGATCTGGTCGGACTGAAGCAAGTTCAACACTCTCAACCGCCCAGAGGGCTTTGCAGTCTTTTTTAAATTTTATTTTATTTTATTTTATTCTTTGGTCTTTTGAGCACACACCTGGCAATGCTCAGGAATTACTCCTGGCTCTGCACTCAGGAATTCTTCCTGGCAGTGCTCGGAGGACCATATGGGATGCCGGGGATTGAACCCAGGTCAGCTGCGTGCAAGACAAACACCCTACTCCCCTGTACTATCACTCTGGCCCCTGACTTTGCTTTTTTCTTACTCAATTCTATATTTGGTGAATTGATTGTGAGGCTCTTGAATTTTGTGACTCGACAATCGTGTTGTAACAGGAATCTCTACCTGTTTTCTGAAAACGCCTGGAAGATACCTTTCAAAAGACTCCATTGCAAACTAGGAAGAGTTCAGACTGTTTCAGATAAAGGAAAGACATTATCTAGAATTGTCTGCGGTGAGAAGAGACGTGACCGTGGCCGGGAGTAAAGAGGATGGAGGGAAGAATCACCATCAGCGATAACTTGCTGGCCTGAATAATCAGAGTGTAGTAGAAAAACATTCCTGCTGTCACTAAGACACACAGGGGAGCCCAAGTCTGCAGGAGTCAAGTGACAAATCTTCAATCGCACAGAATAAACAACACTTTTGTGTCCGGGTGTGCAAGGAGGTAGGAAAGAGAGGAAAAAGAAAGCAATGAAGCAGTAACTAACAAATTTGGATAAAGGGGATGCAGAGACTCTTCTTATCATTCTTGCATCTTTTTCTTTTTCTTTTTTTTTTAGCTTTTCGGGTCACACCCAGCCATGCACAGGGGTTCCTCCTGGCTCTTCACTCAGCAATTACTCCTGGCGGTGCTCGGGGGACCATATGGGATGCTGGGAATTGAACCCGGGTTGGCCATGTGCAAGGCAAACGCACTACTCGCTGTGCTACCTATCGCCCCAGCCCTGCAACTTTTCTTTAAAAAAAAAAAATTATTTTATTGAGTCACCGTGAGATAGAGCATTACAAAGCTGTTCATGAATGGGTTTCAGTTATACAATGTTCCAACACCCCCCTCCACCAGTGTAATTTCCCAGCACCAGTGTCCCCAGTTTCATTCCCATTCCCCTAAACCACCCCCTATCCCCCTTATGCCCCCGCTTCTACTGCAGGCTCTTCTCTTCTCTTCTCTTCTCTTCTCTTCTCTTCTCTTCTCTTCTCTTCTCTTCTCTTCTCTTCTTTCTCTTCTCTCTCTCTCTCACTCTCTTTCTCTCTCTCTCCCCCTCGCTCCCTCTCTCTCTCCCTAGTGCTCCGTATCACTCATCACAGATTGAAGGCAACTGTCCAATAAACTGATGCTCTCACTGGGAGACACGATTCTAAGCTGGAATTGGAACCAAAGACCAAGAGCTGCTGGTATCAAAGTGAGGACGGCCAAGGGCATGGGAGCCAGAGGATTAGGCTGTGCTTGGGGCAGCCAGAGGTCCCTCTGCATGTCCTGAGAGACATGGCAGGGGACTGAAAGGGTACTGCTGTGCCATTGCGTGATCCGGGCATCCGGGGTCCTATCCTGGGACTATGAGCTCTGAGTCCAGAACAGTGGACAGGCCCGGCCAGGACACTGCAGGCAGAAGGAAGAGCGCCAGCTCGGTTTCCCCGTGCTGGGCAGAGAGCTGTGACCCCAGGGCCCTGGCAAACACGGGGCAGCTCACGGCTGGCAGTGCCCTGAGAGTGAGACGGGAAGCAGCAGGACCAGCCCCCAGTTTCCAGGAAGAAGTGCAGTCAGAGGCACCATCTAGTCTGTTCCGGTGTCTGCTCCAATTCCTCCCAATGCCAGGGCTGCCCGCCCGATGCCCCCTCGGGTGGCAAGTGAGCCTTGCTCCTCATTTTCCTTCGCGACACATTTCATTCTTATTTTTTGGGTCACACCCGGCGATGCACAGGGGTTATTCCTGGCTCATGCACTCAGGAATTACTCCTGACGGTTCTCAGGGGACCATATGGGAATATGGGATGCTGAGAATCGAACCCAGGTTGGTCGCATGCAAGGCAAATGCCCTACCTGCTGTGCTATTGCTCCAGTCCCGAAAGTTGAATTTTAATTGTAGAATAGTTGGGGATCTATGAGATGGAACAGTTCTGACTCTGTTCCCACTCTTGCCCACGAGTCCCAGGGCGGGGCTGAGAGGCTGGCACTGCCAGGCCACTCACTGGACTCCCCGGAGCTCCTTTCCTGCTCCAGCCTGTCCAGGAGACCACGTCCAGTGTCATTAAGTGTCCTTAAACCCCTTGTGGCAGTGGCAGGTGCTCAATTTCTCTTTGCTTTGGATAACAATGACAGTTGGGGACAGTACTGCTCAGGATTTATCATTTTTATTTTGTACATATTTTTTAAATTTTATTTTATTAAAGTCTTTCACAGTGATTTATTAGATTCAATATTTCAACACGAATCCCACCACCATTACACCTTCCCATCACCATTATTTCCTATTTTCCCAACCACCACCCAAGCCTACCCCAAGAGCAGGCCCCAAAAGATTTATTTTGTGTTGCTTATTATGATTAGTTCGCTAAAAATGATCAAAAAAAGATTTCTTGCAGCATGCTGAAAGTAGACTATAGACCAAACATGATTGCCACTTAATGCCTCTTTTGCAAACAACAACACTCAAAAGGAGAGAGAGAACAAAAGGGAATGCCCTGCCACAGAGGCAGGGTGGGGTGGGGGGATGGGGGTGGGAGGGATACTGAGATCCATGGTGGTGGGAAATGGGAAATGGGCACTGGTGGAGGGATGGGTATTTGATCATTGTATAATTGAAACCCGAGCACAAAAATTGTAAGTCTACAACTGTACCTCATGGTGTTTCACTAATAAAAATTAAAATTTTTTAAAATAATTTATTTCTTTATTGAATCACTGTGGGAAAAGTTACAGAGCTTTCGGGTTTAGGTCTCAGTCATGTAAGTATCAAACACATTTCCCTTTACCAATACTTATTTTTAACCGCGAACCCCAATAGAACCCCACCTCCCACCCCTCCCAATTCCTGTGAGGCAGATGAGTTCTAGTTAATACTCTATCTACTTTGACTAGATACATTGTTTCGATAGAAGATGCACAATTATTGTTTAGAGTTTACGACCCCCCCCCCCCCAATCAGATATGCTGAAACAGCGTTGTGAAATGATTTGCTTTCTACAACTTGGTTTAAGAATAAAATTATGTCTTTTGGATTTCTGCTATTTTACTTATTAACCCTGGAGGGATTTCTATTAAAAGTTAGATAGTTAAGAGATTGGTTTCTGTGCTCTGGAGTCGTGGCCGTGCCGGAGAGCCGCTCGTGGGGGGCAGCTGGTGACCTCGGTCGGGCGTGAAGGACGGCCCAGAACGCCCCCCTTCCCATGAGGCCCCTGCTGCCCCCCGCCCCCGGCTCAAACCTGCTGTCCACAAGGCTCCCGTGTAGCCACCATCTTTCTTTCCAGAGAGCTAAAAATTAAATTTTTTAAAAAAGATTTCTTCCGAAGAAAGTATGTGAAGATTGTTGTGTCTTACCGTGGAACCATCAAACTCTTGTATATGAGATTACTAACATGTTGTTACAGGTTGAGCCTTGTGTGCTAATATTTTCTTGATAGAGATTGTTTGCCTTCTACTATACATCCCGTCCAATGTGGTGTGCTACTCCTGCTATATCAGTGATGCAGAGTAGGAGATGTTGCATGACTGCTTTCATAGCCTTGAGCTCCAGGAATTCTAAAATTTTGATGAGGTGATACAGCTGGGCTAAAAATTTTTAAATGAATGATGACTTTGAGGTCCGGAAGCATCTCTGCAACTGACTGGTCTCTTTCTAGATTTCTTTATGAGTCTCTGGATCATGGCCGGTTAATGACCTGATTCAGTGCCAGAGGCAGTTTGTGGGCATGACTGCCAGGCTCCTGCAAGACAAGGGGAATGGGTGGAGGTCACCAATTCCTGATTCCATGGGAGCCTGGAGATTTCAGTCACAAAAACCTTCATACCTGATTTTCAACAGATTCCTTCATGGGTGAGGCTTGCCTGAGCCTTTCACAGGTCTTTTAGGGAAATATTAGGTCTGTAAGTAACTTTTTTTGGCTTTTTGGGTCATACCTGGCGATGCTCAGGGGTTACTCCTGGAATTGCTTGGGGGACCATATGGGGCGGCAGGGATCAAACTTGGGTTGGTCGTGTGCAAGGCAAATGCCCTACCCACTGTACTATCGCTCAGGCCCTGTAAGTAATTTTTAAGGAAACATGAGAGAGAAGAAAGAGAAAATCCCATAAAGCAAAGGAAGAGAAATAATACACCCAAGCCAGAATGAGGGAAATTCAGAATGAAGTGTCCTGTCAGCTCATTTTTACGACTACCCTCAATTTCCATTTGTCAGAGGCTTTTTTTGTTGTTGTTGCTGTTGTTTTTGCTCCTTTTGGGTCATACCCGGTGATGCTCAGGGGTTACTCCTGGCTCTGCATTCAGAGATTACTCCTGGCGGTGCTCGGGGGACCATCTGGGATGCCAGGGATCGGACCCACCAAGAATCACTTCTTGCGGGCTCTGCGGGCCCTAGGGGGTGCTGGGGATTGAACCCGGGGCAGCTGCATGCAAGGCAAATGCCCTACTCTCTGGATTATCGTTCCCTTCCCGGGCACTGATCAGATGGTCAGGATAGAGCAGATGCTCAGCTGACAGCTGGGGGTGACCACGCACACAGGAAGTTCTCACTTCACGTCCTTGATAGATTCTTGGAAACAGACAAAACAGAATGCAGAGCCAGGAGTAACCCCTGAGCATCACCAGGTCTCATGCAAGGCAAGTGCCCTACCCATTGTACTATCTCTCTGGCCCCTGAATGGTTCATTCTCCATTCCTGCTTAAGCTGGGCTTATGGGTGTGGGGATAGAAACCCTCAGAGGTAAGTGGCTGGTGCAAAAATCCATCAGCTCTCATACCTGGTCCTATGGCTCATGTGATCACCTGGCAGAGGGGTTTTTGGGGTTCTCGTCCAGTGTCCTCACCGTCTTCCTCCCCTTCCTGCTCCCTGGGAGGAAGCATAGACAGCTCATACCTGTGAAATGAGGGTGGAGAGGGTGGGGTGAGGATTTAGCAGCAACTCGAGGCAGGATTCCTACAGACATTACTTGAAATATTTCTGCAGCTTTCCTGTTTTCCTCTGTTACCTTTGACAATTGTCTATATCGGCCCAGACCCTGAGTTTTTAACTTTGCACTCTATTCTTTTTGTTGTTTATTCGTTGAACCACACCTGGCAGTACTCAGGCTTACTCCTGGCTCTGTGCTCAGGGATCACTTTTAGCCGGCTCCGGGGGTGCTCGGGGATGCTGGGAATCGAACCCGGGGCAGCTGTGTGTGAGGCAAATGCCCTACTTTCTGGACTATCATTCCCTCCCCGGGCACTGATCAGATGGCCAGGATCAGGCAGACGCTCAGCTGACAGCTGGGGGTGACCACGCACACAGGAAGTTCTCACTTCACGTCCTTGATAGATTCTTGGAAACAGACAAAAAAAAAAAAAGTACGAGAAAGTCAGGTCCTGTCGAGTAACAGTTTCCACCCACGTGAGCAGCGTGGTTTTTCTCATCCACATTGTTCTCTGAACAAAGTCCCTGCCCTATCCAAAATCTCTCAGCGTGGCTGCAGAGAGAACTTGACTCCCGCTGCCCTGCACGGCTGCCCAATCGCTCCCCTTCCTCCCCCTGCTCCCCTTCTTCCTCCTCCCACCCCAGTCTCCCAGCCCCCCCCCCCAAGCTGGGAGAAGCCCGGCTCCCTCCCTCCACTGTCTATTGGCTTCCCTAAATTTCAGCAATCTGTTTTCCTTCTTATAGATCCATCATGTTTTCCACCATCCAGATTATAAGATCATAAATCCCTCAGGGACAATTTGGGTTTCTTTTCTTTTCTTTTTTCTTTTTGGGTCACACCCGGAAATGCACAGGGGTTACTCCTAGCTCTGCACTCAGGAATTACTCCTGGCGGTGCTCAGGGGGACGATACGGGATGCTGGGAATCGAACTCGGGTCGGCCGCATGCAAGGCAAACGCCCTACCCGCTGTGCTATTGCTCCAGCCCCAATTTGGGTTTCTTTCGCTTTCTCTTCACTTCCTCCTGGGATGTCCCGCAGAATGCCCTTAAGTGTTATATTTTTAAAGGGGCGACAGCAGGGGGGTGTAGGGGCATGCTTTGCGTGCACCCAACCCTATCCTAGTTTGATCCCCAGGACCCGCCTGAACCCCTGAGCACGGCCAGGGTGTCCCGGGAGGCTCCTGGCATCACTGCACCCTGGGTCCTTGCATTGTTCACTGAGGGGGCCTCCTGAGCACTGCTTGAGATATCAAAAAAAGGGACTATTTCCTGAGAGTGAGGTAGGGCGTGGTTTCTCTGCCCATCTCTGGCGATGCCAACATGGGTAAGACGTGTGGATTCCATGTTACACACTATGAAGGGGTTCAGGTACCTGCCTGCAGCGACAGGAGCCCAGATCATAAAGGGAAGGGGTAGGCCTGGCCCTGCTCACCGCTGCCCTCAGTCCAGGAGAACTAACCTGCAGTGGATGGTCCATAAATGCCCGAAGGAGGCAGGGAGGAGGGCTGCGGCTGGAGGGACAGCCCTGGACGCTGAGTGCAGGACTTGTGTCTGCACACAGGGGTCTGGGTCTGGGTCTGGAGTGACTCTGAGCACCAATACTGGAGCAGTGCATTTTTTGAGTGTGACTCCTCAAAAAGGAAGAAAGGAAATGAGGGAGGGAGGGAGAAAGGGAAGGAGGGAGGGAGGGAGGGAAGGCGGGAGGAAGGGAAGGAAGAGAGTGGGAAGATGGATAGAGAGCCAGAACGGGAGAGGGAGAAATGGCAGGAACAGTGAGAGAAAGGAGGGTGGGAAGGAAGGAAGGAAGGAAGGAAGGAAGGAAGGAAGGAAGGAAGGAAGGAAGGAAGGAGGGAGGGAGAGAGGGAGGGAGGGAGGAAGGAAGAAAGGAAGGAAGGAAGGAAGAGAAGAGGGAGGAAGGAAGGAGGGAAGGAGAGAATAGGGAAGAAGGGAAGGAAGGAAGGAGAGGAAGTAAAGAAGAGAGGGAGGGAGGGAGGGAGGAAGGGAAGGAGGGAAGGAGGGAAGGAGGGAGGGGAGAGGGTGGGAGGAAGGAAGATGGATAGAGAAAGAGGAAGAAGTGGCAGAAACAGCGGGAAGGAGGAGGGGAGGGGAGAGCAGAGCACAGGCTTCTCCCTTCCAGAGCCTTCCAAGCCCCAAACTCCATGCCACCACCTGCCCCCCACCCCCAGCAGATGCCGAATCACCCAGGAGAGCTGCCCCACTAGGGTTCCTCTCTCCCGCCTCCCCTTCTGCCCCCAAGCCCCGACCAGCAGCCCCCAAGAGCCCTTTCTAGCACCCATGATCACCTTCCACACCCCCACTCCTTTTAATTGCCTAAGACCCCTTCTCCCCAGCTGCCCCTCCTACCTCCCACGACCCCCTGCAGCTGTACCCCCCATCAGCCTCCCGGGACCCCCTGCGACTCCCCGAGGCCTCCTCCCACCTTCACAGCAGCTGTCACTGTGGCTAAGCCCCAAGAGCACGATTTGGGGGCTGGAGCCATGCCTTGCACCTGGCCCACCTGGGTTCAATCCCCAGCACCCCCAGAGGACCCCCTTGAGCCCTGTCCAGGAGTGATCAGTCCAGCCATAGCATGACTTTGGGAAAATGCAGGAACAAGCGGGGTCTCCCTGACTGATCAAGGGGGGACCCTTGGCTGGAAAGCCCAGGAAGATGCTGGCCTGGGGACTCGGTGGCCTCCCAAAGCATCCCAGAGACCCCCAAGGACAAAGAGGCGCGGATGGATTTGGGGGTGTGAGTGTGCGAGTGAAGAGGCTCCAGCAGGGGCCGGGCAGGGGCGCTGTCTGCAGGCGGGCCCCCCCTTTTGTTGGAGTCTATAAATAGCTGCTAACTGAACAGCTGTGACCCCAAAAGTGTTTCTTGGGCTGTTGCTGTCGCCCTTCCTTTCCGCCCCAATTTAGAGTGAAGACGGAGCTTCCTCCCTCCTGCTCCCCATCTGCCCCTCTGGCAGAGATCAGACTCTGGGGGTGGGGGCTTCCACATTGCCTGGCCTGCTGCGTGCTAGTCAGCCCCCCGGGAGCCAGCCCCCCTTCCTGCCTAGCTCCCTTCCCTTAGCAGACCCATCATGGGTGAGGTGGGGCAACCACCTGCCTTGCCTCATTCCTTTTCTTTTTTCTTTTTTTCTTTTTTTGTTCTCAGGGGCCACACTTTGGCAGGGCTCAGGGCTTCCTCCTGGCCTCTGTGCTCAGGAGTCACTCCGGCAATTTTCAGGGATCCTATATGGGCCCAGAGATCGAGCTGGGGTCAGATGCGTGCAAGGCAAACATCTTATGCCCTATCTGTCTCTGGACCTGCAGGTTTTTTTCCACTTATTTATTTGTTTAGAGGGCCACAACTGACTCAGAGATTATTCCTGCTCAGAGATTATTCCTGCTCTGCACTCAGGGATCACTCCTGTCGGTGCTCAGGGGACCTTATGGGATGGCGGGGATCGAATCCGGGTTGGCTGCATGCAAGGCAAATGCCCTCCCTCTCGCTGTGCTATCACTCTGGCTCCTCAAGGTCATTTTTATTTTAAAGATTTTATTATTTTATTATTATTATTTGCTATTTGGGTCACAGCTGGCGATTCTCAGGGGTTACTCCTGGCTTTGCACTCAGAAATTACTCCTGGCGGTGCTTGGGGGACCCTATGGGATGCTGGGAATCAAACCTGGCTTGGCTGCATGCAAGGCAAACATCCTCCCCTGCTGTGCTCTGGCCCCATCCTCAAGGTCATTTTTAAGGGCAAGTACTCCTGGGAATGCCAGCCGCTAATGCCGGGGTATAAATTTTCAGCTGGTGGAGAACTTAGCCTCCCTCACCTCTTTTAAGGCAGAAACCCAAGGCCTGGAGACATGGGTCGCAGTCACCCTGATGAAGAGCAGAGACGGAGCTCAGCTTCCCAGGGCTGTGGGCTCCTTAGCAGCTGCCTGACAATCTAAATATGGTCAGAAGTAAAGATTCCTTTTTTGGCGCTTGTTTTGGGGCCACTGCTGGCGGTATTCAGGGGCTTCTTGCTGTGGTGGAGGGGGCTGGGGATTGGGGTTCCTCTTGCTGGTAGACTGGGAACCTACAGGACCAGGGATAAACCCTGGCCCCTGCATACAAACTATGCCCCCAGCCCCCTCAACCATCTCCCCCTGGACCAGCAGTAAAGTTTCTCTTCTTCCCCTCCGTCCCCCATAGTAAATATTCTTTTTCTTTTCTTTTCCTTTCTTTTTCTTTTTGGGTCACACTCGGCGATGCACAGGGGTTACTCCTGGTTCTGCACTCAGGAATTACCCCTGGTGGTGCTCAGGGGACCATATGGGATGCTGGGAATCGAACCCGGGTTGGCCGCATGCAAGGCAAATGCCCTACCCGCTGTGCTATTGCTCCAGCCCCACGTAAATATTCTTTCAGAACTTCCTGGCCAATGGATCTCTCTTGTGAGCACGCACCCTGTTCCCTGCAAAACAAACAAACAAACCCCTACCATAGTACAGTGAAAAGAGATGAGGATCAACAAACCCCAGGTACGTAACTGCATCCCATTTCATCTCTGTGTCTGATAGGGCCAGAGAGACAGTACAAGGGGGTAGGTCGATTCCTGGGTTTGATCTTTGACCCCACAGGCCTCATCTGAACCCCACCACAAGTGTTCTATCACTGAGTGCAGAGCCAGGAGGAAGCCTTTAGTATCACTAGGTGTGGTCTGTGACAGCCAAAAGAAGAGGTAATTCAATAGCAACCTGGCTCTGCGTGATCTTTGAACTCCACATCATTGTTGCGTGTCCGTAAACTGTGCTCTTCCCCAGCCTCACAGATTAAAGTGCTCGAAGGAGCACCAACACCAAGTTGTGGGGCTGAGTTTGCCTGGGGGTGGGGGGGGGTATCTTGCTTGTTGTCCTGGAATTTGTCTCATCTCATCACTTCCAGTGAGAACGCAAGGTGCTTTCCTAATTTCCCTTCAAGACAAGCCTCAGTGAGGCAATCACCTTAAATTTCCCAGGCACGGGCACAGAGAGCCTTAAGTAGGAAGATTTCCAGTACTACAGCACACTTCGGGGACAGAGGGAGGGCGACAAGACCAAAAAATTGGAGTTTCTCGGTTGGTGACTTCACCATAATAATCCGAGGTACACTGAGGCAGGAGAGCACCACACAGGACTGAGAGGAGACCCTCATGGTGAGAATCCCCTCGTGGTGAGATCCTTGTGGTGGATACATGGTTTAGGGGTCTAGTATAGACACTTATTAACGTACTCATTGTTTCAGGGGTCCCATTCCCCTTCCCACCTAGAAAACGGGAGGGTTTGGGTCCTTCTGTTCTGGTCAGGCCACACTTTGCATCTCCACCTGGCTCCCAGAATGGGCTGCTCAGAGCTTCTGCCTCTGACTGACTCTCGGTTCCCCACTGCTCAGTTACCTGCTCACGTTTCTAACTTTCTGATCACTACAACAGATCAAGATAAGACATTTCTAGTGCGAAGCGAAAAGAGTCAGAAAGAGAGGGACAGGCATAGAAAGACTGCATTCATCTGGGGAACATAAAGTAACAAAATAGGAGACTAACACCCAAGAATGGCCGAGATAAGTACCAGGAGGTTCACTCCATGGCTAGGAGGCCAGCCGCACATGCTAGGGGAAAAGGCAGCTCAGATAGAGAAGGGAGCACCAAATAAAGGGTGTTGGGAGGATCCTCCCAGGATGGGAGATGCATGCTGAAAGTAGACTATAGACCGAACATGATTGCCACTCAATGCCTCTTTTACAAACCACAGAACCCAAGATGAGAGAGAGAACAAAAGGGAATTCCCTGCCACAGAGGTGGGGTGGGATGGGGGGATGTGGGGGGTGGGAGGGATACTGGGATCCATGGTGGTGGAGAATGGGCACCGGTGGAGGGATGGGTATTTGATCATTGTATAACTGAAACCCAAGCACAAAAAATTGTACGCATACAACTGTACCTCATGGTGTTTCACTAATAAAAAAATTTTTTTAAAAAAGACATTTCTAGTGGGCTAGAGCAATAGCACAGTGGGGAGGACGTTTGCTTTGCATGCTGCCAATCCGGGTTTGATCCCTGGCATCCCATATGGTCCCCCGAGCACCGCCAGGAGTAATTCCTGAGTGCAGAGCCAGGAGTAACCCCTGAGCATCGCTGGGGGTGACCCAAAAAGAAACAAAATGATATAAGACATTTCCTAATGCCAAGGGTACAAGGGTACAGGAGAATCAGAGAAAAACCCTTCTGGATGACCCGCTGACACTCAGTCCAGTGGGACAGCTTCAAGGTCAGCGCTGGGTTCCAGATCAGAGGTGTTTGCGCGACTCGGAGTTGTTTTCAAAGGTCTCATTCCCGGTCCGAGGAAGCAGGACGTGATTCATAGATCATATCCCGTCCTCCTGCACAAGCTGACATTTTGAAAGACAACTGTTACATCACCCTTCGCCGCGGGCCTAGCGGAACAGAACTTTTATCTGCCATCACCTTTCTTTTTTTTTTTTTCTCCCTCCCTCTCAACATTTTTCTTGTGGTAAAATGTACCTCACCCCACCTTGAGCCTCTTAACTGTTTCTGCGGGGCAACTCAGAGGGATCCGAGTGGCAGACGCGGCCCCCCTCTGGCCTCTACACGTGTTCTAGCTCACTACCTCCCTGGCCCTGTTTCTCATTGCCACAGATGGGAGCACTGATGGGGTGCAAATCGAAGGATTTTTTTTTAAATAGCAATTTCACTCCATGTCTTCCACGGCATCCAAGTTCCATGTGGAACATCGCAAAATCATTCTAGCATCAAATTGCTTTTTAATTGTGAAGGTTCGGTAGGACATAAAAACTAGACGCCACAGACTCGATACCTGGCTTGCTTCCTGTCCGTCACGGTTTCATCCTCCTCGCCACTCCTGGCTGATCTCAGATCATCCCTCTGTTGGTGTCTCTAGGTTTCTGTCCTTGTCCCCAACGGGACAGGAAGCGGGGAAAGAAGTGGACAGGAAGGGGGGACAGGTAGGGGAACAGAAGGCTGGACTGGGAAGGAGCAGGGAGTATTCCGAATCTGGAAATCCACTCCCTGATGACCACGTACATATGTAGGTGGCCCGGAGCCAGTCCCTGGCAAGGTCCCCTGAGCACTATCCAGGAGTAACCTCCCAGCACAGAGCCAGGAAGAGCCCCTGAGCACCACAAAACCAAAACATACTGTGTGACCACAAAACCAAAACATATAAACAAACAAATAGAAAAAAACCCGCAGCAGGGGCTGGAGCAATAGCACAGTGGGGAGGGCGTTTGCCTTGCATGCGGCCAATCCAGGTTCGATCCCCTAGGGTCCCCCGAGCACCACCAGGAGTAATTCCTGAGTGCAGAGCCAGGAGTAACCCCTGTGCATCCCCGAGTGTGACCCAAAAAGAAAAAAACAAAAAACCCGTAGCATCTGTCTAACTGATCCTGGGTGACCCCACACCCCTCTGCTCCCTGGGTAGGGCCTCAGTGATTATTGGGGTTCTGGGAAGCCAACGTCAGGCTGCCTTTGGGGAACGGGTGGGCTGAGACGCCCCAGCCTTGCCTGTGAGCATGCAAGACCCTCGATGGTTGATTCTGTGACATGAGAAGTTTGGGAACAATCCCTCCACCCTGGGATGTGGGATAGTGAGAGTCTCAGTGTTCATTTACCGGGGCCCCTAAAGGGAGCAGGAACCCAAGAAAACTGCTTACTCAGACCAACCGCTCTGATGCTCAGGAAGACAGCGGCTACCAGGGAAACAGGAGGCGAACACCCCTTGGGGCCGCGGGACTGGGGCGCTGCGGAGGGGAGCAGCGTGCTGGGAAGGGGCCCGGGCTTGGTGGCAGAGGGGACCGGCCTGAAACCCTCCCTGGCTGCTTTCTGACAGTGAAGCCTTATCTATTGCAGAGGCAGCCTTGGCGTCAGAGGGGCGAAATAAGGACTGTTAGGGCCACGGGGTGTGCCGGGGGTGGAATGCTTGTATGAGGCTGGGGGTGATCCCTGGCCACACACACACACACACACACACACACACACACACACACACACGCACACGGAGTTTCAAAATCATCTAAAAGTCAGTGGCGATGGAAGGAGGAATGGGGGGACGGAGGGAGAGGAAGAGGAAGAAGGAGAGAGAGAGACAGAGAGAGACAGGGAGAGGAAGGAGAGGGAGAGAGAGAAAGAAAGGGACAGAGGAAGAGAAAAAGGGAGAGAGAGAGAGAGAGAGAGAGAGAGCGAGAGAGCGAGAGGGAGCAGTGTCTGCCACAGAGCCAGTGGGGGGTAGGAGGGAAGTTGGGGACATTGGTGGTGGGAAATGTACGCTGGTGAAGGGACGGGTGTTGGAACATTACATAACTGAAACCCAATCACGAACAATCTTGCAATTGTGCATCTCACTGTGATTCAATACAAATTAGATAGATAGATAGATAGATAGATAGATAGATAGATAGATAGATAGATAGATTGCTCAAAAACAAAGAAAAAAACCAATGGCGAGTCAGACTTCACCTGCTGGTCCAGGAGCTGGGCGTGGGGCCCCCAGAAGGGCCCCCGGCTGGTTTCCGGTTCAGCCCCACCATCGTAACTCTTCCTTCCACTGCTGGCTCTGCACAGAGAGAACTTGCTGAAACAAGCAAACAACAACAACAACAAATTAAAAAATGGGGCCGGCAAGCACAAAAAATTGTAAATCTACAACTGTACCTCATGGTGTTTCACTAATAAAAAAAAATTTAAAAACAAAATGAAAAAAAAATGGGGCCGGAGAGATAGTACAGCGGGGAGGGCGTTTGCCTTGCACATAACCAACTTGGGTTCGATCCCCATCATCCCATATGGTCCCCTGAGCACCTCCGGGAGTAATTCCTGAGTTCAGAGCCAGAAGTAACCCCTGAGCATCGCTGGGTACAGCCCCCTGCCCAAAGATAGAAAACAGACTGGCGGAGGAATAGCAATATGGAGCACCAAGCACAAAAATTTGTAAATCTACAACTGTACCTCATGGTGTTTCACTAACAAAAATTTTTTAAAAAAAATGTAAATGATGGAGAATGCACACTGGTGGAGGGATGGGTACTTGATCATTGTATAACTGAAACCCAAGCACAAAAATTTGTAAGTCTACAACTGTACCTCCTGGTGTTTCACTAATAAAAATTAAAATAAATAAATAAAGTGGGCAGTTGGATGCATCTTGACCTTACACATATATGTACCCGCACCATCATCAACGCTGCAACACCTGGTCCTGCCCCCAACCCATCCTCCCCACCCCCACCCCAGGCCACACTGATGGGCTTTTGCTCACCAGGTTTTAGTTTCCTCTTTCCAGAACATTCTAGCATGGTGCTGGGCAATAGGCAATAAGGAGAGACATGTTGGACAGTCTGTTGACTGTTGGTTTCTGCCCTTTCCCTTGGAGTGTGGCGTGAGACTTGGAGGGGGGGGGGGGGGACGGTGCCGTGTGGTCAATGATTCTGTTTCATGGTGGAAAATGGCTACTTGGCAGTGTGCCCATTTGCCTGTGGGTGGACTTCTGGTACCTTAGGCTCCGGGCAATAAGCGGGTGGCTGTGACCACTGCTCAGGTCTCAGGCCAACGTGTCTTGAGGGTGGCTTTCAAGAAGTCAAAGACAGGGACTGGAGCAATAGCACAGCAGGTAGGGTGTTTGCCTTGCACGCAGCCGACCTAGGTTCAATTCCCAGCATCCCATATGGTCCCCTGAGCACAGCCAGGAGTAATTCCTGAGTGCATGAACCAGGAGTAACCCCTGTGCATCGCCGGGTGTGACACAAAAAAAGCAAAAAAAAGAAAAAAGTCAGAGACATCCATTTTGTGGAAGTGGAATCTGTCACAAGAGGCTTATATTCCCATTGGCTCCCCTGCATTTTAGACAGTGGAATGGTCAGATAATAAACAAGTATTATAATTAATAATTTCGATTCCTCCGCCCCTCTCGGAGAGCCTGGCAAGCTACCGAGAGTATTCGATATGCCAAACACAGTAACAACAAAGTCTCCAATGGAGACGTTACTGGGCCCGCTCGAGCAAATCGATGATCAACGGGAGGGCCTATTTTTTTTTATAATTAATAAACAAGTCCGTTAAATGGTCGGTACTAAATAGGGTGATTCAACCTCCAGAGCAACAAATGTATCACTGAGGTCTCCCTCCCCCAAGTCTAGAAATACACGTGAGAGGGTGACCACAGACACTGGGCTTTCCCCCACCACGACGGGGACGTCCAGTTGCTTCCCATTTAAATGTACTTCACATGAAAAAGCGTCTAGGGGCTGAGGGAAATAGATTGGAAATGTAACTCACAATGGCTCAAAGCGAACGCACCTTGTTCCCTGAGCTTAGGGGACCCCCCTCAGCCAGCACAAAGGAAGGAGGGGTCACCTTGATGTCGGAGCTTCTTCTGAAGAACAGCTCCACAGCCTGACAATGCTGTCGCCTCACTTGGGAGAGCACAGCCAAGAATAAAAACAGTTACATTAACCCGGGACTGTTTCTCTTCGCCCCATCTTTTTTCTTAATAGAAACAGAAAAGCGTTTCAAATATTGGTCACCGGCAGCTTTTCTAAGGGTTCTTCAACCATCACGAACGGTAACAGAATGAGTAGAAGGATTCCTCTCCCGTCTGTTGCAAACACGCGTGGTTTGTCGGAGAGTTTAATTCTTTGCTCATAGCGCTTTTTTTTATTATTCACAGAATTTTGAATTCTATTTTTATTTTCTGTCTGTTGCAACTCCCCTTATTATTTTGTGTTTATTTTGCTTTGCTTGGGGCCATGCCCAGCTGTGCTCAGAGCTCACTCCTGGCAGGGCTCAGGGGATGATTTGCAGTGCTGGGAGCGGAAGTCAACACAAGCGCCTTCCTCACTGGACTATCTTTGTGTCCCATTATTATATTATTTCCTAGATTTAATTTTTATAAAACATCTCAACCTTAATCTCCAGAGGATAAATGTTCTGTTAACACGCCTTTTCTCTTTTTTTTAATCATCATATGTTATTGATTGGACTTGGGTTTAGAATATTATAAAATTTCAAGAGTATGACATCATGCCTTCGTAAAAAAATGGGAGACTAACACCCAGGAGTGGCTGAGATTAGTACCAGGAACTTTGCTCCATGACTTGGAGGCCAGCCACACGTGCTAGGGGAAAAGGAAGCTCAGATAGAGAAGGGAGCACCAAATAAAGGGTGTTGTGAGGATCCTCCCAGGGTGGGAGAAGCATGCTGAAAGTAGACTATAGACCAAACATGATTGCCACTCAATGCCTGTCTTGCAAAACACAGGACCCAAAAGAAGAGAGAGAGAACAAGGGGGAATGCCGTGCCACAGAGGCAGGGTGGGATGGGGAGGATGGGGGGTGGGAGGGATGCTGGGACCCGTGGTGGTGGAGAATGGGCACTGGTGGAGGGATGGGTACTTGATCTTTGTATAACTGAAACCCAAGCACAAAAATTTGTAAGTCTATAACTGTACCTCATGGTGTTTCACTAATAAAAAAAATTTAAAAGAAAAATTTCAAGAGTATGACATCATGCCTCCATAAACCACTCTTTTCAAAAATTTCATGGCAATCCTCTTCAGGTGAATATTTGCGGGTGACTTTATTTTTTTTTTTTTGCGGGGAGAGTCACACCCAGCGACGCACAGGGGTTACTCCTGGCTCTGCACTCAGAAATTACTCCTGGCGGTGCTGCGGAACCATATGGGATGCTGGGGATCGAACTCAGGTCGGCCACGTGCAAGGCAAACGCCCTACCTGCTGTACTCTTGCCCCTTGAGGGGGACTTTTAAATGTTCAACCTTGAGGTGGAGGGATAGTCCAGTGGACAGGGCACTTGCCTTGCATGTGACCAGCTCGGATTCTAACCGCAGCACCCAATGGGGTCCCCTGAGCCTCCCTTGGAGAGACCTGTGGGTGGGTTCCCTGAGCACCACTGGCGTGTCTGAAAAAAAAAAACAATAAAATAAAATGAAATTTTCAATCTTACTTCACCCTAGAAGCATCACCTATGCAGCATTCCTGTTGGGGCTGGGAGAACAGCTTCTGATCTGTAAAGTCACAGTCTTTGCGTCTTATACTTCAAGCTGCCTTTGCACCCAACCTCTCCCTGGTCCCCTGGATGTTGCACAACTCCTCAACAAGGAAGGGGAAGCTGGGGGTGCAAAGCCAATTTCAGACGCGGTCCGCAGCACCCCGGAACTCTGCTCAGCCTTGATCATCAGCCCCTCCGACCTCAAATAGCACAGAGATGCCTCATTCATTTGGGAAATGTTTTTTTTTTATTTTTAGAATATTTAAATTTTGTTGGTTTGGGGTCCACCCCTGGTGTGCTCGGGAGTTACTCCTGACTCTATACTCAGGGATCATGCCTGGTGGGGATCAGGGGGCCCTCGGGGATCCTGGGGATGGAACCTGGGTCGCACGCATGCAAGGCAAGTATCCTACCTACTGAACTACCTCTCAGTGCCTGGGAAATGTTTTCAGAAGACAACACTCACTTCTGAAATCTCTTATTTATTTTTATTTATTTATTTGCTTTTTGTGTCACACCCAGCGATGCTCAGGGGTTATTCCTGGCTCTGCGCTTAAGAATTAGTCCTGTTATAGACCAAACATGATTGCCACTCAATGCCTCTTTTGCAAACCTCAACACCCAAAAGGAGAGAGAGAACAAAAGGGAATGCCCTGCCACAGAGGCAGGGTGGGATGGGGTGGATGGGGGATGGGAGGGATGCTGGGACCCGTGGTGGTGGAAAATGGGCACTGGTGGAGGGATGGGTACTTGATCATCATATAACTGAAACCCAAGCACAAAAATTTGTAAGTCTACAACTGTACCTCATAGTGTTTCACTAATAAAAATTAAAAAAAAAAAAAAGAATTAGTCCTGGCGGTGCTAGTGGGGACCACATACGATGCCAGGGATTGAACCCGGGTCTGCTGCGTGCAAGGCAAATGCCCTACCCACTGTACTATGGCTCTGGCCTGCCTCTCACTTCTGAAAATTTTTGGGAATGTTTTCCGAAGTGGGAAAGATGGGGTGGGATAGAAACCTCCCAGGCTTCAGTTGGAATGAATTTGGGTTTTTTTTTTTTCCAAGCCTCTGGGAAAAACAATTAAAACAAAGCCCTGGTTGGTGATCAGGAGAATTACATCTAGGATCAGGTCAGAGAGAGCACAGCTGGCCAGATGTGCACAAGCCTGTCCCGACCATGTGCTCTGCCACCAGGCAGACAGACTCAGGCTGGGAGGTCTCATCTCTAGCAAGCCCAGTTAGTAGGTTCCAAGAGAAAACTCAGATGAAATTATGCCTTTGCAGGAGGGACATTTTTTTTTTTTTGGCTCTTATGAATCCCAGTTGTGGAACAAGCAAAGTTCGTGGTTACTATAGATGGGATTTTTTTTCTTTCTTTTGAGTTAAAAAAAAAAAAACACTTTCCCACAATGAAGAGGCCCGGCTTTGATAATGCTTGAAACCTACTTTAAAATGAACAATGAACGGCTTTCAAAATGAGTCAGGCTTTTTATTTTGACAACTCGGTCCTCTCGTTTGAAAGTCTACAGGGCAAACCACTGCCCCAAATGTACACGCCACCGATCAGTGACAGCCATCCGGACTCGATCCCCACCCCCCCCCATACACACACACACGCTGTGGTCCGATCACAGATCTCTATCTGCACCCACATGTGCAAACACGCACGCCCCCAAATGCTCTCCTGCATACAGCTTCCTCCGGTCATCCAGAGACTGGCATCTCTCCCGTGGCCATCAAAGTCCCTCCACCTCATTCTTTTTTAATGACTGAAATGCACTAAACCACTTCCCCTGACATCTCCTTGTCTGGCTGTACCATTAATTATTCAACCACCCCCTCGGTGGAGGCCATCAAGGTGGTCAGCACAATTGATGAGTCCTTGCAGCAGCCCGGAGAGACCTGGAGTCAGCTCCCAGCTACTGGGCCTTATGACCTCCCTTGGGTAGGAGAATGCATGGGAGTTTTATTTTCTACAACTGCTTTGAAATATGGGCTGTCCGTTGGAATAAGAGTGCAGCGGAAGACAGCGCCCGCTCGGGAACGAGCCTTGGGAACCCCTATCAGGGCCCCCGGGTCTCATGTTCACCCCCCACCGCCATCAGAGTATGCTGAGAAGGCAGCTTCCAGCCCTCCAGTTGCAGAGCAGCGTGTGTGGCTGTGTCTCTCTGGTTCTCTTCTCTGCAGATTGCTCTGAGCCTGGCCCTGCTTTCTGCATCCGGAACCTCTAACACACACACACACACACACACACACACACACACACACACGGCGAGCTCACAGCTTGCCCTGGGTCCATCAGTCCCTTGTCAGGATCCTGCTCTTGGAATGATAGGAACTAAGGGCAACTGAGGCTTAAGTCAAGTAAATATGGATGCCTGAGAGCTGAAAGTAAATATTATTTTGGAGTCACTTAACTCCCATGTGATAGAACATAGCATGAGCTGTCTTCCTGTGTCTCTACAAAAAGGACATTGCTAAAGAAACCATACAAATTATATAAAGGAAAGAGGAAAGCAATACAGGATTATTAGTTGTGCCTCAGTTGTACTGTTGTTGAAGTGGCTCAATACATCTTAAGCTCCCTGCGGGAGCAGCAAACACAACCCAGTGTTATCCAACAGTTGAGCCCCGTGTTTGCGCTGCAGCAAATCTCACCATTGTTCACCTGTCAGGAACCCCGTCTTCCCAGCGAAGGCTCCTCAAAGGGGCCCCGTCTTACTGAAGAGTTTGAGATGCTGAGTATTAAGCCCAAGAGGCGGGATTTAAGCAGACACATTTGTTCTCACCAAACAACAGCAATGACCAATTTAGCTGAGCACATACTATCTTCTGGGTCCTGTGATAAGGCCACTTTCCACATCTCTTCACTTCAGATTCTTGGGCAATTCCTACAGGCCTGCAGGAAAACCCTCACCAAGAGCTCCAGCTTCAAAGGTGTCTCTAACAAGCAGGTTTAGGCAGCCCCAATTCTCTGATGCCCACTTTCTATGGGGCATTTTGTCAATACCATTCACAACTACTAAAGTGCTTTCGTTCCTGAAGAATTGCTCTCGCTAAAATATAGTTGGGGCCACACCTTCAGCAAAGGCGCATTTCTTAAGAAACAGAGCAATGAAATTTCCTGTGGCTTGTGCACAGAGACGCTGAGAAAGCCGTTCCAGGTCAGAGACAGGCTCTTAGGCCGCAGGGTTCCGGGGTTCTGGTACCTTTGTTCTTAAGTCGTAAGGCCTGGAGGTGGCTTGGATTAGCCCACTAAGGTGACCCCATTATTAATATGGGGAGGGACTGGGAGTCAGGGCCCCCCATTCTTGGAATGCCTCTGAGTTATGTCATTCACTTATTCCCCTTTTTCATTCCACTGGGGAGATAAGGCAATAACGCATCCAAAGAAAGAGAAACTTGGTGTGCTCCTACTGGAATTTCAGTATTGTGGAATCTGGGGGTGTCATGTGGTCACATATGCAGTCACACTGTCCCCAAACTTCAGGATCCGTAGAACTGATGGGAAAGTAACATAGAAGCCAACTAAACTCAACAAACAAAAACAACACAGAAGGCTCAACTAGCAACAGCCAGCTTAGTAAGTCCTCAGACAACTAGGTGGTGACATTAAACGATTTTCAATTCACAAGTTTTTCTCTTACCTAAATACCTATGATAATTCTTGAAGCTATTTGGTTGTAATCAGCAATATAAAATTAATTATTGTGTGCCTGCTATAGGGGGAGGCTTGGGGGGTGGTTGGTGAAATAGGAACTGTGATGGAGGGAAGGTTACTCTGGTGGTGGATTTGGTGTTGAAACATCGAAAGTCTGTATTACATGTTTGTAAACCACGGTGTTAAAATAAAATATTTAAAAAAAAAAACAGAAGAAGGGGCTGGAGTGATAGCACAGCAGGGAGGGCGTTTGCCTTGCACGCGGCTGACTCGGGTTCGATTCCTAGCATCCCATATGGTTCCCTGAGCACCACCAGGAGTAATTCCCGAGTGCAGAGCCAGGAATTAGCCCCTGTGCATCACCGGGTGTGACCCAAAAATTAAAAATAAAATAAAATTTTAGGTCCTCCTGTTGATCGTCGATTTGCTCGAGCGGGCCCAGTAACCTCTCCATTGGAGACTTTGTTGTTACTGTGTCTGGCATATCGAATACTCTCGGTAGCTTGCCGGGCTCAAATTTAAAAAACAGAAGAAATATTTTTACAACTTTAAGATGAGTATAGATTTTGTAGGACAACAAAAAGCACAAGCTACTGACTGAAAACAAAGTTGATGTGCTGGATTTTATCAGAATTAAAATTTTTGTGTTCTTGGTTAGGAGATGTATAACTCAGTGGTATGATGCTTGCTTTTCATGCATGAGACTGGGTTCCATTCCTGGTAATGTAAAAATAAATCAGTAAAATAGAAAGCAAGAAAGCAAGCAAGCAAGAAAGCAAGGCACGGAGCTGGAGTGATAGCACAGTGGGTAGGGTGTTTGCCTTGCACGTAGCCAACCCGGGTTCGATTTCCAGCATCCCATATGGTCCCCTGAGCATCACCAGGAGTATTTCCTGAGTGCAAAGCCAGGAGTAACCCCTGAGCATCGCTGGGTGTCACCCAAAAAGCAAAAATAAAAAGAAAAGAAAAGAAAAGAAAGCAAGGCAGCAAGAAAGAAAGAGGAAAGAAAGAAAGGGAGAAAAGAAAAGAAATAAAGAAAAAAGAGAGAAAGAAAGAATTAGGAAGAAAGAGAAAAAAGAAAGAAAAAGAGAGAGAGAGAAAGAAAGAAAGAAAGAAAGAAAGAAAGAAAGAAAGAAAGAGGAAAGAAAGTGAGAGGAGAAAGAAAGAAAGAAAGAAAGAAAGAAAGAAAGAAAGAAAGGAAGGAAGGAAGGAAGGAAGGAAGGAAGGAAGGAGGTGGGGGGGTGCTGGAGTCATAGTACAGCAGCTAGGGTATTTGCCTTGCATGTGATCAACCCAGGTTCAATCTCCAGCATCTCATATGGTCCCCCAAGCACCACCAGGAGTGACTCCTAAATGCAACCAGGAGTAACCTGAGCATTGTATGATGTGACCCAAAAAGCCAAATAGAGAGAGAGAGAGAAGAAAAGAGAGACAGATTAATGAGAGAAAGAGAAAGAGAGAAAGGAGAGGGAGGAAGGAAGGAAGGAAGGAAGGAAGGAAGGAAGGAAGGAAGGAAGGAAGAAAGGGGGAAGGAAGGGAGGGGGGAGTGAGGGAGGGAGGGAAGGAAGGAAGGAAGGAAGGAAGGAAGGAAGGAAGGAAGGAAGGAAGGAGAGAGGGGGAGGGAGGGAGGGAAGGAAGGAAGGGAGGGAGGGAGGGAGGGAAGGAAGGAAGGAAGGAAGGAAGGAAGGAAGGAAGGAAGGAGAGGAAGGAAGGAAGGAAGGAAGGAAGGAAGGAAGGAAGGAGAGAGGAAGGAAGGAAGGAAGGAAGGAAGGAAGGAAGGAAGGAAGGAAGGAGAGAGGAAGGAAGGAAGGAAGGAAGGAAGGAGAGAAGAGAGGAAGGAAGGAAGGAAGGAAGGAAGGAAGGAAGGAAGGAAGGAAGGAAGGAAGGAGGGAAGGAGGGAAGGAGGGGAGAAGGGAGGGAGGGAGGGAGGAGGTCTCCCCATCTCTGCTTCTGGGGCGTCACCCCACAGGACACAGCCATTGCTTCGCTACTCCTTGGCTTGCTTTCTCAGCTCCCTGATCACTGGGCGCCAAAGTGCAGAGTCATTAGAAGCTGAACTGGCCGCAGTTGTGTAGGGCATTGTGCGTTTCCTAGCCTTGCCCTTCCCCGAAGCTCAGCCTTCCTTGGTTTGGGTCTATAGATGAGCTTGAGGGAATTTCCTGTTCCTTCTGGGACCCCCAGGCTAGCAAGCTGCCCTTCCTAATTAGGCTCTGCGCCTTGTAAAACCGCTTCTTGCCACCAGACAGGA
Organism: Sorex fumeus; assembly: GCF_029834395.1. Taxonomy (NCBI): domain Eukaryota; kingdom Metazoa; phylum Chordata; class Mammalia; order Eulipotyphla; family Soricidae; genus Sorex; species Sorex fumeus. The sequence continues at coordinate 251,917 of NW_026606150.1, forward strand.
GGCATGCTTGCTGTGTGGGCATGAGTCTGCGGCCACCAACCTGGCAGCTTGATGCCAATAAAATTCCTTCTCCACCTGTCGCCAGTTGCCTCTCTGTCCTCTCTGTCAACCACGAGCACCTGTGGGGCCAGAGGTCAGCGATGACAGAGGCAGGAAAGGTGACAAAACGGTGCCTGGAATACAGGTAGTGCTCAATCAATGATGCTCCAAGGCCCTGGGGCTAACTGCTCTCAAAGCTCCATATTTGCTTTTTGTTTTTAGTTTTCTGGGGGGCCCCAGAGGGGTTCTTGGCTCGGTGTTCAGGGGACCATGTAGTGCAAAGGATGGAGCCTGTGAATCCCAGAGACGAATGTCCTCCAGCCCCTGAGTCCTCCCCACGTCTACTTTTCATGTTTGGGAGGGGCATAGGGGGTTTGGTTTGGGGGTCACACCCAGTGGAGCCCAGGGGCTACTCTTGGCTCTGTGCTCAGGGGTCCCTCCCAGCCTCTCTGGGCTTCGCACACACCATGCTGGGGAGTCTTCTGCCTCTGTGCTCTCTGAAGAGCTAATTCCCTGGGCTTTGTCACTGTGTGGTGGGTCCCTTCCTTTCTTTCCCTCTGATCCTTTCTGGCCTGCACGTTGCTTGGTGATGGGAAATCACGCCACCAAGCTAATGGCGTGATTTCCTGCTGTGTTTTTCTTCGTGTGTGTGTGTGTGCGTGTGTGTGTGTGTGTGTGTGTGTGTGTTCCTTTTAAAACAAACTGGCTGCTTGGTTTTTTGTCCTTGGCTCCTTGGAGTTTTAAAAAGGTAGGAATGAGGGGCTGGAGAGATAGCACAGCGGGTAGGGCGTTTGCCTTGCACGCAGCCAACCCAGGTTCGATTCCCAGCATCCCATATGGTTCCCTGAGCACCGCCAGGAGTAACTCCTGAGTGCAGAGCCAGGAGTAACCCCTGTGCATCGCCAGATGTGACCCAAAAAGCAAAAAAAAAAAAAAAAAAAAAAGGTAGGAATGAGGGCCGGGAGTGATAGTACCATGGGTAGGGCATTTGCCTTGCACGCGGCAGGCCTGGGTTCAATCCCTGGCATCCCATATGGTATACCAAGCATCGCCAGGGGTGATTTCTGAGTGCAAAGCCAGGAGTAACCTTGAGCATCACTGGGTGTGATTTCCACCCCCCCCACCAACCACCACCAAAAAAAAAAAAGGTAAGAATAGTGCTGGAGTGATAGTACAGCAGGTAGGTCATTTGCCTTGCATGCAACTGACCTAGGTTCGATTCCCAGCATCCCATAGGGTCCCCCAGTCACTTCCAGGAGTGATTCCTGAGTGCAGAGCCAGCGGTAAGCTGCATCACCTCTGTGGCCCAAAAGAACCAAAAAATAAAATAAAATAAGCAAATAAATAAATAAAAAGGCAGGAATGAATTCCCTGCTTGTGTCCAAAGCAGAGAGGAGGTAGGTCCCCCCCACCCATGGCCCCCACAGGCCGCTGAGCCCTGGGGCTGGACCCCTCTCATCCTGCTCCCACGTGGCCTCACTGGTTCTGTTTGTCACCTCCTGTCACTTCCTACTGCCTCCCAGCCTGTACTTTTGATTTCTTTGTTGTGTGTGTCTGTGTGTTTCTGTGTGTGTCTGTGTGTGCACGTGTGGCGGCTGCGGAGGTGGTGTGTGTGTGGGGGGGGGGGGGTCACACCTACCAGTGCTGGGTTGTGGGTAGGCAGTGACAAGGGTCAACCCCAGGGTCTTACACGTGCTTGAGCTCTCCATAGTCCCCAGCTGGTGTCTTTTAATTTTTTTAATTTGTTTGGGGGGAGTCACACCCAGTGGTGCTCAGGGTTTACTCCTGGCTCTGTGCTCAGGGATCACTCCTGGTGGGCTAGGGGAAGCATAAAGGATTCTAAAGATCAGGTCTGCTACGTGCAAGGCAGATGCCCTACCCATTGTACTATTGTTCTGGTCCTTAGCATGTGCTTTTTTTTTTTTAAATTATTTTAATGAATCATGAGATACAGTTACAGACTTACAAATTTTCATGATTACACTTCAGTCATACAATGCTGGAGTACCCATCCCTCCAGCAGTGCCCATTCTCCACCACCAATGTTCCCAGAATCCTTTCTGCCACCCCCACCCCTTCCCACCCCCTGCCTCTGCGGCAGGCACATTCTCTCTCTCTCTCTCTCTCTCTCTCTCTCTCTCTCTCTCTCTCTCTCTCTCTCTCTCTCTCTCCTTTTGGGTGTTATGGTTTGCAATACAGGTACTAAAAGGCCATCATGTTTGGTCCATAGTCTACTTTCAGCGGCATGTACCTTTTTAAGGCCACTTAATCTAAAGGGCTTCTTGTTTTTTTTTTTCCCCCTCCATCATATATTAGGGACCACTAATATATGACTGTGCAGAGAGAGAGAGATTCAGAGACAGCAGCTGCAACCCGTCCCTCTCATTTTCCCTTAGGCTGTGTCCTGAATGGGAGATGGGGGTGGATTGAAGTCAAGAGAATGGCACCAGGGCTGGAGCGATAGCACAGTGGGTAGGGCGTTTGCCTTGCACGCGGCTGACCCGGGTTCAAATCCCAGCATCCCATATGGTCCCCTGAGCACCACCAGGAGTAATTCCTGAGTGCAGAGCCAGGAGTAACCCCTGTGCATCGCCGGGTGTGACCCAAAAAAAAGGAAAAAGAGAGAGAGAGAGAGAGAGAGAGAGAGAGAGAGAGAGAGGCACCAACACCCTTCCTGATCAGCCCCAATACACAGTTGGTCCTCAGAGCTGGTCACCCCCACATCAGCCTCTTTGGGCACCCCGGGAGCTGGCATGCAAGGGCCCCGGGTGTGATTCCTGCAACTTCTCCTCAGCACCACCAGCTGCAGTTCTGAGGAGGGGCCCCACCCCAAAATGAAAACTCAACATTCTAGCCTTTTTCGCAGAGTCCTTGTGTGGGGCTGAAGGGGTGCCTGCCCCCTCTCTGTCTCTCTAAGAGACTGTGTCACTCTCCTCTCACACTGGCCTCCGAGCCCACGCAGGAAGAGATGAATTATCACAGGCGCAGGCGGCAGTGTGGGCAGAAGCCCCTTATGACATAACCTTCTCACGAGCCGCCTTGGCTCTGGCCTCCGCTCACACCCACCCGGCTCGGCTCGTGCCTGGCCGCCTCTCCCTGCCCCAAGCTGCCCCGTGGGGGGTCAGAGTCCCGGTTTCCCGCTCTGGGGTGACTGCCTTCCCCAGACGCTCCTGCCAGCGCACAAAGTGAACCTTCCCCGCTGTCATGGGTCTGCAGGACATCCCGTTGGCAGACCCCAGACCCCCACCTTAAGAGGTGTGCCAAAGTTTGGGTTCCTGCAGAACCAATCAGCTCCCTTATTGATGGATTTGTTTAAATCTCCCCTACACAATCTGAAACCAGCACTTGAGAAAATGCACAAACAGCTACGAGTGTGTGTGTGTGTGTGTGTGTGTGTGTGAGAGAGAGAGAGAGAGAGAGAAATGGGGAGCACGTCTGTAAAAGCTGGGAGCACGGAGACCAGAGAGATAGTGCAGGAACTAAGACACTTGAGAGTTGCATGCAGCTGAGTGGATTTTGCATCCCCGGCGCTGCATATGGTCCCCCAAGTATCGTCAGCATTCACTTTTTAGCACAGACTCAGGAATAAGCCCTGGGCACTGCAGGGTGTGACCCCCCCCAAAACAGCGGGGAGCATATCAGTAAGATGGGAGTAAAGCAGGGAGCAGGTTTATGGATCATGGAGCTTTAGGTTACATCTGACAATGTTTAGGGCTTCCTCCTGGCTCTGTGCTCAGAGATCACTTCTGGGTGCGTTCGGGGGCACCGTATGAGAGGCTGGGGTCAGCTGTGTGCAAGGCAACCATCTCAACTCCATGGCATTATCTCCTGGGCCCATCTGTGGACACAAAACGAGTCCAGGAGCTGGAGTGGGCCAGGTAGGGGTCCAGGTCCCTCCTGACCACTTACTTCCCCTCCTAGCCAGGGCCCTGACCTCCCACCAGTCCTGTACCATGGCCTGGCCTCTACCCTCTTATATAGAGCAGGGAGAAGTCAACAGTGTGACCCGAGCAGCCGTGAATCCTGGAGACATGAGACCCAGCCTGGGCTGCTGTGGCTCCCAGACACAAGGAGGCCACCAGGGGAACAGCCACGGGAAACAGCCACTTTCGTAAGCAGACCGCAGTGAGCACGCATTGACAATAAGCTGTCGCGTGCACACAGACTAGAGCTGGCCCTTTTTTGTATCTTTGGGGTCACATCGAACTGCACTCAGGGCTTCCTCCCGGTCCTGCCCTCAGGAATCAGTCCTGGCCGGTCTCGGGGGACCATCTGCAGTCACCTGGATTAACTGCATGCGAGGCAAATGTCTCTCACCAGCACCCAAACTAAAAAGGCGACTTGCAAATGACACGGTGAAAACAACAATGGGGGTTGTTTGTGGCCCCCACAGCCGGCCCCACCCCCAACCCACCTGCACCCATCCAGAGGGTCACCCACGTGGGGAAAGATCGCAATTCTGTCCCGATACGCCTCCCCGCTCCCCACACACCACACTGCCGGGTGCTTGTGCCACAGTTTCTCAGGATCCAGTGCTCATCTCGACATCAGAGACACCACAGTCAGGACGGGGCAAAAGGTGTCCAGCTCCCACGCCCCAGAAAGGGCATTGCCTTGGGGGCTTTCTCTGGCTTCTTGGAAACCTCTGTGAAGGTGGGTTTCTGCTCTGTGCCCCCCCCTCCCCCCCGCGGGGTGATGAGCAAGGCTGAAATGAATGACTCTGCTCTGGACGATTGAAATCAGGAGTAACTCCGCCTCCTCCCGGCCCATCGTGCCTACACCCACCAGTTCCCAGGCACCTGGGAAGGGACCCAAAAAGCAGGAGAGGCCCCAGTGGGTCACACCGCACCCCCCACACCCCAGGCTCGAGGTGGGGGGAGGCAAACAAGTGCTTCCTTGCCCCCCCAAGTACATGTGGAGCTCCTGAACCAGGATCCGAAGGTGGAGGCAGAGACAAGATTCCACCAGCCTGCCTAGGCCCAAGAGAGCCCCCACGCCTCAAGCTCCCCAGCGGAAATGGGGGTCCACCCCAGGATACGGTTTGTGCAAACAACTCAGAGTGGTCGTGCATGGAGGTCAGGATTTGGGGACCCCTTCTCACCCACACTTCTCTTCCTCCAGGTCCCAGTGTGGAGTCCACACACACACACACACAGACACACACACAGACACACACACATGCACATGCACACACACAACACATGCGCACATGCACACACATGCACACATGTGCACACACATGCACACACATGCACACACGTGTACACACGTGTACACACGTGCATGCGCACACGCATGCACACGCACACACACGCAACACATGCGCACATGCACACACGTGCACACATGTGCATACACATGCACACACATGCACACGTGTACACACGTGTACACACGTGCATGCGCACACGCATGCACACGCACACACACGCAACACATGCGCACATGCACACACGTGCACACATGTGCACACACATGCACACACATGCACACACGTGTACACACGTGTACACACGTGCATGCGCACACGCATGCACACGCACACACACGCAACACATGCGCACATGCACACACGTGCACACATGTGCATACACATGCACACACATGCACACGTGTACACACGTGTACACACGTGCATGCGCACACACATGCACACGCGCACACACACATGCACACGCACATGCACACACACGCAACACATGCGCACATGCACACACGTGCACACATGTGCACACACATGCACACACATGCACACACGTGTACACACATGCATGCGCATGCACACGCACACACACACACACATGCACACACACACAGCCCCGAGCCCCAGTCTGAACTACCCCCCACTGGAGTAGCTCTGGGCAGGCCCTGTTCCCTTCTGCCCTAGATCACATCTGGAGGGAGCCCATGGGGGACCCATCTTTGTCCCCAAGCCTCACGAGCACAGAGGCGGAGACGAGTGGGGGGGTCCCAGTCTTTCCCCCCTCATGCCCCAGAGACTAAGCGCTGGGTCGGTGGGTACCCCAGGGCAGAGCTGTAACTGTGGGGGCCCCCATCGCCTCCCCCACAAGGTGAGAGGAAACGCCAGCAGCAGGCCCCGAGCGGCTGGTCTCTAGATTCTGCTCTCGGCGTCTAAGCTTGTTCAATTAATGCCCTGGCGCCCCCTCAGCCCCAGCGCTCTGCACATCACTGTCCCCTTCCTGCGCCAGAAAATGAGCCCCTGTCGCTTGGGACACATGGGGCCTCCTTTCTACTGAAATGGATTTCCAGCCCTCAGCGACCCCAGGAAAAGGCTGACGCGTGGCTGTGTCTGTGCTGGAGTTGTGGAGAGGGGTGGAGGGTTTATTAGGATCCAGCGGGAAGACAGCAGGGCTGGGCTTATGCTGAGGTCAGGGGTCTCTGGGGGCAGGGGTTTGGAGCGGGGGGAGTCTGGAATGGGGCCCAGGGCTGGCCCTGAGGCTTCCTAGCAGGAGAATTGGGGGGAGGGGAGCAGGAGGAACTCAGAACTCCGTTTCTCCATCTGGAAATGTCACAGTCATGGTGTGAGAACCTGGTGGCTGACGGAAACCCACCCAAATTCCACCCGCAGGTGCCGGGAGAGGAAAAAAGTGGTCACTGGTGCTGGAACGATAGCACAGCAGGGAGGGTGTTTGCCTTGCACGAGGGCGACCCGGGTTAGATCCCCAGCATCCCATATGGTCTTCTGAGCACCGCCAGGAGTGATTCCTGAGTGCAGAGTCAGGAGTTACCCTTGAGCATCGCCGGGTGTGACACAAAGAGCCATTTTTTTTTCCAACAGTCATTTGGGATGGTGGGAAGCTTCCAGCTAAGGGGGTGAGGGTGGAGGAAGCGACTGCTATTATCTGCTCTGACACGGAGGAGCCCCAAAGCAAGTTGAGCTCCAGCGCCCAGGTCTGCTCCGCTCTGCTGAGGTGACAGAAGTCCAGCCCAGGTGACAGGGGGTCAGTGAGGGCCGAGCGGGTGCCAGGCGACTGGAGCGTGCTGAAGGGGAGGGGAGTGATGTTTTATCTCAGATGGTGCTACCTGCTAACGTCAGAGGGACCATCCAATCTCGCAGTCCCTCCGAGGATCCGAAAAACACAAATCCCAAGAGACACTTGATCATTGTATGACTGAAACGTAAGCACGAAAGTTTGGAAGTCTGTGACTGTATCTCACGGTGATTCATTAAGGGCACTGCAGTGCCAAAGGACAGCTGCGTGAACAGAGCCTCAGGGACCCTTCGCACACCATGCAGTACTCCTGGGCTCTGGGAGATGAAGAATTCGGGCCCTTTGTCACAACATGGATGGGACTGGGGTGCCCAGGGCGGGGAGCGGGGGGGGGGGGGGGAGGAGGGTGCGTTGTGCTAAGCAAAATCAGCCAGCAGGAGAAAGGCAGAGCCTGTTGGTCCCACTCGTCTGTGGGCATCATTGAGACAAAGGCAGGAAACAGAGAGCACCCACTGCATGCGAACACTGGACTCTGGCCACTGAGGCACGTGAGCAAGTGGGGCCCCACAGGAGTCAGTGGACAGGGCTGGCGGGGTGTCAGTAAGTACCTGGGGGTGTGTGTGATGGGGTAACAAGTACCCCTAAAACACACAAACATTTCACTTCCTTTGGAAACCTGGTTGATCAATGTTACCTCAATTAAAAAATATATTTTCAGAGGCTGGAGTGATTAGTACTGCGGGTAGGGCGTTTGCCTTGCATGTGGCCGACCCGGGTTCGATTCCCAGCATCCCATATGGTCCCCTGAGCGCCGCCAGGACTAATTCCTGAGTGCATGAGCCAGGAGTAACCCCTGATCACCATGTGTGACCCAAAAAGAAAAAAAAGTATTTTTAAAGTTTATCTAATTAAAACAAGGGATGAGAGAGAGAGAGAGGGAGAGAGAGAGAGAGGAGAGAGAGAGAGGAGGAAAGTGTCGGCCATAGAGTCATAGAGGTAGGCTGGGGGAGGGGGGAGTTATGGAGGGGAAACTGGGAACACTGGTGCTGGGAAATGAGCACTGGTGGAGGGATGGGTGTTGAAACATTGTATCACTGAAACCCCATCATGAACAGCATTGTAACTGTGTAGCATTGTAACTATCTTACAGTGACTCAGTTTTTAAAATTAATTAAAAAAAATAAAACAAGGGACTAATTAAACCAAGTGGATGTTAGAGTAAGTCAATATTAATGTGGTGGAACTGAGTTTTTTTGTTTTGTTTTGTTTTCTTCGTTTCTTTCTAAGCCATGCTTGGCGATGCTCAGGACTTACTCCTGGCTCTGCACTCAGGGCTCACTCCTTTTTTTCTTTTTGTTTTGGGGCCAGGTGGGGTGATGCTCAGGGGTTACTCCTTGTTCTGCACTCAGGAATCACTCCTGGGGGTGCTTGGGGTCCATATGGGGATGCCAGGAATCAAACTCCATGGTGGCCACATGCAAGACAAACGCCCTCACTGCTGTCCTGTTGCTCCGGTTCCATTTGCAGCACTGGGGGTTGAACTGGGTTCCACAGTGTGACGGTCAAGCCCATTGACCCTTGCTCTATCTCTCTAGTGCTGGAGCTGCTTTCTGTTTTGCTTTTTTATTTTTTTATTTATTTATTTAGGGAATCATCGTGAGTCGTGTCCACCATCAGGGTCAGCTGCAGGAAGAGAATGATGCTGGAGGCTCGGGTGGGGGGGGGGGCGCTGCACCCCGAGTGGACACAGACACATCACAACCCTGGTCTCAGGTCACTTGGCTTTCTCCCTCCCTCATCACCGACAGCTCTAAACCCTGGGGCGACAGTTGGGAGCTGAGCAGAGACCGAATGCACCGAACACCCGCTGAGTCAGCACTTTGCACCCGGCTCCTCCATAGTCCCAAAGGAGTGCTCCCACCGTGCTCATCCTCCTGCTCCTTTCCAAGGCTCAGGGCAGTCCCCCCAGCCAGGAGCAGCCTGGCGTCATGTTCGCTGATCCTTGTGTCCCTCTGTCACCATCTCCTGGGCACTGGGCTCCATTAAGAGCCTGACCCTGACCTCTGTCGCATCCAACACCAGCCCAAAGCCAGACTTGACACACTCAGGGCTGGCTCCAGTCCCCAGGCACTGGCCAGGGAGTGTGTGTGTGCATTTGTGCATGTGTGTGTGTGTGTCTGTGTGTGTGTGGTGCGAGTGAAAGCCCAGGTAGGGAATCTGGGATCCTTGGGAGGAGATGAGGAGTGGGAGGAGAGGGGAGTCACAGGGTGAGCACCCCAAAATTGGGGAGGCGGCAGAAAAATGTACCCACGCTGGCCGACAGGGCCTGACCCTGAATTTTCTTCTTGCCACAATGGTCACGGAAACAGGAGCCCCGTGTGTGCTCTCGAAGGGTCTCTCATGGCAGTGAGCAGCAAACCTGGGCTAATGGCACCCAACCTCCCGTTCTGGTGCCCAAAGGAGATGGTTAATGGGAGGAGGGGAGGGAAGCAGAGAGTGAAGGTGGGAGGGAGGGAGGAAGGGAGGGAGTGAGGGGGTGTTGAAATATTGAGTGGCATCCATTATTGTGAAGCACTTTGGTCGAGCGGGCCCAGTAACGTCTCCATTGTGAGACTTCTTGTTACTGTGTTTGGCATATTGAATACTCTCGGTAGCTTGCCAGGCTCTCCGTGAAGCACTTTATGAAAATAAAATTTAAACATTAAAAAATAAGAAAATGGGGCTGGAGTGACAGTACAGCGGGTAGGGCGTTTGCCTTGCACATGGCCGACCCGGGTTCAATTCCCAGCATCCCATATGGTCCCCCGAGCACTGCCAGGAGTAATTCCTGAGTGCAGAGCCAGGAGTAACCCCTGAGCATCGCCAGGTTTTATAGAAGAGGAGGAGGAGGAGAAGGAGGAGGAGGAGGAGGAGGAGGAGGAGGAGAAGGAGAAGGAGGAGGAGGAGGAGAAGGAGGAGGAGGAGGAGGAGGAGGAGGAGAAGGAGAAGAAGAAGAAGAAGAAGAAGAAGAAGAAGAAGAAGAAGAAGAAGAAGAAGAAGAAGAAGAAGAAGAAGAAGAAGAAATGAAAGATGAGGGCTCTGTGCAGGCCAGTGGTGTAGATCAGCCGTAGAGCTTCCAGCCGTGGAAGGCCTTGGGTTTGAACCCCAGGACCGCCACCACCATCATCAACAATAACAAAAACAGAAAGAATAAAAAGAAGAACTCAGAGCTCAGCATTTGAGAGGAACTGGTCTGACCCAGATGTCCAGGAAGGGGGCTGGAACCATAGTACAGTGGAAGGGCATTTGCCTTGCACGTGGCCGACCTGGGTCCGATTCCTGGCATCCTATATGGCCAGGAGTAATTCGTCAGTGCAGAGCCAGGAGTAAGCCCTGAGCATCGCTGGATATGACCCTTCCCAAAAAAATGTCCAGGAAGGTCCAGGCCCAGTGGACCCGGCCCTCTAGTCTCCTGCTCAAGCAGCACCGCTCACTTGTGGTGCAGTCCCGGACTGGAGGAAATGGAATGCAAATTTGGGGCAAGTTTCCGGTTCACACACACCCCCCTTTACCTCGTACCCCAACTGACTCCCACCAAAACTCCTGAAAAAAATCAAATCAGCCAAGACCCCCACACACAAAAAGTCCCAGGGTCATAACGGTATTCGAGTCATGGAAAGTGAGAAAATGGAAATGAAAAAAAAAATGAAATAAAGCAAAAACTCCACATTCCCAGCGCCCTCACACCCCGTTCCCCTCACTCACTCCCACCAAGGTGCCTTCCGGCGAGTCTTCAAGGCCCCACGGGCAGCTGGGGGCTGATCTGAATTCCCCCCTCCCCCGCCCCGCCCACCCACAGGTCTTCGGGGGACAGGCAGCTCCGCTGAGTTCCACAGCACCCCCAAAAACGTGCCAGGGTGTGTCTTAAACTGTTATCACCCCTGGCTTGTGACCACAGTGGGGTTTTATGTGTGTGTGTGTGTGTGTGTGTGTGTGTGTGTGTGTGTGTGTGTGCGCGCGCGCTTGCTCACGCATGAGTATATGTGTGGTTTTTTTTTTTTTAAACAGCAGCTTGAGGGCAGCATAATGAGTCAGGCCCCGAGTTTCAGGGATGCGACTGTAAGGGGCCATAACATAACTGTACCGTCCCAGGCTCAGCATAGAAAAGTCCCAGGTACTTTACCAAGCGCGGGGTCCGTCCTGTCTGGGACCATCACTTGCCGCTCCAGGCTCTCAGCCCGGTGCGAGAACGTCGCTTGGTGCCTTGGAAACGGAAAGATGCGTCCAGGAGCGATGACAAACACGGTGACTCAGTGACTCACACCCCACCCCCAACCCGCCCCTGCAGGGGGCTCGGTCCCCTTCACCGGCTGTGAAACCAGGTCGGCGTGCCTGTCAATTTCACTTCTGGTTTCCTGGCTTCCAGTTGTGGGGGGGTGATGGGGGGGTGGTCACCTCACGTGCTGAGCCATACGAGCCTGCCCTGCTGTGTCTCCATCACACAGTGCTCGTTGGCCTGGTTTGGAAGATAAAGTGGGACCCAGCCTCCAGCCCACCTTGCATTCCGAGCTAACATTCTACGAGACTTCCTCCCGGTGATGCTCACAGAGAGAAAGTTCCTTCCTTATCGAAACTCACAGCCTCTGGAGGGGACCCGGGGTGGAGGGAGGAAGAAGGGGATACAAGGGGCAGAGGTGGGGGGAGACGGGAACTGTCTTTCCTCCAGGAATCCAGGAAGACTCCTCAGAGGCGGCAGCAGTGGCGTGTTAGCCGATTCAGAATCCTGCCCGGCTCTTACCACTTCACGTTCACTAACGCAGTCTTCCAGGCCACCCTATGATTTTCACTTTATGGAGGCAGGGACCAGAGTCCCCTTAGAAGCCTCTGTCATTCACCCAGAGGACAGAGCAGTGGAACCCGATGGTTGGCCCAGAACACGGTGGGGTTGGACGTGGGCTGTGATGGAGTTAAAGGCAGGGGGGGCCTGGGCAGAAAGCCACCAGCACCTGGTCATTGTGTTACATGTGGCAAAGGTCACAAGCTGTGGGTATCCAGGCCCAGATGTGCTCAGAGGGGACCCCAAGACGTCGTCTATGTATATGACATATTATATATATATATATATATATATATATGGGCTGGAGTGATAGCACAGCGGGTAGGGCGTCTGCCTTGCACACAGCCAACATGGCCGACCCGAGTTCGATTCCTCCGCCCCCTCAGAGAGCCCGGCAAGCTACTGGGAGTATCTCACCCGCACGGCAAAGCCTGGCAAGCTACCTGTGGTGTATTCGATATGCCAGACACAGTAACAACAAAGTCTCATGATGGAGACTTACTGGGCCCACTCGAGCCAAATCGATGAACAACGAGAGGACAGTGACAGTGATATATATATATATATATATATATATATATATATATCCGTGATGGCTTTTTGTTTCTTTCTTTTTGGGTCACACCCAGCGATGGTCAGGAGTTACTCCTGGCTCATGCACTCAGGAATTACTCCTGGTGGTGCTCAGCGGGCCATATGGGATGCTGGGAATCGAACCTGGGTCGGCCGTGTACAAGGCAAATGCCCTCCCCGCTGTGCTATCACTCCAGCCCCACCCTGATGGCTTTTCAAGGCACCGTGTTCTCTTGGACACACATTTCCCTCTCTCTCTCTCTCTCTCTCTCTCTCTCTCTCTCTCTCTCTCTCTCTCTCTCTCCTCATGGCTTTCGAAGTCAATTTCTTTCGACAACAATTATTTTGCTGCCCTCTTTCCCATCCTCATGAAACTCTTTTTCTGCAAGAGAAGGGAGTGGGCTGGAAGGCCGTGCCCAGGGCCGAGCTGACTCTCCTTTCCTGCAAAGAGCGAAATCGCTGGCCTGAGTCCATGGGAGCGTCCCCCACCCCTGAGCAGGACAAGTGAACACCAGGTCACCAGGTGAGTAGTAAGCGTCCGTGCCAGGCAGGCGGTCCACACTGGGTCTGTCCCCGATGGCTGAGGTGGTGGCCGCCCTTGCCACCCCCCGCACGTCACCAAGCACCTGCCAACCTTCCCCCAAAGGCTGTTCTCTCTCTTTTCTCAGAGTAGTCTGGAGAAGCCTGTGTTCTCTCTGCAAAGACGACGTGTCTCTGTCTTTCTCTCCCTTCACATTTCTCTAAGTAAACGTCTTGAGATGAAATGATTTTGCCTTTACTCGAAGCAATCATGACGAAATAAAAATTGAAACAATTTAAAAAAAAATCCGTCAACCCACATTTGAAAAATGCAGCGTGCCCATAGAAGCCCGAATTTCCCCCCGCGGTGCCGGAAAATCAGGCTGGGGGAATAGGTGTCTCTCTTCGCTGATAACGATCGGTGTGGTGAGACTTGGCTGATGCTGGGGGCCGTCACCCACTCCCCTGGCCTCCCCTGCCCATTCAGGGGGTCTGAGCCGAGACAGCTGGGGAGGAAGGACTTTGGGGCTCCAAGTGGGGGGTGGATGGGGGGGAGCTGTGATCAGGCTGCTCTGTGGCAGAAACACCTGGGCATAGCAGTGTGGACGGGACTAGCCATGTGGACGGGACTAGCAGTGTGGACAGGACTAGCAGTGTGGACGGGACTGGATGAAAGAGACCGAAAGCAGATCAGAAGCCCCAATGCCATCCCAGAGGGATCCCATGTGGGCAGGAGCTGGGTTGGGGGTGCGGTTTCTGGAGATAAGGGATTCCTAAGAGATCCGGATATTTCCACGTTGGGTGGGGGTGCTAAGGCCCCGCAGAGAACCTCCAAAAGCTCAGAGTGCATATTGGGAAAGCCAGGCTCAGACTCAGAGGTTAGTGCTCCAGGCCGGCAGGACTGGACACAATGATGCACCCCCACAGCCCCCCACAGCCCCCTTCACGCTCAGCCCATGCTCCCCTGCCCACCCTGACTCCAGACATTGGACGGTGGCCAGGTAAGGGTCAGGGAAGGGGGATAGCACAGCGGGTAGGGCGTTTGCCTTGCATGCGGCCAACTCGGGTTTGATTCCCAGCATCCCATAGGGTCCCCTGAGCACCGCCAGGGGTAATTCCTGAGTGCAGAGTCAGGAGTAACTCTGGGCATTGCCAGGTATGACCCTCCCCCCCAAAAAGAAGTAGGTAAGGAATTGGAGAGCAGGGACACCCAAAGGTGACCCTGGGCAGCAGAAAGATAACGGGCATGGGGGAAGGGGCCAGCCCTCTGCTCCTAAGGCTGTCCCTACACTTCTCCTGGTTGGTTTCCTTCTCACAAAACTGAGGTTTATGAAGTAGGTGGGGGTGGGGGAGAACGAGTCACCTTCATCACTGTCCGGTTCTGTATCTGGGGCTGATCCCTATGGGGAGGAGGGCATGAGCCCATGAGGCCCAGCCTTCCCCTAGGCTGCCCTCTCCACCCAAAATTCTCGAAAGCTGCCCCAGGACCTTTGCTCGAACTTTCAAGCTCACACAGAGGGGCTGTTCGGAAAGAGCCTCCCATTTCCTACTTTTACTTGCGAGAGGGGGACAACCACACCTGGTGGTGCTTGGGGGTTGTTCCCAGTTCCACGCTGGGGTGGAGGGGGGGGAGGCTAGCAAAACACTACAGCGGGAGGGGCATTTAATGGCCTTGTACATGGCTGACCCCGACCCCCCCTGTAGGCCCCCTGAGAGCCACTAGGAGCAATTCCTGAGTGCAGAGCCAAGTGTGGGCCCTGAGCACTGCTGGGGGTGCTCCCCAAACAAAACAAAAGCCAGTTCCATGTTCGGGGGTCACTCCCGACAGTGCTTGGCACATCGTGCGGTGCCAGAGATGGGACCAGGGCCTCCCACAGGCAGAACAAGCCCTTGGCGAGCCAGCCAGTGCGACCCATCTCAGCATCACATTTGGTACTTCCTGAAGGGGTCCCCCTCGGAGCAGCTGTCTGGCCCTCTCAGCTGCGGAGGCTCTGTGGCCTTCTGTGAGAGTCCAGCTTGGGTGGGCCGCAGACCCAGGCACCAGCCCAGAGAATCTGAAGGACGCCTGGCCGCTGCGGGCCCACACGGGGCAGACAGCCTGCAGTGCTGCAGGGTGAAGGGTGGGAATGCGCCAAACTGCACTTGATTGGTGATGTCTGTGAGTGGTCCCATGCGGGCCACCCTTCAAGCCACCGTCCCCGGGACCCCACTCAGGGACTGACACGGGTGGACCCAGCCCCCATGCCTGCTGGAGTTCCCCCCACGAGACAGGAGCCGCTGTCCGCCTCCCACCTCTGCACTGCAGCCTCTGCCTCACTTCGTTTTCCTTCCTCCCTTCCTTCCTTTCTTCCTTCCTTCCTTCCTTCCGTTCTTCCTTCCTTCCTGCCTTCCTTTCTTTCCTTCCCTTTTCTTTCCTTCCTTCTATTCTTCCTTTTATCCTTCCTTCCTGCCTGCCTGCCTTCCTTATTTCCTGCTTTCCTCCTTCCCTCCCTCCCTCCCTTCCTTCCTTCCTTCCTTCCTTCCTTCCTTCCTGCCTTCCTTCCTTTCTTCCTTCCCTTTTCTTTCCTTCCTTCTATCCTTCCTTCCTTCCTGCCTGCCTTCCTTCTTCTTTCCTTCCTTTCTTCTTTCCTTCCTTCCTTCTCTTCTTCCTGCCTTCCTTCCTTCTTTTCTTCCTTCCTTTTATCCTTCCTTCCTGCCTTCCTTCTTCTTTCCTTCCTTTCTTCTTTCCTTCCTTCCTTCTTTTCTTCCTGCATTTATTCCTTCTTTTCTTCCTTCCTCCTATTCTTCCTTTCCTTCTATCCTTCCTTCCTTATTTCCATCCATCCTTCCTTCCTTCCTTCCTTCCTTATTTCCTTCCTTCTATCCTTCCTTACTTCTATCCTTCCTTCCTTCTTTCCTTCCTTCTTCCTTCTTTCTTTCCTTCCTTCTATCCTTTCTACATTTATCCTTCCTTCTTTCCTTCTTTCCTCTATCCTTTCTTCCTTTCTCCTTCCTTCCTTTCCACTTCCTTCCTTCCTCTCTCTTTCTCTCTCTTCTCTCTCTTCTCCCTCCCCTCCCTCCCTTCCTCCTTCTTTCTTTTTGTTTTCTTGGTTTTGGGGTCACACCCAGTGATGCTCGAGGTTACCCCTGGCTCTGCACTCAGGGATCACTCCTGATGGTGCTCAGGGGGACCCTATGGGATGCTGAGGATCAAACTCGGGTCAGGTCCAGTTGACTGCATGCAAGGCAAGCGCCCGCCCTGCTGTTCTGTCTCGCGGCCCCTCCTGTCTCACTCTGTTTTCTATTGAAAGTCCCCGTCATCTCTAAACACGCTCCACTCAGGAAACGGCAACCACGCAACAGACAACAAAATCAAGATCCCGTTAGCCTTGATGGATTCATTTCGATACAACTTCACTCAAGACCTGGCCGCTTCCTGGTCTCACATGACACCATCAAAGACGGGAGCAGGGCCGGCTGGGGGGAGGGGGTGTACGTTCCACGGCCACAGACCCCGCTGAGCAAACGCTTCAGCCTGAAGAGCAATTCTGGGACGACGGCTTTGAAGCTCCTGTTTCCAGCAGTCCCTGGAAGAGGGATGATATTCTGAAATGTCCCCCACTTGCCCTTTCCTGCGGCCAACTGTGGCAGGCAGAATCCCCGAAATGAGACAAAAGGCAGAGGGGAAAAGGGCAGCAGGCCCAGAGAGGGTGATGCTGCTGCCTGGGTCACACAGCAAAGCAGTTGCAGCTGATCTCCTGCCCCTGGCCTGGGCACGTCACCCCCACAGCACATGATGCTGGGTAAGTAATAGATAGATGTCCCCAGCCCTTCTCCGGGGGGGCCCAGAGAGAGCATGTCAGGGCCTCACGTCTTCCCAGGAGTAAGATTGTGATGGGCGGTGACAGCAACAGACCTAGCACAGGAGAGCACGGGCCTTTGAAAGTCGGCAGAGGTGGGGGGCAGGGGACCGGGAGAGGATGAGAACTCTGCTCCCTGAGCCTGCCCAGAGGGTCCCACAAGCATCCTGGAGCCTTTCTGGTGCTGTTTTGGGGCCACACCCGGCCATGCTCAGGGGTCACTCCTGGCTCTGCACTCAAGAGATCACTCCTGGCAGTGCTCTGGGGGACCCAATGGGGTGCCGGGGATTGAACCTGGGTCGGTCTCAATGTGCAAAGCAAGCACCCCACCTGCTGTACTATCTCTTGAGAGGTAACCCCAGCAGGAATGAGAGGCGGGACAGAGAGAGAGACAGAGAGACAGAGACAGAGAGACAGAGACAGAGACAGAGACAGAGATAGAGAGACAGAGAGAGCAGTAGCAGAGCACAAGCCCTGCACACAGGAGGCCCGGGTTCCATCCCCGACACCTCACAGTCCCCAGCGCTGCTGGGTTGCAAGCCAAGAGCAAAACCAGGGAGGGGCCCCAAACAAACAGGGCTGGTAGAGGGTACAGTGGTTAGTGCAGCTGACTTGCCTGACCCTGATTCCATCCCCGGAAACACGTGGTCTCCGGAGCACTGCTGGGTGTGGTCTCAGTGGCCCCCAGCACCACGGGGCCTGAGCAACCCTGCAGCCCTGAGCCCAGTTGGCCGTGATTTGCCGGTGGGGTACCTAGACTCCTGAGCACTGCTTGAGAGATCTCTACCCCACCCCCCAAAACACACACACACACACACACACACACACACACACACACAGCACTGTAGCACTGCACTGTCCTCCCGTTGGTCATCGATTTGCTCGAGCGGGCACCAGTTTAACATCTCCATTGTGAGACTTGTTACTGTTTTTGGCATATCGAAGACGCCACGGGGAGCTTGCCAGGCTCTGCCATGCGGGCGAGATACTTTCAGTAGCTTGCCAGGCTCTCCAAGAGGAACAGAGGAATTGAACCCGGGTCGGCTGTGTGCAAGGCAAACGCCCTACCCGCTGTGCTATTGCTCCAGTCCACACATGGACACAGGGAGAATAATAAGAATTTAGTGATTTAGAATCCTACTGGAGCGATAGCACAGTGGTAGGGCGTTTGCCTTGCACTCAGCCAACATGGCCGACCTGAGTTCGATTCCTCCGCCCCTCTCCGGGAGCCCGGCAAGCTACCAAGAGTATCTCGCCCGCATGACAGAGCCTGGAAAGCTCCCCGTGACGTATTCGATATGCCAAACACAGTAACAACAAAGTCTCCAATGGAGACGTTACTGGGCCCGCTCCAGCAAATCGATGATCAACGGGAGGGCCTTTACTTTTACCTTTAGAATCCTACTCACAATTAGAACATAACTTTTTCCAGTATTTGCTAAATCGCTACTTTAGACAAAAATAAAGGTTTACAAGATTTGCCTTTCTCCTCAGAAATGGGGGGGGGGGGGGGCGGGGGAAGAATGACAGACCGTTTTCCAACAGGTGACCTTACACCGTGTGGCCAGAATCTAGTGTGAGCTCATGTCCACGAGAGGAAAAGCCACGAATCACTCACATAAGAGGCTGACCATGTGGTAGTGACCATATGCCAGCCTCTGCCACGACAGTGCCGGGAAATCAAGGACTCTGTGTGGCTTTGAACCCAGCACTGAGGGCAGGGGAGACAAAGCCCAAATCTCGCTGCATGCAGGATCACGACGGGCCTGGAGGTAGCTCAGGGGCACAAGCACCAGTGCCACCAGCGTGAGGCCCCGGGTGGGATCCCCGGCACTGCCCACACACACGGAGAGAAACTCCACTCCATACCTCTGCAGTCTGGGACCTCAGAACGGGTCTGAGCTGGGGTGGGGGAATGGGAGGAGGCCTGGGGGGTCCTTCTACGGGAGATGGAGATTATTGTAGACCTTGAAACTGGGCAGGGGGCGGGTGGGGTGATATGTGAGCTACATGTGTGTATTTTAAACGCCGAATCGGGACCGGAAAGGAATAAGGCGACTGCCTTGCCCACGGCCAACACGAGTTCCATCTCTGGCACCGCATAGGGTCCCCCGAGCACAGAGACAGGAGTAAGCCCCAAGCACCAGCAGGGGTGGCCCCCCAAACCCAAACTAAATAAATAAATGCCCCGTTATGTTCGTCCCCCACCCCGTCAGTCAGAGTGTTCACACATCTGTGCTTGATCAAAAGCTAGAGAAGCTGATGGTGCAATGTTCTAACGAAATGTATGTAACTTCGCTTCAGAAAGGAAGAGGAAGCCCTGTTATAATGGCATTCTTTTTTTTTTTAATTTTTAATAGTGAGACATCATGAGGTACAGTTACAGACTTACACATTTTTGTGCTTGGGTTTCAATTATACAATGATCAAATACCCATTCCTCCACCAGTGCCCATTTCCCACCACCACGCATCCCAGTATCCCTCCAACCCCTCCATCCCCCCATCCCACCCTGCCTCTGTGGCAGGGCATTCCCTTTTGTTTTCTCTCTCCTTTTGGGTACTGTGGTTTGCAAAAGAGGCATTGAGTGGCAATCATGTTCGGTCTATAGTCTACTTTCAGCATGCGTCTCCCATCCTGGGAGGATCCTCCCAACACCTTTATTTGGTGCTCCCTTCTCTATCTAAGCTCCCTTTTCCCCTAGCATGTGTGGATGGCCTCCAAGTCATGGAGTAAAATTCCTGGTACTAATCTCGGCCATATAATGGCATTCTTAATCAAAATTCATTTAATAAACAAACAATACAAAATAAATTATTTGGGTTCTGCTTGAGGGGGGGCAGGGGTTGGATTCGGGATGGAAACATCCAAAATACGGGGGTGAGAAGGTGTCACGGTGGTGGGATTGGTGTTTGAATATTAAATGCAATCAAGGGGCTGGAGCGATAGCACAGCGGGTAGGGCCTTCGCCTTACAAGCGGCCAACATGGCCGACCCGAGTTCGATTCCTCCGCCCCTCTCGGGGAGCCCGGCAAGCTACCGAGAGTATTGGATATGCCAGACACAGTAACAACAAAGTCTCCAATGGAGACGTTACTGGGCCCGCTCGAGCAAATCGTTACTGGGCCCGCTCGAGCAAGGGGCTGGAGCGATAGCACAGTGGGGAGGGCGTTTGCCTCGCATGCAGCCGACCCCGGTTCAATCCCCGGCATCCCATATGGTCCCCCGAGCACCGCCAGGAGTAATTCCTGAGTGCAGAGCCAGGAGGAACCCCTGAGCATCACCGGGTGTGACCCCCCAAAAAATAAATTAAATAAATAAAATTTAAAATAAATAAATGCAATCAAATATTACATTTGAACTACTTTATAAAAATAAAATAAAAATTTCAAAAAATTAGTAGAAAAGAAGAGGAGGAAGAGGGGGGACGCCCGCCTAGCCCCTCTCATCTAGGTCTGCACCTTCGATGAATGAGTCAGGGGGCTCGGCAGAGCCACATCTATGTCCTGGGAACCCCAGCAACTCCCCCACGCAGCCCAGACCTGGGTCCACCCACGGAGAACCTTCAACACTCGTGGCTTTGAGTTCCGGCCTCCCCCAGAGAAAACAGTGGGCGTCCGGGGCCGCAGAGGGCCCAGAAAACGCTTGCTGGGGGTGGGGGTGTGTGAGTCTTGGTCAGGGGTGGGGGTGCTGTGGGGTTTCGGTTTGGGAGAGACCCCGTTTCAGCTCCTGTGGGGCTAAGGCTGGGGGTCTCCTGCTTGTCCTCTGCTCTCGTGAGGCAGGTGGGCTGTTAGGGGGCAAAGTCACTCGTGCCAGACCCCAGGTGATTTTACCTCACCAGCGGCCAGGTCCACCCGCTCTGCAGAGGGTGTGTATGGAGCCGCATATATAAGGGTGACACTGATGCCATGACAGGTGGCAGAAATGAGAAAACTCAGGTAGGCCTCAGGTTCAGTTCCTGGAACTGAAACAGAGTTCGTTTTGCAACGAGAAGACGTGTAACTAGCCAACCTGAACCTACCTGGGAAGTTCCTGGGCCCAGTCAAAGGGCTCAATCAATCATTAGGCCTCGGTTAAAGTGCCCCAGAAATTATCTTTTGTTAACCAGAAGGAATGGGTAGCCTATGTAATCACAGAACTGGTACTGTTATTGGAAACTATTGTTTAATTGTTGCTTGATCCCTGTTACCGTAGAGCTTGCTTATCTCTGAAACTTTGAACCCTATATAAACCACTTGTGACTTGCAGTCAGGGTCCTTGTCAAGACTCCACTGTGTTGGATGAGACTTGGACCCTGGCTCGAGCTAGCAATAAAGTTCCTTTGCTTTTGCATTATCATGTGTGGACTTAGTTTCTCTGCAACTGAGGATCTGAAATTTGAACCCAGCGCATAGACAGTGAAGCATCACTGAGGATGCAGGGCACAGCCAGGGCACCAGTGGAGGGTACAGAGCTTGGGTGGGGCCTGCAAAGGGAACTGCGGCCAGGCCCAGCCCAGGCTCGACAGCACGGAGTCTTCAGAGCTTGCAGAGAAGCAGGGTTGGCCCCCACACGGCAACTGATCAGGCCATGCTCAGAAACGTCAGGCCCAGAGGGACGGCACCGACGTTAGGGCCCTCACCTTGCCCAAGGCCGACCAGGTTTTGATCCCCAGAACCACATAGAAAACCCCCAGCATTCCCAAGAGTAAGCCCTGAGCACAGAGCCAGGAATAAGCCCTGAGCACAGCTGGGTGGGACTCCCAAACAAATACCTAGAATCCCACTTGCCTCTCGTCCACTCAACCCAGTTCCTCCCCAACCCCAGTGCCATCGGTCCCCTGACACCATCAGGAGCCACCTCCCCAAGTATTGCTAGTTTGGCCCAAACCTCTAACCCCTAATAAATAAATAAAAAAAAGGTAAAGGCAAAGGCCCTCCCATTGATCGTCGATTTGCTCGAGCGGGCCCAGTAACATCTCCATTGGAGACTTTGTTGTTACTGTGTCTGGCATATCGAATACTCTCGGTAGCTTGCTGGGCTCTCCGAGAGGGGCGGAGGAATCGAACTCGGGTCGGCCATGTTGGCTGCTTATAAGGTGAACGCCCTACCCGCTGTGCTATCGCATAAATAAATAAATAAATAAATAAATAAATAAAATGTTTGACGTCGACATTGCATTCATAAAAAAGTCATTTGGGGGAATAGTTTTGTTGTTGTTGGGAAGGGGGAGTTTTTGTTTTGTGTTGTTTTTTGTTTGTTTGGGTTTTCTGTTTTGTTTTGTTTTGTGTTGTTTGGCCACCGTTGGCAGTACTCAGGGGTTCCTGGGCTGGTTCTGCACTCAGGAATCACTCCTGGTGGTGCTCAGGGGACCATAAGGGATGCCAGAGATCTAAACCAAGTTGGCTGTGTGCAAGGCAAGCTCCCTACCTACTGTATTATCTCTACGGCCCCCAACAAAGAATTTTTAAGAGCTAAACTCAACAAAACAACACAACACAGGGCATCTTGCCACCATGGGGAAGCACCTCCGAGAGAGGCGGGGCTGGGCCGGGCAGCCTTCCCCAGCTATATTTTCTCTCTTATGTCTACGTTGTCCACTAGCGAGGGCACAGGGTTTGCGTTGCCTCCCCTAGAGACGGAGCCTCCAAGCAGATGGGTTTCGCGTCTCTGTCTTGTGCCTCAGCGTCCAGAGTGGTCAAGGGAGTTTGTGGGACAAAAGTGATGGTATAGCGGGGAGAGCGCTTGCCTTGCATGCACTGACCCGAATTTGCTCCTCAGCATCCCAGATGGTCCACGGAGCCCTGCTAGAAGTAAACCCTGAAGACAGAGCCAGGGGTAAGCCCTGAGCACCGCCGGGTGTGGCCCCAAAACACCGTAGCACTGTCCTCCCGTTGTTCATCGATTTGCTCAAGCGGGCACCAGTAATGTCTCCATTGTGAGATTTGTTGTTACTGTTTTTGGCATATCAACTAGTCCACAGGGAATTTGCCAGGCTCTGCCATGCGGGAGGGATACTCTTGGTAGCTTGCTGGGCTCTCCGAGAGGGATGGAGGAATCAAACACAGGTCAGCTGCATGCAAGGCAAATGCCCTAGCCGCTGTCCAGCCCCAAAACACTGTCACTGTCACAGTCCTCCCATTGTTCATCGATTTGCTCGAGCGGGCCCAGTAACGTCTCCATTGGAGACTTTGTTGTTACTGTGTTTGTTATATCGAATACGTCACGGGGAGCTTGCCAGGCTTTGTTGTGCAGGCGAGATACTCTCGGTAGTTTGCGGGGCTCTCCGAGAGGGGTGGAGGAATCGAACCTGGGTTGGCCGGGTCTGCTGCGTGCAAGACAAATGCCCTACCCGCTGTGCTGTCGCTCCACCCCAAACAAACAAACAGTTCATGTTGACCCATGAACTGTCTCTGGCACCATGGAAGCTCATGAATCAGCGATGATCCAGAGATTCACAAATCTCGGAAGAGATCGTCAAGCTTCGGGTGTGCTTCCAGACCCTAAAGTCACCGTCCAGTTAAAAATTTTTAACTCCATGGGGCTGGAGCAATAGTACAGTGGGTAGGGCGTTTGCCTTGCTCGCCGCCGACCCAGGTTCGATTCCCAGCATCCCATATGGTCCCCTGAGCACTGCCAGTAGTAATTCCTGAGTGCATGAGCCAGGAGTAACTCCTGTGCATCGCCGGATGTGACCCAAAAAGCAAAAAAAAAAAAAAAAAAAAAAATTAACTCCAGCTGAATCACCTTACTTAAAATTTTAGAATTCTTGGAGTGCCATTTCATACTCTATACCTTGAGATACCAAAAGAAGCACGCATTGGATGGGATGTAAGGTAAAAGGCAACTGATCTCAATTAAAAAAATATCAGCACACAAGGCTCCACCGGTAACAACATGCTAGTAATTTCTTATGTAAGGGCTCAGTGGCTCCAGGGTGAGACACACCAATCTTCACACACTTTCTTCAAGGAAAACTTTTTGGATCATTTTTAGAGAGTTAGACATAACAAGCAATACAAAATAAATCAGTTGGGCCCTGCTATTGGGGCAGGCTTGGGTGGTGGCTGGGAAAAATTCAAAAGAATGGTGGTGGGTGGGGCTGGAGTGATAGCACAGTGGGTAGGGCGTTTGCCTTGCACGCAGTCAACCCAGGTTCGGTTCCCAGCTATCCCATATGGTCCCTCGAGCACTGCCAGGAGTAATTCCTGAGTGCATGAGCCAGAAGTAACCCCTGTGTATCACTGGGTGTGACCCCAAAAAAGAAAAAACAAAGAATGGGGGGAAAAAGGAGAGTATACAAAAATAGCCCCAGATTTCTGGGGAAATGTGGAGAGCGCAAGTGGTGATGTTAGAATATCTGCCCTCCTTTTCGGGAAAAAAAAAATAAAATAAAAATTTTCAAGATTTTTTTTCTTCTCTGCAGTGCAAAGGATAGAACTTTGCCTGACACAGTCAAGGCATGTGTTCTACCACTAAGCCACATACTGACCTAAATCACCATTGAATTGTCTTAATTAACTAAAGCAAGTCACACTTCAGAAATAAATTGTCGCCGAGATTAGTACCAGGAATTTTGCTCCATGGCTTGGAGGCCAGCCACACATGCTAGGGGACAAGGGAGTTCAGATAGAGAAGGGAGCACCAAATAAAGGGTGTTGGGAGGATCCTCCCAGGATGGGAGAAGCATGTTGAAAGTAGACTATAGACCAAACATGATTGTCACCCATTGCCTCTTTTGCAAACCACAACACCCAAAAGGAGAGAGAGAGAGAACAAAAGGGAGGGAATGCCCTGCCACAGAGGTAGGGTGGGATGGGGGGGATGGGGGGTGGGAGGGATACTGGGATCCGTGGTGGTGGAAAATGGGCACTGGTGGAGGGATGGGTATTTGATCATTGTATAATCGAAACCCAAGCACGAAAATTTGTAAGTCTACAACTGTACCTCATGGTGTCTCACTAATAAAAATTAAAAAAAATAAAAAATAAAATGGGAAAAAAATAAATTCAATTAATGATAAAAAAGAAATAAATTGTCCTCAGAAATAAAATACAATGAATTAAATAGAAATTTGATAATGCAACAAAGGTACTTGAAGAAAATCAAGAGAAATTTTTATAACCTCAAGATGGAAAGGATCTTTCTAAGCATTTTTTTTTCCTGTCACCCTTAGCAGTGCTCAGAGACTACTTCCGGGGCCGGCTTCTAAGGATGCTCAGGGGACCAGGAGGTGGTGGGGATCAAACCAGGTCTCCTACATGCAGTGAACAGCTCAGCCCGTTGAGCAAACTCTCCCTCTCCTTCTCCCTCTCCCTGAGCATTTCATAGAAACCAGAAACCATGCAGAGAAAGAAAAGGATTTTGACCATATAAAAATCTCAAACTACGAACAGTGAAAGACACTAGACATCACACAGCAAAGCGACAGACCAGGACAAAATATTCATGACCTGTGATCAACAACTGTTCTCCATTGTGTATCAAAAGCTTCTCCAGCCAACAAGCAGGGGGCAGGAAAGGGAAACAGGCAAAGACAGTGAAGAGATTGATCAAGCCATAGATCAGACGAATTTGTCCAGTAGATGCAAAAAAAAAAAAAAGCTTGTACATTTCCAGTAATTAACAAAGTAAAAGTTTAAAGAACAATTCGATATTTTTCAGCTGATGGCATCATTTTTTATTTTTTTCATTTTATTTATTTATTTGTTTGGGGGGAGGTTGGGTCTCACCCGGCGATGCTCAGGAGTTACCCCTGGCTCTGCACTCAGGAATTACTCCTGGCGGTGCTCGGGGGACCATATGGGATGCTGGGAATCGAACCCGGGTTGGCCGCGTGCAAGGCAAACGCCCTACCCGCTGTGCTATTGCTCCAGCCCCACATTTTTTATTTTTAAAAAAATGTTATGTTTTGCAGTGTCACCGTTTACAGCCGTGTTTGTGTTTAAGCTTTTGACATGCAAAGTCACTGAACCACCACAGCCTCCAACATGACAGAGTTTCCCAGCCCTGTCCTTAGGTCTCTTCTGGCCCATCTTTTTTCTTTTTTTTTGTTTTTAATCTTTTTTTTTTTTTTTTTTTTTTTTTTTTTTTGCTTTTTGGGTTACACCCGGCAATGCACAGGGGTTACTCCTGGCTCACACACTCAGGATTTACTCCTGGCGGTGCTCGGGGGACCATATGGGATGCTGAGAATCGAACCCGGGTCGGCCACGTGCAAGGCAAACACCGTACCCGCTGTGCTATCGCTCTAGCCCCAATAGTTTTTTCATTTTATAAAGTAGTTCACAATATGGGGCTGGAGAGATAGCACAGAGGGTAGGGCATTTGGCTTGCATGCGGCAGACCCGGGTTCCGATTCCCAGCATCCCATATGGTCCCCTGAGCACCGCCAGGAGTAACTCCTGAGTGCAGAGCCAGGAGTAATCCCTGTGCATCGACGGGTGTGACCCAAAAAGCAAAAAAAAAAAAAAATTAAAATTAAAATAAAGTAGTTCACAATATCTCATTACACTTAATATTCAAACACCAATCCTATCACCACTACACCTTACCACCACCATATTTCGGATGCTTCCATCCCGAATCCCAATCCCTGCCCCAAAGCAGCACTGAAATAATATATTTTGTATTGTTTGTTATGAAAAAACACTGAACATGCTATAAAAATAGTATCCTTAGAGTGAAGAGGATGAAGATTGTTGTATTTCACCCAGGGACCATTAAGCCCTTCTATAAGAGATCACTAACATGTTGTTAAAGGTTGAGACTTGTGTGCATATAAAGAGATAGATAGATAGATAGATAGATAGATAGATAGATATCTGTAAATATATATACATATATATATTTATTTCCCTCTAAGATTGGTTGCCTACTCTGAACTCCGAATGACATCTTTTTTTCTAATGATTCTTCTTGGTAGAGCTGAAATGCTTGCCACAAGCAGAATTAAAATGGCGAGTTGAGTGTCTGTTCTCTCTTGCCTATGATTAGGTCCACCCATTCCACGTAAAGAAAGAAAAAGAATTTTCACCACATAAGAACTCTCAGGGCGGGAGCGATAACACAGCGGGTAGGGAGTTTGCCTTGCATGCAGCCGACCCGGCCGACCTGAGTTCAATTCCTCCGCCCCTCTTGGAGAGCCCTGCAAGCTGCCAAGAGTATCTCGCCTGCACAGCAAAGCCTGGCAAGCTACCCGTGACGTTTTCGATATGCCAAACACAGTAACAACAAGTCTCACAATGTTACTGGGTCCACTCGAGCAAATCAATGAACAACAGGAGGACAGTGACAGTGACAAGAATTCTCAAATTACCTATAGTTAAAGGTACCAGAACAACACACAGCGAAGTGATAGACCAGGACAAAATATTCACAACAGGTGATAAACAACTGTTCTCTTTTAAAAATCCTGCAGCAGGGGCCAGGTTGATAGTACAGCAGGTAGGGCACTTGCCTTGCATAGGACCAACCCGGGTTCTATCCCCAGCATTCCAAAAGGTCCCCTGAGCGCTTCCAGGCATGGCCAAAACAAAAACAAACAAACAAAACCCTTTAATCAATGGCTGAAAAAATATTATTGAAACAATAAAACAAATTATTAAAAATAAATAGATAAATAGCCAGTGCCTGGTTCAGGTTCCTTTTTAACATGCATCAAGACTTTGTTTCCCTCCCAACCTTGGGCCTCACCCAGCAGTGCTCACCTAGCTCTGTGCTCAGAGAGTTCGGTGTTCTGGGGGACAGTGTATGGTGCCAGGGACTAAGGCCAGGTCCATCCCATGCAAGGCAAGCATCTTAACCTCTGTACTGTCTCTCAGCCCTCTAACCCAAACACTGAAACCACCCCCACACATACACACACACACTTCTACACACTTCTTTTGTTTCTGACAATTGCCAGTTTTTCAACTCAAAACTGGTTTAATTTTCAATCATTTAAAAACACAACATCTTTAACAACCCTGAAAAAAAAAAAACTCTGCAGTATTATCTTTCAGATGTTCGATGGCCCGTGTGCAATAAATAACACCACATCTGGAGGTCCATCCTAGAACATGCTGAGCCCATGTGCTGGACAGCATTCACAAGCTCTCGGGTTGATGGAGAGGACAAAATAAATCACACCACGTCTTATTTAGTACAAATTTCTAAGCCTTAAATAGAATCACAGGGGCTGGAGAGATAGCACAGCGGGTAGGGCGTTTGCCTTGCACGTGGCCGACCCGGGTTCGATTCCCAGCATCCCATATGGTCCCCTGAGCACCGCCAGGAATAACTCCTGAGTGCAGAGCCAGGAGTAACCCCTGTGCATCGCCGGGTGTGACCCAAAAAGAAAAAAAAAAAAAAAGAATCACAGGGGATAGTACAACAGATAGGGCGCTTGCCTTGCACATGGCAGACCTGGGTTCAAACTCCAACATTCCATAGGGTTCCTCAAGCCCTGCCAGGAGTGATCCCTGAGCTCAGAGCTGGGAGTAAGCAGTGAGCACTGTTGGGTGTAACCCCCCAAAAGAGAGAGAGGGAGAGAGAGAAAGAGAGAGAGAGAGAGAGAGAGAGAGAGAGAGAGAATATCACATAAATCCTTGAGGTTTGATCTAGAAAGTCCCTCCCAAGGTATTGGAAAGTGAAAAAATCAGGAAAATCAATTGTATAGTGGTACCTGGAACATGATGCTATTTCGCCAAACAGGGAAAAATAAGCAAAGACCCTTTTTCTGACCTTGGAGGGATGGGTACTCGATCATTGTATAATTGAAACCCAAGCCCCAAAATTTGTAAGCTTACAACTGTACCCCATGGTGTTTCACTAATAAAAAAAAAATTTTAAATGTCGATTAGGGGACTGGAGAGAGCACAGCAGGGAAGGTGCTTGTGTTACACGTAGCTGACCTAGATTCAATCCCTGGTATCCCATATGGTCCCTGGACACCGCCAGGAGTAATTCCTGAATGCAAAGCCAGAAGTCACCCCTGAACATCACCGGGTGTGCCCCCCCAAACACACACACACACACACACACACACACACACCTCTATCTGATCTCATTAGTCACTTTCTCAGACTCCACATAAAACCATTCTCATTTCTGGTTTAGAGAGAAGAACACGGGGGCCAGAGCGATCACAGGGCAGTTACGGCACTTGTCTTACACACAGACGACCCAGTTGCACCCCTGGCATCCCACATGGTCCACCAAGCACTGCCAGGAGTGGTTCCGAAGTGTAGAGTAAGAGTAAGCCCTGAGCACCGCCGAGTGTGCCACCACCCCCACTCCCGAAAAGAAAAACAAAACAAAACCAAAAAATAATCAAAAAGAAGAAAAAGAAAACAGTACCAGTGATGCCATCTGTCCAAAACATTGGCTGAAAGCTAAAGAGAAATTCTAGAGTCATTTTTGTCTACACAGAAAGCCAAGGAGGCCCTTCCCTGGTCCACACTGGAGCCTGATCTCGGGAACATTGGTTTGACGACCAACGGCTGCAGGAGGCTGAGGTAGCAGAATTTCTGATGCTCAGAATTCCATCGACTCCAGAGAAACACAGAGGATAAAGCAAAGGGATAAAAAAAAAATGAGTTACCCAGGAGCAATGATTATTAAAATTTTATGCTATTTTGTCCATTTTTTTTTAACTGCGTCTTTTTTAAAACTGTATCTTTAAATCAACTTTTTTTTGGGGGGGGTGGTATTCAGCCCAGAAAAATCACATTGTCTCAGAGTCCTTAGCTTATGTCATTAAATTCTTCAGAAACATCCACAGTTTGGAGGCCTAGCGCTATGTTAAGTTGTGGTGTTTATTTTTATCTCTGATCGCGCTCATCCTGTTTTCAGGCCCGACCCAACCCAGCCTGCAGGCGCCGATAGGGGTCAAAGGCCCTGACAGATTCTGCAGCGGGCACTGATGACTAAGGCGCATTCGGTCGCTAACCCTGATCAGAAGGTCTTCTGCCGTGGATTCAGGGGTGAAGGGGGTGGAAATTGCAGAGAGACCCGAAAAGAGCTATTGAGAGGGTTTATCAACCCTCTTTGAGGATAAGGACTTTCTAACCCAAATGCTCTGGGACAAACCACAAAAGAAAAAAAAAATCACAAGATTTGGCTCCCCACCATGCCCGTAAACAACAGGAACCAAAAGGTCAGGGGCAGACAGCAACCTGGGAAAGTCAACTGCCACGAATTCACGAACGGCAAACAGCCTCCATCTAGAAAAATCACTTACAGGAGCCAGAGCGATGGTACGACGGGGAGGGCGTGTGCCTGGCTGACCCCAGGTACCGCCAGGAGTGACTCCTGAATGCAGAGTCAGGAGTAAGCCCTGAGCATTGCCAAGTGTGGCCCAAAAACAAACCTAAAAAAGTATGTGCAACAATAGCCAAAATCTGGAAAAAACCCAAGTGCCCGAGAACAGATGACTGGTTAAAGAAACTTTGGTCCAACTACACAATGGAGCACTGTGAGCTTTTAGAAAAGATGAAGTCACGAAATTTTCATACAGGTGGTACTACATGAAAAGTATCATGCTACGCAAAATGAGTCAGAAAGAGAGGGACAGACATAGAAAGATTGCATTCATCTGCGAACATAAAATAACAAAATAGGAGACTAACACCCAAGAACAGCCAAGATAAGTACCAGGAGGTTCACTCCATGGCTTGGAGGCCAGCCGCACACGCTAGGAGAAAAGGAAGCTCAGATAGAGAAGGGAGCACCAAGTAAAGGGTGTTGGGAGGATCCTCCCAGGATGGGAGAAGCATGCTGAAAGTAGACTATAGACCAAACATGATTGCCACTCATTGCCTCTTTTGCAAACCACAGCACCCCAAAGGAGAGAGAGAACAAAAGGGAATGCCCTGCCACAGAGGCAGGGTGGGATGGGAGGGGGGGGGTGAAAGGGGAGGGATACTGGGATCATTGGTGGTGGAGAATGGGCACTGGTGGAGGGATGGGTACTCGATCATTGTATAACTGAAACCCAAGCACAAAAAATTGTAAGTCTACAACTGTACCTGTTTCTCTAATAAAAATTTTACAAAAAGTATGTGCAAATCCATGTAAACTTGGGACAAGGGTACACTGATACTTAATATGTTCTTGGAGAAAAGTTCAGGCTCCTGTTATTCAATATGTCAGTCATTCACCATGGGAGATGAACTTAAATGCCAATGAATTAAGGTTGAGGGGCCGGTGAGATAGTTTGGGGGCCCAGCACAGGCCTGGTACGCAGCCAACCCTGGTTCTATCCATGGCAGCCCATAGCATGTCAGGGGCAGCCCTGGAGGATCCCCACAAGCACAGTCAGAGGGACCCGGATAAATCCCAGCACTAGAAGGCCTGAGCAGTGAACATCCCTGAACCTCCACTTTCAACCACCAACAGAAGGACCCGCCCTGTTGATGGTTCCGTGGAGGGGAGCCGTCCCCCCACACCCCAGATCTGAGCGCTGCTTGAGAGGCCCCAAAATTTATTTATTTATTATTTGCTCTTTTGGGGATCAAACCCAGTGATGCTCAGGGGTTACTCCTGGCTCTGAACTCAGGAATTACTCCTGGCAGAGCTTGGGGAACCATATGGGATGCCGGGGGATCAAACCTGGGTTGGCCACATTCAAGACAAACGTACCACCTGCTGTACTATTGCTCTGGGCCCCCCAGTTTTTTTTTGAATTTACATCCAATTAAAACAAATTGAGATACATTTAAGTTTGAGTTTCTCAAGCTAGCCAAAATTCAATAAGCATATTTGGCAAACTGTTAACCCATCAGAGGGTGAAGAGACCATTTTTATCATCCCAAATGGTGACTTGGAAGGCACGTAAACAAGTTCCCTAAGAAAGGATACAAGGGACAAGCAAACACATGAAAGTTTCAGCTCAGCGGCCTAGAGTGTGCCTGCACGTATGGTTCCACACCACCTTCATGTCAGCGTAGGTTTGGTGAACCCCAGCAGTACTGGGGAGTCCCCCCCCAACACACACACACACATACACACACACACACACATACACACACACACACACACAAGCTCGACTTCATTAGGAATGCAGTGAATGCAAATCAAGCCAAGGCATTGTTGTATATTCATCTAGTTAGGAGTAAAATGGGGGCTGTTAAGGAAAGCGTGAACAGCTGCCGGGTCAGATAAAAATAACCGGGCAAAGGCGGAATAACTTGGTGGCTGAGCACTTGGCTCGCAGGTTTGAAATCCTGGGTCTGATCCCTGGCCCCACACACACACAAAAAAATCATTGAACTAAATTATCCAGCAAGAAAGGCCCCGGGAGATTGCTCAAAGGGCTTGGACAGGGCCAGGCGTTGTTCAGTTTTGTTTCAGAACCACACCCAGCAGTGCTCAGGGCTTATTTACAGCTCTGTGGGATTGCTCCTGGCGGGGTTCGGGAGACTTTATGTGGTGCTGGGGCTCAAACTTGGGTTGGCTGCATCAATGCCATCAAGGTCAATGCCCTGCCCACTGAACTATCTCTCCAGCCCCAATGCCAGAGTTTGGTCCCCTACTCGACCACCAGCTACAGCCCTGGAGTTCCTCAGCATGGCTGGACACAAGGAGTTTTGCAACTTGGCAGTGGTCCCCTCAGTATTGCTTGGGAGCCCACCTGCCACACACACACACACACACGCACACACACAATAATGTAGAAGCTGGAGCAATAGCACAGTGGGTAGGGCATTTGCCTTGCATGCGGCCGACCCAGGTTCGATCCTTGGCATCCCATATGGTCCCCAGAGCACCGCCAGGAGTAATTCCTGAGTGCAGAGCCAGGAGTAACCCATGAGCATCACTGGGTGTGACCCCAAAAAGTAAGTAAATAAATAATGTAGCAAAAAGACCTATAATCAGTTACACTAGTCATTTTGCTTCTAGAAATATAATGTTAAGAAAACTCTGAAATTTTTAATTTTTAAAAAATTTTAAATATATAGGGGCTGGAGTGATAGCACAGCAGGTAGGGTGTTTGCCTTGCATGTAGCTGACCCAGGTTCGATTCCCAGCATCCCATATGGTCCCCTGAGCACCGCCAGGAGTAATTCCTGAATGCAAAGCCAGGAGTAACCCCTGAGCATCGCCGGGTGTGACTCAAAAAGAAAAAAAAATTAAATATATAGAAATGTAGGGTTGGAGAGATAGTACAAGGATTAAGGCACTGGCCTTGCATGCAGCAGCCCTGGTTTGATGACTGGAACCATACAGGGTCCCCCAAGCCCCACTGGAGAGACTTCTTCCCCCGTCCCCCTCTATTTTTTTTTGAATCATCGTGAGATGCAGTTACAAAGCTTTCATGTTTGAGTTTCAGTCATACAATGATCAAGCACCCATCCCTCCACCAGTGCACATTCTCCACCATCAATGTCCCCAATATACCCCATCTTCCACTTCCCAACCCTCCCCCTGCCTCTATGACAGACAATTTCCCCCAAATTCTCTCTACTTTGGGGCATTATGGTTTGCAATATAGATACTGAGAGGCCATCAGTTTTGGTCCTTTATCTACTTTCAGTGCACATCTGGGAGAGACTTCTGAGCCGGAAGCAGCCCCTAAGTACTAAATACAGGAAACAAATACAAAACTGTCACTGTCACGGTCCTCCTGTTGTTCATCGATTTGCTCGAGCGGGCCCAGTAACGTCTCCATTGCGACAACTGTTGTTATGTGTTTGGCATATTGAATATGTCACAGGGAGCTTACTAGGCTTTGCCGTGTGGGCAAGATACTCTCGGTAGCTTGCAGGGCTCTCCGAGAGGGGCAAAGGGATCGAACCTGGGTCGGCCGGGTCGGCCACGTGCAAGGCAAACACCCTACCCACTGTGCTATCGCTCCAGTCCAAATACAAAACAAAAAACAAAATAAATAAATAAATAAATAAAAGAAAAAGGAGTACAGGAGAAGTTTCATACCCAGAGTTATTCATTCCCAAGTTATGTATCAATTCAAAAAGTGAGTTCAGTCCCTCTCACACCCAGCCTCCAGGAAATGAGGGCACTCGTTAAGGTTCCTATTCAGGAGACTCATCAATGAGTCCCCAAACATGTGGTTTTCTGAAAGGATCTGGGATAACCCTCCAAGGTTCTATTTAAAAAATAATAATCATCATTAGAACATTCAAAATGGAATCTTTTGAAGCTGCTGAAAGTTAGAAACTCTTTTTTATTTTTTTTTAAAGGCTGTCAGTTGTCAGCAACAAATGGGTAAAGGGATTCTGAACATGCTTTATTTCTCTTAGCAAATGTCATGAGCTGCTTTTTTCTTTTCAGTTTTACATTAGGCGCCGTGGCTTACGGTGCTATTATGGTAGTTTCATGCGTTACACATTCCGGCATCACACAGACACCAGCGTGCCGGCTTCTCCCTCCCCACCCTGTCCCAGAGTCACCTCCCATCAGAGCCAACAGCCCAGGCCCTGGTCCCCGAACTGCTTTTATCAGAACTAGATAAAAAGTGGGACTCAGGTGGGGCTGGAGCAATAGCACAGTGGGGAGGGCATTTGCCTTTCACGCGGCTATTCCCAGCATCCCATAGGGTCCCCGAGCATTGCCAGGAGTAGTTCCTGAGTGCATGAGTCAAGAGTAATCCCTGTGCATCGATGGGTGTGACCCAAAAGGAAAAAAAAAAAAAAAGAGATGCTGGCCTGGTGGGGGGTTGGCTCATTGAGCAATGCTGCTGTTACTGAAATCTTTGTAAGGGGCCAGAGAGATGGTACAGCGGGAAGGGCGCTTTTCTGGCACAGAACAAAGCTGGGTATACCATCCCCTACAGCGTGTATGTTCTCCCAGCCAGTCAGGACGGATCATTGAGGAGTGCAGAGTTAAGAGTAAGCCCTGAACACAGCCCATGTGGCCCAAAAAGAAAAGAAAAAAAATCAAAGCTTTGTAATAAAAATTAAAAACAGGGGCTGGAGCCATAGTAGAGCAGGTAAGGCTCTTGCCTTGCATACAGTCGACCAGGTTCTACTGCCAGCACTAAATATCATTCCCTGAGCACTGTCAGGTGAGATTCCTTAGTGCAGAGCCAGGAGTAAGCGCCCCCCCCCCAAAAAAAAAAAAAAACCTGTTGCATTTGGCCAAAAAAGAACAAAACAAATAAAACATTAAAAACAAATGTATTTTAAGAGTCAAAAGAAAATTCTTACCCCATTCCCACCACCCCCTCAGAGAAGGGAAAGAAAGATGATTCCCCCCACCTTGAGTTGGGGAGAGAAACCGAGGCAGCGATGAGTCCTGGGAGAGTATTATCAGGAACAACACCCGGCGGGGCAGGGGAGAGGCCCAGCCTGAGCTGCAGGGTCGCACCTGAGGCTCCCAGCCCCCTCCCCTCCCCCTTCCCTTTGCTCAGTTTCCCTCCCGATGTCGGTCACTTCGGCGCTGTCAGAGCAAACGGGAAGGAACTTGCATTTCCCGCTTCTCGGAACTGACACCAACTCACATTTCTGTCACAGAAATTTCATTCCTGAGAACCTGGGGGTGGTCGGCCCCCGGAGCCCCCGTCCTGGGCCCCCTAAAGCTGAGGCTGGTCTGTCGCTCCAGGCCTGAGGGTCTCAGACCACACGCTTGAGGCCCATCCAAGGGGTGTTTCACCCCAGAGAGGGGCAAGACATTGGGGTGACAAATGCCACCCCCACCCTTGGCACCTTCTTTCGACAGGGCCAAGCTCTCTGTGTCTGATGTCCTCTCGGGAGCCCCCAGCACCCCCAGTTCCCCAGGCCCCCAGACCACACGGGATCCCCAGGGCCTGCTGTAACTGCCCGAGTGAGCTGCGCACTAATGTTGAGGGTCTGGAGTGATGCACACATCAGGGACGCGGGGGGCACTTAGGGGCTCTGGGCTCACACATCAGGACCCGATTAGCAACCTGCACCCATCCAGATGTTGGTAGCTCACTGCCACATCTAGGCCACTGCTGTTTCCACAGGGGGAAAAGGCCCCAGATCCAAAATGCCCCATGGCACTCCCAGGCAGCAGTGTGGCTGACCCTTTAGTCTGCCCGGGTTCGATCTCTGGCACCCCATATGGTCCCCAGGTGTGATCCCTGAGCACAGAGCCAGGAGTAACCCCTGAGCACAAAACACAAACCAACATAAAACAAATCAAAGCTTTGTAGCACGGTAACACTCTGCTCCCTTTGCTCATCGATTTGCTTGAGCGGGCACCAGTTTAACGTCTCCATTGTGAGACTTGTTGTTACTGTGTTTGGCATATCGAATACACCACGGGGAGCTTGCCAGGCTCTGCCGTGCGGGCGGGATACTCTTGGTCGCATGCCGGGCTCTCCGAGAGGGACGGAGGAATCGAACCCGGGTCGGCCACGTGCAAGGCAAATGCAATACCCACTGTGCTATCGCTCCAGCCCACTGTCACTGTCACTGTCCTCCCGTTGTTCATTGATTTGCTCGAGCTGGCCCAGTAACGTCTCCATTGTGACACTTGTTACTGTGTTTGACATATCGAATACATCACAGGGAGCTTGCCAGGCTTTGCCATGCGGGCGAGATACTCTCGGTAGCTTGCCGGGCTCTCCAAGAGGAGCAGAGGAATCAAACTTGGGTTCCCCATATTGGCCGCTTGCAAGGCAAACGCCCTACCCGCTGTGCTATCGCTACAGCGCAAATAAAAAAAAATTAAAATAATAATAATAATAAATTAAACAAAAAAACAGGGACCAGAGCCTTAGTCTAGCAAGTAGGGAAGGCCTCATTCCCTTCTCCACACAGCAGGACTCAGCACCAGGCATTGCCCCAGAACAGGGGACAGTTCCCGGGCAGGGCCACGGGTGGCCCAGCACTGAGCGTCCAGGCCCTGCAGTTGGTCCTAGGCAAGGAGAGGCTGCAGCAAAGCAACACACCCTGAACGGATACAAAGCCACATTTGCTGGCTCCGCCTCGGGCCGGACCCCAGCTCCCGGGAGAAATAAAGAACAACGCACAGAGGCACCCCACGCTACCAGGCAACTTGGTGGGGATCCCCCCCAGTGAGGGGCAACTCTGGGTCTGACACCCGCCATGATGGGGCTTTCTGGTGGGACTCGGGGTGTGTCATGCCTGCATGCAGGGTCCCCAAATCCAGGGTAGAACAAAAGGGGCTTCTGAACTTGAGTACAACAGAAGACGGCCCTCAGCCCTGATCGCCCTCACAGTGTCCTGGGATGACCATCCCCACACCAGCATGCACCCACTCTCCTTCCTGCGGCATCCTGGCACCCAAGGGAGAAAACCCAGCTCATACTGGTGAAATCAGTCAGAGGGAGGGACAGTCACAGAGCGATGGCACTGTGATCACAGAGCGATTTGCGGATAGAAAAGCCACAAACATCAATCTAGAACATGGACAATCCCCAATGCCCAAAGATAGTAGAAACAGGGGCCAGGAGGACTGGTCATTGACAGGAAGCCTGACACCCAGGGCAAGGGCAGTTAGGACAGAGAAGGAATCACTGTGACAACGATGGTTGGAAATGATTGCTCTGGACAAGAACTGGGTACTGAGGCGGGTAAAGTGATGTACATGATAACCTTTCAGTAACAGTGCTACAAACCACAGTGCCGAGAGAGAGAGAGAGAGAGAGAGAGAGAGAGAGAGAGAGAGAGAGAGAGACTGCCACAGAGGGAGGAGGCTGGCTGGGGGTGATGGGGAAGAGAGAAACTGGGGACACAGGCGGTAGGAAATGAACATTGGTGAAGGGACCAGTTTTGGAACATTATAGAATGGAAATCCACTCCATGAACAACTTTGTGTATTTCACAGTGACTTGATAAAAAAAAAGAAAAAATTAAATAATCAAACAGGGGCTGGAGCAATAGCACGGCAGGTAGGGCGTTTGCCTTGCACGCAGCCAACCCAGGTTCAATGCCCAGCATCCCATATGGTCCCCTGAGCACTGCCAGGAGTAATTCCTGAGTGCAGAGCCAGGAGTAACCCCTGTGCATCACCGGGTGTGACCCAAAAAGCAAAAAAAAAAAAAAACCCAATATCAGTCCCTGCCCCAAACCTGTCCAACACACACACACACACACACACACACACACACGAGGTCGCCCCAGAAAGGCCAGGTGAAAGTGCCCACCCTGGCTGTTCCTTTCCCGGGTCCGAGAGGAACGAGCTCTCGGGATGACACAAGCCAAGACTTTTTTTTGCTCTTCCGTGCGGCCCTTCTTCTAGAGAGGGGCATCAGAAGGGCCCTGAGAGGAGAAGCCAAGACAAGCCAAGAAGGGCACGCCCGCCCTGCAGGGTGGGAACCAAGGAGGGCTCCGTGGGGGAGGAAGCCCTGGGCCAGAGCGTGGCTGAGGGTGAGAGCGGGGGCAGGACGGGCTCCAGCTTCCTTCCGCCCCCCACACCGCTTCCCACGCACCACCCAGATATCTCCCCAGCAGCAGGCCCGGCTCCTCCCTCTGCCTGCCTGGCCCCGGGGCGGCCCCAGGTCTGCACCTCCAGCCCCAACCACAGGACCCTGTGTGTCCCCCTCCCCAGGGCCAGCCCACGGGGAGGTGCTTTGGAACACAGGTCAGTCCCTTTCGGGCCTGGGAAACTTGACCTAGTGACCTTGTCACGGACTCCGGGGGATGGCCAGGCACGAGTGGGGGTTCGGGCAGTTGGCCCTAGTCTCGGAGCTTTGCTCCCCTTCTTCCTCCAGACGCTCTCCCCCCACCCCAGCATTCTTCTTGTTCCCATCGGCCCGCCATGGGAGAACTTTCCAGAACTTTCCAGAACAGAGACTCTAAGAAGCCCATTGGCCCTGTCCCCATGGGCCCAGAACCAGACCCCACCTTGGGCTTCTCTGAGACTCTCGGGCCGCACCACACTCTAGCCGGCAGGGTGGGGAGGGTTGTGTGCGGATACTCTGAGCTCCCATCTGGCCTGTGCTTTCCCCTCCAGGTCCTGGGGAGGCCCCGGGCGTCACAGGCTTCTGTACCCCGAGTTCCGTGCCCCCCTAAGAAGGCCTCATGGGGGACCAGCCCCGCGGAGAAGGAGCACAGAGGTCTGTCCTCTGGGTTTCTTTTCTGTGTGGAGGCCACACCCAGTGCGCTTAGGGGCTATTCCCAGCTGGGAGCTTAGGGGTCCCTTCTGAGTGGCTTGGGCAACTCTACTTGAGATTGAACTCGGGACCCTCCCAACCCTGGGCCGCAGTTTCTCCTGAACCTCTAAGAGCCTATGGACGGTCCTTTCACCCCTTAAAAAAGAAAAAAAAAAAGGACCAAATGTCTCTGCGCGGCCTCCTGCCGGGGTTATGAGATCACTCAGAAATCTGAAAGTGTTCAGCTCGTGAGGGCGTCAGGGCTGCGTATGATTATGGGGCCACAGTTCAGGAACCCCCCACCCACCCACCCACCCACCCCTACTCCATCCTTCGTCCGAGGCTCTCAGATTCCCAGGCTCCGCGCACCCATGAGTCCCACCCAAAGGCTTAGTGTCAGCAGAGGCCGAGCCAGGTCCTGGGTCTGTGTTCTGTGCTGGCCCTGGGTGGCCTGGCCCTGGCCGCGGTTCCTGCTTTTACATCCTTGATAAGAAGCCTGGTCTCAGGGCTGCTGGGGAAAGTGCTTTGCAGTGTCCGCTGTCACCATGGGCCAGGGAGGTGGTACATAGAGCCCTCACTTTGCAGATGTGAGGCCCTGGGTTCGATGCCCGGCAGCACCAAAATAAGGACCCCAAAGTCCAATGCTCTGAGACGTGACGATGGTCCGACCCGCTCCCCAGCCAGGCAGCCTCGGGGCCCCTCTGCGCTTGGAAAGCACCTCCCTCTGTGACTGTGGGTTTGCGTGTTTCACACCCCAGCTCTGCCCCGTCGGCCCTAAGGAGCCGGTATCTGTGGGTGGCAGCAGAGGCCCAGGTTTGAGAACTGTGAGCTTCGCGGTGCAAACATCCCGCAGGGGAGAAGCAGCCTTGTGGGAAGGGCACCGTGCAGTGCTGGGGGCTAAAGCAGGGAGCCAGGAGGAGCTAATAACACCAGCTGCACCCCCAAAGCACGGAGGAACCTCCCAAACGCAGTGCCTGAATTGCAAAGCTGGGCAGCACCATCCGACAAAGTGCAGAACAAAGAAAATCTACCGTGATAGAAATGGGGGGGGGGGGGAAGGAGGGGGGGATCACCAGGAAAGCAGGGAGCCAGAATTCCTTCCTATAGGGAGGGGTTTTGGGGGGGACAGGGTGGACTGCTTGGGCTCTTGATCTGGCTCGCAGTGGCATGGCTGCGTGAACTGTTTGGGAAGCCACTGATAGGTCCACGTTTGGTGCGTGTGTTTCTCTGCTTGCCTCTCACGGGCAAAAAGGACACAGGTTGAATAACTCCGGCCTTGCCCCCTGCCTGCTAGGGAGTCTGTCTCTGTTCTCCTCTGCAAAATAATTGTCACTGTCACTGTCCTCCCGTAGTTCATCGATTTGCTCGAGCGGGCCCAGTAACGTTTCCATTGTGAGACTTGTTGTTACTGTGTTTGGCAAATGGAATATGTCTTGGGTAGCTTGCCAGGCTTTGCCATGCGGGCCAGACACTCTCGGTAGCTTGCTGGGCTCTCCGAGAGGGGCGGAGGAATCAAACCTCGGGCGGCCGGGTTGGCCGCGTGCAAGGCAAACACCCTACCCGCTGTGCTATTGCTCCAGCCCCTCTGCAAAGTGGGGCTCCTACTGGCATCTGCCTCGAAGGATGCGAAAGGGCAGCTATTCCAATCCCTTTAAGATATGGATTTTGGGGGGCTTAAGGGATAGCACAGCGGGTAGGGCGTTTGCCTTGCACACAGCTGACCCGGGTTCGATTCCCAGCATGGTCCCCCAAGCACCGCCAGGAGGTAATTCCTGAGTGCAGAACCAGGAGTAACCCCTGTGCATCTCTGGGTGTGACCCCAAAAGCAAAAACAAAACAAAAACAAGACATGGATTTTTGTCTAAGTGTCGTGTATTAACGCTTCCCCCCTCCCCTAAAGTAACTTGATGGTTTTATCTCAATAATCTAAAAATGAGACTTCCATAACGTTGGAACATTTTTATATGACTAAAACCCAATCATGAACAACTATGTAACTGTGCATCTCACTGTGATTTAATTAATTTTTTTGAAAAGAAAAATTATAAAAATTTAAATGAGACTTCCCATCACCCTCATAAATCATAGGCTTGGGGGTACTGATGACCTATTTTTCTCTCACGCTAAGCAAACACATAGCTCCTAAGAACAGAGGCTCCTCTCTGAGCCTCTCCACTTGTGTGTCTGCTGCCATCTCCTACCAGCAAGGGTGACCCTAGCTCTGTCTGTGTGAACCCCTAGAAACGCAGCCATTGTCAACACCATCATTTTTTCTGTCTTATTTTTGAGTGATACTCAACTATGCTCCAGGCTTCCTCCCAGCTCTGTACTCAAGGATCGCTCATGGCAAGGCTCAGGGGACCACATATGTGGTGCCAAGGATTAAACCCACTCAGCCACATGCAAGGCAAGGCAAGCTCCTTTGACCCTCTTCTCTCTCGCCAACCCACCATCATTGTTATTGATCCCATCGCCCTTATCATCACCGCCACCCTTGTCGTCACTGCCTTCATCCCAGCTCCATGATTCCATCATGACTAACATCCTTCTCAACATCAGCACCAGCTATGATGATCACGCCCCTGTCACCATCACCATACACAGAGCCAATACTCATCTGCTTCAGCCGGTCAACATGGTAGGGCTCTGCCCACAGTAGAGCCAAAGAACAAAAAGCACGGAACCCACCCTGAAGAGGGCCCTCCATCCCCTCACAGACAAGCTCTCCCCAGAGCCCTTGCTTTACCTGCCTCTTTCAGCAGGCCAAAGCTGACCCCCTTCCAGGGCACTCCCAATCTCTCAGAACACCTGTGTTGCCTCTAAAGCAGAGCCAGAGCTTTCCACTGTGTGCCCAGATTTCAGACACATGTAAGTCATCAGAGGAGACGCTCAAAATCATCAAAAATGTAGACCCAGGCAGAGTCTACGGGAGATAGGTATGAGGCTGTCGTTCAGTCCTCCACGCCATCTGCCAGGATGAGCACCAGCCTGGGACACTGTCCCTCCCATCCCAGGATTAGACAGGAGTGTGTGATCTCCAGTAAGCACAGCACCAAGCATGCAAACAGCACACCAAGCATGCAAGCACCATGACCAAGCAAGCCGACACCATGGCAAAGCATGAAACACCATAATCAAATGTGCAAACACCATGACCAAGCATGCAAGCACCATAATCAAGCATGCAAGCACAGCACCAAGCACAGAAGCACCATGACCAAGCATGCAAACACCATGACCAAACATATAAGCACCATGCATGACCAAGCATGCAAACACCATGAATAAGCATCATGCAAACACCAAGACCAATCATGCAGTCTCCAGTTGTGGAAACACCAAGGAACAGGAAGGGGAATAAAATAAAATAGAATAAGTTATTTTTTAATGTGCCTTAAGGGGTCAGAGAGATTATGCAGGAACTAAATCACGTCCCCTCTCGGAGAGCCCGGCAAGCTACCGAGAGTATTCGATATGCCAGACACAGTAACAACAAAGTCTCCAATGGAGACGTTACTGGGCCCGCTCGAGCAAATCGACGATCAACGGGAGGGCCTTTACCTTTACCTTTTTAAATCACGTGCTTTGCATGCAGTTGACCCAGCTCTATCTCTGGCACTGCACAGGGTCACACATAGGCAGACACTGAACCAGGAGGATGCCCTGAGGAAAGGGGGTACTGAGTACTCAGGAGTACCTCGTGTAGCCACTGTCACCAAAATAAATAGTAGGGGCTGGAGCAATAGCACAACGGGGAGGGCGTTTGCCTTGCACGTGGCCAACCCCGGCATCCCATAAGGTCCCCTGAGCACCACCAGGAGTGATTCCTGAGTGCAAAGCCAGGAAGAATCCCTGTGCACAGCCTGGTGTGACCCAAAAAGGAAAAAAAAAAAACAATAAAAAGTAAACATGATGAATTTTCCCTCTGAGATGTGCCTAGCCTCCCCTCCCCACACACATGCACACAAACACTGATATATTTGGGGATACTCAGAGATATTTGGGGATACTCCTGAAAGTGGGGATAGCTTATTGGGATGTGCTTCTTTAATTAAATCCTGCCAATCAGCATGCAGAGTTACTAGAAGCAAGTAGAGGTGAGGCCATTATTCTGTTTTAAAAATGGGCCCTTTGGGCATTTAACTTGGGGAGGCCCTGGGGCTGGAGAGATAGCACAGTGGGTAGGGCGTTTGCCTTGCATCCGGCCAACCCAGGTTCGATTCCCAGCATCCCATATGGTACTTCAAGTACTGCCAGAAGTAACTCCTCAGTGCAGAGCCAGGAGTAACCTCTGACCCAAAAAGAGGGGGGAGGGGAGGAACACATTGGAGGCCCAAAAAGAAGACTGCTATCTGCAATCTCTTGTGATAAAGGAGCGGATTCTATCATGGGGTGGGGGTACCCCAGTGCCCTCCAATCCCCATCACCCTCAGGGCCCGTTTCTACATATACCGTATAAAGGCATATGGCAGAGACACGAGGCTTCTGGGTTGGACCCATCTGAGCTCTGACCCCCAAGGGAGCCCCCGGACCCTACTTCTCCTTGTTGCCCTCCCCCCCCAGAGCACAGAAGGTGAGAGGAGCCAGGGAGCTCCTCGGGGGCTGGAGCGGGGCCAGGCTGGGTCTTCGAGCTGGGAGTCCTTGCCCCCCGCCACTGCCTCTCCCCACTGCGCTGACTCTCAGCACACGGACCCGTGTGAGTCTTAGACAAAGAAGCCCGGAGCCAGAGGAGGGTGACAATGTGCCTCGTTTCTCTGTGTCCCTCTGAGGAGAGACCATGTCCCCTTTACCACCTTCGAATGAGCTGGGAGGGGAAAAAAAGCACATCTAGGACTTGTACCTTCTGGATAAAGATGAGAAGATCCCCAAACTCTAGAGACGAACATCTGAGACTCACTCATGGCCCATCACCCAGAGACCCTGCCCTCCCCGCCCCGCCCCTGCCCCTTCCACCCTGCTCAGTACCTCACCACTGTCCACTGTCTGCCAGGCCATCCCTGACCTCTTTAGCCCGACCAGCTCGGCAGCTCGGCTGGTCCATGCTGGCATGGCCCTCTGTCTCTGAAACAGTTTGACCCTGGTGACGGCAGCGGGGTGCTCGGGGGGACAGTCTGGAGGGCAGAGACGGGTGTTTTCCTGTCTCCTGGAAGCACAGCCACTGGGGACAGTGCGGCAGGGCTGGGAATTGTGTCTTTGCACACTTGGGGGCGAAGGACACAGAAGGTGTCGGGTCCCAGTGGGGCAGGCGGCCGTGTATGGGATGACTTCCTGTCAAAGGAAATAGTGGCACGATAGTGGTGTTCACTGTGGGCTTCATGCTGACCCTGGAATTTCTCCTGACCCGTGTGTGTGTGTGTGTGTGTGTGTGTGTGTGTGTGTGTGTGTGTGTTGGAGCTGTTGCTAATCTCACGGGGGAGGGACTGGGGCCCACCTTCTCTGAGGTTCAATTGCTGCAGGATCGGACCCTGGCTCCCAGCCCTGAGCCCTGGTTTTTAAAGAGCGTTT
Organism: Sorex fumeus; assembly: GCF_029834395.1. NCBI lineage: Eukaryota > Metazoa > Chordata > Mammalia > Eulipotyphla > Soricidae > Sorex > Sorex fumeus. The sequence goes on from NW_026606150.1 coordinate 296,161, forward strand.
CTAGTTCTGATAAAAGCATTCATGTCATGAAATTTACACGCAAGTGGTATACTACATGGAAAGTATCATGCTAAGCAAAATGAGTCAGAAAGAGAGGGACAGACATAGAAAGATTGCATTCATCTGCGAACATAAAATAACAAAATAGGAGACTAACACCCAAGAATAGTCGAGATAAGTACCAGGAGGTTTGCTCCATGGCTTGGAGACCAGCCGCACAAACTGGGGGAAAAGGCAGCTCAGATAGAGAAGGGAGCACCAAATAAAGGGTGTTGGGAGGATCCTCCCAGGATAGGAGATGTATGCTGAAAGTAGACTACAGACCGAATATGATTGCCACTCAATGACTCTTTTGCAAACGAAAGCACCCAAAAGGAGAGAGAGAGCAAAAGGAAATACCCTGCCACAGAGGTAGGGTGGGATGAGAGGGAGGGGAGTGGGAGGGATACTGGGATCAGTGGTGGTGGAGAATGGGCACCAGTGGAGGGATGGGTACTCGATCATTGTATAACTGAAACCCAAGCACAAAAATGTGTAAGTCTGCAACTGTACCTCATGGTGTCTCACTAATAAAATTTTTTTAAAAATATTTTGAATCATCAAAAAAAAAAAGCAGTTCATGGTGGAGGCTGTGGGGGGTTAACACTGTGAGGAGAAGCCAGGGTGCTGGTGTGGGTTCGATGCTGGAATGTTTAACGCATGAAACCCTATGGTAACAACACCGTCCACCATGGCGCCAAATGAAAACAAAAGAAAAATGCAGCTCATGATGTTTGTGAACAGAAGTAAAGCATGTTCAGACTCCAGTTACCTGTTAGTTTCTGTGCTCAGGAATCCTTTAACTCCTCAGTTCCCAGTCCCCTCCCAATACAACATGAAGGGGGAAGAGCAACATAAAAGGGCAGTATTCTGGGTCAGCTAACAAACTTAAGGACCGTTAGAGTAACTACAGAAGAGCCATTGTTTTGGCCACAGCCAGCGGTGCTCAGGGCTGACTCCTGGCTCGGTGTTCAGGGATCAGTCCTGGCAGGGCTCAGGGGACCATAGGCAATGCCAGGGATGGAACCCAGGTAGGCAAGCGTCTTTCCTCATGTACTACTGAGTCCAGACCTAGAGGAGACATTTTTTTTTTTAAACTTTGTTTGACAAGCCTTTGTATCAACATACTCAAGACACAGCTGAAAATTAAATTAGGATACAACAACATATGCTATATATACATATAGGTGTGCATATCTGTGTTCATATAGTGTACAAACATATATGACATATGCATATCTTTTATATATTTTGTCTTGTTTTTATGTTTTGTTTTTTACTGTGGTGCCAGGGATAGAACCCAGAGCCTCAGACATGCAATACACGTGCATACATCCCCAACCCTATACTAATATTGAAAGAAAGTATAATTATTGGGACTGGAATGATCGTACAGTGAGTAGGGACGCAGCGGGGCTGGAGTCCGGGGTGGAGGGAGGGAGGGACAGGAAGGGTGGTGGAGGATGGGAGGGGAGGTGGGGAAGGGTGGTGGTGGTGGTGTGAAGAGGGAGAAAGGGGTACCTACCCCACAAGGTCCCTTGAATTCACCAGGAATAATTCCTGAACCCAGAGCTGGAGTAAACCCTGAGCACCCTTAGGTGTGACCCAGAAATCCAAAAATTAATAAATAAATAATAAAATATTTTAAAAATAAAATCTAATTATTATATTACAAATAGAAAATAAAAATAAAGATGAAGCATATCCAAATATGTTAAGAGAGGTCACATCCAGTGAAGACTGGCTGGCGGGGGTTGGGTGGGTATTTTTTTCTTATATCCTACATGCTAATTTTTCTCCAAAAAACAACTTGTTATTTTTATAATTAAGGAAAACCATGCTTGGTGCCGGAGTGATAATACAGCAGGGAGGGCGTTTGCCTCGCACACAGCCAACAAGGGTTCAATCCCTCGCATCCCATATGATCCCCTGAGCACCACCAGGAGTAAATCCTGAGTGCAGAGCCAGGAGTAACCTCTGTGCATCGCCAGGTGTGACCCAAAAAGCCAAAAAAGAAAGAGAGAAAGAAAGAAAGAAAGAAAGAGAGAGAGAAAACCACTCTATAAAAATGCTGTCATATATAATATAAATGAAAAACAACATTTTTACTTGAAGAATTTTTGCAGGTCCTTTACATCCTCCTGTGGGTATTTATTTTAACTACATTTTAAAACATTGCTTTGTTTTACAAGCACAATTATTAAGGAAAAAGCAGAGGTTTGAAGCAATAGTATAGTGGGTAGGGCACCTGCCTATGAAAGATCCCAAGAACCCCATATGATCCCCCGACCCCTGTCAGGACTGATCCCTGAGCACAGAGGACACTCTGGGAGGAAGCCCTGGACGCCATTGGGTATGACTCCACACCAAAAATTTTAAAAAAAAAGAAAAATATTCTTACAGATTATGTAATGCATAATTCAGACAGAGTACATAATAAAGGTATGCATCATACTAGGCATTCATTTAAAAAAAAACTAGAGAAGACAAAAGTGCCCATAATAAAGCAGAAGTCCCCCTAGAGAAGACAAAAGTGCCCATAATAAAGCAGAAGTCCCCCTCAGTCCCATTCATCCATCTCTACCAAATTCTATGCCCACCATTCATCTCTATTATCATTATTTTATCGTTTTCAATTATAAGTGGAAAAACGCATCTCACTTTTCACTTCACGCTAGGAGGCTAAGATGGAAATATGAAATCATCCTGAGACTCCGTGTTTTCACTGAGCAAACCTGACACTTCCCCGAATCAGAACTTGCCTCCTTCTTGCTGGCTGTGTTGTACTCCAGAGTGGAGCTGGGTGCAACTACGCGGGCCCTTTGCCCTGTCTTCCCGCTTGCCCCTGACTCTGTGCGGCCGGCGTAAGTGTAGAAATGACTGAGCTAGGCGAGCTCTGGAAAGGGAGCCCACGTCCGGGCTTTGAAAAGTCCTGTGGGGGCCAGAGCCACAGTTCACCAGGGAGGGCATTTGCCTTGCACACAGGGCCCACCTGAGCTCCATCCCTGGAATTTCAGAGCCCACTCTGGCCCCACGAACCACCAGGAGTAATTCCTGAGTACACCACCAGGAGCATCTGAGCAACCCAGACCAGTACCAGGTGTGGCCAGAAAAAGCAAAAAAATAAAAAATAAAAAAAATAAAGTTTAGTGGCTTTGGGTTGGGAAAACGGGGACAGTGGTGGAGGAAAGGTGACATTGGGGGTGGAGTGGTGCTGGAACACTGAACACAGTTAATAGATGCGTCATGAGCAACTTTGTCAACCTCAGTGTTTAAATCCCATGGAAACAAGGCCGTACCCATTTTTTCAGCTCCCTGGTAAACGGCATTCTTTCAGACCTCGCAAATTGGGGGGTCTTGGGGACCAGGCCATGGAGCCCCTTTGTGTTTGACAGATAAGGGGGACAGACCCTCAGGCCTGATGAGGGGCTAAATCAGGACCAACACCCACGCTCCTCCCAATTTAAAGATTGTTCCCACGGTCACAGAGGTCTCAGGCAAACCTTTTGTTCTCAATCCAGAAAACTCGCAAACTCCTACTCACCCCTCAGACCTTCCTCTGGATGCCTCCTACTCCAGGAAGGCTTCCTTGTCTTTCCTGAGATTGAACAGGACTCAAACTCCTCAGACACCTCTCCTGGTCAGGCCCAGCCTTGCCTGGGTACTTGTCCCTGCTGCCCTGTGAGTGATCTCCCTACCAGACAGACAGGGTGTTGGGGGGCTGGGCCCTTAACCCTGCTCCTCTGCTTCTTGTCTTCTTCGGATTCTATTTTAGGTCGGTTTTAGTATCCCTTGATCAGCCTATTTTTGTGTCTGTTTCAGAGCCTGCCGGTCTGTTTTATGTTTCTCCCACAGTAAGGTAAGTCAGTTTCACGTCTGTCGCATGGCTGCCTGGCCCGTGTTTCTTGCCAAATGAAAACGTTTCATGTGTGTTTTGTGTCTGTTTCGCCTTCCCCAAGCTGAAAGCCTGCTTCTTCATTCATTCATGGGTAAAAATAGCTTGGGGTAAGAATAGCCGAGATTAGTACCAGGAATTTTGCTCCATGGCTTGGAGGCCAGCCACACGTGCTAGGGGAAAAGGGAGGGGAGCACCAAATAAAGGGTATTGGGAGGATCCTCCCAGGAGGGGAGAAGCATGCTGAAACTAGACTACAGACCAAACATGATTGCCACTCAATGCCTCTTTTGCAAACCACAGCACCCAAAAGGAGAGAGAGGACAAAAGGAAGTGGCCTGCCACAGAGGCAGGGTGGGATGGGGGGGAGGGGGGGGTGGGAGGGATACTGGGATCTGTGGTGGTGGAAAATGGACACTGGTGGAGGGATGGGCATTTGATCATTGTATAATTGAAACCCAAGCACAAAAATTTGTAAGTCTACAACTGTACCTCATGGTGTCTCACTAATAAAAATTTTCTAAAAAATAGCTTGGGGTTGGGGTGGAGGTTGCTGGGTGCAAGGAGGGAAGGTTTGGGCTGGAGCCAAGAGCCAGAACAGCCCCAGCAAGTCAGCGCAGGGCAGTGTGCAAACCCCAGAGCTCCAGGAGAGGCTCCTCTGCTCATCTCCCAGACGGGACGCCCACCTGCAGGGGCAGAGGCGACATCTGAGGACTTCCAGCTGGGCCTGTCACTCCCTCTATCTCAGCAAACGCCTTCGCCTCCGAGGGCAAGGGAGCACCAGCCACGCTGAGAGAAAGGAGAGGGGTCTGGGTGGGAGTGAGTCCTCCTGCTCACATGCCAGGAGACTGAAGCTGCATGCAGGGTGCGCGGGGCTGTCGCCTAAACTCTCTGAGCCTCACTTGTGTCATCAGAAGAGCAGGCTCCTTACCATCACCCTACTCTACTGAAGCAGTCAGCAGCTTTACTTCCTCCAGGGAAATGTTGTGCCTGTGTGGAACCCACAGAGCTTGAGGGGAAATGGGAGTGCTAAGTCCCAGGGAGTGCTGAGTCCCAGGGGGATGGACCTGCATCAGCGGTGGAGGGAGCCCTGCTGACCTGCACCAACGGTGGAGCTGCTGCTAAGGGGGGCATTTATTTCTAGACCGGCCACATGGGGAGACCTGCACAGGCTCTGAGTGTGTGTGTGCGTGCGTGTGTGTGTGTGTGTGTGTGTGTGTGTGTGTGTGCGTGTACAAGGGCAGCTTGGATTGTTCAAGGGCATCTATGGGAGAGACAGAAATAGACTCAGAAGAGATGGGAGGAGGCAACAGTGAAATGATTCCCAAGCTAATCGGTCCCCATTCTCAAAGGAGCATGCGAGGGCTTATAAGCTCTTCCTGTCATCCGAATGGAATTTTCCAGAAATTCTTTTTTCTTTTTCTTCTTTTTTTTTTCTTTTTGGGTCACACCTGGCAATGCTCAGGGGTTACTCCTGGCTCATGCACTCAGGAATTACTCCTGGCGGTGCTCGGGGGACCATATGGGATGCTGGGAACCGAACCCAGGTTGGCCGCATGCAAGGCAAACGCCCTACCCGCTGTGCTATTGCTCCAGCCCAATTTTCCAGAAATTCTTGGTACACACCCTGGTACAGTGGAAGATGATGGATTGCTCAGGAAGGGGAAATGAGTTCTCCAAGGCCACCTCCTAGTTAGACGCTTGGCCCTCAAACCCCCTTCCTCCTTCCCCAGTGCTCATCACAGCCTGGCAGCTATGGTTTCCTGGTAGGCTGGGCAAGGATGGGGTTGGCCTCAGCCCTAGAGGTCCACTTCAACCCCCAACAGTCCCATTTTACAGATGAAGAGGCCGAGGGACTTCCCCGAGTGCTTTATTTAGCTTTAGGGTAAGATTTCATTGCAGGAATCTGAGGCCAGTGCTCTGTCAGGGGAGGGGCTGGGAAAGTGTGGGGCGGATCCCTGCTGAAGACAGGCCCTGGGGGGCAGCTCCTGGGACTTGGAGAACACAGAGGGAACCCCCACCCCCACCACACATCGGTTGCAGACCTGCGGGTATTCTGTCCACCCCCCCCCCCACACACACACACACACACACGCCCAGCGCTCCTGCCACCTTCTCAGAGTCCAGCAAGAAATCAGGCGAGGCAGGAAGGACCCAGAAGACGAAATCCCCCAGGCCCAGCCCCAGTGTGCCCCGGGAAGAGAGAGGGTCATCCAGCCCCGCGGGCAGGGGTGGGACTGGAACCCATACCGGTTTGCCCATCTGGGTCAGCAAGTGGGGTCCGTCCTCCCCACCCCCAGCGCTCTGATTGGATGCTAGCAAGGCCTTGGAAGGGGAGCCCATTAGAAGGGCGCCCCCCACCCCACTCACGCCATGCTCCAGGCTTCCCAGTAAAAGTTTTGAAGGAATCAGGTCATTGTGTCAATCAACAAACCTTCCCCTGCTGATGGGCAGCGGGGAGGGGCGGGGGAGAGGGGGGCTGCTCTCTTTCCGACCTGCTCGCCAGCCCAGAGGCTGCTCCTGCTCTGGCCACCGGGCGGAGGGAAGCCAGCCCACAGCTCCGTTCACCCCCGAGACCCCCCAAGCCCCCCTGCGAGGTCCGCCTGAGCGCCCCTGGCTTCCCGCGGCCCCGCCCCTCCCCCGCCCGCGGGACGCGAGCCCGGGGCTTACCTGGTGCGGCAACGCGCGGGCAGCGGGCAGCGGGCAGCGCCTCTCGGGGCGCAGGGCTAGGAGGTACTGGCGCGGTCCCTGAGGGCACTCACACCGGCACCCCCACCCCCCAACGCCCCGGCCCCGGCCCACCCCCTGGGCCTCCATGGAAAACCCTGCCCGCCTGCCCGGCCCGGCGACTTCCTCTTGTGTCACGGAAAATGCGGTGATGGGGGGCAGGAAACTGCACCAGGGATGGGGGTCTGCGTGGGGACCGGGTCCGGCCTGGCCGCCAGGGGCACCGACAGAGGGATGCGCTGGGCAGAGCTGGGGGCTTGCCAGGAGAGTGGTGGGGAGTCCCTTGATGAGGTGTCCAGGGCCACGGGGGGGGGGTGGGGTGGGGGGAGGGACCCAGTGGGCAGCGACCCAGCCAGCCCCGGCCCTTTGGGATTCCCAAAAACAAGCTAAAAAAAGAAAAAGAGTAGGAACAAGCACCCAGCCTGTGGCCAGGACCCGGAGCCTGGCAGGGCGTGAGCATCTGTCTGCTTGCTCTGCTTTGGGGCTTGTTTGGGGGGTCCGCTGGGGGTAAGAAGGGAGGATTCTGGAGAGAAATCTGGGGTTCAGGTCTTAGCTTTGACCTCCTAACCCCAGTTTCTTCATAAAGTGACACCCACTTCCCCGAGGAGTGGGAAATTAGTTCTCCAAGGCCTTGGAGAACTGTCAGCTGCCCTGCAGGAATCCATTAGGGTCCTGGGCTAGGATGGGCGTCAGGTTAGGAAGGGCCTCAAAGCACACCTGAAGCATGGCCAGTAAGAACAGGTAGGTTAAAGCCCCGGTCCAATCCTCAGTGCTCAACGGTCCCCAAACTCAGACTCGGAAACAGCCAGGAAAGGGCACAGGCCACTTTGCCCGGCCTCCCAGAAATGCTGTGGGTTTTTGTTTCTTAAAATAATTTAAGTGTATGGGCCCAGAGCAATAGTATAGCAAGTCGGGCACCTGCCTGGCACCAGGCCAACGTGGGTTCCATTCCTGGAGCCCCAGACAGTCCCCTGAGCCTCGCCAGGAGTGATTCCTGAGCACAGAGCCATGAGTCAGCCCAGGGTGGCCCCAAACCCCACAAATAAAAAAAGTTAATTATTTTAAATTTAGTTGAAGTTTACAGTGCTGTTAGCAAGCATGGTTTAGAGGTACTGCATCCTTACCACAATTTTTTTTAAAGGGGTTTTAACAAAAGGAGAGAGAGAACAGGGGGGAATGCCCTGGCAGGGTGGGACAGGGGTGTGGGGGTGGGAGGGATACTGGGACCCGTGGTGGTGGAGAATGGGCACTGGTGGAGGGATGGGTGTTCGATCATTGTATAACTGAAACCCAAGCACAAAAATTTGTAAGTAAGTCTACAACTGTACCCCATGGTGTTTCACTAATAATTTTTTTAAGGGGGGTTTTAAAAGTCAAGTTTTAAGACCTAGGGATAAGGGATCAGGGAGGTGGGGGAGGGGGACACTCCTTGGTACTTAGCATGGAATCAACAAGGATTTTGTTGGGTTTTTGAGTTTTGTTTGCTGGAGGCCACACCTAACAGTGCTCAGGCCTTACTCCTGGCAGAATTCAGGGGACTATGTGGAGTGGTGCTGGGGGTGAGACATTTGCAAGGCACCCTCCCTGCTGTACTATCGCTCAATTCTTTTATTTTTTATAAAATTATTATAAATGTAGGTTTTATTATTTCGTTTTATTATTTATTATTTATTATTATTTATTATTTATTAGTAGTAAAGTCAACAGGCAAAAAGATGAAAGCACTGAGAATATTTGTATTCACTGTTTTTATCTATTTATTTTAAATGTTCATGAACCACCGTGAGATACAGTTACAGACTTAGAAACCTTCATGATTGCGTTTCAGTCAAACAATGTTCGAGTACCCATCCTTCCACCAGTGCCCATTCTCCACCCCCAATGTTCCCAGCATCCCTCCCCCACCCCCACCCCTTCCCACCCCCTGCCTCTGTGGCAGGCACATTCCCTCCTACTCTCTCTGACCTTTGGGGTATTATGGTTTGCAATACAAGTACCAAGCAGCCATCATGTTTGGTCCATAGCCTACTTTCCTATCGCTCAATTCTTGAATCTTTCGAGAATGAACAGCTCACAAATGAATGAATGAATGAATGAATGAATGAAAAGTCCACCTGCCCAGCTGATAGCAGACCCGAAGGATGATGTGGGGGGCAGGAGGCCCGGAAGGCCCAGCTGAGACAAGGTCACCTCCCAGGTCTGCCTGAGGTGTGGGCGTGGCCCTGTCATAGCTGCTTGGGGGCATCCCCATTGCCCACTCTCCTCCACTGAGTGGATTCAAGCCCCCCAAGCCCCCAGCCCTCTGTCAGCTGACTGTGGAATGTTGCATGTTGGGATGCTAAGTGGATGCCTCCAAGTGGCTGCTAATCCCCGGCACCACATATGGTCCCCTGAGCACCGCCAGGAGTGATGCCTGAGTGCAGAGCCAGGAGGAACCCCTGAGCATCGCAGTGTATGGATTAAAAACACAAAACACAAACGAAACTCAAAGATCTCACATAGCCTGAAACTGTCACATTAGGAGACACCCCGAGCCGCTGGGCCCACCTAGAAAACTGAGAGAGGGAGGGAGGGAGGGAGGGAGGGAGAGAGGGAGGGAGGACACCCCTGAGCCCCACAGGATGGACCCCCCACCCCCATCCCAACCCTCTCCATGGAACCCCAGCAACTCGGCCCCCACCACAGCCCAGAGGTTGATTCCAGGCACATCAGGCCAGAGACCAGCTCCATGGGCCTAGAGAGCATATGCAGACATAGACACCAAACATGGACACAGAAACCACACCCGGACACAGAAATCGCACATGGACACAGAAACTACACATGGAAACCACACATGGACACGGAAAATGAACATGAAAACTGCATATGGACATGGAAACTACACATGGACACGGAAACCGTACACAGACACGGGAACCACACATGGACACGGAAATCACACACGGACACAGACACTGCACATGGACACGGAAACCACACATAGGACATGGAAACTGCACATGGACACAGAAACCGCACATGGACACAGAAACTACACATGGAAACCACACACAGACATGGAAAATGAACACGGAAACTGCACATGGACATGGAAACCACACACAGACACGGAAACCATACACAGACATGGGAACCACACACAGACACAGAAACTGCACATGGACATGGAAATGGCACACATGAACATGGAAATCACCTACGTGGAAGGGGAAGCACACGACAACACAGGTGTGGACATGGAAATCATGACCATGGAGATCACACGCCAACATGGAAATCACACACAGACAGACACATGAACATGGATATTACACAACATAGGCAAGAGAACCGTGGATGTGGCGATCACACTTCTAGAAATCACATGCTTGAACGTGAAGCTCACACACATAGACATGGAGGCCATGGGTGTGAAAGTCAGGTGGACAAGGAGGTCACCTGTGGCAATGGAGGTCACCTGCATGAGCACGGGCATCATACGGACACATGGACGCAGAGATCAGTCACGCATGTGGGCGTGGAGGTCACACGACCTGGCGCTCTCACACATTCACTCATGGATGCTCCCATCCCTGAGCTGGCTGTGGGGGTCCCTTCCGGCCCGTCTCGGTCCCATGAGCGGGCAGGGGGCTTCCTTTGGCTGATCATCCCAAGTCTGCAGCAGGGGTATCCCCACATCCTGCCTCTGAGCTCCTCAGGCCACCCGCTGCAGAGCCCCCGGGACCCCCAGGCCTGTCCCCCTGGGCACCAGGCTGTCTCTTCTCCGCCAGCCCAGCTCCCATCCACCGCGGGTCCTGGCCTAGCGTGGGGCAACCCCGACCTGCCCTGGGCACTCGGCAGGAAGCTGGCAGTGCCAAGCCCGCCATTTTCCGGGAGCAGGTGGTTTCACCAGGAGGAAGTTGACAGTTCGACTTCAAACACGGGTGACGCAGGCCCCACACTGCCTGCGCCCCAGCGCACCCCAGCCCACGCCCGCCTGCTCCGCCCCCCGCAGAGGGAGCCAGGGAGGGGGGGCCAGTCACACTCACCCACGGCCGCTTGCCCAGGCTGGAGCAGAAGCCGCGCCCATGGGCTCTCAGCACGCGCCGCGGGCCACCCTGTACCTGCTGGGGATGCTGGGTGAGTACCCCTCAGGGTTCGGGGGGAGGACAGAGAGGCCCCGGGTCTGCAGGTCCCCTCTTGGGGGCCTGACAGAAGGGGGTCCTGCTGTGGGACGCCCCAACTCTGCTGAGGGTCTGGTGCAACTCCCAGATGGTTCCATCTTCCACCGAGAACCGAGAGTCTTTCCTTGAGGACTCCAGAGTCGGGGCGCTCACCTCCTGGGGCGACCTTGATGGCGTCCAGGCCCAGTGGGCCAAGGCAGAGTGAACAGACGCCCAGTCCTGAGCCGCCCTGGCCGGTCCCTCTGCCCGGTCCCAGCCGCGTTCCAGGCCAGAGGAGAGGCTCTGGGCCAGCCCAGGTTCTGGGGACGGCTGGGCTGGGCCTCCTGTTGGCTGGGAATCTGGGGCCCTCCATCCCTGAGGGTGCTGGAAGGGGGTCGCCAGCACTGGGTGTGGGGGAGGCTCTGGGCCATGCTGGGGCGGGAGCGTGTGCAGGACCTGAGCGCACCCAGCTGGGAGAAGCATCTGGTTCCTGGCCAAGACGAGGGGGGACAGGCGGGAGGCCACACTTTGGGGGAAACCGAGGGGACATGGTCTGCCTAAGCACGGAGCCACGTTCCTCGAAAGGCTGGTGCGTAGGTGTGAGTGTGTGTGTGTGTGTGTGTGTAATATGTACATGAATTTATATGTGTTTATGGACTTTTGCGTGGACAGCATGTGAAAACAGTATGTGGATGTATGTGTATAGTCTATGCGTGTGAGAAGCATATACACGTGAATTCCTGTGTGAATCTACCAGACACAAGCTACGAATGTATGTGCATGTGTGAAGTGTGTGTACAGTGTGTGATTTGTATGTGTACAGTGTGTGTGTGATGTGTGCGTGTACAGTGTGTGTGGTGTGTGGGGGGGGGGAGAGCTGTGTGTATTTGGATTTGAGTGTGTTGGTGTGTAAAGTATGCACTTGTGTGAGTGCATTGTAGTGTGTGTAGAGTGTGTAGACAGTGCATGTGTACGGTATATGTGTGCGGTGTGTGGTATGACACACACTGTGTGTGTACAGTGTGTACACTGCAGCAAGGTCTCAGGGTGACTTTCCTTCCGTGCCAAGGCCTGGTGCACAGGTCGGAGCAATAGTCCAGTGGAAAGGGTGTTTGCCTTGCGTGCGGCTTACCTGGGCTCCATCCCCAGGACCCCATTTAGAACCCCCAGCCCACCAGGAGAGACCCCCGAGCACAGGGACAGGAGCAAGCCCTGAGCAACACTGGGTGTGGCCCAAATCCAACCCACCCCCCAAAATAAACACAGTGCCTGAGTGCTGGACTGCCCGCGGCCTTTCTTCCCAGAGTCACAAACAGAATCACTGCTAGCCCTGGGCTGCCTGCAGGGACCCTCCTAAGGAGCTTCCTGGGGGTCCTGGACCTCGTCTGAACCCCCAAACACAGACACCGCTCCCACCCCCACTTGTGACCTCTGACCTCAAGGGCAGGGGGCTCTGTGAATCCCCCCACCTGTGGCTCCAGAAAGGACCAGATGCATCCCCATGCCCACGGGAGCCCAGAGCCAGGAAGCCGGGCCTGTCTGGGAACCTTCTGGAACATGCCCACTCACTGAGTGTGAGAACCTTCTGGAAGCCGGTTGTGTGTCTGTGTGAATGGGCGGGTCACAGACCTCCTCATTGTCGGTCGGCTCCTGGCTGACAGATCACCCTCACAGCCATTTTCTTCCAGAAGCTCCTTCCTGCCCCCATTTCCCAGCGGGGAAACTGGGCCCAGGAAAAGCCGAGAAGGAAGCCAGGGTGGGCAGTCTTGAGAGACGCCCCCCCCAGCCCGGCACCCCAGCTCCTACGGGGGCCCCTTGGTCCCCTAAGTTCTAAGGAAAGGTCACCCAAGGTACTGCTCTGAGGAGGCAACAGGCCATAGGTCAGGCTACAGAGCCCTTCTGGGGGGGACACACGTTGGGGTCAGTGCCCCAGGCTGCAGCAGCCCTGGCCGGCGGTGGCGGGGTCAGCCCGCGTTGGGGGGTCTCCAGGGCAGGACCTGACAGCAGGCCCAGGGAGAGACAGGCTCACTGTCTCCTCAGCACCAGCTGCTGACCACTGCACAAGTGAAGGGTCGGTCACCGTCCACCGGGACCCCGGGGCCAGCACGGACAGAGGGCGGGCACCAAGGCTCCGCGGCCAGGATGCCACCTGCCACTTGGCGGCTGAGATGCTGGCCTGCTCCGGGGACCTGCAGGACACGGGGAGCTGAGGGGACTCTGCAGCACAAGCCACGCTGACCAGCATCGTCAGGACTCACCGACAGTCCGGAGTGAAGAGACAGTGACCTGGGCGGGAGCCGAGTCCTGCCAGTTACCCTCACCCAGCCTCAAACCCCGGCTCTGCTCGTGGGCAACTGTCTCTGGACACTTGCTGCATGTCCCGCTCTGTGGCCTCAGACACAAGCCCCGTGCCCTCCCGGCGCTGCCCCCAGATCAGGCCACAAAGGGGCCCTTGGAGAACCCTGGGCCAACGGTCCCCAACGCTGTGAGAGCATGACACGGGGGCTGGGGCTGGCAGAGTTGGACAGGACCTGAGCGCTAGGGGTGCCGTGTGTGCTCTGTGAGTACCATTTGGCATGTGTGCGCCATGTGTGTGTGCTCTGTGTGTACCATGTGGCATGCTTGTGCCATGTCTGTGCTTGGTGTACCATGTAGTATGTGTGTGTCAAGTGTGTACCATGTGTGTGTGCTCTGCTGTGCCATGTATGCTCTGTGTGTGCCGTATGTTTTATTATATGTGTTCTGCATGTGCTGCGTGTGCTGTGTGTACTCTGTGCGTGCCATGTGCGTTCCGCATTTGCCTTGAGTGCTCCGTATACCGTGTGTACTCTTTGTTGCTGTAGCACTTGTGTGCTCTGTGTGTGCCATGCATCATGTGTGGTGCTGTGTGCGCCATATATGCCATCAGTGTCATGTGTGCTCCGTGTGTGTCACCGGTGTACCGTCCGTGGGCTGAGTGCTACCTGTGTATTCTAGGTGTAGCGTGTGTGTGCTCTGTGTGTAACATGTGCATCTCATGTGCTCACACTATCCATGCATGTGCGCCATGTGTGATCCGTATGTTCAGTGTGTGTGTGCGCGCTCTGAGCGTGCGTCTGTGTGCTGGGTGGATGCTGTGTTGAGCCATGGATGCTGTAATACATGCGTATCTAGTGTGTACTGTGTGTGGATGCTGCGTGAGCCATCACTGTATCACTGTCTTCCTGTTGTTCATCGATTGCCTCGAGCAGGCCCCAGGAATGTCTCCTTCGTCCTTGCCCTGAGATTTTAGAAAGTGCCACATTCGAGGCTCTTTCAGGGTCAGGAGAATGAGACCCATCATTGTTACTGGTATTTGGCATATTGGGTACGCCACGGGGAGTTTGCCAGACTCTGCCGTGTGGGCAGGATACTTTTGGTAGCCTGCTGGGTTCTCCAGAGTAAGAACTAGATAATAAGATGTCGCGCGGCCATGTGAGCCATACGTGTATGTATATGTACACAGGTCTCAGGTGCTGTGTATGTTACGCGTGTTGTGGGTGGGTGGACTGTGAGCATGTGTGTTGTGTAGAGGGCCTGGTGCTATCTGCACACGAGTCCTGTGTGTGCTTGTGTGTGGAGGTGTGTGAAGGCTGTGACTTCACAGAGCTCAGGTCTGCCCGTGATTTGTACTTGGCCGAGCAGGCAGTGCCCCGAGTTCCCGGGTTCCTCTATAAAGTGGGGGTCAGTGGTGCACAGGGGTGCTGCTGGCCGCTCCCCTGGCCCACCATGTGCTTAGACACATTTTTCCTGGGCACTTACTATGCACCGGGCCCTGTCAGGAGTGCTCAGGACACAACAGTGAATGGTCAGGGCCGATGGGGTGGACAGGGGTGCCGGGGTGACGGGTGAGAGACAGGCCCAAATTGTGGGGTGGGCCTAGAAGTCCTGGGAACACAGAATTGGGTTGGGGGTTAGGCGGGGGGGGGGGGGCGGGGGTCCGTGCTGTTCCTGGGTTGCAAGGGGTCTCTTGAGAGGCTGGTACTGCAGCAAACATCTGTCGGGCGTGAATGAGCAGTGATGGGATGAAGGCGAGGTAGGCAGAGGGGCCAGGCACATAGACAAGGGGGCAACTGGGCAGACCCTGGGACCTAGGTGGACATCCAGGAGGGATGCAAATGCCCGGGGGCACATTCCCTCTCAAGGGACTCAGTTGGCGATGCTTTAGGAAACCCAGAACAATTGTAGGAGGTGGATGGCGTGTGTGCTGGGCACTCTACACCCCAGCTGGCGTGGGCAACACCCCCACCCCAGTTCAGGGGACGGAGAGATAGGACAGCGGGTAAGGTGCTGGCCTTGCACACTGCTGACCTGGGTTCGATCCCCAGCACCTCACAGGGTCCCCCCGGAGAACCATCAGAAATGATCCCTGAGTGCAGAGCCAGGATAAGCCCCGAGCACAACTAGGTGTCACCCCAAAACAGAACAAAACAAATACCCCAAGTTCAAACATATCCACAAGGAAACAAGGATTCCCAGCTGACTGGGAACCCTGGAAGGCCTCGAAGGCTTCTGAGAAGAATGGTGTGAGATTTTGTTGAGTGCACCTGACAGTGCTCAGGATGGACTCCTGGCTCTGTGCTCAGAGTGCTCAATCTTGCAGGCTCAGGGGGCCGTATGTGGAGCTGGGGAATTCAAGCTGGCTGCATACAGGGCCAGGGGCTCCCCACTCTATTATTGCTCCAGATTTAAAAGCAAATGCTTAAAAAAATATATGAGCATGTAGGGGCTGGAACAATAGCACAGCAGGTAGGGTGTTTGCCTTGCATGTGTCCAACCCGGGTTCAATTCCCAGCATCCCATATGGTCCCTGAGCACCGCCAGGAGTAATTCCTGAGTGCACGAGCCAGGAGTAACCCCTGAGCATCACCGGTGTGACCCAAAAAGCCAAAAAATAATTGAGGATCTAGAGAGATAGTGGGGAGGTGACTCAAAGGTCTGGACCACCACCTGTGCATGCCCGAATCCAATTTCCTTCCCTGGCACCACATAGTCCCTGAGCACCACAGGGAGTGACCCCAGACTACCACTGGATCTGATCCCCCGCTCCCCCCTCCCAAAAAAAGTTTGACTTTTAAGGAAGATGGGTTGTAGTTCACATACCTAGCATCTGTGAGGCCCTGAGTTGGATCCCCGGCATCACACAGGACCCCCCAAACCACTTCTGGGAGTGGCCCCCAACAACAAGATTTTTTTAAAGAAATCTTGACTCAAAAAAAAAGTATTTTTTCTTTTTGGGTCACACCAGCATTGCACAGGGGTTACTCTTGGCTCATGCACTCGGGAATTACTCCTGGCAGTGCTTGGGGGACCATACGGGATGCTGGGAATCTAAATGCCCTACCCGTTGTGCTAGTGCTCTAGCCCCTTGACTCAAAAAATTTTATACCCAGGGCTAGAGCGACAATACAGCAGGGAGGGCCTTTGCCTTGCACGCAGAAGACCCAAGTTCAATCCCTGGCATCCCATATGGTCCCCCAAGCACTGGTAGGAGTAATTCCTGAGTGCAGAGCCAGGAGCAACCCCTAAGCATTGCTAAGTGTGACCGCCCCCACCAAAAAAACGCAAAAAAAAAAAAAGATTTTTTTTTAAAAAAAGAATTTTAGGGTGCTGGAGCGATAGCACAATGGGTAGGGCATTTGCCTTGCACGCGGCTGACCCAGGTTCAATTCCCAGCATCCCATATGGTCCCCCGAGCACCGCCAGGAGTAAATCCTGAGTGCACGAGCCAGGAGTAACCCCTGTGCAATGCCGGGTGTGACCCAAAAAGCAAAGCAAAAAAAAAAACAGAATTTTATACCCTTTGCAAATCAAATAAAACTCTTCCACAACTGGTGCGGCCAGCGTGGTTGCCAAGATGAGAATCTTCCAGAATGCAAGGGGGCAGCAGGCGGCAGAGGTCATGGGTGAAGCTCTGTGCATCTCAGGAATTTGTCCACTTCTTGTCCAAGCTCGGGGGCGCGTGCAGGTGACTGTGAGGAGATCTCTGCAGATGTGGAGGTGCAGGTGGGGGCCTGGGGAGGGGTCACCCCCGGCAGTGCTTGGGGGACACGCAGTGCCAGGACCAAAGTCAGGTTCCCAGGGGGCCAAGCACGTGATCAGCCTTTTGAGCTGCTACAGCATGGGAGTCCTCATTTAGTCCCGGGCTTTGGCCTGGGCTGACTCTACCCTCTAAACTGGGGGGCTCTAGGGGCTGGAGTGATAGCACAGAGGGTAGGGCGTTTGCCTTGCACACAGCAGACTGGGTTTGATTCCCAGCATCCCATATGGTCTCCTGAGCACTGCCAGGAGTAACTCCTGAGTGCAGAGCCAAAACACTGGGGCAGATTGTGGAAGACAGGTTGACGAATGGCCTGAGGAGTCCATGCCCAGTGTTCCCCCGTGACCTTGAGGACCCCAGGCCACATGCAACTGACTGAATATACCGAGGCCCATGGCTCACGAAGCCTGCATCCAGCCTGCACAATTCCATCCGACGAAGGCCTTGGTATGACCCCTGGGAGAAGCAACGAGAACACACTATGAATGGTCTAACCTGGAAGACAAATAGTCCATCGTGCAAATGCCCATCTCCTCCTGCCCGCCCCTCGTATTTGAGGAGCTAGAATACTAGGAATCGAGACAGTGCGATCAAAAAGAAGTGAGGGTGCAACCTGATGTTAACGAAAGTGAAAACTGAGCCCAGAGAGGTTGCATGGCCCGCCAAGATTGAACAGCAACTTCCTGGAGAAGGCCTCCCTGCTCTGCCCCGCTGTGGTCAGTGCACACGTGCACTTCCTCTGACCAAGTCTGGGCAGCCCAGAGAGGCGGGAGGAGGGGAAATACAAGGTGGCCACAGACTCTGTGTCATGGTAGCTAACTTAGTCCTGGCCAGAGCCCCATGGCTCGGCAAGTTCCTCACAGTCTCTCGACATCCTCCCTAGCACAGTGTCCACTTGATGATGTGTTTGGGAGCACATTGTTGCATCTAGGCGCAAAACTGCCTGCGTGCAAGCCACAGGGGTGGGGTGATGGTGACGGAGGCGGGGGTGCTAGGGATGGTGCTGATGTTGGTGATGTTGATGACACAGATGGAGATGGTGGTGCTGGAACTGCTGGTGGTGAGGAAGACAGTGAGGATGAGGGTGATGACAGTGTTGATGGAAGCACAAGTGGTGATATCGGTGGTGATGGGAGAGATGGTGATGGTCCTGATGATGGAAGGAAGAGGCAGGAAGTGCTACTCAACCCAGGAGAGACTGAGCCCCAGAAAGAGGTCAACTGGTCGACCCCAGAACACTGGCCTCTGGGAAATGCCTACTTCCCTCTCTGAGGCCCAGTGCTCCAGGACAATGGTGACTGGCTCTCACTCATCTGGGAACACCCGTCACAGGTCACAAGCATTTTATTACAAGGAGTCTGGGCTGCTGGCAGAGGGAGGGTAGGCAGGGGTCCCATTACAACTCCACCCCCAGGGGCTGGAGTGATAGCACAGCCGGTAGGGTGTTTCCCTAGTATGCAGCCAGACCCGGGTTCGATTCCCAGCATCCCATATGGTCCCCCGAGCATGACCAGGAGTAATTCCTGAGTGCATGAACCAGGAGTAACCCCTGTGCATCGCTGGGTGTGACCCAAAAAGCAAATAAATAAATAAATAAATAAATAAAGGGTTTGAAGGAAAATTAAAGTAGCCTGGAGTTACCATTTTAAAAAAAGGGGGGGGGTTGGAGCAATAGCAGAGCGTGTAGGGCATTTGCCTTGCCCATGGCCAACCCGGGTTCGATTCCCAGCATCCCATATGGTCCCCTGAGCACCGCCAGGGGTAATTCCTGAGCGCAGATCCAGGAGTAACCCCTGTGCATTGCTGGGTGTGACCCAAAAAGCAAAAAATAATAAATAAATAAAAATAAAAGTAAAAAAATAAAAATCAATTAAAAAAAAAAAACTCCACCCCCAGAGAGTAAAGTACTCGCCTTACACACAGCTGACCTGGTTCCAGGCACCACATATGGTCCCCCAAGCACTGCCAGGAGTGACCCCTGAGTACAGAGCCAGGAGTGACCACTGCCAGGTTGCCATTCCCCCTCCGCCCCCCCCCCCAAAAAAACATAGTGCCAGGAAGATAGTGCAGGGATTAATACATGCCTGATCTAGGTTTGACCCCGCAGCACCACATGACCCCTCATGCAGCGTGGGGTGTAGCCCTCAAGGGCCCTGAGCATGGCCCAACCCTTGCAGCACCGGGCCCAAGCAGCCCCTCACTCTTGGGCTGTTCAGCTCACACTGGGGCACCAGCCCATTGCCAGAAGTGACCCCCAGACCCCAGGCACTGTTCGGAAGTGGCTCCCCACCAAGACTCAAACTCCATCACCAGTTTTCACACATTTTACCAGAACAGAATAAGTGCTTGTCTTTTGTTTTATTTATTTATTTATTTTCTTTTTGGGTCACACCCAGCGATGCTCACGGATTACTCCTGGCTCTGTGCTCAGGAATTACTCCTGGCGGTGCTCAGGGGACCATATGGGATGCCGAGGATTGAACCTGGGTCTGGGTCAGCGGCATGTAAGGCAAACGCCCTACCCGCTATACTGTCGCTCTGGCCCATTGTTCTTTGTGTTAAATTTTATTTCCCCCTTACGCTTTATATGAACACCATGGCTTACAAAGTTGTGCAAGAAGATTGGTTACAGATACTCAGTTCTCCCAACACCAATCCCAGCACCATTGCAACTCCCCACCAAAATTAGCTCCAATTTTCCTAACCACAACCTAAGTCTGCCCCCAAAGCAGGCCCTCAATATTTTATTTTATATTGCTTGTTATCAATAATTTTCTCAAAGATTGATTTAAAAAAAAGTTTCCGTGGAAGAAAGTTAATGAAGATTGTTGAATCCCCCCAGACTTTTTTTAAAATTTTTTTTATTTAAATGAATCACTCTTTTAAGGCCTGTTCTCATAAAACCTTGTCTGTCAAATGCCCAGAAACTATTCTTCCGAAGTGACTTCAACACAGTGGCCTACACTTCCCTCACTCAGGTGCTCCCAGCCCCACGGGAAGTGGCACAGGAGCCGGGCAGACGGTGGTCTAAGCAGAGACCCCCGTGACGGGCAGAGCTGGCTGCTCTAAGAAGGAATCTGAGGCCTCGCAGGCGACCACCTGGTCTTGTCCCCACCTAACTCAAACCCGGAGTGGGGCCAGAGCCACAGTACAGCAGGGAGGGCTCTTGCCCCGCGAACAGTTGGTTCAATCCCCGCATCCCATATGGTCCCCAAGGCTCCCAGGAGTGATCCCTGAGAGCAGAGCCAGGAGTAACCTGGAGCACCACTGGGTATGGCCCTTTCCCCCTAAAATTAAATCATACCTGGAGCAGCCCCGTGGCACCTGGACACAACTGCTCTGAGCCCCACAGGCCCCAGGGAGCCTCAGATGGGCCAGCAGTGGGGGCCAGACCCACAGACTTGCTGGACCCTGGCAGCAGCGGTGCCCACGGACAGCCAGGAGCCTAACAGGCCGTGCTCCCTGGAGCTGGGCTTGGAGCCTGGAGGCTGTCTCTGCTCCCCCCTCAGCCCTAGAGACGTTCTCCCCCTCTTTGGACTGGTCCCTTTCCACAGGCAGGTTTTCCTTTTCAACCCCAGACCCAGAAAGTAAGCCTTCTCCCCGACACACTCATCATTTCATTAAAAAGTTATGGGGCCAGATCGATAGCACAGCTGGGAGGGCATTTACCTTGCATGTGGCCAACCCGAGTTCTATCCCCAGCATTTCATATGGTCCCCCGAGCATCCCCAGGAGTGATTCCTGAGTGCAGAGCCAGGAGTAACTCCTGAGTGTCAACAGATGGGACCCAAAAAAGAAATAATAATAATAATAATAATTAATAATAATAATATTAATGGGATAGAGCACAGCACAGCAGGCAGGGTGTTTGCCTTGCACATGACCAACCTGGGTTTGATTCCTCTGTCCTCTCGGAGAGCCCGGCAAGCTACCAAGAGTATCCTGCTCACACGGCAGAGTCTGGCAAGCTCCCCGTGGCATATTTGATATGCCAAACACAGTAACAACAAGTCTCACAATGGAGACAGTACTGGTGCCCGCTCGAGCGAATCGATGAACAATGGGACGACAGTGCTACAGTGCTACAATAATAATAATAATAAAGTTATAATAGGGTCCCAGAGATTGTATAGAGTGCTAGCCCCAGGCTTCAATCACTCCAAGCACTGCCAGGAGTGATCCCTGAGCACAGAGCCAGGAATAACCCCTGTGTACTGCTGGGTGAAACACATCTCAATACCCCCAAACAGATACTAATGGTTACTCTTCTAAAGAAGCGTGGCAGGAGGAAATTTGGGGGGTAGTAGAACTGTCTTGTTGGCGGTGGAGATTACACGGGTCTGCAGACATGTAACCATGCATAGACCTGTGCACGCAAGGAAAATGTTCATTTGGGTTTTTGTTTGTTTTTAATTTTTTTTATTTTTTTGCTTGTTGGGTCACACCTGGCGATGCACAGGGGTTACTCCTGGCTCTGCACTCAGGAGTTACTCCTGGCGGTGCTCAGGGGACCATATGGGATGCTGGGAATCGAACCTGGGTCGGCCACGTGCAAGACAAACACCCTCCCCGCTGTGCTATCTCTCCAGCCCCTTGTTTTTAATTTTTATTAGTGAAATACCATGAGGTACAGTTGTACACTCAGAAATTTTTGTGCTTGGGTTTCAGTTATACAATGATCGAGTACCCATCCCTCCACCAGTGCCCATTCTCCACCAATCAATGATCCCAGTATCCCTCCCACCCACCCCTCATTCCCCCCATCCCACCCCACCTCTGTGGCAGGGCATTCCCTTTTGCTCTCTCTCTCCTTTTGGGTGCTGTGGTTTGCAAAAGAGGCATTGAGTGGCAATCACCACATGTTCATATGAAAAGTGAAGTATATATTGGTTTGGGGACTACCCAGAGGTGCTCAGGGCTGAGTACCTTTTGGCTCTGCTCAGGATCACTGAGCCAGTGATCAAGGGACCGGTGGACCTCAGGAGACCATATGGGGTGCCAGGGATTGAACCTGGGTCAGCTGCATGCAAGGCAACCACCCCACCCTCTATACTGTCTCTCCAGTCTCATAAAATAGATATGCATAGGTATATGCTCATCTATACATAAAATATTAAGCAATTTGAGGGTCAGAGTGATAGGACAGCGGGTAGAACACTTGCTTTACAGGCTGCTGATCTGATTCGATCCCAAGCACCCCCATATGGTCCTCCGAGGCCCATGAGGAGTGATCCTTGAGCACAGGGCCAGCACCTCCAGGTGTAGCCCCAAGAAAAGTAATTGTTTCAACTCTACTCAATTGATTTTGTTTGTTGTTTTGGGGGCCACATTTGGCAATGCTCAGGGTTACTCCTGGCTCTGCATTCAGGAAATACTCCTAGCAGTGCTTGGGGGACTCTATGGGATACCAGGAATTGAACCCAGGTCACCCGCATGCAAGGCCAGTGCCCTAACCACTGTACTATCACTCAGGCCCTCAACTGATGTCACAAGTTTTTAGGGGGGATGAGGGAAACGCCTGCTGGTGAGCCCTGGGGGTGGGAGGGCTTGTTGCTCAACCGTGAGGGGAGAAGGGCCCAGGGCTTCCTGACCTCCTCTCGACTCTCTCTTTCCACAGTCACTTCCTGCCTCGGAGGGAGCAGGTGGGAGGACCAAGGTAAGGAAGAGCTTCCGGGAGGCTGGGGAACAGGGGGACACAAGACTGAAACTTCTCGAGCGTGAACCCCACCCTCAAAGGGCCCAACACGCACCTTGAAGATGCAAGTGGACCCTCCGTGTCTATAAACAACCCCTCCGGGCTAGTTCTCGCGAGAGCTG
This sequence comes from Sorex fumeus, assembly GCF_029834395.1. Classification (NCBI taxonomy): domain Eukaryota; kingdom Metazoa; phylum Chordata; class Mammalia; order Eulipotyphla; family Soricidae; genus Sorex; species Sorex fumeus. Next base: position 318,842 of record NW_026606150.1, read on the forward strand.
CCACAGGAAGTGCTGCCTGGCAAAGCCCTCACCAGCTCCTTCTCCAGCTCGGCTCTGTCAGAGGCTTGTTTGCCCAAACATTGGCAACCAAGGCAGCAACACCTATGAAATGTCCTGCCTTTGGACTCAGAGCCTTGAGGCTAGTGTTTCGTGAAACCCTTGCTCCGTGGGTCCCTTGTTCCATTGGTCCCTTATTCCATGGAACCCTTGTTATATGGGTCACTTGTTATGTGGGGCCCTTGTTCCATGACACCCTTGTTCCATGGAACCCTTGTTCCATGGGTACCTTGTTCCACTGGTCCCTGGTTCTGTGGGTCCCTTTTTCTGTGGGTCCCTTGTTCTGTGGAACCCTTGTTCCATGGGTCCCTTGTTCCATTGGTCCCTTATTCCATGGAACCCTTGTTCCTTAGGCCCCTTGTTCCGTGGGTCTCTTGTTCCATTGGTCTCTTGTTCCGTGGGTCCCTTTTTCTGTGGGCCCCTTGTTCCATACAACCCTTGTTCCGTAGGTTCCTTGTTCCATTGGTCCCTTATTTTGTGGAACCCTTGTTCTGTAGGCCCTTGTTTCATAGGCCCCTTGTTCCGTGGGTCCCTTGTTCCATTGGTCCCTTGTTCCGTGGAACCCTTGTTCCTTAGGCCCCCTTGTTCCGTGGGTCTCTTGTTCCATTGGTCTCTTGTTCCGTGGGTCCCTTTTTCCGTGGGTCCCTTATTCCACGGAACCCTTGTTCCATAGGCCCCTTGTTCCATGGGTCTCTTGTTTCGTTGGTCCCTTGTTCCACTGGTCCCTTGTTCCATGACAGCCTTGTTCCATGGAACCCTTGTTCCGTGGGTCCCTTGTTCCATTGGTCCCTTATTTCGTGGAACCCTTATTCTGTAAGCCCTTGTTTCGTAGGCCCCTTGTTCCACTGGTCCCTTGTTCTGTGGGTCCCTTGTTCCATAACACCCTTGTTCCATGGAACCCTTATTCTGTGGGTTCCTTGTTCTAGGGGTCCCTTGTTCTGTGACACCCTTGTTCCATGACCCTTGTTGCATGACACCCTTCTTCAGTGAAACCCTTGTTCCATGGCCTCCTTGTTCCGTGGCATCTTTATTCCGTGGAACCCTTGATCCATGACATCCTGTTCTGTGGGTCCCCTTGTTCCCTTGTTCCATGGGCCCCCTTGTTCTGTGGCACCCTTGTTCTGTGGCACCCTTGATCCATGAATCTCTTGTACTGAGGACTCCTTGCTTCATGGCATCCTTGTTCCGTGCCCCCCTTATTCCATGGATCTCTTGTTCCATGACTCCCTTGTTCCGTGGCCCCTCTGTTCCATGGTCCCATTGTTCCATGGACCCCTATTCCTTGAGGCTACTGTTTCCCAGAACACGTGAACACACATGCCAAGTTCCCCAGAACCAGTGGCCTCCAGTGAGTCCCCTCTACTGCAAATAGAACCCTGATAAAATTGATTTTGTTTTGTTTGGGGGCCGCACCTGGTGATACTCAGGGGTTACTCCTGACTCTGCACTCAAGAATTACTCCTGGCAGGGATTGGGGATACGGGGAATGTGGGGATCAAACCCGGGTAGGCCACATGCAAGGCAAATTTCCTCCCCACTGTACCACTGTCTCTCTGTTCCCTTAAAATTGACTTTGAAGGTGAGGGGAACGGGGAGAAAAGAATCAGGTCCCGGCCCCTCTCGGGTCTACTGAAAGTTTCCAGGCGTGGAGGGCTCTGCTGGACAGGGGGTGCTGAGTAGCCCCTACCCACTGTCCCTGGGGGGTTTCTGTATCTCATCCCCCCTCCCAGACTCCGGTATGGGAGCCCACCAGGGCCACTTGGCCCAGGGTCTGGAGGTCACATGACCGGAAGCAGCAGGCGGCTGACCCTACTGGCTGCCCCTCACTGTCTGCTTTGCCCCTAGAGTTGCAGGTGGTACTCAACGGCTCACACTCGCTGTGCCAAGGCCAGGTGGAAGTTCACATCCAGAACACGTGGCACACGGTGGACAATCGAAGCTGGGACTGGCACAACAGCCTCCAGGAGTCCCTCCAACAGGCCTCAAAGCTCTGCCGGAAGCTGGACTGCGGGGAGGCCCTGATCCTCGGCCACTTCCCCCGCTTCAAGCCCCCCAAGAACCATCCCCCAGTCACCTGCCGGGGACATGTGGGCTCCTTCGCCAAGTGCAATGCCAGCTCGTCTGCCCAGACCAAGCCCCTGGGCCTCGTCTGCTTAGGTGGGTAACCGGGGGGGGGGGGGGGGCCACAGGCGAACCCACAACCTGGGCACACCCACCGCGGGAAGGGGGGGGGGGGCGTTCCTGATTTATGATCCCTGCCTGCCTCAGCCCCATCCCCACAAACAGACCACAGGGTGAAGCTGGGGTTGCCGGCCCCTGTCTGGTGGATGATAAAGGGGCCCTCCACCCCGCCAACCTTCAGGGTCCCAACACTAAAGGGTCCAGGACTGTCCCCAGGTACCCAACACAGACACGGACACCCATGTGTGGGCCTGGCCGACTTAATGGGCCCTCAGTGCCCCCACCCTTAACCCTCCCAACAGCCCCCACCTCCACGCCCGCCCCCATTCCTTCCCTCCCAGCATCCTTTGCGCCTACCTCATCAGAGGGTCTCATTACAGAGCCCCCCAAGAAGACCCCTCCTCCCACAAGCCCCCCACCCACGACAACTCCGGCGCCCACAGGTAAGAGGACCCTGAGGGGTCACCGGGAGGGCCCGTTACGTGCTCTTGCTATATCTGAGGCCGTAGCTGGGGCCTCCCCACTCTGGGACTGGCCACCAGAGATGGGGGGATAGAGGGTCCAGCCCTGCTCTCTGCACTCAGGCCGGCCACCCTCTGCCCTCTCCCCTCGGCTCAGATCCACCCAGGTTTCTGCTGGTGAATGCGCCCCGGGGCCTGCGGTGTGCCGGCGTGCTGGAGGTCTACATGGGGGGCGTCATTGGCTCCGTCCACTTCGACGAGGCTTGGGACAGCGCCCAGGGCCTGGAGAACCGCATCTGCGACAGCCTCCAGTGTGGCACCTTTGTGAAGCACCTTGAGAGGCTGAACGGGTCCCTGCCCATCCGGTGGAGGATGGCCAACCCGACGAGCTGCACCTTCCCCGATGGGTGCTTCCTGCGGGTGCAGCCCCCAGACAGCGGTCGGCCACTCGCCCTGCTCTGCTCCGGTGAGTGAGATGACTGGTCCCCACCGCCACCTCGGGCAAGGGAAGTCGAGGGCGGCAGTGGGCGGTGCAGAGGGACTAGATCACCTTGAGAAGGGAGCACAGAGGGGAGACGGCTGGCAGGAGGAGGAGGCGCGGCTTGAGTCCCGGCAGCAGGGAGCATGATCCTCGCCAGAGAGATCGTAGAGTTGGGAGCCTTGGGGAAAGACACAGGAGAGAGACTATGGGGCGGAATGGGTGAAGTTGGCCTGGGGCACCCATGGGGGATGCAGAGAGAAAAGGTTCCGGTGAGGAAAGGTCAGCAAAGCTGGCGGGAGAGAGCTGACACCGGGTGTGGAGGTCCCAGACAAAGGCCAGGGACCATTCCCCACTGTCTCTGCTCTCCACCACCAGGGGGCAGCCGAGTGCTCTGCCCAGCTGACAGATGAGGACACTGAGGCTTCAAGAGGCCAAATTTCTTGTCCAAAATGTCACAGCATTGGCGGGGATACCCACAGTCCCTCCAGAGCCGGGGTCTGAACCAAGGCTGCTAGATCTGACCAGGGTGCAAACTCCCCCACCCCACACACATGCTCCTCTGGGACATGGACATTTGACTTGCACACGGCTGACAACCCCCAGTATCCCATATAGTCCCACGGAGCCCGCCAGGAGCACAGAGCACAGAGCCAGGAGTCAGCCCTGAGCACTGCCAGGTGTGGCTCAAAAACCAAAAGAGGAAAGGAAAGAAAAGAATAAAACAGGAGGGGCTGGAGCAATAGTACAGCGGGGAGGGTGTTTGCCTTGCATGCAACTGACCCAGAGTCAATCCCCAGGACCCCATAGGGTCCCCTGAGCACCGCCAGGAGTAATTTCTGAGTGTGGAGCCAGGAGTAACCCCTGTGCATTGCCGGGTGTGACCCAAAAAGCAAATAAACAAAAAAACAGAACAGGACATCACCCCTCAGAACCTGGGCCCCACGACTGCAGGGACCTAAAGGGACATTTACCTGAGCTTCCAGGGCAGCCGTTGCTATGGAAACAGGCCAACCCAGCAGCGCTCACGCCTGACTGGGGGGGTGGGGAGTGGGGGTGGTGGGGGCGGGAGGGGCACACGCTGGCAGGCACCTGTGGTCTCCGTCTCAGCTGCCAGCGCCAGGGGCACCCCCGCAGGAGGGCAGGACGTGGAACAGGGGCCACAGGCTGGCCGGCTCACAGCCAAGGGGGCACATTCCAAACCCACCCTCTCCCGCCCACTTCCGCCCCCGCCCCCCCACCCCCAGAGTTCCAGCCCAAGGTGCAGAGCCGCCTGGTCGGGGGCAGCGGCCCCTGTGCCGGCTCCGTGGAGGTGCGGCAGGACGGGCAGTGGGCAGCACTGTGCAGCAGCAAGTCCATAGAACTCTGGAAGGAGGTGTGCAGGGAGCAGCGGTGTGGCCATTTCATATCCGGCCACGAGCTGGATGCCAGCGAGTCCCTCCAGGGGCATCCGTGTTCCCAGAAGAATCTGTCGCAGTGCCACCTGCTGGAGGAAAAACGGAAATGCAAGAGGATGTTCATCACGTGTGAGTGGGCTTAGCCCGCAGGGAGGTGGGGGACAGGCAAAAACAGACCCAGGAGCTAGAGAGGGGTGGAGAGATGACTCAGGGAGGGGGGATGGGTGGGGCAGGGAGGGTTCAGGCAGCGGTGAGGGGGAGCGGTGAGCAGGACACAGGGTGCATGAATCCCTCATACTCTTCTTCCCCCCACCCAACACAAGACAGAGAAGGGACAGACGGTAGACACTTGCTATACTCATAACTAATGGCAGCTGGGCAAAAAATGAAAGAGACAGTGGACGGTTAAGTGGTAGATGGGTAGATGGGTGGGTGGGGAGTGGGTGGATGAATGGATGATGGGTAAGTGGATGGGTGGGTGGGGGGGTGGGTGGATGAATGGATGATGGGTAAGTGGGTGGGTGGATGGATAGATGAGTGGATGTATGATGAATAAGAGAATGGGTGCATGGATAATGAGTGAGCGAATGGGTAGTTGGATGGATAAGTGGGTGGGTGGATGGATGGATGATAGGTGAGTGGGCGAATCAGTGAATGGATGGATAGATGAGTGGATGGGTGGGTGGGTAGGTGGATGGATGGGTGGGTGGGTGGATGGATGGATGGATGGATGGATGGATGGATAAAGAGTTCTATGGATGAGTGGATGGATGGGTGGATGGATGGGTGGGTGGATGGATGTATGGATGGATAAAGAGTTCTATGGATTAGTGGATGGATGGATGGATGGATGGATGGATGGATGGATGGATAAAGAGATCTATGGATGAGTGGATGGATGGATGGATGGATGGATGGATGGATGAAGAGTTCTATGGATGAGTGGATGGATGGGTGGATGGATGGATGGATGGATGGATAAAGAGATCTATGGATGAGTGGATGGATGGGTGGATGGATGGATGGATGGATGGATAAAGAGATCTATGGATGAGTGGATGGATGGATGGATGGATAAAGAGTTCTATGGATGAGTGGATGGATGGGTGGATGGATGGATGGATGGATAAAGAGTTCTATGGATGAGTGGATGGATGGGTGGATGGATGGATGGATGGATGAAGAGATCTATGGATGAGTGGATGGATGGATGAAGAGTTCTATGGATGAGTGGATGGATGGGTGGATGGATGGATGGATAAAGAGTTCTATGGATGAGTGGATGGATGGGTGGATGGATGGATGGATGGATGGATGGATGGATAAAGAATTCTATGGATGAGTGGATGGATGGGTGGATGGATGGATGGATGGATGGATAAAGAAATCTATGGATGAGTGGATGGATGGATGGATGGATGGATGGATGGATGGATGGATGGATGGATGGAGAGTTCTATGGATGAGTGGATGGATGGGTGGATGGATGGATGGGTGGATGGATGGATGGGTGGGTGGGTGGATGGATGGGTGGATGGATGATAGTGAGGGTGTGGATGGATAGATGATTCGAAGGATGGATAGGTGGGTGGATGGGTAGGTGGATGGATGGATGGATGGATGGATGGGTAGAGAGTGGATGGACAGGTGGATGGATGGATGGATGGATGATGGGTAGGTGAACAGGAGGGATGATTGGTAATGGACAGATGTATATTGGTGTATAATCATATATTGGTAGATTATAGCAAGGCAATACCTGTCTAATGGCACCAACTTAAACAGCTGATAGATACCAAGAGTAGGAAGTGATATCTGGACGGCCAACTGCTGGGAATGGTGGATGAAGGAGTGGGGAGGAATGGGGGGGGGGGCTGAGTCCCACAGAGCATCCCACACCTGCCCGTGGGCCCCTGGGGAAGCAGGATGGCAGCCCCTCCTCCCTCTAGAGTTCTGATGCCTGGACCCCTCCGCCGCCCCCCCCCCCAGGCCAGGACCCGAACCCGGCGGGCCTGGGTGCAGGCTCCGTGATGAGCATCATCCTGGCCTTGGTGCTCCTGGCCATGCTGCTGACCGTGTGCGGGCCCCTCGCCTACAAGAAGCTGGTGAAGAAATGTACGTGTGAGGGTCCCAAGCCGCTGCTCCCAGCCCCTCGAGGGGGTGGGGCTCAAGGGGCTGCACCTGAACCCACAGGGTCCCTCCCCCCCACCCCCGGAAGAGTCAGCTAAGGTGCTTGTTTATCACCCAGACTGTCCCTCCGCTACCCACTGGCTTCTCCCTGCTGGAGAAGCTTCACACGGGCTGGTGTGTCCTACCTGGGCCCAGCCAAGACCCAGTCCAGGCCCACGACAGCGGTGTCCTCATTTTTTAGACATGGGGGTTCCCAGAGGGTCAGGCGACCCCTGGCCTTGGGAGACATGTGCCCTGAGCCTCCGCCAGCCTATCTTACCCACTGCTCTAGGTGAGATGGCATCACATCTGTCTGAGCCTCATTTTTCTCCTCCACTGAATGGGTGACTGTCAGCTGGGGACCAGAGGAAGAGTGACCCTTGACCCAGAGCAGGGAGGAAATTGTTCAAAGATGAGAAAGTTGGGGGGTGGGGGTGCAGAAAGATAGGACAGCAGGGAAGGCATTTGCCTTGTACGCGGCCAACCCAGGTTGGCTTCCCAGCAACCCACAGAATCCCTCCAGCACTGCCAGAAGTGACCCCTGAGCACAGAGCCAGGAATAACCCCTGAGCATTGTTGGATATGGCCTTAAGACCAAAAAAAAAAAAAAAAAAAACCTCAAAAATAAAAATGACAGGGGTTGGGGTTGGAAGTCCAGAATGAGCAGGCGAAGCAGGTCCCCAGAAATCGGGGTTCTTCTGCAACGCCCCCTGTCCTCTGCTCCCCGGGTCTCCTGGGAATCCCCTTCCGAGACAGACCCCAAAGACTCCCGGGGGCATGAGTCCCATGTACCCCCCTCCCACCAAACCGTCTCTGGGCCTCCTCCCTCCTCCCCCCCCCAGCCCTCACCTGACTTCCTGTCTGTCTGTCTGCCTGTCCCCTAGTCCGCCAGAAGAAACAGCGTCAGTGGATTGGTCCCACGGAAATGAGCCAAAACAGTGAGTCCCCACCCACAGTGTGATGGGGGCGCGGGGGGAGAGGCCGGGCGCAGCTCGGGGCTTACCACAAGTGGGGCCAGTGGCTCTCCGCGGCCTCTGACCGCCACCACACTGGTCAGGGTGTGGCCAGGGCTGCCGGTCCCGGGTGCTAAGTGGCATTTCTCGGCCCTTCCCCCAAGCCTGGGTCCTTCCTGCACCCCACCCTCACCTGCTGGCCAGGGGGGCCCCCACCCGCCTCTTTTCTCTTTATCTGCGGTCTTTCGGGAATATCCTGGGGACCCGTGGGGGGGGTGCTTAGGGCCCCTGGCTGAGAAGCTGCTCAAAGCCGTGCTTAGTCCCATCACTGGATGCGAGAGTCCAAGTGGGCAGCAGTGGCCGTGGGCCGGGACAGAAGCCTGGTCTGTAACCCACCCGGGACGCAGCCCAGTGCCGGAGCACACGCCTGGCCTGGGCTTGATCCCCGCACTGCCAAAAAGAAAAGGAAAACGGGGCCCACGGAGAGATAGCGCAGCGGGGAGGGCGCTGGCCTGGGTTGGATCCTTGGCACCCCATACGGTCCCCCAAGCCCTGCGAGGAGTGGTCCCTGAGTGCAGGGCCAGGAGGAAGCCTGGGCATTGCAGGCATGCGCCCCACCCCCCCAAAAAAAATTAAAAACTGGGGCCAGGCATGGAGCAAGAGGGCAGGACAAAGCATTCATCTTGCTAACCCGGCTAACCCGGGTTCCGCCCCAGGCCTGAGGACTCTGCCACGCCGGCTCCGTCTCAAACCACCCCACCCCCACCCCCGTCTACCCGCTCCCCACAGCCGGGACCCAGCCCACCCTCTCGGATCCACAGCCCTCAGGATGCCTGTCGGGGTGACAGTAGAGAATCCCCAGCGCAGGGTGGGGGTGGGGAGGAGTTTCTGCACCCACCCCGTCCTTCTGCCCAATCCCCCACCCAGAAACGCTCGCTGACGGCTGGCGGCCCCATGTTGCTCTGAGCTTGCCTCTGCAGCCCTGTGCTGCCACCCCAGGGATGGAGGACGGGGGAGGCAGGACAGGAGCCCCCCTCCCCGGGGGCACCCAGACCCCCGGGGAAGGGACTGCTCACCCAGCACCTGTCCCCGCGTCTCTCTGCTCAGTGTCTTTCCACCGCCACCACACGGCCACGGTGCGCACCTCGGCCGTGAACCCCACCGCCACGCACGTGGAGAACGAGTACAGCCAGCCGCCCACCAGCGCCAACACCGCCTACCCAGGTGAGCCACACCAGGGGGGCCACGGGGTAACCCAGCGCATGGGGTGCGGCTGCATGCAGACAGGGTGTGACTGACGGCTCCCCACGGTCTCCGGGGGGGTGTGGGAGGGGTGTGTCCGCCCTGTGTGCCTGCAGGGCCTGGCAGGCTGGAGGCTGGAGGGGGGTCCGGGATTCCGGCAGTAGAGCAGAGATATCTGGGCACCGTGCTCCCAGCCTGGTACTTGGTGTGCGGCCCCAGGGAGCCCTGCCAGCCTCAGCAGTGGCCCAGGCTGGGGGACCCAGACACGCAGGCCAGCAGCTTAGCGGGGACCTGGGCTGTGTGATCATCAATGTGGTGCGTAGCATGGCATGGTGTGGTATGTGCCACGGTGTGTGGCTTCATGTGGCATGGTGTGGTATGTGACGTGATACATGGCATGGCATGTGACATGCATGACATGGTATAGCTGGTCTGTGGCATGTGTGGCATGGCATGGTATGTAACATGGCGCATGGCATGGTATGCAGTGTGCGTGGCATGGCATGGCATGGTATGTGACATGCACGGCGTGGCATGGCTGGTATGTGCCGTGGTCCATGGCGTATGTGACATGGTGAATGTTATGGTATGTGACATGTATATCATGGCATGACTAGCATGTGATGTGGCCCATAGTGTGGCATGCCATGATATAAGACATGGTGCATGGCATGGCATGGCATGGTTTGTGACATGTATGGTGTGGCATGGCATGGCATGTGACATGGTCCATGGCGTGGCATGGTGTGGTATGTGGCATGCTTCTGTGGCATGGCATGGCATGGGACATGTGTGGCATGGCATGACTGGCATGTGATGTGGCCCATGGTGTGGCATGGCATGATAGAAGACACGGCGCCTGGCATGGCATGACCTGGTATATGATATGCGTGGTGTGGTATGGCACGGTATGTCATGGCATGGTATGTGACATGTTTGACATGGCATTGTTGGTAGGTGACGTGGTCCATGGCATGGCATGGTATGTGACATGGTATGTGGCATGGTATGTGATATGCATGGTGTGGCATGGCTGGTATGTGACGTGGTCCATGGCGTGGCAGAACGTGGTATGTGGCATGGTACGTGGCATGGCATGGCATGGTATGTGACATGGTGAATGGCATGGTATGTTACATGTGTGGCATGGCATGACTGGCATGTGATGTGGCCCATGGTGTGCCGTGGCGTGATATAAGACATGGCGCATGGCATGACATGGCGCATGGCATGGCATGGCCTGATATATGATATGCATGGTGTGGCATGGCATGGTATGTCATGTGGCCCATGGCGTGGTATGTGACATGTGTGACATTGCATAGCTGGTATGTGACGTGGTCCGTGGCATGGCATGGCCTGACTGGGTGTGTGCGGGGCTCCCTCTCCTCCCCACAGCTCTGGAGGGCGCCCTGCGCCGTATCTCAACCCAGCCCGACAACTCCTCGGACAGCGACTATGACCTGCAAGTGACCCAGAGGCTGTAGGGCGTGAGGACCCCCCCCACTGTCCATCCCCCCAGGGGGCTCGTGTCAATCAGCACCTGCCGCTGGGGTGCTGGGAACCCCGGCTCCTCTTCCACGCCTCTCCGAGCCCTGAGAGCTTCCGCAGGGAGATGCCCCCACCCCGACACTAAAGGGGCTTGGGGTCTGCCTGAACCCCTGAACTGTCTCTGGGCTTGAGGCCGCCTCTGTATCACCCGCAGAACCAGAACCGGGAGGAGCCCCAGAGAGCCAGAGCGCATCCTGCCTGCCTCCCCCGGGCCTGGGCTGTGGGCGGGGTCTCCTCCAAAGGGGTCTTTCTGTCCCCTCCTGCCCCTACCCAGCCTGTGGACCCTTCCTAGGGTGGCCGCAGGGAAGGCCTTGACCCGAGCCCACTCCCCTGTGTGGGGACGGGCCCCCGAGATTCCACCCCAACATGATGGTTGGCACGAAGACCCTTAGGATGGGGGCAGGCAGGGCCTTGCGTTTCTTTGAAAATAAAAAGTTTTTGTCCATCCTTGGTCAGGAGTGCTCAGGCTCCTCAATCCTGGCCTGTCTGGGGGTGCCCAGGGGAAGGGACTCCGGGGTTCCACGGGTCCTGACCAAGACTTAGCATCACAGCAGCTGAGCGTGGGTCTCTCCTCGGAGCTGCCCTGGCCCTGTTCTGGGCTCCTGCGTGGACGACGGTGTCAGCAGAAAGGCTGCAGGGCCTCACCCCAGGTCCTGTCAGAGCTCTGGTGCTTGGAGCCTGATCCAGGGGACAGGTCACTTCCCTGGCTCAGACTGGGGGTTCAAAACAATGGGCTACGGGGTGGCCCACAGGGCTGGGGGGGAGGGGCAGGCTTCGCACACAGGAGACCTGGGTTTGATCTGGCACTGCACTGTCCCGAGCCCCCCAGGAGTGACCCCCAAGCACTGCACCAGGAGTAGTCCCCTCACACAGTCAGCTGAGGCCCCCAATTCAAAATAAATACTCTAAGATTGAGGGTGAGCTGGAGAGGTAGCACAGGGGTTAAGGTGCTTTCCTTGCATGCAGTCAACAGGACTGCAAACCTTGGCATGACACATGGTTGCACCCCCAAGTGTGCACACCCTCCCAAAAAAATTCTTGAAGGCCCAGGAGGTAACACACACAGAAAGAAGGCAGCCTGTGGCAGCTGACTGGCAGCTGTAACCACTGCTGTCTCTGTACATCGTCCTTGGGCAGCCTATCCTGGCCACCTTGCAGGCAAGGAATGCAGGAGGGATGGCTTGTGGGTCCACTGGAAACCAACCCGGCCCAAACAACACACACACACACACACACACACACACACACACACACTCCCCACAGCTGCCCTCCTGCTAGAAGCAAAAGGCGCCCTCCCCAGCCTCATAAGCTGCAGGGATCAGGGGCAGCCGGTGAGAGGGCACGACCCACCAGTGCAGTGACCTGCTGGGTTCCAGAACCCCTCAACCCCGTCCTGGGTTCCGACAGGCAGACAGGCTGTCGTCCCCCTGAGGGTCCAGCAGGGGGCAGCATTGCCGCGCTGCTAGAACCGGAGGGGGGGGGGAGGGCCGCACGCCCTCTAGTGGAAGCCTGTGGCGCTGCACGTCCAGTGCTCACCAGCAGGCAGGCAGGCAGAAAAGCCAAGGTCAGGACATCTGAACATCTGATGTCAGACAGAACCGGGCTAGAGATGTCAGATGTCAGAGAGACCCAGATATCAGGACTCTAAGGGCGTGCGTCAGAGGGGGCTTTCGGCAGGGCCAGGGCCCCGAGGCTGGGAAAGAAACCCAGAAACTGCCTGAGCAGACAGACACACGGACAGTCTGAGAACTCATCCAGGTTTATTATGGCAACGAATTACACAGCCCCATGGGCCACGGCTGGTCCAGGCGGGACTGCTGGAACGGGTGGGCCCATGAGCGAGGTCTCCTGATAAATAACTTAGAGCAAGCGCGATCGGTCGGGAACTAACAGTGTGGAGCCAGCTGGTGGCCGGAGGTGCTCACGGGGCAGGGGGCAGGCACCAACCACCCAAAGTCTTTCCAAAGGGCCCCCGGTTCGCGGGCAGCCCTCGCTGAGCACTGCAGGGTGCACATGTCAAGGCACACAGGACTTCCTCGGTGGTGGGCTCCACCTTGCCCTGGACCCCAGGCTCAGTCTGGGGACCACCAGATTAATGCTCCATCGTTCACCCACTTGGGTCGAGCAAGGTTGCTATTGCAACCCGAAGTGCTCCACGGCCAGGGGAGTGCGTGTCAGAGTCCCAGCCCCCAGCCCCTGAATTTTGCCCCCCTTGAATTCTGAAGACGGGAGGGCAGAGCAAAGAAGCAGCCCCGATGTGCAGAGGGTGTGGGAGAGCACCATTTGGGGACTCGCTGCCGGGGCATCTTCGGCTGGAGGGAGACGTGGAGGCAAGGGGGCAGGGCTCTACGTCCCAGGAGGGCCGAGGAAGAGGAGGAGGAGGATGGGGGGCGAGATTCAAGGCACTGGAGGAGTGGACGGGTGGGGGCAGGGGGCACCTCAGAAACCGCCTCCCCTCAAAGGGGAGTATCAGGGGAGACGGCCCAGCTTCTCCTGAGTGAGCAGGGTGTGGGCACAGCGTCCCGGCCAGGGCGGCTCTCCTTCCAGCCGGAGGTTGCAAAGTCCTCCAGGTTTTGTAGAGAATGCAGGTAAAGGCTGGGGATCCCCCTCCTGCCCAGATGGTGGCCTGCAGGGGCCCCACCACATCTGGACGCTTGGGTGGCCACGGGGATTAGAGGGGTGGGCCCACGGAGCTGGGTTGGGGCTCCTTAAGCCAGAGCCAGCCTCGGTGTTCTGAGAGGAAGGGACCTCACCGGCACCCCAACATTCACGTCCAGGGGGAGCAGGGGGCACTCCATCCCATCCCCGCCCTGCGCATCCACAGACACCCGGAGAGGTAGGAAGGACGCTGTCTCGCACCGTTAAGTGAGAGACCGGGCGCTGGAAGGGGGACTCCCTGGCCCCCTCTCCCTCGCCTGGGAATCCACATGTGCTCACAGGCCCCTGGGGGGCCGGGACTCCCCCAACCACAGGCGGCAAGCGGGCAGGGCTAGTACCCGTGCCAGGCAGGGCCCTGGGGTCGGGGGAAGCCGTAGGGGGGTGCAGGGCCCAGCGGGTAGGGGGGCCGCGGGGGCCCCGCGGGCGGGGGCTGTGTGGGGTAGGGGGGTTGTGTGGGGTACGGGGCTCTCCCTCTGGACACAGGGTAGGGGAGCTGTTGTGGGTACCCGGAGCTGCTGGGCCGGCCCCCCGCCACGGGATAGCCGGGGCCCGCGACCCCCGGGGGGACCCCGGGCGGGGCGCGCGGGGGCGACCAGAAGGCGGGGGGCACGGTGGGGGGCGGCGTGGGGAAGGGCGCGGGCGGGAGCGCGCCGTGCGCCATGGGCCCCGTGGGCAGGCCGGGCGTGGGGCTGTAGGGCAGCGGGTAGGGGGGCATGGGCGCGGGCCGCGGCTCCTCGGGCACCGTGGGGGGCGTGGCGGGGGGCTCCGGGCGCGGCGGGGTCGGCGGCGGCAGCGGCGGCGGCGGGCGCGGGGGCGCCGCGTCCCCCTTGGGCCGCGGGGGGCGCGCGCATCACCTCCTGCAGCTTCTCGGCGCGCACACGGCGCAGGTGGGACAGTACCCGCAGCGCCGAGAAGGTCTCCAGGAACGTGTCCAGGGGCACCTCGCCCTCCAGGAACTTCTCAGCCACGGCCTGGAAGGCAGACGGGGCGGGGGCGGTGACGCAGGGGGTCCCTGGGTTCAGGCCTGCCTCGCCCTCCCCCACTGCCTCTGGGGTGGAGGTTGGGGGCTTTGTCTTTGGGCCAATGGGCACTGTCACTGGGTGGTGGCCTGCTGTCCACACCCCGCCACCCCCCAGGCCACGGCAGGTCACCAGCTGCTCGCATTCATCCAGGCGCGCCGGGGACCTGAGGCCAGAGTCAGGGGCCTGGCAGCCCGGGGGCCCGGGGGACACCATATGGCCGAGTCCAGCCTCACCTCCGACTCCTCCTCCACCTTCATGCCTTCAACCTGCAGCAGGTCCAGCAGGGTGCCCAGCTGTAGCGCCGAGGAGAACTTCTCTGGAAGAAGGGCGCTAGGTCAGTGGCCCCAGGCGCCTCTGGCGGCCAGTCTCCTGAGGTGCCCTTCCTGAGCGGAGGGGGGTGGGGGGGCAGCCCAGCACAGTAAGATGCCCCCCACTCCTCGCCCCGACAGAGATGGGGGTGCCAGAGGACCCGATGCATTTGGAGGAGGCAGGCTGCCCCCGGCCAGGACCCTGACACAGAACCTGGAGCCCCGGCTGAGCAGAGGCCAGGCAGCCGGCACAGCACAGGGACAGGGACAGAGACAGGGACAGGCTCTGGAGGCCCAAACCTCAACGCCCACCCACCAACATGGGCCCCTGCCACGTGCCGGGTTCCCTCCTGCCACCCACCCCATGGCTGTTGGGAAGGGGCTTAGATGCGGGGGGGTGGGGGGGTGAGGTTGGGGAGTTCATGACCCTCAGCGCCTCCAGTCTGTCAGAGGCTCCTGCCCCCCCTCCCGGCCGAGGGGGGGGGGGGTCTCTAAGGAGCAGAGACTTTGCCCCTACCCAGCTTGGCCCGGTGTTCCTGGCACCGCTCCACCAGCTGCCGAAGCTCCTGGTACTTGTCGGAGAGGTTGGCACGGCTGACCTCCAGGGGGCCCTGGAACTCCAGGTTCTGCTCGGCCAGGCTGCGGTTGGTGGCCAGCGCCATCTCCCGCTCCAGCTGCAGGTCCTGGACCTGGAGGGCAGAGGCGGCACCGTCAGCTCCACCCGGGGAACTGCCCGGCTCGGGCACCAACGCACAGTGGGTCAGCACGGACCCCTCAGGACACCCTCCATGCAGTGGTGTCAGGGCAGTGGGACATGGCACCCGTGGGGTACAGTCCGTGGACAGCTTGCCCACGAGCCAGAGGACAAACCAGGCCCCTCGAGGGGGAGGGGTGTCCAGGCTGTCACCCGAGTCACCCGGGAAAGCCAGGAGCTCCCAGAAGGGAAGGGACCCCAAAAGCCCATGCCCTTGTCGCTGACTCGGAGGTGGACGCAGGCGTCACAGGGAGGCCTCAGGTGACTGACTCGGGGGCGGGACAGCCGGACCCAGGCCTGGAGCCCAGACTTGTCCCCGCCTCGGGGTCATGGGCATGTCCTGCAGAGAAGTGACGGATGGGCTGAGGACCAAGAGACATAAGAGGACACAACCAACACAGACACGGCCAGGGGACCCCGCGGCCCTGCGGACAGCCTGGGCGCCCCTCAAGGGACTCCCTGTCCAGCTGGGCTCTTGCATCTTGCATACTTGCTGGCACAGGGAGAGAGAGCGCGTCGCCCCCTGGAGGGAGGGAGGGTGACCTCAGCCTCTGCCCAGGGTGGCACCCAGAGTGGGGCGCTGGAGGGGGTGACCCGGTCAGCCACGCGGGCAGCATGTGAGCCAAGTCATCTTCCGGCACTCGCCAGACAGGCCTGTTTGTGGGGGCGTGTCTCGCCCACCTCAGAGTATGCACAGGCGGCAGCGGCGCCAGGGGGGTGGGAGGCCACGGCCTGTCGGGGGCTGCAGCAGCCCTTAGAAGTCCCAGGTGGAGGAAGTGAGGGTGTGAGTGAAGGGGAAGCCCGGGTGCACAGAGCACAGTCAGGAGGGGGACTCGGCCCGACTCGGGGCGGGGGTGGGGGAGGCCCCGAGAGGGAGCGTGTCCCCCTACCCCGCCCGCCTGACCCCAGCCAGCCTCGTTCACCTCGGGGGCCTCCTGGGCCAGCCGGTCGATGGCCTCGGGGTCACTCTGCATCTTCTCCAGCTCCTCCAGCGTCTTGTCCCTGAGCGTCTCCATCTCTCCCTAGGGACAGAGTGACAGCCATTGGGGAGGGGTCCCTGGGAGGGGACCCTACGCCCAAGGACCCTCTAGCAGACAAATCGGGGGGGGTTGTTCTTTTTTGGGGGGGGCCACACCCGGCGATGCTCAGGGGTTCCTCCTGGCTCTGCACTCAGGGATCACTCCTGGCGGGGCTTTGGGGACCATATGGGGTGCTGGGGATGGAACCCAGGTCAGCCGTGTGCCAAGGCAGTGCCCTGCAGTACTGTTACTGCTCCAGCCTTCCAAAGTGGAGGCTTCTGAGGCTGCCGCCACCCTCAAGGAAGGCCTAGAGGGCCTGGGGTCCCCCACCAGACCACCAGGAGCAGGCTGGGAGGACCCCGGCAGTCAGAGGCCAAGTGCCCCCAACCCCAGTGGGCTGGATGTGGTTCACTGAGGAGCAGGCAGAAGGCAGGAGCAGAGGGGAGGGACCGGGGGTCGACAGCCCAGGGCCCTGCCATACCCCACCCCCAACACGAGCCTGTTTCAATCGGTACCAGAAACTCTCCGGGGAGGCAGTGGCAGCCTGGCCGCACCCACTCACAGTGGTCACTGCAGTGGTGGACCCCAGACTCTTGACTACGCTCCCCTCCCCCACATGCCCCCAAATGGACGGTCAGCTTCAGGTCCTCTGGGAGCTGAGGGACAAAATCCCCAAAGCGACTCACAGGTGACCAGGAGCCAAGATGGACAGCCCCGAAGAAGCACTAGCAAACCCACTCGCCGTTCCCTGCGCAGGGGGGTTCTGCCTCGCTTCCCTCCCATCTCCCCTCCCCCCCCCATTAGCTTTTCTGGTGAGGAGGTTTGCTCAGGGGTCCCAGCCTTCAGGGACCCCCCAGAGCCCCACACTCAGCCCCCAAAGGCCCCAGGTGACAGCCGTGTGGGCAGAGGTGCCCTTCACCAGAGCTGTCCCACTCTGATCTGATCTGATATGAACCAGGAGTGACATCCCCAGTCACAGAAGTGACGGGAGGGGCAGAGAGCGGGTGCCGGCTCTGTGCAAGAGGCAAGGATGGACCCCAAGCCCCCTCAGTCCCAGAGAACACAACAGCATGGTCACGAGTAGCCCCTGGGCCAGACCAAGAATAGTTAAAAAAAAAAAATTTTTTTTAAAGGGCTATTTAGCTATTAAGGCTCCTTTACAACACTTGCAAAGTGTCCTGATGATCAGACAACAAATTTGGAGGTCTGATCGCTTGATAAGTGATCTGATTCCTATCTGGTATCTGCTCCAGCCAGAATGCAGTCCAGACCTGACCTCTGGGGACCAGGAATGCCAGGCTCTGGGTGTGCCCCTGCAGCCCGGGGCATGTCCCCGAGAAGGTTAGGTAGGTGTGCCCCGGCCTCACCCAGAAGCCTCTGACCCCCAGCCACAACTGCCAAGACAATCACTCTCCATCTCACGATGCAGGCTGGCCCTAGGCGGCGGGTGAGGGGCAGCAGCTCACACCTTTTCTTCTCTTTTGGTGGTGGGGGCAGGGTGCCGGGGATGGAACCCAGGACCTCCCCGTGTGCGAGGCGGGAACACCCCTGGCCTCTTCTGCCGAGCTGCACCCTGACCCCAGACTCTCCTGGCTGATGATGGCGGTGCAGGGGCGGTCAGGAAGGACAAAGGCTCCCGCCGTGGCCTGGCACTCACTCTGCGCTCTACCACACCGTCCCCAGTGCTCAGAACCCCCTGGTGTGAAGCGGAGTGACAGGGGTAGGGGTGAGTGGGGAGAACAGCAGTGGTGCGCACCCCCCCAAACCCCGGGCACGGGAGGAAGTCAGCAGGCGGCAATCAGGAAGCTGTTGTGTGCCCACAGGCCTGGCACCTTCCGGAGCCCCGACGCCTGGTGGGAGGCTGGCAGAGACCCAGGGGGTCCCGGGCCCTGCTGTTTTGCCAGCTGTGTAACTCAGACACGGGCATGGTGTCCCCCAGAAGTGGGCTGGGAAGGGCCGGGAAGGGCTGTCTGACGGCAGCGCCAGAGACAGCTGCCCACGGAGGGGTCCCCTCTGCGCTCCCTTTCTCTCCCTCCCAACTCTGGTGTCTTCAGTCTGTCTCCTGATCTCTCGCTGAACCATGGCCTGTGAGACGGAACAGTGGGGGGCGGTATGAGCCATGTGCCCAGCCCTAGTGCCAGCCCTGGCACTACTGGGTCCTCTGAGCACTGCCGGGTGCAGCCCCGGAAGTCCACATGCTTCACACCGGGGTGGCCCTGGAGGTGCCCCCGGCACCCAGGGTCCAAGCAGTTCCGCAATAAACTGCCGGACAGACAGGTGGACTGAGAGTCTCAGGGAACAGCCCCAGGCCCCCGGAGCACTGTCTGAGAATGAGAAAGACCCCGGGTCCCAGTGCTCGCCTCCCCCACCCAGGAGCTCCTGGCAAAATGGGAGAGGAGGAAGGAGCAGGGACCCCCAGATGGCGCCCACAGAGGGAGGTGGGGGCAGCCCCGTCCCAGCCTCCTCCACAGTCCAAAGGGGCAGAAAACACTCACGCTGGGGCCACAGCTAAGGCACAGCTGGGAAAGCATTCGCCTGGCGGGCAGCTGAGCTGGGCTTGACCCCCGGCACCCTCTACTATTCCTGGAGTCCCGCCAGGAGTAATTCCTGAGCACAGAGCCAGGAGTGACCCCCCTGACCACCCCCGGGTGTAGCACAAAAACCAAAAAGAAAAAAAAAAAGAAAGGAAGAAAAGAAAAACACTCATGCACATGCCCCATTCAGGGGTGCCCAGCCCCTCCTTGAGACAAGAGCTGGGGTGGGGGGCGGAGAGGGTAAGGGGGGGGTCACAGACCCCAGACCCCACCGACATGGAGGAGGATCAAGTGTCAGAGCCATTTCCCCTCAGGTCTGCATGGGGCTGACCGGCAGGAAGGGGGGGGGGGGAGCAGGGGCGAGTTCCAGGGGCGCCCAGGCCCCTGCAGAGGCCCCTCCAGCCTCCAAGGAGGCCTACAGCTCCTCCCTCCACACCCCTGCATTAGCCCCTCAACACCCTGCCCTGGTGGGTCTTCAGGAGTCAGACCTGAGGCACAGTTTTCAGTGGCCCTGGGTGGGGGGTGGGGGGGGGAACCATCTGGCCTCACCTGGCCTTGAGGGGGGCGGGAAGCCTAACCAGGCCCCCCTGCTCAGGAGCTTGGCTGGGACGCTGGGGCCCAGAACACTTTCAAGCGGCATGAGAGTCTCTGCAAAGCCGTGCATGTTTGTACATGCGCACAGATGTATTCGTGTGACATGCACACGTGTACACACAAGTACACACATGCATGCACGTGCATTCACATGCAGGCATATGTGTATATACATATATATATATACATATATAAGTAAAGCATTGCAAATGCATGCATGCAAGCCCACATAAAACACACATGCACACAGACTCAGGTGCCGATATGCACACCTGATTATAAACATGTGTGCACACATGTGTACACACATACAAGCATGCGTGCACAGGCGGAAAGCAAAGTGCTGCATTTCTATGCACAAGGGCACTCACATCAGACTGAGGAGACCAGGCCCTCACCCCTGAACAGTCCCTGGCAGCCGAACCCCGGCAGGGTGCCCCCGCCCCGCTGCCCTCTGCTCCTCGGCTCTGTGCTCATCACCCGAGACCCGGTCGGATGCCCTGGACCTCGGCTTTCCTTTCCAGAAAATGGCACCTGGGTGAGAATCCCACCTCAGGGGTCCTGCCCGCCAGCCCTTCCCGTTAAGGAAACAGCCCTGAGAGGAGTCTGCAAGCGCTCAGGCATGGACCAGCTCACAGTTGTGCCCCGGGAGGGGGGGGGGGGGTGCTGTGTGGGATCAGAGCTGCCCCGGCACCTGGAAATGAGCAACTGTGCACGAGGGGGCGCCACCACCACTCCCCAGGGCTCCCGGGAGCCCACCTGCCCCCGGGGACCTCACGCCTGAGGGCTGTGCCCAATGCAGGGACTCACTCAGGCCCGGTTCCTGCAGAATCAGAGCACCTGGATCCTCTCCAGCCTCAAGAGGCTGTTCCCATGGCAACCAACCCCCTCGCCCTGCCCTGCACACCCCACCCCACTCGCCCTGGATCTCCCTGACCCTGATCCTGCAGCTTAGCCAGGAGTAGCTCCCTCCCCACCTCCCCTCTCAGCTGGCCCCAAGAAGGGGAGCTTAGGAACCGCAGGCTCCTGCATCTGAACCCCCACCTTGACAGCAAACGCTCAGCCCGGTAAAACAGACCCAACACAGGGCCCTGGGCAGGGCCAGAAAACCAGCTCTGGGGGTCCTGGGAAGCCTCCGTGCATGTTTCTTTTGTTTTTTCTTTTTGGGTCATACCCGGCGATGTGCAGGGGTCATTCCTGGCTCTGCACTCAGGAGTTAGCCTTGGCAGTGCTCGGGGGACCATATGGGATGCTGGGAATCGAACCTGGGTTGGCTGCATGCAAGGCAAACACCCTCCCCACTGTGCTATTATTGCTTCAGCCCCTCCGCACATGTTTCATACACACATCTTTTTATATATATTTTTTTAAATTTTTATTAGTGAAACACCATGAGGTACAGTTGTAGACTTACAAATTTTTCTGCTTGGGTTTCGATTATACAATGATCAAATACCCATCCCTCCACCAGTGCCCATTTTCCACCACCATGGATCCCAGTATTCCTCCCACCCCCATCCCCCCATCCCACCCTGCCTCTGTGGCAGGGCATTCCCTTTTGTTCTATCTCTCCTCTTGGGTGTTGTGGTTTGCAAAAGAGGCATTGAGTGGCAATCATGTTCTGTCTAGAGTCCACTTTCAACATGCATCTCCCCTCCTGGGAGGATCCTCCAAACACCCTTTATTTGGTGCTCCCTTCTCTATCTGAGCTGCCCTTTCCCCTAGAATGCCCAGCTGGCCTCTAAGCCATGGAGTAATCCTCCTGGTACTGATCTCAGCTATTCTTGGGTATTAATCTCCTATTTTGTTACTTTATGTCCCCTAGATGAATGAGATCTTTCTATGTCTGTCCCTCTCTTTCTGACTCATTTCGCTTACCATGATACTTTCCACGTATGTAAATTTCATGACTTCATCTTTTCTAACAGCTACATAGTACTCCATTATCATACACACATCTTGTCTGCTACAGTTCCGCCAGAAATGCAGCCATGTGCCCAGCCAGATATCACGTCATGTGCCCAGCCCCGTGCCCAGTCATATGCCCAACCATGGACCTAGACACATACCCGGCCACGTACCCAGCCATACATGTGCATACGTGTGTCTGTGCATGCAGTCATGTACCCACCCAGTCATGTGCCCAGCCACATAGGTAAAGGTAAAGGTAAAGGCCCTCCCGTTGATCGTCGATTTGCTCGAGCGGACCCAGTAACGTCTCCATTGGAGACTTTGTTGTTACTGTGTCTGGCATATCGAATACTCTCGGTAGCTTGCCGGGCTCTCCGAGAGGGGCGGAGGAATCGAACTCGGGTCGGCCATGTTGGCTGCGTGCAAGGCAGACGCCCTACCCGCTGTGCTATTGCTCCAGCCCGGGGAGCCCAGCCCTGCCCCATCACTCTTAGGGGTCCCGCAGGCTTCCCTAGAGGATGAGGGGAGGGACAGCAATGCCCAGGCCAACCCTCCGTGACTCCCCAATGCCAGCCCTTGCGGCCTCTCCCGGGCCCACACTGCCCACACACCCTTCACACCCCTTGACAGGCACAGGTCAAGCCCCTCACCTGGGCCACAGGCCCCGGGACCCCCAAACTGAAGCAGCTGCCCTGCTGGGGGGCCGAACCAAGGCCCGAGGCTCCGGTGGAGAAGCAGCCCTGGCCCTTGGCCACCTGCTGGCCCGGGCACTCAGGCTGGTCACTTAATCTCTCTGTGGCTCCGTGTCCTCTACGAGAGAGGTCACAGGGCCAGGACAAGCTGACGGGAGACTCTTGGGCCGAGATTTTCCCTTGGGGGCTGAGCCCCTCCCCGCCCCGGCCAGGCTAGGGTGCGGGTGAGAGGCCACGAGCCACGCGTTCTTAGCCCCGGGGACACCGCAGAGAGGCCCCCAGCTCCCTCTGAGATGGCAGCACCCGCGCCAGAGCCACAGCGGGCGATGACGGGGCTCCACGGCGTTCCCTTGCCATCAGCGGAGGGCCAGGAAGCGGATTCTTTTTTGTTCTAGTTTCTGGGCCACACCCCCCCTCTTGGCGCCTAACTTAGGGATCATTCCAGGCAGGCTCGGGAGACCATCTAGGGGTACCGGGAATCGAACCCAAGTCAGCCACGGGCACAAGACAAGAAGTACCTCACCCACAGTGTCACCGCTCGGGTCCCCCAAGAAGCAGGTTGTTGTCCTCACTGACTGGGGTCATCCGAGGCTGGAATGGGATGGTGGCGGGGGGGGGGGGGGGGGGGGCAGGGAAGAGGGAGAGAGGGAGAAAGGGAGAGAGAGAGAAGAAAAGTGCCTGTCATAGAGGGAGCACTTTAGGGGGCAGGAGGGATGCAAATGAGAAATCACTGGTGATGGAAATTTGCACCTTTGGAGACACAGGTGTTGAAACATTGTATCACTGAAATCCAATTACTAGCAACTTTGTAACTGTGTATCTCACTGTGACTTAATTAGAAAAAAAAAACTCATGCACCTCATTGGGGATGGGAGGGTCTGTCTGTGTGTCTGTCTGTCTGTCTGTGAGTGTTCTCAGAACTCACTTTCCAGGCAGATCTTCCCCAGCCTGCCCCAGGGCCACGCAGCCAAGCCAGCACCAGCCGAGCCCCAATGCACAGCCCGTTCCCACCAATCCCGGTAGTAAGTGTAGCCCCCAGCTCGCAGACGGTGAGCCGGGACCCCCTCTCCAGGACCCCCAGTGCGGCCTCTCTATCTGCTCCTGCTGGTTCCCATCACAGAATCCCACCCTCCACCTGCCCAGACTGACAGTGCTCACGGCCCAGTGTCTGCTTCCAGGCGCCTCCCAGAGGGGTCCCAGACTCCAAGCCCGGCTCCCTGCCAACCCCGGTCTCTGGGTCTCGGGGCTGCCCAGAGTCCATGGGTCTGATAACTTTCTCCCTGGGGCCCCAACCCATCACGCTCACATTCGCCCCCCCCTTGCCACAGAACCATTTTTGCTTTTTTATTTGGGGGGGGTCACACCCAGCGATGCACAGGGGTTCCTCCTGGCTCATACCCTCAGGAATTACTCCTGGCGGTGCTCAGGGTACCCTATGGGATGCTGGGAATCGAACCCGGTTCAACCGCGTGCAAGGCAAACACCCTACCCGCTGTGCAATCGCTCCAACCCCAACGGAACCATTTTTGAAGCATGCAGTTTGGAGAATGTTGTACAACCGTCACGGTCGTCCACCTCTAGAATCTTTCACCAGACCCACTGAAAGTGCCCCCAAGAAGCTGTCCCCGCCCCCACAACCCCAGCACTCCCCCCACCCTTTCTGCTTTCTGTCTCCGTGAAGATATAGGGACGCCAGGAGCTTGACACTGCACCATTTCTTCACATTTCAAAGGGGTTACTTGTGTCAAAACTTCCTTCCTGCAGAGGCCTTGCATGGACGAGGCTAGAGGTACAATCACACATTTTTTTTTCCTCCTTCTGACCTCCCTTCCCAGGGGCCAGGATGGAACCCCCATTCATGAAGCCCAAACTCGACCGGCAAACTCCATCCTTGGAAAGATGCACTTCCTTGTGAATACCGAGCTCCCACCCACCGGGACCACCCGGGGTGCTCTCTTCAGACACTTCTGCCTGCTGGCAACTGAGTCTCCCTGCTGGGAACGAAAAGCTTGGCTGGGCCAGCACCTCCGCGTGCGGGCTTCTTCAGGGCACGTGTGCGTAACTGGACCCGCAGCCCCAGCGGCTCAGCTTTGGGGACTGAGAAACAATCCCACCACCCAGACCTGGCCCCGGCATCCCCACTGGCACAGAATTCCAGCAGGAAGGGGCCACCCACTCGGTGTGATTTGTCACATCTGTGGGCCTTGATGATGACCGGTGAGGGGAGTGACCCTCTTTGTCTCTTCCTGGGAGGAAAGTCTAATCACAGCTTTTTCCCAGCCAAAAAAAAAAAAAAAAAAAGATTGGGGCTGGAGCAATAATACAGCAGGGAGGACGTTTGCCTTCCACGCAGCCGATGGGGGTTCAATCCCCGACATCGCATACAGTCCCCCAGCACCACCTGATCATTCCTGGATGTGACCCAAAAAGCAAAAAAAAAAAAAAAAAAAAAAAAACCAAGGCTTTTTTCCATTTGAATCAGGTTGCTCATTTGTCGTTGGGTCTCAGACATTCTTTAAATATTCCAATAATCAACACACACATATTATTTAAAGGAAAAAAAAAACCGGTGCTAGAGAGACAGTATAGCGGGGTAGGGCATTTGCCTTGCATGCAGCCAAGCCAGGTTCAGTAGTTCAATCCCCAGCACCCTGTATGGTGCCCAGTGTTCTGTGAGGAGTGATCCTGAGCACAGACTCAGGAGTGACCCTGAGCACTGACAGGTGTGGCCCAAAAACCGAACCGCAGAAGCTGGACTGGCTATACCAGTAAGACACAGGTGATTTCAGGGCTAAGATGATGGCATGATCAAAGAAGGGGTCCACTTGTCAGAGGAATGGAACCCTCCAGAATGTTTTACAGACTTCATCAGGAAGCAAAGTCTGATCAAGAAGAAATGAGTGAAACCCCCAGCGAAGAGTTTCAGCGCCCCCCTCTCCAGGAGTAACTCAGAGAAACGGCCACAAAAGCAGTGGAAGCAGAGAGCCTAGGGAGAGGGTCCCCCACTGGAGTCAACTGAGGGTTAAGAACACCCCCCAGAGGGCTGGAGTGATAGTACAGTGGGTAGGGCATTTGCCTTGCACATGGCCACTCGGGTTCAATTCCAAGCATCCCGTATGGTCCCCCGAGCACTGCCAGGAGTAATTCCTGAGTGCAGAGGCAGGAGGAACCCCTGTGCATTGCCAGGTGTGACCCAAAAAGAAAAACAAAAACAAAACAAAACAAAAAAAACCCCAAAGGCCTGATACATCCCAGCCCCGGAACCACACACAGAACAGCCTCCTGCAGAGAAACTGAATTGGAAATCAGTGCAGGCTGGGCAGGAGACCAGAGCGCTAGCCCTGCCTCCCCTCACGCTGGGTCTTGTGTGGGAATCCCACAGGGAAGTCCCGGGGGAGGAGGGGGGTCTGAAGTCCTCAGAGTCCTCACCCTGCTCCATGCTCCTTGTACCTGACCTGGGCTATGAGTCAAGCTGACAGTGGGTGAGGCTCGCCTCGCCTCGCCTCTCCTCTCCTCGCCCTGCCCTGCCCAGCCCCAGGGCTCCACTGCTTGTTGGGGTCAGCTAAATCATGACCAACCTGTTTGTCAGCGCTCAAGGGTTTCCCACCATCCAGCAAACGCAGATAAAGGGAGAGGACCGTGGAGGGAGCACCTGCTGAACTCACTTGCCTCTCAAGGTCCCCCCAAAATCTCAGGGGCTGTGGAACACGACAAGAGATCTCGGTCCCGAGGCAATGGGCCAGAACCTGCTGCCAACTCCAGATGGAGCGCAGAAACTCACAGAATTTCCCAACACAGATCCCGGCCACGATGAACTGATTGTGTCAGCCTGGAAACCCCCTAAACGGCAGGCCACGGTGTCCAGAGATGATTCACATGGCCACTGAGCCGGGTGGCCTGCCTAGCCTGGTGGTAACTGCAGACCAACGGGCGACCAGTACCCCTCACAGCAAGGGGAGGGCGCTGGCCTTGCATGCTGTTCCGGTTCAATCCCCAGCATCCCATCAGATCTCACCAGGAGTGATCCCTGAGCACAGAGCCAGGAGTAGGCCCTGAGCACTCCTGAATGTGGCCCAAATAAACAAATACCATCCTACCGGCAAGCACAGTTTGAGCTCCGCAGAGCCGGCGCCTCCCATACTTGCCCGACGTGATGCTCACGCAGGGCACTTGTTTAAAATTCAGCTCCCGGGGCTGGTACAGTGGGTAGGGCTCGTGCCTTGCACACAGTAGCCAACCCAGGTTTGATCCCCGGCACCCCATCGGGTCCCCCAAGCACACCAAAAATGACCCCTGAGCACAGGTCCAGGAGTAAATCCTAACTAAGCACCACTGGGTGTGGCCCTCAAGTAAAACACATGAAATAAAATAGGAGTTCCCAATGCTGAAGGGATAGTACAGTGGGGAGGGCATTTGCCTTGCACACTGCTTGACCTGGGTTCGATCCCTAGCATCCCAGATGGTCCCGTGAGCACCCCCAGGAGTAACCCCTGAGCACAGCTGACACCCTAAATAAATAAATAAAATGCAGCCTCCTGAGGTCAGAGATAGTACGGTGGGCAGGACACTTGCCTTGCAAGCAGCTGACCCAGATTCAACTCCTAGCACCCCAGAAGGTACCCCCCTCCACACACCCCATGCCCAGCTGCCAGCAGTGATCCCTGAGTATAGCTGGGTGTTGCCCAAAGAAAAACCAAACAAACAAAATGTATCTTCCTGGGCTCCCTGCCAATCTGGGCAATTTCGCAAACATCACACAGACGTTTCCATCTCCCACCAGGACAAGTCCATGCACTCTGAATTGAGACTGGGGGAAGAAGGGGGTTAAAAAAAAAAATCCCAACTGGCTATTAGTTATCTGCACGCCTCTAGGACGTTTTCTGCTCCATGGGATCACCAGCTTCCTCGATGTGTTCTTGGGATTCCTCATGTAATCTTAGGGCCCTAGAACATGCAAAGCGCACAGCGCACAGAGCAACTGAGTAAGAAGCCGAGCTCAGTCAAGCACCTACTTCATGGAAACGGCAAAGGCACCAGGTCAGGCCCGAGGAAATGTTGGGGGGCGGGGGAATGGGGGGTAGACTCTTCTGGGCACTCTGCTGAGGAGGGTTTACTCTCAGGACCCCAGCCCAGATGCCCACTCCCACACTCCCATCCAGAACCTGGGCAGTCCGCAGCAGCTGGTGGAAACAGCCAGAAACTCGCCTCTCCACATCCCTCTGACAGGTAGGGAAGTAAGAACCGCAGGGGGCGGACAGTGCACCAGGAAGAACTGGGACTCCCTGGGAAGCGACAGCCAGCCACCATGGAAAAGTCAAAAAAGTACAGTGGGGGCTGAGCGATCCCTGGGGCGTGGGGAGAGGAGTGTGTGAAGTTTCCGAGGCCAAAGTGGATTTTTTGCTCTGGGGGTGGCCCCTGACTTAGGCGGCTGACAGTTAACTCACACAAGAGCCCCAGGGGGCCTCCTTCCCCTCCATAATCACATCCACACGGCCCATTAATCCCTCCCTGGCAGGTACGGGATGCAGGGCGGTCCTGGCACGCACACAGGCAAGGCTGCAATCAGCCTCATCCTCTCCAAGTCCGGGGGTGGGGGGATGGCCCCGCCGACCCCACGGTGCCCGCTGGAAGCCTGCCCCGCTCGCTCTCGAGCCTGTCTCCCGGCCTGGGCCGTCCACGCCTCAGGTCCCTAGACCTGGGAGCAGCCCCGGGGACCCAATGACGCGCCGGAGGCTGGAGCGGGGCGGGCAGGGGCAGAGCGGGGCCGCCCCCTGCGCTCCTTCCCGGCCTCCCCCTCCCCGCCAGGGGCAGGGGCGCCGGCCAGCCCCGGGAGGGAGTCACGCGACGCTCGCGCCCAATCACCGGGCTCTGCCGGGGCAGGGCGGGGGGCGCGCCGCGGGCCCGGCCGGCGCCACCCCCCCGGGCTCGTCCCCGGGCCCCCCCCCGCTCACCTGCCGGGGCCGCCGCCGCCGCCGCCGCCGCAGCCACGGAGTCCGCCGCGGCCAGCGCCACACTTCCGGGATCCGCGAGCCCCGCCCCTCCCGCCGGATGTGACACCCGCCAACGTCCGGGCGCCGGACCCACGCGCCCCCCCTCCGCGGCCCGCGAGCTCCGGGGTGGCCACGACGCCGGCCCCGCCACGCGGCCACCCGGACCCCCGCTTACGGGCGTGCCCACGAGACCCCCGCCGCGCGCCCCGACGCCCGGCCACGCCCCCGAGCCTCAGGCCACGCCCCGGCGCCCGGCCACGCCCCCGAGCCTCTGGTCACGCCCCTGGCACGCCTACTGGGCGGGGTCGCGCGCGCGCCTGCGCAGGTCTCGCCCCGCTTGTCTCCGGCTGGACACGTATCGCTGCTTTTCCCCGGCGTCGTTTAGAGACGCGACCCCTTCACCCAGGGGCCCGGGAAGAATCAAATGGAACGCCCGTGTCAACCACACGCCCACTTCCATGGCACGCTGGCCTCTCCCCAGACTGCAGTGGACTGCAGCGAGCGTCCCCTGGCTAGCTCCAGTCCTGCCGGCTGGGCTGGGTCCTCCAAATCTCACCTCTGTGGCCCCCAAGATGCTCCAAGGGGCCACAGGTGGAAGTCGTGTCAATGGGGGGGGGGGGGAGCACCTTAGAGATGAGAGGACTAACCGGCAGGACAGGGGAGCCAAGAGACGGAGGCAAGATCGGAAAAGACGGAGACTCAGGACTCCCAATAGTCTGCCCCAAAGCCAGCTCTGGGGGGTGGGGGCCGGGCCCTGGGTTTCACGTGGCTCCCCGGGGGGTGTGGGTGTGTCGGGATGGGGTGGGGCTAAATTGTGGATTATGGACAGCCTCACACATCTCTTGCCCAGATTTAGGCAGAAGTAGGAGGAACACCAGGTAACCGAACTGTCCCTTTTGCCTCTTAACTGTATCCCTGTCACTTTGTAGACATGTAACAGCAGGAGGGATTCTTAGGCGGAGAAAACAGTGGCAAAGGAAGTTCTAAACCTTATTTGAAGATGAATTTCAGACCATCGTCGCTAGTGACAGAAACCCATCTCCAGCCAGCGTCGTTGGAATTGGGTCACTGGGTCAAGTTCATCCATACCCAGAGATAGTAATGACACCAGCAAGAGCAGTGTCAGAGACCTTAACCCCTGTTGGACCCTCTTCTTTCTCATTTGTGCGACCACCTTTTCTGTTCAGCCAAGTCTCACATTTTCTACTTTGAATTTCTAGGTTGCCCAAGACCAACAACATTGACCCATTGGGACAGGCCTCACTCTGTCTTGAACCTCACAGGCCGCCAGATCATGACCCTCTGGTCAAGTGATTGACCTTCTCCAATCTGGTCACCCCTGAGAGCCACAGAAGTGACAGTGTGAGACTATTTCAAGTCTGACCTTTCTGAGACGGGAACTCGTATTGAGGAAAGCCATGGTTGGCTGGCAGACAGTTCACTTCAAAGCTGTCACGTTGGCTCCTAGGGGCGGTTTCCTGCCTGTTCCCTGGGAATAAGAAGGACCTTAACTTTTTTGTGAGACATAAAGCTAGTTGTGCTCTACATTTTTTTTTCTTTTTTCTTTTTTCTTTTTTGGCTTTTTGGGTCACACCTAGCAATGCACAGGGGCTCTGGCTCTGCACTCAGGAATTACTCCTGGCAGTGCCCAGAGGACCGTATGGGATGCCAGAGATCGAACCCGGGTCGGCTGTATGCGAGGCAAACACCCTACCCACTGTACTATTGCTCCCCTCGCCCCGTGCTCTACAATTTTTAATCCTAAATTTGTTCCTTTAATCCTGAAGCAGCGGGTATTGGGTGGCAGGAACAGAAAACAGTATTAGCAGAACTTCTACTCACTCATTTTTTTTCACTCCCTGGAACTGTTCTGGAGAGTGGAATGCAGAAGTGAGGGCTGGAGCTAGAGTAATCATCTGTAACCATGAGGTAGGTACCCAGTGGGTGGAGGGTGATCATACCTGGTGGTACAACAAAGTAGAAGGCTCCTGAGCCCTGACTGTCCCCAGAAACATAGGACCCCACTGGACTTTCACCCAAGAGGGACATAAGACACCCCGTGTGAGCCTCAGAGGTTTCTTTTTTTTTTTCTTTTTGGGTCACACCTGGCGATGCACAGGGGTTAACTCCTGGCTCTGCACTCAGGAGTTACTCCTGGCGGTGCTCAGGGGACCATATGGGATGCTGGGAATCGAACCAGGGTCGGCCGCGTGCAAGGCAAATGCCCTAACCACTGTGCTATTGCTCCAGCACCAGCCTCAGAGATTTCAAGTTCTCTATCCCTCAAGCCCCTTAGGTCTTAGGCTGCATCCCCGATTCTGAATAGGTACCCCCCTTCTTGCACGTTCTTCCAACACACACACACATTTTATTTTTTGCTTTTTGGGTCACACCCGGTGATGCTCAGGAATTACTCCTGGCTCATGCATTCAGGAATTACTCCTGGCGGTGCTCAGGGGACCCTATGGGATGCTGGGAATCAAATCTGGGTTGGATGCACGCAAGGCAAGTGCCCTACCTGCTGTACTATCGCTCCAGCCCCTTGCATGTTCTTCTAACACACACACACATTTCCCTTTCTTATCACTGACTGCACGTCCCTGTAATTCACGACTCACTCCATCTGCACAGTAACTGCGCTCAGAGAACAAGCAGAGACTTTTGGAGATGTCATTGGGTGCAGATGCTAGAAACACTTCCCGCAGTGACAAGAGGAAGTGCTGAGTGTGGTAGACACAGCTGTGCTTTGGAGGATGACACACCACTGCTTACTCAGCATCAACTAGGTCATGGCCAAGGCAGGGAGGAGGGCAGAGCACACTGGCCGTTCTAAGGCAGAACCGGAAAGAGAATTAGAGCCAAGGTGGGTGGGAGAGAGCGTGGGAAATGAGTGCCCGGAAACCAGCCCCCAGGGGCAGTGGTCCTCCTAGCAAAGTGCTCTTGCTGTGTCGGTCCCTTGGATTCTTACAGCAGAGTCCTTTGAGCTCACCCGCCTGCTCCGGGTCCCCAGTCACATGCTCCTGTGTCCCCACGTGCCAGGGCTTAGTTATATCCAGTTCAGCTTATATTTGGAGTCCCTGATCCAGGTGGGGGACATGGGGGATGGGGACAGGGAGGGGGAGAGTCAGGGAGGGGGCTGGGGAGGAAAGAGGGAGGGAGGGAAAGAGGGAGAAAGGGAGCGAGAGAGCGTCCTAACCCTCCTCTTCCTTCCTCCTGTGCTCACTGACTGCTGGGGATAAAATGGGCACCAGGGGCCAGAGCAATAGCACAGCGGGTAGGGCGTTTGCCTTGCACGCGGCCGACCTGGGTTCGATTCCCAGCATCCCATATGGTCCCCTGAGCACCGCCAGGAGTAATTCCCTGAGTGCATGAGCCAGGAGTAAGCCCTGTGCATCGTCGGGTGTGACCCAAAAAGAAAAAAAATAAAAGGGCACCAGTGCCATCTGCAAGGCTGGGGAAGTCTTACTGGGTTGAGGTCTGAGAGCAAACACAGGAGCCTCTTCTCCCAAGGCTTCTTTCTCAGTCCTGGCGATCACTTGGATCAGGAAGCAGGGGGTGATGAGTGGGGACAGAGGGGGGGTGGACACAGACTTTCCATCCGAAAAAGTCCCGTTTCCCCTCTTCCTGCTTTAAACATGGCTTGTTGGTTTCGCTCCTCTGCACTGAATCTTATTGTGCTAGTTGATGGGATAGAGAAGTGAATTCCCCAAAGGGGCCAGGGTGACACCAAGGGGCCAAGGTGACACAGAAGGTCAGGTGCCTCCAACAAGACAAGGTACTTGAAAAGCTGAGTGCAGAGGCAGAGAACTAGTTGGAAAAGCAGTTTTTAAGAATAGGTAGTTCTGTAGCGTGAGTATGTTTATTTATTGATGGGGGGGATAATTCCTGGCTCTGTGCTCAGGAATCAGTCCTGAAAGGGTTCAGGGGACGCTGTGGGGTGCCAGGGATCGAACCCGCGTCGGGCTGCATACGAGACAAGCTCCCTACCCACTGTGCTTTCGCTCCAGGCCCCCTGGCCTGTTAGGTTTAAGGCGGGCATTTCTCCTCCCACACCAGGAGGCAGCTTTGGAAACAGGATGGCCTCCAGCTCTGGGGGGCCAATTCCGACCTTTGTTTAAGTGGGAGGGAACCAGTCAAATTTTATCCCCTGTAAATTGTATTTATTTTAAGGCTTTTGTAAGGAGCAAGTAATCTCAACCCCGATAGTATGCATGAGTATGAGGCAGCTTTGTTTCTGTTGGGTTAGATAAGTCTGTTGATAGTTCATAAATTTATTTCCTTGTTGTTGTATTAAACGGAGGCACAAGCCACGTATTAACATCGGCTCGTGATTGCAAAACGGTGCATAGAAACGGGCTTTCTTTAAGCAGAGCGCGTGGATTCTCTTCCGGCTTGGTTTGCTCCTTCCTGACAGCCAGGAGTGCTGTGCCATTGACTCCTCCCCGAATCTGGACCCGTGGGCCAAGGGGACGAAAAGGACCAAGAAGAGTGAAATACATGCCTCGAGAGAGGGATGGGACCAACTGTGGCATGTCCCAAATATTCTTTTTGTTTGTTTTGGTTTTGTTTGGGGGCCACACCCGGCGATGCTCAGGGGTTACTCCTGGCTCTGCACTCAGGAATCAATCCCGAAAGTGCTGGGAGGCCCTATGGGATGCCAGGGATCGGATCCAAGGTCAGCGGCATGCAAGGCACACGCCCTCCCCTCTGTGCTATGGCCCCAGCCCCAACTTGTCACAAAAATTCTGGGGCAGGATCCCTACCCCTCCCCTTACACCCACCCCTCCCTTCCCCATCCATTCATGCATGCCTGCCTCGTGCAGAAGCGAGCAGAAGCGAGACGGGTCTCCCGAAGATGGACGTGTTTTAGAAGCCCAGTCCAGTCACATGACCCTTCCTGCAGCAAGAGGAGGCACTGTCTGCTCCTCCTAAGTACCCCCACACCCCTGCCCGCCCGCCTCAGACGCTAGTGAGAAAGGAACCTTGGATGGAGTGTGACATCTCTGGGATTTGACTGAATGTCCTCACAGTAGCGGAGCTCGTCTTCCCTGACAGGCGCGTGCCAAGGTCTCCTCACTGACTTTCTCTTCTTCTACCCAAACTTCTCTCTTAGGGCCACCCAGCTAAAGAGACTTCCAGCCTCCCTTTCAACCTAAAAGTGTCCTGTAATTTCCAGCAGCACCAATGAGACATGCATGGAAGGCGAATCAGCCACTTTTTTTTTTAATTTATTGAATCACCATGAGAACAGTCACAAAGCCTTTCAGTTCAAGTCTCTGTTGGTCATACAATGATCAAACACCCGTCCCTTCATCAGTGCACATTTTCCACCACCAAGAACCCCAGTATACACCCCCTCCCCCCCACCCCCGAGACCGTTGATCACATTCAATATTATGACAGAAGACCCCACATTGTTATTTGGAATTTTCCCCAACATTCAGACCTGCCACAAAGACATCATTAGATAATTTGTTTTCTGTTGCTGTTTATGAAACGCATATGATGTCGTGTGGTCACAATAGCGGCCATGCGAATTTGGATTTCTGATATTTTAGTAATAATAATAATAATCCCTCTAGGGATTATGCCAGAGGTTCTGAGATTGGTATGTGTGCCTCTGGGTTCATGGTCGGTCAGAAGCCAGAGGAGGCGTCTGAGGGTGGCAACCCAGAGCATTGTCATGGCGGGGAGCAAGGCCGATTCCACCCCCATCCCATGAAGCCCCCCGTGCCTCGTAAATGCAGTCTCATACCTGGCAGAATCAGCCACTTCTGATGCTGGAGAGGGGTATTATTTGTTTGCCCTCCTCTGGGTTCTGACTAGCAGGAATGCAGCTGTGATGGCAGGGGATGGAGCAGCCACATTAGACCAAGAGGAGAATAACAAATGCAGGTTGAAGATGTTGAAGAGGACAAAGAACAAGGAAGAATTTGCCCCCTCTGCCCCCTCCCCTCTGCCCCCTCCCCCTCCCCACCCGTGGAGCCACCTAGATGGTTCCATGAAAGAGAATGATGAAGTTGTATCTTATTTGAGCGTCTGTTCTGTCAGGCTCTGCCTGGATGTTGTTTTCGCAGAGTATGGAAATATATACAAAAAAGTATATACCAACCACATCTCTTTCCATGGACTCATAACAAGGCAGGGAGACCCAACCCTCTGAAACATGAGAAAGATGGAGGTGACTGGGCTTCAGAAACATCTAGCAGCGGAAAAGCTCCCTGTCAGGGACAACTGCAAGGTGATCCCAGCGTACTTCAGAGGGGGACCACCTCAGGACCCCAACATAGGCCTGAGATGAGGTTTCATGATCAAGGGATGCATTTGCAAAAGTGCAGGAGGAGCAGGGAACCGAACAGGGGGAGGGAGCAAGACAAGCATGGGCGAGGTGATTTCCTGCAGCCCTGCCAGGAGACGCTCCCCTGACACCCGCCTCCACTTGCAAGGAACCAAGAACATAATAAGCCCAGCCTCGAAAGTACCGCCACCCAAAACGTACACTGGTGAAGGGACCGTGTGTCGGAACACTGGATGACTGAAACCCAGTCATGAACAACTTTGTGTATCTCACTGTGATTTGATTAAAAAAAAGAAAAAGAAAAAATAAGGGGCCTGGAGCTATAGCAGGGCGGGTAGGACATTTGCTTTGCACGCGGGCAACCTGGGTTCAATTCCCAGCATCCCCTATGGTCCCCGGAGCACCGCCAGAAGTAATTCCTGAGTGCAGAGCCAGGAGTAACCCCGGTGCATGGCCGGTGTGACCCAAAAATAAATAAATAGGTTTTTTTTTCCATTTTTTTTATTCTCAAAGCTTTATCACTTTAATTTAATAAATTTTTAAAAATTTTTATTAGTGAGATACCATGAGGTACAGTTGTAAAGTAAAGGCCCTCCCATTGATCATCGATTTGCTCGAGCAGGCCCAGTAACGTCTCCATTGGAGACTTTGTTGTTACTGTGTCTGGCATATCGAATACGTCACGGGGAGCTTGCCAGGCTCTGCCGTGCGGGCGAGATACTCTCGGTAGCTTGCCGGGCTCTCCGAGAGGGGTGGAGGAATCGAACTCGGGTCGGCCATGTTGGCTGCGTGCAAGGCAAACGCCCTACCGCTATGCTATCGGTTGTAGACTTACAAATTTTCATGCTTGGGTTTCAATTATACAATGATCAAATACCCATCCCTCCACCAGTGCCCATTTCCCACCACCACAGATCCCAGTATCCCTCCCACCCCCCATCCCCCCCATCCCACCCTGCCTCTGTGGCAGGGCATTCCCTTTTGTTCTCTCTCTCCTTTTGGGTGTTGTGGTATGCAAAAAAGCATTGAGTGGCAATCATGTTTCGTCTATGGTCTACTTTCAGCATGCTTTGTACTTTCATCAGATCCTCCCAGTACCCTTTATTTGATGCTCCCTTCTCTATCTGAGCTCCCTTTCCCCCTAGCATGTGAAGTGCCTTCACCCAGGCAGAGACCTGAACTTCAGCCACCTACGGACACCCACCGGTGGGCCATTGTGTTAGGCCCTCCGATGACAACTCCCCACTGGCAGTAAAAGCAAAAACACCCCCAGCCTGGGGTTCATGCAGCCCCAGAAGAGAATCAGCATCCACGCGTCCACACCCCTGTGCTCGCTCCAGGATCCTGCAGAATCCTATTCATGGATGAGCCCATCTCAGAAGGCCCAGGACCCTGTGAGGGGGGAGTGAGGGCCACTGCAGAGGGGTCAAGGAAGGAGCCCACCCCCCGCAGGAACATACTCAGGCTTCAGCCCCATAGCGCCAGTGGAAACTATAG
The DNA here is from genome assembly GCF_029834395.1 of Sorex fumeus. NCBI lineage: Eukaryota > Metazoa > Chordata > Mammalia > Eulipotyphla > Soricidae > Sorex > Sorex fumeus. The sequence goes on from NW_026606150.1 coordinate 354,608, forward strand.
AGGTACACACACACACACACACACACACACACACACGTGCACCCCCCACACACGTGCACACACAAGCACTGCCCAGGAGCAATATCCAAGGGATGGAATGACTCGAGCCAGACTCAGTCTTGGATTAGGTGTGACCCTACAGCCGCCAGCCGCCAGCCGCCAGCCGGGGCAGAGATAAACCAAACAAATCTCTAAGCCCGAGGCCAACTGGATATCAGATGTCTGACCACTCTTGCTCCAGGCCAGGGGCCTCGGGAACCCATCACAGGGTCCCTCCTCATCCCGGATCAGGCCTGCAGGCCCAAGAAGAGGTTATTCATCCTTCAGTTGGTAGCCCAATGGTCAGGGTCACACAGCTCCCGAGAGCCCAGCTCAGGACTCAAACTTCCCAATGGCTGAGGGCTCAGTCCTGGCGTTGAATTAAATCCTACAGGTCCAGGGAGACTTGCCAAGTCCCTTCTGCCTGTGAGGCTTGTTTCCCCACTTGCAAAGCCAGAGACAGAGCTAAAATGGGCCCTCAACAAAGGAGAAGTGTGGTCGGAGTGATAGCACAGCAGGGAGGGCGTTTGCCTTGCACGCAGCCGACCCGGGTTCGATCCCTGGCATCCTCTATGGTTCCCCCGAGCACAGCCGGAAGTAAATCCTGAGTGCACAGCCAGGAGAAAACCCTGCACATTTCCAGGTGTGGCCTAAAAAAAGAAAAAAAGAAAAGGGAAGCTCCCTCTGAACCTCTAATTCTGCACAAGCGCCCCCAGAGCAGGCATAACAAGCCTGATTTTGAGTCCAAGGTTCATGGCTGGTTTTCTAGAATTCTCTGGGGCCTTCCCTCACTGTGAGTCTCAGCCGCCTTTCCCTGGCAGCTCCAGAGGTTCTGTGATTATCCACGTGAGACAGGAAAAGTGGAGACCAGAGGGTCAGTCGCTGTGTGGGCAAAGCCACGACCTGTGGGGACAAGGTCACAGCTGAACTCAGATTTGACCCCAACCCTTTTGATGCCCACACAGTGTTTTAAAGTGTGAGGCTGGGGGCTGGAGAGATAGTCCAGCGGGTAGGGACTATCATGCGGGCTTAACATGCATCCCTCCCCGTATTGCAAACCATAATGCCCAAAAGTAGAGAGAGATTATGGGGAATCATGTCTGCCGTGGAGGCAGAGGGAGGGTGGGAAGGGGGGGTTATACCGGGGATATTGGTGGTGGGGAATGTGCACTGGTGGAGGGATGGGTGTTTGGTCATTGTGTGATTGTAACCCAAACATGAAAGCTTGTAACTATCTCACGGTTATTCAATAAAATTTTTTAAAAAAAAATGCAGGAGCTAGAGTGATAGCACAGCGGGTAGTGTGTTTGCCTTGCATGCGGCCGACCCAGGTTCAATTCCCAGCATCCCATAGGGTCCCCTGAGCACCACCGGGAGTAATTCCTGAGTGCAGAGCCAGGAGTAACCCCTGTGCATTGCCAAGTGTGACCCAAAAAAACAAAAACAAAAACAAAAAAAAATGCATCCCACCCTCAATAAAATTAAAAAAAAAAAAACACAGAAAAACAACAACAAGGGGCTGGAGAGATAGCACAGCGGGTGCCTTGCACACAGTCTACCCGAGTTCGATTCCCAGCATCCCATATGGTCCCCTGAGCACCGTCAGGGGTGACTCCTCAGTGCAGAGCCAGGAGTAACCCCTGTGCATCGCCAGGTGTGACCCAAAAAGCAAACAACAACAACAAAAAAAAAAAAAAACTCATGCACCCCACCCCGTTCAATCCTGCAATCCTGGCACCCCATCGGTTCCCCTCCCCCACCCCAAACCCTGTCAGGAGTGAGCCCTGAGCACAGGGCCCCGAGAGCTGCCAGGTGTGTTTCCCATCCCCACCTTCAAAAATAAATCAAAAGGAAAAGAGAAAGGAAGGACACCTACGGGCTGGAGAGGGGGCACTGGCCTTGCACACACCCATCCCCACCGCCACCTCTGGCCCCCTGAACTCTTCCAGGCATGATCTCTGATTGCAGAGCCAGGCGTTAGCTCTGAGCACCACAAAGTGTGACCCAAAAACCAAAAAAAGGAAAGAAAAGAAATGGAGGCCGTTTGTGGGGCACCCCCTCCTTGCAGGCTAGGCCCTGCCTGCTCCCAGGGGTGAGGTGGAGTCAGCTCAGCCCATGGAGCACAGAGAGAAGCAGGCAGGCACCAGCCTGTCCCTCCTCCCTCCACGCCCGCCTGCTCCTCCCTCTTGGGGTGGGGGGACCCACCAGGCACTGGCCCTTGCATGGCCTGCCCCACACCACTGAGGGTTTTCTCCTTCACTTCTAGAACAGTGCAGTGTCTCCTGCCTCTGCGCCTAGCTGTCCTCACCGGGGCCCCTTTGAGGAGGGTGGGTGGGTTGAGTTTCTCTCCCCACCCTGAGAGCCCCAGCAGCTAACGACCTCGGATTCCAGCCATAGCCATGCTTAGACCACTCTCCACACATTCAGATGAGCCTCACACATGAAGGAACAGCCAGAGGAACCCAGGTGCGCGGGACCCGGGGCGTAGATCTCCAAGCCTTCTCGGATTGGGACTGGGCCTCCTCCACCCAGTTCCCCCATCTTCCAGTATGTAGGCGTTACACCCAGCAACTGCCCCCAGCACAGTGTAATCCCATCAACAGCCAAGACCCAGAGACTATAAAACCCAGCTCCCGGAAGCGACATCTTATTATCTAGCTCTTACTCTGGAGAACCTGGCAGGCTACCAAAGGTGTCCTGCCCACACGGTAGAGTCTGGCAAACTCCCCGTGGCGTATTCAATTTGCCAAAAACCAATAATAATGATGGGTCTCATTGCCAAAAACCAATAATAATGATGGGTTTCAAAGAGCCTCGAATGTGGCACTTTCTAAAATCTCAGGGCTAGGATGAGGGAGACGTTACTGGTGCCTGCTCAAGGAGATTGATAAACAACGGGATACAGTGACACAGTGATTCTAGAACTCAGCAAACACACAGTTGAGCTGCTTCACCTCCTAGGGATGGGGCCTCTCTCCTTCCTCCCTTCTCCAGTGACGGGATAAAAGGCAGTGAATGAACCTTCCCCTTAACCACGGGCAGCAGGGCCAAGTGCTCAGCCGAGAGGGCAGATCACCTCAGACAGCTGATAAGAGACATTCTTATCAAGGTCAAGTGAACTCAGCCTCCCGCGGTTCCTCACCTTAGTCCTGGTGCTACTGGGAACATTCACAGAAGCCTTAGTGGAAGCTCTTGGAGCGGGAGCAATACACAGTAAGCAGGACGTTGGCCTTGCCTGCAGCCAACCCAGGTTCGATCCCCGGAATCCTATAGGGTCCTCACCAAGCACCGCCAGGAGTGATCCCTGAGTGAAAGGTTTGGAGTAACTCTGAGCTGAGTAATGTGTAAACTGCGGGGTACACCCTCACCACCAAAAAGAAAATTGAAAAATAGTGGCATCTCTGGGAAGTTCTGTAGGAGGAAGCTTTGGATGGTTGAGCTCGGTCTTCCAGGCTGAAAGTGCTGAAAACAGAGTGCGATGTTCTTTAGACGGTCCCAGCCTTGAGTTCAGCGTGGTCATGGGACTTGTGGGCACCAGGGACATGCGAGTCTTGCCCCATGTGTGGCATGACAGCCAGTGTGGGGGCTGGAAAGTGTTCTTCCCTGGGGAGGGCCCCCCCCCCTGAGACATGGCAGAGAGTGGCGTTCCCATCAACACGCACCCTCCCCCCAAGGAAAAAGGGCCACAAATCAGAGGCTCGGCTGCCCTTCCCTGGCCATCAGAGGAAGCACAAGAGAAGCCTCAATTATTTCTGTTTTGGTTTGGTTGGAATTTGGGAGGACCACAGCCAGCAGTGGTGATCAGGGATCACCCCTGATAGGGCTCGGGGTGATCCCAGCATCCCAGATGGAGCATCAGGGATCAAACCGGGGTTGGATGCACACAAGGCCAGCACCTTCCCAGCTGAACCATCTCTCCAACCCAAAATTTCATAGTGGTTTTTGTTGTTGTTGTTGTTGTTTGTTTGTTTGTTTTCTTTTGGGGTCACAGGTGACTCCTGGCTCTGCACTCAGGACTTCCTCCTGGCGGTGCTCGGGGGACCATATGGGATGCTGGGAATCGAACCTGGGTCGACCTCGTGCAAGGCAAACGCCCTGTGCTATTATTGCTCCAGCCCTGTAGTGTTTAACTTGGGCACTGCTTCTCACTGCCCGTTCCGCCCAATAGGACGTCTCACCCGGCACTCCGACCCTCGTGAGCACTTCCAGCTAGGAGACTTTCAATCCCCCATGCATTAGGCTGCCCTCGTGAACAATCGTTCCCTCCATCCGGGGGTCCAAGGGGCAGAATCTTCTCATGCATAGGGAAGAGCCTGGCAGTCACATCTCCACCCCACCCCGACTTGTCTATTGCGAAACTACAAGCCCAGAGTGTCCCCGGGTCTGATCTGCAATTTTACTGGACTCGGCTTCTGTCCTCAGCAGTTTGACTGGTCACGGGATCACACTTAAGAGCCTTTTGTCTCCTGAGGCTGCAAAAACTGTTCATTTTCTCACCTGCCCCCCAGTAAAAAAAAAAAAAAAAAGTATAGGGGCTTTCCCTAGGCTGAATCACACACCAGGGGATTCAGAGGGTTGCAAGACATTCTTATCTCAAGGATATCTCCTTGGACCGCTTCTGGGATCAAGAAGAGTGAGGCAAGAATTCCTGGGGCAGGGGCTTCGGGGAGGAACCTCTGATGCAGTTGGGGGGTGGGGGAGGAGTTAATGTGCTGGCTTCTAATTGCACCAGCACATGCCTGCCTGTCCCAGGTGCCTCGGGCAGGCTTCCAGGACATTCTGGACACTCCTGTTAGACCCTGTCCCCTTTACTACCAGCCCTCAGCCAGCGTGCTTCAGGGGTGTGGGGGTCCCATGAGACACCCATTTGTGGGTTCTCAGCAAGGTTTTTTTTTGTTTGTTTGGGTCACACCCAGCTATGCACAGGAGTTACTCCTGGCTCTGCACTCAGGAATTACTCCTGGCGGTGGTCGGGGGACCACATGGGATGCTGGGAATCGAACCCGGGTTGGCCGTGTGCAAGGCAAACGCCCTCCCCGCTGTGCTATCGCTCCCCCACACCCCCAAAAAATCCATATCTTAAAAGAGAGATTGGAATAGCTGCCCTTCCAGATCCTTCGAGGCAGATGCCACTAGGAGCCCCACTTTGCAGAGGAGAGCAGAGACAGACTACCTAGCAGGCAGGGGGCGAGGCCGGAGTTGTTCAAGCTGTGAAATGCAATCAGAGAAATGCATGCACCAAATGCAGACCTATCAGTCACTTTCCAAACAGCTCACTCCGCCATGCCACTGGGAGCCAGAATCTGAGCAGTCCACCACCTCCCCCAAAAGATCCCTCCCAAATGCCCTACCCGCTTTGCTATTGCTCCAGCCTCTCTCCGTCAGGTTTTCGTGCCTCTCCTCGGCAAGCAAGCATTTTACTGTTTCAAGAGCACTTTCAAGAAGTGATGTCTGGGGGATGGAGTGATAGCACAGTGGGGAGGGTGTTTGCCTTACAGGTGGCCAACCCAGGTTCGATTCCCAGCATCCCATATTGTCTCCCAAGCCAAAAAAAAAACAACACTGTAGCACTGTCCACCCATTCTTTATTGATTTGCTCCAGCGGGCCCCGGTAACATCTCCATTGTGAGACTTGTTACTGTGTTTGGCATATCCAATACGTCACGGGTAGGCTTGCAAGGCTTTGCGGGCGTAATACTCTCGCTAGAAGTGATGTCTGTCATTGCACGACTGAAACCTGATCTTGAACAGCTGTCTAACTGTGTATCTCATGGCGACTCGATTAAAAACATTTAAATCAAAAATACATATATACAGATGGGTACTTGATCATTGTATAACTGAGACCCAAGCACAAAAATTTGTAAGTCTACAACTGTACCTCATGGTGTTTCACTAATAAAAAAAAATTAAATTAAAATTAAAAAATATATATATATACACAAAGTGATGTCTGGAAGGGATATTATCGTGATTATGCCTCTGGTTCTGATGTACAAAGTCACTGCACCCCACCACCGCCCAGATGCCCATGGCTGTCCACCCTGTCCACAGTCACCTCTGTCCCGGCTCCGTTTTCCCTCTCCCCCCAGTCCTGGGTAATTTATTTTCAAGCCCCGGGTCTATGGTTTGCCTTTGTTCGGTGCCGTCTAGCCCCCTATTTTCTCTCTGTTCCACAGATGGGCCAGGGCAGTTGGGATTTGGCCTCCTCCCACTGACTTACTTCACTTAATATGATTCCTCTTTGTTCCAGCCACGCTGCAGAGAGCTGCATTGTTCTGTCTTTTCCTACAGCTGCAGCATGTCCCATTGAGTCTAGACCACAGCTTCTTTATCCATTCATCCATCGCCGGACACTTGGGACGTTTCCGTTTCATCTGCTATGCTAAGCGCTACAATAGACACAGGTGTGTGTGCGCACATCTTTTTGAATTCGTGTCTCTATGGTTGGGGGGTAGGTGCCAAGAAGTGAGATCACCGAATCCCAGGGAAGCTCTGTTAATAGACTCTCTTGAAGAATTCCCAGTTTGGGGAAGAAAAGCTGAACCAGGCAACACTTCCAGCAACAAAAAACGAGAGTTCCATTCGCCCCACATCCCCACCAACTCTGGTTCGACTGGCTGCTCCCACAAACGCCCCCACTCCAGACACCTCCAGTCCAGGCTACAATCAGAGTCCTCCGACCTCAGGCCTGGAAGCACCTCCATCCGACTGTTTGGTACCCCAACATCATCCCTGGGTTCCATTCCTTGGCAAAGCACAACCCACAGAATGCTCCAAGTCCATTAATCCAAATCTGTGAATGTCACCAACCCTTCTGAAGCTCCCTGAAAACTTGAATGGGAAAGATCCTTCCTTCTTTCCATCTTTCCATCCTCCCTTCCTTCCTTCCTTCCTTCCTTCCTTCCTTCCTTTCTTCCTTCCTTTCCTTCCTTCCCTCCATCCTTCCCTCCTTCCCTTCTTTCTTTTTTTCTTTCTTTCTTTCATTCAGCATTTTGTGAGTCTTCAATACTGAGGCATGATTGAGTTAATCACTGGCTGTTCGTAATTGGGCTGAACTACCAGTCTCCATGTCCCAGCAGGTTGGGATTGGGGAGATGCTGACCTGACCTTTCTGATCTTCAAGTCACTGGTTGGCTCTCCTGAGAAACAATCCCCCCAACCATAAGTCCTTGGCCCCAAATCACCTTCATTACCCAAACAGAGACCATGCCATACCATACCATATGGTATTTCTTTTTCTTTTCTTTTTCGTTTTGGATTACACCCGGTGATGCACAGGAGTTACTCCTGACTCATTCACTCGGGAGTTACTCCTGGCGGTGCTCACGTATCCATATGGGATTCTGGGAATTAAACCCCGGTCGGACACGTGCAAGGCAAACGCCCTACCTCATGTGCTATTGCTCCAGCCCCCCATGTGGTATTTCTTACATACTATATGGCTGTATCACTCATGGCAGTCAACATAGTCCAGCATTTGGGGAACTGTGGATAAGATCAAACAAAAAGGAGAAATACTTTCGGACTTTGGAATGAGTGGATCCAGTCTTAGAAACCCCTGTCTTAGTAGCTCAGCACCCATCAGCGATAGCACAGCGGTAGGGCGTTTGCCTTGCACGCAGCCAACATGGCCGACCCGAGTTCGATTCCTCCGCCCCTCTCAGAGAGCCCGGCAAGCTACCGAGAGTATCTCACCCGCACGGCAGAGTCTGGAAAGTTCCCCGTGACGTATTCGATATGCCAGACATAGTAACAACAAAGTCTGCAATGGAGACGTTACTGGGCCCGCTCGAGCAAATCGATGAACAACGGGAGGGCCTTTACCTTTTCAGGAATCACAAACCACCCATATACTAAATCTTCCATTCTTGGGGCTGGAATGATAGCACAGCAGGTAAGGTGCTTGCCTTGCACATGGCTCAACCTGGGTTCAATTCCCAGCAACCCATATGGTCCCCTGAGCACAGCCAGGAATAATTCCTGAGTGCATGATAATTCCTGAGTGCATGAACCAGGAGTAACCCCTGTGCATTGCTGGGTGTGACCCAAAAAGCAAAAAAACAACAACAACAAAAAAAGAAAACCAATAAATCTTCCATTTCTTCTTCATTCAGTTGCTAGAATTCTTTCCAAAGGATCTTCCCTTTGTTAACTATTTGTAAATCCAGAAAACATACACTTCACACAGACAAAACATGAGTTCCCCTATTCTCCCAATGATGACAGTGACAGTCAGGAGCTGGTGCCCACGCCCTCGCCAGGGCAGAAGTTAAGGAATGGTGGATAGTTTTATTTATTTATTTATTTATTTATTTGCTTTTTGGGTCACACCCAGAGATGCACAGGGGCATCTAACTAACTCTGCACGCGGTGCTCGGGGACCACATGGGATGCTGGGAATCGAACCCAGGTTGGCTGCGTGCAAGGCAAACGCCCTACCCGCTGTGCTCTCTCTCCAGCCCCAGGAATGGCGGATAGTTTTAATCTTTGATTCATTTTGATACATTGGCTCTAATACTCTAGACGCCCGCTAAGCCAGTAGAAGCTCCCGGTTTTTGGACCAGTCTTTGAGGAGTCCCAAATTTCTGGCCTGTCCAGATGTCTTAGCTCGACTTGTGCCTTTTCCAGCCCAGCCCTGGAGTGGTGATCGCTTCCCGGCGCTTCTCGCGGGAACAGCCCACAGGGGCTCCCCTGTACACCATAGTGTTTTGTGACTTTCAGTGGCCAGAGCTAGAACACTTGTGCTCTCTTACAAAAAGAAATATTAAGGGGCCTGAGAAATAGGACAGGGATTAAGAAGTTTGCCTTGCTCGCAGCCATCCCCTGGGCCAAATCCCAAGTAGCAACTGTGGTCCCTGATCCTGCCAGGGCTCACTCCTGAGCACAGAACCAAGAATAGACCCTTGAGCACTGCAGGGAAAGAAGAAAGATGAGGAAAGGCAGAAAGAAAGAAAGAAAGAAAGAAAGAAAGAAAGAAAGAAAGAAAGAAAGAGGGAGGGAGGGAGGGAGGGAAGGAGGGAGGGAGGGAGAAAGAGAAATGAGGGAAGAAAGGAAGGAAGGAAGGAAGGAAGGAAGGAAGGAAGGAAGGAAGGAAAGAAGTAACGAAGTAAGGAAGAAAGGATTCTTCCCATTCAAGTTTTTTTTTTGTTTGCTTTTTGGGTCACACCTGGTGATGCATAGGGGTTCCTCCTGGCTCTGAACTCAGGAATCACTCCTGGCGGTGCTCAGGGGACCATATGGGATGCTGGGAATCGAACCCGGGTTGGCCATGTGCAAGGCAAACGCCCTACCCGCTGTGCTATCACTCCAGCGCCCCATTCAAGTTTTAAGACTGCAGAATTGTACTGAACTTTTTTTGTCTTACACTTATGTCCCTTTTTCTCTTCCACTGAAATCCTCCTTCAAAACCACATAAGAATACCTTCATTCTTTTAACCTAGAAAAACACCTATACAAAAAAAAGAGAAATAAAAATAAATAAAATAAAAAGTTATACAGACAATAGCTTCACAGGAACAGTAACAATGCTACCAAAAATAGAGTTCAAATGTTTTTCTGTGCAGTTCTTGGATGGTTTTCTCTTGCTTCTTTCTTTTCTCTTCTTTATCTTTGGTGAAAGTCTCAGATAGCAAACAGAGAGTCCAAATTCTGCCTTGAAGGATCACTTAAAGACATGGTGGTGCCCTGTGGGTTTATGCCCCAAGTGGAGACAATTGGGTCCTTCTCTCTGCCGAGAGAGGGCTGAGGGCTTGTCTTGGCTGTGTTGTTGTAACTTAGGTACAACTGTCACAGCAGGGTAAGCGCTCATGGCTTTGTCCTAGGAAGTCACCGCACCCTCACCGTCACCAATGCCGGAACTCCCACCCCCGCCCCTTCCACCTCTAATCCACCGCTTACCCCGACCACCCCATCGTGATGCTCTACCTCTGTGGAGTCTCAGCTTTGCAACCCAGGGGTTCTCTTTACTGGAGACTCCTTATCTGGACAGACCCACTGTCCCCTGCTCCCCCCCTCAGACGAGGAAAGTGACCCCATATCTGCTTTTCCCAACTTCTTTCACTCCCCGTGATGGAGGGCTGGGAGTCTTGTTCTGTCTTGTTCTCTCTCTCTCTCTCTCTCTCTCTCTCTCTCTCTCTCTCTCTCTCTCTCTCTCTCTCTTTATATATTTTTTCAAAGACAGAGGAATCGAACTCAGGTTGGCCAGTTGGCTTTTCAGAGAGCCCAGCAAGCTACTGAGAGTATCTCGCCCGCACGGCAAAGCCTGGCAAGCTACCCGTGACGTATTCGATAAGCCAAACACAGTAACAACAAGTCTCACAATGTTACTGGTGCCCACTCGAGCAAATCGGTGAACAATGGGAGAACAGTGACAGTGACAGATTTTTTTTTATTTTGGGTCACACCCGGCATTGCACAGGGGTTCCTCCTGGCTCTGCACTCAGGAATCAATCCTGGAGGTGCTCGGGGGACCATATGGGATGCTGGGAATCGAACCCGGCTCAGCCACGTGCAAGGCAAACGCCCTACCTGCTGTGCTATGGTTCCTGTCCCTTGTCATTTCTCTCTTAATTCTGCTCAACACCAGCACAATCGCAAAGGCACACTCGCTTTCTTGCCCTCTTGTTCTCAAAAGTAACTATTTCTAGGGGACAGGGAAATAGTTCAGCAGGTAAGGTGCTTGCCTCATAAACGGTAGAGTTAGGTTCAATCCCCAGCATTCCACATGGTCCCCCGAACCCCACCAGGAGTGACCCCTGAGCACAGAGCCAGGAATAACCCCTGAACATCAACAAATGTGGCCCCCAAACAAAAGCAGAGCCCCCAAAAGAAATAACTCTTTCTATTCATTCCTGGTTGATGCTTTCAGTCTCTTTGGCTATTTATTTATTTATTTATTTATTTTTAGCTTGAGGGACACACCCAGCAGTGCTCAGGGCTTACTCCTGGCTCGACACTCAGGAATCACTCCTGGCGATGCTTTGGGGACACTATGGGATGCCGGGGTTGATCCCGGCCAGCCGCCTACAAGGCCAGAGCTGTCCTGTCACTCCGGCCTGCCTTCCAGTTCCTTTTGGAACATAAACCTACAAGGGTATGAACTACCAGCGGCCGCTGAGCCCCCCCTGCACCCCTCCTCTTCCTTCTAGCTGAACATGTTCCCCTGATCTCTCCCGTGCCATCCCCTGGCCCTGGTACATGGCTCATCTGACAATCTCTGTAAGCACCCCCTTCTGACCTTGTCTAATCTTTCGCTTTTGTGAAGAACTAACAGGACACTGAAAACCGTGGGACTGTCTCCCTTGGCCTCTGTTGGGGCACAGAGTCCTGGAAGCACATCTGCTGGTCCCTGGGTGCGTGCCCACCTCTGAGGGCAGAGTCGCCCAAACAGAACCGTATAAACATGTGAGAGTGGGCACCTGACCCGCGGCCCACAGCTGTGGCACTTGCCTTGGACGCAGCCAACCTGGGTTCAATCCCAGGACCATATATGGTCTCCTGAGCCCCGTCGGGAGTGATGGCTGAGCACTGAGCCAGGAGTGAGCACTGAGCCAGGAGTAAGCCCTGAGCACTGCTAAGTGTCATCAAAAGCTGAAATATTAAAAAAAATGGGGAGTAAGACATAGCACCCTCCTGGGGCTGGAGAGGTAGCACATAGGGTAGGGCATTTGCCTTGCACACACCCGACCCGGGTTCGATTCCCAGCACCCCATAGGGTCCCCTGAGCACTGCCAGGAGTAATTCCTGAGTGCAGAGCCAGGAGTAATCCCTGTGCATCACCAGGTGTGACCCCCCCCAGAAAAAAAAAGACACAGCACCCCTTGACCCTGCCACAAATCCAGGGACCTCCACAGCCTCCTCACGCTCCCACCCAAGAGACAAGGCCAGACTGAGGCCCTGTAGGAGCAGCAAGACTCCAGGCTTCCTGGAGGAGGCATCCAAGTCTGTGTTCCTGCCTGGGCTGCACTGAGGCAGCGTGGAGTGGGCAGCACTGCTCGGGGCAGGCTGGACAGCTGCAGACATGGACGCTGGGGTCTTCTTGGAGAAGACACGGAATGAATGACCCCCTTGGAAGGTGGCTCTGAAGGCCAAGGTCAGGCTCTCAAGGAATCCAGGGGGCTAGAAGGTGGACGTGGCTGGCTCACAGGGGCTGCTTTGACCTTGGTGGTCTTGCCTTAGGGTGGGAGAAAAGCTCATGCTTTGACCTGTGGCTCTGGTGGCCACTGACCCCAGCAGGAACCGAGTACCGCTGTCACCAGCCCCCGTCCACTCCCACCTGCTTACAAATCACACCAGCCCAGCCCGGGCCTCAGGGCTTGGCTGGAGTCTGGGATTTTTTTTTTTTAAGGAGCAAATGCAACTTTACACGTAGATATTCCAATTCTTGAATGTCTTGGACTTGTCTTGAAAAAGTGGCCAGGGCTAGAGCGATAGCACAGCGTGTAGGGCATTTGCCTTGCATACGTCCAACCCGGGTTCGATTCCCAGCATCCCATATGGTGCCCTGAGCACCGCCAGAAGTAATTCCTGAGTGCAGAGCCAGGAGTAACCCCTGGGCATCGCCGGGTGTGACCTAAAAAGCAAAAAAATAAAATAAATAAAAAGCGGCCAGCCATCACAGCACCCCAAGGATGGTGCAGACCCTCCCCATCCAGGAACCAAGTCCTGGCCAGCAGCGAGCCCCGGGAGGGCATGGCCCAGCTATGCGCTTTGAACTTCGGCGTTGCAGCCTCCCACCCAGACGCCCACCTGCACACAGCAGGTCAGTGCACACAGGACGTACGACATATGACATGCCTTGAATTCCCTCACCTCACCGCCAACATCAAATCATTGCCACAGGAGCCGGAGTGACAGTACAGCGGGTCGGGCACTTGCCTTGCTCACAGCCAACCAGGGTTCAATGCCCGGCATCCCCTATGGACCCCTGAGCCCATCAGGAGTGATCCCTGAGCCCAGAGCCAGGAGTAAGCCCTGAGCACCTCCAGGTGTAGCCCCAAAACAAAAACAAACAAACAAACAAATAAACCGAAACACCCAAGTGCCATGATCATTTCGCCTAAATCTCTGCTCTGCAGCAGAGCGATACCAAGAATGGCCGGATGTGGACATGGCCGCTGATACTAACGCCACTCAGGTGTTGCGGGCTGACCCGCAAACCGCCACTCAGCCGTTGGACAGCCCTTCCACTGCACTGCAATGCACTGTCCTCCGGTTGCTCATGGATTTGCTCGAGCGGGCCCAGTAACGTCTCCATCATGAGACTTGTTGTTACCGTGTTTGGCATATGGAATACATCATGGGGAGCTTGCCAGGCTTTGCTGTGCGGGTGAGATACTCTCGGGAGCTTGCCAGGCTCTCCGAGAGGGACGGAGGAATCGAACTCGAGTCGGCCTGGTTGGCCGCGTGCAAGGCAATGTCCTACCCGCTGTGCTATCGCTCCAGCCCTCTCCGCCTCCCCCAAACAGAACAAAATACCAAGGGTGAGGACAGGAAGGAAGGCACTCGCCTTGCACGCAGCCAACCCACATCTGCTCCCCAGCACTGTCTACGATGCCCCCCAAGAACCTGCAGAAGTGCCTCATCCCCCCCCCCGCCCACCACCACCCGTCGCCTCGAGCAGTTTGTGAGTGTTGCCAGGAAAGCCCTAAGCCCCTCAAAAATGAGAAGAAAAAGAAAAAAAAATAAGACACACCTGCCGGGGAGGGGGCCGATTGCTGATGGGCCAGGAATCCCAAGTATGGCAACTGGCACCTGGCTCTATCTAACGTTATTAGCCGTTATCTCCCAGATAGCGAAGGTGTAGGGTCTGGGAGAGTCTCACGGGCTGGGGGTGTTTCTGGTTCAGCCAAGACCCCCCGGGGAAGGATCGTAATGGAAATCTCTGCTTGGGGGGAATCTCCAAAGACCCCTCCGAGGAGCACTGAGGTTTTAGGGGGGGTGGTGGTAAAGATCCTATCAGAGAGGTTGGGCGATCCCTATCAGTCCCTCTGCAAAGGCCTGGAGGGGACCAGGAAGGCGGGCGGGATGGTTTATAAGCGACAGCTCCCAACAGCCGGGCATGCTCAGAGCTGACCCGCCCGCCAGAACCATGAGGTGGCTCTTGCTACTGGCACTGGTGGCGCTCTCAGAATGCATCGTCAAGTGAGTATGGGGACAGCCGCCTCCTTCCTGGTGGCCCCTCTCTGTGGCCTCCCCACCTCTCCTGCAGGGGTCCCCGGGGCATGGGGGGGCACCATTCCCTGCAGGTCTGCGAGTCCGGATCTCCCTTCCCTAAGTGAGGATCCTGCCACCTACAGCGTGGGGTGGCGGGTGGCTGTCTCAGGGTAGCTCTGTCAGCGCCTGGTCACAGGGACACGAGTCAACGGTAAACGGCCCATATTGGAGGTGGCAATTCTTTATAGTTCTTTTTTGGGGGAGGGGTTTAGGGGCCACATTGGATGGTGCTCGGGGCTTTTTCCTGGCCTCTGAGCTCAGGGATTATGCTCCTGGCAGGACTTAGAGACCCTACAGGGTGCCAGGAATTGGCAAGTGCCCTAACCACTAGGCTATCTCTCTGGCCCCCAAGGTGGCAGTCCTAATAAGCAAGGGAGGAGACTTCTAAGGTTTGCCTTGTTCAACTGCAAGGACACACAGTTCTTTCTGCACCTGTCTAACCCCCCCCCATCATTGGGGGCAGGGGGGCACATCTGGCATTGCATGGGAATTACTCCCAGCCCAGTGCTCCGGGCAGTGCTCAGGGGACTGTGCTCAGGTGCTGGGGATCCAACCTAGGCCTCTCACATGCAAGATATGTGCTTCAGTCCTTAAAGCCTCTCCCTCACCCAGTTCCCCGGATTTTATAAGTGTCTCTAGAGAGGCCTTAAACGGGTTTAGTCCCATGCATGTCCTGCCTAGGGACCTCAGCTTTTTGCCTCTCGGGGATGCTGGGCACGGGGCTGCAGAGATGGCAGGACGTTAAGGCTCTTGCCTTGCATGTAGACCCTCAGGGTAGGACCCCCGGCACCGCAGATGGCCCCCAGAGAACAGAGTCAGGCATCACCCCTGAGCATTGCTGGGGGTGGCCCAAGCCCCTCTACCTGCAAAAGGTCATTCTGGCGTGGCGCCTCAGGGTCCTGGTCCAGTCGGGCACCTTCTCGTGGCTGCGTCCCCAGCAGAGGGACTCTTGTTGCGGTGGGGACAGCGTGAAGTCCCCAGGGCTTCGAGGTCGGCCAGGGCTCAGTGTGCAGGGAGGGCGGCCGGTCCCGGCTGGCAACGGCGGCTTCTGCGTTCGCATCGACGGCTCCACTGCTGGTTCCGGGCGAGCGTTTGTTCCTCTGGGCAGCTCCTTGTCCTCTGCGGTCCCTGCAGCACAAAACTCTCCTTTCCGTGCCAGCAGCATTGATCCTTCCTGGTCCCTTGACTCTCAGTTTCCCTGTCACCGTTGGCTTGAGCCTCGCGACGGGCTGCTCAGCCCGGTTTCCTCCCACCTCCTGGAGGAACCGGGAGAGCGAGCAGGAGGGCTGCGTGTGGGCCCCGTCTAAGGCAGCATGACACCAGCCCCGCCAGGACCACCCTGCCTGTCGGACCCCTCGCGGGGCCGGGCAAGGTGACAGCCGTGGTCCAGTACCTGCATGGGGCGTTTCTATTTGTCATGAGGGGAGCAGGGAGACGACCCTTCTGCCTTTGTACAGAGAGGGGGAAACTGAGGCTGGGGCAGGTCACGGGCCCCCGCCAGCCACTGGCTGTCCTGGTGATCTGCGGGAGTCTGGATTATCACCTCTGCGAAGGCGCAGAAACCAACTGCCAGGGTCAGGGGCTCCTGGGAGGGCCCGTCCTGACACCCCCCCCCCCCCCCGTCTCCGTCTCTCTCTCCCCTACGTGACCCTAAAGGATCCCGCTGAAGAAGGTGCAGTCCATGCGGGAAAACCTGAGGGAGAAGAACTTGCTGAAGGATTATCTGGAGAAGAATCCTTACATGCCGTCCTACAAGTTTGCCAGCAGCCAGGAGGGAGTCCGGAAGAGTCTGAGGAACTACCTGGATGTGAGTGCTGTGTGTGTGTGAGTGAGTGTGTGTGTGTGTGTGTGGGGGGGCGGGGGGGCAGGGGCAGTGTCTGCCCTCCGCTCCACAGCGCCCCCTAGTGGCCAGTCCCACAGAGGGAGCAGGAGCAGGGCAGAGGTGGGGTGTGGGGGTCTAGGGGCAATATTACCCACCCCTCCCCTCTGAGTCTGAGGAACGCTGCCAGGAGGGCAGGTACATATCTGCTTCGATGCCAACCATCCGTGCCTGGACCCTGCAGCCTCTCTCAGTGTGAGGGAGCACTATGCACTCTGGATTAAGCCATTCGTGAGCCAACAGATAAGCCCCAAGACCCAACGGCAAAGACAGCACAGCAAAGCAAGGCAGAGGAGCAGGCACGGGGGTCTCCTCAGGCCCCGTACGAGGAGTCACCGCGGGGCCAGGGAGATGGTGCAGAGGGCTAGGACATGCAGGACTCCCGGGACCCCCCCAACCAGCCCCCCAGATAGGGCCCAAACCCCTACACTGTGTCCAGCACGACGGTGACTAGTGTCGAGAATGAAGGGGGCCCTTTCTCCTGGGCAAACGCCCTGGCCAGCTTGGGAAGCAAAGCCGCGTCCAATAAGAAGGCCAGCGGTATGGAAGGCCATAGCACATGTTTGGACTTAAAGGAAGTAGCCGGGAGGACTGCCTGGAGGAAGAAGCCTTTGGGCTGGGCCATAAAGAAGGGGAAGGATTGAGACCAGAGAGAGAGAGAGAGAGAGAGATTGAGAGAGAGAACAGTGGGTGAGGCTGAACCAGATTTGATCCCAAGCACCACCAGGAGTGATCCCTAGGGGGCAGAGCATGGAGTAAGCCCTGAGCACTGTTGGGTGTGCCCACCTCTGCCTCCCCCCAAAAAAAAATTTTAAAAAAATAGGCTGGAGAGATAGCACAGTGAGTAGGGTGTTTGCCTTGCACGCGGCCGACCCGGGTTTGATTCCCAGCATCCCGTATGGTCCCCTGAGCACCGCCAGGAGTAACTCCTGAGTGCAGAGCCAGGAGTAACCCCTGAGCGTTGCTCAATATAACCCAAAAAGAAAAAAAAAAACCACACACACACACACACACACACACACAAACAAAGCAGCAGCAACAGCTAAATGTAAAGCTATTATAGGGGCTGGAGCCATAGCACAGCGGGTAGGGAGTTTGCCTTGCACGCAGCCAACATGGCCGCCCCAGGTTCGATTCCCAGCATCCCATATGGTCCCCCGAGCACCGCCAGGAGTAATTCCTGAGTGCATGAGCCAGTAACCCCTGTGCATCACCAGGTGTGACCCAAAAAGCAAAGAAAAATTAAAAAATGCAAAGGGTTTTGGGAGCATCCAGGCAAGCCTTTTCAGATGTGGAGTAAACGCTGAGCGGTTTTGAGAGCGAGGGAGGAGCAGGCCCCGGGTGGGGGTCGGGGTGTCCCATCCCGTCCCTCACCACCCCTCCCCCACCCCAGATGATCTACGTGGGCACCATCAGCGTCGGGACGCCCCCCCAGGAGTTCTCGATGGTCTTCGACACGGGCTCCACTGACATGTGGGTGCCCTCCGTCTACTGCTCCAGCCCGGCCTGCAGTAAGCCCCACCCCCCTCCCTCGCGGGGACCCCCACCTCCACCCCCTCCCCTTCCCGGCCCTCCGCAGCCCCTCACCCCTGTGTCTTGTCTCCAGTGTACCACCGAGTGTTCGACCCGCGCCTGTCGTCCACCTTCCGCCTGTCAGGGCGGCCCATGAACTTGGCTTACGGCACGGGGGCCATGAACGGGTTTGTCGGCTACGACAACGTGAAGGTATAGGTGGGGACCCCCAGGGTGTCGGGAGGTGGGGGGGGCGGGAGCTGGGGGCCCCTGAGTGTGACTGTCCAGGGTCGGGGAGGGGGGGTCCCAGATTCCCCCACGGTCCTCAGCCCTCAGCGGGGCAGGGGGCACGTGTCCCTGGGAGCTGGTGTCCCTGCCCAGGAGGACTCCCCGGAGAGTGGACCGTTGGCTGAGTGGGGCGAGGCTGAGCCTAGAAGGGAGATGGGGACCAGTCTCCCACTTTCATGCCAGTTCCAGGGGACAAGTCCTGGAGCCACAACCCCCTCCGTGGGCAGTCTCAGCTGCCAGCACCTCTTAGCTCTGGGGTTGGGCGGGGTGGGGGTGGGGTCCTGAGAACCTGATAAAAACCTATGGGCTATCTCCCCAATGTACCTGAGTACCTGCCTTGCTCCCTCCCTCTCCATCTCTCTTCTCTCTCTCTCTCTCTCTCTCTCTCTCTCTCTCTCTCTCTCATCCCATTCCCAAGCATGCATTTCCTGAAAGTTCCCTGGCCCCTAGGAAAGCCCAGAGCTTGTGGCCCACCCCTCCCCACTGAGAGACAACCCCCCCCCCCCCCGCCTTCCATGGACATGGTCCTTGGATCTCCTCCGAGCATCAGGCCCCAAGTACAGCAGGAAGCACAGGCCGACCCGGTGCTGATGCCAGCAGGGCCCGTGGCTACTTTTGGGGCCCCTCAGCGTCCAGGCGCCTCGGCAGCCCGCCCGGCCCGCCACCCCCTTGCTGCAGCCTCCCTCTTCCCCCTGCAGATCGCTGGCCTCACGGACAAGAACCAGGCGTTCGGCCTGAGCGTGGAGGAGCCCAGCGTGTCCCTGGAGCACGCCCCCTTCGATGGCATCCTGGGCTTGGGCTACCCCAACCTGGGCCTCCCAGGCACCACCCCCGTCTTTGACAACCTGTGGAAGCAAGGCCTCCTCTCCGAGAACCTCTTTGCCTTCTACCTGAGCAGGTAAGGTGGGGCTGTGTGAGCCCTTGCTCCCACGCAGGTGTAAGCCAGGCCCACTTAGCTGAAGTTTCCTGAGAGATAAGCTAGAGGCGGCAGTCAGCAGACTACGGCTTGGGGGCCGAATCCGGCCCACCACTTGCTTTTATAAATAAAACTTTATTGGAACACCACTCTGCTCAGTCGTTTACATTGTAGCATCCCAGACAAACCCTTTGCAGAAAGTGTTTTCTGCCCCCCTGTGGAAGTTTAATTTCCTTGCTAGACAGACAGATAGGGAAACTGAGACTCAGAGAGGAGTTTTACACGAACAACCAAGTCAGTACTGCTGGTGGCAGGACTTGAACTCAGCCCTGGAACTGGTCCAGCATTCCAGGGCCTCCAGCCAGTGCTGTTAGTTGGTAACGGGGAGAAGGAAAGCCCCTGAGTGGCTGAGGGTCTTCAGAAAGGGGAACTTGAGGGGAGCCCAGTTGACAGATTGCGTCTCCCCACCAAAGGTGAATCCCTTGGAGCAGACTGTGACCGAGGCTGGACTGAGTTCAAGTCTCAGCTCATTAGCAGGAACAAAGACTCCCGGGGTCTGTGGGAGACACGTGTGTAGCCACAGGAAGAGTCACCCCCAGATATTTGGGGGGCAGCATCTATGTGCGGAAAGGCAAGGTCCCCCTGGGATCTGTTCTGGGGGGCGGGGAACAGGGAGTGAGGCAGGGATGAGACTGACCCTGGAGCAGGCTGGAGAGGGAAGGGTCGGGTGGAGGCAGGGAGGCCAGGCCCGAGGCAGCAGAGGCCTCCTGGGAGAGAGAACAGTCAGTGGCCGTGTCCAGGGAGAGAGGAGTTGGGGGGGAGGGGGTGGGAGGCCTGTGGGAGGAAGGACTCTGTATTGGCTGACCCTCGGGGTCCCTCCGGGGAGGGAGAGGGGGAGCAGGAAGTGGCCTCTGCCTGGAGAGTCAGTTACTACCCAGACCACTCAGCAGGCCACGGGGCCACAGGACACAGCCGCATGCAGGCGGCCCGAGCTGGCCGGTCCGAGGAAGGTCAAGACAGGAAGGAAGGGCAGACGCAGGCTCGGGCTGGACACTCAGCCCAGCCGAGGGACCATCCTGCTCAGACCCCAGCTTCCCCCACCCCTCAGCCAAGTCTTGGAGCAGGTCACCAAGCACCCGTGCCTCAGTTTCCCCCTCTAAGAGAAATAAACCATGCCAGCTCCTGATGGTGGTGTGAGGTGCCACGCGTGGGCCTGGCGTGTATGGCACCAAGGGGGACAAAGACGACCCCCTTTTATTCTCCACACTGAGCCTTTCCTCTGCCCCCAGCAAAGGCCAGGATGGCAGCGTGGTGATGTTCGGCGGGGTGGACCCCTCATACTACGTCGGGCAGCTGCACTGGCTGCCAGTGACCAGACCCTTGTACTGGCAGCTCGCTGTGGACAGGTAAGTCTCTGCTGCTGGGGGCAGGGGTGCCCCGTGCTGGGACCCTCACACACGGGGTTTCTTGGGGTTTTTGCTGTTGATTTGGTTTGGGGGCCATACCCTGCAGTGCTCAGGGCTTACTGCTGGCTCCGTACTCAAGGATTGCTCCTGGTGGGGTCCAGGGGGCCATGTGGGGGCCATGTGGGGTGAACCTGGGTCAGTCATGTGCAGGGCAAGCCCCCTACCTACTCATTGTACTGTTTCTGCTACACACGCACACACACACACACATACACACACACACACACACACACACACACAGAGATACATTTTCCCCTGGAAATATGATCATGAAGCCTAAACCCAGAGATAAGAAAGGAGGCAGAGAGAGAGGGCTCAGGAGGAGATTTAAGAAGGACAACCAGCTGGTGCAAAGGCCCAGGGGCACCTGAACTGGGGAATTTTAAGAGCTGACCGGAAGTCAGGTCCAAGCCACCATCACAAAGGGTCCAGGAGTTGGGAGCGAAGGATAAATTACAAGAGCTGTTCTAGAAATATCCCGGGAGGGGGCAACCGGGGGCCAGCGGCGGAGAGATCAGGACCCCCTTCTTCCCTCTGCTAGCATCTCCATGGACGGCAAGGTCATCGCCTGCCACCGCGGCTGCCAGGCCATGCTGGACACCGGAACCTCGCTGATCATTGGCCCCCAGGTCGCTGTCCAGCATATCCAGAGCCTCATGGGCGCCCAGCACTTCTACGGTGGCGAGGTGAAGGAACATTCCCTGGACCGCCCTGCGGGGGGGGGGGGGGGGGCGCGCCACACGGAAGGGTCCCCTGGGCCCCGCCTCACCCTCCCTCTTCCTCCAACAGTACATCGTCGGCTGTCAAGCCAGGACCACCCTGCCTGACATCGTCTTCACCATCGGTGGGGTCCAGTACCCCGTGCCAGCCAGCGCCTACATCCGGCAGGTGAGCAATCCTGGGGATGGTTTGGGGTTTGCCTTCATCCTGGGGGCTTCTGCAGGGGGCAGGGCGCCCTCTGGAGGCCAAGTCGTGCCATGACAGGCACTGCATGACACCTGCCCCCCCCCCCCACGTCCCCCGCACCCCACCCCAGAAGCTGGGCTAATGACCCCCAAAACGAACCTCCAAATGGCAAAGAGCAGTGTGGGACCCCGCCTGTGTCCACCAAGGGCCAGGTGTAAGGAGCGGGGATGCTGAGGACTTCATTCTTCAGGTGGTTCTGCTCAGCCAGCTTGGATTGGGGGTACTTAGAAAGCCAGATGGGGGCTCCCTCAGGGACAGTCCCAGCAGGGCTGGCGGGGGGCTGGTACAGCCCCCAAGTATTGTGTTGTACCCCTCCATCCCATAATCATGAATGTCCCGCTTCCTGGGAGTCCTGCTTTGGGAGAGAGATGGTGGTCCCCCTCACCCGCAGACACCTCATCCCCTCTCAAAAGCCCCAGTGCCCTCGAAGGTGACACCAGCCCCTCCCCAGGGAGAGCCCCAGGAAACGCCTCCGCAGGAGAGAGAATTGAAATACTTTTATTTGTTCATTTGTTTGCTTTTTGGGTCACATCCGGCAACGCACAGGGGTTCCTCCTGGCTCATGCACTCAGGAATTACTCCTAGCAGTGCTCAGGGGACCATATGGGATGCTGGGAATCGAACCCGGGTCGGCTGCGTGCAAGGCAAACGCCCTACCCACTGTGCTATCACTCCAGCCCCGAATTGAAATACTTTTAAGTCCTTGCCCACTCACCCCCACCCCCGGAGGTCGGAGGTGGCACTCCAGGGAGCCATGTCCAGGAGGGTTGGGTAATGGCTGCGTGCTGAGAACGCTGCACATGGTGGGTTCTGGGAAGAGGGGCCCTGTCCAGGCTGGAATGGCCAAACAGAAGTGGGTTATAGGTCTGGGAAAACTGGAGCAGGGGCTGAGCTGGGCTTTGGAGGATGAGAACCATTCCTCTCCACGCCACAAGGGGGCGCCCATGGGAGAGCAGTTCCCTACCCCGCCAGAAGGGGGAGCTCCCCTTCTGCAGAGGAACAACAGATCCTTCTGGTTGCGTGGGTGCCCCCCTTGTCCCTTCAGCTGCTGCAGCAGAAGCCCACAGGAGGGCGGGTACACGAGCAGTGAGGTTGTGTGCTCCAGAGTTGAAGGGGGGTCACAGGGAGGGCTCCCGCTGAGCAGCCAGGGAGGTGGCCAGGCAGCAGGGAGCATGCAGGCGGGACTGACCGCTGTCCACTGCCCTTTCTCTCTCTCAACAGCGACAGTGGAGCTGTTACAGCAACTTCGCCGTGTCCACCGACAGCTGGCCCCAGTCCAGACTCTGGATCCTGGGCGACGTCTTCCTGCGCCTCTACTTCTCCGTTTACGATCGGGCCAACAACAGAATCGGCCTGGCCCCGGCCGTGGGCAGCCCGGTGAGGACCGTGCCCGAGGTCACTCAGGCTGCAACCACGGGGACCGCGACCGCACCAGGAGAGGCCGAGACGACGCCAGCAGCCACCACCAACCCAGAAAGCAAGTTGGAAAGCACCACCCGGCCGCCCTCGAGATCCGTGCCCTTCGAGATCAAGCCAGATTTTTTTCCCTTCAACTGCTTCCCCCAGGACATAATTTTCCAGAAGAAATCTCAGGACGAATGAGGCCGCTGACCTGATAGTTCCACAGGGGAGATGTCCAGGGTATCCCCCGCATCAACCAGCATCAGGTTCCCGTGAAGCCAGAGACACCCGTGCCAGAACTGTGCCAGCAAAGGGTGGGCTGGAGTGAGCATTTCACAGTTAGTTTCCAGGCAGGGAACCAGAGTGACAGCACAGCGGATAAGGCTCTGGGTTTGCAGTGCCGCCAACCCTGGCACCCTTATAGGGTCCCCGGAACCCACCAGGACTGATCTTCGAGCACAGAGACAGGAGTAAGCCCTGAGCACTGCCAGCTGTGACTCCAAAGCAAAATATACCAACCAGTCTGTCTCTCTTCCGTGTCTGGATTGTAATAAATTCTTAACTTATCAATGGCTTCTTTCACTACTGTTGGTTCCAGCCGGGATGGGAGGGTTGTGGAGGGGGGGTGACCACTGTCCTATGGGAGATTCCCTGCAGGGGAGCTGAAATTGCTCTCAAATGAAATCATCTAGGAGGCAAGCAATTTCCCTTGGTCAAAAAACACTTGGGGAGCTGGAGCGATAGCATAGTGGGTAGGACGTTTGCCTTGCACACGGCTGACCTGGGTTCGATTCCCAGCATCCCATATGGTCCCCTGAGCACCGCCAGGAGTAACTCCTGAGTGCAGAGCCAGGAGTAAACCCTGTGCATTGCCGGGTGTGACCCACAAAGAAAAAAAAAACCCACTTGGGAGGGAGAACTAGTTTGAGTGTTAAGGTGCGCGCTTTGACACAATCCTGGTGGCAGTCCCCACACCACCAAAAGAGACTCCTGACAACAGAGCCAGGAGCAGCTGGTGAGCATTTCTGGGTGCGGCCCTCAAACCCAAACAAAACCATAGAAACAGAAGCCCTACTAAACTTGGGCCAGGGAGTCGTCTCAGCCGGCTGAGTCTACACTGGCATGCTGGAGGCCCGGGTTCGATCCTTGTCCCCAGAACACAACCAAGTGCTGTCCCCATGCTTGGAGGCAGGAAGAGGCCCCAGACACATATAGATGCGTTTCATCCCTTCCCTTCCCCCCCCCCCCCCCGCAATAAGACTAGATAGGATTAAATGAACCCATCAGCGTCACCAGCCGCAGAGAAAGGTTGGAAGTAAGTAACTGATTATAGCCAGGAGGCAGCAGCAGGCACAGTTTTTCTCCTCTTCTTATATTTTCCTTAGATTTCTTTGGTGGTTGCCTTTAAGATGAGGGGCGGTCGAGGACTGTTTTTGGAAAAAAGACAGCGGGAAAAGGCCCCTATCTCCACTAGGGTTACCAGCCCAATGGAGCGGCCAGGAAAAAGAGATGCCGAAGAGAAGGTTACCGGCTGCCACCTCGTGGCCAAAACGGGTACTACAGGACACTCCAGTGCGCTCTGGTGTCCGAACGAACACCAGTTAAATCTGTTTAAGGTCCTACCTCTAATATAATTTCTTTGTTTTTTTTTCTTTGGGGTCACATCCAAAGTGATCAGGATTTACTCCTTCCGCTTCATTCAGGTATCACTCCTGGTAGGCTTAGGGGAACCAGGTGGGGAACTGAGACTCGAACCCAGTTATGTGCAAGGTCTTACCCCACTGTCCTACCACGGGCCACTCCCCACCTCTAATTTACTTTGTTCTGCCACTAGACTTTGTCTTGTTATCCTTCAGTTTTAGTAGCTGAATATTTTTCTGAAGTAGTTTCCTTTACATTTGGAGAGGTATAGAGTTTCTAATTCTTTTTATCTCAATTTGAGATGTTTTTTGGAGTATCATCAGGATAAATACTTCACTGTTAACTATAAATGTCATCCACAATTTAAATTTCCACGGATTTTTAAGAATTACTGTAGAATGTAGTCATATAAATCTGGACGTGTTGCACATTTGTTAATTTGCCATAGACAGTTTAGATATGTAAAAAATTACAAGGAAAATAGACTTACTTTTGATTAAAAATATAAAAATATGTTTTATAAATATAAATATAAAACCCAGCTCCCAGAAGCGTGTGGTTGCATTCGTGGCCGCACGACATCTTATTATCTAGTTCTTACTCTGGAGAGCCTGTCAGACTACCAAAAGTATCCTGCCCACACAGCAGAGTCAGCAAACTCCCCGTGGCGTATTATTCAGTATGCCAAAAACCAGTAACAATGATGGGTCTCATTCTCCTGACCCTGAAAGAGCCTCAAATGTGGCACTTTCTAAAATCTCGGGACTAGGACTAAGGAGACGTTACTGGTGCCTGCTCGAGGAAATCAACGAACAACAGGATGACAGTGATACAGTGATTTAGAAGCATGAAAAAGCACTGGCTCCGGGGACACGCACTCCTCAGAAGTGCGAGCGGTTACCACCCCTACATAGCACAGTGAAGTGACTCCTCTTTTTTTTTTTTTCGATTTTATTTTGCTTGTTGGGTCACACCCAGCGATGCTCAGGGGTTAGTCCTGCTTTGCACTCAGGAATCACTCCTGGTGGTGCTCAGGGGACCATATGGGATGCTGGGAATCGAATGCCAGGTCGGCCGCGTGCAAGGCAAATGCCCTCCCCTCTGTGCTATTATTACTCCAGCCCCATGACGAAGATGCTGTGACTGTCGGCACATGTCGTGTGACCCTAGGAGAAGTCCCTGCAGATGCTTGTTGGACTCTTCTTGCTGTTTTTCTATAGAAACATCCCTAAATAAAAGGAACAAAAGGTCTTCCTTCTATGGTTTCTGGAAGCACCTCTTTAGCCAGGATGGTTTGGAGCTGTGCTTTTCCCAAAGGCCACCAGCTTTGACAAGGACAAGGGGACGCTGCGGCCAGGATGCATTTCCCCCTTCCCTTGGGTTCGTTTTTGCTTTTTTTTTTTTTTTTGAGTTTAAGATGGTGACTGGGGGCCAGAGCGATGGCACAGCGGGTATGGCGTTTGCCTTGCATGTGGCCAACCCCGGTTCAATCCCCAGCATCCCATATGGTCCCCCAGGAGTAATTCCTGAGTGCAAAGCCAGGAGTAACCCCTGAGCATTGCTGGGTGTGATCCAAAAAGAAAAAAAAATGACGGTGACTGGGAGGGTCAGGGCCCACCCCTCCCTGTCACTGTTGGTGCAATGGTTGGGGTCACACTTCAGTGCCTGCCATGGCTGAGGGGCTCACACATGCCTGGTCTCAGGGTGCCACAGTCACACACCTCGTGTGACCGAGAGATTGAGACTGTGGCGCCGATAGGGCGGCCTCATACCTGAAAGCAGTTGAGATGCTGCCGAATAGTCCCCAGGCCCTGGACCAGTTCCTCAACCCTTCTATGGCCGTGGGCTGATGCCTGTCCGCCTCTTCTGCTCCATGTCACTCCATGCCTGACCCAGGAAGTCGGGCGTCCCCGTGATGCCACGGGCGGCTCATGTAAAATGCAGAGGAGAAAGAAAGTCACTTTCTCCCCATCCGCCTCTGCCACCGGGACCCAGGGTTACTGGGTTCTTGTCTCGCCTCGCAGAAAGGAATTTCAGGAGCAGACGAGTAGTGAAGTTACACAGTTTTTATTTGGAGGTTTTGAAGGGAAGGAGGGAGAGGAAGTGGGAGAGAGAGGAGAGTAACCTGCTCAAGAGAGAGCCCGGGTTTCTCCAAGGACAGAGAGAGCCCCTGGGACACACACCCCAGCATTAGGCACGAAATCATGAAAGTCCACATCTCAGGAGGGGAGATGCGGGCAGCATATGCGAGCCCTCGCTTTGTTCAAGGTGGCCTTTATAGGGTTTCTCCAACCTGCCCCCTTGTGTGGCTTCTATCTAGGTAAAAGCTCATTGCTAAGGAGGTTACCAAGGGGGTTGGGAGTGGTGATGGTCTTCTTTGAAATTCCTTTTCTGCCTTTTGTTCCTTCTGTTCCTTCCTGCATTCACACATGCCTCAGAGACCTGGGCCCTAGGAAAACAGGATGAGAACGCTATTCGCTATTTGGGTCTCCCAAAGAGGAATCGAAAGAGCTATGCTTGGAGTAACCCGCTTCACTCAAATGAGAGAAAGAATCTGGAGTTCTGAGCTCCGTCGATGGTCAAGTATCAGGGACGCTGTCTCGTTTGCCAAGGCGTTGAAAATCAGATGGGCTGGACACGTAATGAGATTTCGAGATGACCGCTGGACTAGAGCCATTACCAACTGGATTCCAAGGGACGTCAAAAGATGGCGTGGCCGCCCACCTATGAGATGGTCAGACTTCTTCGTCAAGA
This sequence comes from Sorex fumeus, assembly GCF_029834395.1. Taxonomy (NCBI): domain Eukaryota; kingdom Metazoa; phylum Chordata; class Mammalia; order Eulipotyphla; family Soricidae; genus Sorex; species Sorex fumeus. The sequence continues at coordinate 381,687 of NW_026606150.1, forward strand.
CCCTGAACAATCGGTTTGAGGCTGTTTGTATTCTTAGAATGAGCAGATGCCATTGGGCTACACTAGCACGCAACAGGGACGGATGGAGACGTTCCTGGCGTCCGCTCGAGCAAATCGATAAGAAACGGGATATCAAGTGATCAAGTGATCAAGTTCCTACTGGAGCTTCTGTCAAAGGGTCTGTTACAGACTGGCACCAGTTCTCCATGAGGTCAGGGCTATGACTTCCCAGGGAATTTACTGCCATTGCCTTGGGAGGGGGCCTTCCCTATCTGCCTGTCTACATCAGTCGGAGCCAGAGGACTGGGGGGGGGGGGGGCGGGCATTTCCCTTGAACAAAGCCGACCTGGTTTGATTCTTGGCACTCCAGATGGTCCCCCGAGCCTGCCAGAAGAGAGCCCTGAGCACCGCCAGGTGTGACAGGCATGGCCTGCACCCTAACCCCTGGACCATCTCCCGGCCGCAGGCACACTTCTTAAATGGGGACATTGAGGCAAGATGGTACAAGGTCACTGATGGGAGGCGGGGCTGAACCCAGCTCTAGGCCCTTTCTTGGCTCTGCTCTCGGAGTACGTCAGGCCTCTGCGCTCTGTGCATTGGAGATACACACACACACACACACACACATCCTCACATGCACTCACACACAAACACACACACAGAAACACACACCAAAACACACACACAAATACACACATGTTCACACATACATTCTCACACATAGACTCACACATAAACTCACACACGCTCACAAATGCACACACATTCACACACTCACAGCCTCACATATGCACTCACACCTAAACTCACCTACACAAATAGGCACACACAGGGCTGAAGCGATAGTACAGTAGGCAGAGCAGATTGACTTGCACGCAGCAGACCCGGGTTCAATTCCCAGCATCCCATATGGTCCCCTGAGCACCGCCAGGAGTGATTCCTGAGTACAGAGCTAGGAGTAACCCCTGAGCGTTGCCGGGTGTGACCCAATCCTCCCCCCACCCCAAATAAGTACACACACACATCATTCACACACTCACATTCTCAACATGCACTCACACATAAACTCACACACATTTATACATTCACACACTCACACACACACGCTCACACAGGATCAAATGCACTCATATACATATGTTCATACACACACTCACACTCAAAAATTCAAAAACGCACACATTCTTCCACACACATACATGCGTGCGCGCACGCACACACACATACACACACATACCGGGCCCACAGTTCCCGAGGGTGCTCAGGCTGCCTCTGCGTGAACCATCCACACAGCACAGGGGAGATCTGAAGGTGGATAATATTGGGGGGGGGTGGCATGTCCCTCAGCCCTGTAGACTCTGCAGGGTCTTCCCTGCTCGGGCCGTGGAATGAATGAATGAATGAATGAATGATGAGCTGAACCAGTGGCCAAGGCAGGGAGCAGGAGCGAAGAGGACAGGACCCTTCCACCCATCCCTGCAGCCTCACCCCGCCCCCAGCCAAGCCCCAGAGATCCCTGAAGGAGCAGCTACCCTTCGCCAGGGGGGTACTGAGTGCCCGGGAAGAGCCCTCCACCTGGGTGCCCTCCCTCGGGAGAGCTGGAGGCCCAGGACAAGGGAGTTAAATCCATACTGGCCACGCCCCCGCCCCTCCCCCACAACCAAACGTGGTGTCACAAGTCACAGCCCTGGGAGCGGGGCTGGCCCGATCAGATTGGATCCCAAACGGAGGCTCAGGTGCGAGCCCTGGCGCTCCCAGGGAGTCTTGTGGTGTGGGAGATATGACTTCAAAGGAGCCGGCCAGGGGCGGGACGTTATCAGCAGGTTGACCTCTGTCGCCAAGGGGCATTTGCCGCAGAGGCCACCAGCTTCAGGTCTGGCCGAGGGGCGGCTGGGAGGGGCGGGGCCAGCTGCCGCCCCTTTCTCTGCTCTGGGACTTCATGCCAAATCCCCGTTCTGCTCCAGTGCCCCGGAATTTTCCAGATCCTGGTTAATATCTGCACCCTCCCGTACTCTGCTGCTTCCAGTTAACCCCTGCTCCACCGGTGCTCCGTCCGGACCCCCCTCCCCAACACCTCCCCACACACACATCCTTTGCCCACATTTTCCCCAGAACAGGTATCAGGATCTAAGGGCTGAGTGGCCTGGAGGGACCAGGATGGAGTGGGCGCTGCGTCTCCTGCCTCCTCACCATACCAGCATCCCCTCTCTGCATCCCGACTGGCCTGGAGCGAGGGGCCCAGAGTTGGGGTTCTCGGGTGCCACAAGGTTCTTGCTTGCCAGGCTCAGGGACCCTGAAGATGGGTGGGCTTCGACTATTTCCAGGGACAACCTATTTATTCATCAACTTATTCTTCCATCCATCTGCCCACCTACCCTCTGAATGGATGGATGGATTGGTGGGTAGATAGGTGGATGGATGGATAGATGGGTGGGTGGATGGGAGGGTTGGATGGTTGAATGAATGAATGGATGAATGGATGAATGGATAGATGGGTGGATGGATGCATGGATAGGTGGGTGTATGGGTGAATGGATGAGAGGGTGTGTGGGCTTCGACTATTTCCAGGGCCAACCTATTTATTCATCAACTTATTCTTCCACCCATCTGTCCACCTACCCTCTCATCCGTTCACCCATACACCCACTATCCAATCATCTACTTACCCCCACCCGTTCATCTATGCATCTGTCTGTCTCTCCATGCATCCACCCTCCCATCTATCCATCCATCCATTCATTCATTCAACCATCCAACCACCCACCCATCCACCCATCTATCCATCCATCCATCCATTCATTCAACCATCCAACCACCCACCCATCCATCCACCCATCTATCCATCCATCCACCGATCTACCCGCCAATCCATCAATACATTCATCCACCCACCTATCCATCTATTCATCTGTCTGTCATTCATCCATCCATTCATCCAACCGTCAGACCACTTACCCATCCAACTATCCATCCACCCATTCACCCACCCACCCATCCATCCGCCCACTCATCTATCCATCCATCTACCCACCCATCCATCTTTCCATCCATCCATTCATAGTCACCCATCCATCCAACCTTCCAACCACCTACCCATCCATCTATCCACCTACCACCCACCCATCCACCCATCCATCCACCTATCCTTCCATCCATTCATCTATCCGTCTGCTTACCCATCGATCCATCCACCCATTCTCCCGTCCATCCATCCATCATTCATCCACAGACTGTCTCTCGGTATTGACGATAAGGGCCATTGCCATTAATAGGGCCATTACCATAAGTCACCCCTGCTCACAGAGCCCCCTGGAGTAGAGTTCACCTCACTCACATGCACCCAAGCAAAGCTGCTTCATCTTACTGGTCCCCTGGGGTGTGTTTGGGGATTCTGAGATCAGGTGCAGACTTCTGTGTCACCCAAGGAAGTGGCCTGAATTACTTCCGTATTCTTGGAAACAGTGAATAAACTCGGAAGTCAGACAACCTGGGGTCGAACCTCACTCTGCCCCCTGCGGGCTACGTAATCTGAACACATTACCTCACATCCCATCCATAAAATGGGAGTAAGAGGGTCCTGGCCACGCAGGTCTGCTGCCGGGAGACACTCACCTCTACACATGGGGGTATCAACGAGCTCAGGGCCTTCTCTGCCTGGTCAGCCTCCTGGTCCCTGTGGACTGTGGGGAACAAGCACTCTCTCTCATGTGTCACTTCCCAGTCCCCCAAGAGCTCCATTAAGGATTTGTTTTCCAGGCAGCTCAGATAGAGAAGGGAGCATCAAATAAAGGGTGTTCGGAGGATCCTCCCAGGATGGGAGAAGCATGCTGAAAGTAGACTATAGACCAAACATGATTGCCACTCAATGCCTCTTTTGCAAACCACAACACCCAAAGGAGAGAGAGAACAAAAGGGAATGCCCTGCCACAGAGGCAGGGTGAGATGGGGGGATGGGGGGTGGGAGGGATACTGGGACCCGTGGTGGTGGAAAATGGGCTCTGGTGGAGGGATGGGTACTCAAACATTGTATAATTGAAACCCAAGCACAAACATTTGTAGATATACAACTATACCTCATGGTCACTAATAAAAATTTAAAAAAAAAAAGAATTTGTTTTCCTGGGGGCTGAAGTAATAGCACAGCGGGTAGGGTGCTTACCTTGCACGTGGTCAACCTGGGTTCGATTCCCAGCATCCCATAGGATCCCCTGAGCACCGCCAGGAGTAATTCCTGAGCACAGAGCCAGGAGTAACTTCTGAGCACTGTTGAAAAACAAAACAAGAACACAGGCAGAAGTGAGATGAGTCAGAAGGAGAGGAACAGATAGAATAACAGCACTCATTTGTGCAATATTAAAAATCACAGTATGAGACTAACACCCAAGAGTTGGGGTTGGTTGGGGCTGGAGAGATAGCACAGCGGGTAGGAGGGCGTTTGCCTTGCACGCGGCTCACCCGGGTTCGATTCCCAGCTTCCCATATGGTCCCCCAAGCACCGCCAGGAGTTATTCCTGAGTGCAGAGCCAGGAGTAACCCCTGAGCATGGCCGGGTGTGACCCCAAAAGCAAAAATAAAAACAAAATAAATAGGGTCTGGAGAGATAGCACAGAAGGCAGGGCGTTTGCCTTCCACGTGGCCGACCCGGGTTCAATTTCCAGCATCCCATATGGTCCCCCGAGCACTGCCAGGAATAACTCCTGAGTGCAGAGCCAGGAGTAACCCCTGTGCATCGCCAGTTGTGACCCAGAAAGGAAAAAAAAAAGAGTTGCGGTTGGGGAAGAAGGCAATTAGGATAGAGGAGGGAACTCTATGACAATGATAGCTGGAAATGATCACTCTGGACAAGAACTGAGTGCTGAAAGGAGGTACAGGGATATGCACGATAACCTTTCAGTACCTGTATTGCAAACCATAATGCACAGAAGGAGAGAGAGAGAGAGAGAGAGAGAGAGAGAGAGAGAGAGAGAGAGAGACAGAGACAGAGAGACAGAGAGGAGAGAGAGAGAGACAGACAGACAGACAGACAGACAGACAGACAGAGAAGTACCTGTACAGAGGCAGGCTGGAGGTTTTGGGGGGTGCTGAGAGGGAAACTGGGGACACTGGTGCTGGGAAATGGACACTGGTGGACAGATGGGTGTTGGAACACTGTACGACTGAAACCTAATCATGAACAGCTACGTAGGGGTCTATCTCACAGTGATTCAATTAAAAAAAATCTTGGGGGAAAAAAATGAAGACCTTCAACTAAAGGGGTGGAGCAAGGGGCCAGGCAGTACGCCGCACTGGTTCAAATCCCGGCCACTGCCAGGGGTCACTCCAGAGCACAGAGCCAGGAGGAACCCCTGAGCACAAGCCTTACAAGGGGGGGCCCCAGATTTGATCCCCAGTAATGTATGATGCCCTGACACTGCCTGGGGACAGTCCCCAGCATAGAGCCACCTATGACCCCAGAACAAGAACCCACTCTGACGTTAACTCCTAAATTTCTCTTCACAAAACTCCACCAACACAGCTTTTTCCTGAAGGGGGTTGCAAAGGAGTGTGTCCTGTGGGTACCCATAAATATCTTCATTCATCACGAGAACCGAAGGCATTTCTGAGTCACTCCCCAATATTTATGCCCCTGCTAGTAACCGATAGTGAATGAGCATTTGCTCATTTTTAAAAGCCACCCTCAGGCCAGAGCCGTAGTACAACGGGTAGGGCACTCGCCTTACATGTGGCTGATCTGGGTTCGATCCCCAGCATCTCATATAGTTCCCTGAGCCCTGCCAGGTATAATTTCTGAGTGCAGAGCCAGGAGTAACCCCTGAGCATCATCGAGTGTGGCCCCCAAAACAAAATCAAATAAATAAATAAATAAAATCACGATCACGACCATCCTGTTGTTCGTTGATTGCCTCGAGCAGGCCCCAGTAACATCTCCTTTATCCTCGCCCTGAGATTTTTTTTAAAAGTGCCATATTCAAGGCTCTTTCAGGGTTAGGAGAATGAGACCCATCATTGTTACTGGTATTTGGCCACGGGGAGTTTGCCAGACTCTGCTGTGTGGGCAGGCTACATTAGGTAGCCTGCCAGTTGGTCCAAAGTAAGAATGAGATAGTAAGATGTCACACGGCCTCATTCACTTCCGGGAGCTGGTTTTATAGTCTCTGGGTCTTGGCAGTTGATGGGGTTACACGGCACCAGGGGGCTAGTTGGTGGGTGTGACCCCTGCCTACTGGAATATGGAGGATCTGGGTGGAGGATGCTCAGCCCTGATCTGAGCAGGCTTGGAGATCTCAGCCCCGGGACCCGCATGCCTTTGTTCCTCTGCCGGTACCTTCATGCGTGTGGAGAGTGGTCTCAGTATGGTGGTGGCTGGTTCTGGAAGTCTTCGGCTGCTGGAGCCCTAGTCGGTGTGGGGAGGAAAATAAATAAAATAAAATAAAAGTCACACCCTAGGCCTTGGCAAAACTCTGCAGGTCTGGGCTGGGGTATGGGGCCTGGTTCCCCCTGCACCCCAGAGAGCTGGGCTGGAAGCTCCCCAGGGATCGGCTGCCCCGGACTGGACCTATCAGCCCCCGTTCGATAAAGCTTATCGTGCCGAAGTGCTCCTGGGCTGTCTTGCCTCGCTGGGCTCCTCAGGTTTCATGCCCTGGCGTGATGTGCTGTGTTCCTGGAAATTTTCTGAACACCTGTGCCCTTGGCGGGGTGGCGCCCTGCATTCACCATGTCGCTCTCGGTACCCCCTTGTGCCAGGCAGAGCTAATGGCAAAATAAACGCTGTTGTCTAATCTCTCTCCCAGTTCCGTCTGGCACAAGGCGATTACGTGGTTTCCTGCTGGCATTTCCTGCTTGGCCCTGGCACCAGGTCAGATCTTGGGGAGCAGTGGGACACACGGTGATCCTGGCATCGGGAAGCCTCCTGGCCCTGGCAGAGGGGCGCCACGTTGACCAGCTCCTGGGAAGACCCTGGGGACGGGGGGATGTAGTCCCGGCAAACTTTACATTCCCACCACGAACAGCAACCAGGTGGACATATGGTCACAGGGGCTGGCCCATGCCAAGCCCAGACCCTTCTGTGTGACCCAGTTCAAACTCCTTCCGGGTCACCATTCAGATGAACCTACAGGGATCACTTCTGAACAATGTCGGTGGAAATGAAAATAAAATTATCTTTTCTCGAAGCTTCCAGCAATGCTTGAAGGGGGCCAGAGAGATGGTTCATGGGTCTAAGCACAGGCTTTGTATGAAGAAACCCAGGGGTGGGTTCCCGGCACTGCACAGCCCCCTGAGCACAGAGCCGGGGGAGCCCCGAACACAGGAGTGCCGCTGACTGTGGTCAAAAACACAGAAACAGAAAAACATAAATAAAAGGTCATGGAAATGCAGGATGGACTGACGGGGGTCTGAGCACCCCTCTCCCTTGGCCCGGGCAGAAAACCGCCTTGCAGAGCACTAGAGCGAGTAGACGGCAGCTGGACGGCCACGGGGGCACTTTCCAGGAGGTTTTTCTGATGAACGTCCATGGAACATGTCATAAGTCCCCTTTGGGGCCAAGGGGACAGTCCAAAGGCCCAGAGCATCAGCTTGGCATGCAGGAGGCCCAGGTTCAATCCCCAGCTCCCCGGGGGTGTGAACACTGAGCAACTCCTCAGTAACCCCAGGTATAGTGAGAAGGGAGGAGAAGGGGAGGAGGGGGAAGATGAGGAGGAGAAGGAGTAGAAGGAGGAGGAGGAGGAGGAGGAAGAGGAGGAGGAGGAGGAAGAGGGGTAAGAAGAGGAGGAGGACGACGAAGAAGAGGAAGAAGAGGAAGAAGAAGGAAGAAGAGGAAGAAGGAAGAAGAGGAAGAAGAAGGAAGAAGAGGAAGAAGGGAAAGAAGAAGAGGAAGGAGAGGAAGAAGAGGAAGAAGACGAAGACAAAGAAGAAGAAGAAAAAGAAGGAGAAGGAAAAGAGAAAAAATAATGGAAGAAAGGAAGGGAGGCAGGAAGTTAGGAAGGCAGGAAGGCAGAAAGGCAGGAAGGCAGGAAGGCAGGAAGGCAGGCAGGAAGGAAGGAAGGAAGGAAGAAGGAGGGAGGGAAAGAGGAAGGAAGGAAGGAAGGAAGGAAGGAAGGAAGGAAGGAAGGAAGGAAACCCAGGGCTGGAGAGATAGTACAGGAATTGAGGTGCTCGCCTTGCATGGGTGTTTGATCCCAGCGCCCCATATAGTCCTCTGAGCAGTGCCAGGAGTGATCCCTGAGCACAGAGTCAGGGGTAAGCCCTGAGCACCACTAGGTATGGCCCAAAGGGGGAAGGAGATTAAGAAGACCCAGCTGGTCACCACGTGGCGCCTGGGTCAGAACCAGGTTCAGTCATCCGGGATCCGTTTTTAAGGTCCCTCCCAAGGCTTCGACCCTCGTGTCAGTTGGCACTGCAGCTCCCATGTGGCAGGCGGCTGGCAGGAGGCAGACTGGGGGTCTTGTCCTTTCTGGGACCCCCGGGTTGGCAGTGCCTCTGCCGCTTGGGAGGAAGCCTGGACAGAGACTTCTGTAGTGGACAGAAGTGACAGTCTAAGATCAGGTCCCCCGTGACAAGCTGGCCTGCCCCCTGCCCTTTCCTGTCGGTTCCAAGCCAATCACCATCCCACCCCCAGTCCGGAGGGGGTGGCAGAGAGGCAAGGCCACCCGGAGGCTGGGAGAACTGGGCCCAGCCTAGGCTCTGCCATAAGAAACCCCCCCCCCCCCCAACAGAGTGTTCATCTCAATTTCAGGTCCGGAGCTATAGCACTGTGGGGAGGACCTTGCACGCAGCCCACCTGGGTTTGATCCCCAGCACCCCGCAGGGTCCCCCAAGCCCTGCCAGGAGTGGTCCAGGAGCACTGTCTGGGACCACAGCTCCCACAAACTCAGGGGTGGCGTGGGCCGCAGGCCATGAGCACCAGGCACAGTTTGAAGGCTGCCCAGTGACCCTGGTGGGACACAAGGGTCTCGCTGAGATGGAGATCAGGGATGACGTGAGCGGCCTTAGAGCCTCCGGGCACACTTCCCGGGGGAGAGACAGCACCTGTCTCCCTGTCACCTATCTGTCACTCTGTCTCTCCCTCATTCTCTGTCTCTCTGTCTGTCTCTGACTCTGACTCTCTCTCTCTCTCTCTCTTTCTCTCTCTCTCTCCTTGGTCATATTTCCCCCACCCCTCTCTTCCTTCTAGAGATGGGATTTGAAACCTTTTTTTTCCCCCAGGAATGTTAAACAATTTAATGTTTCTCTAACAATTATTCAACTCCCCCCAGAAGATAACTGAAAGATATATCTCAAAATAGGACACAGGTCTCTATCCAAAGTAAACTGGTAAAAACTGTGCAGTGTCTTGGCATAAAAATTTCCATTTGCTAACAGCCTTGTTACCAAGAGTATGAAAAATGTTTTATTTTATTTTTTTTACTCATCATATTTCTTTTTATTTTTTGAAATTTTTACTAGTGAAACACCATGAGGTCCAGTTGTAGACATACAGATTTTTGTGCTTGGGTTTCAGTTATACAGTGATCGAGTACCCATCCCTCCACCAGTGCCCATCCTCCACCACCACTGGTCCCAGTATCCCTCCCATGGGATTTGAGATCTTTGGGCAGGAGCCATGGTGTCACTGAGCCCAGGGCACAGAACCTAGCCCGAGGCTGATAAAACGCCACCAGCTGGGCACAACTTCCCCTTGCCCAGTGATAAGGGCAGAGCCATGGTCATGCCCGAGACCAGGAAAGAGCCTGGGGAAGCCCAGGTGACCGATGCAGGGGTCACAGAGGCAGACACTCGAGACAGTGATGCCGACAGATGTTAGGGGGTCCCTCCCAGGAAAGCGGCATGCCCACCCTGGAGTCCTGAGGGGGACTGAGTCCCCTCACTGCCCAAGTGGCTCAAGTCCCCTGGAGGGAAATGATGCCAGCCCCCAAGAAGGACACCGCCTGGACCACCTTGCTTTGGTTTTGAAGAGTCTCTGAAGAGTCACTGCAGCTACTAAGGATGCGAATGCGTAGGAAATTCAGCCTCCATTCACGAATGTTCCCTTCAGGCTGCTCACAGCCGGGAAGAGAACGTTTATGGCATTAACGCCCGAGGCCCCTGTCCCAAGGTTGGTGTCCTTTCGCCCCAGGGTCACTTCTCAGGGGAAGCCAGCCCAGAGGGGACTTCTTTCTGGGAACTGCTGATGAGTCTGTCCCTGACATAGACAAAGAGGAATAAAAAATCAGGACACTATCACTTTAAAATGTCACCTGCGGGTGGGGTTGCTGGAGCCATAGCACAGCAATCTGGGCGCTTGCCTTGCATTCAGCCGAACTGGGTTCGATCCCCGGCATCCCATAGGGTCCCCTGAGCACCGCCAGAAGTGATTCCTGAGTGAGAGGCAGGAGTAAGCCCTGAGCATCGCTGGGTGTGACCCAAAACCACTAAAATCATCAGCTGGGGGCTGGAGTGATAGTAGAACAGGGTCCCCATAGGGTCCCCTGAGCGCAGAGCCAGGAGGAAGCCCTGAGCATCGCTAAGTATGGTCCCCAAAGCAAACCTAAACTGAAATCCCAGCTGCTGGGAAGTTTTTTGACTATAGTGTTTACTGGAAACAGAGAAGTTGGTGAAAGAGAAATGATTGAAATCGGCTTTTCCCCACCAAATTGTTTCATTAGTCTGCCTAATGGAAATGTGTGTTCTCGTGAAAGAATTTTATTTCACACCCACTGTGTCACTGGATCTCTAAGTCAATCCAGCCCCAGTTTACAAAGAACTGTGTTTTGTTCTGGTGCAGTTCTGGACTCGGATGCTTGTTCCATGGTCTTCTGTGTGTCTCAACCTTTTATTTATTTATTTTGCTTTTTGGGGTCACACCCGGCGATGCTCAGGGATTACTCCTGGCTCTACACTCAGGAATCACTCCTGGCGGTGCTTGGGGGACCATATGGGGTGCTGGGAATCAAACCCAGGTCGGCTGCATGCAAGGCAAACGCCCTACCTGCTGTGCTATTGCTCCAGTCCCAATGTCTGAGCCTTTTAAAGTACATGGAGCATACCTTCCTGCCAATCGGCTCTTGAGACGTAAGATCTTTAGCTGTGAGCATTCAAACGCCTTTTCGCCATTTCTAGAATTGCTCTGAAGCCTGGTGTTTAGGGATCTGCAGGGAAAGACCTTCCACAAGCCTTGCAGAGTCCATATTTCTCATGTTACTGTTACTGTTACTGTGTCTGGCATATCGAGTACTCTCGGTAGCTTGCCGGGCTCTCCAAGAGGGGCGGAGGAATCGAACTCGGGTCGGCCATGTTGGCCGCTTGTAAGGCCAACGCCCTAGCACAGTGGCAGGGCGTTTGCCTTGCACACAGCCAACATATTTCTCATGATGAGCAGAAAAGTTGCAAGAAATCAAGGTTTTCAACATGGGACTGAACAAATGTCACAAATACCCTTTTTTGTTTGTTTGTTTTTGCTTGAACAAGAGGTAAGAAATATGTTTGACCTCTACCGATTATTTGGAGGGGCCGTCACACCCGGTGATGTACAGGGGTTACTTCTGGCCCTGCATTTAGGAATTACTCCTGGCGGTGCCCGGGGGGACCATCTGGGATGCTGGGAATCCGAACCCCGGTCAGCCGCGTGCAAGGCAAACGCCCTACCCACTATGCTATCACTCCACCCCATCTCTATCGGTTTTAATTCTTCTTTCTTTTTTTTTGACCCAGAACTCACAGGAAGTCGTAGATGTGTATGCATTTGATCACGCATACAAAGGCAGCGTTTGCTTCTCGACCTGGTATAGTAACTATTGTGATGCTTTGTGGCAAAGTCTCATTGGCAAAAACACAGGAAAAACGAATGACATTATTAAAACTTTGGACTGCCAGAGGTGGGACTATGTTAAGAAATTCAGATTCACCTCAACAGAGGGGAGAAACATTTTATTTGATGCAGTTATTTTTAGAGGCACACTTTAATGCCTTGTTCCAAGGGCTCCAGTCTGTTAGCAAGATGACAGAGCAGCCACTTGGGTACTCTGAAACCTAAGTGTGGGATGGTGAACCCCAAAACACAGGTGTTGTAGGTGAATTGTACAGCACCCTGGGCATTTTGTATATTGGCATCACTTAGGCCCTCAGTTGCCCTAAAATTTTGGCCATTCCCCCCTTAACCTCCATAGGCAGGCATGGACTGTGTTGTTTCATCTACAACACAAGAGAACCCAAGGACCCAAAAGGTCCAGTTAGTGGAAAGGCCCAGCCTTAAGAGACAGACTCTTGTCTCTACTGTCCTTGGGTGTCAGTCTCATATTATGCTATTTTATATTTCACAAATGAGTGCATCATTCAATGTCTGTCCCTCTTTCTGACTCATTTCACTTAGCATGATACGCTCCATGACCACCCACTTATAAGCAAATTTCATGACTTCATCTTTCCTAATAGCTGCATAGTATTCCATTGTGTAGATGTACCATAGTTTCTTTAACCAGTCATCTGTTCTAGGGCACTTGGGTTGTTTCCAGATTCTGGCTATTGTGAATAGTGCTGCAATGAATGTACAAGTGCAGATGTCCAGGAAGATTGCTCCACGGTTGGAAGCCCTGCCTTATGACGAGCTGGGGGAGAAGGCATCTGGGATAGAGAAGGGATCACTAAGTCAATGACGGTTGGAGGAATCGCTTGGGAGGAAAGATGTGTGCTGAAAGTAGATAAAGGACCAAACATGATAACCTCTCAGTATCTATACTGCAAACCATAATGCCCAAAAATAGAGAGTGAGAGTATGGGGGAAATTATCTGCCATAGAAGCAGGGGGAGGGGTGGGATGGGGGTGGGGGATACTGAGGACATTGGTGGTGGAGAATGTGCACTGGTGGAGGGATGGGTGTTCCATCATTATCAGTATGACTGATACTCAAACATGAAAGTTTTGTAACTGTGACTCATGGTGATTCAATTAAAAAAAATAAATAATAAGACAGACTTTGACCAGACGCTCCTCTCTCCTCCAAGACCTACAAGGACTGTCTGGGTTAAGGGGACCAAAACATACGGGCCTAGGGCCTGCAGTTTGTTCTTCTGATCAGGCCTTCCCAGAGAAGCCTCCTTGCCCTTGGGTGGCTAAAACTCAAGGCATGGCATAAAGGATTCTGCTTATCTTCTCAGTCCTCAATGCGTCTCTGCAAATTAACCAGCTGCGTTTGCTCCGAGCAAACTTGGCCTCTCACTCTGATGAAAAAGGTGGAGAGAAAACTGGGCTTCAATCCAGACACATCACTTTGGGTGGAAATCAAACCTCACCGTGTGAAAATGGAATTTCTAGTTGGGTCCATCTTCCGGAATAAGATTTACCGGAACTCCATTTACCTTAACCGGGGACCAGACTCGGCACAAAGCAGGTTGATCTACTTCTGTGAACCCACTGAGGACTTCACTCTTCTTTTTGGGGGGAGGGGGGTTGGTGGGGAGGTTTGGGCCAATCCGGTAGTGCTCAGGATTTACTCCCGGCTCTGTTCTCAGGGATCACTCCTGGTGGTGCTTGAGTAACCATCGGCCCTGCCAAGGATCAAACCCAGGTCAGCCACATGCAAGGCAAGTGCCTTTCCCACTATATTATCTCTGGCCCTTAAAACTTTTTTTTTTTTTTTTGCTTTTTGGGTCACACCTGGCGATGCACAGGGATTACTCCTGGCTTTGCACGCAGGAATGACTCCTGGCGGTGCTCGGGGGACCATATGGGATGCTGGAAATCGAACCCCAATCGGCCGCATGCAAGGCAAACGCCCTACCCACTGTGCTATTGCTCCAGCCCCTTAAAACTTCTTTTTAAGAAAAACAGAAGCTGTTTTTCTTAAAACACTAAGAGCTGAGATTCTTGTCTCCTATTACCTGAACCTTTCATCTTGCATTTGCAGGTGGCTGCAAAGGGAGTTAATACTTTTTAAATAAGTTTTTAAGGGCTGGAATGATAGCACAGCAGGCAGGGTGTTCGCCTTGCATGCAGCCAACATGGCCGATCCGAGTTCGATTCCTCTGCCCTTCTCGGAGAGCCTGAGCTATTAACAGTATCTCGACCGCACGGCAAAGCCTGGCAAGCTCCTCGTGGCATATTCGATATGCCAAACACAGTAACAAGTCTCACGATGGAGACGTTACTGGGCCTGCTCGAGCAAATCAATGAACAATGGGAGGACAGTGACAGTGACAGTGACAGTGACAAGGCTAGGGCCCTCTGCCATTGCCAGCAGGAAATAGCTCTGTAAGAAGGACCTGTCTCCAGGCACCCCTTCATGTCACGATTTAAGGTGGGGCAAGAACTCAGGAAGAATATACTGCAGGCAGCCAGGTAGGGGGCACCTGTCAGTGAGGATTAAGAAGTCACTCAGGGAGGCCTGAGCGATAGAACAGCGGGGAGGGCGCTTGCCTGGCACACAGCCAACCTGGGTTCGATCCCCGGCATCCCATATGGTCTCCCAAGCCCTGCCAGAAGTGATTCCTGAGTGTAGAGCCAGGAGGAACCCCTGAGCACTGGCAGGTGTGGTCCCAAACCTTAAAAAAAATAAAAATGAAGTCATTCAGACATCAGCCTGAAGGGCTGAAGACCAGAAACCCGTGGAGGTGCAGGAAGAAAGACTCGGCTTTAGCCGAACTCCTGAGAAGAAGCTCCTACAGAAACAAAAGAACACAAAAGAAGCCACCAAAAGTTTCACATCTCCCCTTGACAACACCCTAGAAATAGACTCTTATCAGCAGAGAAGGTGGGGGCCATTTGGGGAAACTATAAAACTGACTTTGTAGGGGCTGGAGCAATAGCACAGCGGGTAGGGCGTTTGCCTTGCACGCAGCCGACCCGGGTTCGATTCCCAGCATCCCATATGGTCCCTCGGGCACGACCAGGAGTGATTCCTGAGTGCATGAGGCAGGAGTAACCCCTGTGCATCGCTGGGTGTGACCCAAAAAGCAAAAAAAAACAAAATGACTTTGTAGAGGCAAAAAGGGTGCAAACCTGAATTGGGGTCCTCCACATTCCTCTCCGCCTCTGTCTCTCTTTCTCTCTTTCTCTCTCTCTTTCTCTCTCCCCCCCACCCCCATTACCTACTTGCCCTCCACTTCACTCCTGACCTGCAACGAAGGCTACAGTCTAAGGGCCAGAGCACTCGCCTCACTTGCATGCGGCCGACCCAGGTTCGATCCCCGGCATCCCTTACAGTCCCCCAAGCACAGAGCCAGGAGTAACCTCCGAGCATCACCAGGTGTGACCCAAAAGCAAACAAACAAACAAACAAAAAACCCTCCAATGTAATGAGACCCGCAAGGTTGACCCCCCCCATCGCCCCACGTTATAGCATTTCTGCAGCAAACGTGTCCTGAGCCCCAACCACGGGCCAACACAGGCACTTGGGGGCAGCAGCCAGAGGCAGGTGGTCTGTTGCTCTGCTGAGCACTTTCTCCTGAGAACCCCAGCGGCCTGTCCCGCGGGGGCCACGGGGGCGCACTGAGCCCCTAAGTTCCCGCTCAATGTCTCAACGTGAAGCGGCTTCAGCCCCGACCTGTGGAACCGCGTGGCCCGAAGAGCTTCCCTGCAGGGCTTTCTCGTCTCTGGAAACGAGCCACGGGGCTGTGCTGGCCCCGTGTGGGGCCCTTGTGGGCCAAGAGTCGTGGCCCCAGTGGAAAACTCCCCCACTGGGAATGCTTCCCAGCAGCCAGGGCGGGGCGGCCTTATCAGGGGCCCCTCTGATTGGGCCTGGGCTCATGGTGACATTTGGAGGCTGATAGGGGGCCCGGTTTTGCGCTGTATATAAGGGGCCGGGCGCAGGCTCCAGCATCCACATCCCTCCAGCCTCTCCCTCTCCGCACAGCTGGGCAGGAAGAACCATGAAGTGGCTGCTGCTCCTCGGGCTGGTGGCGCTCTCTGAGGGCCTCATCTACAAGTGAGTGGCCCGCAGGGAGTCACGCCCCCCTCCCCCACCTCCTCCCCTGAGCCCCTTAGCCCCTTCTCTGTCGCCCTCTGTCTCTCTGTCTCTGTCTCTCTGTCTCTCTCTGTTTCTCTGGCTCCCTCTGTCTCTGTCTCTGTTTCTCTCTGTCCCTCTCTGTCTCTTTCTTTGCCTCTGTCTCTCTCTCTTTGTCTCTCTGTTTCTGTCTCTGTCTGTCTTTGTTTCTCTGTCTGTCTCTGTCTCTGTCTCTCTGTCTCTGTTTCTCTCTGTCTCTCTCCGTCTCTCTCTTTGTCTCTCTGTCTCTCTGTCTCTCTCTTTGTTTCTGTTTTTATCTCTGTCTCTCTGTCTCTGTCTCTGTCTCTCTGTTTCTCTTTCTCTCTCTGTCTCTCTCTTTGTCTCTCTGTCTCTGTCTCTCTGTTTCTGTCTCTGTCTCTCTGTCTCTCTGTTTCTCTGTCTTTCTTTGTCTCTCTGTCTCTCTGTCTCTGTCTCTCTGTCTGTCTCTATCTATCCCTCTCTGTCTCTCTCTTTGTCTCTCTGTCTCTCTGTCTCTCTTTTTCTATCTCTGTCTCTCTCTGTCTCTCTGTTTCTGTCTGTCTCTCTGTTTCTCTATCTCTCTTTTTCTGTCTCTGTCTCTCTGTCTCTGTCTGTCTCTCACTGTCTCTGTCTCTGTCTGTCTCTCACTGTCTCTGTCTCTGTCTGTCTCTCTGTTTCTGTCTCTGTCTCTCTGTTTCTGTCTGTCTCTGTTTCTCTGTCTCTCTGTCTCTGTCTGTCTGTCTGTCTGTCTGTCTCTCTCTCTCCCTCCAGCCATCCCTCCCCCTCTCTCCTTCTGCCCTGGCAGGGGAGGCAGCGAGGAGAACCCAGCCTGGCTTCCGTGTGCCCAGTCACTGGCACCCCGGCCCCCGCTGTCCCCTTCTGCACGAGCTGTCCCCAGACCCACACCAGGCCCCTCCCATGTCCCCCCCTGCAAGCAACTTCTCTTCCTCCTTGCACTGCCATGGGTGCCCCACCAGCAGAATCCTCCCCCCGATCCTCCTTCCTCCTCCAAACATCACCTGCAAACATCACATCACACGCAAACATCACATCACATGCAAACGCCCCCTGCCACAGGGTCCCCCTGGTGAAGAAGAAGTCTCTGCGCCAGAACCTGATGGAGAATGGCCTCCTCGAGGACTTCCTGAATACGCACAGCCTCAACCCCGCCAGCAAGTACTTCCCCACCGAGGTCACCACCCAGTCGGCTAACCAGCCTCTGGTCAACTACATGGACGTGAGTGACGGCCAGGCACCGGGCAGGGGGCCGCCAGGGCCCTGAGCACCTGGGCAGGAAGGCTGGGGCCCCACCGGACTCAGAGGCGAGGCGATCAGGAAAACCTCGGAGAAAACTCCCAGCTTGACACTCTTTCTCTGTCATTCGTTTATTCATTCATTCATTCAAGTGCTCATCTGTGGCCCAGGCTCAATCTCTGTCTGTCTCTCTCTCTCTCCCTCTCTTTCTGTCTGTCTCTCTCTGTTTCTTTCTTTCTCTGTCTGTCTGTCTGTCTCTCTCTCTGGTACCGGGGACACAGCTCTGAATAAAGCCGGGCCCAGTCCGGGAGAGAGATCTCTCCTTGGATTATTCTGGACAACCAAGGATTATCTCCCAAGTCAGAGGGATGCACCAGCTGCCTAAGCGCTCCAGGTTGATGGGGGGTTGGGGGGACGGTCACTGTGGTCAGCGGGAGTGCTGCTGGGGGAGGATGAAGCTTCCAAGAGAACGGAGACAGGGAGCAGGGCAGGCCGGGCCGCCCAGGGGACGCCATGAGCTCAGAGCACTTGAGGGAGAGGCCAATGCGGGGTGAGTGAGGAGGGATAGGAGCCCTCGGCCATCCTCCCCTGAGGGTCCCCATCAGAGCCGACCAGGGGGTCCCGATTGGAGCTGCCTTCAGGAAGGAGGCCTGTCCTGGAGAGCCTAGCACCTGGCGTCTGCCGGGCCAGGGCCGATCCAGGTTCTGACCCTCCGTGGCATGGGACCATGGTCAAGTCCCTCAGCATCTCTGCATGAGCCTCAGTCTCCTCATTGTGCTGTCAGAGGAAGGCTGTAATGATGGGTTTGGAGTTCTCTGCTTTTTTTCCTGAGGGTTTTTTGTTTTGGGGACTGGGGGAGGGAGCGGGGCTTAGCAAAGGGTCTGTCTGATGAGTCCATTTGGTGAAGTTAGTCAACCAGGAGACTGGGCTGGAGCGATAGCACAGCGGTAGGGCATTTGCCTTGCATGCAGCTGGCCTGGCTGAGCCGGGTTCGATTCCTTCGTCCCTCTCGGAGAGCCTGGCAAGCTACCGAGAGTATCTCGCCCGCACGGCAAAGCCTGGCAAGCTCCTCATGACGTATTTGATATGCCAAACACAGTAACAACAAGTCTCGTGATGGAGATGTTACTGGGCCCGCTCGAGCAAATCGATGATCAACAGGAGGACAGTGCTACGGTGCTAGTCAGCCTCTTACCTGAGTGTTTACAAAGTACATTCTATATACGCCAGCAACTGCATGCTAGGAGCTAAGGGAACAATGATGAATCGGCCAGAACCCTGGAGCCTGAATTCTAGGGAAGACACTAAGGAGACCAAGCAGTGGGCGTGAGAGTGAATTTCAGGAGGTGACAAGTGCCACCAATGGAAAAGGAGAGAGAAAGAGAGGCACCTTGAATCAAGCAGGCAATGAGGGTCTCTTGGAGGACATGGCTGTGAAACAAACTCTGAATTGATGAGGAGACAGCCACAGAAAGATCTGGAAGAAATGGTCTCCTAGCATAGCAAGTGCAAAGGCCCTGGGGTAGAAGGACTGATTATCTCTCTCTCACACACACATAAACAAATCAAGTACAGTTGTAACAGAGATGGATGAGGAGGCGTGTCCACTGAGAATGAAAATGCTAGAACAGACATTTATGAAATCTGCCCCAATATGCTCAATCCTGGATTGAGCATCCAAATCTCGGAGCTTCATCTGTATGATATATATATATATATATATATATATATATAGCTTTTGAGGGCCCCATCAGCGATGCTTAAGGTTGGCTCCTGCCTCTGCACTCATGAATCACTCCTGGCAGGCTCAGGGAACCGTACAGGATGCTGGGGGATCGAACCCAGGTGTTGGTTGTGTGCAAGGCAGGCACCAGCCTCACTGTACTGTCACTCTGACTCCTCAGATGACATTTTTGTCGGCCCTTCACTCTGCCGGGTGTTCCGGGGCTCAGTCCCTGGGCTCTGGGAACAAGGGTGCTTTCTCTCAGGTAGCAAGGCCGGGACACAGGAGACCAGAGTGGCGGCAGGGACATGACCCTTTCTAGAGCTCCACGGGACTTAGAACCCTGTGAGAGTACCCAAAGAGCAACCAGGAAAGACTTCATGGAGGAGGGGGCCTGTAGGATGGATGCACTGACCCGGGAAAAGAGAAGCGAGGGGAAGGGGAAAGGGAAAGAGAGGAGGTGGATTTGGGATGCGACCCAGTGACCCCGAGACAGTCCCTGGGGGGGCCCTGGGCACTGAGCCCCCCCGTTCCTGAACCCGCCCGCCCCCGCAGATGGAGTATTTCGGCACCATCGCCATCGGGACCCCTCCTCAGGAGTTCACCGTCATCTTTGACACCGGATCCTCCAACCTGTGGGTGCCCTCGGTCTACTGCTCCAGCCCCGCCTGCAGTGAGTGCCCCCGGGAGGTCCCCCCAGCGCCCACTGGTGTGGGGGAGGGGACGCAACCATCCAACTGACCCACCTACCAGTCTGGTCTTCAATGGGCACCCGGTGGTACCCGGGGGTCTGGGGTGGGTCACGCACGTCCCCCACCCACCCTCGAGCAGCCAAGCTCAGTGCCAGGGAGAAGCCCCCCCAAAACAGCCTCAGAGGCTGGGTGCACAGAACCGATGGCAGTGGGGAGGGTGCCCGGGGGCAGACCCCAAGGAGAAAGCAGGACGAGGCCTCCTTCGAGGGGTGAGGACCCCCCGGATGACGGAAATCACAGCTGGCTAATGGAAGCGAGCAAACTCCCAACAGCACTTCCGCTTCCGCCCACTCCCGGCGGGGACCCCGTTTCTGTCCAGAGGGGGTAGCCCTGAATTCCCCCGCATCCTCACCCCAGTCGAGACCATGTCACTGTCCCATGTGACAGACAGGACGCGGGGGGGTATCACCAGCACCCAGTGCTGCCTTCGCTGGGGTGGAGGTTTGGGGATTACCTCCCGCCCCAGCCTGCCCACCTCTCGGCCCTCAGTGTGACCAGGTCAGCCTGGGGACCCCGCCTGGCCTCTGGAGGCTGACGCTGTCCCTTCCTGTCTCCGCAGCCAACCACAACCGCTTCAACCCCGAGAAGTCGTCCACCTTCCAGCCCACTGACCAGACCCTGTCCATCGCCTATGGTACCGGGAGCATGACCGGTGTCCTGGGCTACGACACCGTCCAGGTAAGCGCCATGGCCCCCCACCACCCTACTCTGGGAGGGGGCGGCTTCCAGGGAGGCGGCTGCACCCCCGAACCTGTACAGGCCAGTAATGTGGGATTTAAGGGTCTGTCTGAGAATCTGGCAGAGGCAGGAAAAAGGGCTGGGAAATCACGGACAGTTCGAGGCACCCCGGGGAACCCCACTATGTGCCCTGCTCCAAAAGGGATTTTGGGAGGGGCTGGAGCAATAGCACAGCGGGTAGGGCATTTGCCTTGCACGCGGCCAACCCGGGTTCGATTCCCAGCATCCCATATGGTCCCCCGAGCACTACCAGGAGTGATTCCTGAGTGTACGAACCAGGAGTAACTCCTGTGCGTCGCCGGGTGTGACCAAAAAAAGCAAAAAAAAAAAAAAAAAAGGATTGGGGAGAAATGGGGAAAGTCCTCTGCAGCACTGAGGGCCGAGGAGACCCCCCTCAGCCACCAGAGCCCCCAGCCCCAAGTTCAGGGGCCAGGGTGGGGGGTGGGGGATGGCGAGGGCGACGTTCGTTGGTCGGGAGGCCAGCGTTCCCGGGAACGCCCCTGTTTCCTGCTGACACCCCAGAAGCGAAGTCCTGCATGCATGCAGTGAGCCGGCACGGGCACTGCGGGAGTTTGAGCGTGTGGGGCGCCCCCTGCAGGTGGCTGGCATCACTGACACCAACCAGATCTTCGGCCTGAGCAAGACCGAGCCCGGCTCCTTCCTGTACTACTCTCCCTTCGACGGCATCCTGGGTCTGGCCTACCCCAGCATCGCCTCTTCCGGGGCCACCCCCGTCTTCGACAACATGTGGAACCAGGGCCTGGTCTCCCAGGATCTGTTCTCCGTTTACCTGAGCTCGTGAGTGGGGTGGTGAGGGCCCCTCCCTCCCAGGGCGGGCACAGGGTCACCCGGCCCAGCCAGGGGCTGTCTGGGGTGAGGTTGGAGGGGGCATGAAGGGGCTCTTGGCAAGCAGAGGGATGCCCGTGAGATCTCTCGGGCAGAAGATGAGCATCTTGGGAGAGAACCGTGCTGGCCTGAGCCCCACCCCACCTGGCCTGGCGAGTGCCTCTCATTCTGTTGCACTAACCCCGGAAGCCTCTGTCACTTTGACTTATGTGACTCAAATGAGCTACACACCCGCTAGCATCAGTCCCCAGAGCATTCCCCAGGTCGAAAAAACAAACAAACAAAGACGGAGCTGGAGCGATAGCACAGCCGGTAGGGCGTTTGCCTTGCACCTGGCTTACCCGGATTTGATTCCCAGCATCCCATATGGTCCCCTGAGCACCGCCAGGAGTAATTCCTGAGTGCAGAGCCAGGAGTAAGCCCTGTGCATCGCTGAGTGTGACCCAAAAAGAAAATAAAAAGACCAGGATTGAAAATGAACCCACTCTTGGGCTGGAGAGACAGAGCAGAGGGTAAGGTGAGGCCTGGCATGCAGCCTGCCCGAGTTCCAACCGGCACCGCATGATCCCCAAGCACTCCTGGGAGTGACCCAAAACACTTCCCACCAAAACGAAAATTCGAGGTGCCGTTTCCTCTCTGCGCCCACTTTCTCCCTGCAACACGGTGATGAGAGTGACAGCCATGGAGTATCCTAGTGGGGGGAGGCTAACAGCAGCCCTGTCTGTCTCTGACCTGACAGCAGGAGTCCAGCTAAGGGTCACTCTTTGGCTGCCTGAGGTTGATGGGCTATGGGATGAATGAATGAATGAATGAATGAATGAATGAATGACTTCCTGTTCCCCATCCCACACCTCTACAGCAATGAACAGAGCGGCAGCGTGGTCATGTTCGGCGGCATCGACTCCTCCTACTACACTGGAAACCTGAACTGGGTGCGCCTGTCCTCTGAGAGCTACTGGCAGATCACCGTGGACAGGTGATTCAGGCGGAAGTGGCCGCGGGTAGGGCAGGGACGCCCCACCCCCCTGGCTTTTCCTTAGAGTCTCCCAATGAACTGAGCTTCCCAGACCCCCCAGATTCAGGGCAGAGAGCTGCAGGAGAAGACGTGGGAAAGGGCGGAAGGGAGGGCGTCTGAGGAAACGGGGCCGGGGGGGACAGCCGTCAGGGACCCTGGTGATTCGGCCAGGATGTAAGAGGCCCGATGGGGCTGGAGCAATAGCACAGCGGGAGGGCGTTTGCCTTGCAGGCGGCCGACCCCGGTTTGATTCCCAGCATCCCATTTGGTCCCCCGCGCACTGCCAGGAGTGATTCTTGAGTGCATGAGCCAGCAGTAACCCCTGAGCATCGCTGGGTGTGACCCAAAAAGAAAAAAAAAAAAAAGGAGGACAGCCCTGGAAAAACAAGGGCTGCTGTCACAGAGTCATCCCACCTTATCTTGTCCCCCTACCCTCCTCTGCCACCTCCTGGCCCACTTCCCCCAGTTGCTGAGTTTCCGCTGCCGGCGGCCCTGCTCTTCCTCATCCTCTTCCTCACCTCCCTCTCTTCTTCCCGGCTGCTCTGGGCGGGGGGGGGGGCCTTGGACCACCTTTGCAGCTCCCATGCCGGGCACGGAGGCAGCGCTCGGCCCATGTGGGCTGCCTTCGCTATGCAAGGATGAACACAGGGTGAAGGAGCAACCCAGGAATATTCTGGGTGAAGGGCTGGAGCGATAGTACAGTGGAGAGGGCGCTGAGCTTGCACGCAGCTGACCCGGGTTCGATTCCCAGCACCACCCCCATATGGTCTTTCACCCCCATATGGATCCCTGAGCACAGAGCCAGGAGTAAGCCCTGAGCACCAATGGGTGTGGCCCCAAATCCCCCCCAAAAAGACAGAATTGTTCTGCACGAGCCCAGAGGAGCGGTAGAAGGGACCCTCCAGCGCCACCTCCTAGGGAGATGTCCCTTCGCGAGGGAGGGGGGCTTCAGAAGACCCTGACTTGCCTCCCGCCCTCAGCATCACCATGAACGGGAAGCCCATCGCCTGCATCGGCGGCTGCCAGGCCATCGTGGACACTGGCACCTCCCTGCTGTCCGGCCCCACTAATGCCATTGCCAACATCCAGAGCTACATCGGAGCCAGCCAGAACGCCAACGGCCAGGTGGGTCCCCCCACCCCGGCAGTCCTGTTCTGGACCCACGGGTGGGTGGGCTGACCAAGGGGGGAGCAGGCAGAGGAATCAAAATCCTCCCACTGCCCCCACTCTGCAGATGGCGGTCAGCTGCTCGTCCATCAACAACCTGCCCGACATCGTCTTCACCATCAACGGCATCCAGTACCCCCTGCCTGCCAGCGCCTACATCCTTCAGGTAGAGAGGGAGGTGGGGGAGGAGAGGCCGCTCAGGTTCCAGCCCAGCCCTATGCACTGCATTGGCAGTGATGCACTGGGCGAGGAACTGCATTTCCACGGGCTGGAACTGACTTCTACTCCAGGCCACCTCGGGAAAAACAAATGTTTGCAGGGTGAGGGGGGGGGGGACTGGGGAGGTGGGGAGGGCATAAATGCATGGGTGGGCGTGTGGAGGAAGCCCCTCCTATGGCCCCAAAGGAGACCAAAGATGGGAAAGAACAAGAGGAAAGACAAAGTCTGGTTGGATGCTCTGTCCCTGCCCTGCGTGATGATCATGAGACTATGGGTTCAGAGCAAGCGGCAACCTCTCTGGGACTCAGTTTCCCTGTCCTCAAACCTGGGGTGGTGGCTCTGTGGGCAGAGGGTGGTGGCACTGAGGAAGACGTCCCAATGATGAAGGGCAGGGGCCCAGGGAACGGGAGCTTCTGGGCGCAGGACAAACCTTGTCTGCCCCCGTCACCAACCTTTAGGGGAATGAACCACCCGGCCACCCTGCGTGTGAGGGAGAAAGGAACTTTGCACCGGGCATCAGCGTGATAGGGCAGGAAGGACAGAGGCCGGGTGGGGGGTAGGGGGTCTCCCCCAACATGCTGACTAAAGAGGTTTGAAGCCTGAACAAGGGAGGGCAGCCCAGAGTAATGGCCCAGAAGCCGGGGATTGAATGAACACAAGTGGTCTCCCGTTGCCTTGAACAGTAATAACAAGGAGAGGGCCGGAGTGATAGCACAGCGGGGAAGGCATTTGCCTTGCACGCAGTCGACCCGGGTTCGATTTCCGGCATCCCATAGGGTCCCCCCAGTACCGTCAGGAGTAATTCCTGAGTGCAGAGCCAGGAGTAACCCCTGTGCATCACTGGGTGTTATCCAAAAAGCAAATAAATAAATAAATAAAAAATAATGAGGAGAGGCCGAGTTCCCAGGCCCATCCCACCACGATGCACGAATCCCAGTTTTCCTGCTGATAGAGGTTTGTGCATTTACAGAAAACTCCCACCCAACCTCCCTCGGTAATTCCCAATAATCCCTGCCAACGAGCAGCCCACCCAGGCAGACCACAGCCCAGCCGTGGTTCTCCCTCCCTGAGCTCATCCCGGCTGAATTCCCATCTTCTTCTCTCCAGAGCCAGGATGTCTGCACCAGTGGTTTCCAGGGCATGGACGTCCCCACCTCCTCTGGCGAGCTCTGGATCCTGGGTGACGTCTTCATCCGCCAGTATTTCACCGTCTTCGACAGGGCCAACAACCAGGTGGGCCTGGCCCCTGTGGCCTAAGCCCTTGGCTCTCAGCCCCTCCGGGAAGACCCCGTCTCCCCACCCCGGGGCCTCTGTCCCCACCCTCCTCCAGATCCTCCCTCTTCTGGATCGCGGAGGGAGGGTGCTGGCCCCGCACCCTGTCCTGCCCAAGATGTAGAATAAAAAAACCTCTCCTCTGGAAAAACTATTGATTCGAGTGATTTCTTTTTTTTTTTCTATTTTTTTTTTTCCGTGGGAGGGGTGGTTTGTATTTGGTGACTACAGCCAGTGAGGCTCAAGAGTGACCCCTGGTGGGGCCGGAGCGATAGCACAGCGGGTAAGGTGTTTGCCTTGTACATGGTCAACTCAGGTTCGATTCCCAGCATCCCATATGGTCCCCCAGGCACCGCCAGGAGTAATTCCTGAGTGCAGAGCCAGGAGTAACCCCTGAGCATCGCCGGGTGTGACCCAAAAAGCAAAAAAAAAAAAAAAAGAAGAAAGAAAGAGTGACCCCTGGTAATGCTAGGGACAGAACCAGGGTGGGACGGGTGTTTGATCATTATATGACCGACCGAGACTTGAACTGAATGACTTTGTGACTGTTCTCACGGTGATTCAATAAGTTAAAAAAAAAGAACCAGGGTGGGTCACCCTGCAAGACAAATACTTTAATGCCCTCTCTCTCTCTCTCTCTCTCTCTCTCTCTCTCTCTGTTCTCTGAGCGATTTCTTTCTTTTTTTTTTTATTTTTTGCTTTTGGGTCACACCTGGCATTGCACAGGGGTTACTCCTGGCTCTGTACTCAGGAATTACTCCTGGCGGTGCTCAGGGGACCATATGGGATGCTGGAAATCGAACTTGGGTCAGCCGCATGCAAGGCAAACACCCTACCCGCTGTGCTATCACTCCAGCCCCACTGAGCGATTTCTTACCTGGAGGTCCTTAGGGGAGAGAAGGGCACCATGTGGCATCAAGGATCGAACCTGTTGACCTCACCCCAGCCCAGACACTTCCTGCTCATGGTGCCAGGAAGGCCCAAAGGCCAACTGGGAGCGCCACACTGCACCCCTGCCTGCTCGCCGAAAGTTTTAGGTTGAGGGGGAATATGCCTCAATTCCCCCAAGCCATGAGGAAGGAGACAGAGAAAGGCTGGTTGGTGTTGCTGATGGAGAAACCCCTAAGCACCTCAGGCAAGGCCGTGTCGCCCCTAAAACACAAACCGGCAGGGGACCAAGGAGGATGCACCCCATCTTCCAGGCTGTGCTCTCAGAGAGTCACTGATCCAGACATCACTGAGAATGCCTTAGTACTTGGGGTGCAAGACACCAACCAGCTCCCCTTCCCCACAATCCTCTGAAGAGCAGGGTTTGGCCCAGAGAGTGCGGTGGCCGTGGGGGGGCGGATTGCCTTGCACGTGGCCAACCTCAGTTCAATCCCTGGCTCCACATCTGACCCCCCCAGGGGTCCTCCCAAGCACAGAGGCCAGAACTATCCCCTGAGCACCTCCAGGTCCAAACCTTCCCCTGCTCCCCCCCGAAAAACAAACAAACACACACAGGTTTGGGACTAGAGCGATAGGACAGTAGGTAGGCTGCTGCCCTTGCATGCGGCTGACCAGGATTTGATGCCCAGCATCCCATATGGTCCCCCGAGTCCCTCCGGGAATGACCTCTGAGTGCAGAGTCAGCGATAACCCCTAAGCATCATCGGGTGTAGCCTAAAACACACACACACACACACACACACACACACACACACACACACACACACACACACAAGAGCCGTTTTTCCAGGTCTCCGAGAAGCTGTCGTGAAAGAAGAATTCTATTTGGTCACGAGCAAAGACCCCTGGGAGTGCCAGTGGGAGCTACTGAGGGGCCTTGACCAGGTCTCAAAATAGGGAGCAGAGCTAGATAGGACGGTGGTGGGGAGGGTACCTGCCTAGCATGAAGCCGACCCTGGCTCCTTCCCAGGCACCACTTCTAGTCCCCACCCCCCCAGTCACTGCCCGGAGTGACACAGAGCCAGGAGAAAGCCCCGAGCACAGCCAGGTGCGGTCCAACCCTCCCCTAAAAGAGAAACAATCAACATAAGGATGCAACATGCCTGCATCCGAGCCCTTCCTGGAGGGCCCCGAAAAAGGCGCCGGGGAGTCTCACTGCTGAGCAGGGTCTGCTGAGCAGGGTCCCGGCTGCCCCCCTCAGGGGATCCTGTTGCAGTCCCACGCTCCCCGGACACACACTGAACCCCCGTCCCACCTTAACCGCCCCCACCCCTACTCCTGTCTTTGCCAACAGCTGGACGCGGGCTGTGAGCCAGGACACGACCTGAAGGTCACATGCTGCTGGGCCCCTGCAGGAGTGGGGGGGTCTCGAGGTGCCCCGGGCAGGGTGCCTGAGCCCTCTCTTGTCACGTCATCCCCACCCCACCCCATCACTGGGAACTTTTCTCACTACTGGACACTGATGCTGCTCGCCCAGGACTAGGGGGCGCTCGACCCTTTCAGAGGAGCCCTGGGCAGCCACAAAGTCACTGTCACTGTCACTGTCCTCCCGTTGTTCATCGATTTGCTCCAGCAGGCCCAGTAACATTGTGAGACTTGTTGTTATTGTGTTTGACATATCAAATACGTCACAGGGAGCTTGCCAGGCTCTGCCGTGCAGGCGAGATACCCTCAGCAGATTGCCAGGCTCTCCAAGAGGGGCGGAGGAATCGAACTTGGGTCGACCAGGTCAGCTGCTCGTTGTGCTATCCGTCCAGCCCAGCCACTAGGTCCCAGGGGGAAAAAAAGAAAGTTTCCAAATAAAAACAGGAACAGACTTCCTGGGTCCTTCCTGGGGGTACACAAGGCTCTGAGCACTGCTGGCTGCCTCAGGTGCTTGGTGTCCATAAACAGATACTGTGAATACACACACACACACACGTATGCATACACATGCATGTACACACATGCACACATGCACATGCACACAAACACGCACACATGCACACATACACGTGCACGCACATGCACGCACATGCATACACACACACATGCACACAGTGCACACAGACACACACAAGCACACAGTGCACACAGACACACACATGCACACATGCATACACGTGCACACACATGCACATGCACACACACGTACATACATCCATGCACAGATGATGAACTACAGTGACCGTACACACACGTACCTTTGGTGCCTATTGTACATGATCCCATCTACATCACACGACACTCACCCTGACACTAACCCTAACCCTCACCTTAACCCTAACCCTAACCTTCAGGAGTGAGCCCTGAGCACAGAGGCGTGAGTGAGCCCTGAGCACAGCTGGGTGTGTGGTCTCATCCGCCCACCTCAAACAAAAAAAAAATTCCTGACCAAATGAAGAATCGCAAGCTGCAGATAGCTTCCCTGCCATCCCCCACATTCCATATTTGGTCCCCGTCATCTGGGACAAGGGGTTCCCTGCTCAGGTTCCCAGGGAAGAACTCGAGGAGGGGGCCCTGGCCCGTGTTCAGTTTCAGAACCTCGGAAGCAGGCGGGTGTTGGGCCGCAGGGACGCGGCCCTCCTGTCCCCACCCCGGCCCCAGCTGTCCTGCCCCCCTCACCAGTGCCCCACTCCAACAGCTGCAGCCCACCCTCTCCCTCCCAGCCCCTCCTCTGCTCCCTCATCCCAAGATTCCTGGATGCAAACAGGTCGTTTGGACTAAAAACCGCAAAGAGGTTCGGACCCGATACATCCCACTCAGCCACAGGGAAAAATCAGAGGGTGTCGCATTCCTGAGTCCCGGGCCCCTTCCTGCTGCTCCTCCTCTGTTTCCTGAGGGTCCCAGGGTCTCCACTGAGCTCCATTCCCGCACCCGGGTCTTCCCAGCCGCTACCCTGCACTGCACCTTCTGCGCAGACGCCCTGGGACTCTCTCTCGTGCTCGGCCGGTGGGGCATGGAGGTGGGTCCGACCCCTCTGGCAGCCGTTTGGCAAGAGTTCTCCAAATTAGAAACGCACAGTCCTCCTGGCCCCCGTCACTTGGCCGGGGAGAATTCTTCTGCAGGACGCGCTTGCACACGTGTGGAATGACGTCAGCACAGGCCGGTTCTCTGGAGCTTGTCTGCTGGGACGGAGGGACAGCTGGGACCGGGGGACGTGACCAGCGTGTTCCCTGTGCTGGGAACCAGCACAGCAGACGCCACAGCTGCACACAGTCAAAGCTGAGCCTGGAGAGAGCTGCCTGGGATAGTGAGGAACGAGATGTGCTCCTGTGTCCAGCCATTCGCTCGCCTCTGATACACCCAGCCGATCAAAACAGGACGTCCAAGAGCCAAAGAACAGGGTCCGAGCGAAACACAGCTGAAGGGGTGCTTGCCTTGCATGCAGCCAACCTGGGTTCAACCCCCAACACCACGTGTGGTCCCTCAAGCCACACTAGGAGTGATCCCTGAGCACGAAGCCAAGGACCTGAGTGATAGCACAGTGGGGAGGGCGTTACCTTGCACGCGGCCGACTCAGGTTCGATTCCCAGCATCCCATATGGTCCCCCCTCCCACCCCACCGACCACTGTCAGGAGTGATTCCTGAGTGCAGAGCCAGGAGTAACCCCTAAGCATCGCTGAGTGTGACCCAAAAAGAAAAAAAAAGCACTGAGCACTGCTGGGTGTCACCCCCCCACCAAACAACAAAACAAAACAAACCCAGAGAACAAGAAGGAAGAAGTTGAATGGGATGATGCCTTATCAAATGTGTGTGTGTGTGTGTGTGTGTGTCTGTCTGTCTGTCTGTCTGTCTGGTGCCAAGGATATAACCAGGGTCAAAGCACTTCACCTCCAATTTTTTTTCCTGATGATGTGAAGGCATAACCCGCTCAAAATAAGCTCACGCGCATTTTTCTTCTGTTTTTCTCCCCTGTTGCTATTGTTATTTCGACCTGGGGCAGCAACCCCCATTGTGGAGCATCTCAGCTGGGTTCTGAGTTCACACATGTGCACACCTGGCCAGTCATCTCAGCATGTTTTCACACATGGACCAAATTCACAGCCACCCCACTTTCCTTCCTTGTTTCCTTCCCTTCCCCTCCCTCCCTCCTTCCTTCCTCCCTCCCCCTTCCTTCCTTCCTTCCTTCGTCCCTTCCTTCTTCCTTTTATTCTTTTTTCTGGGAGCTCACCCCCAGGAGTGCTCAGGGCTTTCTCCTGACTCTGCCCTCAGAGATCACTCCTGGCAGGGCCTTGGGGACCATATCTGTGGTGTCAGGAATCAACCCCCAGGTCAGCCATGAGCAGGGCAAGTGCCCTCCCAGCCGTACATCACTGGCCTTGGCCCCACACTTCCTAGATGGAGAGTGGAAAGGAGCTTATGCTGGGGCGAGGGCCAATACTAACCCTGAGTGACATATTTAGGCACAACCCAGGGCTGGCACTTTGGGCCACCCGGTGTTGGCACTCCACTTTGTCCTTTACAGGTGGTTCCGGGTGGCATCATGATGCTGAACAGTGACGGCGGCCCTGGCACAAACCATTACTCCAGAGGGCTCCCGTGGCCCCACTTTACAGACGAGCAGAGGTGCTGGCCCCGTGGGGCTCCAAGCATCGACTCTTCCCCACACACGTCCCCCAGGCACAGACCACCAAGCCCCCAGCACTGTGTGTGTCTCCCTTGTGCCAGCGCCAGTCCATGAAGGCCCGAGAGACAGGCTAGGGCGCTCACTTTGCACATGGCCAACCTGGGCTCGATTCCAGCACAGTCAGAGCTGGATCCCTGAGCACAGAGCCAGGAGTAAGCCCTGAGCACTGCTGGGGGAGCCCACAAAACCAAAGAAGAAAATTAAAAAAAAAAAACCCAAGTTTGTGATTCCTGCTAACAGATATGGAGTGGGCCCCCACTGTCGTGCGAATGGCCAGGTTGGACACCCCCAGGAGGCCCTCGCAGCCAGCACCACTGCAGACACCCAGTATGGGGATGGGGGGACGTGCTGGGGGAAAGGCCTGTGCCCGGGGAGCTGTATTTCATCCGCAAGGGGGACAGAGACAGTACAGGAGGTTGCATGCCACTGACCCTAGTTTGATCCCTGGCAGTATATATGGTCCCTTGGGCGCCGCTGGGTACCACCCCAGAGCACTGCCAGGTGCGGAGCCAAAACCCACAAATAGTTCAAAAAGGCCCAGAGTTGGTCTTCAGCACCCCATAGGGTCACCCGAGAACCACCAGGAGTGACCCTAAGGTACAGCGCCAGGAATAATCTCAGCTCCAACCAAAACTTTTCATCTGCAGGGGGTTCTGTGCTGACAGGTGGGGGGCCTGTGGTGGCCTTTACTGCCCCATCCCGCCTGGTACCCCCTCAGCCACAGCCCTGAGCCAACCCCATGCCACAGGGCTGTGCCGTTGTGACACCCCCCCCCTTCCCCACTCACCCCAGGGAACGACCTGGCTGAAGGGGTGGCCTGACCCAGGGTCACGTCTCTGTCCTGGGCCGCCTGAGGGACTCACCTAGGTCCAAAGGCCTGTCCTCTTGCCCGTGTGTCTATGTGAGTCTGTGTTTCTCTGTGTATATGTGTTTGTTTCTGTGTATACAACTATGTTGGTACGTGTCTGTGTGTGATCGTGTATCTGTGTGTCTCTATGTCTCTCTGTGTGGGTCTGTGTCTAGCCGTGAGTTTCTACATTCATGTCTGTCTCTCTAGCTGGAGCGATAGAACAGCGGGTAGGGCATTTGCCTTGCACGCGGCCAACCTGGTCGGCCCAGGTTCGATTCCTCCGCACCTCTTGAAGAGCCCAGCAAGCTACTGAGAGTATCTCGCCCGCGCGGCAAAGCCTGGCAAGCTACCCTTGACGTATTCGATATGCCAAACACAGTAACAACAAGTTACTGGGCCCGTTCAAGCAAACTGATTGATGTCTGTCTCTATGTGTCTTGTGTATGTGTGTATGATATGTGTGTATGACTGTGTGCCTGTGTATCATTCTATGTGTGCCTGTATGTCATTCTATGTGTATCTGTGTCTCTGTGGGTCTCACTGTGTCTGTGTGTCTGTGAATCTGTGTCAGTGTGTATCTATGCATCTATGTCTGTCTGTGCGTGTGTGTGCGCACGTGTGTGCGTGTACCAGATGCCTCACACATGCAAGCTAGGGCTCTAGCGCTGTGCCACGTCCCTGCCCTCAGAAATAGCTTGGTAGTACCCTGGGGTAGCCTGGTGGTCCCCCTCTCCCCTCCCCTGCCTCCCCCTGTGTGCAAACAGAGCATGCCCAAGAAATCGGGCGGTGGAGGGTGCTGCAAGGCCCCCTCCTTCCCCACTTTTATTCTCCTTGTCGCAGACTTCCCTCCTCCAAGCTGGGGCGTCCAGGGTGGGTCGCACCGTCACAGA
The DNA here is from genome assembly GCF_029834395.1 of Sorex fumeus. Taxonomy (NCBI): domain Eukaryota; kingdom Metazoa; phylum Chordata; class Mammalia; order Eulipotyphla; family Soricidae; genus Sorex; species Sorex fumeus. The sequence continues at coordinate 413,903 of NW_026606150.1, forward strand.
GGGGGCGGCCAGAGCTGAGACAGCCTTTAATGAGGAGTCCGGGGCACCACCAGGCAGGCCCCACACCCCACACCCCTCGGTCCTCCGGCCCCTCCGACCCTCTAGTTCTAGCCGCAGAGCAGCTGGACGCCACGTCCTGGGAAGGTGCTGATGGAGCTAGCGGAGACTCAGGTCTCGTGGAATATTCCAGATGCTTCTATGTGGGGGCCCCATGAGAGTGGCCTCGGGGGCATCAGCCTCTGCTCACAGAACTGTCTCTGTTGGGGGTGCCCTTCCCAGTACCCTGTTTACTTGGGGGGCTCTTCCTCCTCCTCCTCCTTTTGTGTTACTGTTGCCAGACTGGCCAGGTCTGCAGGGGGTCCAGAAGCAGTGGGGGACAGTCTAGGAGGCTGGATGAAGCTGCTGAGGGTCTTTGAGGAGTTGGAGGCCTCCGAGGAAAGGGCCACGGCATCTGTAGGCATGGAGGTGGGCAGGGAGGGCGGCCCAGGCAGTGTCCATGCCGCAGAGGATGCAGCTGGGGGTTCTGTGGAAGGAAGGGCCGGTGGCTCAGGTGTCCCCGGAACAGTTGGAGGTAGAGTGGCGGCTCCCCGTGAAGGCTGAGGGGGCGACGAGGCCCCCTGCCCCCCTGACAATGTGCCCCCTGTCTCCCCGGGGGGGCTGGTGGCTGGGGTCTGCCCGTGAGACAAGTTCACCCTGAAGAGAAGGTGGAGGAGATGGGGCGTCGGTCTTGGAGGCAGCCCAGCTGGAGGATCTGAGCAAGAACTGCAGTTTTCAGGGGGCTTGGGGTCTCCGTGGGGGTTCCGGGTGCCTTTGCCAAACTCCACATCTTCCGGAGGGGTCAGCTCCGGCCTTTCTTCCAGAAGAAACAAGGCATCTAGGGGGGGAGGGGAGATGAGGGGTAGGGAGAGGTCCCTGAGAGCTCACATGCTGCGGTGGCCACCCCAGCTGCCTTCTGAGGGACCTCCCTGACAGGACAGAGGTGACCTGCTCCCTGTGGATGCTGTGACAGGCAGTGGCCACACCCTGGGAAGTGGGTGCTAGACGCACCAGTCAGTGCAGGGATAAGTCACAGCCTGGAACCAAAGGGAACCTCAGGCGTAGGTGACAGTCAGAGCAGCCGAGCCACTGGGTTAGGATATGACCGGGATGTCCCATGTGGCCGGAGACAAGAAAAGGCCAAGGGGAAGCATAAGTGGAAGCAGACAGACCCCCCCCCAAGGGCAAAAGAGCAGAATGAACAAGACAGGAGGAGAGCCGGAGCTGTGGCCCCATCCACAAGGATGTCCCCACCCCTAAAGACCCACAGGGTCCCATCAGAAACACTGTGATGGTCCAGGTTTAGAATCACCGCGGGGAGCTGGAGTGATAGCACAGAGGAAAGGGCATTTCCCTTGCATGCGGCCGACCCGAGTTCGATTCCCAGCATCCCATATGGTCCCCGGAGCACTGCCAGGAGTAATTCCTTAGTGCAGAGCCAGGAGTAACCCCTGGGAATCACCAGGTGTGACCCAAAAAGGAAAAAAAAAAGAATCACTGCGGGACTGGGGCAGATAGTCCATGGGTTAAGTTACAGACCTTGCAAGTGGCTGACGACCCCAGTTTGGTGCCTGGCATCACACAGTCCCCTGAACACCTCCTGGTGTGGCTCTGAAGGACTCTGAGCACAACCCAGGTGACCCAGGCCATCCTCAAACTACAGAGCCCAAGCAGTGTGGCTCCCGGAGACCTCAGCCCCCCGAATCATTCCAGGGCTCCTGAACCACCCCACCCCCAACCCCAGAAAAAATAATCACCACCAGACAAACAAGTTTGTGACATGTAGACTTTGTGAAATCAGAATGAATGGGAACTGTCTCAACAGAAGGGTTTGTGTATTGGGGGGCAGGGGAGGGGGTTGTTTCTGTTGTTGTTGTGTTTGGGCCACACCCAGTGATGATGTTCAGGGGTTACTCCTGGCTCTGAGTGAAGGAGGGAGGGAGCAAGGGAGAGAGAGAGAGAGAGAGAGAGAGAGAGAGAGAGATCGGCTAAAGGTCCACCAGTATGGCAGTGGGGAGCAGACCAGAGCACTGGGGGTGTTTGCAAACTGCAAAGTCCCACGTTTCAGAACGCTTCCTGGGTCCTGCCCATTGGGCCGGCATGGAAGGACACTCAGGGGGCAAAAAGACAAACAAGAAACTAATTTTCAGGCACCAAGAAGATAGCAACTCTGGGCTGGAAACGGGGCTGGCCCTGCCAATCAGCCATGTGACCCCAAGCACAGTAATTAATTCCCCTCGCTCTGCCTCGGTTTCCTCACCTGGAAAACAGTGGGGTAGAGGGAGGAGCTAGGGTCATCAACAGTTCTGGTCTCAAAGAGTTATGGTGCAAGCTGAGAGCCTGCCTCATGAGCAAAGGGGAGAAGGCAGCCGGACTAGAGAAGGGATCACTAAGACAATGATGGTTGGAGGGATCGTTCGGGATGGGAGATGTGTGCAGAAAGTAGATAAAGGACCAAACATGATAACCTCTCAGTGCCTGTATTGCAAACTGTGATGCCCAAAACTAGGGAAAGAGTATGGGGAATATTGTCTGTCATGGACGCAGGGGGAGGGTAGGAAAGGGGGGGTTACACCAGGGATATTGGTGGTGGGGAATGTGCACTGGTGGAGGGATGGGTGTTTGATCGTTGTGTGATTGTAACCCAAACATGAAAGCTTGGAACTATCTCATGGTGATTCAATAAATTTTTTTTTTTTAAAGAGTTATGGTGCAAAGGAAAATGAAGGAAAGCATTGAGGAGGATCGGGAGATGGCGCACAGGCCAAGGCACCCACCGGGCAAGCACTGAGGTTGCGAGTTTGAATCTTGGCACCTCCCCCATGCACTGAGATGATCCCAATGCCACAACAAAGCCTGCCTGCTGAGAAAACAGGGGCGCAAACACACGAAGGTAAGGAGAGCACTTCCCAGGGGGCGCAACCTCAAGGATTCAAACACCACAGTACGGGGAAGCAGCAGGGAGAGCAACGTGCTCTGACCTGGAAGAAATGCTCATCTGCACGGGAGAAGAACAACGAGCTCTGACCCAGGAGTGTCTTGACCCAGAAGAACTGCGCAGCCACATGGAAGAGGAACACCGTGCTCTGACCCGGAAGGAGTGCTTATCCATACGGAAGATGAACAATCCCAGAGTGCTCAACCATACTGGAAATAAACAACGTGCCCTGACCCGAAGGGAGTGCTTATCCATAGCTATGAACAATGTGCCCTGACCCGGAAGGGATGCCTTGACCCAGAAGGAGTGCTTACCCACACCAGCAATGACCAATGTGCCCTGACCCGGAAGGAGTGCCTTGAACCGGAAGGAGCGCTCAGCAATGAACAATGTGCCCTGACCCGGAAGAAGTGCCTTGACCCGGAAGGAGTGCTTACCCACACCAGCAATGAACAATGTGCCCTGACCCGGAAGGGATGCCTTGACCCAGAAGGAGTGCTTACCCACACCAGCAATGACCAATGTGCCCTGACCCGGAAGGAGTGCCTTGAAGCGGAAGGAGCGCTCAGCAATGAACAATGTGCCCTGACCCGGAAGAAGTGCCTTGACCCGGAAGGAGTGCTTACCCACACCAGCAATGAACAATGTGTCCTGACCCGGAAGGAGTGCCTTGAACCGGAAGGAGTGCCTACCCACACCAGCAATGAACAATGTGTCCTGACCCGGAAGGAGTGCCTTGACCCAGAAGGAGTGCTTACCCACACCAGCAATGAACAATGTGCCCTGACCCGGAAGGGATGCCTTGACCCAGGAGTGCTTACCCACACCAGCAATGAACAATGTGCCCTGACCCGGAAGGAGTGCCTTGACCCGGAAGGAGTGCCTACCCACACCAGCAATGAACAATGTGCCCTGACCCGGAAGGAGTGCCTTGACCCGGAAGGAGTGCTTACCCACACCAGCAATGAACAATGTGCCCTGACCCAGGAGTGCCTTGATTCGGAAGTAGTGCTTATCCACACTAGCAGTGTACAATGCATCCTGACCCGGAAGGAGTGCCTTGACCCAGAAGGAGTGCTTATCCACACCACCGATGAACAACGTGCCTTGACCCGGAAGAAGTGCCCATCTGTACTGGAAATGAACAGACGATTCCACTCTGAAACCTGGACTTTAGAAAAAGGAGGCGGAGGGGCTGCAGCCATAGTATAGCAGGGACTGTGCTCGCCTTGCAGCTGACCCGGGTTCAAGCCCCGGCATCCCATAGGGTCCCCTGAGCCCCGCCAGGAGTAATTCCTGAGTTGGAGTAACCCCTGAGCATCACTGAGTGTGGCCCCCTCTACACTTTCCCCCAAAAAAAGCAAAGGAAGAAGAGGCGCTCAAGGAGAACAAAGGAAAGCCCGGGATGGATAGACCTGTATGCCGTGGGGCTGCGAGTGTGGCCTCTGCAGGTTCTCCATCTCGGGGAGACAAAGCGGGGACCTCCCCAGCCCCAGGGCCCGCCTACCTGGGCAGGAGGAGCAGCAGTCTCCAGCAGCCGCGGCGGGGTCGGAGCAGGCCCGCAGGCACGGGACCCTCTCACAGCTCACCTCTCCCAGCTGGGGAAGCAGAAGGACATTCGTGAGGCCGCCCCGAGCACCCAGCCTGCAGGAACTGCACCTTCGAGGGCAGGAGCCGGGGCAGCAGGACCTGTGGCCACGATGCCCCAGTGTCCCGGGCAGCACCAGCAGCCCCCGGCCCCTCTGCGGTTCTCCCGGCACAGGGACGGCCACGCGCTCTGGCTAAGGGGCGCTGAGTGTGCATGGGGACACGGGTGCAGCCCACCTGGCACGTGCACTGTGTGCAGGGCTCCTCGTCCGACGAGAACACCTGCCCGTTGACCACCTTCCGTCCCTCGTAGTTGCAGTCTGCGGGGAAGGGGGGGAGGGGCAGGAACAGGAACCGTGAGCGCCAACGCCGAAACAGAATCGTTGGGCGGGGTGGGGGCAGTGAGGGTCTCAAACTCACCTTGGCACACGGGGCAGCACGCGCCATCCGGGTGGAATGGGTATGTGCAAGCGATGGGACAGTCCACGGGCGAGCAGGCCACGGAGCCCAGCTGCGGGCCACAGAGAACCCTAAGCGAGGGAGGCCTTTTGATCTGCCTCGGGGAGGCCAGGTCACCTCGCAGCACCCAGGGGCACCCAGGTCAAGGGCAAGGAGGGAGGCCTGGAGTGGAAAAATGAGTGTCTGCCCACTAAGACACAAGCCCTGCAGGGCCCACTTTTGTCCCTGGAGCTCATGGATCCATGAGGAACAAATCCACAAACCCCACAGGAAAGGGGAACTCCCTCCCCCAAAGTCAAAGCATCCTGAGGCTCAGGGTTCTCAGAGGCCAGAAAACCCCCACCTGAGGGCCTCCTCTCTGCCTTGCCTGGCCCCCGCGCCTGCACCCCACAAGGTGGTCTGGGGCGAGAGACATTTCCAGCCAGAAAGCACCAGACCTTGGTTCCAGCTTCCAGATGCCTCTTGCGGCCCCTTGGTAGGTCTCGGAGGCCGGGAGCTCAGACCCCAACGGCAAGGGATGCTGACTTAGGGCATCGGGGAGCTGGTTCCAGGCTCCCAAGCTGAGAATACTGGCCCACTGGCCCATTTTCTCACTGAGCACAAGAGACAGAGCCTAATCCAAGGAACCCTTGTGTGGCTTCGCTGAACTCTGATGCCCGGGAACAAGTTCTGGGCTGGGTTCTGTCCCCTCTGCCATGCTGGCCATGATTTTCTACTGAGCACAGCCTCACTGGTCATGCAAACAGAATCAAGGACTTGTGCTGTGGAGTTAACAATAATTCTCCAGAGGCTGGAGAGATAATAATACAGGTAAGGCGCTTGCCTTGCATATAACTGAACCAGGCTCAGTCCCCAGATCCACATAAAGTACCCCAAGCACCGCCAGGAGTCACCCGTGAGCTCAGAGGCTAGAGTAAGCCCTAAGCACAGCAAGATGTGCCCCCCCCCAAAATTTTTGTTTGTTTGGGGGCCACACCTGGCGATGCTCAGGGGTTACTCCTGGCTCAGCACTAAGGAATTACTTCTGGCAGTACTCAGGGAACTATATGGGATGCCAGGAATCAAACCCGCGTTGGCCCGATCTAGTTATTCATTGATTACAAGTTAATAGGAAAAAAAAAAAAAGCAAGTGAAAATGCACCAGGTGTGAATCCAAGGCAAACTCCAGAAACCATTACATGTACAGATAAGTTAAGAAGGAGGAAAAAAAAAGTGAAAATAACAGCAAGTGTGAGTTCAAGGCAAGCTCCTTACGCCACTAACCCTTGACTCAGAAAAGCTCCAAATTGGTATTTTCTCTTCTTTCTTGTGGTTTGAACTTCCATATCAAGTTAAGAAGCAGAGTAGAGGACTGCATTACTTGTAGATTTCTGTCAAGTTTATATTTTTGGAAACTCAGAAGAAAAGGAGAGAATTTATATATCCTGCTATTTATCATAGGGGAGCTCTTTTGTGTATTAAAAAACCCATGTAAGTGATCTAGGAAGTGCACCTTATTCTAGTTCTCAGAATTTAATACCATCAAGCTTGCTTAAACTTTAAAACAAAAAACCTGGGTTGGGGGGCTGGAGAGATAGCACAGCGGGTAAGGCGTTTGCCTTGCACGCGGCCGACCCGGGTTCAATTCCCAGCATCCCATATGGTCCCCTGAGCACCGCAAGGAGTAACTCCTGAGTGCAGAGCCAGGAGTAACCCCTGTGCGTTGCTGGGTGTGAGCCAAAAAGCAAAAAATAAATAAATAAATAAATAAATAAAAATAAAGAGACAGTTACTGTTCACTGTGGTTAAAAAAAAAAACACACACACACACAAACCTGGGTTGGCCTGGGCAAGGCTAGCGCCCTTCCCACTGTGCTATCGTTTTAGTCCCAACAACAACGAATAATAATAACAGCAGCAACAATAATTCTCTAGGGGCAGTGGTTAAGTCCTGGGTTGGAGCCCAACACCTCAGGAGCCCCTTCAAGCACCACTGGGAGCACTGTCAAGCGTGGCCCAAAACACAAACCAACAAAATTCTCTGGCCCTGGTAAAGGTCCCCCCTGGCCTGGTTGGGGGGAGCCCAGAGCGATCTTCCCAGAGACGGATCCTGCAGGGGTCCTGCACAACAGGCCTGGGGCAGGGAGGGGGGGTGAGGGAGTTCATACCAGGCAGATGCAGCTCAGACACGGGTCCAGCGCCGACGGGAAGGTCTCGTTGTTGTAGAAGACCCTGCCCATGTAGGTGCAGCCTGCTAGTGGGAGCACGCGGTGAGTGCCCGCCCATGACCCTCTCAATACAGACGAGGCTGGGTAGGTCAGCCAGCACCCGCCACCCAGCCAGTCACCCCAAGGGGAGTGGGGAAGGGAGAGTGCATGCACGCAGGAGGGGCACCCCCTACACCCCAACTAGATTCAGCAGAGAGATCACGGTCTCTTCTCTCAGGGACACCCCGCCAGGAGGGGTTCGAGGCCTTCCCTCACCAGCAGGCCATTCTGCTAGCAAGCTTCTGCTCTCCTTCGCTAAGGACCTTCCTGCACCCTGACACTTTGCTCCCCAAAGCCTGTAGTGCTGAGCTGGGCAGCACTCCCCCGCCTCCCCACCCGGGGCATTCACTGCATCAGGCCATGGGGACAGAGCTGCGGGGTGGGGGGTGGGGGAAGAAAGAGGAAGAAGAAGGCGGGATCTGATCCAAGAAAACAGAAGGTGGGGGGCCGGATCGATGGTACAGTGGGGAGGGCATTTGCCTTGCACATGGGTTCAATCCTCGGCATACCATATGATTCCTCCGAGCACCACCAGGAGTGATTCCTGAGTGCAGAGACAGGAGGAACCCCTGAGCATCGCCAGGTGTGACCCAAAAAAGCCAAAACAAAAAAGAAAAGAAAACAGAAGGTGGATCCATACCAGCAGAGCTGTAGCTCTGAGCTAGATGCATCAGCCCCAGAAGGAAGAAGCTGCTGAAAGAACAATCTGGACACGGACCCGCCCTTTGGCTCTTGTCTACCTCTTCCTGTACTTTCTAAACGTCCTGCATGACCCTGAGGTCATGCAGCACTAGCAGCAGACCTGGCATTGGGTCGGGGCTCGGCTTGAATGAGAGCACACTCGGCTAAGGGGGAGACCCCCCAAGCACCCCTAGGTTTGGCTCTGCAACAATCAGTGAGCAAATCGCCCAGTTTCTTTGCCACTGGCCCCGCTGGCCCTTGGCTATCCACACGGTAAGCTCTCCCTGTCCAGTGCCCAGACCACGGCCTGCTGCATCCATCTCTGAGCCTCAGTGTCCTTCTCTGAGTATCTCCTGAGATGGAGCCTATGCGGGGAGCCCTGCAAGGTGAACCCGGAGACGAGGGGTATGGGGTGCCCAGGCAGGGAACTACCTGCGGAACAGTCGGGGCAGCACTGCCCAGGGATCCGGATGGGGTGCGGGCAGGAGTCCAGGCACTCTGTTCTCTTACAGCTCACGGAGCCATCTGCCTGAAGAAAGGAGAAGCTTCGCCCCACCAGCCCCCCGCAAATGAGGGCCTGGGACTGGCCAGCGCTGGCCCGGAGGACATCGGCCACTGGGAAGAGGGGGTGTCAGCCTTCCAAGGAATCTTCCCACAACAAGGGGGGTTGCATAACCAGCCATGGGGTGCCTGCTTCCCCCTGCCCCCCGAGAATGCATCTTCATCCCTTCCAAATTCTCCTCTCTGTTTCCCTGGGCAACCAGCCCGCCGTGACTCCCTGGAGCAGGGAATGTATCTCCCAAGGCTCCTGCCCAAGATTTTGGGTGCTCCTGTGTGGCTAATCAGAGCACCCTGGAGCTCTGTACCCCAACACCATCCCTGCCCCCGTTCTGACTCCGTAGAGAAGGGGATCACTACTGCTAACTAATGGGTACGTGCGTCCCGGGCCGTGAAAATGCAGGTTTGGAGCCCAATGGGGGAGCAGCCACAGCAGGGCTAGTGTGGGGAACCTTTTAAGAACTAAAGCTCAAAACTCTAGTAAAGAAATGAAATAGGGGGGCTGAATAGCACAGCGGGTAGGGCATTTGCCTTGCACGCGGCCGACCCAGGTTCGATTCCCAGCATCCCATATGGTCCCCTGAGCACTACCAGGAGTTATTCCTGAGTGTAGAGCCAGGAGTAAACCCTGTGCACTGCTGGGTGTGACCCCCCCCCCAAAAAAAAATGAAACAGTGGCCGGAGCAATAGTACAGCAGGTAGGGCGTTTGACTTACACACAGCCTACCGGAGTTCAGTCTCTGGCATCCCATATGGTCCCCCATGCAACGCATTGCTGGGTGTGACCCTCCAAAAAATGAAATAAGGGGCCAGAGCAGCGATGGTACAGCAGGGAAGGCATCTGACTGTATAGAGAGGGGGACCACTAAGACTTGCATGCAGTCGATCTGGGTTTGATCCCTAGCACCCTCATATGGTCCCCTGAGCATCGCCAGGAATAATTCCTGAATGCAAAGCCAGGAGTAACCCCTGAGCATCGCCAGGTGTGAGCCCACCTCAAAAAAAATGTTTAATGAAATAAAATGAAGCACTAAACTCTAGTGAGCCCCAAACTTCTTGTTTTTTTTGGTCTTTTGGATCACTTACAGCAATGCTCAGGGGTTACTCCTGGCTCGGCACTCAGGAATCACTCCTGGTGTTGCTCTGGGGACCATATGGGATGCCGGGGATCAAATCCGGATCAGCTGCGTGCAAGGCAAACAGCCTTCCTGCTGTGTATCACTCCAGTCCCAAATCCCGAACTTTTGCACAGCCCATGAGCACCGGAATGGTCCGCAGCATCCTTGGACCTAGGGCCGTTTCCCTCTGTCCCATCTGCACACAAGCCTGCTTGCTCCAGGGGCGAGGTCATCGGACTAGGGGGTCACCACGGTCTCGAGACTGGGGTTTGGTCAGGAACCTTTGTGGTCCCAAAAGCAGACGGAAGGACAGAGCCCCGAGCTGTCCCTTGCCCCCCTGACCACCCCAGCTCCTGACCCCATCTCCTGACCCCCAGCGCTGTACCCCCCTCGGGTCTGCACCCCCACACCAAGCCCCGCAGTCCCTGGGCCTGGACCACTGTCGAGAGTCAAATACGCCCTTTCTGTGACTGTGGGGCCCAGAGGTGGGGAGTGAGGCCAGTGGGCCTGAGGGGGCGCAGGGCGAGGGGCAGCAGGCAGGGGCCCCGGGAGGGCAGGGGCGGCCGGAAAGCAGCTGAAGGCGCGCAGGTTGTCATTCACCTGGCAGATGCATAACTCACAGGGGTCACCCGGAGACCAGATCTGTCCCACCGGAAACTCCACCCCGTTGTCATCGAGAGAGCAGCCTGGGGACAGGGAGGAGGAGGACCCTGAGCACGCCAGACCTCAGGCTGAGAGATGCCCGTAACACTCGCCAACATACTCACACCCCAAAACACACACACACCCTGGGACACACTGCCACACTGAATACACATGGACACACACAGACCACTCACAACCACATACACACAGACCACTCACAACCCCAAACACAGACCACTCACAACCCCACACAAACCACTCACAACCACACACACAGACCACTCACAACCACACAGAGACCACTCACAACCACACACACAGACCACTCACAAGCACACACACAGATCACTCACAACCACACACAGACCACTCACAAGCACATACACAGACCACTCACAACCACACACAGACCACTCACAATCACACACACAGACCACTCACAAGCACACACACAGATCACTCACAACCACACACAGACCACTCACAACCACACACAGACCACTCACAACCACACACAGACCACTCACAATCACACACACACAGACCACTCACAAGCACACACACCGATCACTCACAGCCACACACAGACCACTCACAAGCACATACACAGACCACTCACACCACACACAGACCATTCACAACCACACACAGACCACTCACAACCACACACAGACCACTCACAATCACACACACAGACCACTCACAAACACACACACAGATCACTAACAACCACACACAGACCACTCAGAACCACACACAGACCACTCACAATCACACACACACAGACCACTCACAAGCACACACACCGATCACTCACAGCCACACACAGACCACTCACAAGCACATACACAGACCACTCACACCACACACAGACCACTCACAACCACACACAGACCACTTACAACCACACACAGACCACTCATAACTACACAAGCACAGACCACTCACAATCACACACACAGACCACTTATAACCACACACAGACCACATACAAAGACCACTCTCAACTACACACACAGACCACTCACAACCACACATAGACCACACACACACAGACCACTCACAACCACACACAGACTACTCTCAACCACACACACAGACCACTCACAACCACACATAGACCACACACACAGACCACTCATAAGCACAGAGGCACAGACACACACACACATACAGGTCACTCACTTTTGTTTATATTTTATTGGTTTTGGTGGTGCTCAGGGCTTACCCCTGGCTCTGTGCTCAGGGATGATAGCAGACCTGGGGAGCCAGGTGGGGTTCCAGCAGGCAGAGTAAGCACCATGACCACTGTAAAGACCACTCACTTTGGGGCTGGAGAGATAGCACAGCAGGTAAGGCGTTTGCCTTGCACGCGGCAGACCCGGGTTCGATTCCCAGCATCCCATATGGTCCCCTGAGCACCGCCAGGAGTAACTCCTGAGTGCAAAGCCAGGAGTGCATCACCAGGTGTGACCCAAAAAGCAAACAAACAAACAAAAAAAGACCACTCACTTTTAACACACATACACACACATACACACACCTGTCCCGAGCCCTGCACAGCAGCCTCACCTGTCATGGGCGAGGGTTCCCGGCACGAGAAGCAGCACTGACCCGGGCCCAGCCTCCAGTCCTCGCGGGGACAGTCCAGCTCTGGGCAGGGCGTGAAGGAACACTCCACCTCCCCCTTCTGAAGAGAGCGGGGGGCCAGGCCAGTGAGGGTGGCGACAGGCTGCGCTGACACCCTCCTCACAGGGACAAGGGCCCAGAAGAGGAGAGGGAGGAAGGGGTGAGGGGGGAAGAGGGGGAGGGAGGAAGTTGGGTGAGGGCCCAGGGGATGAGGGGAGGTCGGGGTCAGCCGGCTGCAGCCAAAGAACGTCCCCCCTCACCATCTGACCATCTGTGTCTCCTGGACCCCGGGGTGCCCAGGCCAGGCCTCCTTTGTGATCCCACCCCGTGGGAAACTGAGGCAGCAATCTCATTAAGGGGAGCTCAGCTCCCTGCGCCCACCCCCACTCACTCAGGAGCAGCCTGAGCCCCCCTCCCCCCTTGACCCCCCTCCACAAGCTCTCAGCCCACTTCCCAGAGCCCACCTTGGCATGTCCCTCCACTGGGACTGTCTGCACCGTCCCCCCCCCATCTGTCCCCACCTGCCAGGGGGGCCTGGCGCCTTGCACACACAGCACAGGTCAGAGGAGGAGCTTTGGGGAAACTCGGGGGGCAGGGGGTTCCTGGGCGAAGGCAGGGCGGGATCCCCGGGGTCCTACCTGGCACACACAAGACGTGCACTCGTCCCCTGCCCCGGTGAACACGGCACCATCTGCGTACCACTGGCCCTGGAAATGGCAGCGCACTGGGGGGAGACGGAGAAGGCATCGGTGGGGGCCCCATGGGAGGGGGTCGGGCAGGGAGGAAGGGAAGGGGCTGCTGTGCCCCCTAAGTGCGGGCGCAGGGCCAGGTCACCTCCAGAAGGTCATGCAGGTTGCCTGGGTTCTACCCTGGGGACATAAAGAGACACTTAAGCTCCTTTTTTTTTTTTTTGCTTTTTGGGTCACACCTGGCAATGCACAGGGGTTACTCCTGGCTCTGCACTCAGGAATTACTCCTGGTGGTGCTCAGGGATGCTGGGAATCGAACCAGGGTCGGCCACGTGCAAAGCAAATGCCCTACCCGCTGTGCTATCACTCCAGCCCCTTTTTTTCTGCTTTTTGGGTCACACTCAGAAGCTCAGGGGTTACTCCTGACTCTGCATTCAGGAATCACTCCTCGAGGTGCTCAGGGGACCAAATGGGATGCTGCAGATTGAACCCGGGTCGGCTGCATGCAAGGCAATCCCCCTCCCTGATATTCTATTGCTCCCTTAAGCTCTCAACCTCAGTTTTCCTCTCTGTGCAATGGGGCTCAAGAAAGCTCCTCTCTCCTCAGGACTATAATACCTATTAAACACTTTTAATAAAAATTAGCCACACTTCAGAGCTCAAAAATCTCTGTCAGGGGCTGGAGCGATAGCACAGCGGGGAGGGCGTTTGCCTTGCATGCGGCTAGCCGACCCAGGTTCGATTCACAGCATCCCATATGGTCCCCTGAGCGCCGCCAGGAGTAATTCCTGAGTGCATGAGCCTGGAGTAACCCCTGTGCAATGCTGGGTATGACCCAACAAGGAAAAAAAAAACTCTGTCATCAGGGATAGAGGGATAGTTCTAAGGGCTGAGCACATGCTTTGCATGCCAAAATCTCATGGCGCCCTCAGCATTCCCGGAAAGGACACCCCCAAGTACAGAGACGGAACCCCTCATTCCCCCCCCCGGACTGCCCCAAGAACACAGGCTGGAACCCAGCAGACGATTCTAAATGCTGCTCCTTCATCCACTGCTTCATTTCTCTGAGCAAGCACTTGAACTCTCTGGACCTCAGTTTTCTCATCTGTAAATGGGATGATGGCTGGGGCTCCCTCGGAGCTGTGCCGTGGGGACACGGTGAGACAAATATGTGCCCCAAACTGTCACACAGTGTGGCAGGAATGTTCCAGATGGGAATGAGGAGGTTCCAGGAAAGAGAAGCCCACCTTGATTGAGGGGGAGATCCCCACCAAGCACACAGCCATAGCGGGGGGCTGGGGGTGGGTGGCTCACAGCCCCGTTCCGGTGAGGGTCGGGTGTTGGGGACACTCGGGAGGGACTCATTCATGCAGACCCTTGAAACGGGGTTTCAGGAGCCAAAGCCAATCTCCTTCCTCCCTCTCTGCTCCAGAACATTCTCCAGAGACACCCCGACAAGTGCAGGCCTCCCGCCACCCCTCAGGCCCCCCACTGACCTGGAGCACAGGGACAGCATTCTGACGGCGAGGAGGGCCGGCAGGGGCCCGGAGGACACTCCGGGGAGATGCAGGACACGTTTCCCGCCTGGGAAGGCAGAGGCAGGGGCGGGGGTGGGGAGCCGGTTCCAGGCTCTGCTCCACACCCCCCTGCCCGAGAACGGCCCATTTCTCTTGGGACCCCCAACCTGCACTTTCCAGTCCTAAAGGGATGCTGAGACCTCTCACGCCGCACCCCTCCCACCCCCCACCCCATGTCCCAAGGACAGTCTGCAGGGGAACCTTCTTGGTGTTTATGGGGGTATGGTTAAGAACACCCTCATGGGGGGCTGGAGCAATAGCACGGCGGGTAGGGCGTTTGCCTTGCATGCAGCCGACCCGAGTTCGATTCCCAGCATCCCATATGGTCCCCCAAGCACTGCCAGGGGTAATTCCTGAGTGCAGAGCCAAGAGAAACCCCTGAGCATCGCAGGGTGTGACCCAAAAAGCAAAATAATAATAATAATAATAATAATAACACCCCCATTCTAAGGCAAGGGGCAGAGAGGAGAGCAGATTGCTTTCCGGGGTCACCTTCTTTCACATGAATGATCTGGAAGGAAGCTATCTCCTTCCCAAATGGAAAACCCTATATGAGGGGAGCAAATTATTTGCCTGCAGAGAGAAAACCAAGTTCCCTGGGGGCTGAGGCTGGGGTTTCCTTTTTTTTTTTTTTTGGCTTTTTTTGGGGGGTCACACCCAGCGATGCTCAGGGGTCACTCCTGGCTCTGCACTCAGCAATCTCTCCTGGCGGTGCTCAGGGGACCCTATGGGATGCTGGGAGTAGAACCTAGGTCAGCCGCGTGCAAGGCAAATGCCCTACCTGCTGTACTATCGCTCCAGTCCATGGAGGCTGGAGTTTCAAGGGTGGCTGTGCCACTCCTTTGAAGAACCCACCACTCCTTTGAGGATTCTGGTTGCCCAGGGTTTATTTCTGCTCTGCAGACGCCGTCTCCAACCCCACAGAATGAGAGGTTCCCTATCCCCAGCCCCACCCCACACTCTGAGATGCTCCCCTTTCCCTGCTCCTGCACCCCAAAGGGGAAGAAGAGCCCCAGGAGGCTGGGGTGGAGGGGAGGTCCCGGAGGGATGCTCACCAGGCAGACACACAGCGTGCAGTTCTCATTGGGAGGGGAGAACACTTCCCCCTCGGCCCGGAGGACGCCACTGTGTAGACAGCCTGGGAGAGACAGACAGACAGACAGATAGACAGGAACAGAGGTATCACCAAAGGGGGAGCTTGGTGTGACTCTCCAGGCATCGTGTCTCTGGAACTTTCTTTCATCACTGGATGCCCCACCCGTGGGAATACAGAGGGATGCACAGTGGTGGGGTCCCAGGACCCCTGGGGAGCCGCCACACTGGTGGCTTCCAACCAGTCTCAGAAACCGCCTGGTGCCGAAATCACAGCGTCTAATCCTGCCAGGTGCTGCGCACAAACCAGGCCGCCCCCAGCGGGAGTCTGCGTGGCCTGGGACAGGTCACCTCACCTCTCGGGACTCTGCAGGAGATGTGGAGAAAACCCGTAACTCCTCAGAAGGAGGACAGGGTCCAGGAAGCAGCAGGGTGGCCGTTAGGAAGATCGCCCAGGGAATGGGGAGAGACCGCGGGTTCAGGCCCCGGTACCTCCTGTCCCCGGAGCACCTCAGGAGGGGCACTCCAGCACTGAGCTAGAAGTGACCCACCCCCAGTACCCTCCCACACACATCCCCAAAAGGAAAGAAAATCACTGCAGGAGCAGGGAGAGTCCAAAGATCTGGGGCACCAGCCTGGCAAGCACAAGGCTTCAAGGGCCACCAGTGGCACCCTGAGCACTGTTGGGTGGAGTCCTGGTCATCCCCAGGACTGCTGGGCACAAGCAGCACCATATGGGCAAGAGCGCTGGACCGTCCAGTCCGCAAAGCCAGGCTAAGCATTGCCAGGAAAGGCCCCGGTGCTCTCTGAGCAAGTACTCAGGAACATTCCCAAGTGCTTTGGTGTCATGGTTGACATTGTTTCGGGGGTTCCACACGTGGTCAGGAGGCCCGAAGCCCCATTTGTGATATTTCTAACAACCAGGTCAGTGGTTGGATGCAAACCCCCAAGGAGGCGATGCTGCTCTGGGACCCTGCGTGCAGGGGTTCCCCAACTCTCCCTGCAGGGCTAGGATAGCACCCCATGGACCAAGAGATGCTGCGGATCAAATCCAGGCTGGGCACAGGCTAGGGACACAGCCCGCCTGTTGATCATCTCCTGGCCCTCTAGGAAAGTTTTTGTTTGTTTGTCTGGGGGGCACATCCAGCAGGTCTCAGGGCTTACTCCTGGCTCTGAGCTCAGGAATTCCTCCTGGCAGGTTCGAGGGACCATTTGGGATGTCAGGGATTGAACCTGGTCAGTCACATGACCAGGTAAGGTAAATACCCTACCCACTCACTGGACTATTGCTCCAGCCCCAAGGAAAGGTTTTTTCCACCTGGGGCTGCTGGCACCCAGGAGTCACATTTTACCAATTTATCTGCAAGGCCCCAAGGATTAGCTGTGTCCCTGTGTCTCTTGGGGTCAGCCAGGAAGCTACGGAGCTATTAAAGTTATTAATAGCTATTAACTGTTCCCCCAGGGGAACCAGTTACCCCACTCCTCTGCCTGAGCAGGAGAACAAGAGATGACCTAGAAACGTGGGCACTCGGCACCCCCCTCCAGCTTTTGAGCGAGAAAGTGCTTTAAGAGGACCCTCAGAGAACCAAAACGCAGACTGATGAAAGAGCTCAAAATGCTGCGTAAATCTCCATGCAAGGCTGAATCATCAGGGGCACATCAGAGGTGGGGTGGGTGGGCCCAGTGCCCGCCCAAACAGAAATCCTGGGAGCTGCTTGCTCCCACAATCCAAAATTGCTGCTCTGTCCCCAGTCAGACTCCACCATCTTGAGACAAACCTTCACTGAGATATTAATCTGCTGAAAATGCAGGTATGCAGGTTTTGTGACTGAAATCTCCAGGCTTTCTCGAAGCTGGAATGGGTTACCTCCCCCCCACTTCCCTGTACTTCTGGAAGCCCTGTGAGTCAGGTCCACACCGCAAAGCTGTCATTCAGTTACAAAAATCTATTTGAGGAGCTAGAGCAATAGCACAGCAGGTAGGGCATTTGCCTTGCACGCAGCTGACCTGGGTTCGATTCCCAGCATCCCATATGGTCCCCTGAGCACCGCTAGGAGTAATTCCTGAGTGCAGAGCCAGGAGTAACCCCTGTGCATCACCAAGTGTGACCCAAAAAAAAAAAGCAAAAACAACAACAAAACAAAACAAATCTATTTCAGCTGTTCCTTCCCGATAAAAATACTGAACACCCTGAACAAACTCAATGACCGCTTAGTACCTGTATTGCAAACCATAATGCTCAGACGGGGGGGTGGGGGGGCAGAGAAAAGTGCCTACCTGAGGGGAGCTTGTGGAGTGGGGGAATGGGGTGGAGGTGGGAGGGAAACTGGGGACACTGGTGGTAGGAAATGTGCACTGGTGGAGGGATGGATGTTGGAACATTCTATAACTGAAACCCAATTATGAACAGCTTTGTAACGGTCTATATCACAGTGATTCGATTTTTTAAAAATTAGAATAAAAAAAAGTGCAGAATGAGAATGAGGAACTCTGCTGAAGGAGCTGTTGAGAGGTGGGTCCTTATCTTCACAGCAAAGCCAATGAAAAGCTGTAGGCAGAGAACGGAAGGAAAAGGGAGGAGCAGAATTTGCCAGCCCCCGGCAGTAGGAGGGGAGGGAGGCCCGGGAAGGGGACTGCAGGGTGCTCCGAGGGAACTCATGGAACAGATGGAGCGAGTGAATCCAGTTCCCAAAGGATCTCCCACAACAAAACGCCCCCCTTGAAAGACATCACCCTAGAGACCAGAGGATCCTCAAAGGGCCAGAGCGTAGGCTTTGCATGCAGGAGACCCAGGTTCGATCCCCAGCACCTCATGGTCCCCCAAACACAGCAGAGAACAACCCCTGAGGACCAAGTCAGGAGTAGCTCCCAATCACTGTGAGGGAAAAACAGAAGCCAACCAAAACACACACACACACACACACACACACACACACACACACACAAGGGGCCTAGGCGTTACAACAGGTAAGGCGCTTGCCTTGCACAAGACTGACCCAGTTCAATCCCCAGAACCACATACAGTCCCCCAAGTCCCTCCAGGAATGATCCCTGAGCAGTACCAGAAATATTCTGGAGCACAGAGCCAGGAGTAAACCTTGAGCACTGCCAGTGTTGTCCAAATAACAACAAAAGAGGTGGCCAGTGAGACAGCACAGAAGCTAGGGCATCTGCCTTGCACGTGGCGGACCCAGGTTCGATCCCCAGCATCCCATATGGGCCCCTGAGCACTGCCAGGAAAAATTCTTGCGTGCAAAGCCAGAAGTTGGGTGGAGTGCAAGACTCCTGTGAGCAGACTGTCAGCTTCAGAAGGGCCAACGGTGATGAGGAAGGGGCAGGGCCACCCGGCCTCTTGCTGACCAGTGCCTACCTGCACAGGACGGACAGCAGCTCCCATTTCCGGGGGGAACAGGGTGGGAACACGCAACGTCACAGATCACCCTGTCACAGGTCACCTCCCCATCCTGCAAGCAGAAGCAGGAGTTCCGGCCAGCCCAAGGCCAAGACGCCAGGCCAGGCCACCCCGGGCCCTGACACCTACCTCGCAGCAGCACTGCCAACACCCCGGCTGCGTCCAGCGGCTCCCAGACGCATACTCGGCCCCCAGGTGCCAGCAGGCAGAGGGCTTCGGGGCCGGCGGTGTGGCCGCAGGCCCCCTGGGCAGGGATGGGGCCACAACCACCTTCTCCGAGAGTACCGAGGGAGGCGTGAGAGTGGACGAGGAGGCCGTGGGAGTGGACGGCAGCTGGTCAGGGGCAGCAGGTGAGGATGCAGCTGGGGCGGGTGTGGGCGATGGCAGGTGGGTGGTGCCGACTCCAGCTGGAGGCCCAGGGGCCCCTGAAGGCGGGCTGTGTCCGGGAGAGAGGGGGGGCCGGCCGGCCTCAGGGAGCAGCAGCATCGGGGGTGGGCGTCCCAGGGGCTGCAGGATGGCCGAGGGTGCCAGCACGGCCTGGGGGAAGGCTGAAAGGAAAGCAGGGGAGAGACTGAGGGCTCAGATTTCTCTGCGCCCCAACAGCAAACAGCTGCTGATGCCCTCTCCCTTCTCCGAGGACGAGGACGCCAAGTTCTCCTGAGCCAGGCAGACCTCCTCCCCTCCACGGCTCCGTCCTGATCAAAGGAGAGGGAGGTCCCTGCTCCCTGGGAAGGGGTGAGAAGGGTCAGGATGGGGAATCAGCCCGGGATCCTCTCCAGCTCCACAGCAAGTGATGGCACACACTCACACAGGCACTCAAACACTCACATGCCCATGCATCCTTCCATAAATACATACACATACTCACACACACGCAGTACCACACTCACATTCTCACACGCACTGGCATGCATAGCCATGCAGTACCAGTCACTCATACACACTCACATATTCACACATATACACACACGACCACATACACACAAACTATCACAGACACCTTCGCACACACTACAAAGCCACACCCACGCACTCACACTCTAGCGCATACACACATTCACATGCTCACACACCCCCACACGGACACACACACACACACAAACTCCCACATACATTCACTCACACACAGACACACACACACTACCGCATACACTCACATTCACACACTCACACACTCTTACAGCAGGAAAACTCACCGTGGACAAGCTGAACACCTTCAGTGTTTCACAGGACATTCCCCATGCTCACAGGCTCAGGGACAGAGCACGACAGGCAGTCAGAGCCCCTGGGAACCCAGGTTACCAAGGGGCCCAGGTCTCCTAATACGCCATTATTTGCTTTGGGGAGGTTCCTTTCCGCTTTTACCACTTTGGGGGAAAGGTGAAATAAAAAGTTATAGAGGGGCTGGAGCAATAGCACAGTGGTAGGGCATTTGCCTTGCACGTGGCCAACGTGGGTTCGATTCCCAGCATCCCATATGATTCCCTGAGCACCGCCAGAGGTAGGTAATTCCTGAGTGCAGAGCCAGGAGTAACCTCTGTGCATCGCCAGGTGTGACCCAAAAAGCCAAAAAATAAAGCTATAGAGAAATGTGTTGGAAATAAATGAGCTGAAAAGGCAGCAGGAAGGCGGGACCTGGTGCCAGATGGGTGGGCTTTACTCTGGGGAGGGAGGGGCCTGGATCCCCCCAGTGGGCGGAGTCTGGTACTGCAGGGCGGGGCCTAGGGCAGGGCCAGGAGTGGAAGGGCGAGATAGTGCTGGAGGGGGAGTGGCCTAAAATATATGGGCGGGGCTGATTCGGGGCGGGGCCTGGGGCAGGGCCAGGTGTGGGAAGAGTTAGTGCTAAGGTGAGGCCTGAAGCCTGTGGGTGGGACCTGGGGCAGGGCCGGGAGTGGGAGGGCGGGGTTAGTGCTGAAGGGGCGGGGCCTGGCACCTATGGGCAGGGCCTGGTACTTGCAGGGCGGGGCCTGGGGCAGGGCAGGGAGTGGGAGGGCGGAGTTACTGTTGGAGGGGGAGTGGCCTAAAATATGTGGGCAGGGCCTGATCGTTTCGGGGCGGGGCCTGGGGCAGGGCTGGGAGTGGGAAGGAAGAGTTAGTGCCGGGGAAGGTGAGGCCTGAAGCCTGTGGGCGGGGCCTGGGACAGGGTCGGGACTAGGAGGGCAGGGTTAGTGCTGGAAGGGCGGGGCCTGGTGCCTATGGGCGGGGCCTGGTACTTGCAGGGCAGGGTCTTGGGGGAAGGGCGGGGAGTGGGAGGGTAGGGTTACCGCTGGAGATGGCAGGACCAGTGACCAGGCTTCGGGGCTGCGAGAGCTAGGGCTGGCGGCTCACCTTCGCAGGACACGCGGTCAGCACGGAGCCTGTAGCCTGGCCTGCATGTGCACAGGAAGCTGCCCACGGTGTTATGGCAGGAATGATGACAGACTCGCCTCTCTAGCGGCCTCCGACACTCGTTGACATCTGCAGGAGAGCCTTGCTGCTGCCCACTGTCCGGGAGGCAGCGCAAGCCCTTCTCCCGCCCATCCCTTAGTCCAAAGGGCCAGGGAGTCTCCCCCACCCCCACACTCCCCAGCAAGGGCTCTGCGGGCCGGTGGGGAGGATCCCTGCTGAGAACCTCCAAACCTTACCCTGTCAATGTGTCTGGGAGGGTGAAGTGGCCCCTTCAGAAAAGTCACAAAAGTCACCAGGGGGGTGCAGACCTCACTCCACCAGAACAAGGTCTCTCGTAGGCCCACGGGCCCTCCCCTTCAAACCATGAGCCAAGCTCAGGGCAGGACATGCCAATCCCTTTCTGAAAATGTCTGCTAATGACTCAGAAAGCAGGGGTCTCCTTCCAAACCATAGGAACCAAGACATAACGTGCTTTATTTACCCAGGGGAGCAAAGCAGCCAAGAAAATGGGTGAGCAGAGAGGAATCCTTGGGGTGTATCTGGGAGAAGGACGGAAGAGAAACAACAGGATGAAAGGGGCACTCACCAGGAAAAGCCCCGGCCAGGGGGCTCCCTGGAGGGGCCACGCCAACCCTGGCCAAGGCCAAGGCAGGCTCTCCGCAAAGTCTCCAGCGCTTGCAGGCTTCAGGGAAAGGGAGGCCCCGCCCCTCTCCCCGCCCACCCCTAAGGAAGACAGCGGCATGCCCCGCCCTTACCTAGGCAGGTGTGCCGGTTGCCATGGAGATGGAAGCCGGTTCTGCAGGAGCAGTGGTAGCTCCCGAAGCTGTTCTTACACCTCTGCTGACACGGGGTCCCCAGGCATTCATCTGTGTCTAGGAGGGAACAAGTCTGCAAGGAGTACTAGCGCACGGGGGGGGCGGGGGGGGGGCCCTCGCCTCTTTCTCTGATCACCGTTTCCACTCAGCACCTTGGGGACCAGCACCTTGGCTGTTTCTCGGCCCCAGGTTGCTCTGACCCACATCATCTCTGCTCAGGCCACTCCGCTTAAAACACCCATGGGGGGGGGGGGGGCTGGAGCGATAGCACAGTGGGTAGAGCGTTTGCCTTGCACGTGGCCGACCCGGGTTCGATTCCCAGCATCCCATATGGTCCCCTGAGCACCGCCAGGAGTAATTCCTGAGTGCAGAGCCAGGAGTAGCCCCTGTGCATCGCTGGGTGTGACCCAAAAAGCAAAAAAAAAAAAACCCACCCATCAGGGCTCCCATAAGCGCCTGCAATGCCGTTCACTGCCTTCCTTCCCCACCTCTGTCCCTGCATTTCATCTTCCTCCTGCTTAAATTCTTCTTTTGGGGGGGGGGGGGGTGGCTGGAGCAATAGCACAGCAGGTAGGGCATTTGCCTTGCAGGCGGCCGACCCGGGTTCAATTCTCAGCATCCCACAGGGTCCCCTGAGCACCGCCAGGGGTAATTCCTGAGCGCAGCGCCAGGAGTAACCCCTGTGCATCGCCGGGTGCATCACCGATAGCATAGCATCACACCTGGTGATGCTCAAGTGTTACTCCTGGCGCTGCACTCAGGAATTACTCCTGGTTGTGCTTGGGGGACCCTATGGGATGCCGGGGATCCAACCCGGGCCCACCATGTGCAAGTGCCCTACCTGCTGTGCTATGGCTCTGGCTTAAATTCTTGCTGTTTCACAAATGTACCATGCTCTCGTGGGCCTCCGCTTTGCCCATGTTCCTCTGTCTGTCTAGAACGTCTATCCACCTCATCTGGCTGGAAAACTCCTACTCATCCCTCAACACCCAGTTCCGACAGCACCTCCTTTCTCAAAGTCGCCTCCTGCCGTTGTCTGGCACTGTTCCCTGCTTTCCCTCACAACACATCCCTCACCCTCACGTCTTTGTTATTTCCCTCCCCACCCCACAGAACACTGTAGCACTGTCCTCCCATAGTTCATCGATTTGCTCGAGGGGGCACCAGTAACTTCTCCATTGTGAGACTTGTTGTTACTGTTTTTGGCATATCGAATTCGCCACAAGGAGCTTGCCAGGCTCTGCCGTGTGGGTGGGATACTCTCGGTAGCTTGCCGGGCTCTCTAAGAGGGACGGAGGAATCGAACCCGGGTTGGCCACGTGCAAGGCAAACGCTCTACCTGCTGTGCTATCACTCCAGCCCCACAGAACACTGGAGAACAGAATTTTTAATACCGCAAGCGTGACTGCAGAGCCTGGCCTCACTGGGGGCATGTGGGAAAAATGAATGAACAAATGATCGGCTCCCACTCTGAACTCCCCTCCCTTCATTCAGCACCCCCCCCCGAATCTGTAGGTCACCCCCCCCTTACCCCCACCCTGGTTGGTTGACTCTGTCACCCTAAGGATCCGGTTTCTAACTCCGAGGGCCCTTGAGTCTATGCACCTGGAGATTAGCCTGACTCCGCACTCCTGCGAGGACGGCTTCACGCTGGCCTCAGTTTCCCCCGCCCCCATGAAGGTGTGGATGTGGACACTGTCCCTCAGAGGGGGAACGGCGGGGGTGAAAGGCGGTGAGTGGTGGGGACAGGCTGGCGGGGCAACCCTTGGAGCGGCTCACCTTGGCAGCTGTGGCGGTCTGCAGACAGCTGCATGCCCGGTCCACACTCACACACGAAGCCGCCCTCTGTGTTCACACACAGGCCCTCACAGGAGGAACTTAAGCATTCGTCGATGTCTGCGGAGAGAGAAACCCCTGCAGAAGCCGCCCTGCTTGTGGATGGGGTGCAGGGAGGAAGCCTCCTCACCACAACCTGGAGAGAGGCCATAGGGAGCCCCGAAAGGAGAGGCCAAGGGACCCCTTTTCAGCAAACAAATCACTCAGCAACCCCTCCAGTCTACTTTCTTGAAGTGAACACACAGAAAGTGCCCCTCCAGGGCTGGAGCGATAGCATAGCAGGTAGGGCGTTTGCCTTGCAGGCAGCCAACCCGGGTTCGATTCCCAGCATCCCATATGGTCCCCCGAGCACCACCAGGAGTAATTCCTGAGTGCATGAGCCAGGAGGAACCCCTGTGCATCGCCGGGTGTGACGCAAAAAAGCAAAAAAAAAAAGAAAAAGAAAAGCACCCCTCCATTGCACCTGAAGCTGAGTGGTGAGACGCTTTGGGAGGAATGCGCTTTGCGTGGGAGAGACCTGGCTCTGACCCCCAGCACCCCCAGGAAGGCCCCCCTATCACAGAGCCGGGAACTGCCTCCACACAGGTGTGTCCCCTCTAAATCAAAACCAAACTCAAGAGCAAGTGGCAGGAAGAACGACTGAACCCCTTCCAGGGTGCCTGAACACTTCCTGGGACTGGCTGCTGAGAGCACGCGTGTGACTGAACCACTCCCACCCTCCCCCAGCGGGCCTGCAGTCTGGGAGCCTCCGGGAAGCCCCCGGCTCCCCCAGGGCCTGGCCTGTGAACACTTATTCCCGCGGGGTGCGGGGGGGGGGGGGGCGTGGTACCACCGAGAGGCAGAGGTGGGCTTGGTTCTAGCTGTGGGGCACCAGGGGCTAATCCAGATCCAAGTCTCCGTGGGTGGGTCGTGGGGGGCGGAGAGCTCTGTCCCTGCCGTGTGGGGTCCCCTCTCAGCACCCGAGAGCCCTGCCGCTGCCCGGACGTCTCACCTGTACACCTGATGCCAACCGCTGTCTCCGTCATGGTGAAGCCCACAGGGCACACCCGGGCCACCTCCCGACAGCCGCCGTGGTTGCAGCTGAGGTCACAGCCATACTCCCCGCAAGGTCTGCTGGCTTCTGGGAACAGAGGGACCCCGTGAGCAGGCAGCGAGCCCCGCCCGCCCCCATAGTCCAGGGCTCAGGGCACTCGCCTTGCACGTGGCTGATCCAAGTTCAATCCCCAGTGGTCCCTCCCAGCCCTGCACAGAGCCAGGAATAAGCCCTGAACCCAACTAGGTGTGATCCAACCGGAAATAAATGAAGTAGGACAGGAACCCCCTCCATTGTTGGGGGTGAGAAGGCAGGACCTCCCCCGCCCCCCGCCCAGTGACCCCCCTTACCTGGGCACGTGGCCCCTTGCTCTCCGTGCTGGCAGGAGCAGAGGTTGGGAGCAACACAGATGCCATCCCCACAGCCGAAGGAGCAGAGAGCTGGGAGCAGACGGAGTGGTGAGGGAGGGGGCTGGGCCCCCCCTGCCCCCAGCCCCCAGCCCAGCACAGGAGCTGGCACTTACGGAGGGTGCAGTGCCCGCTGCCCAGCGATGGTGCCCAGCCGGGGCAGCAGCCACTCCCGAATGCCGAGAGGCAGACGTGGGGGCCCAGGCGGCGTCTGCAAGAGAGGAGAGCCACGGGCTGGGTTTTGACCCGGGAGAGGGGTCGGCAGGGACAGGAAGGTGGGCACGACTAGGTGCAGGCATGGCTTGAGAGATCCAAGGCGGGTGGGGCCCTGCCACCAGGCAACCCCAAAAGGAGAAGGAAGAGAGGGAGGAAGGGGAGGGAGGGAGGGAGGGAAGGAAGGGAGGAAGGGAGAGAGGAAGGATGAATGAATGAAGGAAAGGACGGAATGAAGGGAGGGAGGGAGGGAGGGAGGGAGGGAGGGAAGGAGGGAAGAAAAGGTGGGAGAGGAGGAAGAAAGAAAGGAAAAAGGTAGAAAGGAAGGATGAAAGGAAGGAGGGAGGAGGATAGGAAGTAAAGGAGGAAGATGGGGGAGGGAGGAAGGGAAGGAGGAACAGAGGGGTAAAAGAAGGAAGGAATGAAAGGAGGAAAGAAGGGCAGAAGGGAGGGAGGGAGGAGAGGAAGGAAGGAAGGAAGGGAGGGAGGGAGGGAGGGAGGAGAGGAAGGAAGGAAGGGAGGGAGGGAGGGAGGAGAGGAAGGAA
The DNA here is from genome assembly GCF_029834395.1 of Sorex fumeus. Taxonomy (NCBI): domain Eukaryota; kingdom Metazoa; phylum Chordata; class Mammalia; order Eulipotyphla; family Soricidae; genus Sorex; species Sorex fumeus. Next base: position 439,807 of record NW_026606150.1, read on the forward strand.
GGAAGGGAGGGAGGGAGGGAGGGAGGGAGGAGTGATCTGGAGGCAGAATGAGACAAAGGTCTGAGCAGGGGGCAAGGAGGGGAGTCAGAGCTGAAGACAGGCCGTGGCAGGAGCAAGAGCAGGTTGGTGTTGGGGGACGGGCCTTCCTCAGCCCCTCCCCCAGCCCCTTCACGGCTCCGGCAACTCCTAGAGGGCTCACAGAGTCTCAGTCTTGCAGACCTTTACTCCTCCCTCCGTCCCTTGCTGCTGTTATGGACACTGTAGCGATGAAGTGGGGGGGGGGGGGCAGGGGTGTCACACACCTGCCCCTTCCCAGCTCACTGGGCAGCCCGCAGGTGTCAGGGCTCACCAAGGAGCCCACCGGTGGTGGTGCCCGCATGCGTGCTCGGCGGGGCTTCTCTGAGTTGGGGTGCTGCTGTGGTACCCACACCTGCCCGGGCTCCTGCACACTTCCCTAGGTGCCTCTAGCGACCAGGCAGCAGGGAAATCATTAGTGGCCTCAGGCATTTCAGGTGGCAAGGTTGCTAGAACCAACCCCAGTGAAGGTGATTTGAACTCATGACTTACTCAATTCAATACAGGAGTGCCAAGCCCCTGAGCCCTTCTTCATAACACAACCTACTTCCTGGGCACTGAATTACCTTTTTTCTTGGGTGGGGAGGAGGTTGGGGTCACACCCAGCGATGTTCAGTGTTACTCTTGGGTCTGCACTCAGGAATCACTCCTGGCTGTGCTCAAGGGACCATATGGGATGCTGGGGATCAAACCCGGGTCAGCCGTGTGCAAGGCAAAGGCTGTGCGATCGCTCCAGTCCTGGCACTGAATTACTTTATTACTTATTTTTGGGGGGGATCTGGGGCCATTTGTTGTGCAAAACCAAGTGCCTTAAGCCCTGGACTAGCTCTCCAGCCCTGAATGACTTGATTTCATGATTCGTGACTGTCGCCTGCCTCTCTCCGAGATTCCCCGTTGTCCCCCAGCACCTGGACAGCGCAGGGCAGAGCAGGTGAGGGAGAGTCAGGTGGAGACTGTAAAGCGGCCAGGGCCGGCGGCCTCCAGGGGAACGAAGGTGCCAGGCGCTGGGTGAGACAGGCCAAGGGCTAAGGCACTGGCTTTGCACGTGGACAACCCCAGCTAGATCTGCGGCACCGCCAGGAAGGACCCCAAGCACTGAACTGGGAGTAGCCCCTGAGTCAAAGCAAGTGTCATACCCCCAATCCTCAACCCCCCACAAAATAAGGCAGCTTAGGGGCTGGAGTGATAGCACAGCGGATAAGGTATTTGCCTTGCACGCGGCGAATCCGAGTTCAATCTCCAGCATCCCATATGGTCCCCCGAGCACCACCAGGAGTAATTCCTGAGCGCATGAACCAGGAGTAACTCCTGTGCATCACTGGGTGTGACCCAAAAAGCAAAAAACAAAAACAAAAAAAAGGCAGCTCAGTCATCACCAAGCCTCGGTGAGCAGACAAACAGTGACAGTCACACAGTATGACAAGTGTTGGGGGTAGGGGGAGGCACAGGAGAGTCGGGGACCCCCCAATCCCCTGACTCTGCTGCAGGGTCCGCTGCCCAGAATCAGTGGAGGGAAGCAAATGGGGGGGCGACAGGGGACAGTGGGAGCAGGACAGATTGTGGTGTGATCTCTGAGCTAGAGGGTGTGGGAGTCCAGCCTGCTCAGCTTGACGGATTAAGGTCACCTCTCCCATGGTGTGTCCACCCCAGATCTCCCCCAACTCCCCCAGATTCCCGCCACTGGAGTTCAGGAGTTGATGGGAATATCCTGGGGATGGGGCAGCTCAGAGAGCACCCGGGAACGAGGGTGGGGGGCACTGTAGCCAGTGTTGGGGACCCACTCCCACCTTGAGGAACCGTTGGTGACCAACGTGACAAGCATCCCGGACAGAGGAGCCCGGAGGAGCCGAGCCCGGAGAGGCTCATTCCCTCTCTAAAGTCAACACAGACAGGCTGGAGTGATAGCACAGCGGGTAGGGCGTTTGCCTTGCACCCGGCCGACCCGGGTTCAAATCCCAGCATCCCATATGGTCCCCCAGCACTGCCAGGAGTGATTCCTGAGTTCAAAGTCAGGAGTAATCCCTGAGCATCGCCAGGTGTGACCCAAAAAGCAAAAAAGAAAAAAAAAGTCAACACAGAACTGGGGGCGGGGGCAGCAGGGGAGGGGCCCGGGAGGGGGCGGGGCGGGCGAGCGAGCGGCCGGGGGTCTCCCCCTGCGCCCCTGGCTGGGTGCTGGAAGGCTGATAGGGGTGCGGCGAGGCGCCGGGAAGCGGCTCCGGAGCGGGCCGGGGGGAGACAGGTGGCAGGAAGGCTCCGAGACGCCGCAGGAACTGGCGGGGGCTGCGGAACGCACGTGTGCGCCCCCCGCGCGCCCCCCAATCCGTGGCCGCCGGCCAGGCCTGGCCGCCCGCTGACACCGTGTTCCCTGGCTCGGAGCATCACGCACACGCGCGCCCGGCCGGCCGGGAGGCGGCTCCCTGGAGGCGGCGTCCGCGGGAGGAGTCCGGGGCGGCGGAAACCGACACAGCCCCCGGGGGACCCCGGCGGCTCGGCGTGCAGACCCCCACCCCACAAGCCGGTCCCTCCAGCTCGGGGGCTCCCAGGACGGCCAAAGCGGCGCGGGGAGGCCGGGAAAGTGCCCGGGGAGAGCGGGAGGCGCGTCCCGCACCAGGTGGCACGTCCCCAGGCCCCCTGGCCCGGGATCCGCGCCCCCCCCGAGTCCCCCCCAGGGCCCAGCCGGGGTTAGTGTCCCCCCCAAGCAGGGGCATCGGACTGGCGCCCGCCCGCAGCGCACGCAGCCCTTTGTCCCGACCCCGCGGACAGCGCCCCGGGGCGCCCCTGCAGCCGCGCAGGGGAGGGTCGCGGGGCGCTTACCTCTCGGCCGCCGAGTGCCCGGACGGCTTCCTCGCGGGGTAGCCCCGGGCCGGGGTCCCGGGCGGCAGGAGCGCGACACAGGCGACCCCAAGGAACAGTCCGGCCCACATGACCGGCGACAGCGACGGCGACGGCGACAGAGGCAGCGGCGGGTCCCCCCCACCCACCCCAACCCCGGCTCGGCTGGGCTCCGGCGCCGCGCGCGGGGGAGGAGGGGGCTGCCGGCCGTCGCCCCTCCTCCTGGCGCTGCAGGGAGCGAACCAGCGAGCCTGGAGCTGGCAAGTCGAGCCAAGCCGGGGGAGCTGGAGACGCCAAGAGGAGGGGCTGGGGGGCCTAGAGCGCACGGCCGGGGGTCTCTGGCACCTCGGAGCGAGACGCACAAAAGGCCGCGACGCGCTCCCGCCCGCGGCCTCCCGGGGAAGCGCGGAGCCCCAGGCCGGGGCAAAGATCAGGGACCCCCCTGGGGGCGGGGTTTCTCGCCCAAGGCCCGCACCCTCCCCGGCCCGGCCCGGGTGTGCTCGTCGGCTTCCTGCAAAGGGAGGCTGTGTGGCGTCAGGCTGAGGTTTGGGGGAGGAAACCAGGCGGGCTGGCATGGGACACCCGCCGCCCCCCCGGCACCGCTCGACTGCGAGAAACACAAGATGCCAGGGTGTGAGGAGGAGGAGGAGGAGGAGGTGGGGATCCGGACCCGGGACCCTGGGTCATTTCGCGGCTGTGTTCTAGGCAAACCTGCTGGTCTGCACCCTGACACACACCAGTCAGCCTCGGGGCTACCCAGGGGCAGGGGGTCAGCCTGTGGTTGGAGGTGGAGAAGTTGGTAGAACAGGCGTGGAAGCAGGGAACTGGTGGTGGACAGGTGGTGGGTGGAAGCTAGGTCATAGGACAGTGGGGCAGTTAAAGAGTGACCAGAGTCTACCTCCCACTGAACACAGTTTCCTACACATTCCCCAGCTCAGGAACTCAGCATTCCCTGGGGTGGTGGGCTGGGAACCAGAGCTGTTAAGATAGGTGCCCTCCCGGGGCTGGAGCCCTAGCATAGTGGGTACGGTGGCTTGCCTACCCAGGTTCGAATCCCAGCATCCCATATGGTCCCCCGAGCACCGCCAGGAGTAATTCCTGAGTGCAGAGCCAGGAGTAACCCCTGAGCATCGCCGGGTGTGACCCAAAATGCAAAAAAAAAAAAAAAAAAAAAAAAAAGGTGCCCTGGCTACTTCAGTCTGTCACCAAGGTCCCCTGGTGGCCACAAATAAAGCACCTGGCTGTGCCAACATGGTCCACATTCTGGCCTCCTGATTCCTTATCCACACAGCCTGGTTAGGGTTCCTTAGACTTTGGGCAACCCTGTGATCGATTCTGTAACTCCTGACGCTGGGTTTACATTAGACCTCAGATGGATTTGGTCTTGTTCTGTTTGTTTTGGGTCACACCCAGTAGTGCTCAGGGGTTACCCCTGGCTCTGCACTCAGGGATCATGCCATGTGGGTTTTGGGGGGACCACAGGGGATGCTGGAAATTAAACTGGGTTGGCTGTGTACAAGGTAAGTGCCTTGCACCCTCTCTGCTATACTGTCTGCAGCCCATCCCTTATTGGAGGGGGCGGCGGTGCGGGGGAGGAGGCACATCCCCAGCTGTGCTCAGGGCTTATTCCTGGCTCCGCATTCAGGGGTCACTCCTGGCAGTGCTCAGGGAATCCTTTCTGTGTTGCTGGGGATTGAACCCAGATCAGTTGTGTGCAAGGAAAGTGCCCTACCCACTGTGCTATCTCTCTGGCCCCTGTTGTCTTTTACTGCTTTGATGATTGAGCATAAGCTGATTTTCTTACCCTGAGCATGTGGGGCTGTTTTTGCAGACGGTGATGGTTTGAGCCTTGTTCTCTGACCTTGTTAGTTTCTTCTAATTTAAACAAAATCTGAGCCATCTGCCCCAAAACTCACCCCATAGGGTAAGAAGAAAGCGACTTCCCATATTATGTGCATTCTCAGCCCAAAGCCCTGGGTCGGAGTACAGGCGTTCCAGAACTGGCCTTGCGTCCAACGCTCTAGAACATCTTTCTGTTTCACCCCAAACATCCCACTGCACCTTCTTCCCCACCCAGTACTCCTGCTCTCCTCACCGAGGGTACAGAGCCTCAGTGTCCACCTCCTCAGAAGCCTGTGGGGCCAAGGAGATGGCCCAAAGGGCTGGAGCACATGCTTCGCATGCAGGAGTCCTACGCACCATCAACACACGGGTCCCCAGCAATGTGCCGGGAATGACCCCTAAGCACTGCAGGATGTGGTCAAGGGGGGAGGGGAATTAGCTCTGAATTTTTTTCAAAAATAAAGTGCTTCTATATTGGGGCTGGAGAGACAGCACAGCGGGTAGGGCGTTTGCCTAGCACGTGGCCGACCCAGGTTCGATTCCCAGCATCCCATATGGTCCCCTGAGCACCGCCAGGAGTAACTCCTGAGTGCAGAGCCAGGAGTAACCCTTGTGCACCGCTGGGTGTGACCCAAAAAGCCAAAATAAATAAATAAATAAATAAATAAAGTGCTTCTATCACTTGAGTAAACAAAGACAAAAACAAAACTATTGCCTATCAGTCCACATAGATGCTTACTCAAGGTCAAATAATAGGCGACCCTTTCCTGCCACCCAAGAAGCTATTCACCCTTTTTTTTTTTGCTTTTTGGGTCACACCCAGCAGTGCTCAGGGGTTACTCCTGGTTCATGCACTCAGGAATTACTCCTGGTGGTGCTCGGGGGACCATATGGGATGCTGGGGATCGAACCCAGGTCAGTCGCATGCAAGGTAAATGCCCTACCCGTTGTGCTATAGATCCAGCCCCCGTCCACCAATTCTTAACATACTTCTCCAACAAGCTTGTTTTGGGAGTCACACGTGGCAGTGCTCAGGGGCTGTTCCCAGGTTCTGGGGGGTATTCCTGGCAGGGGAGGGGAATGTCTTATGGGGGGGTAAGGAGGGATCCTGCAGGCAAAGCGTGCACTCAGCCCATTGAGCTCTCCAGCCCTAATTTCCTCTTACACGCCTGTACCATGCAGCATCTTCTGCCCGACTCCTGCATGCCTGGGCAACTCCATTCTGAATTCCCTACCCTGCCTCTCTCCTGTAGCTTTGGTTCAGTTGGGGCTTAAAGAAAATTCCCCCTTAAGGTTATGACTCAGTATAGGACACTGCCTAGCATACGTGCGAACTTAAAATTCCAACCTTCACATCACCAGTTTTTTTTTTTCTTTGCTTTGCTTTCTGGATCACACCCGGCGATGCATAGGGGTCACTCCTGGCTCTGCACTCAGGAATTACCCCTGGCGGTACTCAGGGGACCATATGAGATGCTGGGAATTGAACCTGGATCAGCTGCATGCAAGGCAAACGCCCTACCCGTTCCAGCTCACCATTTTTTTCTTTTTTTGGATCATAACCAGTGATGCACAGGGGTTACTCCTGGCTCTGTACTCAGGAATTACTCCTGGCCGTATTCGGGGACCATACGGGATGCTGGGAATCGAACCCGGGTCAGCTGTGTGCCAGGAAAACGCCCTACCTGCTGTGCTATCGCTCCAGCCCCACCATCAGTTTTTTTTTTTTAAGTTGCAAATCCCCTTCTATGTTTAGAGACTCCAGGTTTTGTAAGAGACTGTAAATTCCTATCGTGATTTCCCTTGACCTAATGACCATCACCTAGCTTTGAGCAACAGTTTGTGTCTTTCCTTCTTTGGTGTCCACTCTCTTATTTGGTCTTCTGAGTCGGACTCGGAGGCCTCTCCAAGGGCAGCCTGTGTGAGACGTCTCCTCTTTAAGGGCTGGTTTGGGCACAACCCTTAGCTCCAGTTTCTCAGTATTTTCCTCCCATTTCTGTGGTTTCTCTGTAACAACCCGCTCCCAAGGACAGAGGACCCAAGTTGTCGGTGGCAGAAAGGCAGCCTCTGGCCTGCGATCCTTCCCAACGGTGCAGAGGTGTCTGTGCTCTTCCCCAAGTCCCTTGCAGAGGCCTGGAGCGTGGATCCCAGTCGGAACTATCCCAGCAGACTGGAGCTAAGCTCCGAAGGCGACCTTTCACCCCTGCAGAGGTGATTAATGAGTTTTCTGTTTTGGGCCAACACCCAGCTGAGTTCAGGGCTCTTTGCTCAGGGATCACTACTGGCAATCTCAGGGGACCACATGGGGTGCCAGGGGTTGAATCCAGTGACCTGACGTTGCATGCAAGGCAGGTGTGCTGCCCATGGTTCTCGCTCTACGGTCCCGATGATTAAATGTTTTTTTTTAAGAGAGATGTGGGGGGCAAGAGAATGTCAGTTTTCAAAGGACTGCCAGAATTCTGTTTCGAGTAATTCTACCCAAGACCACAGGGAACGAAGATAGTTTCCACAGTGGATGGAAAGTAGGGGTGAGTCTGAGTCTGCTGAAGGGATCAGAACACTCCCCGCCTTTTTTTCTTTCTGACTGTGCCCTCTTAGGGTCAAACCTCCCCTTGCTGAGTGAAAAGTTTGAGCAGACTCAGCCCACACTGGGATCAACCAGCCCCCAGCCTGGTCACAAGCCTTTCCCATTTGAAACGGGCCTTGAATTCAAATCACAGTGTGAAGATTCCAGTTTACATGGGGATTTTGAGAGATGTGGTCTTTGTTTTTCTCTTAAAAACTCATCCTCCCCTCCCCTCAAATCCCTTAGCGCCCTCAAAAATCAAGGAAGTCACGGGTGCTGGAGCGATCACACAGCGGGTAGGGCATTTGCCTTGCACGCGGCCAGCCCAGGTTCGATTCCCAACATCCCATATGGTCCCCCAGGACCGCTAGGAGTAATTCCTGAGCGCAGAGCCAGGAGTAACCCCTGTGCATTGCTGGGTGTGATCCAAAAAGAAAAAAAAAAAAAACCCAAGGAAGTCAGGGGAAAAACACAGTCAGTCATGAAACACAAGACATGGGTCCGAAATGAGAATTCCCTCAGGGAGACCCTGCCAGGGGAGATGCTCCCCTGCTCTTTTCCGTTTAAGCCTAGAGCTTTCAAAACCACAGCTAGACTCAGAAATAACAATTTCCCTAACACTGTATCACAGGCTGGTCTTAAAGCGCCCCAGCCCATGCCAGGCAGGGCCCAGCTGCCTCGCTCCCTGCTGCGCCAGAGTGGCCTCTGTTCCCACGGGGCACTGCTGCCAACGGAGCTCCAGAGTGGAGGGTGAAAACCCGATGTGCCCCTTTCCTCGACTTTCAAACCAAAGATTTCCTTAAGAATAATCCAAATTTTGCTTATCTCCCTAACGCTGAGCATCCGTCTAAAGATTGTTTGAGGGGCTGGAGTGATAGCACAACGGGTAGGGTGTTTGCCTTGCATGCGGCCGACCCAGGTTTGATTCCCAGCATGCTATATGGTCCCCCAGGCACCGCCAGGAGTAATTCTTGAGTGCATGAGCCAGGAGTAACCCCTGTGCATCACCGGGTGTGACCCAAGAAGCATAATAAATAAATAAAGATTGTTTGAATTGTCAGAAATGAAGAGGCTTCTCTGAAGAATCTGGCTACATTGGTGGACTGAAGTTGACACCAATGGTGGTGTTATTGGTGTTGGAACACTGCTCGCCTAAAATTCTTATATGAATAATTTTGTAGATGCAGGTGCCTTAATAAAAATTTTTTTAAAAAAAAGTTCAAATTTATTTTATTTTTTTTAACTTTTTTTTCCTTTTTGGGTCATACCTAGCGATGCACAGGGTGTGACCTGGTTCTGCACTTAGGAACTACTCCTGGAGGTGTTTGGAGGACCATATGGGGTGCTGGGAATCGAACCCGGGTCGGCCGTGTGCAAGGCAAATGCCCTACCCGCTATGCTATCTCTTCAGACCCAAAAAAGTCCAAATTTAAAAAAATAAAAAAGACTCCAAAGTGCATATCTCCTGGGAGGTGTGGGAGCAGCAAGGTGTGGGGACCCACTGGCCAGCCACTGCCCAGGAAGGCAGCCCGGCAGTCCCTGGCCCCAGCGGGTCACTGTGGAGGCAATGCAGCATCCAACGACAACCTGTTGGGATGACAAAATCTCATAAACCCCGAATCCCATCAACCTTGGGATCCCCCCAAACGGTGCCGAGGCCAGCAGAGGCCCAGAGGTCTTCCACCGCAGCATGCAGTGACGGGCACAGCTGTCACGGGAAAGGGACCATCCACGGAGCCTGGCCTCGAGTGCCTGAAGTCGCAGGAAGCAGAGCAGGAAGCAACAGATCTTCTTAGAGTCTACTTTATTTGGTAAAACTCAGAAACTAACAACCAATTCACGTCCCCCCACCGCCTTCCCTTGGAAGGAGGCGGTTCCCCAGAGACAGAGAGGCTGTGGCTTGGGGCTCATCTACCATCCCCGGGTTTTACACACGCGGACCCCAGAGCGCTCGGAGGCCATCGAAGAAAGTAAAAGGAAGCTCGCACCTCAAGGACAGCGACCCCCCCACCCCCAATCCCCGACCCCAGTCTCCCCACACGCCCGGCCCGAGCAGAGTGGCGGACAGTGCGGGAGCACAACACACTCACGCCCAGAGCTTCCCTCGGGCCCGAGCAGCAAAGCCCTCCCCGGGAAGAGGGCCGCGGGCCACACCCACGAGGCCGGTGGTCCGAGGTGACAGCGGGAATCCCGTGACTGGTATCAAGCCCAGGGGGAAGGATTTCACCGCCAGCCCACTGCCAGGTCTCCGGTGAACTGGTTTTAGTTCTAAGAAACCCCCATTCTCACAAAGGTGCCCCGTGGCTCCTGGGGCCGTGGCGGAGGGACAGGGTTCCCAAGGCGAAGACGCGGAGGGCAAGAGGGAGGAGAGCGGGTGGGCAAAGCCGTCAGGCGGGGCCGGGGCCCGGGGGCGCCGTGCCCGTGGCTAATGGATCCGTGTGAGCTCCTCCACCACCTTGATCAGGTCGTCGGCAGTGGCCTCACGCTTCATCCCGCTGCCGTCGTCGTACTGCAAGGCAGGGCAGGACCGTGAGGGCTGAGCGGGCACGCTCCGTTCCGGAGGGAGGGACCCACATTCACCCACCGCCCACCGCGCGCCGGGCCCCAGAGGCGACCCGTCCCTAGCACCAGCAACACCCAAGCTGGGAATGCCTCTTCCCAGCACAATCCCAGCGCGGCCTCCCCGCGCCAGACACGCCACTTGGGCTCTTGGACGAAAGGGAAGCGGTTCCGCGTTCCGCGGACCGGGCTGACCCCTCAGCAGGGTCAGGCGAGGTACAACATGAGGTTGCAGCGATAGTGCCTTGCACGCGGCCGATTGGGGTTCGATTCCCAGCATCCCATATGGTCCCCCGAGCACCGCCAGGAGTGATTCCTGGATGCATGAGGCAGGAGTGACCCCTGTGCATCGCTGGGTGTGACCCAAAATGCAAAATAATAATAATAATAATAAAAAAGAAGGGAGAGCCCGGAGTTCTGACGCTGCCCTGGCACGTCCTAGGACGGGCCTGAGCCGAGGCGCAGAGCTCACCTGCAGGTTTGCCACCACCTCCTGCATCTTGGGGCGGCTGATATCCAAGAAACTCTCGATCAAGTCTCCATCGATGAAGCCAGTGGCCGGCTCCGTCTTGCGCTCAGTATGGAAGGATCTCCAGGTGGCGGCGAGTTAAGGATGTGCCTCTATTCACAGCTCCCCTTCCCCTCGGCCAACCCCACCTCTGCCAAGACTAAGCTGAGGCAAGCAGCAGGGCGAGACCAGGAAACTAGTTTCTACCAGACCCCCCAAAATCACTGCTTTCTGGACCATCCTGGAGTTTAACGAAACACGGTTATTTGCTCCTACGCAAATTAGATAATCATGGGACCAGAGAGAGCTCCAGGGCAAGGGAACGTGGGCTTTGCACCCAGGATTCAGCATCATGAGCTGGAATCAACCCCAGCAGTGCCGGCTGCAGCTCCTCCGAAACGGAAGACTGAGTCAGCAGGAGAGAAAGCTGAACTGAGGCTTCCCAACACGCAGCCCGTATGATGGCTGGTGTCGAGCGGACGTGCAGGGTGTTTCCTGAGCCTGCAGGCCCGGGGAACACTCTTCTGAGCCCGTTTTCCATCTTTACAGCTTAACTGAGACAAGGCGCCCCCGCCAAGGACTTGGTAGTCAGCAAATCCCACACCACACCCTTCCACTGCCCTGCCTGTCTCCTCCGGACACGTGGCCCCGTAAAAACCCATCTCCCTGGGAGGGCCCCCAAACTGCCTTAATCTGCAGGATTCCAGCCAGTAGAATTTGGATTTGGTGCCGCCGAGAATTCCCTTCTCCCCCTGGAGGTACTGCTGCTAACCCACTAGTGAGGGGCCTCGGAAGTGGCTGCCGCCAGCCAACTCTGAAAGGAGGTACCCAAGGGTAGACCCCAATGCATGGGCTGCCGGGCGCCATCAGGAGACCCAGACGCAGACACAGGAATAGACGTGGGTGCCTCCGAGAGGGAGCAGCTGGAGCTGAGTGGTAAATACGTGACCAGGGCAGTACCGCACTTTCCTACACCGAACCGGAACCATTCCGTCAGAAAAGCTTATTCCCGGGCCGGAGGTCAGGACAGCAGGGAGGGCGCTGGCCTCGCACCAGCGAGAGTCAACCTAGGTTAGCTCTCTGGCACCTCATATGGTGCCCTGAGCCCCACAAGAAGGACACCTGAGGGGGCTGGAGTGATAACACAGCAGGTAGAGCCTTTGACTTGCATGCAGCCAACCCGGGTTCGATTCCCAGCATCCCATATGGTCCCCCAGCACCGCCAGTAGTTCCTGAGTGCAGAGCCAGGAGTAAACCCCGTGCATTGCTGGGTGTGACCCAAAAAGAAAAAAAAAAAAAAGAAGAGGGACACCTGAGTGTAGAGTCAGAGTAAGCCCTGGGCAGTGCTGGGTGTGGCAAAACACATACATTTAAAAAAATAATGATAAATAAAAAGGGGCTAGAGCGATAGCACAGTAGGTAGGGTGTTTGCCTTGCACGCGTCCGACCTGGGTTCGATTCCCAGCATCCCAGATAGTCCCCTGAGCACCTCCAGGGATAATTCCTGAATACAGAGTCAGGAGTGACCCCTGTGCATCACCGGGTGTGACCCCCCCAAAAAAAAAAATCAAGCTTGTTCCCCAAGCCCAGACAAGCCCCTTCCAAAGCCTTCAGCAGCAGCTTACGGTAACACGCTTCCCAGCTAGGGGCATCTCTGGCAAGGATATAAGGAGTGCTCGATCTTGCCCACGCTTTTGATGACTTTATTGAGCCGATTCTGCATGTCCAGCAGGAGGTTGTACCAGCTCTCCGACAGTGAGGTCACCAGCCCTGCAGTCACAGAGAGCATGCGCTGCAGACGGTGGCATCCGGCCCCCCTGCAGCTGCTCGGAACAGACACCACGAGGCCGGCCCGCTAGGAACGTGGTCTTACCGATCATGCCATTGACTGTGCCAAAGAGCACCGAGCCTTGGGTGGGGGTGGACGTCTCGCCCAGATTCTGCATGACCAGAGAGCCGTGGCAGAAGACATTGACGAACTCGCCCAGGTGGAAAAGCCCAACTTCCTGCAGGTGCTGCCGTTCCTCGTCGGTGGTGGCAGCGCTGAAAGGCAGTGAAATGTCACCGCCCGCCCCCGCCCCCACTGCATGCCTCTCTCTGAGTCCCTGAAGCAACCCCATGCTGAAAGCCTTGGGCCTCTGGAAGTCCAAGCTGCTACCCATTCTGCCACGGAGTCGCTCAAAGTGGCTGACTTTGTGGCTGTGATTCTCATGAGAAAAATCCCACCTCCGTGAAGAGAAAGCGCTTGGGTCCAAGAGGAAACCCACGGTCCTCGGCTGCCTCGGCCACCCGGAGGCCCCAGCCTCCCCGCCCCTTTCCCAGGCCACTCACCTGTCCTTCTGACACACAAACAAGTTAAACGCATTCTCGGCCCCCAGGAAATTGTCATCATCCAAGATTTCCACAGCGCTCATCCAGTTGGGGTTAAAGTCTCGTGCGATCTTCAGACAGACAAGGGGCAACAAGAAAAGGCCGGTCAGCAGCGCACAGGGCAGCCAGTGCCCGTGTTCGAGGAATGCCATCCCCGGAGTCTGGCCACTGCAGGTCACTTAGCTGCAGTGACGAGTTCAGTTTTCCCGTCTTTCCACGCAGCTCACCGCTGCGGTAACACACTTCCGCCCACCCGCCCTGGGATGACAATCCCTCACCACAAGACACAACGCCCGCAGGGGCCGCAGCTCCAGCAAGACGCTGGCCCACCCACCTCTTCGAAGTTGCCCTCCATCGGCTTGTAGGCAAGCAGCAGCACGGAGCGCATCAGGTCGCCCACCAGGATGAAGTCGCCCTTGGTCTTCAGGTAGAGGGCCATGATGTTGTTGTAGTGATTGCACTCGGTGCGCAGCTCCTTCTCCGTGGTCCACTCGTATAGCCGCACCTGTGCAGGACGGGCCATCTCTCAACCCGGAACATCTCGGAATGACATTCCCACCCCCGGGACCCCCATTTCCTTGAGGGCAATGTGGGGGCAGGGGGGGATACTTGGAGGAAGATGTCCTGGCACACCCTTCAGAGTGCAGGGGGTTCTACCCACAGCCTCTGCACAGACAGACAGACACTGAAGGACAGAAGAAGGTCAGCCACAATCCCCCCAGGGCGTTTAAGGAACCCCAACGCCACAAACTCAGACTCCAAGAGTCATCCGCAGTAACAGCCAGGTCTAGTGCCCTCCACTGACTGGTCAACAGAGTCTAGAACATCCCTGGGTGAAGCCAGCCTCGCTGGGCATCAACAGCTTCACCTCCCAAAGCTACCCTGAGCACCACAGGGAGAGCTTAAACACACACACACACACACACACACACACACACACACACACACAAATAAGCTCAGACACGACCACAAACACAAGACTCCCAAGTATACCCTAATAGGTCCCAGACAGTCATGACCCAATACTGCAGCCACTAGCCAACATCAACGGAGAGAATTTAGGTGACCTCATCCAGACTTTCAGCTTAAAATTATAATCTTATTTTTATTTGCTTTTGGGGTCACATCTGGCAGTAGTCAGGGGCAACTCCCAACTCTGGGGTCACACCCAGCAGTGCTCAGGAGATCAAACAAGCAGGGCAGGAGATCAAACTGGGCCATGCACATGCTCCCTGTACTATGTCCCCAGGACCAATGAATGAAAATGCATAAACAATCGCAGAGCCATCAAGCGAAAAGCTTTCTTTAAGGGACTAGAGCTGTAGTACAGTGAATAGGGCGTTTGCCCTTGCACACGGCTGCTCTGGGTTCCATCCCGGACAACCCATATGGAGCGCGAGCCCACCATGAATGACCCCTGAGCGCAGAGCCAGGCACAAGTCCTGAGCATTGCTCACATGATCCAAAACCAAAACCAAAAGTTCTCTTCATATTCACTTCCCCTCTTGGTACCTTTCATAAATTACACCAGGCACTGTGAAACTCTACAACGCAGTTCTTGCTGAATTCATTGGAGCATGAAAACTAATTTAAAAAAAAGAATACCGCCCCGGGGTGTTAAGAGGCTAGAATGCGTAAGGCACCTGTCGTGCACACAATTGTCCCTTGACCCAAGTTCAATCCTCAAACCCTGTATGGTTGGTTCCCTGAGCCCCGACAACAGTGATTCCTGAGCACAGAGCCAGGAATAAGCCCCAAGCATCAACTGGGTGTGGCCACCAAACCAAACCAAACCAAACCAAACCTGCCCTTTCCCCCCCAACCCCCAGCCCCTGCCGGCTCCATCACATATGACCCTGGGGGTCCCAGCACAGCCAGGCCCAAGCCGCAAGTTAGCACCAGGCCCAATCACTGACCTAGCAAGCAACACTGGGCAAGAATCACCAGGCTTGCCTCCCCCAGTTCCTGAGTACCTCTTGGGAGCACCCCACACCTTTTATTTTTGAGCCACACTAGGTGGTGCTTTGGGGGACCACCATATGGGCTGCTGGGGACCGAACCCAGGTCGGCCATGTGCACCTTACCCACTATAGGATCTCTCCAGTCACCGTATTTTTTTAAATGAGGGAGCAAACGGTCTCCTGGCAGAGAAACATGGAACACCGCGTTAAGACTAGCATTCCAGGGATGTGCTTCTGGCAATACGGCGAAGCTCATTTGTGCCACAGGAATGAAATCTTACAGCACAACACACTGTGTGCAGGGGCACCAGCTCAATCCCCCCGGCAGTGAGGATCTCCGACTCACATGAGGCCCTGCCTCAAAAGCATGAGTTCGACTTCGCCAGGTCCCACAGGCATGGGCATGAGCTGCACTGCCAGTGACCCCTGGCGTCAGGAGCTATTTCCAGGGGTTGGCGAGCAAGGCCAGAAAAAGCACTGCAACCCAAGTGATGAGCATGCCTGGCCGGCACCGCAGTGACCCCCAGCAAGCACTGCAAGCACAGCGGGTGGGGCCCTGGCAAGTATGAGTGCGAGCATCATACTAAAGGAGATTGTATCTCAGCGAGCACCAAAGCGAAGTGTGCAAGCACACGATCGGATAGCCAGCTCCCTGTGAGCAGCAGATGGGTGTGCAACACCACCGACAAAACAGCAATAGGGTGTGGGGACGGTAAGAAACAAACACAGGGGCTGGAGTGATAGCACAGCGGGTAGGGCATTTGCCTTGCACACAGCCGACCCAGGTTCGATTCCCAGCATCCCATATGGTCCCCTGAGCGCCGCCAGGAATGATTCCTGAGTGCAGAGCCAGGAGTGACCCCTGAGCATCGCCGTGTGTGAGAAACAAACACAACGACACACACAGCCCCCGGAAACCCCCCAGACGTGTGTTCTGCCCGGGCTGGCTAGCGGCCTGAGGCCTGGTGCCAGGGGAGGGCCTCACCGTGCTGTTGATGCTGGCTAACAGCTTCCCATTAAACTCCACCATCGAGTACACGGCCCCCTTCACCTCCTTCTCGGCCACGGTCTGCAGCTTTCCTGGGGGGAGAGGAGAGAGAACTCCTGAGTCCCCCTCGGGAGCCCACGCGCGCCCCCACCTGCCCTGCGCCCCAGTTCCTGCCGCCGAAGCGCCTGCCTAGAAACAAACACGTCACTGTCCTGGGCGGGTCTGTGGGCCCCCGGCCATGTGCAATGACCAGACGGTGTCCAGACCTGCAGCCAATCCGCTCAGGGCAGACCTTCCCTTCGGGGGCCTGACAGCTGGTCTTCAGGGGAGATGATTATAAACAGAAAACTGAACACAAAATGCTGA
Organism: Sorex fumeus; assembly: GCF_029834395.1. Taxonomy (NCBI): domain Eukaryota; kingdom Metazoa; phylum Chordata; class Mammalia; order Eulipotyphla; family Soricidae; genus Sorex; species Sorex fumeus. The sequence continues at coordinate 455,874 of NW_026606150.1, forward strand.
AGTTGGACAGAGGACCTGAATGGCTGAGCCGCCCAAGACAACTCTAGGGTTGCACATAGTCCTGCAACAAGGTTTCCTCTGCCAAAATGAAAGAAATGAAATACTGACATTTCACTTATGACTCTGCTCACCCTCCCTGAAACTCAACCCCCCAAAGGTGTAAGAGGAAACGGCTCTTTCGCAAGTTAATTCACCCCCGTTTCCCTTTCCCAACAGCCGAGCGTCCTGAAAGCCGGCCTCACGCCACCTACCATCCGAGTACTGAAAGACCACAATCCGGCCCTGCTTGGGCTCCGCCTCCTCGGGGTACACCATGGCTGTGCCCACGATGAAGTAGGTGTTGGGGTCTTTGCCCAACTTGCAGGAAACCAGGCTGAGGGCATACTCGTTCTGCAGAAACTGGTGGGCGTGAAGGACTAGAAGGAGAACAGCAGAGAGTGACTGGCTGCATTCCCTGAGGCGCCTCCTCCTTCGTTTCTGAGGCCTAGGGCCCGGCTCAAAGCAGAGCACTGGTCCCCGCCAGCCCCTGGCTCCAAGCGTGCCCCCCATCAGCCTGGGACAACCTGAGGAGGCACCACAAGCCCCAATCATGGCCAAGTCGGGTGCCCACCCCTTGCACCTCTCCTGGGACGAACGTGGGATGTTTTTGGGTTTTTTTTTTTTTTTGTCACACCCAGAGATGCTCAGGGGTTCCTTCTGGCCCTGCACTCAGGAATTACTCCTGGAGGTGCCTGGGGGACCACATGGGATGCCGGGGATGGAACCCGGGTCGGCGGCATGTAAGGCAAGCGCCCTACCCGCTGTCCTATCGCTCTGGCCCCTGTTCTCCTAACTCGGGACGGTCTCAGAGTCTGTAGCGCCTTGTCTGGGGGTCCCGGAGAGTGCCAAGAGGGCGGGCATGTGCACCTTCGAAGGTGTGCTGGTCGATGATGAGCAGGTTGTGGACCTCCACCTCTTCTCCAAAGGAGGTCTCGTGGGGGGCGGTGCTGCTGGAGAAGAGCTTGCTGGAGCTGACGCTGCTGGAGAGGGCCTGGGACAGACAGGGCAGAGGGTGCATCAGGGTCAGGCCCGGGAGCCCGGGGGAATCAGGCGCACTCCCAAGGCTTCTGGCCCTTACGGAGCGCAGGCGGCTCCAATCCCCTGTGGAGACAACACCCAGGAATCGGGCCATCCAATGGGGGCGAAATGAGGCCAAGACGAACGAGGTTCAGCTCTCAAGGAAGAGCAAGGAGCACTGAAAAGACAACGCAGGGCGGGAGACAGCCCCAAAAGGCTGCAGCAGGGCACCAGAGCCACAGTACAGCAAGGAGGGCGTTAGCCTTGCAGGTTCGATCCCCAGCATCCCATATGGTCCCTCAAGCACCACCAGAAGTAATTCCAGAGTGCAGAGCCAGGAGTAGCCCCTGAGCACCGCTGAGTGTGCCCCAAAAGACAAAATAAATAAATAAATAAATAAATAAAAGCTGCTCCACTCGTGTAAATCCCTGGTCTGATCCTGGCAGCACATCGTCCCCCAAACACTGCCAAGTGTGACCCAAAAGCCAAAATGGGAAAGTCCTACTCCAAGAAGTCCGATTCGAAGGGCCCGAGAGCTGGAAAGGCCGAGCCGACAAGTGATTCCCAAGGCTCAGCTCTTCCCTCCACCTAGTCCGCTGTGTACAGCTCTAATAGCCTCATTTTGCAAGTGAAAAACGGAATTTTCAACTTTACCAAAGGCACCCAGCTACGACAAACCTTGAAACCAGGCCTGACTCCAAGTCCCACACCGTTACCTATCATGCTACCGAGCCTCATTAATGACAGGCCCTCCTCCCCCAGACACAAAGCACCCAAACTAATGATGAGAAAATTCTTCTCAAAGTCTGGAGCGATAGCACAGTGGGTAGGGTGTTTGCCCTGCATGCGGCTGACCCGGGTTCGATTCCCAGCATCCCACAGGGTCCCCCGAGTACCGCCAGGAGTAATTTCTGAGTGCATGAGCCAGGAGTGACCCCTGTGCATCACTGGGTGTGACCCAAAAAGCACCTCCCCCCCAAAATAAAATAAATATTCTCCTCAGCCTCCCCATTCAGCTCGCTGCCCTTCTGTAGGCAAGGAAGCTGGACGGCGGTCAGCTCTGCCCACCCATTTCCGGCTGCCTCTGAGACAGCTGTGCTGCCAACACGAGGTTGGGCCTGCCGACAGGTCACTCTCCGCCTTTACAGAGAAGTGCCCCTACTCCCGTGCCCTCTGCGGCCCACCCTCACCTGGGTGCTGGCGCTGGGCCTCAGAGCAGTCGTGCCCCCACTGGTATCCTGGACCTCAATGCGGCTGGAAAGGACCCCAAAGCACTGCGACACTTCCTGGTAGCAGATCTTCCTAGAGGACACCACAGACGAAGGAGCTCAGACCCGCAGCAGGGCCTGGCCCAGGCCGCCACCCCGCCAGCTCCCCGCCCCGCCCGCACCTGGGAGACTCATAGAGGGGAACCGTGCGGATGTGCAGCTTCTGGATCTCGTCGATGGTGCCGATGGTGAGGGTGCTGTTGTTGGCCAGGGCCAGGCTGGAAGAAAGAGGCAGAATTTAGATGAAGGAGCCACGAGAAGGAGAGGCCGAGGGAACTCCCCAGAGGGCGGGAGAGCCAGGGCCGGCTTCTCAACCCAGCACCAGCTGAGGAGACGAAACATTCTGAGGCCTGGGCCCTTCCCCAGATTTATTTCATTGGTCTGGGGGTGGGCTGGAGCGATAGCACAGTGGGTAGGGCGTTTGCCTTGCACGCGGCCAACATGGCCGACCCGAGTTCAATTCCTCTGCCCCTCTCGGAGAGCCCGGCAAGCTACCCAGAGTATCTCGCCCGCATGGCAGAGCCTGGCAAGCTCCCCGTGACATATTCGATATGCTAAACACACTTAACAATTGTCACAATGGAGACGTTACTGGGCCCACTCGAGCAAATCGATGAACAATGGGAGGACAGTGACAGTGACCGATCTGGGGGTGTCAAGGATGACAGTTTTCCATCTAACGCATATGTGCGTTAGAATCTGGAACAGTGGTGTTTCTGTTTTTGTTGGTTTTTTTTTTCTGGGGGGGTGCAGAGGGCGGGGATATTGGGCCATACCCAGAGGTGCTCAGGGGCTACTTCTGGCTCTGTGCTGAAGAGTCACGTCTTGGTGGCAGGACTTTAGGGGCCACTTACTGTGGATCAAGCTAGGGTTGGCTACATGCGGGGCCAATGACTGAATTCCTCTGTTACCTTTCCAGCCCACCAGAGCAGCGATTCTAACTATCACCTACCTAAAGAGTTCTGACAATGGGGCCAGAGCAATAGCACAGCGGGGAGGGCGTTTGCCTTGCACGCAGCCAACCCGGGCTCGATTTCCGGCATCCCATATGGTCCCCTGAGCACCGCCAGGGATAATTCCTGAGCACAGAGCCAGGAGTAACCCCTGTGCATTGCCAGGTATGACTCAAAAAGAAAAAAAAAAAAAGAGTTCTGACTCTTACCCACAACACCTAAGAGAATTGCTAAAATAGCAATTTTATTTTATTTTCCTAAAATAGCAATTCGAGGGTCCTACTTCTACTCACTGAGACCCTGGGGAGTGGGGAAACACAAATCACTCTGAAAAAGCTTCTAGCTCTATTTCCAGTGGGCAGGCGGAGAAGCTCCGTTTCGGATATTTAACGCCACTGACGCTGGGAAAAGAGCACAGGCATGGGGCGGAGGCCGCGGGAAACCGAGAGGCCCACCTGTCGGGGTAGCCATCGGAGTTGAGGGGGCACATGTAGTTGACTTCCTTGAGGTTGACGTTGGAGAAGACCAACTTGTGGTTGCTGCTGTAGATGACAGTGGGGCGGTCAGAGCAAGCAAAGACGTTGGTGGTAGAAAGAGAACGGAACGTTCTCAGAACGGTGGGCTGGGTGCCCAGAGTCACCTTCTTGCGGTCGCTCAACAGGCCTACGGAAAGAGGAGCCCCGAGGAGAGGGAGGAGAGATGAGATGGTGACACGCTGCTGGCTGGGGAAAGGGCCAAGACCGTGCCCGGCGCCACCCTCACCTGTCTCCACACTCAGTCCGAAGTAGAAGAGGGCCCCATCTCCCAAGGCACAAAGGAGGTAGTGGCTACTCTCGAAGGTGGTCATCAAAATGGACCGAGGGATGATCTCTGCGGGGGAAAGGGCATCGTGAGGTTTGTCTTCCGAAGTCAGTCGCCCTCCGACCCCAGCCCGGGGGCCTTAACGAGGCACCGACCTCCACCGAGCATCTCCTTGTGCAAGAGTTCAAAGGAGGGCAGCTTCAAAATCCGGGCCGAGATGTCGGTCCAGAGGCCGATGGCACAGAGAGGCGACATGCCATTGCTCTCTCCCAAGGGGGTGATGTCCAAGCAGGCCACCTCGTGCTCCATCTCCGTGTGGCTGAACAAAGAGGGACATGGCGGGAGGAGGGGGCGAGATAGCCGAGCCGCCCCCCCGGGGACGGGGGAGGGACAGGGCAGGGGACGAGCACACACCTGACCTGCCGGAGCTCCTGAGGATGGATCTGCAGGTAGTAGAGCGCCCTGCCCACGGCCACCACCACCTGGCAGCTGTTGCAGGACGCCACGCTGATGTTCTTGCCCTGCGGCTCTTTCCACTCGCTCACCAGGGCCTTGGGTTCTTGAGAGACCAACCGCACAGACGCCGACGTGATCTGGGGAGGAGAAAACGACACTGGGCTCCTGCAGGGATCGCCAGGGAAGCGAGAGGTGGTCGAGGCCGCCCTAGGAGTGCCCGGAAAGTCACTCCTCTCCTGCCAGAGATCTCGATTCATCCCAGCCGGTGCCGCTTCTAGACGAAGCCCTGAGGGCTGGCCTAAAGCTATTCTGACACTTTCTGTACCTAAAGTCAGACAAAACGGCCAGTTTCATTCTTACTAAGGTTGAGGCAACACAAACACTGACAGTAGTAAGTGTTACCGTAATAAGGAAGGACGACCCGGTGATGAGCAGCTCTTCTCAGTCCAAAGAGATCAGAATGGGCCGGAGAAAGTCTAACGGACTGGGCGAATACTCTGAGCACAGGAGGCAGAGGATGAATTCCTGACATGGCAGGGGCCCCTGATCAGTGCCAGGAGTGACTCCTGAGCACAGAGCCAGAAGTTAAGCCCTGAGCACTGCCGTGATGGCTATTGTCCCAAGACAGACACAGACACACACATACATAGAATGGATTGGTTAATCCAATCTGACTTCCTAAAATATCTACGTTCTTGGGGGTGGATGGTACCATTAGTACTATTTTCCCCCTTCTTTATGTTTTCTGATACCTTCCCCCCAAAATGGGGGGTCCACACCCCACAGTGCTCAGGGCGTAATCCTGGCTCTGCACTCAGGGATCACTCCTGGCAGTGGTGGGGGAACCATATGGGGTTTCAGGAATTAAAGCCAGGTCAGTCATACACAAGACAAGCAACCTACCTGCTGTGCTGTATCTCCAGCCCCTGACATTTTCCAATTTTTTTTTTTTAACAAATAACTATGCACTACAGTTACAAGCGAAGAAAGCGTCTAAGTACTTGCTAAAACAGTATTCCAGTGGAGTTCATGCCCAATTCAATCAGCCTAATCAATGGTTGAATAAATAGCAATACTCCTACATTTAAAAAAAAAGTATGGGGCTGGAGAGATAGCACAGCGGGTAGGGCGTTTGCCTTGCATGCGGCCAACCCAGGTTCGATTCTTGGCATCCCATATGGTCCCCTGAGCACCACCAGGAGTAACTCCTAAGTGCAGAGCCAGGAGTAACCCCTGTGCATCACCAGATGTGACGCAAAAATAAATAAATAAATATAAATTTTAAAAAAAGTATTCCAAATTAACAGCTGTGTATACACACACACAATGACAATCACTCTAGGGTAAAAAAGAAAATACAGTACTATATTTGAGTCTAGATTTACACTCTCTAAGCTCTCTAGTTTAGAGAGAAAACACAAAGCTTGGGGTGAATGGCAACCAAGTGTTTTCCTTTCGAGCAGGGGATTATCAGCCAAGTTTAACTTCTTTCTAGAATAGCTGCTCCGTTCCCATCCCTACAAAGTGACTGTCTAAAAAGAAAATCCATCAGCACTCCACTGCCAGCCAGATTCACTTCCGGCCCGCTGCTGCCCTTTCTCAGGTCAGTACCTGGATAAGCTGCTGGTGAGCCACATTGCCACAGAAGAAAGTCTGCTGGTCATCCACAAAGCCCATCAGTTCCGTCTCTTCCACCTCCTCTCCGTTCAGCATGAGCACTCTAGAGCGGAGCGAGAGGCCCCGTCAGCCAGCCAGCCACCCACTCCAACCTCCATGCGTGCACCCACAACTAAAACCCATCTTTATTTTTTTTTTCTTTTTGGGTCACACGCGGCAATGCACAGGGGTTACTCCTGGCTCCTGCACTCAGGAATGACTCCTGGAGGTGCTCGGGGGACACTATGGGATGCTGAGGATCAAACCCGGGTCGGCCACGTGCAAGGCAAGCACCCTTCCCGCTGTGCTATCGCTCCAGTCCCCACCCAACTCATCTTACCTTGTCTGGCCCACGAAAGAGAGCACCAAAGTGTCGTCAGTCTCCCGGGTCGGATCAGACCGAAGGGGCCACAGGCCTGGAACAAGAACCAAGGCTTAAGACCCACACTCCAGGCCAGCGCTCACGTCACCGGAAGAGGCAGGATGACCCACAGAGGGACGAGAACTTTGAAGTCCGTCCTGAGCTGGAATGCCCACCCTCAAGCCCTGCCTCTACAACCCAACTCCCAAGCAGGAATCACTAACAGTTTCCTGTTTATCCTTCTAATGCTTAATTTTGAGGTACCTAGCAAAGATTGTATTTGCACGTAATCTGTGTTACACGCAAATACCAAATGAAAGATTCCGATACGCTACTCATCACTTATCTTATGCTATCCTTTTTCACACTTTCAGGGGCAGCGCCCTGGTTACAACAGTTCCTCCTTGTCTGTTTGGGGGGTGGGGTGGGAGGCATTTGAGCTCTGGGCCATTCCTAGCTCTGTGCTCAGGACTGACTGACCCCTGGCAGCCCTCAGGGGGACAGTGTGTAGGGGTGGGGATCAAGCCTAGGTCAGCCAGATGCAAGGCAAGTGCCTAAACTACTGAACTATCTCCAGCCCGCCACACAAAGAAGAAAAAAACTACAGAATTCTTCAGAGTCTAAACTTGGGGCAGGCTGGGCCAGGACGATAACACAAACACGTGCTTTGCGATGCGGGAGGCGCAGATACAATCTGAGCTCTGACCTGGTACTTGAACAACACTAGAGCCCTCTTCTGAGCACCCAGCAGGGAACGGCCCTGAGCACTGCCAGGTGCGACCCCCAAAACGATAACAAACTTGAGGGCGGTCAACACTGAAAGGAGAGGGGCTGGAGCGATAGCACAGCGGGTAGGGCGTTTGTTTGCCGTGCATGTAGCCAACCCGAGTTTGATTGATTCCTAGTATTCCATATGGTCCCCTGAGCACCGCCAGGAGTAATTCCTGAGTACAGAGCCAGGAGTAACCCCCGAGCATCGTCGGTGTGACCCAAAAAGCACAAAAAACAAAAAACAACATAAAACAAAACAAAACAAAACAAAGAAACAATGAAAGGAGAAACTGCTTCACAGTCTGAATGGCTGCTTCCCTGGCCCCGCCACCATGATCCCTGCTCCCAGTAACTATCCCCCTGAGCCGTGGCAGGTCCCCGTCTATACTCAGTCTGTAGATGGATCCGTTATGTTCCTATTGGTGGACACTTTTATGGTATTCAGCTCTAAAAGATAACGCCACAATAATAACCTTGTACTTCTGTCATTTTTATACACAGGAAGGTCTGTGGACAGATGCTCAGAATTGCTGGGTGGATGCTTGGATGGATGCCGAATAGAATTTAGGAAGATGAGGCAGTGCCTGCGTCTTCCCTCACTGCCTCCCCAACGGGGTAAGTTCTCAAACTTACGATTTTGATCTTCGTGGAAAGAATGGGCATCACTGGGCTGAAGAGACATACAGAGGGTAAGGCGCTTGCCATGCACACGGCCAATCTGGGTTTCAATGCCCAGCACTGCTTATGGTCCCCGAGCCCTGCCGGAAGTGACCACTGAGCAGAGCCAGGACTCACCTCCGAGCACTGCCAAGTGTGGCCCCCAAAATTAAATAAAATCCCAACGAATGTTACCATAAAAAGCAAAGTTTAAAAACATAGAATAGGGGCTGTAGCAATAGCACAGCAGGTAAGGCATTTGCCTTGCACGCAGCCAACATGGCCGACACAGGTTCGATTCCCAGCATCCCATATGGTCCCCGAAGCACCGCCAGGAGTGATTCCTGAGTGCATGAGCCAGAAGTAACCCCTGAGCATGGCCGGGTGTGACCAAAAAAAAAAAACCCACATAGAATAATGGTACCACTCTTCAGCTGTGACTTGACTTTAATTTTTTTAATTAGAAGTGAATACTGTGACCTATCTATTCGTGCCCTGGTCAATTTGAGAACAGGAAATTTGGCGAACCTTCTAGAACTTCTGGTACCTAAGCACCCATTTCCTTAAGAACTGCCAGAGTGGCCAGGGGAATTCCCACCAAGCAGTGTTGCACCCTTGGGTTCTCACACTGAATATTCTGCCCAGCTGGGGGAGACGCAGGTGCAGGTGACATCAAGAGTCACCCTGAACTCTTCGTATAAATCAAGACCAGCCTCTGTCTTGTTTGGCTCTGTGCTTGGGGGCTAAGGCTCGGGTTGTTCCTGGAGCACAGGGATCCATGCTGTGCTAAAACTGAACTTAGGGGCTGGAGCGATAGCACAGCGGGTAGGGCGTTTGCCTTGCACGCAGCCAACAGGGCCGACACAGGTTCGATTCCCAGCATCCCATATGGTCCCCTGAACACAGGCAGGAGCCAGGAGTAACCCGAGCATCGCCAGGCGTGACCCAAAAAGAAAAAAAAAAAAAAGAACTGAACTTGGAGCCAGTCATAATACAATGGGGAGCATTTGCCTTGCACACACTGACCCGGGCTTGGTCCCTGGCATCCCATATGGTCCCCCAAGCACTGCCAGGAGTAATTCCTGAGTGAAGAGCCAGGAATAGCCCCTGAGCCTGGTCAGGTGTGACCAAAAAAAAAAAAAAAGAATTGCACTCAAGGCCTCACACAAGGCAGGCAAGTACTCCCTTTGTGCATACTGCAGCTAAGGTTTCTGTCTTTAAAATAAATCAGACGGGGGCTGGGGGTGGTAGTACAGTGAGTAGGGCATTTGCAGTCAACCTAGGTACAATCCCCAGCATCCCATATGGTCCCCCAGAGGCCACCAAGAGCAATCCCTGACCAGAGGATTGTTCCACGACTTGGAAGCTGGACTCACATGCTGGGGGAAGAGGCAGCTCAGATAGAGAAGGGACCACTAAGTAAAGGGCGCTAGTAGGGCCCACTCGGGATGGAAGATGTGTGCTGAATATAGACTATAGACTATAGACTGAACATATGGCCGCTTAACGCCTGTATTGAAAACCACAACAACCAAAGGGGGAGAGAGAGTAAAAGGGAATGTGCCTGCCACAGAGGTGGAGGGTAGGTGGGGAACTGGGGACATTGGTGGTGGAGAATGGGCACTGGTGGAGGGATGGGTACTCAATCGTTGTATGACTGAAACACAAGCACGAAAGTTTGTAAGTCTGTAACTGTACCTCTCGGTGATTCATTAAAAAAAAACAAGCAATCCCTGAGCACAGAGCCAAGAATATTATTCCCTAAGCACCACCAAGCGTGGGCCAAGAAGTAAAACTAAATAAAATTAAATCAAATAGGAAAAAATTTAAAAGGAAGCTTGCTCTTCAAGCTGTATTCTCCTTTCAACAAGTTACTTTTCTTGCTCTGTTTCTTTTCTTTTCTTTTCTACTCTGGAGAAGCCTGTGTTCTCTCTTGAATAGTATTTCCCTTTCTCTCCCCTGTATCCTTCTAAGTAAATTTCAACAAAAACAAAGTACATTTCAGTAAAAACTATTCTGTTTGATCACAAATTATCATTTTTTATTTTTTTGCTTTTTGGGTCACACCCGTCAATGCACAGGGGTTACTCCTAGCCCTGCACTGAGGAATTACCCCTGGCGGTGCTCAGGAGACCATTATGGATGCTGGGAATCGAACCAGGGTTGGCTGCGTGCAAGGCAAACGCCCTATCTGCTGTGCTATTGCTCCAACCCCCTTGATCACAAATTAAATAAAAAGGAAAAAGAAAACAACAACAGGACAGCAAACGAGGCCAGAGCGCTCCAAAGGCTGAGGCAGCTGGGAGAGAGCAGTTCAATGGGGAACTCGGTCCTTGCACACGCCTGGTTCCATGCCAACAGTCCCCCTGAGCACTGCAGAGTGGAACCCCAACCCCACCCCGCCCCATAAATGGACGGAGCAAATGCTATGCGATCTGGAGGCCCAAGTGTGACCCTCAGATTCCAGGATCCAGGTCCCCAGCACTGCCAGGAGAGACCCACGGCCTTCAAAGGGCAGAGTCAGGAGCAGCCCGAGTGCTACTGGGTATGACGCAAAAGCCAGAAACCAACAGAAAAGGTAAACAACATTTTTATACAGTTTTCCCTCTTTTTCCTACTAACCTAAAGGTTCTTTGTTTTTTGTCATGAAGCTTTCTTTTTGGCTGGAGCAATAGCACAGTGGGTATGGCGTTTGCCTTGCACATGGCCGACATGGCTGACCCAGGTTCGATTCCTCCACCCCTCTCGGAGAGCCCAGAAAGCTACCGAGAGTATCTCGCCCGCACGGCAAAGTCTGGCAAGCTCCCCGTGACATATTGAATATGCCAAACACAGTAACAACAAGCCTCACAATGGAGACGTTACTGGGCCCGCTCGAGCAAATCGATGAACAACGGAAGGACCGTGACCGTGACTTTGAATAAAATTTAGAAGTCTTTTCCATTTCAAAATTAGTTATCCACCAACTTTTCCTTTCAGTTTCTGTATAGCTTCCTATATTTTTACTTTGATACGAAGAGTGAACACAAACAGTTCTTGTCCCAAATGACTGCCTGTATTTCCAACACCCTTTATTAAAGAGAATTGTCTTTCCCTGAGACCACACAACTCAATTCCCATTCCCAACTGTCTATTTCTGGACTTCTGAGGCTGCCTCTGAGTTGCCTCTGAGTTTCCTGCCTCTTCATGCACTGAAAGCACACGTGTAATGTGTAATTCCTAAGATTCAACAGCATGCTTTTACAATGTAATGGCCTAGTTCATCTCACTGCTCCTTTACTTTTGTTCTGGGCCCACATCTGGCAGTGCTCAAGGGTTACTCCTGGCTCTGCACTCAGGAATCACTCCTGGTGTGCTCAGAGGACCAGAAGGGTAGGCAGGGATCGAACCTGGAGTGGCCAGGAGCAAGGCAAGCACCTTAGCCACTGTATTAACTCTCTAGGACCTTGCTGCTCTTTCTAAAGTATTTCCCGTGGGGACAGAGCTATGGTAAAGTGATTGGGTAAAGAGCTTGCCTCACATGCAGTCGACCTGGGTTTGATTCCGAGCATCCCATATGGTTCCTGAGCATCGTCAGAAGTAACCCCTGAGCACTTGGGTGTGACCAAAAATCCACTGTCACTGTCACTGTCTTCCTGTTGTTCATCGATTTGCTCGAGCGGGCCCAGTAACGTCTCCATTGTGAAACTTGTTACTGTGTCTGGCATATCGAATACGTCACGGGGAGCTTGCCAGGCTCTGCCATGCAGGCGAGATATTCTCGGTAGCTTGCCGGGCTCTCCGAGAGGGGCGGAGGAATCGAACCTGGATTGGCCATGTCGGCAGCGTGCAAGGCAACCGCCCTACCCGCATGCTACTGCTCCAGCCCACCACAAATCCAAACAATTAAAATTAAAAAATAAAGTATTTATTGTATTCTTGCTTCTTCCTTTTGCCATTTGGATGTTCACTTACCTAAATCAAGAAAAACAACCAACTGGTACCTTTTTTTTTTGGGTTTTAGTCTTTGGGCCACACCTACCAGGGCTCGGGGTTTACTCCCGGCTTTGCGCTCAGGGATCTGAAACCAGACGTGTATGGAAAATGCTCTACCCGCTGTACTGTATTGCTCTGGCCCCAAATGATGCCTCTATTGATACTTTTTAAATATAAACCTGCTGCACTATCAATCCGGCCCTTAATATTTTCCGTTTTAACCTAACTTTACTTTTAAATATTGAAGCCTCTATCATTTGACTTGCCATTATGACTCTTTTCAGTGGGGAAAGGGAGGTCTGGCCACACATCAGCGATGCTCAGGGAATTCTTTCTGGTTGTGCTCAGGGATCACTCCTGGCAGAACTCACGAAACCATCTGTGGTATCAAGGATCAAATCGGGTCAGCCGTGCACTGGACAGGAGCCTTAACCCCTGGAACTATCTCTCTGGCCCCAATCACTTAAAATGACTTCTCTGAACTCTTCGTTCGATCCACTTTCCTCTAGCTCCTACTCAAGTGTTTTTACAAGTCCAAAGGTCAGGTTCACTCAAATACAACCGAGGTCTGAGGTTCGTCCACCCCAAGGCTACCTTTGATGCCTGGTAAGTCAATGCTGGCATGCTCGTGAATTCCAATTCCGTTCCGGATGATCCGCAAGGAACCTTCCTTGAAAGCCCCAGAGCAAGTGACCAGCTGCAAGTAGAGAAAAGGTTTCTATGGAAGCTCCTCTAGAGACTGAGGCCATCCCACTGTCCAAACAGAAAGTAAGCGACACTAAATCCAAGAACTTGGGAGCTAGGTTTGAGGATGCGGACTTAGTATATATTCATGTCCAAATCTCCCAAACTGACTGAGATGACTGGCCGTACTAGACCATGAAGCAAAAAAAAAAAAAAAAACTCCTAGAACCCCTGCTTCAAGCGAGCGTGTCTCCACCCCTGGAACCTAGTTTACTATAAAGGGCAAAGGAGCCGGCGTCAGATGGGCCTAACATTGACTTGTGTATGTGATCTTGGACAATCTTCCTCAGTCCAGAGATCCGCACTTCTAACAGTGACTGGGTAATTAAAGATAACTACTGGAAACGTCTGGCAGGCCATGATAGGTACCCAATAAATGGTGGTTGCCCCTGCCTCCTTGGGATTAGTGAATGAGGCGCCTAAATGTTATCTCCAGTGCACACTCCCCGTTCTAGATAACTAAACGCAGTGGGCACACCAACTATGCGCATCCAGGATGAAGTTCTTACCTGTCCCTGCCCCTGCCTCTCGAGATCCACCACGCACATGTCCACGATGGGTCCCAAGTTGGTAAAGGTTTCCATGGCTACTACGTAGGAACCTTGTTCATTGCTGTCAACATTGAGCTGAGAAAAAGAACAATGTTAGTCCTGGAGCATTGCTCTTAACAGCACCACCTTAAAGAGACGGCGATTACCCAAAAGACCTCAACTGTAAAACATCCTTCTTGGATACCACTGGATGCTTCCAGAACGAGGCTTTTGACTAAGGTTCATGGTTATTCTATAGGTAACCCACATTGAGTCAGAGATTTCTAATCTGGAGTCCCACAAATGGAGCTCAGAAGAGTTGGGAAATTAACCCTTTTTGTCATGTGCATTATTCTGCAGAGAAGCTCCAAAATGTTCACGTTCTATGAATTCTAAACTCACACATTAGTTATGCCCTACAGTGGAAGGTAGGAGCTGGGTTTTGCTCTTCACTGTACTCACTGCACCAATAACGTTACCTAGCACATTTGTTGGATGAACTTTTGAGACAGAGAGCTAGTCACTGTAGAACATAAACGTACAAGTAGAAAGCTGAGCAACAGAAAGCTGGATGATCTTAATTTAAACTCTGAGACACCAAACTTAACAGCAACTGAAGAAGCAGGGAAGGGGGTGAAAATACAGGCAGAAAGAAAACGTCCCCTTACCTTCACAAGCTGGGAGTCCCCGAGGCGAGACCCGACAAACACAACACCGTTATCAAGGTATGTCAAGCACTCAGCAATCGAGGTCTAGAAGACAGTCAATGACATGGAAGAAATCAGAGCGGGCTCCGCCAGGAATCCAGACTCCCTCCCACCCACCTCAGAGACGTCTGCTACATGATTCCTGAGCCAACTTCAAATCCTGCAGCACACTGAACCAATGTGGGTCAGTCTCTGAAATGAGTGGCTCCATTTATCACATCCTGACAGAAAAATCTGTAACTGATCTTAAGAGATGCCTGCTCTGAACAACCTACTGCTAATCCCAATCATTCCAATTTACGCAAAATAATGAAAAACTATCAAGTTTACTGCATTTTATTCTGAAGGGGACCACAGCTAGGTGTGCTCAGGGTGGACTTCTGGCTCGATGCTCAAGGATCACTCCTGGTGGGGTTCAGGGATCATATGCAGTGCCAGGAATTGAACCTGTATTAGCTATGTGCAAGGAAAGCACCTTACCCATTGTACTATTTTACCCAGCTCTGCATAATTCTTAAAAGTTGAGGGGGTGGGGCTGGAGCGATAGCATAGCAGGTAGGGCGTTTGCCTTGCACGTGGCTGACCTGGGTTCGATTCCCAGCATCCCATATGGTCCTCCGAGCACCGCCAGGAGTAATTCCTGAGTGCAAAGCCAGGAGTGACCCCTGAGCATCGCCAGGTGTGACCCAAAAAGAAAAAAAAAAGTTGAGGGGGCAAATAATCTCCCTGAATCAAATAATCTGCATCAGATGAATTTTTTAAAAAAAAAGTTTATGTATTTTTTACATTGAATCACCTTGAAATACACAGTTCCAAAGTTATTCATGATTAGGTTTCAGTTATATAATGTTCTAACATTCATCCCTTCACCAGTGCATTCTTCCCACCACCAATATCCCTAGTTTCCTTCTGGCTCCCCGCCCCCCATCCTACCTCTATGGAAGACATTTTTATTCTTTCTCTCTCTCTTTCCTTTTGGGCATTATGGCTTGCAATACAGGTTATCATGTTTGTCCCTTTCCCTCCTTTCAGCATGCAGTTCTTATGCAGAGCGATCATTTCCAAGTATCTTTGCACAATGATCCCTTCTCTATCCTAGCTACCCTCCCTCCACCACTACTTATGGCCAGCTTCCGACCGTGGACCATTCCTCCTAGCCTTTGTTTCCATCGGCCTCGGGTATTAATCTCATATTTAGATAAATCTCTAACAAGTCTCACAATGTTACTGGGCCCGCTCGCGCAAATCGATGAACAACGGGAGGACAGTGCTACAGTGCTCTAACTCTCAACTGTATCCTTTCCATTTTTTGTACTTGATGTGCCTGGTTGTGAGACTCACCAATCCCTAGATCATTCAAACATCAGCTTCCACAGCAAGGGTGAAGCCTGTCAGCTACCGTGATTCCCCATCACGCGGGTGTCAGGAGGGCAGGACCACACCTACCTCTCCGAGGAGTTCCACCCGCAGGTCCTTGAGGGTGACGGTGCCGTCCATCTGTTCCTCCTTCTCCAGCAGCAGCATGAAGAGCCGTCCTTCCATGTCGCCCAGCAGATAGCGGGAGCCGTTGGGGTCCACGCGATTGTGACACACAATTGTGCTTTGCTACCGATAGGGAAGGCACGGTTACTGCACGACACACCTGCTTCACAGCAAACCCTAACGGGCTGCCATTCCTTTTACCAAGCCAGTCACTTCACAAGCAAGGAATCAATTCAGCTAACACTGCATCAGAAGTTTGAAAGTTTATTCACATGTTATTCTATCAGAAAATAGCAGTATATCAACAAGGAACTCTAAATAGGCACAGGACTGTGAATGTTAATGATTTTTTTTTACCTTCAAATACAAAAGAGGGGGTCAGAGCGGGTAGGGCACTTTCTGTGCACATGGCCAACCTGGGTTCAATCTCCAGTATGCCATATGGCCCCCCCAAAACCGCCAGGAGAACTCCTGAGTGTCGAACCCCTGAGCATCACTGGGTATAGCCCCCAAACAAACAAACAAACAAAAAAACCCTCAAAAATAGGGCAGTTAGTGAGCTAGTACAGCCAGGAAGGAGTTTGCCTTGATGCAGCAGACCCAGGTTCACTCCCTGGCACCCCATATAGTTTCCCCAAGCCCACAGGAGTGATCCCCAAGCACAGAACCAGGAGTAAATCCTGAGCACAACTGGGTGTGATTCCCCCACCAAAAAAAAAATACCTTCAAAGGTCTGAAATTCTTATGAATGTATTTTCAAATCTATATAATTTATCACTTTATGTGACTTAACATCATAATCAATAGGATTGTAAAGCATTTTCTTTCTAGTGGCCAGAGTAATAGTACAGTGGGTATGGCGTTTGCCTTCCACACGGCCCACCCAGGTTTAATCCCTGGCACCCTATATGGTGCACCCCCCTCCCCATGTCTGCCAGGAGTTAAGCCTGGAGCACCACCAGGTGTGGTCCAAAACAGACAAAAGAAAAAATAGTTCCTTCCTTAAAGTTGGTCCAGTAAGTGCTGGGGATATGGCTCAGTGATAGAGCACTTGCCTTACACATGTGAAGCCTGGTTCAATTCCCAGACCACATGGTCCCAGAGCACTGCAGAGAGTGATCCCTTAAACATGTGTAAGGGGATTAAAGGGGGTACCAGGGATAGTATAGCGGTTAAGTGATTTTCTTGCACACAGTCAATCCCATTTGACCCTGGCACTGCACTGACAATGAGTGACCTCCAAACACAAAGCAGGCGAAGTTCCCCTGCCAAATCAGGCGTGGCCCAAACCCTCAAACTACAATAACAACCTGCCTTTCTGGAGGACGAGGTGGGGGTGGGAGGGGGGAACAGGGAACAGTACCAATCCAAAAGTATCCCCCACACACGGCAGTGGGAGCCTCCAAAATGAAAAAAAATCCGGCCCAGTCAATACACAAGATAAACTTAATTTGATTACCATTTCTCTAAACGCAGGTGTTATTCTCTTGGGAGGAGGGGAGAGGAGGTGGGGGGCACACCCGGAGATATTGCAGGGCTTACTCCTGGCTCTGCACTCGTCATCACTCCTGGCAGTCTTAGGGTACCATCGGGGTGGCAAGGATTGAACCTGAGTCTGCCACATGCAAGGCAGGCCCCCTACTGTCTCTCCAGCTCCCCCGTGATTTTTTAAGGGGGATGGACTGCTGCTCATGGTGCTGGGGTAAGGGATTGGAAGGTACTGTTCCCTGCAGTGCAAGGAATAAAGCAAACCTCGGACTCTGCATGTGCCCAACCCTTTGAGCTGCATCTCGCCAAGCACGCTCTTTGTTAGCAAAACCAGGTCAATCTTTCTTTTTATTTCCAGTGACGAACACAGTATCCTATATAGAGAGCAAGGAGTGAGACACACACCTGTGAATCTCCTTTGACAGAGGGAGAGAAATGAAGACCTAGGTAAGACCTGGGGGAAAGTGGGGGGAGGGGGGAGATAGGAATTAAAAAAAAAAAAAAGAGGGATTCCTGCTCACCTTGATGATCGGAGGGGCGATTGCCAGGTATTTGTCACCATTGTGATAGGTGATGGATTCCTGCCCAATGATGATGGCCCCTCCAAAGGGCTCTGGAACTGCAAGAGAAACATGTATCAGCACTTGAGATCTACCAAGCCCTGAAGTGCCGGGACACTGATCCAGTTATATCTAAGGCAAACGTTTTTTTTTTTTTGCTTTTTTTTTGCTTTTTGGGTCACACCCAGCGATGCTCAGGGGTCATTCCTGGCTCTACACTCAGAAATCACTCCTGGCGGTGCTTGGGGGACCATATGGGATGCCGGGGATTGAACCCAGGTCAGCCGAGTGCAAGGCAAACATCCTACCCACTGTGCTATCGCTCCGGCCCCAAGGCAAACTTTTAAAAAAATTATTTTTCTTGGGGTTGGAGAGAAGAGTTTAGCGAGGAGGGCACTTGCTTTGCACACCGCTGACCCAGATTCAGTCCCCAGCATCCCGCAGGCTCTCCTGAGCACAAGAGTAATTTCTTAGTGCAGAATCAGGAAAAACCCTTAAGCATCACAGAGCATGATTTAAAAATATATACATATTTTTTTCTTTTAATTTGGGGCAGCACCTCCCTAGCAGTGCTTGGGGATCTATGGGGCCATACTTCCAGCAGTTCTTGACGAACCCAAAGAAAGGGGATGGCACTGCTTGGGCTCTGCAGTGTTGTGGATTACACAGGCCACCTGAGCCAGCAACATGCTAGGGCCTCCAGGCTGTGGTTAGGGTCACACCCAGCAATGCTCAGTGGCGACAGGAATGTTCAGGGAACCATGCGGTGCCAAGGACTGACTAAAGCTGGTACATGCAAAACATATGCCTTAGGCCCTGAACTCCCTCCCTAGGCCCCCAAAAAGCCAATTAAAAAAAAAATATATATATATATATAAGAGTTCAAGAAATAGAATAGTCATTTCCTGAGAGTCCTATCTAAGAAATTCTAGGCTGGTCATTTCTAACCCTAGTCAAGTTTCTTTCTTTCTTTCTTTCTTTCTTTCTTTCTTTCTTTCTTTCTTTTTTTTTTTTTGGTGGGGGGGACAGTGTGGGGGTCACACCCAAAAATACTCAGGGCTTACTCCTGGTTCTGTGCTCAGGGGTCACTCCTGATGGAAGCTCAGAGAACCACACGGAGTGTTGCAAAGCGCCTAACCCACTGTACTCTCTCTGGCGCTAGTGCTTCTTTTGAGAGTTTCTGACTTTCAAGGGGTGGGGAGTTGTCTCAGTTCTCAGTTCTTCCCATTTTTCTCAGAAATTTCTGATTCTTTCCACCTAAAAGCTTTTACTTTCCCCACCTCCTACCTTGGTTTAATTCCCTATCAGAGCCACCATTTAAAAGCACCATGTCGGGGCTGGAGCGATAGCACAGCGGGTAGGGCATTTGCCTTGCACACAGCCGACCCCAGTTCAATTCCCAGCATCCCATATGGTCCTCCGAGCACCGCCAGTCATTCCTGAGTGCATGAGCCAGGAGTAACCCCTGTGCATCGCCGGGTGTGACCCAAAAAGCAAAAAATAAATGAATAAATAAAAGCAGCATGTCTGAAGGGAAATGTGTGTGATCATTGCATGACCGAGACTTAAACCTGAAAGCTTTGTAACTTTCCCCACAGTGATTCAATAAATGAATATATTATAAATAAATAAATAAATAAATAAATAAAAGCACCATGTCTCCATGAGGTGAGACACAGTGTGGAATAGTCCAGAATGTGGAGCAGAGAGAACCTGGGCTTTGGTCAGGGTTGGTGGATCGGGAAAGCAGGCATGGGCAAGTCCCTTGTTTCCTCATCAGCAGAATAATCAGATAAGCACTACGGATTCCTCCAAATTTTAAAATGCTTTAAACACATTTTTAAGATGTATTTAAAACCATTTTCAAAACAACTTTTCCCCTCCCCCGAGGGCCAGAGAGATAGTACAGAAAGGAAGATGCTGCCTTGCACGTGGCCAACCCACGTACAATCCCTGGCACCCCATGCAGTCCCCCAAACCAATCCTTTGGGCACAGCTGGGTGTGTCCCCAAAACCAGATGTTCACAAAAATCTCACAAATTTCACAAAAATGTTCACTTTCTCTTTCCTTTGTTGGTACTATAGGGACAACCAAAGGTGACACCCTGGATTGCGATGATCACACACACTCAGTCGTGGTGTACCAACCACACACTATTACAGTGCCAGGGATCCCAGACAACAGTGGTGCTTGCTACAGGGATGGCATTCAAGCATATGGAGCAGTGCCAAGAATCAAATGTGCAGCCTCAGGCAAGGAAGAGGCTAATACCTGAGTATCTTACGGTATTTTCCTCTTAATAGGTTTTTTCTTTTGCAGGGAGGAGGTGAGGCGGCACACTCGGAGGTATGCAGGGCTTACCCCCAGCTCTGCACTAGTAATCTACTCCTGACAATCTTAGGCTACCATAGAGGTGCCAAGGATCAAATCAGAGACTGTTACATGCAAGACAGGCACTCTACTCACTGTACTAACTCTCCAGTCCCCTCATTTTTTGGGGGGGAATGGACTGCTACCCCAGGACCCTACTGGACCCTAATTTTGAAGTTTTTAATGTTAAAAGGAAATGATCCTATTAAATGAGACACTTTCCATATTCCATGCTGCATATCAATCTCAGTTCTGTCTCTTCCATCCCAAATACAAGCAAACTACGGAACAAGAGCGGTAGTTCAGGGGCCAGAATGATAGTACAGCGGGTAGGGCATTTGCCTTGCAAGAAGCCGAGCTGGTTTGATCTCTGGCATCCTACATGATCCAGGAGTAATTCCCAAGTGCAGAGTCAGGAGTAACCCCTGAGCATCTCCAGGTATGACCCAAAAAGCCTCGCCCGTAACCCCTGAGCATCTCCAGGTATGACCCAAAAAGCCTCCCCCCGCCACCCCCCAAAAAAGGAACGTAAAATAAAGTATTTTGTGCCTGCTAAGGGAGCAGGCTGGCCGGGAGGAGGAACTGAGACAATGATGGAACAAAGGGCACACTGATGATGGGACAGGTGTTGAAAAACTGAGTATTTGGGGGTCCTGGGGGTGGGTTTTGGCTAACACCCGGCAATGCTCAGAGGTGACTCCTGGCTCTGTACTCAGGAATTACTCCTGGTGGTGCTCAGGGGACCATATGGGATGCCGAGGATCAAACCTGGGTCAGCCACGTGCAAGGCAAAAGCCCTACCTATTGTACTATCGCTCTGGCCTACCGAACACTGAATATTTGAAACTGTATTGTGAACAACTCTGTAAATCACAGTGCTTAAATAAAGTTTCATAAAAAAGGGGGGGGGGGGACTATAGTTCAATGTGTAGGGCATTGGGCTTGCACACAGCTGACCCAGGTTCAATCCTTGGCACCCCATCTGGTTCCCCAAGCCCACCAGGAGAGAACCCTGAGCACAGAGCTCCTCAGGACTAAGCTCTGAGCACTGGCAGGTGGGGACCAAACACAAAAACTAACAAAAAAACCCACAAATATAGGCAAATTTCTTGAATATGGCACGAAGAACAATCCCAAAGACAGAAATAGAAAAAAGAAGGGGGGCTGTACAGCTGGCAGGATGTTGGTCTTGCATGTGCCTGACCCAGGTTTGGTCCCCAGCAGTCATTTAACCCCTGAGCTCAACCAAATGTGGCTCCACCTCCCTCCCCCCCCCACAAAAAAGGCCTTCCCGTTGATCGTCGATTTGCTCGAGCGGGCCCAGTAATGTCTCCATTGGAGACTTTGTTGTTAGTGTGTTTGGCATATCGAATACGTCACGGGGAGCTTGCCAGGCTCTGCCGTGAGGGCGAGATACTCTCGGTGGCTTGCCGGGCTCTCTGAGAGGGGCGGAGGAATCGAACTCGGGTCGGCCATGTTGGCTGCGTGCAAGGCAAACGCCCTACCGCTGTGCTATCGCTCCAGCCCCCCCACACAAAAGAAAAGGAAAAAGAAATGGAAAAAAAGGCAAAGGAAAACACAGTTGGAGAGCGCAGACAGCAGGAAGGTGCTGAGCAATGCCTATGCGAGTATTACAGCACCTGCATACTGAGCTGAAGGAAAACAGGAAGGAACAGAACAAGATACCGGACCAAAAACGGGGGGTGGGGGTGTGGGGGTGTGAACAGGGCTAGGGCCACAGTACAGCGGGGAGGGCATTTACCTAGCATGAGAACACCCGGGTTCGATCCCTGATACCATATATAGTTTTCCCAAGCCACCAGGAGTGACCCCTGGGCACAGAGCCAGGGGAAAGCCCCCACCACCCTACCTTCACACACACCCCTAAACAGGGGTGGACGCAAACTCCTGAAACAACCAACCAACCTGCAATCACCATGGAGGCCTCTGCCTCCACGTTCTCCTGCTTCCAAGGGCCCTTATTGAACTCCTTCTCTCGGAGAGACACCTCATAGGTTTTGACATGCCGCCCCTGAGGGTCCTGTGTGGGGAAAAGTACAAGGGTTTGTCAATTTCTGGGAAGGGTGGCCCTTGGGCTAGGGAGGGGTCCTGAAGAGAACAAGTCAGCAACACTCATAGGTGACATTCCTGACACCTAGCCCCCACCCTCGTCCACCGGCATCTCAGCCAGGCAGCCTATTATGGCCTGCTGGTGTTAGGCCTACTGTTCGAGCAATTCATTCAGCCAACAAAGACAACAATCAGTAGAAAGAATTTGTCAGTCCCTATCGCTACGAGATACAACGCACACAGACACTGAGATAGACAGACATATAAAAGTGTGTGTACACACACACACATGCGTATATGCAAAGTGTGTGCATTTATATAACTATGACATGTACACAAACAAACACACCCCATTTTCCTTGGCCTCAAAAACCATACCAAAAAAAAAAAAAACGTACGAAACAGCTAAGAAACAGCACGTTATAAAACTAAACATACACCCTAAGAGATTTAAAAAAAATCGGTTGCTATAGCACAGCAGGTAGGGCGTTTGCCTTGCATGCAGCCGACCTGGGTTCTAGTCCCAGCATCCCATATGGTCCCCCAAGCACCCAAGCACTGCCAGGAGTAATTTCTGAGTGCATGAGCCACGAGTAACCCCTGTGCAATGCTGGGTTATGACCCAAAAGGCAAAAAAAAAAAAATTGGTTGCTACAATTCTTTTTTGATGTTTTTGTTTTTGGGCCACACCCAGCAACGTTAACTCCTGGCTCTGCACTCAGGAATTACTCCTGGGGGTGCTCAGGGACCCTATAGGATGTTGGGGATGGAACTTGGGTCGGCTGCATGCAAAGCAAACCCCCTACCCTACCCGCTGCAATGTAATGGCTCTAACCCTGGTTGCTACAAATCTTAAAAGCCTCTGATGGGACCACAGGGAGAAAAGAACACGCTGCTCCCTTCAAAATGAGTGAAACCGTTCACTGCCAACACCATCTTCCCCTTCTTCTGAACCATGATTCAGTTCCAGGACTGCCAAGGCGCCTCTGAGCCGTAAAAAGGCAGGGCTGCGGAGAAGGCTGCTCTCAGCTACGAGAGGGGGGCCTCGGTGAAGGCCAGCTCGAGTCTCAACAGCTGTGGACAGAATTCAACCATGTGCTTCATGGCAAGGACCATCAACACTAGCACCCCTTTGTGTATCTTAGCTGACTTTCACAGGACAGGTGTTCAAGTCAAATCCGGGGCACATAGCAGGAGATAAATCATTTGCAGATGGTGAAAAGATTTCCCCATTAATGAAGAGGAGTAAAACTCAATCTCATGGGGCTGGAGAGATAGCACAGTGGGTATTGCGTTTGCCTTGCACGCGGCCGACCTGGGTTCGATTCCCAGCATCCCATATGGTCCCCTGAGCACCGCCAGGAGTAACTCCTGAGTGCAGAGCCAGGTGTAACTCCCAGGCATCACCGGGTATGACCCAAAAAGCAAAAAAAAAAAAAAAAAAAAAAACAACCAACTCAATCTCATGCATAGTTTTCAAATTGGGGTTTTGATTCGGGGCTCTAAGGGACAGAGAAGTGAAGGTCATTCACAATCCACAGCTCTGAGGCTAGAAACAGAACAAACACCAGCGGAGGGTCTGGAGAGACAGTACCAAGATTAGGGTGACTGTCTTGACTGTGGCTAACCCCAATTCAATGCCCAACACTACACACAGTCCCTGAACACAGCCAGGCGTGAACCCCAAGTCTGGGCCTGGAATGACTCCTGAATACTACTGGGTGTGGCTCAAAAAAAAACAGTAAGAAATAAAAGATACAACTCTGCATCCCAACATCAATAAATTTTTATCAAACAAAGACAGGAAAACAAGTCTTAAGCTTTTATTTTCAGCTCTGAAAGTCAATGCACTAGAAACAAGCATAAACAAAACCATCTGAACAATTCAACCCTTTCAATCATTATTCCAGTCAGTTCAAAACTGTAATACTTATGGTAACACAAAGAAATAAAAATACATTTCTTTTTCCAGTACTTAACACAGCAACCCAAGTGTCTGCATGCCCACACATTGTACGTGGAACTGGAAAAGGTTTCCTTCCGTCATTTATTCAACCAGAGAGTGCAATGACTTCATTTTATTCAGTCCTTTGTTAAACAGTCCAAGGAGGGGGCGTAGCCATAGCATAGCCCGTAGAGCCTTTGCCTTGTAAGTGGCCAACCCGAACTCGAGCCCCAGCATCTCAAAGGGTCCCCTGAACCCACCAGGAGTGATTCCTTTGCCCAGAGCCAGAAGCAAGCCCTGAGCACCGCCAGGTAAGGCCCAAAATATAAAACAAAACAGTACTGGGCATAAAATCATGGTCTGGCTCATGCAAAGCAGGGAAGCCATGTAGAGGCCGAAAAGATTGATACTGTTTTTCCTGCCGTGATGTGTGGTAACTGTACATCAAAACCATAAACATTAACACTATCCTAAACATGTCACCTGAACAATAATAAATGTTTCATTTAGGGGCTGGCGCTAGCACAGCAGGTAGGGCGTTTGCCTTGCACACGGCCGACCCGAGTTCGATTCCCAGCATCCCATATGGTCCCCCAAGCACCTCCAGGAGTGATTCCGGAGTGCAGAGCCAGGAGTAACTCCTAAGCATCGCTGGGTGTGACACAAAAATAAATAAATAAACGTTGTATTTGAAACAACAACAACAGTGTTTTGCCAAGACACAGGCACAGACTGTCAGTCTGCTACTCTGCGATGGCTCCCCCACGCCCCACCCCCACCCCACATAACACAAATGACTGAGAACAGCTGCCCAGGATCAGGTCTGCTGAAGTTTTAGACACAGACTAAAATAGAAGTCAAGAGCCAACAGGTCATAAGAAAGTGAGTGCTGGACAGAACGCCAGTCTCTTCTTAGAAGACATAAATAAGGTACCACCAAGACATTTTCTTTTTTCTTCCAAAGGCAATTTCCAGACCATTTTTCCACAGTTAAAATAATCCCTTAGCACACCGGTTAGAGATTCAAAGGATAAACTGGGTCATCCTATAAAATGTTCGAAGACCCACAACCAAGGTATAATCTCAGGATTAAGTCCTGCTACAAGCCCCAGGGAGCTTCCTGCCTTCGTGGTAAGCACCAACTGCATCAAGAAGCGACTAAAATCGGACCCGTACTCCTTTTCACGTTCAAAGCATTCCAAGACGAATCCATTACTGACAACTCTACGCTACAGTACAACTATAAATCCAGACGTTCCCAAGAGCCTACACGCCAAACCTTTCCTCCCTCTTCAGTACCTGGTAGACGAAGCAGATGGTAGGTGCCTGGCAACCGTAGAGAAACTTGACATCGATGACATGTAACTCCTCCAGGCGGATGTTGAAGGCCTTGAGCTCTTTATTGTCCCTGTCTAGAGGAATAACCTTGAAAAGGCCATCGTAGAGTCGCAGGCCAATCATCCGGCACTCAGGGTCGATGATGCCGATAATGCCCGTCTCTGAGGGGCGGCCAATTCGGTCCTGAGAAGGGAAAGTGCAGGTAGGGAAGAACCTTGACACCCAGAAAAACCCTGGAAACCAGACATCACTTCCCCAAGATGCTCGCAGGAGCGGCAATGAAACCTGTGGCATCTATCTGGCATTTATGCCCAGGAGTCCAAGTGGTAAGGCAGGCCTTCTCGCCAACCGCCGAGTTGAGTTTTACAGACCAAGTTTTCCTCTTTTCTCTGCTCATCTATGCCCCGCACCCAAAACACTGAATTTTTACCAAAGTCGCACCAGGCAACTCTTGCCACCGTAGCAAACCCCTCACCTGGACATTGCCGTGGGCTCGTGTTATGATGTCAATGCTCTCGCCACTCTGTTTGTACTCCAGGATGCAGGCATTGTACTTGGCTGTCAGGATGAACAGAAGGTCCTTGCTCTCCCCCTGGAACCCAACGTTTACTATCAGAGAGGTGTCTTTTGAGTCAGGAGTACCTGCCCAGCTTGTCACAGCGGAGTCTGTTAAATTCCATCCCCCACCCCCAAGAGAAAAAGCAAGGTAAGTATAGACATATACTTACCCTAAGGCAATGTTTTCCGAAGTGGGCAATAAGACTGCCCTACCCCCACACCCAAGATCCACGAGGGTGGGGGGTGCGGGGGTCAGTAGGACTCTATCCAATAGGAAAGAGCTTTCTGTTTTGGTCACTTAAACAAGGAGGAGGGAAGGGGTACTGAGTGATTTTTGTTTTCTCCCAAAAGGGGGTGATAGGTCAGATAAGTTTGAAGATCTCTGCCCTAAAGATAAACAGCAAAGGCCAGAACCGAAGCTGGTAAACATCTAGTTCTTTTAATAATTCTCCATCTCTCTGCTCGACCTACACCTTCTTCATCTATTTCCAATTCAAGCTAATTTCAATCATCCTTCCAAATTCTTCAAGTATTTGGAGAATGAGGACCAAAAATGTGATGCTCAAAGTCTTCCATAATGCAGATATCTGTCTCCAAAGAATTTTATAAGAATGTTGTAATTATAATAAAGAGGATTATAATGAAAGGGCCAGAGGGAAAGTACAGCAGGAAAGGTGCTTGTTTTTTGTGTGGCTGACAAGGGTTCGATTCCCAGCACTCCATCTGGTTCTCCCAAGTCACCTAGAGTGATCCCTTAGCATAGAGCCAGGAGTCAGCCCTGGGCACAGCCAAGTCTGGCCCCAAAACAGAAACAAATAAGAACTAAAGGCTTACAATTAGAACTCTGAACCAGGCCAGAGAGAGGGCTCAATGGGCTAAAGCACATGCTTTGCACGAAGGAGGCCTCAGCTCAATCCCTGACACTGCAAAGTCCCCAGAACACCATTGGGCGCACAGGAGAAAAACTTGCCTTATACATGGCCAACCCCAATTCAAATTCTCAGCACCACATATGGTCCCCCAGCCACAGCCAAGAGTGATCCCAGAGCACAGAACAAGGCCTGTGCACTGGCCCCTTTGGTGTGACCCCAAAAAGCAAAACTAAAAATTACAACTACAACAGAAGCCGAAGTACAGTAGGTAAAATGCAGTCGACCTGGTCAATCTCTGGCAACCCATATGGTCCTGCCAGTGCTATCAGGAGTGATCCCTGAGCACAGGGTCAGGAGTAAGCTCTGAGCACCAATCCATGTGATCCAAAAAAAAAAAAAAACCACACCTGCATTTTGTTTTTTTAACAGTGACAATAATATAATTGTCTCTAAGATTGCTTGCTAAGTACCAAATACTGAGTTACAAATCTTTTACTACTCACAATAACCCATAACAATATAGTCTGGATACTTGTTACCTGCTTTGCAAGTGGGGGGAGGGGAGGAGGTTTGTCTGGAAGGACAAAACAAAACAGACAATCAAGGCTTAGAAAGGATAAGCAGCATCTAAAGTTAAAATGAAAAAAAAAAAAAAAAAAGGCAGCACTGCCCTAACTCTGGAGTCTCAAACTCTCACTAGAACAACCACAGTATGGCTACCCACATTTCACACCTTCCCCTCCAAGGAAATCAACTTGTGGGCCAAAGTGATAGTACAGAGGGAAGGGTGCTTCCCTTGCACGTGGCCAACCCTGGTTAAATACCTAGCACCCCATGTGGTCCACCAAGGCCTGCCAGGAGTGATCCCTGAGCACAGGGTCAGGTTCATGTTCTAAGCACCACAGGGTGTGTCGGCCCCAAAAACCAAAAGCACAACCAAATCAAAAACAAAATCAACTTGAAATTTTTTTTTTCTAGCAAATTTCTCCTGATACATCTAGGAAGCTTGTTCAAACATCTAATGGCAAGTCTTGCCATCCAAATAGAAAAAAGACTCAGGCCAGAGAGAGAGAGAGAGAGAGAGAAAGAGAGCGAGCTCAAAGGATGAGAGTACCCAAGTCCATGCTGGGCATGTAGGAGTCCTGGATTGCCAACACTGACAAGTCCCTGGGCAACACGGGAGCAGCACTGCCAGGTGTGGTCCCAACACAGAATCAAGCAAAAAATAAAGTTTCTCATCAGGCTCACTCCACCCCAAGAGACGATTAACATAAAATACTGTTCAACCCAGTTCTCCCTCGGCCTTACCTTGGGCCTGAAAAGCTCCATAACAGCGATCTTCCCATACATGCCCACTTCCTTGACAGGCCGAAGCCCCTCGGCGGTGACCACATAGATTTCTAATCTCGTGTTTTTGGCAATCAACAGGTTCAAGTCTTCAGCCGAAGTAAAGTGTCCTGAAAGAACAGATCCATTTGGGGGCTGGAGCCATAGTACAGTGGGGAGGGCATTTGCCTTGCAGTTGGCTGACCTGGGTTTGATCCCTGCCATCCCATTATGGTTGGAGCACCACCAGGATTAATTCCTGAGTGCAGAGCCAGGAGTAACCCCTGAGCATCATCAGGTGTGATCCAGAAAGAAAAAGAAAGAAGAAAGAAAGAAAGAAAGAAAGAAAGAAAGAAAGAAAGAAAATCCACGTGGGGGAGGGGTTATACAAGGCTGTCTGCTCAGAAGCAGAACCCAGACCTCCTGCAGAGCATGCACTCCATCCACTCAGCTATCTTGGGGCCATCTACCAATTTTGAAAGCCAAAGCAGTAGAGAACAATCCGATCATTTCCACTTAAATACCTGCAGGGCTCTCACACACTTCCTGGAACGCTCGAGTTCCCTCCATTCAACTCCTTTGCAGCCAAATCCTGCCCATCAGACCCAACAGTCATTCAACGGGGGAGGTGGGGGGGAGGTGGTGGTCCTCGGAAGTCAGACTGAGAAATCCGGACTGGACCGCATCCTTCAAGCCACAGCGGTTGGGGGTTGGGGGTTCGGGGATGGGAGGGGATACCTCTGAGATGGCCCCGTTATTTGTCTTACAGCCTGATGCTGACTTCCCCTCCAACGCGAGGGTGCAGGGGCGCCCTTACCGTCACCAAACACACCATGGTCACGTGCAGACCATCCTCGGAGCTTTGGACGTAAACAGCGGCTCATCTCCACCTCTTTTGCTCCCAGCATTCAATGCTGGCACACACACACACCCCCTCCCCCTCCTCGCCCCCCGCCCAGACCACGGACGCTTTCATTTTTCTCCCAACAACACTCGAGTTTGGAAATCGCGACTAGGACGTGCATAAGCCCTAGTGGCTGGGGGTGATCTTCCTTAGCGTTCTGCCGGGATTGGGGGCTGGGGGGGGTGGGTTTCGGGCCATTCTTCCCAGGGTCCCGGATCCCAGCAGCGTCTGCAACGATCCTTGCACGGGATCCGGGGTCGACACTGGCCAAGTGCAGCCCGGAGCCTCCGGGAAAAGGGGTGGGGGAGGGGGATCGGGGTTGGGGGGGGCGAGCACCCTGGGCCCCCCCTCCCCCGCTGTCCAGCAGCGCGCGCTCGCTCCAGCGCGCAGGCAAACAACAGCCCCCGGCGAGGCGGGCGCCTGGCCCGCGGGGACATTCCTCTCGTCCCTTCCCCCGCCGGGCCCCCGGGGCGCTCCCTCCGAGTCGCACGACCCCTTACCCCGCCACAGGAGACCCCCGACCTCCCCAACCCGCCGCCCAGCACCTCGGGGACCCGAGCAGACGCGCACGAGCCGACGCACACGTCCCTCTGCGATCGCCCCCGTGCCCGTTCCCGTCCTCGAGGCCAGGTGACCCCCAACCCTGCCCTGATGAAAAGTCACGATCGCCCCCGGCCGCGCACGCCGAATGCAGCTCCCCCCCCCCAAAAAAAGGCGTGGGCTGAGAGCGCTTGTCCGAAGGCAGGGCCTCGGGGAGGCCCCTCGGCCTCTCCAGAGCCTTCCATTCCCGGGCTCCCGTCCTCCTGTCGCGCCGCCCCCCCCGGGAGGCCTACCCCCAGGCCTCGATTTCCCCATCCACCCGCCCCCCCCCCCCCGCCATCCTCACTCCCGCCCTCGCCGGGGTCTCCAGCCCGCAGCGGGAAAGGGGGGGGGTGAAAGGCCTCACCGGTCACGCAGCCATTCACGGCGGTGGGCTTCTGGGCCGTTACCACGTAGTTGTACGACATGGCGAGGGCTGGGGCGGCCCGTGGGGACGCGAGCGCCAGGCGGCGAGAGAGATGGACACCAGCGAAGAGACAGGGAGCCCCCCCCCAGCCGCGCGCAGCGAACTCGGCGGCCGCTGCCTCCGCCCCGGAGACACGTTGCAGGCCAGAGCGGCCGCGGCGCGGGGCATCACGGGACGGCCTCCCCGGACCCCCTGGAGGACTCCCGGCTCCGGAGGCAGCCAACCAGAGAAGGCCCCGCCCCGGTGGCCCCGCCCCCGGCCGCCGGAGGCCCCGCCCCGTCCCGCCCCGCCGCCCGCCGCCCGAACCCGGAGGACCCGGATGGCGGCGGGCTGGCGGCGGCGGCCCTGCTGAAGCGACGGCCACTAGGCAGGTGGCTGCTGCGGGCGAGAGCGGGTGGGGGAGGTGCGCCGAGACCCCCCCGGAGCCGC
Source organism: Sorex fumeus (assembly GCF_029834395.1). Lineage (NCBI taxonomy): Eukaryota > Metazoa > Chordata > Mammalia > Eulipotyphla > Soricidae > Sorex > Sorex fumeus. The sequence goes on from NW_026606150.1 coordinate 486,158, forward strand.
CCCGCCGCACACTCGCTGCCCTCGCACCCCCCCCCTCGGCCTCCAGGAGCCGTGACGTGGGGGGGATGGGCCCCCCACGGGGGGGGGCGGGCTCTCTCCGCCCCCCCCACCGGAAGCTCTGCCGCGGCCTGAGAAAGGACTGGGGTGGCCGCAGTGGGTGTCCCGTCTTCAGGGAGAGAGGCCACCCACGCGTAGCTCCCTCCCCTCCCCTCTGCAGGATCTGTCACCCACCCCCACTTTTATTGTGAGAGGGCGGCCTGCCCACCTTGGAAGGAGACCCGTCCCCCTCTCCCCCATTCACGTGTCTCAAACACTAATGCAGCAGGATTCCCCCCGGGGAGCACCCTAAGGACCCCAGGGGGCCTCTGCTGCACCCCTATGTTAGTCAGATTTTCCCAAGAGGAAGCCCCAGAGAAGGCGAACCCTCCCCCCAGCTAGGGTGACCCCCCAGACCCGGTCTTCTTTTTCCTTTTTTTTTCTTTTTGGGGTCACACTTGGCAATGCACAGGGGTTACTGGCTCATGGACTCAGAAATGACTCCTGGCGGTGCTCAGGGGACCCTATGGGATGCTGGGAATGGAAGCCGGGTTGGCGCCGTGAAAGGCAAACGCTCTACCCACTGTGCTGTCGCTCCATCCCTCAGACCCGGTCTTCCCTTGCCAAAGCACTGTTGTCAGTGGACAGCAGTGGCTCCGCAGGCCAGAACTTGACCTCGACCACCTGCTTTTTTTTTTTTTTTTTTTTTTTTTTTGCTTTTTGGGTCACACCCGGTGATGCACAGGGGTTTCTCCTGGCTCTGCACTCAGGAATCACTCCTGACGGTGCTCAGGGGAGCCTATAGGATGCTGGGAATTGAACCCGGGTTGGCCGTGTGCAAGGCAAACGCCCTACCCACTGTGCCATCTCTCCAGCCCCCGACCAGACCACCTGCTTTGAGTCCTGACGCCTCTCCTGGAGTGACCTTGGATGCAGTCCTGGAATTTTGGGTCCCTGCCCAGAAGTTCAAGGGAATCGCGGCTCAGCTCCCTCCCTCCCGGGGCGACCAGTAGCAATCTGGGCTTGTTGTAAACATATGACTTCATGCCCTCTCCCCGGGTGACAGAGAAAGTGGCTTATCAGTGTCCAGGCTTATCGGTGACACTCCTGGGCAGCACTGGAGGGACCGTGCTCAGCCAGGATGGATCGATCTAGGGTCCTGGCAGTGAAAGGTGCAGGTGAACAACGGTTCAGAGCACGCTTCTCTCCACCTGCAGCCTACAGCCTGGAGTTTGGACTTGGATCAGAGTCCCAGGCAGCTCCCTAGGGCCCTGGAAGCTTGAAAGCACCAGTCGACTGGGAGCGCTTCAGCCACTGACGGTGTCACCCACGTTACCTCGGGCCCGACGGGTGGCTGACGAGTAGGCTTGCTGTGAAGGTGTGAACTCTGCAGGCGCCATGGTGAGTCCTTCGAGGACCAGGGCGAGGCAAGTGAGGAAGCAAGGTCCCCCACGGGTGCTGGAGCACTGGCCAGGCAGGCCTTGGGCTTCCTGACCTGTTTCAGAGATGAGCTATTGCCTTCCGGGGTGCAGAGAGAGGAAGGGGGTTGCTTTCTGAGGGTCAGATCCCTTTGAGTCATTCACCATCTGGTCCCTGCAGGAGAGTTGCCCCAGGGCCCCCCCCACACCTATCACTTCCCTCTCTTTATGTATTCTAAATGATTCATGAGCTGATCCTGAACCGTGAACCGTTCCAGCCTCGGGGCTGTGTGGTTTGGTCCCAGAGCTGGACTCCCCACTTGGCCACACCTGGCTTCAAATTTCAGCCTGCCTCGGACATTTTTAAGGACAGTTCCATCTCTCCAAGCCTCCTCGACCTCTTCTGCAGAACCAAGCAGACAAACGCCTGCTCCAAGTGGCTGGGAGGTATCAATCAGGCCACCAGAGTCCTGGGGGCTTCTTACAAAGTGCTGATCTGTCTTCCCGTCCTCCTGGTCTTTGTACCGCCTCTGGGAGTCCAGGCTCTTCTCTGGCTCTGATTTGGGGAAAGGTTACATATTGCTAGCAGGACAGACCTTCAGTGATGGTGAGGGGCATATTTCTTTCTTTTCTTTTTTTTTTTATTTTGCTGCTTTTTTTTTTTTTTTTTGGCCACATCCAGCAGTGATCAGGTCTTCCTCCTGCTTCCTCCTGGCTCTGCACTCAGGGCTCATTCCTGGCAGTGCGCAGGGGACCATGTAAGGTGTCAGGGAGGAACCGAATCAGGGTTGACCGCATGCGAGGCAAGTGCCCTACCCACTGTACTATTGCTCCGGCCCAACATTTTCTAATCTTTCCAAAGTTAAAGGCTCAGAGTAGCTCAGTGTAATAACACATGCCTTGGGGCTGGAGCGATAGTACAGTGGATAGGGCATTTGCCTAGCACACAGCCGGCCAGGATTCAATCCCCAGCATCCCATATGGTCCCTCAAGTACTGCCAGGAGTAACCTCTGAGCATTGCTGAGTGTGACCCAAAAAGGAAAAAAAAAAAACAAAACACAGGCCTTGCATGCCTGAAGATCTGGGTCAACCCCTGATGCACACATGCACATGTGTTCGTGCACACACAGAGTAGCCACACATAAAATAATGAAGTAGTAATAGCACTGTAGCACTGTCCTCCCATTGTTCATTAATTTGCTCGAGCGGGCACTGTAATGTCTCCATTGTGAGTCTTGTCGTTACTGTTTTTGGCATATCGAATACTCCACGGGGAACTTGCCAGGCTCTGCCGTGCGGGTGGGATACTTTCGGTAGCTTGCCAGGCTCTCCGAGAGGGACAGAGGAATTGAACCCGGGTTGGCAGCATTCAAGGCAAACACCCTACCTGCTGTGCTATCGCTCCAGCCCATGAAGTAGAATAATGGCTTTTATGAATGGCTCTAGGGCCAAGAGGACAGTTCAATGAGAATTGCCCAGAAGTTCTCAGAACCTACCTGGCTCTTAGTCATTGTGCGGTAAATGGAGAATTTTCCCCACTGATCTCAATCACTGTCCCATCGTAAAGCAGCCGCTAGGCCTTGATCCCTGCCATGCACAGGGAAGGCCAAGCTTCTTTTTTTTATTGGGGAGGGGTCACACCCAGCGATGCACGGGGATTACTCCTGGCTCATGCACTCAGGAATCACTCCTGGCGGTGCTCGGGGGACCATATGGGATACTGGGAATCGAACCTGGGTTGGCCGCTTGCAAGGCAAATGCCCTCCCAACTGTGCTATCACTCCAGTCCCTGTTGGTTTTTTGTTTTTTGTTTTTTGGTTTTTTTTTTTTTTTTTTTTTTTGCTTTTTGGTTCACACCCAGTGTTGCACAGGGGTTACTCTACACTCAGGAATTATTCCTGGAGGTTCTCGGGGGACCATATGGGATGCTGGGAATCAAACCTGGGTTGGCCGTGTGAAAGGCAAACGCCCTCCCCACTGTGCTATCACTCCAGCCCTGGGAAGGCCAAGATTTGTTGTTTTTTTTTTGTTTTGGGGTCACACCTGGCGGTGCTTAGGGCTTACTTCTGGCTTTGCGCTCAGGAGTTACTCCTGAAGGAGCTCCGGGGACCATATGAGACGCTGGGATCAAACCCTGGTCAGCTGCATACAATATAAATACCCTACCTGCTGTACTGCCCCTCTGGCCCCTGGACAAGGAAAGTCTTGCACAAAGGGAAGGAGTAGTAGGTACAGGAAGAAGTAGTTGCAAAGGGTACCTTGCTAGGACCCATTCTACTGAGGGCCACCAGGTGGCACTGGGTGCCCAGCCCTCTGGGTCCAGTTTCAGCGTTTCTGGCGGTTAAAGGCGGAAGCTGCATCTTGGGAGAGCTCCCTTTCAGCTCATGCTTGCTTTATGTGGCAGACACGTACTCGTACTCGGCTTTGTTTAGACCCCATCTGGCAGAGAAAGACTTGAGGCTCAGGACCGAGGGGTCATCACTGCTGATAGGAGGCAGAAATGGGGGGTCAGATAGCCATGACTATAGACCCCCCCCACTCAAGGCCCTACACTGCTCCCTTCTGCCTGGCCAGCCTGCCCATGACCCTCTTAGGCAGCTCCTGGGGTGGGCAGAGGGTGTTGGGGGCAAGGGGGACACTCGGGCGGCTCCACCCTCTGCTTTCCTGCAGGTCCTGGTTGTCCTGGCTGGTTTGGGTGACCTGCCCTCAGGCATTCACAGCCAGCTGCTCCCCTCTCCCTCTCTCCTCCATTTCCCTTCCCAATTCCTAATGACCCTTCTCCGCAGTGGCTGCCAGCCACCTCCTGCACAGGCAGAGCCCTGGGCCATCCCAAAAGGTTTGGCAACTGCCAGTCCTGTCTCAGTGGCCCCTCTTGGGCAGGGCAGCAGATGGTCTGAGCCTGCCTGACCCTTCCCTAGCCTCAAGGCCTCCATCTGGGGCCTCTCCTCTGACAGAAGAGTCCTCTTGGAGTCCCAGTCTTATTTATTTATTTATTTTTGGCTTTTTGGGTCACACCCGGCGATGCACGGGAGTTCCTCCTGCCTCTGCACTCAGGAGTTACTCCTGGCGGTGCTCAGGAGTAGCTGGGAATCGAACCCGGGTCGGCCGCATGCAAGGCAAACGCCCTACCCACTGTGCTATCTCTCCAGCCCCACCCCCATCTTATTCTTTCTAGGAGCTGCTCCCAGGGATCTCCTGATGAGCTTGGGCGCTGCCTGCTGGGCAGCACTGCCTGGCTGTTGGGTGCCGTGGGGGAAGCAGGCTGTGCTGGGGGTGGGACTCAGGGCCTCACAGCTGCCGGGCGTCCATTCCACACCTCCAAGCTATGCCCCTGGCCCTGGAGGCTTTCTATATTTAAGATTCCAGTACCCACCCCCCTTGGGGGCGGGGGAGTTGTTCTGGTTTGGGGCCATTTTCAGTGATGTGCTGGGGAGGGGGGACACGCAGTGTCAGGGACGGAATTTGGGGCCTCTGCCTGCAAAGTACGTGCTCTAGCCCAGAGTAGTGTGGCTGGCAGAACGGGGTCACATCCCTGCTGACCTCACTCGGAACCTTCTCGCTCACCTCCCACAGTCCTCTAAGAAGCTGGTGAACTCGGTCGAAGGCTGTGCCGACGACGCCTTTGCGGGCATGGTGGCCTGCAACCCCGGCCTGCAGGTCCTGCAGGGCCATCGCGTAGCCCTGCGTGCCGACCTGGACAGCCTCAAGGGCCGAGTGGCACTGTTGACGGGAGGGGGCTCCGGCCATGAGCCTGCCCACATTGGTGAGTACCTCGGAGCTGGGGGAGGGGATGAGGGCCCCCAGCAGCCCCGCAGTGCTGGTAGCAGGTTCAGGCCAGAGCCCGCCCCAGAGTCAGGAACCGTGTCCCCACTCTCTGACTCCTCCACACTGCGACCAGGCCTGTCTTTTTTGTTTTTGTTTTTTGTTTTTTTGGGTCGCACCCTGCGATGCTCAGGAGTTAGTCCTGGCTTTGCACTCAGGAATCACTCCTGGTGGTGCTCAGGGGATCATATGGGATGCTGGGAATCAAACCCGGGTCGGCCGCGTGCAAGGCAAATGCCCTACCCGCTGTGCTATTGCTCCAGCCCCCAGGCCTCTCTTTCGGTCTCAGTCTCTCTGTCCTGTGAAGGTATGAAGTCGGACCCATGGTCTTTCACACCCCTCGGGCACAGAGAGTTGTGATTCTGCCAGACCTCCTGGCCGTCCGGGCCCAGCTGACCCTCTCCTCCATGATACCTTCTTGACTCTTCAGTCTAATACAGTACTTACCTCCAGAAACCCCATTCTGCATTTTATTTTCTTTCTTCTTTGGGGTGTTTAGGGCCACATCCAGCAGTACTCAGGGCTTACTCTTGGCTCTGTGCTCAGAGATCACACCCAGTAGGGTTCAGGATATCGGATGTGGTGCAGAGATTGAACTGAGTCAGCCACGTGCCCCTTTACTATCTCTCCAGCCTGCATTTTCCTGTTTTGGAGGACCACACCTAGCAGTGCTCAGGGCTTACTCCCAGCTCTGCACGCAGGGATTATTTCCTGGTGGGCTTGGACCATATGGGGTGTGAGGCAAATGTCCTACGGGCTATACTATCAATCAGGTGGTAGTCTTCTTTTTCTTTTGAAATATCAAGCCACACTCAAGGTGAAATACAACAGTTTCACTTATTTTCTTCTAAAGAAACATCTTTTGATCGTTCCATTAGCAAATTATTGCTAACAAGCAAAATTAAATAAATTACTCAGGGCCTGCTACGGGAGCAGGCATAAATCCTGGTTGGGAAAATTGGGGACAGCCGTGAAGGGAAGGTGTAGCGATGGTGCGATTAGTGTTAGAATATCGAATGCCAGTAACAAACCATCACGGACAACTTTGTAGACCACAGTGTTTATATATAAAGTGCAAGGGAAATATTGGGGGAAAATAATTAACTTAAAAAAATTTTTTGAGGGGCTGGAGCAATAGCACAGCGGGTAGGGCGTTTGCCTTGCACGCGGCCAACCCAGGTTCGATTCTCAGCATCCCATATGGTCCCCTGAGCACCGGCAGGGTTGATTCCTGAGTGCAGAGCCAGGAGTTAGCCCTGTGCATCGCCGGGTGTGACCCAAAAAAAAAAATTTGAGCCCGGGGTGCTCAGGAGTGACCTCTGGCGGTACTCGGGGGACCTAACCCGGGCGCCCCTCCGCTGCAGTTTCACACACCTGCAGGGACCTTCCTGCAGTTTCCCACCAGGGCCTGAGGGCAGCTGTCCCAAGGGGCAGAGCCTTCCTGCCCCGTGACTTGTCATACATCAGTGACCCCTCACTGTGTGCCTGTCACTGTTCTGGGCCCTGGAGCCAAACAGAAGATGCCTCTGCCCTCCTACAGGGAGACAGTGACCAAAGGTCACGGGCGTGAGGAAGATGACCCTTGAGCATGCGGGTGTGGGCAGGGCCGAGGCACGACTGCAGCTTGGAAGCTTCTCCTGTCCCAGAAGGGGATGAGGGCTGACACCCCAGGATTCACCCCAACAGGAAGCCCGGGGGGCTAAGGAGGGGGGATCTGGGGACTGGAGTTGCAGGTCCCCACCCAAGCCGCCTCCGGCCACCCTTCCTGTTCCAGGGTTCATAGGGAAGGGGATGCTGACGGGAGTCATCGCAGGCGCCGTGTTTGCCTCCCCGGCCGTGGGCAGCATCCTGGCGGCCATCAGGGCAGTAGCCCAGGCGGGCACAGGTGAGTGCCGCGGGGGTGGGGGGGGGAGAGAGGGGCTGCAGTGGGGCAGCAGATGCTGACGATGACGACAATGATGTCTCTGCCCGGGGACCCTTCTTGCAGCGGGGGTCCTCCTCATCGTGAAGAACTACACCGGGGACCGGCTGAACTTCGGCCTGGCACGGGAGCACGCCCGGGCCGAGGGCATCGCTGTGGAGATGGTGATCGTGGGCGACGACTGTGCCTTCAGCGTCCTGAAGAAGACAGGCAGGCGGGGGCTCTGTGGCACCCTGCTTGTCCACAAGGTGAGGGTCCCCCCGCCCCCCCACACACACACCCCAACACCAGCCGCCCCGCCTCTACCAGCGTTCTTCTCCCATACCCAGCCACTGGAGGCTGGGCCTATCCTCAGAGCCCTGATGCAGGGTCCAGCCTCGTGCTGGCACTCCGCTGGCCGGCCATCTGTTTCCCACGCGGCTCCTCACCTGTCTTTGTTTGGGCTGCCCCGGCCAGACTGCATCCCAAAGCTGCGCTCAGACTGCCACACGCGTGGAGATCAGCCTTGCGCTCCACTGCTGATTCCCATGTCCCGGCCCTGGGGAGTCTTCTAAAATGTGTGTCTGGGCCAGAGAGATGGCCCCCAGGTTAAGGCCCTTGCCTTGCAGTGGTTGACCGGGATTTGCTGACCCGGCACCCCATCTGCTCCCCTGAGCCTACTAGGAGTGATCCCTGAGTACAGAACCAGGAGTTCAGCACCACCAGCTGTGGTCCCGAAGCCAGACAAAAATGTGTATCTGGGGGCTGGAGCGATAGCACAGCGGGTAGGGCGTTTGCCTTGCACGCGGCTGACCCGGGTTCGATTCCCAGCATCCCATATGGTCCCCTGAGCACAAAGCCAGGAGTAACCCCTGAGCATCGCCTGGTGTGACCCAAAAAGCAAAAAAAAAAAACCTGTATCTGGTGTCTGACCTGTTGTTTGCCTGCCGACGTCCCTAGAGTGGATGCAGGTTGCCATCCCCTCCCCCCAGAACCCCCAGCCTACCCCTCCTTCCCACTGTCCCTGCTCTCCATGGCCAGGACTCACCTCTGTGACTGGCCGCCCAGTCCTCGCTGTTGTCGAGAGGCCCAGCTTGAGGGGGGCTTCTCCAGGGGCCGCGAGTGGGCTCGCAGCAGGCCCTGTGGGACCTGTGCCTGCATCCCCTTCTCTCTCTCTCGGGGTGGGGTGCCGGCCGCTGCTCCCCAGCCCCTGCGCGCAGAGGCCCATCGAGCTCAGGGTGCTCCTGTCCCCCTGCCAGACCCTGCGGCGGGTGTACCTGCCACAGAGCTAAACGCTGCCCATGTCTGTGTGACACCGGAAAGGACCGACCCCTCCTTCTCTGAGCGCGTGATGATGGGGCGCCAGGCGCCGGGGGTGGGGGACACTCAGTTGCCCTCCAGAGGGCCAGACTGCTCGCCCGGTCAGTCCCCTCCTCGCCTTCCCGACTAGAAACCTTAGCCCCAGCCTGTCTTCTGCCCACCCTGGGGACCTGTGTCTGTGTGGGTGCAGGTGACGGGCGCCCTGGCTGAGGCAGGTGTGGGGCTGCAGGAGATCACAGAGCAGGCGAACGCAGTTGTCAAGGGCCTGGGTGAGTGTGGCCTGGGGCTGGGAGGGGGGTGAGGGAGAGAGGCGAGTTCCTGGCACCTCCCAGGAGGGCTCCCCGGTCATCTCTGGGGCTGAGGGCAGATGCCCCTGGGAGGCCCGGCCCTGAGAAGGATCTCCTGGCAGCCTTTGTCCAGGCAAAGCCTCAGCCCTTGCCTGCCTGTCCCCCACAGGCACCCTGGGAGTGAGTCTGTCCTCCTGCAGTGTCCCCGGCTCCAAAGCCACCTTTGAGCTCTCGGCCAGTGAGATTGAGCTGGGCCTGGGTAAGCGTGGGGACCCCAATCCGGCTGTGCCTGCTTCCAGAGTCTGGGTGGGTGGGGGGTGGGGGCTGGCCTTAGTTTCCTGTTTGTTGTTTTAGTTTTGGGGTCATACCCAGCAGTATTTGGGGGCGGCTCCACGTGGTGCTCGGGAAGACCATGAAGCACCAGGGGTCAGACCCGGGACTTCTGCACGTGCAGCGTCTCCCTGGCCTGGCCTGTGTTTCCAAGTGGATATTTGAGGCCTTTATAGTCTGTCTTTCGGGGGGTGGGGGGGCAGGCTGGAGCGATAGCACAGCGGGTAGGGCTTTTGCCTTGCACGCGGCCGACCCGGGTTTGATGACCAGCATCCCATATGGTCCCCTGAGCACTGCCAGGAGTAATTCCTGAATTCACAAGCCAGGAGTAACCCCTGTGCATTGCTGGGTGTGACCCAAAAAGCAAAAAATATATATATATATCTATATACAGATATATATAGATATATATACATATATATAGTCTGTCTTTCGGGGGCCACTCAGAGGCCATCAGTGGCAGCTTTCCATCCCCCCACTTTGCTTGCCATTCTGTCTGCCCTTCTATAACACACACACACACACACACACACACACATACCCCAACACCCCAACCCCCACTGCCAATATACCTCACCTCTCTGAGCACAGGTGAGTCCTCGAGGAAAACACAGGGACTGAGTCTCCAGGCCCTGGGCAGGCCAGCCATGAGCAAGCGTGTCTCTCCACAGGGATCCACGGGGAAGCCGGCGTGCGCCGGATCAAGGTAGGGGCGCCCCGAGGCTCTGGTGGGGCTCCCAGCTCTCCCAGGCCCCTCACCCAACTCACCCTTGGCTCCCTGACAGATGGCGACCGCCAAGGAGATTGTGACCATCATGCTGGACCACATGCTGGACCCCTCCAATATCTCCCATGTGCCCGTGCAGCCTGGTGAGGTGCCCACATGCCCTTCTCCCAGCCCGCACACTCTCCGGGTCTCACCGAGGGGTCACGTCTGCCCCCAGGCTCCACGGTGGTGCTCATAGTCAACAACCTGGGTGGCCTGTCCTTCCTGGAACTGGGCATCATAGCCGACGCCGCTGTCCGCTCTCTGGGTGAGCCCCCCACGGCCGGACCTCCTGACCCCAGAGTGTCTCCCCCGCCCTCTTCACCCCTGGCCCCACGAAGCTAGACAGCGGCAGCCGAGGCCCAGCTATAGCACCTCTGGGTGTCACCCCTGCCACCCCGCTCCCCCCGCCCCAGCGCTGCACTTGTGGCTCTTGGAACCAAAAGGAAGTAGCTGAGGGTCCAAGAGAGGGCTTGAAGGGTGGAGTCCAGGCTGGGCCTGGGGGACGCCGGGGTTCTGTCCCCAGCTCAGCGTGGTCCCCTGAATCCTCTTAGCTATGGCCCAGAAACAAAAACCAGAATCCCAAGGAAGGCAGCCGAGGGCCTCAGGGGGTGGCGGTGAGCCCCAAACCTGCTTCTTTGTCCGTGGCCAGGGGCCCTACCTCCCAGGCTACGGAGAGGGAACGGCACACTGGCCCGGGCCCGGCAGCTGCCCAAGACCCCCTTAGTGCTCCTGCAAGGGGGCAGGAACCCCCTGAGGAGGGCGGTCCTTGGCGGGTGTCTGCCCTCTCCCTGGTCTCGGGGCTCCTTTTCCTCTTATTCCTCGGTATTCCCTTCTGATCTCCGAGGGGAAGCGCCACCTCCCCCTCCCTTCCCTTCCTGGATCTTGCAGAGACCCGCGGGGTGAAGATTGCCCGAGCCCTGGTGGGCACCTTTATGTCGGCCCTGGAAATGCAGGGCGTTTCTCTCACCCTCCTGCTGGTGGACGAGCCCCTCCTGAAACTGATCGGTGAGGCCCGGAGGGCTGACAGGATGGCACGCCCTTTCCGCTCCTGCAGCCTCCCATACCCCAGTGATGTTGGGACCCCTCCCCGGGGCTCCTCCAGGGTCCCTGGTGTGCAGTCAGCACTCAGTGCTGGCTCTCGGTGTCGGAGTTGAACTGGACCCCGCTGGAGAATTTAGGCCCCATGCTGCGGTCCGGCTCTGAGTCCCCCTGCTTGTCCCTAGACGCCGAAACCACTGCCGCCGCCTGGCCGAACGTGCCCAAGGTCTCAGTGACCGGGCGGAAGCAGAGCCGGCCAGCCCCCGCTGAGCCTCCGGAGGTCCCCGCCTCGGCTGACACAGCAGGTACCGTCCCCTGCTGTCACTGTCCGGGAGAGGCTGGCCTGGGCTCTGGCCTGACCCCCTAGTAGGTGGTTCTATGGAAGGGGTGCCAGGGCCCCAACACCTGCCTCCCATTCTGGTCTGGTCTGATTGGGTTGCAACCAGAGGGCCACTTGCTGCCATCCGCCCCTCCTCCCCCACTCCCATCCCACAGGACCTGCCCCGAAGGTGGTGGTGTGTGTGCTGGAGCGGGTGTGCAGCACCCTCCTGGGCCTGGAGGAGCAGCTCAACGAGCTGGACCGCGCCTCGGGCGACGGCGACTGCGGCACCACGCACAGCCGTGCTGCCAGAGGTGGGTGCATGGGGGTCCCCATGGTCGGCAGACGGGCGGCGGATCGGGCCTTTCACCAGCTGGGGCAGTCGCACAGACAGGCAGGGTGCTGGCGTGGACCCACCTACCTGGCTCTGCCTGGCAAGGTCACCACAGCCCAGTGCCCCCTGGCTGATGTCTGCAGGAAGGCCAGCCCAGAGAACATGCAGTGATCGATCCCAGCGCCAGGGACGAGTTACCCTCCTCCCATTTTTTTCCCTCCACTTACCCAGACCCAGAAAGAGCACTTCATTCATCGTCCACCACCGAACGTTCAGTCTAGAACCTTCCATCTCCCGCCCACCACCGCGGGCCAGGCGTTATTTTCCCTAGTCTGGATAGTGTAGTGAGCAGAGTGGGTCACAGCCCCAGCCTTGTTTAGGGATGCGCCCAGGGTAGTGCTCAGAGTCGCGGAGAAAAGGGGCGCAGCGGGGCAGGAAGTACGCAGGCGAGTGGCCAGGCCCAGCCACGGGGTTGGGGGGGAACTGCCCACCCTGCCACTGTGCCCTGGGTGAGGAAGGAGCCTTTGCAGGCTCTGCCATGCGGGCGGAATACTTGCTGCTGCCTCCGTTCTGCCCGAGAGTGAGGCTGGGCGCCAGGACGGCCAGACATCAGGACGGAGCCTCTCTGAATTCCTTACCGTTTCCGCCCGCAGCGATCCAGGGGTGGCTGAAGGAAGGCCCACCCCCTGCCAGTCCTGCCCAGCTACTGTCCAAACTGTCCCTCCTGCTCCTGGAAAAGATGGGGGGCTCTTCTGGCGCGGTGAGTGCAGCAGCCCCCCAGAGGTAGAGGGCAGTCACAGGAGGGGGCCCAGGCTGGCTGCCCGCTCATGCGCCCTTTCCCGCCCCCAGCTCTATGGCCTGTTCCTGATGGCCGCCGCCCAGCCACTGAGGGCCAGTACTGACCTCCCCAGCTGGTCTCGCGCCATGGACGCTGGCCTGGAGGCCATGCAGAAGTGAGCAAGCGGGTGCCTTGGGTGGGGGGAAGCTGGGGGAGGTGGGTACCCCATCGGCTCCCAGCTATCCCCACCCCCAGACCGTATCCTCCCGTGAACTTACACAGGCTTTCTCTGCCAGGTACGGCAATGCCGCCCCGGGGGACAGGACAATGGTGTGTATTTGGCCAGCCCTTCCCTATTTGGGGGCTGGAGCGACAGCACAGTGGGGAGGGTGTTTGCCTTGCACGCAGCCGACCCAGGTTCGATTCCTCTCTCCCTCTCAGAGAGCCCGGCAAGCTGCCAAGAGTATCCCGCCCGCACAGCAGAGCCTGGCAAGCTCCCCGTGGTGTATTCAATATGCCAAACACAGTAACGACAAGTCTCACAATGGAGACGTTACTGGTGCCCGCTGGAGCAAATCGATGAACAATGGGAGGACAGTGCTACAGTGCTCCCTATTTTGAGGGCTGCAGCCCTGTGGGCCGGGCCCCCTGGCAGGACCTGCCCTCAGACTGACCCTCTCCCACACCTTGTCCAGCTGGATTCTCTGTGGGCAGCAGGACAGGAACTCCAAGCCTGGAAGAGGCCCGGGGCGGATCTACTCCAAGTCCTGACCAAAGCGGTTCAGGTGAGGCGGGACCGGCCCCTGCCCCTGCCCCCTGCCCTGCTCCTGGTGACCCAAAGCAACTCAGCGCCCTCCCTACAGCCCACTCCGTCCTCTGAGCTTGGAGCTGGGATGGAAGAGGGGGTCGGGAGGGACTTAGCAGGCCCCAGGGGTCCGAGGGGCCTCTCCAGCCTGGTGACCATTGCCTGGGCAAAGCTGAGACAGGACCCAGGTTCCATGGCAGAAAGGCCTCACCTCGAATCTCCCCACTCCCACCCAACAGCGTGCCAGAGATGCTGCCGAGGCCACCAAGGACATGGAAGCCGGGGCAGGGAGAGCCAGTTACATCGCCTCAGGGAAGCTGAACCAGCCAGATCCTGGGGCAGTGGCGGCTGCAGCGGTTCTCGGGGCCATCCTGGAGACCCTGAGCACTAAGTGACTCCGGTTCTCCCCACTCACTCCCTCTGCCCTGGTCTCCCGGGCAGTTCAGCAGGAACCCCTCTGCGCGCTGCAGAACCCTCCCAGGCCTGGGTGGGCCCAGAGCCTCATTGCCTGCTGGAGGGTGGGGTTCCGGGTCTCCTGCGCCCGCCGGCGCTGGCCTGCCGTGATAAGGCCTCTCCAGCCTCTCTGCCTTTAGTTTGGCTTTTGAGACTCCCCGTGGGAAGCAACCCAATAAACCACTTCAGAGCCAGAGTTGTTCTTCCTGGCGCTGTTCCCAAGTGTGCAAACAGGCGGCGGCAGCTGAGCCCGAGCCCCTGGTGGGGCTGGTACTGGCGCTTCCTTTGCCACTGAGACCCCCCAAATCACGGCTGCAGGGCTGGATTGGCTCCCGGGGGACCCCATTCTTACCCTCCTGAGACACACACATGTGCTCCTTCTCAGCGTGAAGCCAACAGTTCAAGGCTTCCTCAGGAAGCACACGGGCTGCTGGGAGCCCAGAAGGGAACCATCAGTATTAGAACAGAAACTGCGCCCCAGCTGTCCCGTGGTGCAGAGTAAGCACTGGAACCTGAGCGAGCAGGAGGGGTGACCGAGGGCACCAGGACTCAATCCCGACGCGTCTCCCACCAGCTACCGAACCCAGGACTGTCAGATGGGGATGTGAGGGTTCCACACTGGGCGTGGCTTTCTCCATCACCGTGTCTGCTCCAAGCCACAGGGCATCTGTGCTGGTCACACGGGGAGGGGGTCCCTCCCCCACTCTGCTCATACCTGGCTGTGGGCTCCGCCTGAACCTTGGGCCTCTGTTTAGGGTCCCGTCCGGTCCCCTAGCTGACCCTGGGATCCCAGTGTGCTGGAGGGCCACCACCAGCAGCAGGAAGCCAGGCTGGCACCAGCCACCTGCCCCAAGGCTCACCACTCTGCCACTTCCGGGCTGTCACTTCTGTTTTAAATCTTGTCACGCAGGTCACCACCAAGGTGACTTTTCCTTCCTTCCTTGTGACAGAACCCAGTGATCCAAAACCATTCCCGCCGAGGACCATGCTCCCTGTCATCCTATCTGCACGTGACCCGGTCCCATGGCAGGGATAAGCCTCTGGCTCCTGGGTGCCCTGACCCCCTGCCCTGAGGGTGTCAGAGTCCCCTGAGACTTCCACAAGTTGGCCTGGACTCCTTTAAACACAATAGCACGTCAGAAGAACAGGACCTGATTCTTAAAAATACTTTAGTGCGACACCACACGTCATAAACAGTGCCCGCCCCGTGGCATAGGGGCAGGGGCGCCCATCCCACGCCCGAAGGCGTTCATCCAGGCGAAGCTTGGTTCCGCAGTCTCCTGCCAGTACCTGGCCACCGGGAGCCGGGGCAGACAGTCGCCACATGGCCCGTCAGAGCCCCGACCCTGGTGCCCGGGCTCCTGTGTCCAGAGGGCAGGTCAAGCCAGAGGCACGCGACATCAGAAAGGACCGAGCTGGCCTCCCCCTCTCTGCCATGACACAGGGAGGGACTGGATGTGGAGGGCAGCCCCGCCAGGGTCAGGGGGGACGCTGACTCAGCCGGGAGCACGTCAGAGGGTGGTGGTGGCTCCCAGGACTGGTCACGACCTAGGCACGTTCCTGGCGAGCTGGAGAGTGAAAGCAGCTGGCCCAGGGCCCCGTCCAGAAAGCAAGGTGGCCCGGGCCCAGGGACAGCCCTGAAGCGGCCAAGTTCACAGGCCCCCACGGCCCATCTGATGGGCACCACGGGGACCTGGCTGGCTGTCCTTGAGAGAGCAGGTCACCAGGGCCCGTGGGGCTGCCTGCCAGCACAAAAGCCACAGGGAAAGGCCGGATCCAGGCCCCAGCTGAAGCCGTAGCTGGAAGAGGACAGGCAGTGACGGAGGGCGGAAGGCAGTCGGCTCCTTGGCGGAAGCTGCCAGGCCACCACACTTCCGCCAGCTCTCCCGATCCCAGAGGACAGCGTGCTCTGGCAGGCGGTGGGGGGCGGGGGGGCATACATGCAAAGCGCCCCTCTCATGGGGGAAAAATCGTCCCCACCCCTGACTGCACAGAGGTCCCCTCCCCACAAGCCGGCTGGAGCCGAGCCATCAGGACGGTCTCCCACATCTGGGAATTTAGGGGGTCAGCCTGCCTCCCCACCTGGCCCTACGGGGGCAAGCTGAGCCAGGGTGAAGGGGGGCCTCCTTGGGAGGACCCGAGAGTCTGCAACGTCGGGGCCGAGACGGCGGGGGGGGGCGGGAGGGAGGGGGCAGAAGACAAAGGCATCACACAGAGCATCAGGCAGCGAGCGGGGTGGGGTGCAGGCCCCGCTTGGAGACCAAGAGTGGTTCGGGGCTGGTCTCGCCGTGGCCAGACAACCAGAGAGGAGCCCCAGGTAGAGCAGAGCCGCTGAGGGGACACCGGCTGTTCCGGGCGCCCCTTCCCGGGTCACGCCCTGTCGTGCAACAGGGGCTGGAAAGAAAGATGCACAGGCATAAGAGATATGAGGGCCAATGTCCCTGACGCACAGATGTCACACCTGCAGGGGCCTCCCGATCCCACGGGGACCCAATACCACATCAATCAGGGAAGCCCCCAAGTCCCTGGGTCTGGGAGACCCCCGTACCCCACATCGCTAGGGTGCCCTGCCTGGCCAGGGAAACAGTGGGACCCGCTCCGGGAGCTCCACGGTCCCCAAGCACCACTTGGGGAGTCCCAGCCTGGCAGCCAAACCCCCAAGCTAGCAAAGGAGAAGCTGCAACATCCTGTTTGAGCCCCCCCCCACCCCCCGAGGGGAGATGGGCCACACTTTGCCTCTCAGAACCTCCAGCATTTGGGAGGGAAGTAACCTCACAACGCCTCCTCCCCTCCCCTCCCCATCGGTGGCCCTGGAGTACCCTGGGCAGCTGCACTGGCCTGACGGGGCCCAGATGTGCTGGCCTGACACCCTGGCTCCCTTCAGCCGAGCGAAAGCTGCCCAGGAAACTCGGTGCCTGGGGTGGGGGTGGGAGGCCGGGACCCCTACCTGTCTGTCGGTCAGGTTCCCTGGCTCTGGACGCTTCCACGACGAGGCCAGAAGGATATAGAGCACCAGCAGCCCAAAGGCCACCACCAGCATCCCGGTGCAGTTGGCGAACACGGCCTCGCTGGGCAGCTCTTTGTACGACTGCGTGCCGTTCTTCCTGAAGGGCAGAGACCACAGAGAACAGCTCTTCTCCCCGTTTCTGCTCTGAGAGACGCGATTTCCAGGAAGAGAAGTGAAAGCGACCCTCTCCCAGGACCACCAGCGCGAACACATCCCGAGTCCCTGCCACACCCGTGGGGCTCTGGGAAGGGCCTCTGGCCTCGGAGGGGGGCTGGGTGGGGCCCGAGGGTAGAAGGCGCTGCCCTATGCATGGCCATGACCTGGTGACACCCCAGCGCACATCCCTGCAGGCCCTCACTGGCACAAGGCCATCTCCGAAGCCGCCTTGACGCCTGGGAGGTACCGGGTGTCGGGCCAACACAGCAGAGTGACAGAGCCACTTCATCAGCCGTGAGACACCGTGGAGACACGTCCCAGCCCCAAAGGCCATCCTTCCCCTCTTCCCACCCCAACACCTGAAACACACGGGGGGGTGGGGGGTCCCAGCCCACTCACAAGCTGAAGAAGAGCTTCTCGTTAATGCCGGAAATGACCGACGCCATCGCCAGCGAGAGGATGGAGGCTCCGAAGAAGACGTGGATGGGTTTGAGGAGGGCGCGCAGCCACGCCGAGGCCCAGGGCAGCAGGAAGACGGAGAAGCCCAGGCACCACTGTGGACACGGCGGGGGGGGGGGGGGGGGGGACCCGGTGAGGCCCGAGGCCACGCCACGGGGGGGGGGGGGGGGGGCGGCTGCACACCCTGTTTCCTGACACCTGCCCAGCAGCCTGGGGCCCTGCCACGCCTCCGTCCTGATGGTTGCTCCCAGAACATGAGGTGACACAGGGAACTACAGGGAACTACAGCTGCACGGCACCTCTACTCCGCCAAGGCCGCTTCCTTCCCCGGGCCAGCCCCTGCTCACTCCCTCCCGGCCCCGGCAGTCACAGGAGCCGGTTCCCTTGCAAGGAAAGGCGGGGAGAGGGCCTGGTGCAGGCATCACGCATCCTCCGACATGGGCATGATGACCGGGAAGGACAGCTGAGGGTGGGGACACGAGGAGAAGGTGGAGGAGGAGGAGGGGGGAGGAGGAGGGGGAGGAGGAGGGGGAGGAGAAGGGGGGAGAGGAGGACAAGGAGAGAGGAGGAGGAGGAGGAAGAGGAAGGGGGAGAGGAGGAGAGGAGAGGAGGAGGAGGAAGAGGGGGAAGGAGGAGGGGAGGAGGAGCAGGGGGGAGGAGGAGGAGGGGGAGGAGGAGGGGAGGAGGGAAGGAGGGGGGGAGGAAGGGAGGAGGAGGGGGAGGAGGAGGAGGAGGAGGAGGAGAAAGAAGAGGAGGGGGGAGAGGAGGAAGAGGAGGAAGAAGAGGGGGAGGGGGAGGGGGAGGAGGAGGGGGAGAAGAGGGGGAGGAGGAAGAGGAGGAAGAAGAGGGGGAGGAGGAGGAGGAGGAGGAGGAGGAGGGGAAGGAGGGGAGGAGGGAAGCAGGAGGGGGGAGGAAGGGAGGAGGAGGGGGAGGAGGAGGAGGAGGAGGAGGAGGAGAAAGAAGAGGAGGGGGAGAGGAGGAAGAGGAGGAAGAAGAGGGGGAGGGGGAGGGGGAGGAGGAGGGGGAGAAGAGGGGGAGGAGGAAGAGGAAGAAGAGGGGGAGGAGGAGGAGGGAAGGGGAGGAGGGAAGGAGGAGGGAAGGAAGGAAGGAGGGGGGAGGAGGAAGGGGAGGAGGAGGAAGAAGAGGAGGGGGGAGGAGAAGGAGGAAGAAGAGGAGGGGGAGAGGAGGAAGAGGAGGAAGAAGAGGAGGGGGAGAGGAGGAAGAGGAGGAAGAAGAGGAGGGGGAGAGGAAGAGGAGGAAGAAGAGGAGAGGGGAGAGGAGGAAGGGGGAGGAGGAGGGGGAGGAGGAGGGGAGGAGAAAAAGAGGGGGAGAAGAGGAGGGAGGAGGAGGAAGAGGAAGGAGGAAGAGGAGGGGGGTGGAGGGGGGAGGAGGAGGAGGAGGGGGGGGAGGGCCCCACCTGACAGGCGAAGAGGAAGACGGCGGTGATGCCCAGCCAGCTGTGCAGGGAGTAGAGGTTGGCGATCTTCCCGGTGTTGTGGAAGTAGAAGACGGCCACCAGCCCCAGCACGGTCAGGATGAAGGCCAGCAGGTGCAAGGCCGCGTGCAGAAGTTTCCAGGGCAGCTTGGGCCCCAGCCACGACTGGGGCAGGCGGTACACCAGCGACGCTGCGGGGAAACAAGGGGGTTCACGCACGCCGCAGGACACTCCCGCCTGGCCGCGCCCCAGCCAGCCTCCCCAGGGAAGAAAGGAAGCTTGAGGGCATCCTGTGAACCCCTCAGATTATTATCTTGGGGGGGTGGGCACACCCAGTGGTGCTCAGGGCTTACTGGTGGCTCTGCACTCGGGGATCACGCCTGGCTATCCTCAAGGGACCGTGCGGAATGCCGGGCACTGACCCCAGGTCGTTCATGTGCCAGGCGAGCGCCCTGCCCACTGCACTCTCTCTCCAGCCCTGAAATTACTTCTGGGACGGCAGCCAGCCGGGAAGTGTGGCGAGAAAGGCCCATGATGAAAGGGAAGGGCGGGGGACCCCGCCCAACGCAGCGAAGCCGAGGTGCAACTGGGTGTAGCTGGCACCAACACGGGATCACCCCCTTGGGTGGGGTGGGGTTCGAGACTAGGAACCTCCGCGCCCTGGCCTCTGCCCCTGACCGCACACGCAGGGTCCCTAAGTTCTAGTTAAGCACCCCAGGTGGCGGGTGCTCCAGACCAGAAACAGGGAGGGTCCCCGTGTCCCTCTGGCGACAATGTGGAACAAGGGTCAGGGGGTAAAGCTGTGTCCTGGAGTTGTGGGCCAGCCCAGGTTCTGCCCTACCCTTTTGCTGGGTGGTTCGTCCTCGGCGCACCTGGCTAGTGTGACCAGGGTCACACAGTCAGCAGGGCCGGGTTCTCCCTGTACCCAGGACAAACTCACTGTCAGTGGCATCATCACGGCCAGTTTCCCCAGGAACTGAAACCTACTTGGGCCACAGCTCTGCCTTAGGGGGTAAGCAGAACCCTCACTCTGACGGCGTCACCGAGGTCTCCCCCTCCTGCTCCCTAGCACAGGGGAGTGTGTGTGTGTGTGCATGTGTGTGTGTGTGTAACTGTGTGTGCGCGCAAGTGTGTGTGTGTGTGAGTGTGTGTGTGTGAGTGTGTGTGTGTGTGTGAGTGTGTGTGTGTATGTGTGTGTATGTGTGAGACAAACTATAGTCCCCATCCAGCCCTCTGTCAATTTTTGGTTTTCAGGCACTGGGGATCGAACCCAAGGCCTCAAACATGGGCAGCATTGGGCACTCTCCCCTCTGAGTTGCCCTGCCATTCTGGTGAGCATATCAAACACTACCACACACATGTTTACCTGCTGCCTGCGGCCACTGCCTCAAGAGATGGGCTGAGGGGTTGCAGTCCAGAGCACCCCGGCCTGCAAGTATCTGTCACCTGGCCCCTACCCTACAGGGGCGCTTTCAGACTTTGCCCACTTATGATCTGTTTCTTCCGGAGTCGGGGGAGGGCTGAGCCCCACCTGATGGGTGCTCAGGGGCTAGTCCCGGCTCTGTGCTCAGCAGCGACCCCCGGCAGAGCCCGGGAGGCCAGATTCGGTGCCGGGGCTCGAATTAGAGCCGACTAAAGTGGCCACATGCGGAGCTGGAGACACATACAGAGGGCTGGGTGCTTATCTTGCACGTGGCCTACCCTGGTTGATTCCCCGCACCCCACATGGTCCCCTAAGCTCTGCCATTAGTGACCCCTGAGTGCAGAGCCAGGAGTCAGCCCTGGTCTCAGCTGCTTGTACACCCCCAGACTCTATAAACAGGCAAGCGCCTTCCCTCCTGCACTAGCTCTCCGGGCCCTCGCCTGCAAGTTCGTTGTTTTGTTTGAGGGCCACACACCTCGAGGTGCTCAGAGAACCACACGGGGTGTCAGGTACCGACCCCCCAGAGCCTCTGTGCAAGGCGAGCAAACGCCTTACCTGCTGTCCCTATCTCCCCGGCTCTCGCCTGATACATTTATTACACAACGGAGTATCCAGGGATATCCAAACGGGCATGCTAGGGGCTGGAGTGATAGCACAGCGGGGAGGGCGTTTGCCTTGCACGCGGCCGACCCGCGTTCGATTCCCAGCATCCCATAGGGTCCCCCGAGCACCGCCAGGAGTCATTCCTGAGTGAAGAGCCAGGAGTAACCCCTGTGCATCGCCGGGTGTGACCCAAAAAAGCAAAAAAAAAAAAAAAAAAAAACACAAACAAAACAAAACAAATGGACATGCTAATCCAGCCCTGACGATCACCAATCATAAAGCAATTCATCTGGCGAGAAACTGAGCAGGCCAGGCAGCCCCGGGTGGGGTGGAAGCTGCCGATTCCTATTTGGGTTTGGGTCCGAATCGCTTCACACACCCGTGCTCTCTGGAGCATGTCAGCCGCCTTCACAGGGACCCTCCCTCCCCACTCCTCCTTCCCCCGCCCCCGTGATCCCAACGCACCCCCCCCAACCCGTCCCGAGGGAGGCTGCTTCCCCGCCTGGCCACTGGCCGCTGTCCACTCACCAGCCCCGTAGAGCACCACCATGCCGGCGACCATGAGCACCGGGTGCCAGTTGAACGTGAGCAACGAGCCGTCCCAGGCGAAGCCGCCGCGCCAGTGCCGCATCCAGTAGGTGGTGAAGAGCACGCACAAGGAGCCCATCGCGCCCAGCGCCACGCACGAGAGGTAGAACCAGCCTGCAGCCATTCTGCTCGGGGCCTAGAGGCAGCAACACGTGAGTCACATCACGGCACATGTCACATCACAGTATGACTGTGATCCCGGTCTCAGTCTGAGCCCCCGGGGATCGGGGCTTGGGGCTGTGACCCACCCCCGCCATTCCCCCCATGCCACAGGACACAGGACAGCCAGGTCCGGCCCGTGAGAGGGGCCTCCTTGCCTCTCCGGAACCGGAAGGAACGCCTAGTTGAGTCCCTCGAGTGCCCAAGGCCCTGGTTCTGGAATAGTCTGTCTCCAGAGGCACCCATGGCTGGCCGCGGGGGTTCCTCTTGTGTGGGAATGTTCTTCCTGCCGGTGGGGGGGGGCGCTCTGCAGAGTGAGGCTGGCCCATCCACCCCCCCTTGGGCCCCCAAGTCACACCACACCTGGACCCTGGGCCAGAGGAGCCTTCAGTCCTCCCAGGCCTGTCACTTCTGCTTTTCTCTTCCACTGGGGAAAGCCCAGGGGAGAAAGAGGAACCGAGAAGTCACGGTCTAGGAACCAGGGATTTATTTTGAGATTTCTGCGTGCACGGGGTAAGCTGTGAGGCCAACTGGGGGGGGGGGGGGGGCGGACGAGCAGCTGTCCCGGACCCAGTGGGTGGATGTGGACACAAGCGGCACTGGCCCTGGGTGAAGCCTCTCTATGGAGGGGGACGTAGTGGCCTCTACCAGGGGCATCCTTCAGCCTCAACCAGCTGTCAGAGAGGCTCCCATCGCTGCCTGGCACCCCCAAGAAGATAGAGGCCCGGATTCTGCACCATCAGAGCCAGGGGCAGTGGCTGCAGTGGTGGGTCCGTGTCCAACACGCAGGAACGGGGACCCCCGAGAGAGGCACGCAGCCTGCATAGGACTCAGCCTTTGCATCTGACAGGATGTCACTCACTGGAAGGAAGCGAGGGACAGAGTGCCCCAAGTCGTACACCCCAGTCTTTTCTCCTCTGGGCAGCCCTGTGAGTAGTAACCGCCCCCACTTTACAGATGGGGAAAACTGAGGCTCAGAAAAATAAAGGAGTGAGCATGAGGGCCCAGGGATTGGGATTGAGGGGAAAGGGGTCCGGCTTACTTGGCTGTAAGGCCCAGGCTTCTTCGCGGACCACAAGTTGTCAGGGCAACTGAGAAAAAAGATGAAAGGACACTGACATGAGGCTGGAGTGATAGTACAGCCGGTAGGGCGTTTGCCTGGCACACAACCGATCGGGGTCAATCCCTGGCATCCCACATAGTCCCCCTGAGCCCCACCAGGAGTGGTCCCTGAGGGCACAGCCAGGAGTAAGCCCTGAGCTCCTCCAGGTGTGGCCCCCAAACTATAAACCCAAACAGGCATCGCAGCAAGGTGGTATCTTATAATATCAGCATGGCAATTAGTCCTAACTCTCCAAACATCTAGAGCTCAGCCCCCCACCCCCCAGCCCTGCTCATCTGCCCAGGCCTCTTGGCACCCTAATTTCATGCCATGTCAGGCCCCCTCCAGGCAAGATCTCCATCTAACCAGAAAGACGCTCAGAGGGGTTGGACCCGGTTGGAGCGATAGCACAGCGGGTCGGGCGTTTGCCTTGCATGCAGCCGACCCGGGTTCCATCCCTGGCATCCCATATGGTCCCCCAAGCACTGCCAGGAGTAATTCCTGAGTGCAGAGCCAGGAGGAGGCCCCGTGCATTGCCAGCTGCAACCCAAAAAACCAAAAAGGAGAAAAAAAAAAGAGGCTCAGAAAGACCCTTGGGGGATCCAGGGGGGGGTGGGCCAGTCTCACCCGGCAGAGCCCTCCCCCTCCCCCACTGGCAGGAAGAACATTCCCACACAAGAGGAACCCCAATGGCCAGCCGTGGGTGCCCCTGGAGACAGACTATGCCAGATCCAGGGGCTTGGGTACTCGAGGGACTCAACTAGGTGTTTCTTCCGGTTCCGGTTTCTGTGACCCAGGTTCGATCCTCGGCCTGGTGACCAAGTTGGCTGGAATCTCAGAAAGGAAGCACTTTTGGCTAGGAAAAGAAAGCTCCCGGGGGCTATGGAGCGGCACAAAGGCCTGGTACGGTGCGCAGGCCAAATCTAAACCCCACCCACCAACCCAACCGTGGGCACCCCCTCCCCAGCCACGTCGTTCCTGAGCGCCACGGGGTGTGGTCCAAAAGCCACAGAAAGAAGCCAGAAAGATGACTCAAAGGGCTTGAGTGCACCTGATGAGTGCAAAAGGCGAGGGTTCAATCCCTGGCACTGCATGATCCCCCGAGCACTGCCAGAGTGAGCCCAGAGCAGAGTGCAGTCCCTGAGTGTCATGTCAGATCACCAGGTGGTCCCTAAAAGAAAAACAAACAGGGCTGGAGCAATAGGACAGCAGGCAGGGTGTTTGCCTTGCACACGCTGACCCAGGTTCGATCCCCGGCATCACATACAGTCCCCCAAGCATCTCCAGGAGTTTCCCAATCGCAGAGCCAGGAGTCACCCCTGAGCATCGCCAGGTGTGGCCCACAAAAAAGAAAAAACAAAACAAAACAAAAACATAAAGCTTCCAGGAACAAGAAAGGAGAAAGCAGGCCACCAACTTCCCTAAAAACACCCAACAACAGAGCCAAGTGGCACTCCTGGGCCTGAGCTGTGCCCTCAGTTCCAGCAAGGACAGGGGACAGTGTCATGTCGGGTCACAAGATGGTCAGTCACTCCCGCAGCCCACAAAGCAGGAGGAAGTCAGCTGCCGGCAATGGACAGTAGTCACTTTCACGTGTCCCATACAAGTAAAAGTAAATGCCAAAGAACCTATATACTCTTGCGGCTCAGTGGCAGATGTACGAGGTCCCGAGTGTGACACCCCCCCCCCAGCACCTCATAGTCACCCCCACAAGCTCCTCCAGGAATGACTCTAGCCAGTGCCCAGCACCAAATGGACAGTAGTCGCCAAGTACTATCAGGGGCAGCCCCAGAGCAAAGCCAAAAGCAAAGGCATGATGTCACAGGCATAACCCCCCCCCACACACACACCACACACACATCACACACACACACACACAAACACCTGGTCCCCGGCTGGAGGTCCTGGATCTCTGCTCTGGGACAGACTAGGACTGCCTCATGGATGGATCACTGCCTGACAGGAGCAGATTATTCCCCTTAGGGGGCCCTTTCTTGGCCAGAAATCGGGAGCCAAAGCTGAGAGAATGCAGTGAAAAATCAAACGCAGAGGCCAGGACTATCCTCCCATTTCTCCCCCCACCCCATCCCCCAGCAAGGGAGGTCACACCCAGCAGTGCCCAGAGTTTTCTCCTGGCTGTGGGCTCTAGGACCATATGTGCCAGGGTCGAGTCTGCAGCGTCCCAGGCCAGTGCCTTTGGCACTGTGCGACCTTTCTGGCACTTCCTCCCTGTTCTTCTAAGAATGCAGGTTGTGCAGTGGTTTCTGAAGATGCCCCTCATAGTCGGGCATCAGTTCCACCTCACTTTATCCTGCTGCTTTCCTAAGGCAGAAGTCAACAGATACTTCTGGGAAGGGCCAGAACGTTAAGCGTTTTGGGTTTTGCTGATTAATGGTGACATCTCCGGCACAATTCTGCTGTCAATTTAGTGGTGATAGTGCCAGAACCATCAAAAATGATGACTTCAGAAATGATGGCACTGGTGTTCCCAACATACTTTCTGGAGACTGGAATTTGGTTTAATTAATTAAATCACTGGCACTGGCACTGTCCTCCCGTTGTTCATCGATTTGCTCGAGTAGGCCCAGTAACATTGTAAGACTTGTTACTGTGTTTGGCATATCAAATATGTCACGGGTAGCTTGCCAGGCTTTGTCATGCAGGCAAGATACTCTTGGTAGCTTGCCAGGCTCTCCAAGAGGGGCGGAGGAATCGAACTCTGGTCGGCCGTGTCAGCCGCATGCAAGGCAAACACCCTACCCGCTGTGCTACCAATAAATTAAATTAATAGATAAAATTAATTAAAACACAGCATAAAGGAGCTGGAGCGACAGCACAGCGGGTAGGGCGTTTGCCTTCCATGCGGCTGACCCGGGTTCGAATCCCAGCATCCCATGTGGTCCCCTGAGCACCGCCAGGAGTAATTCCCGAGTGCAGAGCCAGGAGTAACCCCTGAGCATCGCCAGGTGTGACCCAAAAAGCAAAAAAAAAAAAAAAAAAAAAAAATACAGTGCTTTCATTTTCTTTCTTTTTTTTTTTTCTTTAGGCTTGTTGGGTCACACCTGGCAATGCTCAGAGGTTGCTCCTGATTCTGCACTCAGGAATCACTCCTGGCGGCTCTCAGGAGACCCTATGGGATGCCTGGGATTGAACCCAGGTGGCCCACGTGCAAGGCAATCGCCCTCCCCACTGTACTATCACTTCGGCTGGTCCTTTCATTCTTTCCCTATCATTTAAGAATGTCAGGGGCTGGGGACGCACAATGGGCTGAGTGCATGTGGGAAGGCTAGGTTCCCTCCCTGGCACCCCCGTGGTCCCCGGAGCACCAACAGGGCCAACCGCTGAGAACAGAGCCAGGAATAGCCACTGAGCACCTCTGGGACGTGGCCCAAAAAGGAAGTCCATTAATCTTATTTGCTTTGGGGATCACACCCAGAGGTGCTCAGGGATCACTCCTGGAGGGACTCAGAGAATCACATGGGAACCCGTTCTATTATGGCTCTGGTCCTTAATTTTTAAAAAACGTAAGAACTTGTGCCAGGACCAGAGAGACAGTACAGGGTACAGGTAAGGCGGTTGGTTACCCTGCATGCAGCTGACCCAGGGTCGGTCCCCGGCACCGCAAATCAGGAAAGAGCCCAAGTCCTTTAAAAGCGCCAGGAATGAAGATGCTTTGGCTAAGAAAGGGAAAGGAACGCGAGCCCGGTCCACTCCCCCCTCTCCCAAGACGCCTCCCTGCCAAAGGAGCGCCAGCAGAGTTAAGCCTGGAAAGCCCCCAATTCCTGTCGGGGGCGTGAGCCACCAGCCAAGCCCAGGGGTTTAGACACCCGCCGTTCCAACAGCTCCGTCTGGGTCAGGGGTCCGAAGAACCGGGGCAGAACCCTGTTCTTGACCACTGCCGGGGGACTAGAGATGCAAGTTAACCTTGGGCGAGTCTGCAGACGAGGGGCTCCACCTGCTGACTGCAGCCTCCGAACAGCTCTCGAGCCTCGGCCACCTGAGTGGTGGCAGGAAGGGCACGGAGGACAAGTGTCCCGTTTCCTAGAAGACAAAACTCAGGTCGAAAGCGCGGGGCTGCGAGGGGGAGGTCGCGGCAGCAGGAAGCGAGGAGGGAGCCAAGTCGGCACTCGGACCCAGGTCCCGGACTGGGCTCTTTCTCACCCCCAAAGCACAACGGGACGCGGCGGGGCTGCACTCTCCGAAGCCGGTTTCTCGCCCCGGCGACACCGCTCCCGGGGCTCCTGGGAGGTGGGTCAGGGGACTCCCGAGCACTAGCCCGCACGCACTGGGCACCGCCGCTCCACACTAGGCGAACGGGGCCCGCCTCGCCCTCTTATAGGCTCGCGCCGCTTCCGGCCGCGCGCGCAGCCCCCTGGGAATTGTAGTCCAGAGCCGCGGGGAGGCGGGCTCACGCCCCGCGCGAAGAGCCCAGTTCCGGTTTTTTTTTAAATTTTTATTGTTTTGGGCGGGGGGGTGGGGGTCGTACCCATTGATGATCAGGGGTCACTCCAGGCTCTGCACTCAGGAATCACTCCAGGCAGTGCTCGGGGACCCCTATGGGATGCTGGAGGTCCCACCCGAGTAGGTAGGCCTCGTGCTAGGCAAACGCCCTGCCCACTGTACTACCGCTCCAGGTGCACCCCTCCCCCCCCAGTTCCAACCGGGGCCTCCGCGGACTTCCGGGATTGTACACGCGCTTCCGGGAGCCCCGGACGGCGTCGCCATGGCAACCGGCGTCGGGGCGCCCAGGTGAGCGGGAGGGTGGGCGGCGGCGCGGGCCCGGCTACCCGTTCCTCGTGATGGGTGTGTGTCTCTGTGTGTGTGTGTGTGTGTGTCTGTGTGTGTGTGTATATGTGTGCGCACGCCCCGTTCCTCCTGATGGGGTGTGTGTGTGTGTGTGCACGCCCCGTTCCTCCTGATGGGGTGTGTGTAGTGTGTGTGTGTGTGTGTGTGTGCACGACCCGTTCCTCATGATGGCTTTTGTGTGTGTGTGTGTGTGTGTGTGTGTGTACACGCCCCGTTCCTCCTGATGGGGTAGTGTGTGTGTGCACGACCCGTTCCTCCTGATGGTTTGTGCATGTAGTGTGTGTATGTGTGTGTGTGCACGCCCTGTTCCTCCTGATGGTGTGTGTATGTGTGTGCATATCCCATTCCTCGTGATGGTCAGTGTGTGTGTGTGTGTGTGTGCGCGTGTGTGCACGATCCGTTCCTCGTGATGCTTTGTGTGTGTGTGTGTGTGTGTGTGTATACGCCCGCGCGCGCGTGCGTGGGAGGGTGGGCGGTGGCGCGGGCTCAGCGACCGTTCCTCCTGATGGTGTGTGTGTGTGTGTGTGTGTGTGTGTGTGTGTGTGTGGTTGGGCGCCAGCGACACGTTCCTGTATGTGTGTGTGGGGGAGGGGGGATTGGGCGCCAGCGACACGTTCCTCGTGTGTGTGTGTGTGTGTGTGTGTGTGTGTGTGTGTGTGTGTCCCCGTTGTCCGTGTGCTGGGAGCGGGGTCGCGGGCGGCAGGCGTGGCTGCCCGTGCGGGCTCCGCGCCCCGCCGCCCAGTGTCCGTGCGGGCGGGCGCCCTTTCCTGGGCATGACCCGCACCCGAACGGGCGCGCGGGACGCGGCGGGAACCGGCTAGCGCGACTGTGCTTCCCTGGCACGCGCCGGGGAGAGGCTGGGGGCGGGGAGGGGGCCTGGCCGCCCTGCAGGAACGGAGCCCGGCGCTTCTCGAGATTCTTTTCCTGCCGCTCTCTCAAAACCCCAGAACACGCCGGCCCCCACCTGCAGGGCCTTCTTCAGGACCCCCCACCAAAGTAAACACTGAGCCTTGGAATTTTTTTTTTTTTTTTTTGCCTTTTGGGTCACACCCGGCGATGCACAAGAGTTACTCCTGGCTCTGCACTCAGGAATTACCCCTGGCGTGCTCCGGGGACCCTTTGGGATGCTGGGAATCGAACCTGGGTTAGCCGCGCTCTACCAGCTCCATCCCCGAGAGCCTGGGAATTTAGAAAAATGAAGCCCCAGGGCTGCTTGTGAGATAGAACAGTGGGTAGGGCGCTTGCCTTGCACAGCCCGACCCAGGTTGTTCCCTGAGCCCAGCTTGGAGTGATTCCTGAGCC
The DNA here is from genome assembly GCF_029834395.1 of Sorex fumeus. Taxonomy (NCBI): domain Eukaryota; kingdom Metazoa; phylum Chordata; class Mammalia; order Eulipotyphla; family Soricidae; genus Sorex; species Sorex fumeus. Next base: position 514,808 of record NW_026606150.1, read on the forward strand.
CAGAGCTAGGAATAAGCCCTGAGCACTGCTGGGTGTGGCCCCCCCAAAAAACAAAAACAAATGCCTCAGCTCTCCCTACCTGTCCCTGCTGTGTTATTATCATAGCGTGAATCATAGTCCTGCAGGCAAGGAAACCTGTTGACTTTTCCGCCTACAACAGTCCCCTGTCTTCCAGGACCCACAAATTTCCCCGCCCCTCCTCCCCATACTTACAGTTATATAAAGGCTGTTGTTTGGGGGTAGGGGAGTGTGTTTTGTGGGGGTTTTTTTGGGGGGGGTTATCACATCCAACAATGCTCCTGGCTCTGCACTCAGGAATTACTCGCTGGAAGGACCATATGGGATGCCAGGGATCCAACCCAGGTCAGCCGCGTGCAAAGCAAATGCCTTCCCCACTGCACTCTCTTCTTGGTACGTTTCAGGACTGTACCCATCAGTGCTCGTGGGCTATTCCTGGTTCAGTGCTTCCAGGGTGCAGTGCCCTGGGAATCCTGTGTGAGGGACTGAACCCTGACCTCTGGCACACAAAGCTGTTCATCCTGTTGAACTATTTCTCCAATCCTATGAGGCAGTTTTATGGAATTGCCTTTTGCTTTTAAGGTTGCCCGGACGGGGAAGGGGGGGGGCCCTTAACGCCAATGCTGGGGTCTCTCAGCCTTTTGCATTTGGGGCGATAGTTTCAGGGCAGACTCCGAGCCCAGGGCGGCTGGATTGAATCCCAGCTCTTTCATTTAGAGCTGTATTATCTTGGAAATGATTGTTAGTAGTTTGGTTGTTTTTTTTTTTTTTGGCTTGGTTTTGGAACTCATCCAGCTGTGTCAGGGCTTACTCCTGGCTCTGGGCTCAGGGATCCTTCCTGGCAAAGCTCAGGGGATCATATGGGGTGCTGGGGAATTGAATCTAGGTCAGCCATGAGCAAGGCAAGCACCCTACCTGTCTCTGGACTAATCATTTTACCTGTGGGCCTCCGTTGCCCCAGCTCTAAAGTGGAGAGAGTAATAATATGTGTCTGCCTCACGGAGTTGTTAAAAGATTTAGTTTTTGTTTTTTTTGGGGGGGTCACACCCAGCGATGCTCAGGGGTTACTCCTGGCTTTGCACTCAGGAATCACTCCTGGCAGTGCTCGAGGGACCATATAGGATGCTGGGAATCGAACCCGGGTCGGCCGCGTGCAAGGCAAACGCCCTACCTGCTGTGCTATTGCTCCAGCCCCAGATTTAGTTTTTTGTTGTGATTTGGGGACCACACTGAGTGGGACTCAGGGGTCGCTGCTGGCTGTGTGCTCCTGGCCGTGCCGGGGGACCCTATGCAGTGCTGGAAGGGGGGGAGATTCCAACTGAGTAGTAGTACTGGTGAGAGGATGTTTGCCTTGGTTAGACCGCCAGTACTCTATGGGCTGGAGCGATAGCACAGCGGGTAAGGCGTTTGCCTCGCAAGCGGCCAACATGGCAGCCAACTCGAGTTTGATTCCTCTGCCCCTCTCAGAGAGCCCGGCAAGCTACTGAGAGTATCTCGCCCGCGCGGCAAAGCCTGGCAAGCTCCCGGTGGCGTATTCGATATGCTAAACACAGTAACAATTGTCACAATTGAGACGTTACTGGGCCCACTCGAGCAAATCGATGAACAACAGGACAGTGACAGTGACAGAATGCCAGTACCCCACATGGTCCCCTGAGCCCCTGGGTACAGAGCCAGGACTAAACCCTGAGCACTGCCAGGTATGCCCCACCCCCCGAAATAAAAATAAGGTGAGTGTTGCCAGTGGGGTTTGTGAGGCATCATCCTGAGAGGATGCAGTTGCTCCCTTCAGCCAGGCCTGTCCCAGCCTTGCCTGAAGAGCGGGCGGGGATGGAGGCCGAAGCAGGAGTCCCTGGCTACACTGTCTGTTACTGCAGAAAGGAACCTCAGAAGACAGAGACGCCAATCCGTTGTATTTAAGAAATAGGAGGGGCCGGAGCAATAGCACAGCGGGTAGGACATTTGCTTTGCATGCGGCCGACCTGGGTTCAATCCCCAGCATCCCAGATGGTCCCCCGAGCACTGCCAAGAGTAATTCCTAGTGCAGAGCCAGAAGTCACCCCTGAGCATCACTGGGTGTGACCCAAAAAGCAAAAAAAGAGAGAAGAGAGAGGAGAGGGGCTAAAGCGATAGTACAGAGGATAGGGCACTTGCCTTGCATAAGCCAAGCTGTGTTCGATTCTCAGCACCCCATATAGTTCCGCTAAGTCTGCCAAGGAGCAATTCTTGAGCGCAGAGCCAGGAGTAAGGCCTGAGTACAACTGGGGTGTGCCTCACCCCCAAGAAAAATAAGAAATCGGAGAAAAAGAGAGGAGCAGGAAATGAGACATCCAGAGCAGGGGGGTGTGGGCAGCCCCAGAGTGGACTCGCAAGGCTGGTTGTGGTGGCAGGAGGAAGAAGTTCTGGGGGGGAGGGTCTCCTTCTGTCCCTGAGGGCCTTTGCTCCTGACGTGATCCCCTCTTCTGGTGTGGGCTGGTGGGTTCAGTCCGGAGCTGGAGGTGATGTCCAAACTCCTTTCCAGATCACATCTTAGTTTTTTTTTTTTTTGCTCTTTTTGGGTCACCCCCAGCAATGCACAGGGGTTACTCCTGGCTCTGCACTCAGGAATTACCCTGGCGGTGCTCAGGGGACCCTATGGGATGCTGGGAATCGAACCCGGGTCGGCCGCGTGCAAGGCAAACGCCCTACCCGCTGAGCTATCCCCCCAGCCCCAGTTTGTTTGTTTTTGGGGGGGTGGTTTTCTTTTTGGAGCCACACCTGGCAATGCTCAGGGGTCACTCCTGGCAGGCTCGAGAGACCATATGGGATGTGGGGAATCAAACCCAGGACCCCCGATGCAAGGCAAGTGCCCTCCCCACTGTACTGTTCCTCTGGCCCCACTGGATACTGTGTTAAAGTGAACTTCCCCCCCCCCCCCTTCCTTCCTGGGCCATACCCAGCAGTGCTCAGGGACTACTACTACACTGTGCTCAGAGGGTCGTCCCGGCAGTATGTGGGGGGGCTCTGTGGGTGCCAGGGCCAAACCCGGGCCACCAGCTTTCATGTACTCAGTCCTCATAACTGTCTCTCTCGGCCCTGGACAAATGAATCTGGGTCTTTCTGTTTGGGTTTTTTTTTTTGTTTTCTGTTTGACCCCTGCGTCTGGCCCCGCGCACCGGGGTCCCTCCTGGTGGCGTTCGGGGAATTGAACCTGGGTCATCCGTGTGCAAGGCAAGCACCCTACCCACTGTACTAGCTCTCCGGTCCCAGGACAAATGAATTTTATTTCTTTTTCTCGATCATCTTTGAAGATGTACTAGAATTCGTCAGCAAGCTATCTGGTGCTGGGCTTCTGTTTTTTTGTTTTATTTATTTATTTATTTTTTTTGCTTTTTGGGTCACACCTGGCGATGCACAGGGGTTCCTCCTGGCTCTGCACTCAGGAGTTACTCCTGGCGGTGCTCAGGGGACCATATGGGATGCTGGGAGTCGAACCCGGGTCGGCCGCATGCAAGGCAAACGCCCTACCTGCAGTGCTGTCTCTCCAGCCCCCCCAAATTTTGTATTTTTTTATTGAATCACAGTGAGATACACAGTTACAAGGTTGTTCATGAGTGGCTTTCCTTATATAATGTTGCAACACCTGTCCCTTCACCAGTGTACATTTCCCACCACCAATGCCCCAGTTTCTCTCCCGTACCCCACCCTGTGGAAGGTACTTATAGCACTATTATTCTCTTCTCTCTCTCTCTCTCTCTCTCTCTCTCTCTCTCTCTCTCTCTCTCTCTCTCATTTTGGGCATTATGGTTTGCAATACAGATACCGAAAGGTTATCACGTATGTCCCTTTACCTCGGACAAATGAGGTGTTTTTTTGTTTTGTTTTGTTTTTGTTTTTGTTTTTTGCTTTTTGGGTCTCACCCAGCATTGCACAGGGGTTACTGCCAGGAGTAACTCCTGGCTCTGCACTCAGGAGTTACTCCTGGCGGTGCTTGAGGGACCATATGGGGTGCTGGGAATCGAACCCAGGTCGGCCGCATGCAAGGCAAATGCCCTGCCCGCTGTGCTATCGCTCCAGCCCCACAGATGATTTTCTAACCTCGGCCCTTCCTGTGTCTCAACAGGCTGGAGCCTTAAAGCAGGGAGACCGCTGTGATTCTGCGGGAGTGACACGTGGCCCCTCTCCCTCTGTGCCGGGGAAGGAACCGGGGCATGTGCCCCCGCGGGGCCGCGGGGCCGGAGGAAGATGCTGCAGACCAGCAGCTACAGCCTGGTGCTGTCCCTGCAGTTCCTGCTACTGTCCTATGACCTGTTCGTCAACTCCTTCTCGGAGCTGCTCCGCACGGCCCCTGTCATCCAGCTGGTGCTCTTCATGTGAGTCCCACGCGCAGGGTGACTCGGCACTTCAGGGCTGTGCACGGGGAAACTGGAGGGAGGAGGCTGCTTTGGGGTGCCCCGTGGCCCCCCGACAGGCTTGTCTGTCTGTCCGTCGGTCGGTCTGCACTGCTGCCCGGGGTAAGGGGAGCATTCCACATAGGAAACGCAGCCAGCCTCCTCGTGGTGAGCTGCGGGCAGTCCGAGCCGGATTGTCTTCCATCGCCATCAAGGAGAATAAAGTGGGGGCCGGAGCCATAGGACAGTGGGTAGGGCATTTGCTTTGCACTTGGCTAACCCGGGTTCGATCCCCAGCATCCCCAATGGTCCCCAAGCACAGCCAGGAGTAATTCCTAAGTGCAGAGCCAGGAGTAACCCCTGAGTATCGCCGGGTGTGACCCAAAAAGCAAAAAAAAAAAAAAGAGAGAGAGAATAACGTGGCCAGTGAGAAGGACAGTCAATGGCTGGAGCGATAAAAACAGCGGCGAGGGCATTTGCCTTGCACAAAACCGACCCGGGTTCAATTTCCTGGCATGGTCCCCAAGGACCATCAGGAGTAATTCCTGAGTGCAGTGCCAGGAGAAAGCCCTGAGCATTGCCAGGTGTGACCCCCAAACAAACAAAACAAACAAACAAACAAATACACATGAACCCCAACACGGGGCAGCTGTTGGCGAGTCTCCTCCTGGGATTGATCGGCTTCTGGAGGCTTCTGGAGGCGGCCACACACAAAGCAAAGTTGACAGCGTCCATGTGCCTGCAGCAAGAGGCCACCGACATGCCAACCGGACCCGTGACGAGGCCTTGCTCCCAGGGGGCGTCTGTCCTACCGGGGAGAGACCACGAGGACTTGTCCCCTGTGAGGGGGACAGCCAGCTACTCGAGGTGGTGGGGTTGAGAGGGGACATAGGAAAGGTCTGGGAGCCACTCAGGTACCGGCCGTGATTAGATCAGGGCAGGGCTTGGCTGCCACGCTTGATAAAAACGTCCTCGAGGCCCAACGGGTCGGTATCATCTGGAAGGCGGCAGAAAATGGACTTCTCACAAGCACCGGGTAGTTGCGTCGAGCTGAGTGAGGGCAAGGAACGCCCCGAGCAGTGGGGCCCGTGGGTCGTTTCAGCTCTGTGCTGTTTGTTCTTTTTTTTTATTCCTTTCTTTTTTTTTTTGCTTTTCAGGTCACACCTGGCGATGCTCAGGGGTTACTCCTGGCTCATGCACTCAGGAATCACTCCTGGTGGTGCTCGGGGGACCCTACGGGATGCTGGGAATCGAACCCGGGTCGGCCACGTGCAAGGCAAATGCCTTACCCACTGTGCTATTGCTCCAGCCCTGAAGCTCTGTGCTGTTTGGAGCTGAAAGCCCATGTTTGTTTCTTGTTTTTTATTGAATCACCGTGAGATAGAGTTACAAAGCTCTCCTGTTTGAGCTTCAGCCATACAATGATCAAACGCCCATCCCCCCACCAGTGCACATTTTCTACCTCCAGTGTCCCCAGTATTAACCCCCCCTCCGCCCTCCCCATCCCCCCTCCTAGTCCTCACCCTGCCTCTATGGCAGACAATTTCCTCAATACTCTCTCTCTCTCTCTTTTTTTTTTTTTTTTTTGCTTTTTGGGTCACACCTGGTGATGCACCCAGGGGTTACTCCTGGCTCTGCACTCAGGAATTATTTACTCCTGGCGATGCTCAGGGGACCATATGGGATGCTGGGGATCTAATCCGAGTCGGCCGTGTGCAAGGCAAACGCCCTCCCCACTGTGCTATCACTCCCGCCCTTCTCTCTCTACTTTTAGGCATTATTTTCCCATCACCATTCAAGCCTACCTGCCAGGGGCAGACGCTAGATAATGTAATTTCCATCGCTCATTTTGAATATCATGAGAGCTCGCACGGCCGCAAAAGCAAGAAAGCCCGTGTTTGCAAGGAGGTTTCAGGGGCCCGGAGCCCCAGAAGGCCAGAGCCAGACCTGCTCGGTCCCCTGAGGACTAGGCCCGACCCGTGGTCCTCACACAGGCTCCACGTGACTGTGCTTCGTCTGCCCACAGCATCCAGGACGTGGCCATCCTCTTCAACATCATCATCATTTGCCTCATGTTCTTCAACACCTTCGTCTTCCAGGCCGGCCTGGTCAGCCTCCTGTTCCATAAGTTCAAAGGGACCATCATCCTGACCGTGGTCTACCTCGCCCTCAGCATCTCCCTCCATGTCTGGGTCATGGTAAGAGCAGGTCGGGGAGTCTCTGAGTCCCGAGCGGGCTGGGAGCCACGTCTGCGCGTCTGCCTGGGCCCCGGCGCCCTTTTTGTGCACACGGCCCAGAGTCTTTTCGAGGACGGAGGTGAGGTCAGTGGAGTCCAGCCTGGGAGCTGGACGCGGCCAGGGATGGCGCTGAACGGCAGAACGCTTGCCTGGCATGTGTGAGCCCCTGGATTTGATCCCGGGCAAAGCAAAACGGCCGCGGCTAAAGCCTGGAGTTGGGCCAGCGAGCGTTTCTGGTGCAGTGAAGAGACAGCCCGCGCTGTAGTGCGATGCTACTGAACCCTCTCGGCTTGTTCAACCTTTGCCCCCAGACAGGCTTGCCAGGGGCGGGGTCAGGAAGTGAATCTCTGTCGGCTCTTTGGCTCGGCTTAGTGTTGGGACGTGGAGTTTGTGGGCATCAGTGTCACACAGCACCGCTGCCCATGCCCTTCTCCCTGCTGCCCTCTCAGTGGATCCCCTTTTGTGGCCTTTTTTTGGGATTGGAGTGGTTTGGGTTTTTTGCTTGTTTTTTTTGGGGGGGGGTCACACCCGGCGATGCACAGGGGTTCTTTCTGGCTCTGCACTCAGGAATCACTCCTGGCGGTGCTCAGGGGACCCTGTGGGATGCTGGGAATTGAACCCGGGTCATCCACGTGCAAGTCAGACACCCTCCCCGCTGTGCTATGGCTCCAGTCCCCTGGGGTGTTTTTTTTCCTGTTTGTTTTTTTTTTCCTGCTTCACAGATGCTTCTGTCTCTGAGTATCTTGTGTGTTTCTCATAGACCCATTGGTTTTTTTTGGGGGGGTGTTTATTTTGTATGTCTTTTTGTTTTTTTTTTGGTTTTGTTTTGGTTTTTGGGCCACACCCAGAGGTGCTCAGGGCTTACTCCTGGCTCTGCGCTCAAGGGTCACTCGTGGTGGGGTCCCAGGGACCCTTATGGGGTGCCGGGGATTAGACCCAGGTGCGTGTGTGCAAGGATCATTCCTGGTGGTGCCCAGGACCCCGAGTGTACTGCTGGCGATTGAACCGGGATCTTCTGTATGCCAAGTCAGCTCCTTCCCTCCTGCCTGTGTTCCCGTTTGATGGCTCACAGTAAGACTCCAGGGTGGCCCGGTACTTCCTCCCCCGATCCACAGTGCCAGCCAGCCTGGAGCGCCCACTGAAGAGGCCGCCCTGTCAGCAGGAGGGCGCACTCACAGTTGCTTCCTGGAGCCCAAAATGTCCCAGCTTTGTACACAGAGGCCACTAAGCTGATTAAGGCGGCCTTTATCTGACAGGAGCTGAGCCCAGGACTTTTCTCGGCAAGACCCTGACCAGTTGACCTCCTGAGATTATATGTATCCCTTTGGCCAAGACCGTGGAATGCAAGGAAATTAATATCATCATTCCAGCTTCCTCTTCCTCGGGATTTACAATAAAGGCTGTTTCTTCTGCAGCCAAAATTAAAAAGGAGAAAGGCAGTTTAAGGCTCCTCTGGGAAACTGCAAAGTCAGGGTGGGGGTTGAAGAAGGAGGGTGCACCGAACGTGATTTGTTTTTTGGGTTTTTTTTTTGAGGGGGGAAGTTTGATTTTGGGATGGGGGTCACACCCAGTGATGCTCAGGGGTCATTCCTGGCTCTGCACTCAGGAATTACTCCTGGCAGTGCTCGGGACTATGTGAGATGCTGGGAATCAAACCCGGGTCGGCCACATGCAAGGCAAACGCCCTCCCCGCTGTGCTATCGCTCCACCTCTGAACATAATTTTATTTTATTATTATTTTTTTGCTTTTTGAGTCCCACCAGCGATGCTCAGGGGTTCCTCCTGACTCTGTGCTCAGGAATCACCCCTTGTGGTGCTCAGGGGACCCTGTGGGATGCCGGGGATCGAACCCGGGTCGTCTGCATGCAAGGCAAACGCCCTCCCCACTGTACTATCACTCGGGCCCCCTGAACATGATTTTAAACCACACGGATCCCTCCCAGGTGGCCAGCTAGCTGGGTATCTTCAGGCCCAAGCTGGTCATTCACCTCTTCCTCTCCCCATTTCCTTCAGAACTTGCGCTGGAAGAACTCCCAACGCTTCGTCTGGACAGATGGACTACAGACGCTGTTTGTCTTCCAAAGACTAGGTAAGGACAGGCCGCAGCAGGCCCCTCTTGGAGGGTCCGCGGGCTCTGGCAGTAACGGTCTGTCCCAGGCTCCCTTAAACTGCCAAGAGGAGGCTTCATTTCCCTGGGGAAGGGGGCGGCCGGGCCCCTCACCACCTGCCTGCCTCGATGGGCTCCCTCACCTGAGCCCGCCCGCCCTGCCCACAGCGGCCGTGTTGTACTGCTACTTCTACAAGCGCGCGGCCGTACGGCTGGGAGACCCGCGCTTCTACCAGGACTCGCTGTGGCTGCGCAAGGCCTTCCTGCAGGTCCGAAGGTGACCACCACCCCTCGCGCGGACAGATGGATGCCCTTCCTTCCTGACAGTCACAGGCACCGCGGCGCTCTGCTGGAACCAAGGCACACGTGACCCAGGCCCCCCCGGGATGCAGCTGGTCCAGCTTCCAACAGGCCTGGGAAGGGCACAGCAGCCAGGAGACCCCAGTGCAGAGCGCAGGGGCCCCTCCGGCCTCCACTCAGTTCTGCACCAGCAACTCCTCACCACACCCTCCACACACACACACACATCCTGCCCTCCACGCTTTTCCCAGAGACTCCGGGGCTCGCACCCTGGCCCAGGAGCCCAGCAGGGTGTCCCTCGGATCACACAGACTGAGAGAGCAGAGCGGCTCTCTGCTCTCACTCACCAGACTGAGACATCATTTGGATTTTCTATCCAAGGCACTGGGGTTGCTCCTGACTCTTGCACTCAGGAATGACTCCTGGCAGTGCTCGGGGGACCCTATGGGATGCTGGGAATCGAACCCGGGTCGGCCGTGTGCAAGGCAAACGCCCTCCCCGCTGTGCTATCATATCACTCCAGCCCCCACTTTTTTACTTTTTTTTTTCTTTTTTGGGTCACACCCGGCAATGCACAGGGGTTACTCCTGGCTCTGTACTCAGGAATTACCCCTGGCAGTGCTCAGGGGACCATATAGGATGCTGGGAATCGAACCCGGGTTGGCCGTGTGCAAGGCAAACGCCCTCCCCACTGTATTATCACTCCAGCCCCCACTTTTTTACTTTTTACAAAGAGGAAATAAATTGACATTTTCCCCCCCACCAGTGGTGGAGTCTGTGTGCGTCTCATCTCTCCTTGGTGTCCTGCCTCGGCATCCTCTCTCACCGTACCCGGCAGACGGTCTGCACCCTGACAGATACAGCTACTTACGGAGTCCCGCGGGAGTCCAAGGGAACTGTGTAGAAATGTGTGGTTCATCCTCTGCCCCGGTCCTGGAATTCCAGACTTGTGTTTCATTCAGACTTTGTCGCTCCCTCATCTGATGCCTAAATTGCCTCAAAAGTATAAAAATGTTCCTTTGGGGCTCGGAGAGATAGTACAATAAGAATAATGTTTGCTTTGCAGGGGGCTGACCCAGGGCTGACTGGCACCCTATTTGGTGCCCTGAGCATGCCAGGAGTGAGCCCTAAGCACAGAGCCAGGAGTGAGTGATCCCTGAGCTCAGAGTCAGGAGTGAGCCCTAGCAGAAAGCCAAGAGTGAGCCCTGAGCACAGAGTTAGGAGTGAGCCCTGGCACAGAGCCAGGAGTGAGCCCTGAGCACAGAGCCCGGAGTAAGCCCTGAGCACAGAGCCCGGAGTGAGCCCTGAGCACAGAGCCGGGAGTGAGCCCTAGGAGAGAGCCAGGAGTGAGCCCCGAGCACAGAGCTAGGAGTGAGCCCTGAGCACAGAACTGGGAGTGAGCCCTGAGCACAGAGCCGGGAGTGAGCCCTGAGCACAGAGCCCGGAGGGAGCCCTAGCAGAAAGCCAGGAGTGAGCCCCAAGCACAGAGCTAGGAGTGAGCCCTGGCACAGAGCCAGGAGTGAGCCCTGAGCACAGAACCAGGAGTGAGCTCTGAGCACAGAGCCAGGACTGAGCCCAGGAGTGAGCCCTAGCAGAAAGCCAGGAGTGAGCCCTGAGCACAGAGCTAGGAGTGAGCCCTGAGCACAGAACCGGGAGTGAGCCCTGAGCACAGAGCCCAGAGTAAGCTCCGAGCACAGAGCCAGGAGTGAGCCCCGAGCACAAAGCCCGCAGTGAGCCCTGAGCATAGAGTCAGTAGTGACCCCTGAGTATCTCCTGCTGTGGCCTGAAAAAAAAAATAAAACCCTTTGCCTATTTGGGCAAAAGAAATGTTCCCAGGTTGTGTGCCCAGGGTACCTGTCTGCTCTGACGGAGAAGGAGTCAGCCCTAAGCCTGCAGCAGCAGACGTTACGTAGCCTCGGTGTCTCAGGCTGGGGTGGGGTTAGGTTTCCTGCTGGGCCTGCCGCCGTGTGTGGTCAGCTGCGGGACGGCTGGGCAGCTGCCATGGCCTGGGCGAACCCAGCAGACCTCAGCGAGTGACCATACAGATCAGCCCAGATTCATGTGACCTGACTCACCCTCCGTCCACTAGTCTGGGCCTGTCCATGGACAGAGCTCCCTGCTGCAATCCCATTCCCCAACTCTGTGTACTGTCTCCGACCCCCCCTGATCAGAGTGAGTGTCACGGAGCCCCCGGGGCCGGAGGGACAAAAGTCTCTCAGCTCCCAGGCAGAGGCATGAAGACAAGGCCACATTCCATCTCCACTGCTTCAGCAACTTCATCTCTAGATCCACAGCAGTCTCGAGGACAGCTTGCTCCTGCGAAGGCCCATTTAGGCAAGATCTGGGGGCCGGCCCCTCCAGGACGTGAACACGACCCGGGGGGGGGTACCTAATGAGGCAACGCAGCTGTGCTCCAGAAAACTCTCAGGGGCCAGGAGATGGGACAAGGGGTAGCTGGCATGTGGGAACCCCAAGTTCAACCCATAGCATCACCTGGTTCCCTGAGCATCGCTGTGACGATGGAGCATGACCAGAGGTGGCCCCCAAACCAAAAATAGTCACCATGCATATTTATTACCACCTTCATCTGTAAAAAAGAGAGAAAAAAAGATGGGGGCCGGAGAGAGCACTTGCCATGCATACAGCCAACCTGGGTTCAATCCCCAGCATCCCCTATGTTACCTGACTTTGTCCAGCATGATCCCTGAGCACAGAGCCAAGAGGAAGTCCTGAGCACCAGCAGGTGTGGCTCCCCCCCACACACAAAAAGGAAAAAATTGACGTGGTGGGGGACATTGCAGTGCGTGGGGCACCAGGAGGTGCCAGAAATTGAACTTGGACCCCTGCATCAAAGCACGCACTCTGCCTTTCAAAGTCTCCCCAGCTCCCCAAATAACAATTCTGATCGATTCTTTCCAGAAAGCTGGTTCAGGAAGACTGTAATCCCTACTCCTTGCCACAATCCCTGAAGGATAGGCAGTTTTTCCCGTGCCGCAAAATGAGTCACAGCTAAATGAATCTCTGGTCTTCACAGCTGTTTTCTTTAAAGTCGCCATGGCATTTTTGGCTCTGAAGTCTGGGGAGGGGATTGCTATATGTGGGTTCGATCCCCGGCACGACATATGGCCCCCTACGCCCCACCAGAAATGATCCCTGAGCACAGAAACAGGAGTAAGCCGTAAGCAATGCCAGAGGCCCCAGAACCAAACAATAATGTTCATAAAATTCTTGCCTTGCATCCTGCCAACCCTGGTTCAATTCTCAGCACCACCAGGATGCTCATACTCCTGAGCAGAGCCAGGAATAGCCCCTGAGCACTGCTGGGTGAGGTCCCAAAATACAAAACAAACAAACAAAAAAGATGCATGTTATGCAATTTACTTCTTCATTTTTGGTTTGGGGGCCACACATGGTGATGCTCAGGGGTTACTCCTGGCTCTGCACTCAGGGATCACTCCTGGCGGTGCTTGGGGGACCCTACGGGATGCTGGGGGTCGAACCTGAGTAGGCTACGTGCAAGGCAAGCACCCTACCTGCTGTACCGTCTCTCCGGCAACCACTCAGAACATTGTGACGAAGGAAAAGTGCCAAGGGAAATGGGACATAACAGTGCAGCACCTGCCTTCAACGTCACTGGCACCGCGCACACACACACACACACACACACACACATGCATGCACACACTAATGTCCACATGCACGCACCACATGCACGCACATGCTCACACATACACGCATTCTAACCATACCCATACAAACACAACACACGTGCACATATATGTTTATGCAGATGCACGCACCAGGAGGCTGAAAGCTCTTGCAAGCACAAGACCAGAAGTTCAATCTCAGGGGCCTCCACGTGCTCTGAGCTAGCCTCAGTGTCTACTATTTATGGTCAGATGCGTTGTTCCCTACACCTCCTCCGTGCAGCAAGCAACAGTCGGGTGTCCTATGAATCTGCAGCTAAAGAGGATGAAATGGCCACTGAGCACCACATCCAGGGAATCTGACTCTGGCCTGCAGATACGGGAGCTGTAGTGTCTCTCCCGGCATGGGCAAGAGCATCACAATGCAAAGGAGGGCGGGTGACTCAGTGACTCAGTGGCGGAGCACATGATTTGCATGTGTGGGGCCTTGGGACCAATCCCTAGCACCACATGATTCCCTCCCTCCCACACACACACACACACACACACACACATACACACCCCACCACCACCACTGAGTGGGGCCCTCACAACCATAGCAAAACTTAATAATAAGGGGGCTGGAGCAATAGCATAGAGGGTAGGGCGGTTGCCTTGCACGCGGCTGACCCGGGTTCGATTCCCAGCATCCCAAATGGTCCCCTGAGCACTGCCAAGGGTGATTCCTGAGTGCAGAATCAGGAGTAACCCCTGAGCATCGCCGGGTGTGACCCAAAAAGCAAAAATAAAAAAACTTAATAATAAAGGCAGGGGCGGCACTTGCTTTGCACGTGGCTGATCTGAGTTCAATCACCAGCAATCCAAATAAATGATCCTCTGAGCCCTGCCAGGAGTGATCCCTAAGTGCAGAGCCAGGAGTAAGCCCTGAGCATCAAAAGAGCGGGATACAAGAGCAGTAGACACAAGGGCCAGGAATGTTGCCCCATAGTTGGACGCCTAGCTCATGAGCTGGGGGAGAAGGCAGCTGGGACAGAGAAGGGATCTCTAAGACAACGATGGTTGGAGGGATCGTTCTGGATGGGAGATGTGTGCTGAACGTAGATAAAGGACCAAACGTGATCGCCTCTCAGTATCTGTTACTGCAAACCACAATGCCCCAAAGTATAGAGAGTATGGGGAAAATTGCCTGCCACGGAGGCAGAGGGAGGGTTAGAAAGGGAGTGGGGGGTATACTAGGGACATTGGTGGTGGAGAATGTGCACTGGTGGAGGGATGGGTGTTAGATCATTGTAGGATTGAAACTCAAACATGAAAGCCTTGTAACTGCATCTCACGGTGATTCAATTAAAAATATATAACAATTACCATAAGAATCACGATCACATTCATCCTATTGTTCGTCGATTGCCTTGAGCAGGCCTCAGTAATGTCTCCTTCATCCTAGCCCTGAGATTTTTTTTTTTTTAATTTTTGGGTCACACCCGGCGATGCACAAGGGTTTCTCCTGGATTTTGCACTCAGGAATTACTCCTGGTGGTGCTCAGGGGACCATATGGGATGCAGGGAATCGAACCCTGAGATTTTAAAAAGTGCCATATTCAAGGCTCTTTCAGGGTTAGGAGAATGAGACCCATCATTGTTATTGGTATTTGGCATATTGGGTATGCCACGGGGAGTTTGCCAGACTCTGCCTTGTGGGCAGGTTACATTTGGTATAATATAGTAAAATAATAATAATAATAATATATTAATAAAAGGGTGGGATAGTACAGCCAGTTGGACGCTGGCCTTCCCATCAGAACCCTGCACTCATCAGGAATGATCCCTGAGTGCAGGGCCAGGAGGAAGCCCTGAGCATTGCCACTGGGTGTGGCCATAAACAAACAAACAAAACAGGCTAGAGAGAACAGGGTAGGGTGCACCAGGCTGACCATTGTTTGATCCCTGGTACCATCCCCTAAGGTCCCCAGAGCACGGCCAAGAGTGATCACTGAACAGAACAGAAATACGCCCTGAGCAATGCTGGGTGGGGCCCCCCAAAGCAAAAACAAACCGCTCAGCATGCTGGAACCAGGAAAAAAAACCACACACACAAAACTCCTTTCTTCCTGCTGTGTCTCTCTACTGCCCTCTAGTGACAAAGCTTAGACTGACACTGATGACGACAGTCATGGACGAGGACTGACGGGGACTGGGGGTGGGGAGAGGTAACACGTCCACAACAGCTGCACTTGGAAACCACAACTACACAGAAGTGAAATAAAACCTTGTGGAACCAGGGGTGCAGGTCAGAGACAGAGCATCCGCCTTCAGGATGTGAGATCCTGCACTGCAAAATTAATAATAGAAATAACTACACCCCGATAAATTATCCAGCGATCAGCGAGTAGGCTAGGAATAAGTTAGGAAGCACTTAATAATAATAATAATAATTATTATTGAATAATAGCTGGAGCGAGAGCACAGTGAGTAGGGCGTTTGCCTTGCATGCGGCCGACATGGCCGACCCAAGTTCAATTCCTCCGCCCCTCTCGGAGAGCCCGGCAAGCTACCGAGAGTATCTCGCCCGCACGACAAAGCCTGGCAAGCTCCCCGTGCCATATTCGATATGCCAAACATGGTAACATCACAATGTTACTGGGTCCGCTCGAGCAAATCGATGAACAACGGGAGGACTGTGACTGTGAATGAAGATACAACATAATGAAATGCATCAGAGGCAGCTTACAGGAGAAATGAAAATCTAAAGTTTTAAATTCTCACCTTAACCATTAAATGAGCAACCTAAACCCAACTCGGTAGAAATGCTAGAAGAAAGAGGAAAGGTAAAACCAGAAATACATAGATCATGGAGGGGGGGGAATAGAGAAAAATGTTTTAAACTGTAAATTCTTTTGGTTAGTTGGGGGGACTCAGGTGCTTAGAACTTACTTCTGGCTCTGTGCTCAGGGATTATTCCTGGCAGGCTTGGGGCATCGTATGAGGTGCCAGGGATTGAATTTGGGTCAGCTTTGTGCAGAGCAAGCATGTACCCACTGTACTATCTCTCTCACCCCAGGGAGCCCTAAGTATGACTCCCCAGAAAAGTAAAACTACTAATCAGTCTCTCTCAGAAGACCTGTAAAAACTGGAGAAAAATATGAGCAAAAGGACTTAGAATGAGGGGCAGGAGAAACAGCACATCAGGCAGGGTGCTCGCCTCGCATGTTACTGACCCGGGTTGAGCCCCGAAGCTTAAATGGTCCCCTAAGATCCTGCCAGAGTTATGATCCTTGAGTGCAGAACCAAGAGTGAGCCCTGAATACAGCAGGGTGTGACACTCCCACCCCCATAAATAAAATAAGAATCACGATCACGATCACGATCATCCCGTTGTTCATTGATTTCCTCGAGCAGGCACCAGTAACGTCTCCTTCGTCCTAGCCCTGAGATTTTAAAAGAGCCATTTCAATGCTCTTTCAGGATTAGGAGAATGAGACCCATCACTGCTACTGGTATTATTGAACACGACACGGGAAGTTTGCCAGACTCTGCCGTGTGGGCAGGATACTTTTGGTAGCCTGCCAGGTTCTCCAAAAAAAAAAAAAGATAATAAGATGTTGCGTGGCCGCATTTGCGGCGGCGTGCTTCCAGGAGCTGGGTTTTATAGTCTCTGCATCTTGGCCATTGATGGGACCATCCTGGTGCTGGCAGCAGCTGGTGGGTGTGACGCATACCTACTAGAAGATGGGGGATCTAGGTGGAGAAGGCCCAGTCCCAATCGGAGTAGGCTTGGAGACCTCAGCCCCGGGACCTGCATGCCTGGGTTCCTCTGCCAGTTCTTTCATGCATGAGGCCCGTCTGGACATGTGGAGAGTGGTCCCAGCATGGCCGTGGCTGGCTCTGGAGGTCCTCAGATGCTGGGGCTCTGCTTGGGGCAGTGGAGGGGGGGAAAGAAACTCAACCCTCCCCCCTCCAAGGGGCCCCGGTGAGGATAGCCAGGCATGGGGGCAGGAGACTCTGAATAACGAGAGTAAACAAGAATAACTAGAGTAATATATAAAATGGGTAACACATGTCAGGAGTCCTCAAGAGCATCTCAGGATTTGATAACTTGGTCACAGATCACTAAACGGTTTGTTAAGTCAAAGGGTACAAAGCAAACTCGGGAGCCCAAGAGATAGAACAGCGGGGAAGGCACTTGTTTTGCACACGGCCAAGTAACCCGGATTTTGATCCCTGGAATCCCACAGGGTCCTGCCAGGAGTGATTCCTGAATGCAGAGGAGTAAGCCCTGAGCACTGGCAGGTGTGGTCCAAATACCAGAAGAAAAAAAAAGCAAACTCCGCAAATGTAGAAGGTGCACCTAGTGGTACTCTGGCCTTACTCCTGGCTCTGTGCTCGGGGAGCACTCCTGTGAGATCTAGAGGGAACCAGGGGTGAAGCTTCCAAGGGTCACCTCCATGACATCCCAAGGACGTTCATGCCTCAAGCAAGTGCTGACCTCACGGGTGAAATGCTGTCAACCGGGAAAGCTTGTTAAGAGATCCAGTGTCCGGGACTGTTGTGGCAGCCTGGCCTCTTGAGTAACCTCTGCTTGGCCTCTGACCCTAGCACCCCATAAGGAAAGCGGGGTTCGGTGTCCACTGCACGGTTTCTGCAGTCCATGCAAAATGAGCCTCTTAGAAGTGGTGGAAATTCTGAAATTCGGGTCTTAAATGTGAGCCCGGAGGCCAACCTTCCAAGGATTTCCAAGAGCAGCTTCAAGGCCAGCTCTGTCCTTTATTGTGTGGGGAGGGGAGGGCTGGGGGGGGGCGGGGAGGAGGATGCCCGTGGTGCTTGGGGTACTCTGTTCCATGTGGGGGATCGCTTCAGTGGTGTTTGAGACCCTGCGGTAGCAGGGATTGAACCACAATCCACACGCAAGACACATTTTTGTTTGGGGGCTACACTTGGTGATGTGCAGGGCTTACTCCTGGCTCTGCACTCAGGGTTCACTCCTGGCACCTCTTGGGGGACCCTATGGGGTGCTGAGGAAGACTGAAATAGGGTCGGGAACATGCAAGGCCAGCACCCTACCCGTAGTACTATTGCTCTAGCTGCCAAGGCAGGCACTTTTGTTTTGGACTGACCCATAGTTGTGCCCAGGGCTCACTCCTAGCTCAGTGCTCAGGAATCCCTCCTGGCTGGCCCAGGGGAACATATGGGATACTGGGGATTGAACCCTGATTAGGTGGGGACCTTACCTGCTGAACTATCTCTTCAACATCAAGGCAAGCATCTTAACGACCCTGTACTCTCCAGTCCGATTTGTTCGGTTCTGGGACCACACCCAGCAGTGCTCAGGGGTTACTCCCCGCTCAGTGCTCAGGGGGAGTATGTGGTTCTGGGGTCTGAACCTGCACCTCTTGCCTGCAAAATGTGCACGGCAGCCCACTGACCATTCTGGTCTGGGTATGTCCCTTATTTTCTAACCAAATCATAGGATCTTATAAACCAAATACCATGACCAAATGGGTTTCTTTCTAGAAGGCAAAAATAAAAATAAGGGGAGAATACCTTAAAAAGTTAGTTCTTTCGGGGGCTGGTGCAATAGCACAGCGGGTAGGGCATTTGCCTTACATGTGGCCCACCCGGGTTCAATTTCCAGCATCCCATATGGTCCCCTGAGCACCGCCAGGAGTAATTCCTGAGCGCAGAGCCAGGAGTAACCCCTGTGCATCCCCGGGTGTGACCCAAAAAGCAAAAAAAGAAAAGTTAGGTCTTGGGGTGATGGCCCAAGTGGCAGGGTCCATACAGGAAGAGGAAGAGGAGGAGTTGTTAGCTCCTCAGGCTGGCTCAATGCCCTTCTGGTTTTGTTGGGTTTTTTGTTTTGGTTTCCGGCCCTACTAGTTTTTTTTATTTGTTTTTGGATCACAGCGGGGATGCTCAGGGTTTCCTCCTGGCTTTGTGCTCAGGGATCACTCCTGGCAGGGTTCAGGGGCCCATATGGGGTCAACCCCAGGAACAGTGACAGCAAACAGAGCTCCCCACCTTCTCTGCTGCCCTGAGCCTTTCTCCCGAGCTCAGGGAACTGCTTTGTCGTTTCCCTTCTGCGCAAAGAGGTAGCAGCCCCTGCCCAGCTCCCTCCCCAGCTGGCTGGCCAGGACAGCACTTGGCTTAGAGGTCCGCCAGTCCACCCTGGGCCGCACATCTGTTTTCTATCCCGTCCCGCCTGATAACGGGAGACAGCCAAGTCCATCCAAGCCCACTCAAGCCTTTTCTCCCCCACTCCCCCGGGAGGTGGCGGGGGCGTCTGCGCTTCCAAACACAGGCTTCCCAAAGACGCATCTCTCAGTACGACGCCTAGCAGTAGGGAGGACTCTCCCCATCCCCCACCAAGACGGTCTGGATCAGGAGCCCATCAAGGGCCACCTTCGTGTGCTCGCCTCACAGTGCTCCCAGGATCCCAATCTCCGAGTGGGATTCCTTCTGGTGGCTCGTCCCAGCTGCCTGATTAATCGCCAGCACGAAAGTCTGGTGCAGACGCGTGCCCACCCACCCCCGCTCCCTCCGCATCTGCAGAGCATCCCCGCACACCCCTCTGCATCTGTGGACCGCGAAACGGAAAGAACATCACGGGACACGCGCTTGTGTGCCAGTCCTGAGCTCACGCGGCCGTGCACGGCCGGCCGGGGGGTGGAGGCACTGCACGAAGCCGGGCCCCCGCGCCGGGGCCCCAGTCCTGGGGCCCTCCCCCTCCCCCAGCCGCACAGGAATTGCAGCCAGAGCCCCTGGCGGCCGCGCTCGGGCCCGCGCAGGCGCAGAGCGCGCAGGGAGGGCCGTCGGCCCGTGTGACCATAGAGTGCGGCGCGGGGGGGAGCCGGGGACCCGCAGGCCGACGCCACTCTACCCCGCGCTTCCGGCCGCGCCTCGTTGCTCCGGGAGCGGCCGTGGCGGCGCCGGACGCAGTTTCCATGGAGACTGAAGATGGCGCCGCGAGGTGAGCCGTCGGGGGCGTGGGAGCCGCGGGTTCGCCGCCCACCGCCGTCACCCCATCACCTCGCCGCCCACCCTGGCTCCGCGTCCTGCTGTCCCCGCAGCGCCAGCCCCGGACCCTCCGTCCCCGGGCGTGGGTGGGTGGGAGGGGTCCTCGCCCGCCGCCCCCCGAAGGCGTCTTGGGAGGGGGTGGTGGAGTCCGTTATCCCCGCGTCGGTCCCGGGCGGTTCCGATACCGGTTCGTGGCGTGGCCTGGAAGGAGCCAGTACTGGTCTGCGCCCCCAGGAGTGTCGGGGGATGAGCTCTTGGAAAAGGAGCTTGGCCCCGATCTTTTTTCTTCTGCTTTTTGGGTTACACCCGGTGATGCACAGGGAATACTCCTGGCTCATGCACTCAGGAATCACTCCTGGCAGTGCTCAGGGGACCATATGGGATGCTGGGAATAGAACCCGGGTCGGCTGCGTGCAAGGCAAACGCCCTCCCCGCTGAGCTATCGCTCCAGCCCCCCCAATTTTTTTCTTTTTTTTTTTTTTTTTTGCTTTTTGGGTCACTTCCGGTATTACACAGGGCTCTGCACTCCTGGCTCTGCACTCAGGAATTACTCCTGGCGGTGCTCAGGGGACCATATGTGAACTCGGGTCAGCTGCGTGCAAGGCAAACGCCCTACCCGCTGAACTATCACTCCAGTCCCCTCCCCCAATTCTATTTATTTATTTCTTTGCTTTTTGGGTCACACCCGGTGATGCTCAGGGCTTCCTCCTGGCTCTGCACTCAAGAATCACTCCTGGTGATGCTCAGGGAACCATTATTGGGTCCCGACTTTCTTCCCTGGAGCCAAGAGTTGCCTTTGCCTCTTGGGGAATGGTGGGGCTGGAAGGGCCTCACCCCAGTACACCCTCATTAGCCCTCAGAAGGGTCCCCCAGGTCGCTGCAGGTGCGACCTCGTTTCCTCCCCGTTAGCCCCAGCAGCAATGCAGATGGGCTGGAGCGTTGCAGGCCCGCGGCCCATCCCTCTTCTCGCTTTTCCGCCCACCCTGCAGGGAAGCGGCTGTCCTCCACCCCGCTGGAAATCCTCTTCTCTCTGAACCGATGGTATATTGCGGCCTACTTCCTGCTGGAACTCTTCATCTTTCTGTACAAAGGTAAGGGCTGGGGCTCGCCTTCCCCACCTGCACCCAGAGCTTCCTCTGCCAAGAGCCTCCTTATTTGCAGTGACCTGGTCAGACAGCTTCCTAGAGAGCAGTTCCTTGGAAAAGCGTTTCTTGCTCTAGGGAAGTATGGGTTTCTTTCTTTTTTTTTTTTTTTTTTTTGCTTTTTGGGTCACACCGGCGATACACAGGAGTTACTCCTGGCTCATGCACTCAGGAATTACTCCTGGCAGTGCTCGGGGGATCATATGGGATGCTGGGAATCGAACCCGGGTCGGCCACATGCAAGGCAAACGCCTTACCTGCTGTGCTATTGCTCCAGCCCCTGGGTTTCTCCATTCTTTTTTTTTTTTCCTTTTGCTTTTTGGGTCACACCAGTGATGCTCAGGGGTTACTCCTGGCTCTGCACTCAGGAATTACTCCTGCTGCTTCTTGGGGGACCATATGGGATGCCGGGGATTGAACCCTGGTCAGCCACGTGCAGGGCAAACACCCTACCCGCTGTACTATCGCTCCAGCCCCAATGGGCTTCTCCATTCTGATGCTCCCGTTACCTCTCCCCTGAACTCTGCTAGTCTGTGCCCTCACCCACATCTGATCACTTCGGGGAATGGCGGCCTCATAGTAACGTACGGTCGCCTGGCTGCAGGTTAAACAGCCCCTGCCCACATCCCAAGGGACGGCAGGTTCGACTGGCGGCCCCTTTGTTTCCAAGAGCGTGTGAGTTCTTGTGGGTTCTTGTGGGTGCCTCTGTGTTGGTCAGCTCTGGCCTTTGTCCGGGCAGGTCTGCTACTGCCGTACCCAACAGCCAATCTGGTCCTGGATGTGACGATGCTGCTCCTGTATCTTGGAATTGAAGTCATTCGCCTGTTTTTTGGTGAGAGTTGCCCGGAGACTCTGCATTCCTGGGATCTGTTAAGTTGATGGAGATCTGATCTAATTATACCCCATTACTGACCCTCCCCTCTCCCTTCACAACCTACTTCATATCGGGGGCCAGATTTGCCCCTTGGTTGTTTTCTGCGACTTGGGGGTGGAGGTGGCATGAGGTACTACCTAGTACCCTCTCGGCTGCAAGAATGGTTCCTCTCACTGGCTTGTGGGGAGAATAGGTTCAGTTGTAACTTTCATCCAGGACTGTCCATGTCCACACAGGTTAGCACTGAGATCCTTCCACTGCTGTGCAAAAAGACACCTTTTTTTTTTTTTGCTTTTTGGGTCACACCCGGCGATGCACAGGGGTTTCTCCTGGCTCTGCACTCAGGAATTACCCCTGGCGGTGCTCAGGGGACCATATGGGATGCTGGGAATCGAACCCAGGTCGGCTGCGTGCAAGGCAAATGCCCTACCTGCTGTGCTATCGCTCCAGCCCCAAGACAAGACACATTTTTTTTATCCCCAGAAATACAGCGTAAATCTCTCCTTAGGCTGTTTCATCCCTAACGTGTTAAGCCACAGACCTAGGGAGAAATATACTCGCAACATGAAAAGGATATCACGGCTCACATTAAGTCACTAAAGAAGACAACCTAATTTTAAAATTGGTAAGGAGCACGAAAAGACAGTTCCCATGAGGAACAATTACAGATGACCAATAAAGATGATAAAGTGGCCAGACTCCCAAAACACACATTGAAACGAGGCCCCGTCGTCACCCATCAGATGAAGAGGTTTCAGAGGACGTATTTAGAAGAGGGTATGAGATGAGATGCGGGTCTCTGCAGTCCCACACTCTTGTGGCTTTTATATCTTCACACTCTTTTTTGTTTTATTTTATTTTACTTTTTTTTTGCTCTTTGGGTCATACCCGGCAATGCACAGGGTTACTCCTGGTTCATGCACTCAGGAATCTCTCCTGGCGGTGCTCAGGGGACCATATGGGATGCTGGGAATCGAACCGGGGTCAGCCGCGTGCAAGGCAAACGCCCTACCCGCTGTGCTATCTTTCCAGCCCCTTCACTTTCTCTTTTTATAAAATTCTTTTCTAGAGCCGGAGTGATAGTTTAGCAGGTAGGGCGTTTGCCTTGCACGCAGCTGACCCGAATTCAATCCCCAGCATCCCATAGGGTCCCCTAAGCACCACCAGGAGTAATTCCTGAGCATTACTGGGTGTGACCCAAAAAGCAGAGAAAAAATTATTATTCTATATATGAGTTGAAAATCTTTCAGTAATCTTCTTTACATCATTTTTAAGTTTCCCTCTGCAGGGACTGGGAGACAGAACAGTAGTCAGGGCGCATGGCTGACCTGGCACCACCTGGCAAACATCCAGGGGTAGCCCGGAGGCCCCAAGCACTGCAGGGCCTGAACATCTGCATTCCCAGGCACTGAGCTGCCGGCGCATCTGGCCCGGTGTCAGCCAGCTGTGATGCCCCTGAGCACCGCGTGGGAGGCTCCACTCCAAGTTCCCCCCAGTGAAGGGCCTTTTGATCCCGGTGTAGGAACCGGACTGGGATCAACGGCTCCAGTCCGGTCCCTTCTCCCAAAGCCGCTGACTCTTCACGGCGGGAGCCCAGGGATGGACCCGCACCTCCCCACCTCGCCCGTCCATCCCACCCGCCTTCCTCCGAGGTGATGCCCTGGGCTGTGTCCCACAGGCTCCAAGGGCAACCTGTGCCAACGCAAGATGCCGCTTGGGATCAGCGTGGCCTTGACCTTCCCCTGCGCCACCATGGCCGCCTATTACCTGCTGCTGCAGACCTATGCGCTCCGCCTGGAGGCCGTCCTCAACTGCATCTTGCTCTTCTTCTGCGGCACCGAGCTGCTGCTGGAGGTGCTCACCCTGGCCGCATTCTCCAGGTAAGTTTCTGGAACCGGAGTGATAGTACAGCGGGTAGGGCGCCACTGGGCCGTTCTCGCCAGAGGAGGTCGCCCCAGGGGGGGCGGGTGCCCCCCGACCCAGGGAGGGAGTCACTCTCCTTCCAGATCCTGGCAGGGCGGGAGAACTTTGGAGGGGGAGAAGCTCTCCATGGGACTGTCCCATTTGGGCTAGACCGTCCATCACCCTGCAGGGAAGACATTCTTGTTCTCTGGGGCCAAGAGACTTGGCCTGTAGAATCCAGCAGTTCTCTGGTCTTTTTTTTTTTTTGGGTCACACCCAGCGATGCATAGTGGTTACTCCTGGTTCATGCACTCAGGAATTACTCCTGGCTGTGCTCCGGGGACCATATGGGATGCTGGGAATCGAACCTGGGTCGGGCTGCGTGGAAGGCAAATGCCCTACCTGCTGTGCTATCACTCCAGCCCCAGTTCTCTGGTCTTTTAACATTTTCTCTCTCTCTCTCTCTCTCTCTCTCTCTCCCTCAGTCTGGACAAGATTTGAAGTACAAGAATCTCCTGGACCGAGACCACACATACCACCCCAGTGAGAACCGGCGGGTCACTTCGGCCTGGGAGAGTCGCAGCTTCTCCTCCGCACGGACCTTTGGGCAGCAAAGCCCGCATCAGGCCACTGGGCACCATCTGCTCCCTCACGACCAGCCTAAGTATTGGGAGGGGAGAGGCTGACCCTGTCCGGGTCCTTCCCAGAAACCAAACCCCTGCTGACCACAGGCTGTCCTCTCTGGTCACCGTGGCCAAAGCATCTTCGGGGCTCACACAAGGTCCTTGGGCTTCCAGCGGGATCCGCCCTGACGCCCCGCACCACAGTGCCGTGCCACACTGGTCTGGGGACAGCGCTCCAGAGTGACGCAGATGCCCCTCCTCAGAGACTGGGCTCCAGAACTTTCTTAGCAGCTCAGTGTTATTCTTCTACCCTCATCATGAAACATTATTTTGTATTAAACGTGTATTTTCTCGCGCGGGGTCACAGCCTTTTCTTTTCGGCACCTCACCCACTGCTCAGAGTTCCATCCGAGCCTAACCTGCCAGTTTGTTCGGGGCTGTGTTGGGTCACCAGTGTGGCCACAGGCAGGAGGAAGGATCTCCCTGACCTGGGACCCCAGCTCCGGCCTGGCCTGACTCCGTCACTGCAGGCATGCTCACGCCGAAGAAGGCTCGGACCCTTCACCTCTGCCAAGGCTGGCACCTTGTCACCTACTCTTCTAGGTCACTGTCAGCTCCTTTCCAGGGTGGTGCTTGAGCAACTGGAAGAAGCATATTCTGAACCCCAAAGTTTACTTTTTTTGGGGGGGCGGGGAAGACAATCATTGTAAAATTCCATGCTAACATAAAAGGAACATATATATATATATAAATATGTATATGTGTGCATATATATCACGATCACAATCATCCTGTTGTTCATCGATTCCCTCGAGCAGTCACCAGTAACATCTCCTTCGTCCTAGCCCTATTTTATTTTTATTTTTTTTTTGCTTTTTGGGTCACACCCGGCTATGCACAGGGATTACTCCTGGTTCTGCACTCAGGAATCACCCCTGTCGGTGCTCAGGGGACCATATGGGATGCTGGGAATTGAACCTGGGTCGGCTGCGTGCAAGGCAAACGCCCTACCCGCTGTGCTATTGCTCCAGCCCCAGCCCTGAGATTTTAAAAGAGCCACATTCAATGCTCTTTCAGGGTTAGGAGAATGAGACCCATCATTGTTACTGGTATTTGGCATATTGGGTATGCCACAGGGAGTTTGCCAGACTCTGCCGTGCAGGCAGGATACTTTTGGTAGCCTGCCAGGTTCTCCAAAGGAAGAATGAGATAATAAGATGTTACGCAGCCACCTGGTGCTGGCGGCAGCTGGTGGGTGTGACGCCTACCTACTGGAAGATGGGGGATCTGGGTGGAGAAGGTCCAGTCCCAATCCGAGCAGGCTTGGAGATCTGAGCCCCGGGACCTGCATGCCTGGGTTCCTCTGCCAGTTCCTTCATGCATGAGGTTTGTCCGGACGCGTGGAGAGTGGTCTCAGCATGGCTGTGGCTGGTTCTGGAGGTCTTTGGCTGTTGGGGCTCTGCTGGGGGTGGGGGAGGGAGGAAACTCAACCCACCTCCCTCCAAGGGGCCCCTGTGAGGACAGCCAGGCGCAGGGGCAGGAGACTGTGCTGTTCTCTTCCGGGAGCTGGGTTTTATAGTCTCTGCGTCTTGATCGTTGATGGGACCAACCTGGCGCTGGCAGCAGCTAGTGGGTGTGACGCCTACCTACTGGAAGATGGGGGATCTGGGTGGAGAAGACCTAGTCCCGATCCTAGCAGGCTTGGAGATCTCAGCCCCAGGACCCACATGCCTGGGTTCCGCTGCCAGTTCCTTCATGCATGAGGCTTGTCCAGACATGTGGAGAGTGGTCTCAGCATGGCTGTGGCTGGTTCTGGAGGTCTTTGGCTGTTAGGGCTCTGCTCGGGGTGGAGGGGAGGAGGAAACTCAACACGCTTCCCTCCAAGGGGCCCTGGTGAGGACAGCCAGCACGGGGGCAGGAGACTCTGTATATATATATATATATATATATATATATATTTTTTTTTTTTTTTGCTTTTGCTTTTTGGGTGACACCTGGTGATGCACAGGGGTTACTCCTGGCTCTGCAGTGCTCAGGGAACCATATGGAATGCTGGGAATCGAACCCAGGTCGGCCACGTGCAAGACAAACGCCCTACCCGCTGTGCAATCTCTCCAGCCCCTATATATAAATCCTACATATAAATTTTAAAGCTGGACAAATGTTGCCCTAAATTCTCTTCTCCAAATAACCTTCTTTAAAAAGTTTCTCATCTTATTTGGTCGTGGACACTTTTTTTTTTTTTTAGTATCAAGAAACCACCTTGATGATTCCACTTTCGGAAACCTTGAGCCAGACGGTGCCTCCGCCTGTCAGACGAACCCTCGAATAGCTGCCTACTCAAGACACAAAATCATTGGATTCTAAGCACTCCATGGTGTTTTTTCTTCCTTTTTTTTTACCTCTCGTGTTTTTTCTTTGTTCCATATTTAAAACAAAATTCTGATTACTTTGTGACCCGCTTTGCCAAGGTTTCTTCTCTTCCTGGGCAGAGCTGGCTGTGCTAGCACCTGTGCTTTTTCTTGTTCCCTACCCCTTTCTGAACCCTTCTTTGTTTTGTAAATTGTTTGTTTTGAATCACAGTGAGATACAGTTAGTGATTGGGTTTCAGTTACATAACTGAACCCTTGCTACTGAGCGATCCTTGGGTAGATCCAAATTCTGACCATATATATCCAACATGAGAGCTGACAAAAATTTCCACAGGAACTTCCCTGATATTTTGCTCACAAGCCCCATAATACCCTGATTTTCTGCTTTCCCAGACTTTTTTTTTGAAAAATCGTCAGCATTGAACTGGAGACCTCTTCTCCACGGCCTCTTTCATTCAGAGCGTCAGTAATTAAGGTCCCCTGCAAGCAACACAGAAATGACTGCAGAGCCAGTGGTCTTAGGGAAAGGAAGTTTAGAGAAGGCTTCTAATAATTGTTAGAATTCAAAGGGGCCTTAAAACCGGGGATAAACCTTACATGTGTGAGCCCTGGGTTGATCTCCAGCATGAAAAAAAAAAAGGCTGCAGTGTAGAGGGTTAAATACTTACAATGCATTGCAGTCCCGGTTCAGTTCTAGGTACCAGAGTCCTCTGAGCCCAGATGGGAATGAAGCTTGAGTGTAGAACCAGGAACCAGCTCTGAGCACTGCTGGGCTTAGTCCCAAACCAAAAAGAAAAGACTGGGGGCCAGACTAGCTAATAAAGGGCCAGGTTCTAAAGGGTCCTTAGAGATCAATTTAATCAAACTGCTTCATATTGCAATCTTAGAGGTAACAATAGCACTTGGGTTGTTAGTGAAAAGAGGAAAGTGTCTTAGGCCAAAGGCTTAGTAGTGGGTAAGGTGCTTGCCTTGTAAGTGGCTGACCCGGGTTCTATCTCTGGCACCCATATCGTTTCTCAGCAATGCCAAGAGTGATCCCTGAGCACAACAGCCAGGATTAAGCCCTGAGCACTGCTGGATGTGGCCCAAAAACCAAGGAAAAGAAAAATGGTCTAAAATCTCAGTCTGGGTGGGCTGGAGTGATAGCACAGCGGGTAGGGCGTTTGCCTTGCACGCGGCCAACCTGGGTTCGATTCCCAGCATCCCACATGATCCCCCGAGCACCACCAGAAGTAATTCCTGAGTGCAGAGCCAGGAGTAACCCCTGAGCATTGCCGGATGTGACGCAAAAAAAATAAATAAAATCTCAGTCTGAAGTAAATCCCGTGCAACAGCTACTAGTTGAAGATGAATGAAGGGCTGAATATGAGGTTCTGATTACAACAGCAAGTCCTCTTACTTCCTTTTTGTAATCTGAAGGCTTAGTACACAGTGTCCTGGGGTTAGTGGGTCCAGGAACGTCCAGTCCAGGTACCTGTTGCAGCCACTTGCATGAATGAAAACCACACGAGAACAGAACATACAACAGAACCAGGGCCCAGAAAGAGAGTGCAGCAGGTAGGACATTCGCCTTGGACTTGGCTGATCTGGGCTCCATCCCCAGCACCATGCTGGTTCCCTGAGTCCTAGGCACAGAACCAGGAGTAAATCCTGAGCGATGCCGACAACAGAAACAGGCCAGCAGACTGTGAGGCTGCTCTTTGCGGGCTGCGTGGACAGATTTTTCCTGGAGTGCTATGGGAAGCCCCTCAGAGGCCCAGAGTCAAAGGTGACCAGCACTTTTGGGATGGGGAGAACTGAGCATTGAGCTGGTCAGATGCTGCCACAGCAGGGGCTATACTTGGGGCCACAGTCCAGCCTAGTTCAAAAGGAAACGTAACTGGGGCTGGAGCACGGTGATAGGGTACTTACCTTGCCCTCCGTTGACCTGGGTTCCATCCCTGCAGCCCCACATGGGAGCCCAACCCACACACAGCTCCAGGATTGCTCCTTGAGCACAGAGCCAGGAATAAGTCCTGATACTGGGTGTAGCCCAAAAATCAAACCTTCCACACAATGGATTCAGGTTTCAGATTCGACTCTATGGCAACAAATTGGAGAGAAGTATTTATCCAATGCCTTAGTCTATCTGATCTAGACAATGATTGGAAGCACAAAGAAATCGAGCTGTGTTAACAGATTTCTAAAGGGCAACCTGTTCTGAACGGCCTTTGGGATGTGAAGCTGGAGGTAACCCGGAGGCCATTCTCTTTCCACCTGTGAAACATGTACCTTCTGCTAGTTGAAGGTGAAGATGAAACTGAACGTATTTCCTCCTTGAAGAGCACACATCAGTTTACCTAAAGGCATCTGGAACCTGAAACACAGACTTCCAGAGATTGGCACAGACAACAGTAGCATTTTAGCAAGCTTCAAGAGCTCTGAGGGGCAGGCACAAGTTCGGGTCTGAGGCCCCAAATGAGTCCCCGCACCAGAGCAAACAAAACCCTACACTTGTCTAGACACGCACTCCAACTATTTTTTCCCTACACTTCTGTATCACACCCAAGGGAACTCGCCTTCGAATCAATTCGTTCGATTACTAATCTGTGATCCTCACAGATGTCAATCCAGTTTCCCCACAGAAACCCGGCGTGCACGGCAGAACACAAATGTTTTCATTTTACCGAGGAGACTGAAGTGATGCTGCTGTCCGTGGTCAGACGGGGAAGTGGACACCGACAGGCATCACCTAACTCCTGTCCGGTCTTCCTGAACCACTGACATCACCGCTCTCTACACGAAACAGGATGTTCTGAGAATGAATCTTAGGGATTCTGGAGGGGAAAGAACACCTCGGGATTCTCCGAACCGGCTGTGGGGATGGAGAAGGGAAAAGGCTCATCCCCGGGGCCCCAGCTTCAAAGGTTTGCCCAGGCAGCTCCTGCCCCACTCAGGATCCCAGCTACGAACTGAGTTTCGCTCCACCCACAGCCTCTACGTTGACCCACGCCCGTATCCGTATCCCAGACACCTCGACAAATCTATGCAATGCAGAATCCGTCAAACAGCTCACACCCCATTTATTATTTAAAAATATTCTGTTACAAAAGGAAAAAAATACAATGCAGTATAAAAGATTGACAGCGTCATCAAGTTTATTACACAATTTTCAACCTATCAGAAAGACAAACGAATCACCGACAGCAGGGGACGGGGCCGTGGCCTTTTGGAGGGTTGGGTTTTCTCTTTTCCTTTTTGCTATCAGGAAATTAAACTAAAATTTGTGTCATAGAGTAAAAACAAAAACAAAATTGGGGAGAAAAAAAATTTCTCTGGGTAAACAGCTTTTCTGGTATTCTCTATTTTTTTTTCCCCTTAAACAGTCACCTTACTTGGTTTTCCTACATTTTAAAAAGACACCCGGAGCTATTCATCACTTAACTCTTGGCCGGTGGGGCAGGGTGTCATGTTCTGAAGGAGCAGGGACGGGGCGGGGTCCCGGGGGGGATAAAGCTACCAACATGTAGCCTTTGTCCCGAGGGGACGTCTCTTTCGGACCCTGGGCACTGCCCACGGTGGCTGATCAGTGCAAGGGCTCGGACCGGCTCAGCCTCGCCCCTCGGAGGCGCGCGTCCCTGTGACCCTGCCTCTCGGGTAGCCAAGTCTCATCTCCCACACTCATCTCCTCCTGCCAGATGCCAGGTGCCCTGCAAACCGGGCACCCCGACACCCTGTTGCTGTGCCCTCCACGAGAGGATGTCATGGAAAAGCAATTCCATCCGCCCATGTTAAGAAAAAAAAAAAAAAAAGGAACCAAAACCGACCCTCGAGTGGGGGTCCTCAGAGCAGAGCCGAGCGGCTTCCAGCCAGACTCCGTGGTTTCCCAGCTCCCGTCCCAGGCCAAGCTCCTCGGGACAGACTGAGGGGCTATTGGGAGTGGAAAGGTGGAAAGACACCAAATTTGCGACTTGACTTGCCTACGAACGCCAGGTTCTCCCACGCTAAGTGAAAGTGTACCGAGGGGATGTAAGCCCACGCTTACATCAAACCTGAAAACAACAGAAAAGCCTGTGGGGCTGGCCACGCCCACGCCTCTGCCGCGGGCTCCTCCCGGCGCCTCCCGGGCCCTGGCGGTGCGGTCTCGGGCACCGGCTCCCCGGGCTGTGCCTTCCTCTAAAACAAGGAAGCAGCCTGGTGGGAGGAGGGAGACCCGGGAGGCATGGAGAAGCACCAGGAGAGGCGACAGCTGGGGGAGCCGGCACTGCGGGAGGGCGGCCTGGGGGCTGCCAGGCGCCAGGTGGGCACCGGCGAGGAGACCGCCCGGGCAGCGGGAGGCTGGGAGGGTTCAGCCCTCTGAGAGGTCTGGGAAACAAACCGTCACTATGGAAGAAGGAAAAGCCAGAACAGGAGTCGCTTTTCCGAAAGCAATTTCTAGTCTCCTGGTCCCTCCTTCCCAAGGGCTGGGAAGGAAAAGGGAGTTAAAACAAAGTAGTGGTGAGTTAGAAAAGGGGTCGGACCCTCTTGGCCCCATCCAACATAGTGCTGAGGGCAGGACCCTGGGCAGATTTGGCACACCCAGTGCGCTCCCAGATCCCATACGGAGGATGCGTTTTCCGCGGGAAGGAGCCTTCCCGTTAGGCTCACTGAACTGCTCCCGGACAATCAGAAACTCGGGTTTCCTTGGACAAAGCACCATTCTCTACGGAAACCAGGGGCCTGGCCACGGCGCGCTGTCTGCCATCCCTCCCAAGCGCACGGAAGTCTTCGCGTTCCTTCCCCTCGCCCACGGGAGGCGTGGGGCCGGAGGGCTGGCAGGCATCTTCAATCTGCAGGGCAGAGGGTGTCCCTGGGTGTCTGCAGGGAGTTTTAGGGGCTGGAGGAAGGGGGAGGGGTGGAGTGGCCTCCGTCCTTTAGTCCTGATCAAGGTGAGGAGATGCAAGTCCATTAAAAAAACATTTGCTTCCAACCAGACTCCTGCAACGAGAACATCAGAAGAGAAAAGAAGTTAGAGGCTCCTTCTGGGCAACAGGGGCTTACAGAAAGCACACACCCGGGTCCTTAAAAACTGCAACATTAAAAAACAGAAGATACAGACAAGAGACAGGAATGCAGGTCTCAAAGGGAAAAAAAAAGAAAGTCAAAGACAGTGAGAGGAGGAAAAAAAAGAAAAAGGTTGTAAAGTAAATACAGGGTTGTCAGAGAAGCCGGCACTGATGCAGTGACGATGGCTGGGGGAAGCGGCAGCGAGTGGAGAGAACAAAGCAGTGACATCGCTGAGAGTAGCAGTGACATCTCAGAGTAGGAGGAGGGCAGACAGTGAGAGGACGTCTCGAGCAGCTTTGAGAGGAGGCATGGCTAGGAAAATACAGAACCTACTACCGCATTATCAGAAAAGTTGCTACGCGGGAATCTGGTGTCAATACCGTTTCAGAAAATCTATTCTGAGCAAAACACAGCTTACCTTAAGGGGAGGGGGAATCTGGAAACGGGAGATACAAGAGTAAGAAATCAAGCGCGCACATAACCAAGTCCGTTAGCCCCAAACACCAAAGAGGCCCGAACACGGAGGGCGTCCTTAAACAACAAGGGTGCAGTTTGCACAGAGGCTGGAGAGGCGGCGCTAGAGAACATGCCAACAGGCAGGAGGCCCGAGCGGAGCCCTGCCTGGCACTGCATGGCGCCAGCACGACCAGGAGTAAGCCCCATTAACATCCAGGCCGGAGCAGCCGGAGCCATAGTGCAGTGGGCGTGCTGCACCTGGCTTGCGTGCAGCTGACCTGGGCTTGACCTCAGGTCTCCCAGATGGTTCCCCAGGCACTGCCAGGAGTGACCCTTGAGCAAAGCCAGGAGTAAGCCTTGAGCACTGTAGAGTGTGCTCCCCTCCCCCCCAAAAAAACCCACCACCACAAAAAGTGACAGCACCCAATTCTTTATTGTGTTTTGAGGCGCAGCTAGCAGTGTTCAGGGGACCCTATGGGATGCTGTAGATAGATCAAACCCAGGCAAGGTGCGTGCAAGGCAAGTGCTTTATCTGCTGTCCCTAAAAGATAACTTACGGGGGCCGGAGTGATAATAGCACAGCGGGTAGGGTGTTTGCCTTGCACGCGGCCGACCCAGGTTCGATCCCCAACATCCCATATGGTCCCCTGAGCACCACCAGGGGTGACTCCTGAGCGCAGAGCCAGGAGGAACCCCTGTGCATCGCCGGGTGTGACCCAAAAAGAAAAAAAAAGCTAACTTACGGCTATCTCTGGTGGTAATATCTGAATGCAGACAGACAGCCAGCCAAGACTCCTGCAGTGGGCCAAGCAGGTCTCCGGCCCGAGAAGTGGCCCTCGCCCAGAGGGACAATGACCCACCACTTGACCCACAATTTGCGAAAAATTTTAGGATGAGAATGTTGAGAATTCGGGGGCATCTAAGTCAGTATTTTTGGACTGAATTACCGTCTAGATGGAGTCGCCTACATATCTAAGGGTAGCACTGTCCTCCCATTGTTCATCGATTTGCTCGAGCAGGCACCAGTAACGTCTCCATTCTGAGACTTGTGACTGTGTTTGGCATATCGTATACATCACGGGTAGCTTGCCAGGTTCTGCTGTGCGGGCAGGATACTCTCGGTAGCTTGCCGGGCTCTCCGAGAAGGACAGAGGAACTGAGCCTGGGTCGGCTACGTGCAAGGCAAACGCCCCACTCTCTGTGCTATCGCTCCAGTTCATCTAAGGGCAATTAGGAAAAACATGCAAAAGGAACCAGAGCTATAGTATAGCGGGGAGGGCGCTTGCTTTGCATGCGGCCGACCTATGTCGACCCCCCCAGTATCCCATATGGTACCCTGAGCCTGCCAAGAATAATTCCTGAGTGCAGAGCTAGGAGAAAGCCCTGAGCACTTCTGGGTGTGATCCAAAAACCAAAACCAAATTAAAAAACTAAAAAAAAAACTGAAAAAACAACAACAACAACAAGCACAGAAACCCAAACCAACCACGAACCAGAGAACGAGTCTCAGAATTTATTTTATCTTGTCATAGGCCTGCACCACCTTTCTAGGAACTAGCTTACTGAGCTGTAGGCCTTTCCAGAATTATCCAAAGTGAATCACAATGGGAGAAGCAGCCTATTTTATAAAAGCCACCAGAGATGATAGCATGCAGTTACCTATTCTAACCAGGAAACTGAATGTGACCACAAACACGATCAAGTGACACCACCCTGGTCATCAGACACGCTGTGGATGGCAAGATCAGGGGAAGCGGTCATACTAGAATAGGGGTCCCCAAACTTATTTAACCCACCACCCCCTTTTCGGGAGAAGGGGAGAGGGAGAGGGGATGAGAAAGAGACAGAGAGAGCTGGGGAGAAAGAGGGAGAGAGATGGGCCCAGCCTATTTCATGGGGGCACTTCAGATGGAGCAGGTGTCCTCTCCCTGCCTGGATGTTGAGCCCCAGAACTGCCTCCCCTTGATCCAGAGACACAAATGAATCTCAAAGTGGATTAGCTCCCTCCAGAGACGTTTCCGGAACCCAATCATTTACAATTTTAGAATTCCAGGAGTGCACGGCCACTCTGTGGCCGCAGAACCTCTCATAATATTCTTTTTTTTTTTTTGGCTTTTTGGGTCACACTCAGCGATGCACAGGGGGGTTACTCCTGGCTCTGCACTCAGGAGTTACTCCTGACGGTACTCAGGGGACCATCTGGGATGCTGGGAATCGAACCCGGGTCAGCTGCGTGCAAGGCAAACACTCTACCCGCTGTGCTATCTCTCCAGCTCCCTTATGATATTCAAGCAACAGAAAATAAATTATCTACCATCTGCCTATGGCAGGCAGGCTTGAATAGTGGAAAAATTCAAAACAATCGTGGTGGGTAGGTACTGAAATATTAAATGTAATCCATTAATGTGAACAACCTTATGAAAATGAAATTTAAAATTTTTTTTAAAAAAGGGAGAGAGGGAGGGAGGGGGAGAGAGAAAGAGAGAGAGAGAGAGAGAGAGAGAGAGAGAGAGAGAGAGAGAGAGATTGATTTTTGGGCCACACTCGGCTGTACTCAGGGCTGACTTCTGTGTCTTCATTCAGGGATCACCCCAGAGGGATCAAACCCAGGCCACCCGTGTGCAAGACAAGCACCCAAGTTGCCGTGTGGACTCTGGCCTGCAATCTACCTTTTTTGAGGCCCCGGAAGCAGCGCTGTCCACCAAAGCCAGCAGCAACACCAGCAGCTTGAGGGGTCCCCAGGCAGGAAAGAAGCAATCGGGCTGCCACAGAAGGACAGGCACCACTCACAGACCCGCCCGAACCCCTGCCCTTTCCCTGGAGCTGCCTTCAACAGGGCTGGCTTTTCTAGGGTCCAAGGATCCATCCCAGAACTCAGTCAACTACAACTGGAATGAACATCCAGAAGTCACCGGCTTTTGCGGGGGGCGGGCAACACCCAGTGGTGCTCAGGGCTTACCCAGGCAGTGCCTGGAGGACAGCAGGTCTGCTAGGAACAGAACCAGGATTGGCTGCATGCACAGCCATGCTCTCTCTCAGCCCCTTATTTAAAAATACTGCAGGATTCTCAACGCTGAGTCTCGGCTATTGCTGGTGACCTCTGAGGACCCAGGTGGCAGCCACTCATCCATTTACACACCCAACACTGTCCCTATCCCCTCAATCCCAGCAAACCTCAGGGCTTACTCCTGGCCCTGCATTCAGGAATCACTCCTGGCGGTGCTGGGAGGGAGACCTGGAGGTGGAGAAGGAAGGGAACACCCAACCCACATTCCAAACCAGCGTCAGTCACGCAGCAGGCAAGAGCCTGCCCACTGTACCATGTGTCCAGCCCCAGGACGTTCCTCTTAAACGCGCCGAATGAGAAACCCCACAGAAGTCCAAGTCTGCAAGTACAGAACCAAGAGACCCTAAGCAACCACCCAGGTGGTGCCCCTAGGAGCCATAGACATCCCCCCAGATCGCCTTGACTCCTTTCAGAGATCACCAACCGCTCTTGCCGAGAGACGAGAAACGATGTTCTCCGAAAGCTTCCTTCTGAGTGGGATTGCTAAGCGAGTGGAACGCACCCCACCGTCATTACGGGGGCCGTCTCCACCATCGCACAGAGGCCAGGAGACAAACCAAGCTGAGAGATGCAGAGATGAGCCCCGCTGCCAGAGCCCCTGGATGCAGCTGGCCCCAGGGTCATGCCGTCCTCTCTGGGCAGGAGAGAGTTAACAGGCTGGCCGCACCCTTTGCTGGCTGGAGACACAGATCTGATCCCCAGCACAGTGCGGTTCTCTGAGCATCCCTAGGTCTGGCCCCCAAAACCAAACCAAAATAAACCAAACAAAATCTGTCCCTTCTACCCTCCTTTCCTTTAAGGAAAACAAAGGGGGGGGGGCTACTAGCAGTAAGGTATTTCCCCCCAGCCCAAACTTCAAACCATGATATTCTTCAATGAACTGTCACCCACACAGCACCCAAAGCGACAGACAGTCCTTCGTAGGTCAGCTTTCCCAGAGAGCCAGGGCGGAGGGCAGCCTGGGTCTGATTCTTGGTTGCTCCCCCCCCCTCCCCCCCCGGCAAAGCTCTGCATCTCCCCCTCCTAGACTCTCCCATTTGGAGAGCACATCCAGCTGTTCCAGGGCTTACTCCTGGCGCCGTACAGAGAATCACTCCTGGTGTGCTCAGAGACCAAACCCAGGTCAGACCTATGCACTGCGTCCCCGCTGCACTCTCTCTCTCTGGTCTCTGGTATTAACTCAATATCGTGAGTGCGGTACCCTGAAAATCACCATGTAGGTAATTCTTTTGTTTTTGGCTTTTTGGGTCACACCCAGCGATGCACAGGGGTTACTCCTGGCTCTGCACTCAGGAATTACCCGTGGCAGTGCTCAGGGGACCATCTGGGATGCTGGGAATCGAACACGGGTCGTCCGTGTGCAAGGCAAACACCCTACCCGCTGTGCTATCGCTCCAGCCCCCCAAGTAGGTAATTCTTTTCCTTTGCTCTTGGTAGGTTTTCTCAACTGCTGAGAATTCGGTGGCGTTGAATTATAATGATGATCACAGCAATAGCTTTCCCTTGCTGAGAATGGAAAAGCACCACGAGGACCAAGCGCTCTACATGGATTATCTCCCGGATACTCCGCAAGCCACGGAGATGACTTTATTCCCTTCGCTCACAACCGAGGACACCAAAGACCAGAAAGTGCTCCAGCTGGAGGGGCGGCCAGCCCCACTACAGCCTCTGCCCACGGCCCTGTGCCCCGAGCCAGAGTGCCTCCCCTTCCCCTTAACTGCTTTCCGAAGGCTCGAAGTCTTGGCCAGCAAGGCCCGGGGAGGGGCCGCTCCCACCTTTCTCAGTGGTGCCGGTCCCGCTCTCTATCCCGGTGTCTCTCGTGCTCCCGGTTCCGCTCCTGGAAATACTCGTCGTGCCGATCTTCGTTGTGGAGCAGGTCGCGGTGCCTCCTGCTGCTCTCTCGGGACCGGCTGGGCGACCTCTCTCGGGACCGATGTCTTTTCCTATTGGAAAGCGTCTTTGGCGTCACTCCGAGGGCCGACCCCATGTGTCCCCAAGAGCGTCACTAGAGCCTGTACCTCCTGGTCCCTGTCCACGCTGCTCTTTTTATATTTTGCCTCTTTGGGTCACACTCAGCGATGCTCAGGGGTTACTCCTGGCTCTGCACTCAGGAATTACTCCTGGCAGTGCTCGGGGGACCATATGGGATGCTGGGAATCGAATTCGGGTCGGCTGCATGCAAGGCAAACGCCCTCCCCACTGTGCTATCGCTCCAGCCCCAAGCCGCTCTCTTACCACTCGTCAGAAGCGCACTGAGAATGCCAGTTCTGATATTTTGGAGAGGAGGGAGTGAGAATAAGTCACAAACTTTTGAGTTTGTTTTGGGGCCACATACCCTACGGCACTCAGGTTACTCCTGGCTCTGCGCTCAGGGATGACTCCTGGCAGGCTGGGGGACCATATGGGATGCTGAGGCTCAAAGCTGGGTCCACCGTGTGCAAACCCTACCTGTTGCACTATTGCTCCAGCCCCTAAACCTGCAGGTCATGTCAGACACAGAGTTACAAGCTTTATATTAATGATTTCCCCATCATCTCTAAGGTAAATTCTGCTATTATCCCTTTTCTAGAAATATGAAAAGTGAGGCTTAGGGAGCTGAGTAACTTAAAACTCCAAGGGTGGGGCTGGAGCGACAGCACAGCGGGTAGGGCGTTTGCCTTGCACACAGCCGACCAGGGTTCAATTCCCAGCATCCCATGGGGTCCCCCTGAGCACCGCCGGGAGTAATTCTTGAGTGCAGAGCCAGGAGTAACCCCTGAGCATCGCCGGGCGTCACCCAAAAAACAAAAAAATAAATAAATAAACCCAAAACAAAAACAAACAAAGAAAAAAACCCCAAAACCTCAAGGTCTTACAGGTACCCACAACTGTAACCGGGATTCAAATCCAAGCACATTTAACTCCAAGTCCATCTTCCTAGCTACTAGTCTTTCCCCCTAAGTAAGCTATTCCGCCCAAACCGAGTCAAAACACCTGCCACCGCAAAGGCTTAGATTCCTCCCCTGAACCCTGAAGACGAGAGCTCGGCACGTCCCTCCCACAAGCACAGCTTTCCCGGGGGCCTTCTGAAGCGACCGTGCACTCACCTGGACGAGCTCCCGCTAGCACCCACGCTGTAGGACTTAGCTTCAATGCCGTGAAGACAGTCCTTAAGAGAGGAGATGAGGACTCGACAGCGCTCGTCATTGGCAACCCGGGACTGTTTGATAACGGCGATCGCTGTGAGCAGCGTCTCGATGGCGTCACTATAATCCCCTGACGGGCGGAGGGGAAAGGCAGGTTGAGCAAAACGATGGTCACCAAGAGGCACACGCAGGAGTCACTGTCCACCCCACAGACCCAGGGGATGGTCCCTCCCGCCCAGGCTCGGCGCGGAGGCTTGCTGACTTACCTGGACTACTGCCCGTTTTCGGGGGGGGGGGGGGGCAGCGGAAAAATAAAACCGGGGGTTCACCCCCATCCTACCTCAGGAAACCTAACGCAGTGGTGTCAGCTGCACCAGAGGCCTTTCCCACCTCTCCCCTCCCCAGTCCATCGACACGCGGTGGGAAACACAGTTTAGAATCAAGACGATATAAACTGACAGACCACTGTCTTCAGGGCTCTTTGACAACATCCATTAAGATAAACAACATGCATTATTTTTCAACCCAGTAATTCTAAAAATTTCCTGTTTTTCTGCACAAGAATGCATGTTTAGCCAAGTCTGTTTCCGGGCTGTACAGTGTCTCAAAGAATTAGGAATAACCTGAAATTCCACCACCAGGGTCCGGCTATATCAATCATGGATCTTCACTTTAAAAGCAGACTATAAAAGTGGTTAAAAGTCTGACCAGGGACATGACGCAGCAGTACAGCACCTGTCTGAAAGTTTGAGGTCCTCAGTTCAATCTCCAGCATTGTAGAAATGAATAAATCAAATAAAAAGCATGAGGTCTATCTCCATATCAAAAAGGTAATCCAAGCTGCTTACTAGCAAAATATCAGGTACATAGTAAGTGATCAATAAATGTTAGATACTCTGATTTAATGTTGGGATAATGTCCCAAAATGTTTTTTAAAAATTTACTTTTCATT
Source organism: Sorex fumeus (assembly GCF_029834395.1). NCBI lineage: Eukaryota > Metazoa > Chordata > Mammalia > Eulipotyphla > Soricidae > Sorex > Sorex fumeus. The sequence goes on from NW_026606150.1 coordinate 554,033, forward strand.
TTTGAGCCACACCCAGCAGTGCTCAGGGCTTACTCCTGGCTCTGCCGCATTGACTGGGCTCAGAGGAAACACCCGCAGTGCTGGGATCAAACCCAAGTCAGACACATGCCAGTCAAACACCCTGCATGCTGCACCATCTCTCTGGACCCTCCGAAATATATTTTTCGGTCTGTTTTTGGGAGACAGCCGGCCATGCTCGGAGGTGACTCCTGGACCTGCACTCAGGAATCACTCCAGTTTGGGCTGCACAGCTCTTGCCTTGCAGACAGCCAACCTGGATTCAACTGCCACCATCCCATATGGCCCGCCAACACCACCAGGAGTGATTCCTGAGTCCAGAGCCAGGAGTAACCCCTGAGCACTGCAGTGGTGGCCCAAAGTCAAAACCAAAACAAGAGGAAAGAGCAGTCACAATTATAAACGTGTTATTGGATCAACAGCAAAATCCAAACCCTGCAGGTGAACTGCAAAAGGTAATCTTGTTCATGGTCTTTGTGTAGAACTTATTAACATTACATATTTCTGTTTTTGCTTTTGGGGAACACCTGGCAATGCTCGGGGGTTACTCCTGGCTCTATACTCGGGAATCACTCCTGGCAGTGTTGAGGCGGGGGGGGGGGAGGGCTATATGGGATGGTGGCAAATGAATCCAGGCCGGAAGAACATTTGGAATGCTGGGGGTCAAACCCGGGTTGGCCAAACGCAAGGCAAACACCCTGCTCGCTTTACTATAGCTCCGACCCCTGCAGCCCTTATACTCCTCCATATATCTGACTAATTTCAATGAAGTTCTCTGTCTTTGTTGGGGAAGGGGGCGTGTGGGAGCCAGTCAAGTGGAGCTCAGGGGCTCGAAGCACCACACACGCTGAAGGCAAGGCAAACACCAGCAGCACTCAGAGCTCAGGGTTCGCAAGGGGGCAAACCCGTTATCTCTCCAACCTAAGGATGAATGAATGACCTTAAGAGATTCGTTCGGATACCTAGGAAGATTTTTTTATGGAAAAGGAGAATAAAAGATGTTCCTCTTTAATCTACTGTGTGCATTCAAATTTTGTACCTTTATTTATTTATTGCTTTTTGGGTCACACCCAGCGATGCACAGGGGTTCCTCCTGGCTCTGCACTCAGGAATTACCCCAGGCGGGGCTCAGGGGACCCTATGGGATGCTGGGAATCAAACCTGGGTCTGCCGCATGCAAGGCAAACGCATTACCCGCTGTGCTATTGCTCTAGATCCTCTTTTTTTTTTTTCTTCAAATTGAGTAGCTTTAGATGAGCAGTTACAGCAAAGATACTCTTTACTGTTAACTTACTTATTGGGTACCTGACAGTCTACGTTTACACTTCTACAGGAATTTCATAGGAAGTACTTAAATATGATTGTTACAAATGCCTGGATGGGGAGTGCTGAAGCTCTAGGTTTCCAACATCGTACACAGACACACGCAAGCATGCACACACATGCACACATACACACACTGTTATGTTATGCCTTTAGAGGACACTCCACAGACATGCCTTTTCCTAGGATACACTGCACGAAAGCCACCAGCGCTGCCTAGACACCCAAATATAATCAGATTCCACAACAAATCATCGAGATGAGGGATTCATCCCTAAAATCCCAGGGTCTACACCTAACATGGAACCCACTATAGACATTAGACCCAGTGCTATGGGAGGCAGGAATTTCACTCTGCATGATCACAATTGTGTTAGTAGTCTTGCATTACACGGTGATTTGTATTACACAAAGGCATTAGTTATCACTAATAAATAATAAATCATAGCACTGGAGTTCTCCCAGAGCTCCTTTTTTTTTTGGGCTGTTGAACTTGCCAACAGAAATGACAGCACAATGGGCAAATGGAAGGTAAGGAAAAGGCAGGCAAGGGGCGGGTGAGTTACCTGCACTGGCTCCAGATACTGCTTTGGAGATGGCACTGCTGGAAATCGCCCTGTTTCGCTTCATGATCTCTTCAAACTCAGCTTCGCTCACTGTAGAGGGCGGAGGGCCCGAATCCCGGCTGGAGAAGAAAATCCCAGGCCTGACTGTCCACGCACCCCTTCTGGTTCCCATCACAGTTTATGGCACCTCTCTCTCCTCGACCATGTCTTACACAGCTCTCAGTCTGTTTACTGACTTGTACTCTCTTCAAAGCAGGACTGATGTCACATGGGAGGGGGGACTGAGGGGGGTGAGTGTTTGCGGGGGGTGGGTGGGCAACTCCCCCAGCAGCGTCTAGGAGGCCCAGATGCCACTGCTGGTTCTCAGCCAACCAGGCCTGAGGTGCAATGGCAGTGACGATGATGCTTCGGCCCTGAAGTGCCGGAGACACCCAGGACAGCCGGGGTGCTCCTGGGTCTGTCTCTAAGGCTGCCCTCAATAAGTTTCCTTGGCCCGCATGGAGCAAGGAATCCAGTGTGGGTTAGGCGCCTGGTAGGCACACCCCTTACTGCTGTACTCCCATCCCCAAAGCCACGTACTATCTAGGAGTGAACCAACAGCCACCGAGGGGACTCAATTCCATCAAGCGATTCTGTTTTTGTGTGTTCTCTTTTTTCCATCACACCCAGCGATGCTCGGGGGACCATATGGGATGCCGGGGATCGAACCTGGGTCGCCCGCGTGCAAGGCAAATGCCCTACCCGCTGTGCTATCACTCCGGCCCCCCATCAAGCTCTTGTAAACAGTAACTCGAGGGACGTGGCTTAGGTCTAGAGGGCAAGATGCAAACAAGACACCAACAGAACATTATCGACCAGAGAGCTGACTATTCCCCGGGCTCACCGCCACGACAACAGGGACAACCCAAGGGACGACCCCACTGACTTTCTCAGGGAGAGCGACATGCTAGTTAGTACCACCGACGAACCGACGACGCCAGGCTTGCCTCCGGAAGCAAGACGACAGCTCTTACCTGCCATGGTGGTTATAGGGTGTCGAGGCCTTCATGTAAGTGTCTGGTGGAGGCCCCACTGTGGCATTTGGCGGGGGGAAGAAGGCGGGGTTGAGGTGAAGGGCAGGTGGGATGGCCCCGGGGGGAGGTACAGCCAGATGAGGAGGTAATCGGGGAGGAGGGGGCATGAGATGCTGGTAGTGGATGCCAGGAGGAGGAGGAGGGACCCCGAAGCTCGAGGAGAGAGGCGGTGGGGGTGGGATGGGGGGCGGGGGCAGGCCCATGAGGGGGAGGGCTGAAGGGGGGCGGCTGAAGTAGGGCAGCACACTGGGGGGCTTATCCACACGGGCAGATGAGGGAACAAGGTTCTCTGAGGGCGTGGCCCGTCCATCAGCAGAATCGCTAGAATCTCGGGAGTGGGCCCTTGGAGGTATTCCTATGAAGCAAAACAGAACTCCCGTTACTGCCCACGTTTAAACGCGTCCACGGGACTAGTCAGTTCGTCCTCCAGAGCCATCTGACATCAACTGTGGCAGCTGAGAAAGAAGAGAAACCATCTCCTGCCTTCTCTTTGGCACAGACAGAATGATCGGAGCTAACTTAAACAGAAATACTGTTTTCTATGGTATGAGAAACCAGAACCACCCCACTCTCCCTGTGCCAAAGAGCACTCTATTCATCTACTCAGAGCACTTGGTACGTCACACTTAATCTGTCCCTCAATTTTTTTCTTCTTTTTCGTTTGCGGACCACACCCAGCGATGCTCAGGGGTTACTTCCGGCTCTGCACTCAGGGATCACTCCTGGCAGTGCTCAGGGACGATACAGGATGTGTTACCCACTGTACTATCTCTCTGGCACCCTGTTCTTTTTTTTTTTTTTTCTGTTATGTTTTTAAAGGCAGAAGGATCCCACTAACCCATGAGAAAATGAAAGTGTTGCAATCTGTCTATTGTCAACCTGACCTGACACCCCACAGCCCTGAGCTCACAGCCTCGCATCTCAGACTGGGACCAGAGATCTCGCTACTGTGCTGCGCGCTGGGAATTCTCCTTTTGCAACGGCAAAAGAATGACCAGGGAATTTAGGGGGGAAGAGAAAAGGGTGTGGGTGGCAGCAAAACTGGCAAACCAGAGAGGGAAGAAATACGCACAACAAAGCACAGGAGGCTGGAGGGGAAGTCAAAAATACAGAAAATCGGGAGAGACGTGGAGAAATTCTGCCAGCAAAACGGGCAGATGAGTACAGCTGACAGCGAGGACCCCGAGCAAAACCGGGGCACAGGCCGGAGTCCCACAGGAGGCAGGGCGCTGGCCTTGCACACGCCCAACCCGAATTCAATCCCCAGCTCCCCAAATGGTCACCTGAGCACTGTCGGGAGTGGTCCCTACTAGGACTAAGCCGTGAGCACCACCGGGTGTGGTCCGAAAACAACAGAAGCCGTGGTTCAAAATCTGCCGCAAGCCGGGAGAGCTCCCACTGTATTCTGAAACCCTGCAGGCCACAGGGCAGGCTACCGGGTGTATCACCAAAGCACACTGCAATGACAGCATGCGTGACAGCAGCACAAACCAGGCCGCAGGGAACCAGAGAGAGCCCAGGGACCACGGTGCTTGCCCTGCATGCTGCCAGGCCAACCCCGGTTCGATCCCCTGCACCACTGACGGTCCCCGCAGCACCACCAGGAACGAGCCCTGGGCAGAGTGCCAGGAGTAAGCTTGAGCACCTCATATGAGATAGGGCCCACCCCACTCCCCACCTCTCCCCGCCAAAAGAGATGGCTTCTAGCTGGAAATAGGGCTTTGACATTGCCAAGTCACTTGGGTAGACCTGTCTTCTCTCCAATTTAATGCTCTAAACCTGACGATTGTGGAAGAACACTGGAAACTGTAAAGGTAGAAAGATGCCAGTATATGGGGCCCTCACGATAGCACAGTGGGAAGAGCGCTTGTTCTGCATGCAGTCCACCCGGATTCCATCCCCGACACCCCATGTGGTCCTCCCCAGCACGGCCAGGAGTAATCCCTGAGTGCAGAGCCTGAAGTAAGCCCTGCACAGTGGGGTCCAAAATAAACAAAGGAAAACAAACAAACAAAAAAAAGACAGCAGGAAAGTGTGGAGAAAAACAATGCTCCTTAAATTAAAAACTTGTCTGTAAATTGATTAAACCGTAAAGTAGAACGAGTCGCTTCTGACAACCACCAACGGTGTCTCTGGTACAGAAAACCACCAGTGCCGATTGATCACAGCATTCTTGTTTTAATTTTGTTTTGTTTTTTGGGTTTTGGGCTATGCTCAGCAGTGCTCAGGGCTTACTTCTGGCTTTGCACTCAGGGATCACCTCTCAGCGATGCTCAGGGGACCACAGTTGGTGTGGGGGACGGAACCTGGGTCAGCGGCGTGGCCCCAGCTGCTGGGCACTCCTCAGGCCCCAGCACTCCATTTTTTCATGCTGCAAACACGAGGCAGTTTGCTCCCTCCTCAAGCTCACACTGAAGAGAAGAGAGGAAGGCACCAGCAAGCAGGATCCTCTGCAAGCCAGCTGCTTTCCTGGCTACTCGTCTCCCTTCTGCAAGGGTTCTGTTTTGTACTGAGGGCCACAAATCCCAAGAGTAACGTCCATTTTGAAGCCGAGATGTTCACCATCAACATGGCCCGAGTCCAAATATGCGCCAGCGCAAATAAACAGTAATCATCAGTATGGTTTCAGCAAACGAAGACAATAACAAGACACAGGCAGCCAAGTAGAGGCAGAAACTGTTTTTTTTTTTTTTTTAAAGTTTTGGGGTCACTCCTGGCTATGTTCAGGGCTTACACCTGGCTCTGCACTCCAGGGATACTCCTGAGGGGATCTGGAAATCATATAGGGTGCTGAGGATCAAACCGAGTCGGACACATGCCACGTAATAGCCCTACCTGCTGTACTACCTCTCCAGCCCAGAAACATTATTCTTTATGCAGTGTAAAAATAAACATCTTTGGAAAATCAGAAGAGGGTTGAATTACAGAGAGTCTAAAACGTAGGGAACTCGAAAACTCAAGTTCTCAAGGGAAAGAAGTGTGCCCCTTCTGCCCCGGACCACACCCACCCAGGCTGGCCATGGAGTCATCTTATGCACAGGGAGTGGCCAAATACCCCACTCCAATCAAACAAGGTCCCAGTGGCCCAATCAATACAAAGCACTATTCTGAACAGCACCTAGGAGGGGCAAAACACAGGTGATGACATGCCAGGGGAAAAGGCAGCTCAGATAGAGAAGGGAGCACCAAATAAAGGGTGTTGGGAGGCTCCTCCCAGGATGGGAGACCCATGCTGAAAGTAGACTCTAGACCGAACATGATTGCCACTCAATGCCTCTTTTGCAAACCACAGCACCCAAAGGAGAGAGAGAACAAAAGGGAATGCCCTGCCACAGAGGCAGGGTGGGATGGAGGGGATGGGGGGTGGGAGGGATACTGGGATCATTGGTTGGTGGAGAATGGGCACTGGTGGAGGGATGGGATTCGATCATTGTATAACTGAAACCCAAGCACAAAAATTTGTAAGTCTACAACTGTGCCTCATGGTGTTTCACTAATAAAAATTAAAAAAAAAAAAACCACAGGCGATGAAATGTCGCCATCCCTGGCGAGCTGCCAGAAACAAGGCTGTCAGGCAACCCGGAGGAAGGAGCAGCTGGACTCTCGTGAAGCGACTGATTCGCACCAACCAACTCACAAGAGACTGATTCGTAAAACACAACACCAACGTATTAATTTACAACGAGAAATGTAACTGCCAAGCAGAGGAATACTTGTGCCGGCTGGTCAGGGTACTCTCTTTCCAGTAGGAGAAATCAAATCAGTATCACAAGTGACTTGGTGAGCAGAGTTAGTATCGAGGGAGTGAACGTCAAGGTTATCGCGATCACAGCATGATACAACTTTACCAACGGGAACATAGTAAGCGAGGCCATGAAATGATCTGGCAACTGTGGCCTAAGAGAGAGAGCCAAGTGGGTAGGGCGCTTGCCTTGCATGTGGCCGACCTAGGCTCGATCCCCGGCAACCCATATGATCCCCCGCACACCACCAGCCAGGAGTAACCTCTGAGCCTCACTGAATGTGTCCCCAACACAAACAAAAACAAGAGACCCCTTGGGCGGGACAATGCTGGACAAACACTCTGCAGGTTCTATCTCCAGGACACAGGGTGGCTCAAGAGGCCGAGAGCTCCTCCTGCCTGCAGGAGGTTCATCCCCGAACAGCACAGTTTCCCCCCGAAACACGGTGACCCTCAAGCACAGCCGGGAGTGAACCCTGAGCACTGCCAGGTTGGTGGGCGGTTGGTGGGGTAACTTCCCCCCAATTTAAGCTCCTATTTAGGGTGACCATTTGGAGCAGCATGCCTTAGGCCCGCTGACTAGCCAGATCGCCCAGACAGAAACACATCTTTACGTTTATGAAATCGGTGTCAAGTCGCGGGCTGGGACGAGGAAACAACCCAAGCCGAGCAGCGCCGTCCCCAACGTCACTCAGGAAACCCAAACTACCACCAAAGACCTACCTGACGTGTTTTGCAGCAGGCTCTTGGCTTACTCCCGAGCCTCATTCTGGACCTACCTACGGACCACACCAACACCCCAAGCCACCCCCAACTCCTTCACGGGGTAGGCCGAGCCTACACCACAGGAAAACCAACCCACCAACTCCCCCCGCTTCATACAGATGGTCTCCACGTACCCCCTCTTGGGACTCGGACGCACTCACGTTTCCGAGCCTGTGCCTCAAACTGTGACAGGTTTTGCCGGGTGGCCGGCCTCACATCCACTTTTTCTCCATTAAGAACTTTTCCCGGCAGGAGTTCCAACAATCTGTGAACAGAGTTTTCTGAGGCAACCACCACCTCAGCATACCTTGAGGAAGAAAGATTGAAAAATGAGTGAGATCCACCAGACAACGAAGAGAGAAGCACAGACAAGTCTCTCCCACTTGCAGTAAAAATCGGTCAAGCCAAGGGCGTCCTGAAGTGCTACACACACAACTCCACCAACAAAAATGTGTCAGCCTAGAATTGTCCGACTGGAATTCGAGTCAGCTTTGTCATTCGGTATGACGGATGTTCTGCTGCGTTGCGACTACGTCCCTCTTTTGGCAATGTCCCAAAATCAAGGCAGTCCACTGGGGCAGGGGTCGGAGGGGTTAGAATCCCGGGTCAAAAGACAAGGCAGATCCGTTCTACCGACGGTTACCAACTACAAGGGGCTTCTCCAATCCAGACCTCACCCTTTGGACTGGCCATTTGCTCGGTTCTCGGCAAATTTCAACTCCACCACATCATAGACTCCTATAGAGCGAATAACTTGGATCAGCTGCTGGTCTGTGGTCCACTGGGGCCGACAAGATGGAAAAGGAAGAAATGTCAAGAGCTACACACCGCCCCCACCCAGAATACCCCCCATCCGCCCCCCACGTTCAGCAGTCTGCTTGCAACCAAAACGTCCAACAGGAAACCCCAAACCCTACTGAGGCTTTGCCTTCGGTCAGCGAGGGCTTTTCGTCCCGGCTCCACCCACAACCGAATTCCAAACCCAACCACCTTCTCCCAGCTGCGAGAGGAGGAAGATGAGAGCCTGTTTCACCGCTGGGTTGGCCAGCCATCAGTTAAGGATTGCATACTAGCAGTTAAGACTTGAAAGGCTCGAGTTGACCGTTGCCAGGAATCCTCCCCTCAGTCTACCTCCTTCCTAACCTGGAACCAGCCCCCCACCCCCCGCCCCCAAATGTGCCACAAGTTAACTGCAGCAGAACAACCACTGCCACCTGTCCCGAGTGTTCTGGAGCCTGACCCCAGAGTCTAGCAAGGTCCTTGGCCCTTGTCACCCCTCACTCTAACAGGACCATCCAACCAACACCAGAGAGTTCAAGGTGGTCACCAGGAAATCTCATCCCACCGAGGACCCTGCTGGACATAAAGCCCCAGGGCCAGGGTCAGTAGTAGTAAGATGGCAGACAAAAGCAACTACCCACTGAATCACTGCTTTCTTCGGCACCAGTACGTCCTCAGGATAGCTCTCTTTCAGAGATCAATCCAACCTGATCCCAAGGAGGGGAAAAAAAAAAAATCCAACCCCATCAGAGGACAGAACAGGGCAACAGTGGTCTTGAAAATGCCATCACCTCCCAGGGCTCTCCCGCTAGCCCCCCGCCCCCCTGCCGGTCACTCATGCTCACCCAGGAGAAGCTGCCCACGTAGACAGCGGCTCGCCTATTGCGCAGGCCACTGTAGGTGTACAGAATTGCGGGGGTCTTGTTATTGGGCTTGGGAGACGGTTCCTGGCGCACAGGAGGTGGTGGCTCAGTGCTGCTGCTTCTGTCATCTGATGGCTGGGAGGTGGCTGTCAATACGTCATCATACAGGTCAATCTGATCTGTATTGTTGAACTCTGGGTCCTAAGAAATGAGGGGTTGGCAAAGGTAGGTTGCAAATCTTTCGTTCTGTTCATTCCACTTCGCTCTAGTTTAGAATCCGAACCCTCTGCGGGAACAAAAACCCTACCAAGTCTCCTCGCCTTATTCTAGGAAAAGAAAGGCACGAGAAACTTGATTGGTTTCAGCGATTATTTCCTTCCAAAGCTGTTACCAGTCGCCGATGTGACTAGCCTTATCACCTATGAGAATCAAAAGGTCTACGTGATGAAGCCGGAGTACTAAGGTCAGAGATGCACTTGCTTCTACTGATGTCAGTCAGCTTCTAATGATCACACCTAAGCACCCTAACAAAAAATCCTACTATGTCCAAAGCCAAGAGCTCGAAAATCACAAAACGGAGGCCAGAGCAACAGTACGGCGGGGAGGAAGCTCGCCTTACACGTGGCCCACCTGGAGTCGATTCTCAGCATCCCATACAGTCCTGGAGCCCAGAGCAAGCTGAGTGCCATCATGTGATAACATCCTCCCCCCCCCCCCCCCCCCCGCCACATACTAAGTCAATTTACAAAGAAACAGAGAGCAAGAGAAAAGCAAGTTAAGTGGATGCCAAGAGGCAAAGACGGGACTGGTTTAAACTGTCACAGGGCCAGAGAGACAGCATGAAACTAAGGGGCCTGCAGCACCACATATGGTCCTTCGATTACCATCAGGAGTGATCCCCGAGCACCTCCGGGTGTGGTCCAAATCCTCTTCTCCCAAAACCAATAAAAATAAACTACCGGTGTAACAAAATAGGAGACTAACACCCAAGGGTGGCCAAGATTAGTACCAGGAGGTTTGCTCCATGGCTTGGAGGCCAGCCACACATGCTAGGGGAAAAGGGAGCAAAGATAGAGAAGCGAGCACCAAATAAAGGGTGTTGGGAGCATCCTCCCCGGATGGGAGATACATGCTGAAAGTAGACTATAGACCAAACATGATTGCCACTCAACGCCTCTTTTGCAAGCCACAGCACCCAAGAGGAGAGAGAGAACAAAAGGGAATGCCCTGTCACAGAGGCAGGGGTGGCGGGGGGGGGGGGGGGGCGGGGGGGAATGGGGGAATGGGGGGGGAGGGATACTTGGACCCGTGGTGATGGGAAATGGGCACTGGTGGAGGGATGGGTATTTGATCATTGTATAACTGAAACCCAAGCAAAAAAGTTTGCAAGTCTACAACTGTACCTCAAGGTGTTTCACTAATAAAAATTAAATTACAAAATAAATAAATAAACAAACTAACTACTGGTTCTAAAACTCAGAGCAGGGCCAAGAACACAGCCCAGACGGCTGGAGTGCCTGCCATACAAGTGCCGGGCTGAAATGCAAACTCCGGCACCGCGTGGTGCCGTGAGCACTGCAGCATCAATAGGCCCAGGCACTGAAGTGTCTGGCTTACAGGAGCCGGGCAGAAGGAGCGCCCAGACCTCTGAGCACTGCTGGGGAGACCCCAAACACAACGGGACCACCGAGATCTCATCACCGAGCTTAAGCGATGAGAGTTCATTTCTGGTAGATATAAAACCCTGAGTTAGGGACAGTCAGTCTCAGCCACGACTCCTTAATCCCCACTGGGGACTGTCCCAATGAAAAATTCAGGGCTGGGGAAGTGGTTTCATGCCTAGGACGCACGAGGCAAGGATTCCACCACCTAGCACCATCCGGTCCCCAAAGCACAAGCTGGGTCAAATACCACCAGGGGTGCCTCTACTGAAAAAAAGGAGTAAGGGCGGGGGGAGAATCCCCTCTAGTATACCTCACAGCAAAAGCAGGTCTTTTCTAATTAAAAGGAAAACGATGAAAGGGAAGGAGAAACTCAGGGATTTTTTTTTTCCCCTCGGTTGTCTCACAGATGACAAGCAGATCCAACGCATTATCAAGGCACTTAAACGAGAGACATCTCTGAGTGGTACTATATGCATATTCTTCGCTACATAAACAGGACAGACGTGGCAAGCACCGACAACATGAATGTGCATTTTGACATTCGAATCCACTTTGCTTATGCGGGTGGAATGCAATGTCCCTTTCGCATCCATGCACGACTCCCTACTCCCCGGTGTGATATTCTACAGTTAGGCCTTCGGGGACAACTAGGGGGTCGAGTGGGCGTTGTACTCCTGAACGGGACCGGTTGCTCTTACCAGTCGACTAAGACTGCTCTGTTCTCCAAGACGTGAGCATACACGCAGTCTCCACGCCAAAAGGGGATCCTCCCCAGAATCCAAGTCTAAGTAATCTGCAGAACTTTAACAGACAGACTTTTGCTGTAGGGCCCAAGAGATAGTACAATGGGTGAGGTGCTTGCCAACTGGAGTTCGATTGTGGCTGGTCCAGGTTCAATCCCCAGCACCCTATAAGGCCCCCTGAGGAGCCCTGTCAGGTGTAAGCCCTAAGGACAGCCATGTATGCCCATCCCCCTGCCACACCTTCCCCCCCAAAAAACCCTTTCGTTTACACGGTGTCAATACTTGTTTACACGGTGTCAATACTATTAACAGCAGCACCGTCTATAAAGATATCTACGAAAAATGCTACAACTGAAAGTTCTATTATCAAGAGATCTTAACATTTGTGGTTCAGAGAGATCTTCTGATTTTTAAGAATCAGAAGTATACTTTTTCAGGTAAGATTTTAAAACATTCAAACAGTGCAGAAGATGATGTGGCCTGAATGATAAGAGACAGCGAGGTTCACACTGCTTTAGAGAAACTATAGTTCATTCATACTGTTACCTTTTTAAAGTGGGAGTCAGAGAAGAATTTAAATAAACCAAGTGTCTAGTTTCCAGCAAAGTCCCTTCCTCTAATGCAGCTCAGGACAGGCAACTTCAAAACTGTCCCCCTTCAAAACTATCACAAGAACTGCCCTGTTTGGAGTAAGGCTGTAGTACTGTCTTCCCATTGTTCATCGATTTGCTCGAGCGGGCCCAGTAACGTCTCCATTGTGAGACTTGTTGTTACTGTGTCTGGCGTATCGAATATGTCACGGGGAGCTTGCCAGGCTTTGCTGTGCAGGCCAAGATACTCTCGGTAGCTTGCTGGGCTCTCTGAGAGGGGCAGAGGAATCGAACCCGGCTTAGCTGGGTCGACTGCGCGCAAGGTAAACGCCCTACCGCTAGGCTAGAAAAAAAAAAAAAGAGACCCATTATCACATACTTTCTCCTTTTGGTTCTTGGGCCCTACCCAAGGGCGCCAGGCGTGACTCCTAGCTGGCGTGTCAGGCCCACGCAGCAGCCGCCAGGGCCCTAGCCCACGCAGAGCAGCTCACAGCACCCACGAGCCCCACTTGGGGGGCCACGGCTGGGAGGGTGTCTGGGGATGAAATGCAAAGCGTTACTCCTGCCCTTTTGGCCACCTTCCTGGCCCCGTGCTAGCTCGTGGAAATCTCTCCTTGGCCCACACGCTCCCTGTTAGATAGAAAAATTTTGGAAACAATCTTTCAGTTTCTTTGATAGATGGAAGAAAGTACACGCTAAACTACAATTACTGGATTGTTCTACAGTGGAGAAAGAGTTCCAAACGCGCAGCTCAAAAGTACCGGGGTGCCTCGAGCAGCGTGTGGGAGAGACAGGTTCGATGCCCGGCATGGCACAGTCACATTTTTGGTATGACGAAAATCAAAATAATTTAGACTCTAAACCCTAGTTTCTTAGAACTGTGAGTTGCGATCTCTTTTCTTTTTCTGGGGGGCGACAACCAGTGGTGTTCAGGGCTTAACCCTGGCTCTGTGCTCATCAGATCACTCCCGGTGGGGTTCCAGGGACCATATGGGGTACCAGAGATCAAACCCGGGTCAGCTGCATACAAGGCGAACACCCTCACCACTGTACTATCACTCTGGTCCCTGCAAGTCCTTTTATTTTTATTTTTTGGGGGGGGGGGTCACACCCGGCGATGCTCAGGGGTTACTCCTGGCTTTACACTCAGGAATCACTCCTGGCGGTGCTCGGGGGACCATATGGGATGCTGGGAATTGAACCCCGGTCGGCTGCATGCAAGGCAAACGCCCTACCTGCTGTGCTCTTGCTCCAGCCCCACTGCAAGTCCTTTTAAAAATGTTTTAGGGCCAGGGAATTAACTCAACAGGTAGAGCACATGCACTGCACGAAGGAGACCCAGGTTTGAATCACAGCACTGAAATCAAATGGTTCCCAAAGCATCACATCACCTGCAGCCATCCCCAAGTCTCAGTGGGTGTGGTCCCCCAAATGTTCTAAAATCAATTTTCTTATGATCGATTATCAATAAACATTTAATCGTAACCTATTTCATTTGCCTGAATACCTGGGGCTGCATAAAAATTTCTGGGGCCGACGGGGGCTGCAAGCAGAAATAAGTTAAGAAGCGCTGCCTGGAACAACCCCACCGGGACTTGTTTAAACCTTATGAAAATATCAGAACGGAAACGGCAAGAGCAGACTTGAAGAGAAATATGAAAAAAAAAAAAAACAAGAAGAGGGAGGCTGGGAATGTGGTTCGGCAGAAGAGCGCACAAGTCTTGTGTGCCTGAGGCCTTGGGGTCAATTTCCGGTACTGCAAAATACAAGCACAACGAAGGAATCAGTGAGACAAGCAAGCGCACGGACTGTCCTAGTCAAATACATAAGACAGAGCCTGGACACACAAGCGGAGCATGTATGGAGCAGGGAGAGCAGCTCAGCTGAACCAGCTGAAAACTGGCTCAATAAATATTTCGTGTTTAAAATATTTCACAGTCCGGTCAAACAATCCAAGTCCAGACGAATCGCTGTTGGCTGGCTCATCAGTTCACTCACTCATGTAACACAGTAAGGCACACGCGCCCTATGCAAGACAGAGAGGCAGAAGTGCCTACACCCTCCCAACACTTGATTCCTGACGGGTTCCACTTGATAGCGGGCATTTATTTATTTTTTTTTCTTTCAAAATCAAGGAGTTTCAAATGAAATTTAAATAAAGAAACTCACCATCTTGGATAGTAAGTGGAACCAAACTGAGATTCCTTCCGTACAGTTATCTGTGATACAGTTCGTACAAGTTCTGGTTCAAAAATAACCACTGAAAAATGAGTAGCAAACCACGTACAGATTTAGACAATTCAAGAGATCAAACATGTCACGAGCACATCCCCACACACCGTCAGCCTCGGCGAACCTTTTCAGGGTCTCTCAGAGAGTATGACAGACTCAATCCTGGAAGGCCTTCTGTACGGATTACCTTACCACTTTAAGAAACCACAAAACGATTCAATGAACGCAAACTTGTCACAAGATTCAAATGGTCTCTCTGGGCCACCAGCCTCAGCTCAAAGAAGTTGGTGGGAACTGTTCTGATGCAGAGCTGGCCTGAGGAGGGTTCTGTTGAAGAAACAACGTATCAAGTTGTGCAGGGATTTAAATCTGCTAGAAACACCAAATCAGTTTACTTCTTCAACTGGTTAAAAAAAACCCCTGACAATACTGATAACAGTCTTGAGGTATATTGCTGGCCAAATGAGTAGATGCTTTTTATACAATAACGGAAGAAGTGAAAGCAAAACCTAATTCTATAAAGTAAGTGGAAAATACAATGTTTTGCATGCGCTGACAGTGAAAAGTTTCATTTCAGGGAGACAAAAAAAAAAAAAAAAAAAAGAAAAAAGAAAAAAGGATGTGGCTCAGTGGTACAGCACATGCCTGGCACGTATGTGAGAACCTGATCCCAGACCCGGCACTGCCAGCATCAAAAATACATAGCAGAGAAAGATTGTGAACTTCTTTTGGTTACTAAAAGAAACGGCATGATTTTTTGCAGAAATAAGACAGACCCTACGTGTACACCCCGCTGTTCTGCTACACGCCTTTCCTTAAGAGAAATAATTAAGACTAGGATTTTTGTCAAAGCAACTTTTAATCCTTTTCTGTTGGCTTTAGAATCACCATCTCCAGTTCTCACTTCGTGCTTCCCTTCGCTCTCTCGGTCCACCGCCACTCAGCACCGGGAGCAGCATGCCAGGACAGAGATGCCATTTTCGCCTTTTCCCTCACTAGTTCTGACACAACGTCATGCTAGCGACGGCAAACGGCTCAATAAGTATCTGCTGATGGCAGTAAAGAACTCAGCAAACTTGAGCTGGAGAGACACCACAGAGGGCCGGGGACTTGTCTTACATGCTTCCAGTCCAATCTCAGTTTGGCTCCACCTCCTATCCAAGATGGTGAGTTCCAGGTTCACCCCTCCCATCGTGACCCCCCAGCATCCCATATGGTCCCCTGAGCCCTCCAGAAGTGAGCGAGTCAGGAGTAAGTCCTTAACACCACCTGGTGTGGCCCCGAAACCAAAAAAAAAAAAAAAAAAGGACTCAGCATACTGTGCAAAGTGCTCATCTTTGCAAAAGGAACAAAGTCTCGGCTCTCACTTCTCCAGAGTTCTTCTCCCCAGCCCAAGAGATCAGCTGGGAGGCCCCAAGACTCCTAACAGAGTACGACTAAGGCCGCTCTATCAAGCAGCCTTTGTAGCACATACTCTAGGAGCTCAGGAAGTTGCCACCCTGGGCTCTGTCTCAGGGATCGTGCTCATTTTCTATGGGGAGCAAAGACACAAGATGGGGTTCTGGTGTTCAGGTCACTTTGGGGGTAGATCAACATTCACAAAAACATTCTTAAACAGCGGGGCAGGAGAGTACAGCGGCAAAGTCACCTGCATCACATGCAGCAGACCAGGCTTTGATCACCACCAACACACTTAGTCCCCGACCTATGAGTAAGTCCCAAGCACCACCAAGTTTGGCCCCAAAACAAAAGCAAAGTAAAACACAACAATTCTAAGACGATTGATACCGGCAGTCTGCAGCTTAAGCGTACTCCTAACAATCCGAGCCAGACAGAGCTGTGTATCGTTTCTTTACAGCACCTTCCCATGACTTCTCACAAGACATCAAAAATCTGCACCTGGGCCGGACGGACAGTATGGCGGACAGGGCGCTTTCCTTACACACATTTGACCCGGGTTCAATCTCTGGCACCCCACACATCCCCCAAGCCCACCGTAGTGAGCCCTGAGCACGGAGTCAGGGCAAGCTCTGAGCACCTCCGTGTGGCCAAAACCAAAAAAACCCAGGAAACTACATTTTACTTCAACTTGCCAGACATCAGTATCTGGTGTAAACACATACCACATTCTGCACCATGCAGTTTATCTGAAACCTATTAAAAAGTCCTTTTAAACTAAGGCTACCAGAGGAAAAACTCTGCGGAGACCAAAGACTTGACTCAATCAACACAGTGACCAGCAGACAAGGCCTGTCTTTTCAACGACCTACACTCCTACTGCTAAAGAATTTATGAAATCTCATTCTGGGTGGCGGAGTCTAATGTGGCTCTATCTGCAGGTCCAGAACCCCGCTGGACACACTTCCCAAAGTGGACCACAGCACTGTTCTACACCCACCAGTAAGGAGACTGAGGAAGGGGAAGCTCTCATTTATAACAGAAAACAGGGACCCAGGGGACAGCACGGGAGTTGAGGCTCTGACTTGTCTTGCTCACGCTGACCCCTGTTTTGATCCCTGGCATAATGCATGGTCCCTGGAGAACTGTCAGAAGTGAGCCCGGGGCACAGAGTGAGAAAGAAGCCCCGAGCACTACGGGGTGTGGCCCAAACCCCTCCCCCAAACGGTGATAAATGAGAATTAAAGAAATCTTTTCTAGCTGTTCTGATTTTAAGTGAAAAGAAAAAAAAATTTCCAGAGCCAAAACGCTAGTGACAGTGCGGAGGGCAGCTGCCTTGCGCGCAGCCAACCCAGGTACAATACCCGGTACCGCGCACGATCTCCAAGCCCCAACCGAGTGATCCCTGAGCACAGAGCCGGGAGTAAGCCCTGAGCATAACCAGGAATGACCCCAAAACCGAAACAAATCTGGGCTGCGGAGATAGTAAGATACTTGCCTTACAGGTGGGTGACCCCAGTGCAATCCCTGGCACCACATAATATCTCCTAAGGGCTGTCAGGAGTGATCCCTTGGACAGCGAGGAGTAAGCCCCGAGCTCTGCCATTGTGGTTCCAAAGCCTCCCCCACCCCTGGCCTGAAAAATATAGTGAAAGTCTGACTTCAAAATATCATGGAAAACTCAGAAAGGAAGTTGTTTTTAACTAAACACACTAAACTTTTTCTAATTCAAATAGCTTTTCCCCGTTGGAAATTAAGTTTTAATATATTTAAGTTAAGCACTAGACATATTGAAATGACTGATATCCCTGAGACCTGGAGAACGGCTAGCAGAAAGTGTAACTGGGGGCCAGAGAGACAGCACAGCAGAGAAGGAGTTTGCCTTGCACACCGCCGGCGCAGTGGACCCCTGGGCACAGCCAGAAGACCGAAGTAAGAAGTCCCAACCCCCTCACCCCAACATAAAAAAGTGTAGCTGGGGCTACGGAGACAGAACAGCACTCATGCAGGGCCTTCTATACAGCCAACCCAAGGTTGGTCCCTAACACCATAGATATCCCTGAGTGATCTCTGAGCAGAGTCAGGAACAAGCCCAAAGCATGGCCAGGGGTGCATCCCCTCCCCCAAGAAAAGCAGAACTGGGAAAACTATACTGAGCACAGGGTCATCACAGTATTATACTATTCTAATTTTTTAAAATCTTGTGTCAAATTACACAATGCGTTAAATATACAATTTTGCTTTATAGTCATACCTGGTTGTGAGCAGAGCTGACATCTGGCACTGTGCTCAGGGATCATTCCTGGCAGTGCCCAGGAGACCATACGGGCGCCAGGGATTGAATCTGGTCAGTCACATGGGAAGGCAAGCACCTAAACCCTGCACTTTCAAATATGAATGTTTACATGTAAAGTTATGCCAAGTGAAAACAATGGCACGTGTCAGGCTTTTCTGCTGTCTCGTATTTGAACGGAAGGGCTCAATGTGTGCGGCCCTGGGTTTGGTCCTCAGCAAGGCAGGTAAATGTAACGGTCTAGCCAGAACACTTTCCTCTAGCCTATCCTTGTTATCCACTTTCCAGACCTCACGTATACCCGCTTACATTACGGGAAGAACCAGCTCACTCAAGTAGTACAACGCCGAGTACGAGCCAGGCAGGGCATTAGTAAGGCTTAACTAGCGTCTGAATCATTAAGATTTATTTGACCTCAAGCGCTCAGAACGGGAATGCAAAGGAAAGTCTGCTATTTCAACAGCCACATAAAACTCCTGGATGTAACAGTAAGGGAGCAAACTCAGGGCGGAAGCGATAGGACAGCGGGGAGGGCATTTGCCTTGCAGAAGGCAGACCCAGATTAGAGTCCGGGTATCCCAGGAGTAACGCCTGAGTGCAGAGCCAGGAGTAACCCCTGAGCATCACTGGGTGCAACCCCAAAAGAAAAGCAAAAAAAAAAAAAAAAAAAAGGAAATGATAGAGAGAGAGAAAGAGAGAGAACCCACGGGTGACCAGTTCATACTTGCTTTTTAAACTGCTTTACTTTGGCCAACACCTACCCCTCTCGGCCCCTCAACCGAGAGAGAAGCAATTACGATGCATCAAGGAAACCAAGATGCCGCTCAAGACAGCTATAAAGCCACGAACGCACAGATAGCACGCGAAAACTTTCGGCAGTTGGGAGTGGAACCGAAAAATAAATAAATAAATCAATAAATGAACGAACGCTCCCTGGAAAGCCCGCTCTCTACGCTGCAACTTGGGTGAACGAACCAGGGAGGCCGCTGTCCCGGTTCGGTTCGGTTCGGGGCCGCCGCGCATAACGGATGCCGGCCTGCACACACACCCCCCACCCAAAAAAAAAAAAAAAAGAGAGTGGAAGTGGCCTTGCAGGGGCATGAGTTCCACAGGCCGATTGATTCACCATCCCATGAAACCTGAGTTCTTACTGGCTCTCTAATTAACCCTTCAGCATGAAATTGAAAAAAAAAAAACAAAAAAACACTCGGCCTAGGGGGCTTCCACGAACGGGGTGGGGGGGGGCGATGAAAGGGCCCTGGGAGTGGGGAGGGGGAGAAAGTGAAAAGTCTCTGCCCGAGGGGAGCCTCTTTCCAGCCCCCCCGCGCCCCCCCAGCCCCAAAGTTCTGGCCAAGCGGACCGGACCGGACCGGACCGACCCCTCCCCCCCGCCCCCCGCCCCCCGCTCACCTGGTTGAACTCCTCGTCCGCGTAGATGTCGATCAAGTCCACTCCTTCGGACATGGCTCCGGCGGGGCGATCGCGGGCCCGGGCGCTGGGCGAAGGCGGGAGCGCGGCCACTGCGGCGGGAGCCGGGGACCGGGGTGAGCGCGGGGCGGGCGCTGGGGGTCCCGGGCCCGGCGGGGCGGGGTGGGGCCCGGGGCCCCGCCGCGTCCCGCCCGCCCGCCCGCCCAGCCGCGCCCCGCCCCGCCCCTCGGCTCGCGGGGGGGACCCCTCGCTGCCCGTCAGCCCGGCCCGGCCCGCGGGGACCCCCGGCCTGCCCGCCCGCCGCCCCGGCCTCGAAGCCGCCGGCGGGCCCCGGGCGCGCGCGCGCGTCCCCCCCGAGTCGCGGGGCTTCCGGCCGCCCCCCGCTCCCCTCCCCGCCCCGCACGCCCCGGCGCGGCCCCGGCCCCAGCCCGGTCGCCCGCCCCGGCCCGGCCCGGCCCCCGCCCGCCCGCCCCGGCGCCGGCCCGCCCGCCGCCCCCAAACTCAACCCTCTTCCGGCCCGGCCGGCCCGCGGTCGCGCGCGCCCCCGTTACCGGGAATATGGCGGCGGCGGCGGCGGCGGCGGCCCGTCCGGACTAGGCCCGAAGCGCGCGCGAACCGCTCTCGGCCCCCAGCGCCCGCCCCCCGTTCCCGGCCGCCGGCGGCGTCACACGCACGGCCACTTCCGCCTCGCGCCCGCGTCACTTCCGGCCCGGGCCCGGGCGCGCGGGGGCCGCCGCCGTGGGGGGGGGGGTGGGGGGGGGAGGTAAGGGAAAGGGGGCGGGGCCCTGCCGGTGACTTCCGGCGCGGGGCGGTGGGGGCGGGGCTGCGGGGAGGTGGGGAAGATGGCGCTGGCGGCGGCCGCGTACCCTTCTCTGGCCCGGGTGAGGAGGAGCAGCGGCGGCGGCGGCGGGGTTCCGGGGCTCCGGGGCGGGCCGTCTTGGGGACCCCCCTGCGGTTATTGGGAGGCCTGGAGGGGCCGCACCCCCACATACCCCACTTCCCGGGTGCTCGGGACCGGGGCGGCCCCAAGGAGAAACGCGTCTTGACCCTGGGGAGATGATGCAGGGGGTCACCCTGCCGCCTTTCGGGGGTCTCCACCACCCCCCTCCTCCTCTGCATCCTTAGGTCTCCTCGGGTAGCAGACCCCGGAGGGGGGAGGTCTTGGTGGCCGCGGGCGTGTCACCCCGGAAGCTCCTTGTCATGTGTGTCTCAGTTGGGCCGTGTGCATCCCTCCAACTGCTGGCTGGGACCCCCGAGCGGCTCGCCTCTCCTCGTCTCGCCGGGGGGCGTGTCGCTGTTCAGTGCATCCCGGGGTCTTGCATTTCCCAGGCCGTGTCCTCAGGCTGATTTCTAGTGGCAGCCAGACCGCGCTCAGTAAAGAGACTCAGTTATTTCCGTGTCCTTAGGCTCCTTGTCTAGTGTGTGACCTCAGCTGACCTCATCTGACCCTGCCTGGAGCGGGCGCAGGAGTGCTTGAAAAGGACGTGTGTGGGGCTGGAGCAATAGCACAGCGGGGAGGGCATCTGCCTTGCACGCGGCCGACCTGGGTTCGATTCCCAGCATCCCATAGGGTCCCCTGAGCACCGCCAGGAGTAACTCCTGAGTGCAGAGCCAGGGGTTAACCCCTGCGCATTGCGGGTGTGACTTGTCAGAATCAACTCCCCACCTCCCACTTGCTGGACAAGTTGCGAAAATCACTGAGCCACCTTCCAGGCCCCACTGTAAGATCTTTCGTAGTGATCTATGTTCGCTTTTCAAAGTGAGGTGTTGAAATCTATATTTTGATGTCTATCAATGTCCACTTGACATATGTGTATACTCTCTGATGTGAGATTCATACACACAGTGTTAAATTTTCCTTATGGACTCAACCCAGTATGATATGCTTTATCTTGTGACAGTTTCTGTCCCTGAAAATCTACTTTGGTGAACTTACATAAGGCTTCCTCTGACCTCTTTGTTGTCATTTGCATGAATAACCATTTCCAATCTTTCAGCTTTTGAATCCTTACATCTAAAATGACAGGGGACCCGAGCAGGTAGGACCTTTGTCTTGCATGTGGCCGACCGGGGTTCGGTCCCCAGCATCCCATATAGTGCCCCAAACACCACCAGGAGTAACTCCTAAGCATCTCCGGCTGTGACCCAAAAGCCAAAAAAGAGGGAAAATGAATCGTACACATATGGTTGCCTCTTTTTTTCATCCATCCACTCTGTCCTTCGCTTGTGGAGGGGAATCCAAGAAGGATTTCTTTTGCTCTTTTGTTCTTTTCTGTCTTGTTTCTTGTGTGTCCCTTCTTTTCTCTTGCTCTCATTATTGGTCGTTGTGTTTCTGTGTTTATAGAAACATGCCTTGAGTTCCTTAGTTGTAGTGGGATACCGTCAGCGTAACTTCTCCCTCCACGTTATTTAAACACCGTGGTTTACAAAGTTGTTCATGATGTATTTATTACAGGCATTTAATATTCCAGCACCAGTTCCTACCACCAGTGTGACCTTCCCTCCACCATTATCCCCATTTTCCCAACCAACGCCCCCCCCCCAAGCCTGCCCCTTTAGTGGGTCCAAAATAATTCATTTTATATTGCTTGTTACAAATAAATGGCTAATAGAATTTTTTTTTTTTTTTGCTTTTTGGGTCACACCCGGCGATGCACAGGGGTTACTCCTGGCTCTGCACTCAGGAGTTACTCCTGGCGGTGCTGGGGGGACCCTATGGGATGCTGGGAATCGAACCCGGGTCGGCCGCGTGCAAGGCAAACGCCCTACCCGCTGTGCTATCTCTCCAGCCCCCTATTTTTTTAAAAATACTTCAGTAGGGGCTGGAGTGATTGCACAGCGGGTAGGGCGTTTGCCTTGCACGCGGCCGACCCGGGTTCGATTCCCAGCATCCCATAGGGTCCCCCGAGCACCGTCAGGAGTAACTCCTGAGTGCAGAGCCAGGAGTAACCCCTGTGCATCGCCGGGTGTGACCCAAAAAGCAAAAAAAAAAATTAAAAAAATAACTTCAGTAAAAGAAAACTTGGGAAAATTGTTATATTGCATCATGGGGACAGTAAGTCCTTGTCTGAGGGTTTCCCAAGCTGCTGTTGCTTGTTGAGCCTTCTGTGTTAATGTTTCTGTTTATTGAGACCACTTGGCTTCTCTGTTACTTTCCCGTCCAATCCGATGTGCTCCTGCTGGAATGTCAGGATTGTGGACTTTGGAAATGTGGGCGGGCAGTCCAGAAACTCCAGAATATTGAGCGGGGCCACAGATTCACCAGGGAGCAGTTGTGGGTGTGGCTGCCGGGATTTTGGGAAGTTGGGGGAACTAGCCCCCCCCCACTCTGAGAAAACCCCAGCACTGAGTTGGTTCGTGGGGGTGACTGCCAGTGCTTCCATGTGTATTGGGGAGTGGGGGGAGGTAGCCCACCCCAATTCTGACAAAGCAAGGAGATTTCAGTCACAAAACTCGCATAGCAGAATTTTCAGCATATATCCTGGTGCGGTCTGTCCTGAGATGGTGGAGTCAGCCGGGGATGTGGCAGCGATTTTGGATTGTGGAAGCAAGTGGCTGATGGGGGCTCTACTTGGGTGGGCCACCAGCCAACCCACCCCCCTCCAATTTACCCCAGTCTGTTCAGCCATGCGCAGGTCCGAGCTTAACTGCGGCTTTTGATCTCTTTCGAGAGTTGTCTAAGGGTCTCTGAAAATAAGGCCAATAAATGAGCTTGTATAGCTGAACCAGAGGTGGTTTGTGGGTGTGGCTCCTACCTACCCAGCTTTTGGCCGTTTAATTTCTTGGTGAACTTGGTCCCAGGTTGTTGGGGGTCTGGCCAGAGGCACAGCAGCAATTTTGGGGTGT
This sequence comes from Sorex fumeus, assembly GCF_029834395.1. Lineage (NCBI taxonomy): Eukaryota > Metazoa > Chordata > Mammalia > Eulipotyphla > Soricidae > Sorex > Sorex fumeus. Next base: position 577,357 of record NW_026606150.1, read on the forward strand.
CAGGAAGCCGGAAGCACCATCAGGCTGCTGATGCACTCGCCCCGCAGGTACAGGTTGGCCTGTCGGGGGGCACCAGAGCCCCTGGCCGTTATTCCAAAGATGCCTGTGCTTGATTTGTTTCAGATGCTCGTCCTGTCACGGCGCCACCTCCGGCCCCCCTCGACGTCGTTCCAGCGCTTCTACAGGGGCGACAGCCCCACAGATTCTCAGAAAGACATGATTGAAATCCCGCTGCCTCCGTGGGAGGAGCGAACGGACGAGCCCATAGAGACCAAGCGAGCCCGCCTGCTGTACGAGAGCAGGAAGAGAGGCATGCTGGAGAACTGCATCCTGCTCAGGTAGGGGAGAGGAGGCTGGGCGGGGAGCAGACAGACAGACGGACTGACAGACAGACACAGCTTTTTCAACTCGTGTTTCCAGCCTGTTTGCGAAGGAGCATCTGCACCGCATGACGGAGGAACAGCTGAATCTCTACGATCGCCTGATCAATGAGCCCAGTAATGACTGGGACATTTACTACTGGGCTACAGGTACGGGGCACGCAGCCTAGGGCAACACGCGGACGTCCAGCCCCAACGCTCTCCCCATTTCTCCAACGTGTGCGATCTTGGGGCCAGAGCTGGTAGCGCAGCGGGTAGGATGCTCAGCTTGTACGTGGCTGACCTGGGTTTGATCCCCAGCACCCTGTATGGTCCCCAGAGCCCCCCAGGAGTAAGCCCGGAGCTCAGCCGGGTGTAGCCCAAAGACAAAAATAACAACCAAAAGAGTGTGTAAGGGGCCAGAGTGACAGCACAGCGGGTAGGGCATTTGCCTTGCACTTGGCCGACCCGGGTTCAATTCCCAGCATCCCATGTGGTCCTCCAAGCACCTCCAGGAGTAATTCCCGAGTGCACAGCCAGCAGTAACCCCCCTGAGCATCGCTGGGTGTGACCCACAAAGCAAAACAAAAAAAAAAAGTGTCTAAAACTAGTAGGTGTTCTTTTCTTTGCAAGCAGGGAAAATCTATTCTGTCGTAGGCCCACCGGGAATTGAACGTGGGGAACTCAACAGTGGGCAAAGGGGGTGGGAGCCGGTAAAGAAAACCCAGCAGAGGGGCCGGAGCAATAGCACAGCGGGTAGGGCGTTTGCCTTGCACGCGGCCGACCTGGGTTCGATCCCTGGCATCCCAGATGGTCCCCCCGAGCACTGCCAGGAGTAAGTCCTGAGTGCAGAACCGGGAATAACCCCTGAGAATTGCTGGGTGTGACCCCCCCCCCCCAAAAAAAAAGAAAACCCAGCAGAACCACACCACTAGCCCGGTGTGTCTGAGTGCCCTGGTGCCACCTGGTGGACCAACAGTCCATGGCTGTGAGGTTGGGGTCCACGTCGGTGAGGTATGGACTCAAATTTGAAACGGCAGTGGCTTCCCCGGGCAGCCGTCCTTCTGGTCTCGTATGATCTCGACGTAGGTACTTGAGAGGAGCTGGAGGAGAATCAGAGGCTTCCGGCCTCTCCGTGGACTGTCCCTTTGCCCCCAAGTGTCACCTGTCTCATGGGCCATGACGCCTTTCTGTAGCACTGTCCTCCCGTTGTTCATCAATTTGCTCGAGCGGGCACCAGTAATGTCTCCATTGTGAGACTTGTCATTACTGAATACGCCACTGGGACTTGCCAGGCTCTGCCGTGCGGGCGGGATACTCTCGGTAGCTTGCCGGGCTCTCCCAGAGGGACGGAGGAACCGAACCCGGGTCGGCCGCGTGTATGGAAAACACCCTACCTGCTGTGCTATCACTCCAGCCCCATGGTGACAGGCGAGGGAAAGAAGAGGCAGCGCACTGCATCCTTTGGGAGGGGCCGTGGAGGCCTCCTCAGCAGTAGTGAGGGGAGCAGACGGCAATACCTCCTGGCATTGCAGGCCACATGGGGACTGCTTGGGCCTGGCAGCACGGGGAGCCACTGACGGCCACACCCAGGGGTGCCTGGGGGACTCAAGGCAGACACAGCACACGCTCTGGCCCTGAGCTCTCTCCTCATGCAGTCTCCCCGCTGGTTTCTGGCCCCTCCCCAGGGAACCGTGTGCTGGTCTTCCCTTAGAGCGGCCATGGCTTGGTCCCATTCCTCCAACCTGGCCCCCAGGAAGGAGGCGGAGAATCTCTTCTGTATGTGGAGAGGTGTTGGGAGATCTGCCACCATGGGAAAGGGAGAGAGTGGCGAGTTGGGGGTGTGGGCTTGGAGTTTTTGGGGTTTTGAGGCCACATCCCGCCGGGCTAACCTGTCACGCCTCTTTGCTCAGGGGCGCTGTCAGAGAAGGAGTAAGGTTGGGGGTTCCTCTGCCACCACCTCCCCGTTTTCGTTTTTGCTAGGGGCCACTCCCAGAGGTGCTCAGGGCCTCCAGGATGCACTCAGTGTCCCTGCACCAATGGGGGCAGGAGGCCTCGGGGGTGGGAACACATGGCACCGGGGGCTGAACTCAGGGCCTCACACCTGAACCCGATTGTTGCTGGGGTGTTAGTCTCACTCGGTGTGTGCTCTGCCCTGTGAGCTGCGTCGCCGCCTGCATTTCCCTCTGTCGCTCTTCTCGTTCGCCCTTTCCAGGCCTGCTGGGATCCCTTCGCTCCCCATCCCTTGTGGCTTGTAGAACCTTGAGCCTCTCCATCAGGGTTGCAGTTCCAGGGAGGGCGTCAATGTGATGGTCTGACATTTCCTCCTCCCTGTCCTCCTCCTCCTGTCGGTGGTTTCGTCCCTCCAAAGGACCTAGGGCTGGGAGAGGACGCAAGTGTCCGAACACCTGGTGGCGTGTAGGCCCAGCCCTGAGTTCCATCCCGGCACTGCATGGCCTGGTGTCACCCCAGTGAAATCATCCCCACAAAGGGTGCCACCCTGCTCATGCCCCCTCCTCACCTGGGACCTTCCTGTTGAGTCCTGTTGAGACTTCCTGTGCTTGGAAATCTCTGGGCTCCTGACACAGAGCCCTGGGCCGGCCTGGCCTGGTGCTGGAGGCAGCCGTCCATGGGGGTCTCCTTCCTCAGCACCATGGGGCAGAAGCGGGGGCGTGCTCCGATTCCTCACTGGGTGCCATGGAGGAGAGGGGCCAGGCCAGGCTCTGGGCATTTCTGTCGTCAGACTTGTCCCCTTTCCTGTTCTGACCAGAGCCTACTCCAGGGCGACAATTTTGGGGGTTGTGAAGAGCAACCGGCAGCTGGGTGGTTCACCCCTGCGTGGCCTCAGCTGCCCAGGCACTGGTGTTTGCTCTAGGCCAGGGGCGCCGCTCACTGGCCAGGTATGCGCCCTGGGTGCCTGAGACCCCGATTCAATCCCCGACACCACATAAGATGGTTGTTTTTTTGTGTTTGTTTGTTTATTTGTTTGTTTTTACTGCGCTGTTCTTGGCTCTTTGCCCTACCTAGGTCATCTCCTTGGGTGGGTCCTGCCCTCTGGTGCCCTGTTCAGCTTCTTATTGCAGGCCTTTCCCTCCCTCGGTTTCATTTATTATTTTTTTTCATGGGGGCGGGGTGGGATGATTGGGTAAATGCCATATCTCTCTCCACTCCCTCCCTGACTCCCATCCTTAGTTTCTCCTCCTCCTCCTCCTCTTCCTCTTCTTCTTCCTCTTCTTCTTCCTCTTCCTCCTCTTCTTCCTCTACTTCCTCCTCTTCTTCCTCGTGCTCCTCCTCCTCCTCCTCCTCCTCCTCCCCCACTCTTCCTCCTCCCCCCTCCCCCCTCTGCACTCACGTACTCTTGGTGGTGCTCTGGGGACCATATGGGATGCCGGGGATCAAACCCAGGTTGACTTTGTGCAAGGCAAATGCCCTCCCCACTAGACTATCACTCCGGCCCCACAGTGTCAGTCTTGATGGCAGGGCCTTTCCAGAGGACTCGGCTTTGGCTTCCACTTTTCGAGTGCGAGGCATCGCTGGGATTCAAAACCTCGGGTGATGGCAGCTGCCAGCTTCCTGGTATAGTGCTAGCCCGGGGCTGCCTGGCATTGCCCTCATTTTGCTCTGGGCGCCCTTGTCCCCACCGGGTCATTCACACCCAGTGATGCTCAGGGGGTTCCTCCTGGCTCTGCCCTCAGGATTTGCTCCAGGAGATGCGTGGGGGACCATATGGGATATGCTGGGAATCGAACCCGGATCGGCTGTGTGCGAGGCCGCGTGCCAGGCAAACGCTCTACCTGCCGTGCTATCGCTTCAGCCCCCAGGGCTCATGTTTCTTACCGCCTTCTCATTCAGTTCTTTATTGCTTGGGCTTACTTGAATTACTGGCCTCTGTCACTTAAAAGCTAAGGTCCTCTGCCTCAGGGGAACGTTTCCCGGGTGGCAGAAAACAGCTAGCCGCCAAATGTGGAACGAGGTTCCTCCGGCACGGGGGTCAGCGCACTGGCTCATAAAAGACCAGAGAGGAAAACAGGCCGCCTTGCCCCGTGGCCATCTGGTCTCCGCTCGGCCCCACCGCCGGCTTCGCACAGAGGTGGCCGTGGACAATATGTCAAGGACAAGAGCAGCTGTTTGTGCACGGCGGCCGGCAGAGACCGGCTGTGTGGGCCGGCGTTTCTGGGTCCGGCCGGAACAGCTGCCAGGTCGGTGGAGGGGAGGATGGGGGGGACCCTGGAGGCTGGGAACTCCTGGAAAGGTGGCGAGCCCCAGCCCCCCGGGGTGCCAACGAGCAGTGTGCGGAAGGACTGCAGCTCTCGAAGCTTTCTCGGCATGTGCAAGTCACAGTTGTGGGGCTTGGGGGGGGCGTAACACGGGGGTCTGGGAGCTCATTCACACCCCCAGTTCAATTCCCCAGCGCCTTGTGGCCCCCACAGCCCCTCAGCATCGCCAGGTGTAGCCCCCGAGAACCCGGGCATGGCATCCGCGGGTCATTTGACCTGGCTGACCTAGCATCGACCAGAAGCGGCTCCCAGGCCCCGCCTTCCCATCAGAGTTTAGATTATGATCTAAAAAGATGTCTTTAAAAAGCATTGGCTTGAAAAAAAAGTGAGTCTACCTTAGTTTAGGCAGGTCCCATAAAAATTTCATGGGGCTGGGGCGATAGTACAGTGGCTAGGGCATGCGCCTTGCATGCGGCTGACCCGGGTTCAATGCCTTGTGTGGTCCCCTAAGCACCGCCAGGAGCGATCCCTGAGCCCAGAGCCAGGAGTAAGGCCTGAGCACTGCCGGGTATGGCCCCAACAGCCAAACATAAATAGGGGCTGGAGCGATAGCACAGCGGACAGGGCATTTGCCTTGCACGCAGCCGACCCGGGTTGGATTCCCAGCATCCCATACGGTCCCCTGAGCACCGCCAGGAGTATTTCCTGAGTGCAGAGCCAGGAGTGACCCCTGTGCATTGCCGGGTATGACCCCAAACAGAAAAAAAAAAAAGATAAATAAATGAAAAGTGCTAACCATGTAAGTGCTTCACCATTTTACCACAATTTTTGTACTTGGAAAAATGCTGACAAAGAGGGTTGTGTGCATGTGCTCATATGCACGTGTGTAACTGCCACTGTAATGCCTTCAGATGTGTGTGTGTGTATGTGTGTGCGCGTGCATGTGTGTGAACACATGCTTGCATACGTGCAACCACCATTGTTTTTGGCTGTAGATGGGTGTGGATGTATATGGGATGTAACTAGTATATGCCTATTGGGATGTGTGTGTGTGTGTGTGTGTGTGTGTGTGTGCTTGTGTAACCACCATCATATATACCTACAGGTGTGTGTATGTATGGGGTATATGTGTACCCGTGTGTAACTATTGTATAAGCCTACTGGAATGTGTGTGTAGGGGGTGTGTGTTGTGTGCACTTGTGTAACTGCCATACAAAGTGGGGGAGGGGGAGTGCGTGCACATGTGTAACCATTGCACCTGCCTCCCGGAATGTATGTGTGTGTGTACACGGGGTGGGGTGTGGGCACGCACGCATCGGATATGCCTGTGGTGGTGCCTGCCAGGCCAAGGTTCTCCGTTCAGATGTGTGTCGGCACGGCACTGACCCTGCCTTCCGTCCTCTCTTCTGCAGAAGCAAAACCGGCCCCAGAAATCTTTGAAAACGAGGTCTTGGACCTGCTGAGAGACTTCGCGAAAAACAAAAACAAGGAGCAGAGGCTGCGCGCGCCGGACCTGGAGTACCTGCTCGAGCAGCGCCGCTGAACCTCCGTCCCCGACCCCCGGGCTCAGACCAGCCCTGAGCTCCTGCTCTCCGGGGCCGGGGGCCTCCATCACGCCCCACCCTGCCCCTCCCAGTATGAATAAAGTGTCCACGGGGCTCATTCAGATCCTCTTCGTGGTCAGTGGTGAACCTCAGAAGAAGTTTGTCGGGGGTCAGGGCCATCGGTCCAGTGACACGGCACAGACCCAGGCCATGCAGCTCCCGTGGCCAAGTGCCACCATGCTCCACAGCGCCAGGTGCCTGGGCTGGCCCCTGTGACGTCTGTCTGTCTTTCTTTCTTTCTTTCTTTCTTTCTTTCTTTCTTTCTTTCCTTCCTTCCTTTTTGCTTTTTGGGTCACACCCGGCGATGCTCAGGGGTTACTCCTGGCTTTGCACTCAGGAATCACCCCTGGCGGTGCTCGGGGGACCATATGGGATGCTGGGAATCGAACCCGGGTCGGCCGTGTGCAAGGCAATCGCCCTACCCGCTGTGCTATTGCTCCAGCCCCACATTTTTCTCTTTTTAAAGCATTTGGGGAAATTGGAGACCTAGAACAGGGTTACGGCTCTTGCCTTGCATGCAGCAAGCCTCAGTTTGATCCCTGGCACCCCACGGTCCCCCAGACACCGCCTGGAGTGACCCCTGAACACAGAGACAGGAGTGGCCCTGAGCATCACCAGCTGGGGTACTGCAAAAAAAAAGTGGGGTGAGGGGCGTGGTGGAAACATGGGACCAGAGCAATAGTCTAGTGGAGAAAGCGTTTTCCTTGCACAGGGCCGACCCGGGTTCAATCCCCGGCATCCCCCATATGGTTCCCCATGCCCCACCAGGAGTGATCCCTGAGTGCAGAACCAGGAGTAAGCCCTGACCCCAAAATAACTCCCCCCCACCAAAAAAAAAAAAGAGCCAGACATAGAACTCAGTGGGCCAAGCACACGCTTCGCATGCAGGACACAGCACCGTACCGTCCCCTGAACCCAGAGTGTCCCCTACCAGTGACCCGTAACTGGAGGCTCGTGGCTCTGGCTCCTGGCTTTGGAGGCCGGCCTCGGCCACAGGAGGGCAGTGTCGCAGCAGGAAACGTGAGCGGGTGCAGGCCCCTCCTCCCCCCCCACCTCGGTCTGTGCTCTTCCCCCTTCCAGGATCTATCTGCCCAGGGAGGGCCCATCGGGCTGAGCGGGGGTGGGTGGTCTCAGTGGGGTAGGTGGGCAAACTGCTCTTTCCGTTCTCCCCAAACTCGCACTCCAGAAGCTGATGGGCTGCTCAGGAATAGTGACCAAAAGGAAACTCACTGTCCCCGACCCTCACCATGAGGGTTAGTTAGTCCCATCATCCATAACTTTTCAGTCGTGCCAGGTCACAGGCGTGGGGTTCATCCCTGGTGAGCTTTAGATAAATCGTGGGTATGGACGGAGAAGGATTCCCTCGACTCGGGCTGGGGGAGGTGTTTGGGAAGTAATGGTTTCAGCCCAGGCCCCTTGGAGCTTGGAGCTCGTGGACTAAGTCGAGGCAGCTTTGTCCATCCATGGCCAGTCCCACACAAGAGCAGCTTCACCTTCATTAAGTTGGGGATTAGTTCATAAAATAACACATGAAATGACAGCTGTAAAAGAGTTGGGTTTTTTTTTCTTTTTTTGGGTCACACCTGGTGATGCTGCCCAGGGGTTACTCCTGGCTCTGCACTCAGAATTACCCTTGGCAGTGCTCAGGGGACCATCTGGGATGCTGGGAATCGAACCTGAGTTGATCGCGTGCAAGGCAAGTGCCCTACCCGCTGTGCTATCGTTCCAGCCCCCTGTAAAAGAGTTTGAAGTCACTCGTTCTTCCTGCAGATACCCCGTGCCAGGCCCTCTGTGGGGCCCAGGGAGCCATCATTGTCCCCTCAGGTTGCATGCTGGGAGGGAAAACATGATCGCTTGGGAGCAACCTAGGCAGGGCCTTTTAAATGCCATGCCTTTTAAATGTCATAGCATGTAGAAATAGATCAAACCCGGCAACATCCTACTGTACTATCGCTCCAGTCCCAGGTTCCCTAGCCAGAATTTTTTTTTCTCTTATTTTTAGTCCGGGCTGGAGTGATAACACAGCAGATAGGGCGTTCACCTTGCACACAGCCAACCCGGATTCAATTCCTCCACCCCTCTCGGAGAGCCCGGCCAGCTACCGAGAGTAGCCCGCCCACATGGCAGAGACTGGCAAGCTCCCCCATGATGTATTCGTTATGCCAAGAACAGTAACAAGAAGTCTCACAATGGAGACGTTACTGATGCCCATTCAAGCAAATCGATGAACAATGAGAGGACAGTGCTACAGTGCTATAGGTTTTACAATGAGTTGCAAAACAGTAAGATTTAAGAAATAATTGGGGCCGGAGCGATAGCACAACAGGTAGGGTGTTTGCCTTGCACGCGGCCGACCCAGGTTCGATCCCCAACATCCCATATGGTCCCCCAAGCACCACCAGGAGTAATTCCTGAGCGCAGAGCTAGGAATAACCCCTGAGCATCGCTGGGTGTAACCCAAAAAGCAAAATAATAATAATAATAATAGGTGCGGGGCTGGAGCAATAGTACAGCGGGTAGGGCATTTGCCTTGCATGCGGCAGACCCGGGTTCAATTCCCAGCATCCCGTAGGGTCCCCCAAGCACCTCTAGGAGTAATTCCTGAGTGCATGAGCCAGGAGTAACCCCTGTGCATCGTAGGGTGTGACCCCAAAAGCAAAAAATATATATATATAGGTGTGGAGCAGGGTTAGGAGTACAGGGGAGAGAGCTCAGGGAGTGGGGCATGTGCCTGGCATGAGGCCCCCAGTTCAGCCCCTGAAGCCCCCGGAAGAAATAGGAGCGATAGGTCAGAGTGTGGACCTGAAGGGTCAGGAGACTCAGGCAGCTGGAAGCAGATGTTGCCAGACAGAATGCCATCGCCCAGACCAGCCAGATCATCCCAGGGGGCCACGGGAAGCAAGCTGGGAGGGATGAGTGGAGACTGGGAAGCATGAGAGCCGCCCGCACAGACAATCCCTGGGCCCTGTGGCCCTGGCTGGAGCCCTGATTCCCTCGGAGATGCAGTCCCACCTGCCCTCATCACTCGGACACAGGAAAAGAAGTCTTTGCCAGCACAAGCTCTCGAATGCCTCGCCGGGTGTCCTCCCCTGCTGGGGCTGTTTGGGTTGGTTTGGTTTGGTTTGGGACCCACCCCACACCTACTCTTGACTCCGCGCTTAGGGATCGCTCCTGGTGGGCTCAGGGAACTGCATGAGGTGCTGGGAATCCTTCCAACCTAGGTCATCCACTCATAAGGCAGTGCCCTACCCCCAGTACTATCACTCCAGCCCGTGGCCTAGTTTTTAAGACGAGAAAAGAGGCTCAGGGAGTAAATAGATTGGTCCAGGGCCAAGTAGCTATTTGGTCCAAAAGCCAGACTCCCATTTAGTGCAGTCGGCTCTCCCTCCCAAGCACGCGGGCTTTCTGACAAAACGCTCCTTGGCCACTCGCAATGCCATGAGGCTCTGTGAGCCTAGGGGAAAGTCAGGGCGGTTGGGGGAGATGACTGACGCTTGGCACATTAGGGGACAGGAAGCAGGGATCCCAGGATCACCAGGGCGCAGGACCAGAGCAATAGTACAGCGGGGAGTGCGTTTGCTTTGCACGTAGCCAACCTGGGTTCGATCCCTGGCATTCCATAGGGTCCCGTGAGCACCGCCAGGTGTAACTCCTGAGTATCGCTGGGGTATTACCCAAAAAGCAAAAAAAAAAAAAAAATGGCACCCTGGTTCCTTTCACCGGGAAGCACCTGGTATTTTTCTGTTAAGGAACTCTGTGTGTGTGTGTGTGTGTGTGTGTGTGTGTGTGTGTGTGTGTGTGTGTGTTCACAGACAGTTGCCAGATCATCACAGGCCTGAGGAAAACCACCCCACTGTGAAAGGAACCAGGGTGTGCTTTACCAGGAAGAGTGGAGAGAAAACAGACTGCAGTGGGAAAATCTGGCACACACCTAAAACAGGAGAGGGAGAGAGAAGGGGAGATGGCCCTGAAGCTGACCGCAGAGTGGCCATCGTCTGGGGCCGACGCGGAGAGAGCCAACTGGACTGTCAGAACACTTAGGAGTTGGGTCGTGCCTTACCCATTCAGCCCAGACATGTACACACGTCATGCATCAAGAAAGAGGCCAGAGAGGGGCCTGAACATTAGCATAGAGGGGCGGACACTTGCCTTGCACGTGGCTGACCCGGGTTCAATCCCCGGCACCCCATAGGGTCCCTGAGCACGGCTAGTAATAATTCCTGAGTGCAGAGCCAAGAGTAACCCTGAGTATTGCCGGGTGTGACCCCCCAAAAAACAAACCAAAAAACCTTGAAAGAAGAAAAGGTTCAGAGGAATAATACAGAGGGGAGGGTCTTGCACACAGGAGACCCCGGCTCCATCTCAGACACCCCATGGGGTCCCTGAGGCCTGCAGGAGTGATTCCTGAGTGCAGAGCCTTGAACTCCGCTGGAGATGCTCCCCCCTCCCCAAAAAGGGAAGGAACTGCAGCCCAGTGTGCAGCTTGGGCACCTTCCCTGGGGGGGGGGGGGGTGCGCTCCCTCAGGCCTGCCTCGCCTCAGGGAACAAAGCTCAGCCCCTGCCTCTCACCTGGGAATGACGCCTGCCTCTAAAGGAATTGTTTTCTTCCCTGGCTGCTGGCTTGTGTCAGCTCTGAGAGGGAAGGATCTTGCTAACTTCAGCTGCTCAGCGTCAGACCCAGGGGTGCTAAGTAAACGTTTTTTCCCTTTATTAGGCATTCAGGAAAACTAGGCCGGCCAACATGCATTTTTAAAGCAGTTAATAAACATAGCCAGGGCCGGCCGCCCACCCCAGGGACCCACAAGACCCACAAGCTAGACTCATGGTCCCCATTTTTGACACACCACTGCCCCGTGACCTCTTTGCAAGCCTGCACCAGGCAACTGTCAGACGTTTCACCAGTTCCTACTCTGGGTCTCACGGGACAGGCCCAAATGGGCTGGTAAGGGCCCATCTTTGCCCACTGAGTCCTCTCCCGTCACTTCAGGCCATCCAAATCCATCCCCCCCAAATGTCCACCGTGCTTAGAGCAGTCTCCACCCACCAGGGCACAGATTGGAGCTGGTGGAACTTGGGAGGACCAGATGGGATGCCGGGATTGAACCTGGGCTGACCCTATGCAAGGCAAGCACCCTACCTGCGGTATTATTGCTCTGGCCCACTCATCTTTGTTTTAAAACATCACTGGGTGGAGTTCATGCAAAATTCAACCAGCCTAATGAGTGGCTGAAAAAATAGCAGTATTCCTACATAAAAAAAAAAATAAGAATAATAGGGGCTGGAGCAGTAGCACAGTGGGTAGGGCCTTTGCCTTGCACACAGCCGAACTAGGTTCGATTCCCAGCATCCCATATGGTCCCCTGAGCACCAACAGGAGTAATTCCTGAGTGCATGAGCCTGCAGTAACCCCTGTGCATCGCCGGGTGTGACCTGAAAGAAAAAAAAAAACAATAATAGGGGCTGGAGTGATAGCACAGCGGGTAGGGCGTCTGCCTTGCACGCTGCCAACCCAGGATCGATTCCCAGCATCCCATATGGTCCCCCAAGCACTGCCAGTAGTAATTCCTGAGTGCATGAGCCAGGAGGAACCCCTGTGCATTGCTGGATGTGATCCAAAAAGCAAAAAATTTAAAAAGTGAGAGCCCTAGGATCACACGTGAAATTAAATAAAATTAAGTTAAAAAAAAACAATAATAATAATAAATAAAATAAAACATCACTGAGGGGCTGGGGCGATAGCATAGCAAGTAAGCCTTACACGTGGCCGACCCGGGTTCGATTCCCAGCATCCCATATGGTCCCCTGAGCACCAACAGGAGTAATTCCTGAGTGCATGAACCAGGAGTAACCCCTGTACATCGCTGGGTGTGACCCAAAAAGAAAAAAAAAACCCACCACATCACTGAGGGGCTGGAGCCATAGTAGAGCAGGTAGGGTCTTGCCTTGCTCGCAGTCAACACAGGCACCGCATATGGTGCTCACTGAGCACCGCCAGGAGTAACTCATGAGTCACGTGTAACCACACTTTAGGGTATGGTCGTGAAACGATAATTAAGTCTCACCAAGGAAAGGTTTCACAGGGAGGGTTGGACATCTGACATTGATGCTTGAGTTGGCATATCCAGACACTCAACAGGCAGACCCAGAAAGGGCAGCGGCCTGTGGGACACTGGGGGCTACCCACGCCCCATGAGTGTCTGAGGATGGTGGCCTTGCCACTCTGCGGCTGCCACATCGACGAGAGGGGCCTCCAGCAAAGGGGGGCTCTTTGAGCTTTATGAGACAAAAGCAGGGCCAGAGGGATAGTACAGAGGCATATGCCTTGCACGTGGCCGGCCCAGGTTCAATCCCCACCATCCTACATGGTTCCTGCAGCACTGCCAGGAGTAATTCCTGAGTGCAGAGCCAGGAATAACCCCTGAGCATCATCGAGTATGACTCCCCCCACTTCAAAAAAATTGAAAAAAAGAGACAAAAGCGAGGCCAAAGAGAGAGTATACAGGTAGGGCCTTTGCCTTGCACACAACTGACCTGGGGTCAATCCTTAGATCCCTAGATTGTCCCACAAGACCACTAGGAGTGAACCTTGAGCACTGAACCAGGAGTAAGCTCTGAGCACTGCTGAGTGTGGTTCAAAAAACAAATAAAGACTTGCCTTGGGTCAGGTTGTCTTTTGTTTCATTTTTTTGCTTCATTTTTACATTTGAGTTCACATGACTAGATATCAAAGGATAGGTCCTAATGTTCAGAGTGTGTATATATATATATATATATATATATATATATATATACATGGGCTGGAGCGATAGCACAGCGGGTAGGGCGTCTGCCTTACAAGCGGCCAACATGGCCGACCCGAGTTCGATTCCTCCGCCCCTCTCGGAGAGCCCGGCAAGCTACCGAGAGTATTCGATATGCCAGACACAGTAACAACAAAGTCTCCAATGGAGACGTTACTGGGCCCGCTCAAGCAAATCGACGATCAACGGGAGGGCCTTTACCTTTACCTTTATATATATATATATATATATATACCTTTTTTTTTTTTTGCTTTTTGGGTCACACACAGTGATGCACAGGGGTTACTCCTGGCTCATGCACTCAGGAATTACTCCTGGCAGTGTTCAGGGGACCACAGGGGATGCTGGGAATCAAACCCAGGTCAGCTGTGTGCAAGGCAAATGCCCCACCCGCTGTGCTATCGCTCCAGTCCCAGAGCATATTTTAAAACAAGTATTAGTAAATAAAATTAACAATCCGGCCCAGGCCTGTGATTTTTATTTCTCTCTTTTTTTTTTTGGAGGGGGGGTCACACCCAGTGATGCTCAGGGTTTCTCCTTGCTCAAGCTCTCAGGAATTACTTCTGGCAGTGCTCGGAACCATATGGGATGCTGGGAATAGAACCCGGGTCGGTTGCGTGGGAGGCAAACGCCCTCCCCGCTGTGCTGTGAGAGCCTCATACGTGGTCAACCCAGGTTCGATTCCTCTGTCCCTCTCAGGGAGCCCAGGGAACTACGGAGAGTATCCTACCTGCACAGCAGAGCCTGGCAAGCTCCCCGTGAAGTATTCACTATGCCAAAGACAATAACAACAAGTCTCACAACGGAGACATTACTGGAGCCCGCGCGAGCAAATCGATGAACAACAGGAGGACAATGCTACAGTGCAGTGCTGTTAGTAAATAGATTCTTATACAATTCCTTTTAAGTTTTTAGGAAGGGGCGTATTCTGAAAGAGTCAGTTGAGTCACCTCCTGGAGCAAGATGGAGCCCTACGCAGCGGAGGAAGAAGGGAAGGGCTTTGGATTAACTTGGTTTCCAGAAGACAGTTTTAGATTACAACCCTAGGTCTGTGGTACCTTTTGGAAAAGCACCTGTGTTTACTGCCGACAAGGTTCACTGATTGCTTTGCAATATCTGAGCTTTATATAGAAGTATGGTGAGTTACAATTGTGTATCACGCGTAGAACGGTTCCAACAACCCCCCCCCCCACCACAGTACCCACACCCTCCACCGCTGCAGTCAAACTTTTTATATACCCTGGAGTGATAGCACATCGGATAGGGCGTTTGCCTTGCACACGGCCCACCGGGCCCACCCAGATTCAATTCCTCTGCCCCTCTTGGAGAGCCCGGCAAGCTACCGAGAGTATCTCGCCCGCAGAGCAAAAGCCTGGCAAGTTACCTGTGATGTATTCGATATGCCAAACACAGTATCTCGCCCACATGGCAAAGCCTGGCAAGCTACCTGTGATGTTTCGATATGCCAGACACAGTAACAAGTCTCACAATGGAGACGTTACTGGGCCCACTCGAGCAAATCAATGAACAACGGGAGGACAGTGCTGCAGTGCTACAGAGGTGATGTTATCGGATAAAAAGTAGAGCTGGAGGGGTCTGGGTGACAATACAGCAGGTAGGGTGCTTGTCTTGCACGCGGCCGACCAGATTTGATCCCTGACACCCCATATGGTCCCCTGAACCCCGCCAGGAGTGATTCCTGAGCAGAGCCAGGAGTAAGCCTGAGTACCACTGGGTGTGGCCCCCAAGCAAAATAAATAAATTAAAAAGCCAAATAGAGCTGATGAATGAACCAATTTGTAAACCTCATTATAACTGGTAGAAAAGGAACACCATGAACATAGGAGTGTTAAACCATCTCTCTCTCTCTCTCTCTCTCTCTCTCTCTCTCTCTCTCTCTTTCTCGATTTCGGGTCACACCCAGCAGTTCTCATCCTGTTTGCGTAGGGCCCAGGTCTCTGAGGCATATGTTAAAGCAGGAAGACCTGGACCCTACGCAAACAGGATGAGAACGCTCTTCAGGTCTCCCAAAGAGGAATTGAAAGAGCTATGCTTGGAATATCACGTTTCACTCAAATGAGAGAAAGAATCCGGAGTTCTGACATCCGTCGACGATCAAGAGTCAGGGACGCTGTCTCGTTGGCCAAGGTGTCAAAAACCAGATGGGCTGGTCACATAATGAGATTTAAAGACGACCGCTGGACTAGAGCTGTTACTGACTGGATTCCTCGGGATGTCAAAAGACCGCGTGGCCGCCCACCTACCAAATGGTCAGACTTCTTCATCAAGATTATGAACGATCGGTTTGAGGCTCTTCATGTTCCCAGAGCGAACAGATGCCATTGGGCTACACTAGCACGCGACAGGGACAAATGGAGATGTTACTGGCGCCCACTCGAGCAAATCGACGATTAACGGGAAGTCAAGTGATCAAGTGATCAAGTGACCCAGCAGTGCTCAGAGCTTACTCCTGGCTCTGTGCTCAGGGATCACTCCTTGCAGTGCTCAGGGGACCTTTTGTGGTGCCACGGATTCGAACTGGGGTTCCCTGCATGCAAGGCCAGTGCCATAGCCCTCGCACTGTCTCTCTGAGCAACAAGGCAGCGATACTTATTGGCAGGGAGGGGCCCAAGGACGCGCAGAGGCGGGGGCTGTGTGCAGACGAGGTCAGTACATGGTGGAGATTGTCCGTTGGCATTCTGCCTGCTCACAGGGACGCGGTGTTGATACTTCGCCTCTTTGGTGACGTTTTGCTCGTCTGGATTGGAGAGTGAATTCTCCTCCAAGTATCAGACTTTGTGACTCTTTGGCATTGTCTCATTTCTCATGGATCACGAAGGGGATGCGGTCTTGTCACTATGCCAATATCTTTATCTAGAGGCCTGTTACCATTTTTGTCTTTTTAAGAAATTTCTGTTGCCAAGAAAGCCTGAATTTTATAGATATATATAATTTTTTCCTTCATATTTTATTCTTTCCTATTGAGTTAGTGTAGTGTATTCTTGGTTACCAGATCCTCAGAATCTTTGAAATGGTAAATATTCATGGTATGAATAATACATATTACATAAGACATCAGTCAACTATCTTCTGTTTGCTTGTTTTTGGGGGAGTCACACTGGCAAATCTCAGGGCATACTCCTGGCTCTATTCTCAAGGGCCCCTTCTAGCGGTGTTCAGGGGACCCTCTGGGATACTGGGGATCGAACCTGGGTCAGTCACATGCTCGGCAAACACACTACCTGCTGTATTCGCTCTTTGTCCCAACCTTAAAAACACTGTCACGCTTAGTTGTGTAAGTACATAAACAAAGTAGGACACGTCAGGCATAATTGCTCGTAATCATGACTGTGTTCTTTGCTTCTTGGGTTTTTTTTTATAGTGTCAGTTTTTCTATTATATGTTTGTTAACTTTGCAAAAAAGAATATAAGGTGCAATAGCACAGCAGCTAAGGCGTTTGCCTTGTACACAGCCAACCCAGGTTCGATCCCCGGCATCCCATACGGTTCCCTAAGCACTGCCAGGAGTGACCCCTGAAAGCAGACCAGGAGGGAACCCTGAGCATTGGCAGGTGTGTCTTCCAAACCAAACCAAAAACAAAATCCCCAGAGGCATGGGGCAGGAGGGATAGCTCAATGGGTTGGAATATTTGCTTTGCATGTGGGCGGCCTGGGTTGGGTCCCTGGCACCACATGGTCCTGTGAGCACCAAGACAAGATAAGGATAGCCATGGGGCCAGAGCGACAGCACAGTAGGTAAGGGCATTTGCCTTTAACTGTGTTTTGCCCATGAACATTGAGTGGCCCACCCAGCGTGACATTCGCTTAGTAGTTGGCAGAAGGGATGAAGCAGAAGATGGAAAAGGCCGATGTCCAATGCCAGCATCTTGTGAAGTGCAGTTCTAGAACCCTCTAATCTGGGGATGCTTCCATAAGCTTCTTCCATACCGGAAGCCCGTGGGAAAAACATGGGAAAGCAAGAGAGGCAACCAACTCTCTGGGCTACTATTTTTTTTAACCTCCATTTTAGCATTCTAGGGTCACAACTGGCAGGAATTGGTTATTCCTAGGGCTGGAGTCATAGCACAGCGGTAGGGCGTTTGCCTTGCACGCAGCCAACATGGCCGACCCGAGTTCGATTCCTCCGCCCCTCTCGGAGAGCCCGGCAAGCTACCGAGAGTATCTCGCCCACACGGCAGAGCCTGGCAAGCCACCCGTGACGTATTCGATATGCCAGACACAGTAACAACAAAGTCTCCAATGGAGACGTTACTGGGTCCGCTCGAGCAAATCGATGAACAACGGAAGGACAGTGACAGTGACAGTGGTTATTCCTGGCTCTGGGCTCAGGAGTGACCCCTGGCAGTGCTCATGGGACCCTATGTGGTCCCCAGCTTCAAACCTAGAACCTGGGTCAGCTGACTTGCAAAGAAAATAAATGCTTTGGGACTGGAGTAATAGCACAGCGGGTAGGGCGTTTGCCTTGCATGCGACCGACCCGGGTTTGATTCCCAACATCTCATATGGTCCCCTGAGTACTGCCAGGAGTAACTCCTGAGTACAGAGCCAGGAGTAACCCTTGTGTATCACCAGGTGTGACTTAAAAAAAAATGCTTTGCCAACTGCACTATCCCTGCAGCTTCTTGGTAGGTGAATTTTTATTGGCTGCATTTAATGAGGATTTACACAGGAGAGGAGCTCAGGAAGGTGAGGGTAGCTGCTGTCCCACTCATTCTGAAAAAAAAAAAAAAAGAATAGAGAGAGAATCCAGAAATCCAGGTCATCCCCGAAAAAGCT
This sequence comes from Sorex fumeus, assembly GCF_029834395.1. NCBI lineage: Eukaryota > Metazoa > Chordata > Mammalia > Eulipotyphla > Soricidae > Sorex > Sorex fumeus. The sequence continues at coordinate 595,134 of NW_026606150.1, forward strand.
TCCATCTCCAGAAGTAGATTTTCATTGTTGTTTTTGGGGCCATACCCGGAGATGCTCAGGGGTTACTCTTGGCTGTGTAGTCAAGAATTACTTCTGGCAGTGCTTGGGAGATCATATGGGATTTCGGGGATCAAACTAGGGTTGGCTACGGGCAAGGAAAACGCCCACCTGCTGTGCTATCTCTTTGGCCCCATCTCCAGAAGTAGAAAAGGATGAAATTTGAGCCACCAAGGCCCAGAGACACATTTTTCCTTAACTCAGAACAAGCAGAGAGGAAGGGTCGGTCTCCTGCTGATTGTCCCAAATCATCTGCAGATCGGTACTGAGAGTTGCTGGGATGGAGGTGAAGCAACAGAACAAGTCAGGCTTGAGAAAGACGTGCAGTGAGTGGAAGCCAGAGCAATAGTACAGTGGGGAGGGCATTTGCCTTGCGCACGGCCCACCCGGGTTCGATCCCTGTCATCCTATTTGATCCCCCAAGCACCATCTGGAGTGATTCCTGGGTGCAGAGCCAGAAGTAACCCCTGAGTATTGCTGGGTGTGACCCAGAAACAAACAAACAAAAGAAAGAAAGAAAGAAAGAAAGAAAGAAAGAAAGAAAGAAAGAAAGAAGTTGAGGGGCAGGAGTAATAGCACAGCGGGGAGGTCGTTTGCCTTGCATGTGGCCAACCCGGGTTGGATTCCCAGGATCCTATATATATATATATATATATATATATATATATATGGTCCCCTGAGCACCGCCAGGACTCATTCCTGAGTACAGAGCCAGGAGTGTGACCCGAAAAGCAAAAAAAAAAAAAAAAAAAAAAAAAAAAGATAGATGTGGAGGAAAAAGAATCTGAGGGAACCTAGTCACTGGCACCCTGGAACCAACTAACACAGAAGTGGGTGAAGTTTATGAAGAATCGAGTGGTCCATGCATGCATGATCCACAGCTTCTCCTCCAACATGGAAATCCTTAAACATCCTTGGAAGTGCTCGATCGTGACCCAAAAAACAATATTAAACATAAAAGGAGTCCAGAGAGATAGTGCGCGGATTGAGGCACTTTCCATGCAGACAGCCAACCCTGGTTGAATCCCCGGCACCCCATCAGGTCCCCAGAGCACCACCAGGAGTGATCCCTGAGCACAGAGCCAGGAGCAGGCTCTGAGCACCACTGTTTGTGTGGGCCAAATCCCACCCTTCTCCCCACAAGAGAAAAATGGGTAACCACCCCCTAACCTCCCCGAGTTGCCGTGTCAACCCAATCTCAGCGTTCAGTCTTCCCACCTGTGAGAGCAGGGTCTCCAGGGCCCCTCACTGCGCTGGAGATCTCCCTGCCCCCCCCACCCCCACCCCCACCCCCGTGCCCGTCCCAAGGTTCTGGAAGGATTGCAGTGGCCTCCAGGTGCTGGCGCCCTGCTCCGGGGAGAAACATTAATGAATGGGATGTGTCTCTTGCAATGGAAAGTGTGGCGTGTTTGACTCCCTGCCCAGGCCTCTGACGGGCCTGGAGGTGAAAGCAGACAGAGCTGAGTCAGGGAGTGTTTTAGGGGTGCATCACGAGGGCTGGGGAGGGGGAGGCCTGCTCCCCAGAATCACATCCCCTTCCCGGACAGAGTACAGTCTTTACATTTCTCTCAGGGAGAAAGAAGGTGCTTAAGAGCAGGAGTGGAGTGAGGTCAGTGGGGGTACCCAGTATCGGGGTGCTGTTTCTACAACGCTTTCAATCCCAGCGCCTCTTCTTGGACCCCACGAAGGAGGCACGTCCTACCCCATCCCGGCCCCCACCCCTGTCCTCCCGGCTCTTCCCAGATTGCAGCGCTGCCTCTCTCCTCTGCGGAAGGGACAGTCCCCTGGCCCATCAGGCTGTCCCCAGAGGAACTGGCTGCAGCAAGACAGGGTGGAGATGCCGGCGGGAGAACAGGCATTGGCTCTGCCCAGCTGCCCAGTCAGCGTCCTTCATCTGGGCCTTGGAGACTGGCCACCTCCCATGAGTCTCTGCTAATAATGTTTCAGTGTGGGGGCCACACCTGGCAGGGCTCAGGGGACCCCAGGGGGTGCTGGGAATCAAACCCAGCTCCGAGGCACGCAAGGCAAGCGCCCTACCAGCTCCACTGTCTCTCCGATCCATCTCTGCTAATAATTTATTTACTATCTTTCTCCATCTCTGGATTGATTGATCTATTTTTGGCTCTGGCCGCATTCAGAGGTTACTTCCAGTGGTGCTCCGGGGACCACGCAGGGCCAGGGATCAAGCCTGTGACTCTCTCAGGCAAAGCGTCCGCTCGGCCCCTCCCCAGGCAATCTCTCTGCATGCCCCCATCCTTTTCACAAATTCAGGTCTAAAGGCAATCTCACGACTAGAAATGGGAGAGAGCTGATCAATGATATCGCTTGTCAAAAAGCAGAAAAAGGGGGCTGGAATAATAGCACAGTGGGTAGGGCATGCACATAGCCAACCCGGGTTCGATTCTCAACATCCCATGTGGTCTCTCGAGGACTGTCTGGAGTAATTCCTGAGTGTAGAGCTAGGAGTAATCCCTGTGCATCGCCAGGTGTGACTCAAAAAGAAAAAAACAAACAAACAAAAAAGAAACAGAAACAAAAACCAAAAAACAAAAAATGATGACTCCAGAGAATGCAATTGTTATTAACTTTTTTTTGGGGGGTGGGGGATAAGGTTTGGGCCAGACCCAGTGATGCTCCGTGGTTAGCCCCATTAGCCCCGGAGCTCTGCACTCTGGAATCACTCCTGGTGGTGCTCTGGAGATTATATATGGGGTTTGGGGTTGGTCATGTGCAAGGCAAGCTCCCTACCCACTGTACTATCTCTCCATCTACCCACAAGGTTTTTTTGGGGTGCACGCGTATGTGTGTGTGTGTGTGTGTGTGTGTGTGTGTGTGTGTGGTGGTTTTGTTTTGTTTTGTTTTGTAATTGGGCCATACCAGGCACTGCTCAAGGACAACTCCTGGCTCAGTGCTCTGGGTTTCTTTCAGTGATGCTCGGGGACCTACACGTGACAGAGATCAAAACCCACGTGTCCAGAATGAACCTGGTGATATGTTGCTGCTGGGGTCAGAGGTGAAGAGGCACCAGTGCTGCTCCCGGCAGCGTTGAGGGAGGCAGAAACTGAGAGCCCACCGGAAGTGCCAGCTTTGCAGGCAGGAGCCCCAGGCTTGACCCCTGCCACCAGGAGTGACCACCCCAAAAAAGAGAGTTTACCCTGAAAGTGATCCCCACACTTGTACTGATTTATCCCAGAACTGGCCCAAAGGGCCTGAATGGGACCCCGCCTAGATGCCAACCATCCCTTTCCTGGGAGGAGGGTAGCAGAGTCCAAGAGAAACTGTTTCTCTCTCTTTTTTTCTTTTGCTTTTTGGGTCACACCCGGTGATATACAGGGGTTACTCCTGGCTCATGCACTCAGGAATTACTCCTGGTAGTGTTCGGGGGACCCTATGGGATGCTGGGAATCGAACCTGGGTCGGCTGCGTGCAAGGCAAACGCCCTACCCGCTGTGCTATCTCTCCAGTCCCTCTCTCTCTTTTTTTTCTTTTGCTTTTTGGGTCACACCCGGCGATGCACAGGGGTTACTCCTGGCTCATGCACTCAGGAATTACTCCTGGTAGTGCTCAGGGGACCCTATGGGATGCTGGGAATCGAACCTGGGTCGGCCACATGCAAGGTAAATGCTCTACCTGCTGTGCTATCGCTCCAGCACTGAAACTGCTTCTCTTGGGGCTCACTTCTGCTTATCTTCCCATGGGCGCTGCATCATCACCCTCCTTTCCCCTGACTGGGACTTGCTGGCCTTTGACCTTACACTTGAACTTAAACCCTTGACTCTCTGGGTCTCCAAACACTTCAGCGTGACTCCACTGAGTCTGGACCCCAACCCATGTCCATCCGATCCCCCAACAAGGCGAGGCTGGAAGTGCCACCGGGTTCACCCAGAACCCGCACTCCAGACCCCAGTGCTCATTGTTTTTTTTTTTTCCCCACTACCCAGAGCGTCGCTCCCTTGCAGTCTTGGGAAGTTAGGGAGGGACGGAGTTCTTAAACTCCATGTGATGCTAACCAGCTCACCTAGCGAAGACAAAGACCAGTCACCAAGTCATCAGGAGTCAGGCTAGAGTTCTTCCAGAACAGGGGCTGAACGACAAGGTTTTGCTCATTTTGGGGGGGTAGGGGGAGGGAGAGTGAGGTTGGCAGGGGAATCATTGCCTTTTAGGAAAGAGAACGAGAGAGTGTTGGACTTGGGCCATCCGACACAGGCCCCTTGGGCTCCTGGGGCGACGCAGTGAACACAGCCTCCAGGGCACCTATGGAAAGTGGGCATCCGGGGGCCAGAGAGCTAGGGATGGGGTTAAAACTGATGCCCTGACAAGCTGCAGCCAACATTAAAGTCTCAACTAGGCCTCAGTTTCTATTTCCCCAAAGGAGGACTCGCAGCAGTTTCTGGTAAACTCCCAGTTGAGTAATTTGCCAAGATAAGGAATTGGGCAGTTGAGTCTGGCCAGTCATGAGGGGACACTGTGTCCTCCTTAGAAACTGTTGCTAACCATTGCCTAATTGCTGACCACCATTGTAATAGGGCCAATGCTAAAAATAGATCAGGATATAAATTGCTTCTTAGCTCTGAACCCTATAGAAACTGCTTGTGATTTGGAGTCGGGGTCCTTGTCAAGACTCCACTGCGTTGGATGAGACGTGGATGGACCCTAGCTCGAGCTAGTGCTGGCTCGGGCTAGTAATAATGTTCCTCTGCCTTTGCATCATCGTGTGTGGACCCGGTCTCTCCAAATTGGGGATCTGAAACTCAGGCACAACTAAAGCATTTGTCTTGGACTGGAGCAATAGCACAGTGGGGAGGGTGTTTGCCTTGCAGGCAGTCAACCCAGGTTCGATTCCCAGCATCCCATATCATCCCATCATCCCATCCCTGAGCACCGCCAGGGGTAATTCCTGAGTGCAGAGCCAGGAGTAACTCCTGTGCATCACTGGGTGTGACCCAAAAAGCACGATCACAATCACGACCATCCTGTTGTTCGTCTATTGCCTCGAGCAGGCCCCAGTAACGTCTCCTTCATCCTAGCCCTGAGATTTTTAAAAAGTGCCATATTCAAAGCTCTTCCAGGCTTAGGAGAATGAGACCCATCATTGTTACTGGTATTTGGCATATTGGGTTTGCCATGGGGAGTTTGCCAGACTCTGCCGTGTGGACAGGTTACATTCGGTAGCCTGTTGGGTTTGTCCAGAGTAAGAATGAGATAAGATGTCAAGTGGCCACAAATGTGGCCTCATGCTTCCGGGAGCTGGGTTTTATAGCCTCTGGGTCTTGGTCATTGATGGGATTACACGGCGCCAGGGGCCAGTTGGTGGGTGTGACCCCTGCCTATTGGAAGGTGGAGGATCTGGGTGGAGGATGCTCAGCCCCGATCCGAGCAGGCTTGGAGATCTCAGCCCCGGGACCCACATGCCTTTGTTCCTCTGCCGGTACCTTCATGCGTGTGGAGAGTGGTCTCAGCATGGTTGTGGCTGGTTCTGGAGGTCTTCAGCAGCCCAAAAAGCAAAAAAATAAAAATAAAAAACAAAAATAAAGCATTTGTCTTTGGGGGATAGGAAGGATGGGAGCCACACCCAGCAGTGCTCAGGAGTCACTCCTGGTGGTGCTATGGGATGCCAAGGATCAAATCCAGGTCAGCCACGTGCAAGGCAAACACTTCACCTGCTGTACCATCTCTCTGGTCCCACTAGGCACTTGTCTCTCTCGTGGCTGTACCTAGTTCAATCTCTGGCACCATGTATAGTTCCCTGAGTACTGCCAGTAGTGATCCCTGAGCACAGAGCCAGGAGTAGGCCCTGAGCACAGCAGGTATGGCCCAAAAACCAAAAAAAAAGAAAGAAAAGTGGGCAGTTTTGGATCTCAACCCTGGAGACTGTCCCACCTCACAAAAGCAGGGGTGAGTCCTTGTCAGAAATGCTGGTGATCAACAAGGTGGGCAGCGGTTCTGAGTCACCCTTGCTCCTCTACTGCCTCCCTGTACCCATATTTGGGGGGGGCCACTCCTGGTTCAGTGATCAGGGGTTGCTTCTGGTGGTGCTCAGGGGCCGTGTGATGCCGGGGATTGAACCTGGGTCACCGGCCTGCAAAGCCCGTACTTAGCCCATTGAGTTGTCTCTGACGCCCTGCGCCCGATCTTTACACCCGTAATAATCCCACCCGTGGCTCTCACCGGAGGCCTCCCCCAACTCAAAAGGATGCACGGTGGGGCTGCAGCGATAGCACAGCGGGTAGGGCGTTTGCCTTGCACGTGGCCAACCCGGGTTCGATTCCCAGCATCCCATATGGTCCCCTGAGCACAGCCAGGAGTTAACTCCTGAGCGCAGAGCCAGGAGGAACCCCTGTGCATCGCAGGGTGTGACCCAAAAAGAAAAAAAAGAAAAAGACAAAAAAAAAAAAGGAAACTGTAGAGTGGCCAGGTGTGGCCTTGACCGGGTCAGGGGCGGGGCCTGGGCAAGACGAGGGCGTGGCCGTGACTAGGTTGGGGGCGTGGCCGGGTAGGGGCGGGGCTAGTGGGGGAGTAACCGGGTCCGGGCTAGGCGGGGGATGTGTAACCACGCAGGACCCTTGGGGCCCATGAGGCCCTCCTGGAGATGGAAAGTGGGCCCGCTGCTCCCGGTAACTGCAGCCCAGCACTGCACGCTCCCCTGGTTCCTGCTGAATTCTGTGCTCTGTAGATTCACCACAGTCAAGAAAATGCTTTTGTAGAATGAGGCGCTCTGCTCGCCCGCCCCCAGTCTCCGGCTCTGGGCAGACTTGGCGCTGTCTAACGTGTCCCAGGGGCCTGCTTCTCACTTCTTCATCATCTCGGCCTACTTGGAGGATATTCAACTTTCTTCCGTGGATTTTTTGGCCCAGCGACATGAGCACAGACCAAGGAGCTGGGTGCAAGAGAGAGAAGAGGGCAGGAGTGGAGGGGTGGAGGGGTGTGGTGGGGGGTGTGTGTTTTGAGTGAAGATCTAAGGGCCCCTCGTGCTGGCCAGTCCCCGTGTGGGAGCCCTGGGGCCACCCTCCCTGCCCAGTGCAGACCCAGCGGCAGAAACTTGGAGAGCCCCTGCCTGAGGCCCTGGTGGTCACTGCCACAACGAAGGGAAGGAAGAGGGGAAAACATATATTTTTTGTTATTTGTTAATTTATTTTACAAACCCTGAATGATCGGTTTGAGGCTCTTCATGTTCCTAGAACGAGCAGATGCCATTGGGCTACGCTAGCACGCAACAGGGATGAATGGAGACGTTACTGGCGCCCGCTCAAGCAGATCGATGAGTAACGGGATATCAAGTGATCAAGTGAAGTTAATTTATTGAGTTAGAGCCACGTCCAGCTGTGCTCAGGGTTTATTCCTAGCTCTGTGCTCAGGGACCACTCCTGGTGAGATAGGGGGCCCTATGGAATGTCAGGGATCAAATCTGAGTCAGCCACCTATTAAGGCAAGCACCCTACCCACTGTACTACCCTTAAAAGAGACTGACAGGGGCGTAGGGCAGAATGATAGTACAACAGGTCAGGTTGTACAACAGCCTTGCATTTGGCTAAGCCCAGCATCCCATATGGTCCCCCAAGCACCGCCAGATGCAATTCCTGAGTGCAGAGCCAGAAATAACCCCTGAGCATCACCGGGTGTGACCCACTAAGGGGAAAAAAAAGTGAGAGGCATGCAACGCCTTCCTACCCATTACAGGGCCAACCTGAATGGCAAGGTTGGTCTCTTCCTAGGGGACCCCATGACCCTGTCTCCTGTCTCTCTATTTCCTCTACTGAACAAAGGTGCCGGGGAGGAAGGGATCCATCCCCCCACCCCACACACACACACACAAACACAAACTCACACAGGGCTGCTCTCTGTGTGCTGGTGTGGTGACCCCCAGCTCTGACTCCATCCAGTTCAAGAAACACCAAGCTGTCCGGAGGAGGACCACAGAACCTTCTTTGCTTGCTGGAGCCCCAGGTTCAGTCCCCAGAACTTCATGGTCCCCCAAGCACTGCCAGGAGCCACCCTCAAAGGCTGAGATAAACTCTCCGTGCCACTGAGTGTGGTTTTCCAATATCCCTGCAACCCCACCCCATCCCACCCCCCCGAAAGCGTTTAGAGATGTAGGCTGGCAGTAGAGCATTTGCCTTGCATGTGTGAGGCCCTGGTTTGATACATGGCACAGGAGGAAGAAGAAGGAGAAGGAGAAGGAGAAGGAGAAAGAGGAGGAGGAGAAGAAGGAGAAGGAGGAGGAGGAGGAGGAGGAGGAGGAGGAGGAGGAGGAGGAGGAGGAGGAGGAGAAAAAAGCCGGTGAGAAGGAGAAAATAAAGGAGAAAGGAGGAGGAGGAAAAGGGAGAGGTGGAGGGAGAGAAGGAGAAGGAAGATGAGGAGAAAGAGAAAGAGGAGGACAGATGAATGACGTGGAGGAGGAGGAAAAGCAGTAACAGAATGAGGCGAAGGATGAGAAGATGGAGAGGAGATGAAGGAGAATGAAGAGGAGGACGAGAGGAGAGGAGGAGAAAGAGGAGGGGGAGGAGGAGGAGCAGCAGCAGCCAAGGGCACACACTCTTCCTCCTCCTCTCCCTCCTCTTCGTCCCCCCTCCTCCCCGGACCCGAGCCCAACCCACCTAAAGTCCCAGGAGAAAGGAAACTGCATCTCCTGCAGTTCCCGGAGTGGCCGCTGTGTGTCGCCACATCACAAAAAACAACGGCGAAGGCCTTAGCGGAGTCGGGCGCGCGCCTGGCAAATTCCTGCGATCCCTGTGGGTCGCCAGAACCGAGAGTCGGTACCAAACGGTCCGCTCAGCCCCTGCCCACGCCAAGGGCCAGAAGACAAACCGCCCAGCGCCCAACACACGCTCTCACGCATTTCACGCACACGCGTGTACACTCACACACAAATATACTCACACATTTACACACACGAATACACACACAAATACACTCACACACAGACACCCCCACACACACTCTCACACATGTACACACACGAGTACACGCACACACAATTACACTCACACACAGACACACACCCACTCACACATTTACACACGAATACTCACACAAATACACTCACACAGACACCCCCCCACACACACTCACACTCATTTACACACACTCAAATACACACACACACTCCATGCACACATTTACACACACGGATACACTCACATATACAAATACACTCACACAGACATAAACCCCCCCCCACACACAAATACACACACACAGACACAAACCTCCCCACACACTCACACGAATACACTCACACACACAAACACACATCCCCCACACACTCACACACGAATACAACTCACACACACCCCCTCACACTCACACACATGAATACACTCACACAGACATACACACCCTCACACACATAAATACACTCATATTCACACATCACACAGTCTCACACACCGCCCCTCACACACACCCACACACTTTCACACACACTAATACACTCACACTCATGCATCACAGACACACCCTCTCACACACTCATAATCACACACATACCCACACATTTTCACACACATTTATACACTCACACACTCACATTCTAACACACACCCTCACACACACCGTCATATACACTCTCACATTCATACACACCCACATACACACTCCCACACCCTCACAGTTACACACTTGCACACACACTCACAAACTCACACACAGTGTCACACACATTCTCATATACCCTCACATTCACACACACTCTGTCTCTCTGTCTCTCTGTCTCTCTGTCTCTCTGTCTCTCTCTCACACACACACACACACACACACACACACACAGGACTTCAGTCACACCATTGACCTCATGAGTCTCTCTGCCCTCTGGCCATCAGAACAGAAACAGCCTGAGAGGCTGAACCCCCCACACCGCAGGCAGGAGGGTGAGATTCTGAGCTGAACCCAGCTGGGCTTCCACCCCCCACCCCATCAGTGACCAGGGCTGCCCATGGGCGGAGCCCTGTGGGATTTCTTTGGAACCTGCCAGCTCGGCTCCTCTTAGAAGGCCTGACCCTCTCTGGGCCAGGGACAGACACGTGCCCTCCGTCCCCTCCAAGGGGAGTACCACCACCAGCTCCCCATTTTCCAGAAGAGGAAGCGAAGCCATAAGTAACATGTGTCGCATCTTCCAGGCCCATGTGCTGCTGTCTGCAGAGGGAGCGCCTGCCTGTAATTGGGTCCCCCTCTCTGTCCTGGGGTACCCTCAGCCACAAGTGCCCCCTACTTCAGGTTTCCAGCTCATGTGGGGTGGCCTGTGCTGCAGGCCAGCAGAGTGCATTGACTACATCTACCCCCACCAAAGAACACAGTGTAGGAAGTATTTGTGTGCTTGTGTGTGTGTGAGACCTCTGTGTGGCCTGTCACTATGGAGTCCCGAGCCCCCTGGCTGGCAGGCCCAGTCAGGGACACCTCCACCCCGCTTCAACTTGGCCACCTGCCTGTCTTCACTAACTTTCCCAAGACCCGCCCCAACCCTGCCCTAAGCCCAAACTGGCTCAGGAATCTCTCCTAGTGGTGCTCCAGAGACCCCCTTGGGGATGCCAGGGATCAAACCCCGGACAGGCGGTGTGCAAGGCAAGCCCCTGCCCTGTTGTACTATCATCTCCACCCAGACCGTTTAATGTTCAAAGTGCTGGTCCAGAGATACATCACCGGCACCCAGGCCTCCACCCTGAAAGCAGCCCATGCAAATTTGCTCCCTGGCACCAGCTGGTCCTCTGAAATACTGTCAGCTGTGCCCCCCCAGCCCCCATCAGCACTACCGGAGGTCCAGGTAGCAGTGCCTGGACCATGACAGCCAAGAATCACCCTCTCCAGGCTTCCTGAGCACTGTTTGGGATCCCCCACCCCCACAAAAGAAGTGTTTGGGGTCTTTATTTGGAAATTTGTTGATGTTGTAGAAACTTGACTTGTTTTTTTTTTTTTGGTTTTTTGGTTTTTTTTTTGTTTGTTTGTTTTTTGTTTTTTGGGTCACCTGGCAATGCACAGGGGTTATTCCTGGCTCTGCACTCAGAAATTATTCCTCCTGGCGGTGCTCAGGGGACCATATGGGATGCTGGAAATCGAACCCAGTTCAGCCACGTGCAAGGCAAACGCCCTACCCACTGTGCTATCACTCCAGCCCCTTGACTTGTTTTTTTTAAAGATTTTTTGGGGGGTGGATAGGTGGGGCGCACTCGATGGTGCTCAGGGGTTACACCCGGTTCTGCACGCAGGAATTATGTCTGGTATTGGGTGCCGGGAATCGAACCTGGGTCAGCTACGTGCAAGGCAAGTGCCCCTACCTACTGTTCTATCACTGCACCCTGCTTAACTCTCAATTTGCTACGGTTAAATCAGTCTCCTTTGATGTCATTTGTCTGAAAGCCAAGTCCCCCGAGAACCCGCCGATGACACCAAGTGGGGACTCGACAGCCAAGTGGAGGGTCCATCCTGCTTCCTGTCCAGTGATGGTGATGGAGAGTGTGATAGGGAACCAGCCAGGCACCTCAGGAGACTCTATAAACCAGAACTCCCACAGCCACCCCAGGGCCCAGCGGGTCTATCATTTACCTGTCCAGGGCCAGCGGCACAGTTGGGGCAAGGTGCCTTCTTTTTTTTTTTTGCTTTTTGGGTCACACCCGGTGATGCACAGGGGTTACTCCTGGCTCTGCACTCAGGAGTTACTCCTGGCAGTGCTCAGGGGACCATATGGGATGCTGGGAATCGAACCCGGGTTGGCTGCGTGCAAGGCAAACGCCCTATCCGCTGTGCTATCTCTCCAGCCCCGCGAGGTGCCTTCTTGCACACAACTGACGCTGGTTCGATCCCCGGCACCACACACACATGATGTCCCCCATATATGATCCCTGAGCACTGAGCCGGGAGTACCCCAGAAAACCTCTCCACAAACGTTTACGAGCTCACACAGGAAGTGAATGTCTCCCCAGAGGCCAGACCTGCGACTATAGGGTGTGAGTCTAAACTTCGTGAGCTGCGGCCAGCTCTGTGTCCTGGCCTCCCCTTGGGCCATCTGCAAATTGGGGCGAGGAGCAGCCGCCTTCTAAAAGGGGGCGCCCACCCCCCCACCCCCAGCAGGCTCTGAGGCCGGAGGAGCCGATGGTTAAGAGTCCACTCGGAAGTACCTCCACCTGTGTCAGCTCTGGATGGTGTCATCACGGCTGGCTGGGGCTTAGGGGCTGGGTAATAACACAGCCCGTCCCTCGTCCCTCGGGGGGACCTGGGGGATTAGCCGAGGAAGGGAACGTGTGTGAGAGTGCTCGGCCCCCCGCTCAGCTCCGCACCACATAGTAAACATTAATTTACCAAGAGGCTTAAGAAAAGCGCCCGGCATGGCCCCGGCCAAATCTCTCCTCGGCTCTTTTCTGATGAGATCTTGGACCTGAGCAGCCGGGGAGCTTTGTTAAGCCTCATTCTTCTCCCTGCGTGAAAATAGGGATAAAAATAGCGACCTGGAAGAGGCTCTGGGCGGAAAGAGGGTCTTTGACAGTGGCCCTTGGTCAAGGGTACCACGCCGGGCTCAGCCGAGATCCCAGGTCGCCTGCCCTGAGGATTCAGCTGCCGGTCAGGGGCCCTCTGGGGTGGGGGGGCGGGGCTGTGCTCTAGGGGCAGCCCCCCTGCCCGCCCCCCCCCGTGCCTGCCCCTCACCCTCTGGGCCAGGGGAGCCCCCCCAGCCCCCTCCCCCAGCCCTAGAAGGGCCTCAGAGGCGGGACGCGGTTGCTAGGTCCCCGTTGCTAAGCAGCGCTCTGTGTCCTGGCCGGCTTCTCAGGAGCCGCTCCAGTCTCCGGCCTGTGGCCTCTGCCTGCCCTGCCCCTCACCCCAGAGCCTTGGAGGGCAGGTGAGGGGTGAGTGGGGGGGGGCAGCACCGGCCCCAGAGCTGGCACCCACAGGGGGCAGACCAGGCCCTGGGGAATGACCAGACTGGCCCCGGGCCTGGGGCTGGAACTGTGATGGGAGTTGAAGGGACCCCCCTCAGTCCCCAGGAGTTTGGGACTTCAAGTCGGGGGTGGTCGGTGATTCCCCACCCCCGAGGGGACCCCCTCTTTCTGCCCCTATTGTGAGATCAGCCTTTCCCATGGGGGCTGACCCCTGGGGGGACCACCGTGCTGCCCCCTCCCCCGTGTTTGCCACAGTGGGGAACTGCGCCTGAACCCAGCACCACCTCAGCTAGGCTCAGACCTTTCCCCCCCACCCCTGGGATCCGGACTGACGGGGTTTCCTTCCTCCAGAGGTCCCCGGGGACCCTTCCCCAGAGCGTCATGATGGGGAAACTGCCCCTCGGGGTCGTGTCTCCGTACGTGAAAATGAGTTCAGGGGGCTGTACGGACCCCCTGAAGTTCTATGCCACCAGCTACTGCACGGCCTACGGTAAGTGCGGACACCGACCCCGCTTCCGGGAAGCGAGACTGGGGCGGGGGTCTCGGGTCTTCCTGAATGCCAGAACCACCTCGGTCTGGCCCAGAAAAGTGAGAGACCCCCCCACCTCCATCCCCTGAGCTCACTCACCTGTCCATACCTGTGTGGCCGTGCTGTCCACTGTCCCCCTCTGTCCCCTGTGACGCTGCCACTTTGACCAGTTCCCATCCCATTTCCGGCTGCCTCTGGACCCCAAGGCTGAGCCTCTGGCCCCTGTGGGCTCTGCAGGGCCCCTGGACGCCCCCCAGGGCCTGCCTGTCTGCTGTACAGTCCCCCACTCTGTGCCCCCACAGGCCGGGAGGACTTCCAGCCTCGCATGGGCAGTCACAGGGGCACAGGCTACGAGAGCAACCTGCGGCCCTTGGTCACCTCCCTGGACAACGCCGCCAGCGGGTAGGGACTGTCTCCTCCCGCCCCCCCCCCCCCCCGACCCTGCGGGCCACTTTCTCTCGGGATGGCCATGGGTGGAGGGGGAAGGGGCTGTGCCCCAGAACAACTCCCCTCACGGGATCCCAAGGCAGGCGGGCAGTGTGGCAGGCTTCCAGAGACTTCCAACACTGTCCCCTAGGGAGGACGCAGGCCCGGTATGGGTGGCCCTGGTGGTCCCAGCAGTGCCCCCGGCCCCGTCTCCCCCCCTGCCAGGGAGAAGTACCGTGACGATGGTTTCCAGACCCTGCATAGACAGAACTACCGGCCCCTGGAGGTGCCCGACGGCAAAGCCCCGCTCCCACGGGGTCTGCACCAGACCCTGTCTGGCTTCTCGCGGGAGAACGTCCGGTCCACGGCCCCCCTCAAGGAGGTGAGCTCGGGGCTGGAGCAATAGCACAGCGGGGAGGGCGTTTGCCTTGCACGCGGCCGACCCGGGTGCGATTCCCAGCATCCCAGAGGGTCCCCTGAGCACTGCCAGGGGTGATTAACCCCTGTGCATCGCTGGGTGTGAACCAAAAAGAAAAAAAAAGGAGGTGAGCGCTGGGCTGCCCCCCCAGCCTCAACTGGCCAGGGCCGGGAGGGCGGGGACCCCCAGCCGGGTGGGGTTACATCACTGAGGGGCAAGGCTGAGATGAATGGGGGTGGGGAGCCAGGGTTTGGGGTGGGGGTCCACCCGCCTTTGTCACCTCCGCCCTCCCGCCTATCTCTACCTCCCCCCCCCACAACTGCCCCCATCCCTCACCTCCAACGCGTCCACCATCGGTCACCTCCGCCGGAGCGTCTCCATTCCCTCCTTCATCTCACCCCCACCCCCCATCTCCTCCTCCTCCTCCTCCTCCTCCTCCTCCTCCTCCATCACCACTCCCCCGCCCCCCTCTGCCCCCGTCCCTCTCCCGCCCCCTCCCCTACTCCGCTCCGCCGAGCAGGGACACCTCGACCCCACCACGCACCGCACGCAGCATGACGTCCCCTGTGCCCCCGCCTCCGAGGCCCCGCAACCCGCCTTACGGGGGGCCGCCAGGGGGTCACCTCCATCTGTGCCATCACCTCCCCCACCGCCATTTCCATCGCCACTATAACCCCCATCCTTGCCACCACCACCAACACCGGGGCAGACACGCCTTCATCCCTCCCGTCTGCTCCGAACGCCTGGTGCCAGAAGGGGATCGAAGGGAGAGAGAGCAGGGAAGGGGCCGCAGGAGTAAGGAAGAGAAGGCGGAGAAAGAGCCCGTGGTGGAGACCCCGGACAAGGACTCCAAAGGGCTTAGCGACCCCCTCGATGTAGCAGGGCAAGGGGGTGCCCCGGGCCCTGCAGACAGCATGTGCAAAGGCCCTGAGGCAGCGGAGTGTGGTGTGAAGAGGGACAGCTCCAAAGAGGCAAGTTGGCAGGGCGAGCACTGTGAGGAGCGAGGCCCTGGTCTTCGGCCACTGGGACAGACAGACAGACAAATGGACACGTTGGGCTCATCAGCTGCTCCCCGCCCCCTCCCACAGGTCAGGAAGGTCCATTTCGACACTCAGGACTACGGGGCGCAGAACATCACAGGGCTGGAGCCCAAGGAGGTGCCCCTGCTTCACCAGCAGCAGGGCAAGGGCTCCCTGGAGTGGGAGAACAACCGTCACGTGAGTGGGCTACGCCGGCAGGGTGGGGGGCCCGGCCAGCCCCAGTGGAGGCCAAATAAGGGGTAGGGGGCTTTTATTTATTTATTTTTTATTTTTCTTTCTGGGTCACACCCAGCGATGCACAGGGGTCACTCCTGGCTCTGCACTCGGGAATTACTCCTGGCGGTGCTCGGGGGACCATATGGGATGCTGGGAATCGAACCCGGGATGGCTGCGTGCAAGGCAAACGCCCTACCCACTGTGCTGTTGCTCCAGCCCCAGGGGCAGGGGGCTTTGAGTTCCGGCACTTCGAAGACAGCAGCTGTCTCAGGGTTGACACGGGGCCACTTCATCCACCACCATCCGGGGCTCTGGACACCGCTGTCCATCATACCCAGGGGTGGGACGGCACTTGGTTTGTTTTTGTTTTTTATTTTTCTTTTTGGGTCACACCCGACGATGCACAGGGGTTACTGGCTCATGCACTCAGGAATTACTCCTGGAGGTGCTCAGGGGACCATATGGGATGCTGGGAATCGAACCCGGGTCAGCCGTATGCAAGGCAAACGCCTGAGTGCTATCACTCCAGACCACGGCACTTGTTTTGCAGCGTCCCGGGCAGACCTGCTCCCTGGGGGTCGTCGGAGGGTGACTGGGCTTGGGGTGCAGCTCTCAGCACACACAGAGCCCACCCCCAGGCTCCCATCCCCCCCCCCTCCAGCCCACTCCCTCAGCCTCCACCTTCTGCGTTCCAGGGCCCGCGTTCCATGGTGTCTGAGTATAACTCCAAGTATAAGGAACCACTGAGCCAGCCAGGTGCGCACACGTCTGTCTGGGCTCAGGCCTCCCTCCCACTCTGCAGCCCCTGGCAGAGACCCCGGGGGCTGGGGGGGACCCAGGGAGGCCCAAATGAAAAGACACCAGTGGAAAGCAAAGGACAGAGAGGCGGCTCTGGGGAGCCCAGCCCAGCTGACGGTGGTGCCTACCACTACCTGAGAGAGGCGGCTCTGGGGAGCCCAGCCCAGCTGACGGTGGTGCCTACCACTACCTGCCAACCCCAAAGAAGAAGGCGCCTGCCTTGCGGGGGGAGGGGTGGGAAGGTTGACAGCTGTCACCTCCCCATTTGCGTCTCTGGACCCACGAGCCCTCCTCCCAGCCTGCACCCTGACAGAGGTTCAGTCTCCAAATCCTTGTTTTCACTGTTCGGTTTTTGTGTGTGGGCCACACCTGGCGATGCTCGGGGCTTACTCCCGGCTTAGCACTCAGGGATCATTCAGGCAGGGCTCAGGGGAACCCGGTGGGGTGCGGGGAATCGAACCCGGGTCAGCCATGAGCAAGGCAAAGCACCTTCCCTTCTGTGCTGTCATTCTGGTCCACCTCCGAGTCCCTGGGACTAGCTACTTCTCTACTCCATGAAACCCTGGGCTTCAGGAGACCGCATGGGTGGGATCGACCCCACCCCCCCAAATAGAGATCTCTGCAGATCTGTTGCAGAAGAAATCCATCGGCCCCAAGGAGGAGAGCGGCTTCACTGAGGAGTCAACCAAGAACCCCATTGTCTTTCTGCCGCCTTCACAGGCCCTACCCGGGGACCCGGTGAGTCCTGGCGCCCGTGGCAGGATCCCTAGGGCGAAATAAACCCCTTCCAGCTAGCGGTTTCTAGCACATTCCAAAAGTCTGAGCAGCTTTGTTCAAATGCAAGATGAACACACCCGGGAGAAAACTTTGGTGTTGGTTCAACTTTCCCATTGATTTAGTTTTTCTTCTTTGGGTCTGACTTACTCCGGACTCTGTGCTCAGGGATCACTCCTGGTGGGCTCGGGGGCCCACGTGGGATGCCGGGGATCGAACCAGGGTCGGCCACGTGTAAAGCAAGAGCCCTCCCCACTGCACTATCACTCTATCTATAAGGTCCCCCATAGCATGGATGAAAAAACTGAGGTTCCCAGGCGGGACTCACCACGGACAACTGTGACCCGCCAGTTTGATATCACATCCTTCCGGGCAGGGTGGTAGTGTTGGGGGCGGGGGGTTGGCTGGTTGTGACAGGGGGAAAGGTCAGTTCACTCAGAAGGACGCAGCTGATCTGTGGGGCTGATACTCCTCCGGACTCTCCCCAGGTCCTTGTCCCCAACCGCAGTGTCACCAAGTCGGACTTTGTTCCCGTAAACTATCCTCGTGTAAGCCGAGTCGCGGGAGGGTGGCTGGTGCCCGTGTCCATGGGTAGGGGGCCCCAATGGGGCAGGGGGGGTGGCCGGGTGGAGGGGGACGCTCTATGCCTGCAGCTGGGTTGCCTCTGCAGGGGAATGAGTTCCTGCCAGTGCTGGCCAGAGGGACCGAGCGTGAGTCGGGCTTCAGCCGGCCCAGCGAGCGGAACATCAACCCCAGGGTGAGCGGCTGGTTTCTGGGGCGCAGCTGGCTGGCGGGGCAGGGTTCCGAGGGGCCCGTGGGGACCTGTGCTCGCCCCCCCCGCCCCCTGCAGGTGCCTGCCCCAGCGCCCGAGGCCTGCACCATGACCCTCCGACAGTTTCAATCGCCCCAGCGAATGCAGCAGACCAACTTGGCCCTGCTAGGCCGCGAGTCCATGGGCAACAAGGTGAGGCCTGCGGGGCTGGACATTAGCACAGCGGGTAGGGCGTTTGCCTTGCATGAGGCCGCCTCAGGTTCGATCCCCAGCATCCCATAGGGTCCCCTGAGCACCGCCAGGAGTAATTCCTGAGTGCAGAGCCAGGTGTAACCCCTGAGCATCGCCGGGTGTGACCCAAAAAGCAAAAAAAAAAAAAAATGGTAAGGCCTAGACCATCTGGCTCTCAGTCCCGAATCCCCAGTGCCCCCTGACCCCACCAATCCGTCCTTTCTCCCGTGTAGGAACCCTCAGGGTACACTCTGAACAACCCCAGTTATGTCCGGAGCACCCAGGACCCCAACATGGATAATCACTACCTGACCACCTACAACCAAGGGTGAGACTCCCCGCCCCCGCCCAGCCCTGGGGAGGTCTGGGCTGGGTACGCAGAGGTGGACACAGTGGGGAGTGTACAGCCTTGAGTGGGAGCGCAAGCCCCTCGCAGCAGACCCGGAGGGCCAAGATTTTTTTTTTCTCTTTGGATCATACCCGGCGATGCTCAGGGGTTACTCCTGGCTCATGCACTCACAGGAATTACTCCTGGAGGTGCTCGGGGGGACCATACAGGATACTGGGGATCGAACCCGGGTTGGCCGCATACAAGGCAAGCACCCTCCCTGCTGTACTATCTCTCTGGCCCCCCGGGCCAAGTAGTTTGAGTGCAAGGGGAACTTGATCAGGGGGCTATGGGGAGAGTAGAAAAGTGGGGTACGAGGGGAGGCAGATCATGAGTGTGTTTCTGAGCTAGTGTGGGAGAGGGAGGAGCAGAGACTCTAGAGAACAGCAATACACAACTCAGTTACCTCAGCCAAGGGGATCTGCACCCCGGTATCTACGGTCAGTGTGAATCCCTGTCCCCAGGGATAATATTAACCCCCAACCGCCTCCTTGCTGAGGCCAAACTGCCTTCCCAGAGAGCAGTGGGCCAGGGACCAGTAAGGGGGCTGTAAGCGCGGCTAGGCGGCCCAACAAGGCGTCTGCTAAGACGCTCTGTCCAGTCTGTGGCAGAGGGGCTCCACGTTCCCTCGGCTTTGCATCCACCGAGGAGTGACCAGCCTGGGCATCTGGGCACCTGGGAGGGCTTCCGGGAGGAAGCCCACTGACAAGTGCAGAAAGCCCAGTGCCAAGGAGAGAGGAGCAGGAGCCTGGATTAGGAAGAAGAGCCAGCAGGGGGAGGTGGGTCCAGCACACGATGGGGAGGGCGGGGCCAAGACCTGGGGGTGTGGTCTCCAAGGGCGGGGTCAATGGGTGGGGCCAATGGGTGGGGGCGTGGCCCCTAGGGGCGGGGCAATAGGCGGGGCCAAGGCCTGGGGCGTGGTCCATAGGAGTGTGGGTGAATGGGCGGGGCCAATGTCTGGGGCGTGGTTTGTAGGGGCGGGGCCAATGCCTGGAGTAGGGGGTGCAGGGGCTGGAAGTTAGGAGATGGGGCGTGGGAGGAGGGACTCAGGCAAAGCCGCCCCTGACAGCATCTGCCATCTGTGTCAGCATATGCCTCGAGCATCCTCCTTGTCCTCCCCCACCCACCCGCTGCTCTGTCGCCCAGGGTGCCCCTGCGAGCACCCTCCCCCTCCTGCCCGAGGGCGGCTTCTCATCCCACGCAGGCTCCCTCTGGGCCTCCTCCCAGCACCTGCCATCCTCCCGGGTCCGTCCTCTACCCACCTTCAGTGCTGCGTGTCCCGTACACGGCTGTTCCGCGCGGAATGGGTCGCCGCGCCCCCCACCCCCACCCCTAAGGCTGCAATCCCCAGTTTCTGTTTTTGACAGCCTTTTCGGATGTGCTATAGCTGGAGCGATAGCACAGCGGGCAGGGCGTTTGCCTTGCACACGGCTGACCTGGGTTCGATTCCTCCGCCCCTCTCGGAGAGCCTGGCAAGCTACCGAAAGTATCCCGCCTGCTCGGCAGAGCCTGGCAAGCTCCCCTTGGCGTATTGGATATGCCAAAAAAAAATTAGTAACAAGTCTCACAATGGTGCCGGCTCGAGCAAATCGATGAACAACGGGAGGACAGTGCTACAGCCTTTTAGGAAGAGGGGGCAAGGAGAGGACCAGGCCCTCATCTTCCTCAGCATCTGCAGAACCCAGCCCCTTTTCCCAGGGAACACTGGTCAAGTGCAAGAAAGGCTTGAATGTCCAGAGAGAAGTGCAGGACCTGGGGGGGAATCCCCCATCTGTAAGGTGCTCAGAGGCCAGAACAGGGCAGGGTGGGGGAGGCACTGCTTGGACCTGGGGGTTCAGGAGTGAAACCCCCCACCCCTGCAGAAGCGCCCAGTTCAGGGACAGGGCGAGCAGGCGCCGGCTTCCTGGGGAAGCCTGTGTCCCAAGGGCTGCCGGGAGCCTCAAAGAGGAGGCTGGGGGCCACCTGGATCCCCCCCAGGTGGAGGGCAGGGTGCCTGCAGGGGCCGCGGGGACCAGCTTCTTGGTGCTGCAGGTACTTTGAGAACACACCTAAGGGGCTAGACCGGGAAGGCTGGACCCGAGGGGGCATCCAGCCCCAGAAGCCCGGGGGCTATGCCCTCAACCAGCCGGTCACCCGTCTGGAGGGCGTCCCCAACCCAGAGGAAAGCTTGAAGCGCCTGCACCCCCACGTGGGAAGGTAGGCTTCTCCTTCCCTGTCTGTCCATCTGTCTGTCTGAGAGGTGGACTTCTTCCCCCTGACTTGCTCCCGGCTTCCCCAGGCAGGGCTGTGTGTGTGTGTGTGTGTGTGTGTGTGTGTGTGTGTAGGAGAGAGGAGGGGGCGGGGAGCAGAGTTGACCCCAACTGCTCCCCAACTCCCTCTGGCTCCTTCCTGCTCCATCGTCCTCCTCCTCCTCCCCACCAGATCCCCCCAACCCCCATGGGCAGGGTCATCTTGGGGCAGCCTGGCTGAGCACTTCCTGCTGAGCACTCCCTGCCTCCCTCTCTACCCCCCTCCCTCCCTGCAGAACCCTCATCTCCACAGACCCCTTCTACCGAACCCCACCCCACAGCAACCACTTCACTGCCCCCAACTGAGCCTGCGACCTGGGTAAGGAGCTGGGGGACCCCCGCCCACATCTGCTCCCAGACTGACCGGCAGGGGGCGTGGTCAGGGGGGCAGGCTGAGGGATGGGGAAGCGCCCGGGATAGCCCAGAGAGCCCCTCACTTCTCGTGTCTGTTCCCCGTAGGTTCCTCGAGCCCAGGGGTCAGGAGCCGGCCACTGTTCCTACTGCCCCCATCCCCACTGGTTCTCTTCCTCGAGGAATAAAGAGCCGTGGAACCCAGCTGGTGTCGCGTGCCCATCATGGGGGGCTGGGGTGGCCGGATGCAGGGCAGGGGGACCTGACTGGACGCCTGGGGACGGACACTGGACCAGGCTCTTCCTGAGACTCGGACAGGAGAGTTTTTTGTTTTGTTTTTTCTTTTTGGGTCACACCTGGTAATGCACAGGGGTTACTCCTGGCTCCGCACTCAGGAGTTACTCCTGGCTGTGCTCAGGGGACCATATGGGATGCTGGGAATCGAACCCGGATCAGCCGCGTGCAAGGCAAACACCCTACCCGCTGTGCTATCTCTCCAGCCCCCAGGAACTTTTTGTTGCTGTGTTTTTTGGGTTTGTTTTTTTTTTCTTTTTGAGTCACACCCAGCGATGCACACAGGTTATTCCTGGCGGTGCTTGGGGGACCCTATGGGATGCAGGGAATCGAACCCGGGTCGGCCACGTGCAAGGCAAACACCTTCTCCGCTGTGCTATCACTCCAGCCCCAGACAGGAGAATTTAAAGGAGAGAACAGGAGTTGAGGGAAACAGGGAGGGTCACAGAGATCTCTCCCCAGAGACTGAGAAGGGTTCCTCCATAGACTTGAGTCCTGGTGACCCCACAGACACGGGACCCCATGAACCCCATAGACTCAAGCCCTGGTGATCCCATAGACTCAGACCCTGGTGACTCCACAGACGCGGGACCCGGTGAACCCCACAGACTGTCCCTGTGGGGGGGGGTTCTCAATGGAAGAGTCCCCACTCCAAGACTTCGGGACAGGGCTGTCCAGTGGCAGGGAGAGCCGGGCTTATGGAGCCATCCCTGCCCACC
The DNA here is from genome assembly GCF_029834395.1 of Sorex fumeus. Lineage (NCBI taxonomy): Eukaryota > Metazoa > Chordata > Mammalia > Eulipotyphla > Soricidae > Sorex > Sorex fumeus. The sequence continues at coordinate 617,295 of NW_026606150.1, forward strand.
TTACATACATGTGGACGCAGCACAGAAGCCACCTGGATAAAGGGCGGGCACACACGGGCCCCCAGGGAGGCACAGAGATGCATCACGGTCACCCACTGATGGACAGATGCCAAACAGGCCCAGGGACCTGCACTCAACACCAAAGACTATTGTGCACACACAGGCATACACACACATGCGCGCACACGCACACACACACACAGACCACCCACATACACACATTCTCACAGATAGACACCACACACACATACATTCCGACTATACACATCCACACAGGCAGACCACAGCTGTGCATACACACACACACACACAGGCTGACTATATACATCCATACACACACGGACTGATTATACACATCAATCTATACACACACACACACACACTCTGACTATGTGCACCCATTCATACACACACACACACAGGCTGACTAAGCGCATCCATCCATACACACACACACACAGGCTGACTGCACATCCATGTACACCACACAGGCTGACTATATACATCCATGCACGCGCATGTGTGCACACCCACACACCCACACATACACAGGCTGACTATGCGCGTTCATACATATAACACAGGCTGACGATATACATCCATACTTGCATGTGTGTGCACGCACACACAGACACACACACACAACACAGACTACCCACATACACATTCCCATGGACAGATAACCACACACACACACACACAGGCAGACCACAGCTGTGCGCGCACATCCGTATACACGGGCTGATTATACACATCCATCCATATACACACACAGGCTGACTATATACATCCATCCACACACACACACACCCATACACACCATACAGGCTGACTACATCCATACATGCGTGCACACACACTCGCAGACACACCAGGAGAGCCAGGCAGATAACCCACAGTCCCCGCCCCCTGCACACCGCCCTGCTGCCAGCCTCTCTCCGCTCACCTGATCTGTCTCCCAGCATCTGGTGTCATTGCTGCACTCACCAGCCACCCGACACCGTTTCCAGGACATCTGAGCTGGGGTCACCCGGGTCTGTTTCTGGAGCTGGGGCTCTGGACTCACCCAAGCTCTGGCTGAGCCATGGCCTGGATGCCCCCCTGAGCCACTGCCCACTGCCCACAGCCTCTCCGGGGGCCCATTCTGCCTGCCCAGGTGGATCCCCACTCCAGCCAGGGATGGCAGGAAAGGGCCGCTTCCGGGGTCCCTGCCCGGACCAGGGTCAGGCTTCGCAGGGAGAGCCCTTGTTCAGGTCACATAGCCAGCAAGGACCTTGGGGAGACCTGCTGGGAAGGGATCCCAGAGTGACAGTGCCTGAGGGCCAGTGCCTGCCCACCTGACCAGGGTCCCCGTGGAGGGAGAGGTGGGGGGCCAGCTCGTGAGTGCCAGGGCCCAGTGGCCAAGCTGTGGGCAGTGAGACAGCACCCCCAGGGAGAAGGGTGGTCAGTCAGATTTCAGGGCCCCCCAGGGCTGTGCCTCAGAGCCCTTCGCTGTGTGTGGGTCTTCAACCAAACGATGCAGTTCCCCAATCAAAAGATGCAGTTTCCCAAGGGCACTCACAGGCCTGCTGGACTGGAGGAAGGAATGAGTGAACTCTGCTGTTGGGGGCCCAGGTGTGGGCACCGGGCCTCCCCTCCCTGGCACCGTGACACCAACCTCCAGACCTCATGCAGAGAGCAGAGCGGTTTCCATGTGCCTGAGGCCCCGCTGTGGTCTGGCTCTGCTCGGGGCCTCTTCTCCCTCAGGCTTCCCTCTGCTCCGTCCTGGCCAGATGCCACTTGAACCCCCTCACTACCACCACCACACGGCTCCTGCAGTAGCCCAAGAGCCCCCACACCCCAGCCTTGACCCCGTTGTCCCCCAGCCCAGGGCAGGGACACCCAGAGCGCGGGCTCCCCGAGGCCAGACAAGAGGGTCACATGCTTCTATCCCTGCCGCTCCTTGGGGAGCTGAAGTCTCCTCACCCCGGGCTCGGGGGCGTCTTCTCAGTTGGGTGCTGCCAGGCGAGTGTGGGCACTGATTCGACAGATGCATTTCTTTTTATTTATTTATTTTTTTGCTTTGCTTTTTGTCTCACACCAGCGATGCTCAGGGGTTACTCCTGGTGTTGCTGGGGGAACCATATGGGATGCCGGGGATCGAACCCGGGTTGGCCACGTGCAAGGCAAACACCCACGCTGCTGTGCTATCGCTCCAGACCCTCCGCAGATGCATTTCTAAGACCCACCTCCCACTCCCTCTCCTGGGCCTGGCCTGGGGAGCATCAGCCCTGTGCCTCTTCCAGGAGACAACAGCCCAGCCCGATGGCCCGAATTCAAACCCCCACTCTCACTCGGTCAGGAAGCAGCCCCCCGATGAGGGGGGCCCTGGAACCCGGTTCCCCAGTGGGGTCTCCGGTTGGGGTCTCTGTGCCTCCTGCCGGGCCCACACAGGGAGAACCGTCCGCCCATCCGCCCGTTCCCAGAAGCCCAGGCAGCCACTTGGGAAGTGGGGGACCGGCCCCCCCGCCCAGCCTGTGCCCACCTCAGCCCACACCCCACCCCGAGAGCGGTGCCCCTGTTGCAGCTGCGCCCCGCGGAGCTCTCGGGAGCCGTCAGTTCTGGCGCACGACGATGATTAACCTCCCACAGCCCCCACAGCCCTGCGGGTGCCGGGAATATTCCGTGGCCTTCCTCCCCGGCTCCCCCGGGGGCAGGTTTGGGGACACAGGTGGGAGCCGCGCTGACAGCCGTGACTGACGTGGGGGCGAGGAGCAGGATGGGGACAGATGCGGGGGCCACGCCGCCAGGGGGCCCCTCTGACGCACAAGGACGGGTGAGGCTGCTGCCCCCGTCACGTGGCCTCCGCCGCTGACAGGCACCATCTGGCCCAGGTCACAGGGTGGCCCTGGCCACTGGCCGCTTGGGGAAGGAAAAGGCGCGTGCCCCCAGGGGTGGCGGGCCAGTCTGGGGTGGGTCTGAGGGGGAGGACGCGCTCCCTCCCTGCAGATCAAGGGGCGCCTGAAGTTGCAGTCGGACCCCTGATTTTCCTCTCTCACCATCTGGAAAGACCCCCCCCCCCACCTCCCTTCCAAGAAAGGCTCCTGCAAGAATCTATTCAGCATGCGTGAGGGGCTAGAGAGAGCTAGCACAAGGGGAAGGGAGCTTGCCTGGCCCGCAGCTGACCGGGTTCGATTCCTGACATCCCATAGGATTCCCCCCCACCCCAGCCCTGCAAGGAGTGATTCCTGAGTGCAGAGCCCTGAGCAGCGCCGCATATGCCCCCCCCAAAACAAAACAAAACAAAAAGAATCTGATGCATTGCATTCATCTGGGGAACATAAAGCAACAAAATGGGAGACTAACACCCAGGAGTGGCTGAGATTAGTACCAGGAATTTTGCTCCATGGCTTGGAGGCCAGCCACACGTGCTAGGGGGAAAGGGAGCTCAGATAGAGAAGGGAGCACCAAATAAAGGGTGTTGGGAGGATCCTCCCAGGATGGGAGAAGCATGCTGAAAGTAGACTGTAGACCAAACATGATTGCCACTCAATGCCTCTTTTGCAAACCACAACACCCAAAAGGAGAAAGAGAACAGAGGGGAATGCCCTGCCACAGAGGCAGGGTGGGATGGGGGGATGGGGGGTGGGAGGGATGCTGGGATCCGTAGTGGTGGGAAATAAGCACTGGTGGAGGGATGGGTATTTGATCGTTGTATAATCGAAACCCAAGCACAAAAATTTGTAAGTCTACAACTGTACCTCATGGTCCTTCACTAATAAAAATTAGGAAAAAAAGAATCTGATGCACAAGAAGGGAGGAGGGACAGAACAGAGCCTTTCTTCCCCCCTCCCCCCACCCCTGCTGGAGCCTGTGCAGGGTCAGAGAAGCCCCACAGGCTACCCAGGAGACGAGGAAACACCTCAGTACTCCAGAGCTCAGCCAAGCCAGCTGCTCGCATGGGAAAACTAACTCTTCCCCCATACAGGAGGGGCGAAAAACCCCATGAAGTAGCTCTGCTCTGTAAAGAGGTCTGGGGGCTCTGCTCGGAATACAGCCCCTCCTCCTCACTGTACTGAGTCCCTCGGGGTCTCCCAGGGCAGAGTGGGGGGCGCCGGAAGCCCCCTGCAAGAACAAGGTTGCCAGGCCCATGACCAGGGCTGAGCACGGGGCTTAGAGCATTAAGCAGAGAACCGCACTGAGCCCAGTGGAGTCATCCAACAGCACAGCAAAATTAAAAATAAAAAACATTTTGTTTGGGGGACCACACCTGCCAGGGCCTCAGGGCCGACTCCTGACTCTGGGGTCTGGGATCACGCCCGGCAGGGGCCCCAGGGACCGTGTGGGGTTCCAGGATCAGATCAAGTGCCCCGCCCACAGTATGACTGTCCCTCCAACCCAAGAATGTGTAAACTTAAAAAACGACAAACATGTTTGTTCAGCTAAAGAGGGGCCCACTTAGCTCCCACAGGATTGAGCGGCGCCAGATGGCTGGACTGGAGAACACGACAGACTTATTCTTGAGAATCTGCCCTGGGTGACAGCCTCGAGGAACATGGGCGACTGTCCCCCCATCACCCCTGAGTGGCCACCAGCCCCAGGCTGGTCATATGGGCTGCAACGAGGGTTCTCTGCATGCAGCAAAACCTGCTAGGGCGTTTTGGTGTGTGTTTTTCCATTTGGTATTGTCTCCGGGCTCACTCCCAGGGATTCCCTGGCTCCATCTCAGGGATCTCTCTGTAGGTGCTGGGAAACACCCTGGGATGGCCTGAGAACAAGTGAGGGTCTGTTTTGTTTTTTTCTTTTTGGGTCACAGCCGGCAATGCACAAGGGTTATTCCTGGCTCTGCACTCAGGAATCACTCCTGGCGGTGCTCAGGGGACCATATGGGATGCCAGGAATCGAACTCGGATTGGGCACATGCAAGGAAAATGCCCTAACCGCTGGGCTATCGCTCCAGCCCCACGGGGAGGTCCCTTCTGCCCTGCCACCCTCATCTCTGCTGCCCCGGTGAGTCCCTGGCACTGTTAGCTCGAATGATCCACACAGGCCACACGTGCTTCTGTCCAGGGAGTGGCCCTAGGCGTCCTGCGTGAGCAACCACTGGCTACTGGCCACATGCAGGGCAGTGAGGGCTGTCTCTTGCCCTCAGAGGCCCGGAGGCAAGCCGAGCCCAACCTCGGCGGCTGATTTCACAGCACCGGCGCAGGTGAAGCCTGTTCACTGGGTCCCACGCCACCACCAGGTGAGGCCTGACGCTGGGTCCTACAACACCACCAGGTGAGGCCTGTCCACTGGGTCCTACGCCACCACTAGCCGACTCATCCCCAGTGCCGCCGCCCTCGCAGGGCCTGATCCAGAAAGGGCTTTGCATGCAGGCCTCTCCCTCTGTGGCCACTGCTCCTGACGACATCCCCTCTGCAGAGGTCAGCCACCCACACCTGCCCTCCGGGTACTTGGCGAGAAGGAAGAGGGATGCTCTGATCTCAGGTTGCCCACAGGACACCCTTAGCCCTCCCAAGGCCCCTCTCGGATCCCGGACTGGGCAGATTGCTGACTTTAGCAGAAGGAAAGAGATGAGTGAAATGAAGGAATAGAAATTGCTTGGAGGGTTGGAGTGATAGTACAGCAGGTAGGGCATTTGTCTTGCACGCAGCCAACCTGGGTTCGATTCCCAGCATCCCTTATGGTCCTCCGAGCACCGCCAGGCGTAATTCCTGAGTGCAGAGCCAGGAGTAACCCCTGAGCATTGCCGGGTGTGACCCAAAAAGCAAAAAAAAAAAAAAAAAGAAGTTGCTTGGGCTGTGCTCCCTGGGGGGGCTGGGCAGAGACGCCACCGCCCCAGGAGAGGCCAAATGGGATCTCAAGTTGTCTTGTGTGGGAAAAGGCAACAGAGACTGGGGGATGGGGGTGCTGGTCTGGTCTTCTGTCATCTCGAGGGGGTGGGTGTGAGAAGCACGGGATGCAGCCCGATGGCCGCCATAGGACCTGTTTCCCGTGCTGGGGGCAGGGTGATCTTTGATTCTGGGAATGTCACTATTTCTTTCCTTTTTAAAAATGATTTTTTTTCTTTTTTTTTTGCTTTTTGGGTCACACCCGGCGATGCTCAGGTGTTACTCCTGGCTCTGCACTCAGGAGTTACTCCTGGCGGTGCTCAGGGGACCATATAGGATGCTGGAAATCGAACCTGGGTTGGCTGCGTGCAAGGCAAATACCCTACCCGCTGTGCTATCGCTCCAGCCCCTAAAAATGTTTTTAATTGGGGGGGGGGCAGTTAATACTGGGGACATTGGTGGTGGAGAATGTGCACCGGTGGAGGGATGGGTGTTCAATCATTGTATGACTGAAACTCAAAGATGAAAGCTTTGTAACTGTAGCTCACAGTGATTCAATTTAAAAAAATTTTTTTTTTAAATTGAATCACTGTGAGATAGACCCTTACAAAGCTTTTCATGATCAGGTTTCAATCATACAGTGTTTCAACACCCATCCCTCCACCAGTGTTCCCAGGTTCCCTCCCATCATCCCCCACGCCCCACCCAGCCTGCCTCTATGGAAGGCGCACTCTGTCTCTCTCTGTCTCTGTGAGGGACAGCCCCAAAATGGACCACCACCAGAATTAATTTCACTTAGCTTAATAGGAACCTGCATTGCAAAATAACTGTTTTTTTCAAGGAACAGGTCTAGATAAGCCTTTTCAGATCCGCTTTACAGGAACCTGCACTGCAAAATAACTGGTTCTTCTGCCCCTGAGTTAGGAATTCAGAGACAGGTACTAGAAGGTTGGGGGTCAGACCAGATAACCGGATGTCTCTCACAAGACCCATGTTGCAAGACCCAGGACTGCCCTAAAAACCAGGACGTTCCTAAGCACTGACGCAAATGCTGATCTTTAAACTGTAGGCTAAGAAGTGATGTACCCTTAATTGGATTGGTTAGGAAAGTATCCGTTATTACAAATCTATTGGCTATGAAATGCGCGGGCTCTGCTGTAACGGTTGGTGAAGGCCTTATATGATCTCCTTTGGAAAAGCTCGGTGTCTTTACCCAATCTACTGATCCTGCATGTCTGTGTAGGTGGTTGGACCCTGGCTAGCCAGTTTTACAATAAACCCTGCTTGCTGTTTGCAGTCTCTGGAGTCTCTTTGTCGTTAAAGGGAGATTTCGATCCGCGCCCTAACAGTCTTTCTCTGTCTCTCTCTGTCTCTCTGTCTGTCTGTCTGTCTCTTTCTCCCCCCTCCTCCTTTTGGGCATTGTGGTTGCCAATACAGATGCTGAAAGCTTCTCAGGAATATCCCTTTCCGTCACTATTGAATGTCACTCTTCCATCACCCGGCCGCCCTGTCGTCCTGAGCACACCTTACAATGCCCACCCAATGCACACGCACACCCTGTGCTCAGTAACTTCAGTGGCCTTCCAATGACAGCACACCTCTCTAGGCGATGCAGAAACTTCTGGAAGCAGGACAAGAGAAAGACTCAGGGAGGGACTAGCTTCCACTGGTACCCTATCCCCGGGCATCTGCATTCGGGTATGGCTAGGCGTGTGGGAGACTGTTCGTGATTCAGGCCACGTCTGGCAAGGGGCACACAGGTCCCCTCTGCCCTCGGGTCCCCTTCCCCCTTGTACTTTTTTGGTTTGTTTCATTTGGGGGCCAGACCCAGTGATGCTCAGGGTTCTGAGCCCCAGGATCACTCCTGGGGGGCGGCTCGAGGGACCATATAGGGCGCCAGGGATTGAACCCTGATCAGCTGCATGCAGGATGAGCCTTTATTTATTTAGGCTTTTTGGGTCACACCCGGCGATGCACAGGGGTTACTCCTGATTCTGCACTCAGGAATTACCCCTGGCGGTGCTCAGGGGACCATATGGGATGCTGGGAATTGAACCCAGGTCGACCGCGTGCAAGGCAAACGCCCTCCCCACTGTGCTATTGCTCCAGCCCCCAGGATGAGCCTTTAACCCACTGTTCTATCTCTCCTGCCTCACCAAGCATCTTTCTTTCCACCCCCAAGGCAGCCTCGGGCTCAGCCCTGGTCGGTCGGCAGCGCCTGCCCCCTCCCCCCACGTCCAGGGGGACTGCGCTGCCCCTTCCCCCCCCCCCCCACCCTGCCGGCTGACTCTTTCCCTCCTTTCGGGTGGGACTTAGCCGGAGGGATGACGCCAGCTCCCCACGCAGGGTTTAGTCCAGCCGCCGCCTGCCGGTGCTTGAGTTCAAAGGCGGCTCTTTCAGCCCTGCGCCAACGATCCCTCTCCAAACCTGGCCCTGGCGAGGCTGCGAGGCTCAGCCTGGCATTTCAAAGCCTCCTTTGCAACTCAAAGCCACGGATTTGACTCTTTGTTCTGAGTTCCCCTTGGAGAGCTGGACGAGCTCAGAAGCCAACTTTTCTCCGTCTCTCTGAACCGAGCCGAGCTGGATATAAAGAAACGTGGGCAGCGGGCGTCCGCTCCCTGCTTGCCACTGCGAACAGGCCGCTCGCACACGCACATGGGGCAGCCTCGGTGTGGGGCATGGTGACAGTAGCACTGTCACACTGTCCTCCCGCTGTTCATCGATTTGCTCGAGCGGGCACCAGTAACGCCTCCATCATGAGACTTCTTGTTACTGTGTTTGACATATGGAATACGGCATGGGTAGCTTGCCAGGCTTTTGCCATGCAGGCGAGATACTCTCTAGCTTGCCGGGCTCTCCGAGAGGGGCGGAGGAACCGAACTCAGGTCGTCCGAGTCAGCCGCGTGCAAGGCAAACGCCCTACCCACTGTGCTATCTCTCCAGCCTGGGTCCAAGAATCAGATGGAAAATTTAAATCACTAAGACAAAAAACAAAACAAAACTCTCTCTCTCTCTCTCTCTCTCTCTCTCTCTCTCTCTCCCTCTCTCTCTCCCTCTCTCTGCTAATTCACTCCCCTTAACTTCAGTTTTTGATGGGTTTTCCAATGAAGAGAACAGGGCACTTATTCCCCCCACCCCCCAAAGTGAAAGACCTGCCCCCAAACTCAGGTCTTGAGACCAATAACCATCATAGATAGGCAAGCCCCGAAAACTCACAAGGAAGCTCCCCACAATGAATGTGTTTCTTTTTCTTTTTCTTTCTTGGGGTCACACCTGGTGATGCTCAGGGGTTATTTCTGGCTCTGCACTCAGGAATCACACCTGGTGGTGCTCAGAGACCCATTTGGGATGCTGGGAATCGAACCTGGGTTGGCCGCGTGCAAGGCAAACGCCCTCCCCGCTGTGCTATCGCTCCAGCCCGAATGTGAGTTTCTATGTATGTATGTATGTTGTTGCCAGCCTCTTGGACAAGGACTGGATGGGTCCCTGCGTTCCTCTGACTCAAGCCTGGAACCCCTCTGGCTCTGCTGTTCACCCTAACATAACCTTGAACTTCTCCAACCACCCACTCCCTTCACAATTCATTCTCCAGACGCAAGACCCAAAGTTCACGGTGGGGAGTGGGTGGCTCTCGTGGAGTGGGTGACCCCAGAAAACCCCCAAGAGGGGCTCTGGGGAGGCTGCTGGGGCCGTGGGCACCACGCTGAGTGAGCAGAACCCTATTCTTGGGCGCCTGGTTCCCGGTGGCAGGGAAGTCACTCTTAATCATCCCCTTCACTATTGTTGTACCGGTTCCTTGAAGGAGAAATGTGGGAGTCGAAGGAGCTGTGGGGTGTGGGGCATCGCTGGAGGATCTGGAAGGATTCTCTGAGAGGGGGACGTTCCAAGCGAAATCCCGAGAGCAGAGCGGGTTGAGCGGGGTGGCTCAGGGCTTCAACGCGCCCCGTCTGCCAGCACGAGGGCGCGAGTTTGACCCTCACTGTGGTCACGTGCAGCGTGCTTGGTCCTCCAGGACACCCATTTAGTCACCCCGCCCCTCCCCCCACAACAGAGCGGGGGTGTGTGAAACCCCAGTTCCAGGGCACAACCCCCAGCTTGCTATTGAAGATCTGGTGTGGACACTCCCCCCCACCCCACCCCCACCCCCACCCTGACTTCATTCCCTTGGCTTCAGTCACTGTCGCTGTGTGTCTGTGTCCTGGGTGGGAGGAACCAGGTTCTCTGCTTTCAAAAGAATCGGGGTGGCGTGCGGTTCTCAGGTTTCAGGAAATAGGATCTTCTGTCTAAGTGTCCGTTCCAGCTTCCAGGCCCCCCCCCACCACCACCAGGAGCAGGCTGGCAGGGGCTAAGCCATCCCGTGAACTGGAGCACCTAGGGCGGGGCACGGCAGCAAAGAAAGGGAAGGGGTGCGGGTGCCTGATAGGCAGTGTGAGCCAGAGAATTTGGGAAGAGGCGGGAGCAGCCTGTGCAAAGGTCCTGGGGTAGAAAGCAATTGGTGCTTTTGAGAAGCTGAACGGAAGTGTGCCCAGAGAATGAATCCCTTTGCACTGTGAATGCGGTGAAATGAAGAGCCTGTGGGAGCATGAGGGCCCAATTTAGGGCGCTTTCTTGAGCCCCATTCACCATCCTCAGCATTGGGGATCAAACCCATACTCACAAGGCAGGCATTTTAGTTTTGGGGTCACAGCTGGCACTGCTCAGGGCTTCCCCCAGGCTCTGAGCTCAGGGATCATTCCTGGTGGTGTTCAGGGGACATATGCAGTGCCAGCCATGGAACTCGGTCAGAGGAACACTAGGCAAGTGCCCTACCCACTCTGCTCTCTGGCCTAAGGCCTTTTGAGGCTTGGGGTTCTGGGCTGCCCTCAGCTTGGCAGATTGCCTGAGCCTGGGGTCCTGGGGTGCAGAGCTCCTAGTTGGGCAGCCCCGGCTGTCTTGCTTGCAGGCTGGAGGCCAGCATGGGCCCGTGCATCTAGAATTCCTCCCTGTCTAGAGAGAAGGCACCGGGCTTCGTTGATTGCCTCGAGCAGGCCCCAGTAACGTCTCCTTCGCCCTAGCCCTGAGATTGTAAAAAGTGCCATATTCAAGGCTCTTTCAGGGTTAGGAGAAAGAGACCCATCATTGTTACTGGTATTTGGCATATTGGGCATGCCACGGGGAGTTTGCCAGACTTTGCCGTGTGAGCAGGTTACATTGGTAGCCTGCCAGTTTGTCCAAAGTAAGAATGAAATAATAAGATGTCTTGAGGCCGCAAATGCGGCTGCGCGCTTCTGGGAGCTGGGTTTTATAGTCTCTGGGTCTGGGTAAGGAGAGGCTTGGAAACCCGGCTTTGACTCTTCAGAGCTACGGGACCTGAGTCAAATTGCTCCATCTCCCTCCCTCCCCCCCCCCTCTGTCTCCCCCCGCTTCCCTCTCTCATTCTCTTTCCCTCTCTCTCTCTTTCCCTCTCTCTCTCATCTCTTTCCTTCTCTTTCTCTCTCTTTTCCTCTTTCCCTCTCTCTCCACACACACTCCCCTCAGGCCACACCTGGCAGTGCTCAGGGGTTACTCTTTTTTTTGCGGGGGGGTCACACCCGGCATTGCACAGGAGTTACTTCTGGCTCATGCACTCAGGAATTACCCCTGGCGGTGCTTGGGGGGCCATATGGGATGCTGGGAATCGAACCTGGGTCGGCCGCGTGCAAGGCAAACACCCTACCAGCTGAGCTATTACTCCAGCCCCTCAGAGGTTACTCTTGACTCTGTGCTCAGGAATCACTCCTGGTGATGCTTGGGGGACCATAAGGGATGCTGGGGATCAAACTCAGGCCAGCAGCTTGCAAGGCAAGTGCCCTAAGCGTTGTGCTATTGCTCCAACCCCTTATTCCACCTCTCTGAGTCTATAAGAAAGGGTCCCTGGTACCTGTCTGGCAAAGCTGTGGGGGAAAGGGCAGCGATGAGACCCTTTGGGTGCTCTGTAGGGGAGGAAGAGGAGAGAGGAACAGGGCCAGGGAGAAAGTTCAATGGTAGAGCACAGGCCATCCCAGGTTCCATCTCTGGTATCTCACTCCCTCCACCAAAAACGACGAAGGGTAGGGATTCCTTTCTCCCACCACACACACACACACACACACACACACACACACACACACACACACATATACACATGAGCATACATGCACAAACACACACACACACACATGCATACACATACCCCCCATTTCTTGCAACTGTGGCCAAATGGATCTTATGAAGTGTGTCAGGTGAGGGGCTGGAGCCACAGTACAGCAGAGAAGGCGCTTGCCTTGCACGCGACTAACCCTAGTGAGGTCCCCGGAACCCCATATGGTCCCCCCGGGCACCCCCAAGAGTGATCCCTGAGCGCAGAACCAGGAGTAGGGCCTTGAGCCTGGCCGAGTGCGTCCCAGGATCTAAACAAATACATGCCCAGACATGCGAGGGGGTGTCACTGCCTGCGCCCTCCTCCTCCACAGGCAAAGCAAGAGCCTTCCCACGCCCTCCCACCCCCGACCCTGCCACTTTCTCAGACTCCCTCTGTTGCCACCTTGACCCCAGCACACTCCTGCCACGGGGGACTTGGCACTGCCGTCCCGTCTGCCGGACACGCTTCCCCCAGACATCAGTCTGCGAGGCGGGCGCCTCTGCTCCTTCCCATCTTCACGCAGATGCCATCCTGCCCAGAAGGCCCGGGGATGCAGTCCTGGGACTCTCCCCCTACACACACACACACACACACACACACACACACACACACACTCGGCCTCACCAGTGTCGGTCACTGGAGAGCAGCTCAGAGGGTAGACCTGAACCGTTTAGATCCGGAAAAAAACTATTTGCACCAATGGGCTGGAGCAATAGCACAGCAGTAGGGCGTTTGCCTTGCATGTGGCTGGCCCAGCTAAGCTGGGTTCGATTCCTCCGCCCCTCTCGGAGAGTCTGGCAAGCTACCGAGAGTCTCTCGCCCGCACAGCAAAGCCTGGCAAGCTACCCGTGACGTATTCAATATGCCAAACACAGTAACAATAAGTCTCACAATGGAGCCGTTACTGATGCCTGCTTGAGCAAATCGATAAACAACGGGAGGACAGTGACAGTGACAGTGAATGGTAATCGGATGAATTGTGGCCGCCTCTTGCAGGCCACAGTGAGGAAACCGTGTTCCCTCTCCGAGGCCACCGGAAGCTGCAGCCTGTCATGTCAGTCACACTGGGCTTCACAGCAGGAAGGTGGGTGGTTGAGTCCCCCAGTTCTTCCCAGCCTTCCCCACGCCATCCTCAAGGCCTCGTCCTTGCCACTCTCCAGTCTCGGTCCCAAGGCGAAGACTTAGCTCCGTCTTGATCCATCTTGATCGGGTACATTCGCGCCCCTGCTAACTTCTCCCAGGGCTTGGGCTCTGATATTGGAGTTTAATGCCTATTGTTTTGTTTTTGTTTTGGGGGGCCACAACCGATGATGCTCAGGTTCTGCACTCAGGGATCACTCCTGTTGGTGCACCTATGGGGTGCCAGGGACCAAACCTGGGCCAGTCACATGCAAGTCTAGCGCCCTCCCCCACTGTCCTATTGCGGTGGCTGTTGGAGTTTGAGCGATAGCACAGCGGGTAAGGCGTTTGCCTTGCACGTGGCCAACCTGGCCAGCCTGGGTTCGATTCCTCTGCCCCTCTCGGAGAGCCCGGCAAGCTACCAAGAGTATCTCGCCTGCACAGCAAAGCCTGGCAAGCTCCTTGTGACGTATTCAATATGCCAAACACAGTAACAACAACTCTCATCATTTGTGGTGAGACGTTACTGGTGCCCGCTTGAGCAAATAGATGAACAACGGGAGGACAGTGCTACAGTGCTACAGTTGGGGTTTAAATGCTTATTGAAGGGGGGGCTGGAGCAATAGCACAGCGGGGAGGGCGTTTGCCTTGCACGTGGCTGACCCGGGTTCGATTCCCAGCATCCCATATGGTCCCCTGAGCACTGCCAGGGGTAATTCCTGAGCGCAGAGCCAGGAGCAACCCCTGTGCATCGCCGGGTGTGACCCAAAAAGCAAAAACAAAAACAAAACAAATAAATGCTTATTGAAGCAGGGGCTGGAGCAATAGCACAGCAGGTAGAGCATTTGCCTTGCACGCGGCCGACCCGAGTTCGATTCCCAGCATCCCCTATGGTCCCCTGAGCACCACCAGGGGGAATTCCTGAGTGCAGAGCCAGGAGTAACCCCTGTGCATCGCCAGGTGTGACCCGAAAAGCAATAAATAAATAAATAAATAAATAAATGCTTACTGAAGGGCTATTTATCTGGTGGTCAAGATTCAGTTCTGGGGTACGGGCAAGCGAGTCCCTGGAGACATTGCCGTTTATCAGAGGCATTGGACGAGCCCCCCAGGAAACCACAGCCCCCCCTGCTGGAATTGCCTTCAGTGTTGGGGACACATCTGCTTTCATGACTTTCTCCCACGCGGGCGAGGCTCCAGACCTTCTGTTCTTTTGCTTGTTGTGTTTGGGGCTCCTACCCGACTGTGCTCAGGGCTTACTCCTGGCTCTGTGTTCCTGAATCATCCTGGGTCGGGCTCGGAAGACCCTATGTGGTACGAACCAGGCTCTGCAGCCCCTTAATCTGCCCTAGCGCCCCTCCACATTTTTTTGACTTTTTGGGTCACTCCTGTTGATGCTCAGGGGTTACTCCTGGTTCTGCACTCAGAAATTACTCTTAAGTGCTTGGGGGAGCATATGGGATATCGGGAATCGAACCCGTGTCGGCCACGTGCAAGGCTAATGCCCTCTGCTCAATTGCTCCTCTGGCCCCTCCCATACCTTCTTGCAGGCCAGTAACAAAGAGCCCCCAGCAGCGCCCGCCCCCACCCTGCTCGGCCATCTCTGGCTCTTCAGGGAACAGCATCTTGCTTTCCAAGAACCCACAGTGCTCACAGTTGTTTTATTTGGGGGCCACACCCAGCAGTGCTCAGGGGTTCCTCCTGGCTCTGCACTCAGGAAATCACTCCTGGCGATGCTCAAAGGGACCACAGAGGATGTTGGGGACCAAACCTGGGTTGGCCACAGACAAGGTAAACGGCCCAGACCATTGGGCTATTTCTCTGCTCCATCCCCCACAGTGCTCATATTCTTTTTTTTTAAAAATTTTTTTCTTTTTTTTCTTTTTTTATTAGTGATCATATTCTTAAGGAGGGCTCAGCCGCCACCAGGGATCCTAGTCTGGGGTGGGAACTGCAGGGGACCTCACCTGGATCCTCAGGGGCGGTGTGTGTGTGTGTGTGTGTGTGTGTGTGTGTGTGTGTGTGTGTGTGTGTCTGGGGGGGAGAGGGGCGCAGGAGGCAGCTGAAGGGGAGACTGAGCCTGCGGTTTCCTTTTGTTTATTTAAAAGCAAAGAGATGTAAAGCGAGAGCGACCTGGGGTGAACAATTGTCAACGCCAGATGCTGGGTACCGGGGCGGTTGACGGGGGAGATTCTGCATTTCAAAAGCCATCGCGAGCAAGCAGGGCTTGGGGTAGGGGTGGGCGGGGCACAGCCGGCACTACTTTCTGGGAACCCGAACGGAGGACCTGGGCTGGCTGGGCTCTGGGTCCCGCCCCGGTGCCCCGCGGGAGTCCCCTCTTCCTTGGCGTCTCCGTTTCCTGCGGGCCGCAGCGGCGGCGTGGGGAAAGGCTTTGCGGGCCCCGTGCTGAGGTGCAGCTAATTCATTAGCGCAGCCTCTTCGACAAGGCCCGGGCGCCTGCCGTGTCAGTGTGATTCATCAAACACGATTGCCCCGCTGCCAGCCTGCGTGGGCCGGAACGCCAGCACATTTTACCTTTCCCCACTGCGAAGGGCTTGGTGGGAGGCAGAGGTACAGGATCTACCCAGAGCAAGAGAAAAAGACTCCGAGGGGGAAGCGGGCTTGCTCGGGAGGGCGCACCCTGGCCCCCTTGACACCCCTGGGAGGGACGCTCCCCCAGCCTGGCCGCCGGGGTCGCAGGGGGGATGAGGTGGGGGGTTGGGGGTGGGGCCGTGAAGCGTCTCCACTCCACCCCGGCCCAGCCCCTGCCAGCCCGGGAGGGCTGCGTGGAGTTGGAGTACAGCTCAGAGCAGGTGGTGCGGGGGGCCGGGGTGGGGTGGGGTGGGGTGGGGGGGGACTGGGCTTCCTCCTCCACAGCGAATGTTCCCCTGGGGAAACTGCTGGGGTGGGGGTGGGGGGCACGGCAGGAGGGCGGGTTTGCGGGGAGGCTCACCCTGTTCTCCACAGTCCCGCTGACTTTGTGGTCTCAGGACACACCTCTTCCAAGAAGTCCTCCCACGTGAGTGGGAGGGACAAAGTCGGGCTGGATGTGTGTGTGTGTGTGTGTGTGTGTGTGTGTGTGTGTGTGTGTGTGTGTGGTGAGGGCAGAAAGTGACCCTTGCCCGCTACAAGCTCTTTTCCCATAACGCACACACACACAGATATTGCAAAGGACGCCAGGAGTGGGAAAGAAAAAAAAAAACACCTCCGAAGTACACGGAAGCAATTTTGTTTCTCTGAAAAGTAATAACAGGCACAACGGAGCTATCGGTAGAGGTCAGGGCCACGGTGGCCTCCGGGAGCCCGGGATTGGCTGTGGGAGGCGCCCGGGGACTCTTGCCAGCAGAGAAACTCTACGGGGAAGTTTACAGTTGTCAGAACCCATCGGAAGGAGCCTTTGTCGCTGGAGGCAAAGTTTGCCTCCGTGTTCAAAAGCGTTAACAAGGTTAACCTGTGCCAGACCCGGTGGGAAGGAGATCAAGTTATAGGGCTGAGGGGAGGGAGGGGGGCGGAGCGGGGGAGGGTCACAGGGCGCCCAGGTTGAGCTGTCCGTCGTCCTGCCTTTGTGCTGACCTCCCTCCCTGCCGGCAGAGGGGCCAGGGAACCGGCCCTTAGTCCAACCACCGAGACAGGCTGGAGGAGGCGCTTCACCCCACGTGACCTGATATGATGGCTCATCCCTCTGGGGGTCATGCCCCCTCCCTTCCCAATCCCCCGCTTTGGGATTAAGGATGTGTCCCTAGGAGAGTTCCAGGCAGCGCAGGGAAAAAGGTCACGGCCAGAGATTGCGCCCAGGGTCTTTTCTGTGTCCCGGAGTGGAACCGGGCGGGGAGCACTGACTCGAGAGTCAGACCCACCGGTTGCAAATCTCAGCGGCTCCTCAGCGCCGTCGCCCAGCTCAAGGCTGGAGGGGGTGGGGGGGGCTCTGGAGCCGTCCCTAGCTCGTAGGCGCGTGGCAAGGATTCAACGCAATGCTCTTTGCATGGTGCCGGGCACATGGCAATCTAGCAAAGCGAGCGCTTCTGCCAGGAGGGCTCGGAACGGGAAGCGGGGAGGCGGGGGGCCCCCCGGCGAGAGGAAGCGTTCCGGAACCGGTGGGCACCCCGGGGCGCGCAGAGGCGCGCGCGTGTCCTCCTCCCCGGTCCCCCGCAGCCCCGCACGGACTCGGAGCCTCGGCGGAGGGGCTGGGGTGGGGTGGGAGATGGGGCGTGGGGCGCAGGAAGGCGCCGGGCAACGCGGCTGCCGGGGGAGGGGAGAGAGGAGGAGCCCGGCTCCGCGCGAGCCCCGGCGAGGGGCCCGCAAGCAACAGTGCTCCGAGTTCCTCTCCTGAAGGGGCCCCCGGTGCAGGACCGCTGGACGCGAAGGACCGCCAGCGACGGCCGCGCCTCTCCTCCACAGTCTCCGCGTGAGTCCCCGGCCCGGCGCCCGCCAGCCTTCGGCCCCCCGGGTCCCCTCGGGGACCCGCCGGCCCCGAGCGCCCCGGAGCGCAGCCGCAGGAGGGGTGGTCGCGAGCGCCGGCCGGACATCGGGGCCGCGTGGGCCCCGGCGGGCAGCCGACCTCGGGTGCCCCCGGCCGATGCGCGGGCGCGGGGGGCGCGCCGGGGCGCAGGGACCCCGCGAGGGTGGCCCCGCGGCCCCGCCCCGCCCCGCCCTCCCTCCGCCTCATTGGCAGCCGCACGCGCGTCGGGGGTTGCCAGGGCGACGGGTCGCTAAGCGGCGAGTCCGCGCCCGGCGGAGCCAGTCGGCCTCCGGCGGAGGGAGCGGGGGAGGCCGCGGGGCGGGCGGCCGGGCGCGGCGCACCGCGGCGGCGGCGGCGGCGGCGGGCCCCCGAGCGGGCGCCTCCTCCCGGTGCAGCGCGGCCCCCCTCCCGGCGCCGGGACCGGCCGGGGCGGGGGGCCCCGTCGGGGAGCCCCGGGGCCGGCCGGGGCAGGGCGATGCCGGGCGCCGGCGGCCCCGGCCGGGGCCCGTGACCATGGGCATCGCCGAGTCCACGCCGGACGAGCTGCCGTCGGAGGCCGAGGAGCAGCTGCGCAGCGGCGAGCAGCAGCTGGAGCTGAGCGGGCGGCGGCTGCGGCGGCTGCCCGGCGCCGTGTGCGCGCTGAGCCGCCTGCAGAAGCTCTACGTGAGCGGCACGGGGCTGCGCGAGCTGCCGGAGGAGATCGAGGAGCTGCGCGAGCTGCGCATCCTGGCGCTCGACTTCAACAAGCTCGAGCGCCTGCCCGACGGCCTGTGCCGCCTGCCGCGGCTCACGCGCCTCTACCTGGGCGGCAACCGCCTGCTGGCGCTGCCCGCCGACTTCGCGCAGCTGCAGAGCCTGCGCTGCCTCTGGATCGAGGGCAACCTGCTGCGGCGCTTCCCGCGGCCGCTGCTGCGCCTGGTGGCGCTGCAGTCGCTGCAGATGGGCGACAACCGGCTGCGCGCGCTGCCCGCCGAGCTGCCGCGCATGACGGGCCTGCGCGGCCTCTGGCTCTACGGCAACCGCTTCGAGGAGTTCCCGCCCGCGCTGCTGCGCATGGGCCGCCTGCACATCCTCGACCTGGACCGCAACCGCCTGGGCGGCTTCCCCGACCTGCACCCGCTGCGCGCCCTGCGCGTCTTCTCCTACGACCACAACCCCGTCACCGGGCCCCCGCGCGTCGCCGACACCGTCTTCCTCGTGGGCGAGGGCGCCGTCGAGCGCATGGCCGAGCGCGACGAGCCCACGGCGCGCCCGCCGCCCCGCCGCCCGGCCCGGCCCTTCGACGACGACGACGACGAGGACCTGCTCCTGGGCGGCGGCGGCGGCGGCGGTGGCCCCCGGGCCCTGGGGGGCCCCGGTGGAGGTGGCGGCGGCAGCCTGCGCGCCCTGGAAGCCGCCCCGGGACTGGGCACCTGAGCCCCGCGGCGGACGCGCGCTGACTTTGGCTGCTCTTGGGTGGGGGCTCCGGGAAGGTAGCCCGGGAGTGGCGGGGCGCGGGGGGACGGGCTGGGGGACCCCCACGTCCACCGCAGGGCGAACTAGATTGGGGGGCAGCCTGCACGGCACGGAGCCCCCTCCCCACCAGCTCTGCAGAATGTCAGAGTATACCCCAGGGAGTCTGGATGCTCAGGGACCCCCATCGCCGCTCTCCCCCCCCAGTGGGAAACTGGGTCCCCTACGCCTGCCTTGGCTGGTGCAGGCGCCCGCCCCCGGTCTCCCGCGGGGGTGACCCGCGTCCCTCCGTGGGGCGGGGGTGGGGAGCCCGAGGGGTTCTGAGAGGTGGGGCTTGAGAAGGGGTCAAGGGCTGAAGAGGAAGAGCCCGTGGGGGTCTGGGGTCGGGCGGCCCTAACACTGCAGCTGCCCTTGGCCCTCCGGGGCCCTTTGCACATACCTCCCTCCCCAGGTCCCCCCCTAAGATCTGAAGCTGGTGAGGGGTCCCCGATGGCAGAGGGGTCTCTGCCCTGCCGGCTTTTCGCTTCCCTTCTCCCAGCCGGCGCCTGGAGTCTTGCCCGGAGCACTCCCTGCCCACGGCCAGCCTGAGCCTTCCAGCTGTCAAGTTTGAAAAGAAGCCATAGTGCCTCCTGGGTCTTCTGCTCCTGGCTGGGCCTGGCCGTCCCAGCGGCC
Source organism: Sorex fumeus (assembly GCF_029834395.1). NCBI lineage: Eukaryota > Metazoa > Chordata > Mammalia > Eulipotyphla > Soricidae > Sorex > Sorex fumeus. The sequence goes on from NW_026606150.1 coordinate 636,949, forward strand.
TCCCACCTCCTGCACTCTCCTTTTCCTTAAATGGGCACCGTCGGGGCGGCTGGCACCGAGAGGCACGCGGTGCCTCCACCACTCCCTTGCCAGGGGCAGCGTCACGGGCCCGAGTGCTGGGGGGCCCCTCCGGCTCTGCAAGTCCCAGGGCCAAAGAGTTCCCGTCTGAGCAATAACCGGAAGAGGGGGTCAGGCCGGGGCCACTCAGGGACACGGCCGGGGGCAGGGGCCCTGCACTGTCGTGTGTTTTCTTTAGGAAGAAGAAAAGCAAAAAAAAAAAAGCAACTCAACTGGCTGTAAACATAAATTATATTTCGTGGAGAAAGAATGTGTTTCCCACATGCCTGTTTATTTATAAGCCCTGGGAGAGCACCCAGGCCCCAGACTTCAAGGTCCTGTAGTCCTGCCCCTCTGCTGCTGGGCGATCTGACATTGGCATAAGCCCCTGCTGGGAGCAAGCACCGCTTGTAGGCTCCAGGCAACCTTCTCCACCATCCCCCATCCCCTCCCGTTTTTTTTTTTTCCTAACATAATCCTCAGGTGTCCTGCCGAGCTGTTCTCGAATCTCCCTCCAGCTGCGCTGACCTTCGCCTCTGCTTCCACGGGGACTAATTCCCACCCCCTCCCCCTGGGAGCACAATTTCCTCCTCGAGCTACCTCCCCGCCCTCTCCTCTCTCCTCCTCCTCCTCCTCCTCCTCCTCCCCCCTCAGAATCCTTATTATTCATTTCGTGGTACTTTCTCCCCTCATGGCTCAGGGGGAAAAAAAAGAAGATTTGAAAAGAAAATTGTCAAACTTGTCGTCTCAAGACACATCTCCCTGGGGAAGATCCTGCTAGGTCTCCGTCACCCTGGCAACAGGACTGATGTCATGCAGGGCCACAAGGTCAGGCCCTGCCCAGCTGGTTCCGCTGCCTGCTGGCCAAGGCCTGGGTTAGGAGGCCAGAGGCTGGGGCTTGGCCTTGAATAGACTGCTTTTAAAAACAAATTGGGGGGAGGGGCACACTCAACAGTGCTCAAGGCTTACTCCTGCCTCTGTGCTCGGGAGTCACTTCCTAATGTGCTTTTTTTTTCCCCTGCCCTGGGGCCACATCTGGTGATGCTCAGGGGTTACTCCTGGCTCTGCACTCAGGAATTACCCCTGGCAGTGCTCGGGGGACCATATGGGATGCCGGGGATCAAACTTGGGTCGGCTGCATACAAGGCAAGCGCCCTATGCACTGTACTATCCATTCAGCCCCAACCCCACCCCAAATAAATTTTTTAAAAATTCAATGGGTGGAGAAGATTAGATTTTGGGCCTTAGGGGGACCCAGAGGGGTCCGGATTGGTTTTAGACTTTGTTCTCAGGCTCCTTCAGGCCCATTATTCCCTGTTGGGTTCTGGAACTGTGGAGGAAGAAATTGAGCTCTCAGAGTTTCCAGAGGGCATAACTCAGAATAGTTCTTTTCCTTTTTTTATTTTTTATTTTGAGGGGGGCACACCTGGCTGTGCTTAAGGTTCACCCTTGGCTATGCACTCAGGAATCACTCCTGGGGAAGCTCATGGAATGATTCACAAATCCAGGGGAACCATAGCACTGTAGCACTGTCCTCCCGTTGTTCATCGATTTTCTTGAGCGGGTACCAGTAACATCTCACAACAAATTGTGAGACTTGTTGTTACTGTTTTTGGCATATCAAATCCGTCACGGGTAGCTTGCCAGGCTTTGCCATGTGCGGGCGAGATACTCTCGGTAGCTTGCCAGGCTCTCCAGGAGGGGTGGAGGAATCGAACCCAAGTCGTCCACGTGCAAGGCAAACGCCCTACCCACTGTGCTATTGCTCCAGACCAGGGGAATTATATGGGGGCATAAAAACCCAGGTCAGTTGCAGGCAGGGCAAGTGCTCTACCCGCCATACTATCTCTCAAGCCCCTGAAATGGTCTTTTATGGGAGGGTGGGTTGAACCCCATGTTCCAGGCTGGTGCTCCCAGCCTAGTGCTCAGGGTCATTCCCAGCGGCTCTTGGGACCATGCGGTGCTGGGGGTGGAATCTGGTGCTCCTTCCTTCAGAGCCCGCAATCAGGTGTCTGTGCCGCTCTCCAGCTCAGCACTCAGCCTGGCTGGGGCCACTGTGTGGGCTGGTCTGGGTTGACAGGAGGCCGGAGGCCGGGCCTCACAGAGACCACAGCGAGTCGCCCACCTGGGTAGGCACCGCGGACTCCAGCTCGCCCCGGCTTCCCTTCCTCTCCCGGCTGTCTGCCTGGTTGGTCCCTGGCGGTGCTGCCCAAGCCGGGGTGATGGGTGCCCCTTGCCTGCCACCCTGAGGCCCTGTCCCGGCTCTGGGGCTCCCTCACTTTCTCCACCCAGGACCCCTGTGGTCCCTCCTGGGAAGTCCTGGCCGGTGCCTGATTGAGAGCACTGTTGAGGGTTCCTGCCTCCATGTGGGTGTGATGGGGCCTATTGCCAGAGAAGGCTGGACAATAGGTGCTCTGGGAGCACTGTAGGTGGAGTCCTGGCCTTCTCCTACCTAACTTCCTGTGTGACCACTCACCTAACTCCCGACCTTTGGAGAGGAGCAGAGAGAAGTGACGGCTTTGGGTTTGGTCTGGTTTGGCGTCACACCTGGTGGTGCTCAGGGGCTACTCCCAGCTCAGTGCTCAGGGAACTGTGAAGAACCCGGATGAAACCCGGGCCTCCTGTGTGCAAGACATGTGCCCTTTGAGTCCTCTTTTGGCCCTGGGGTTGACTTTGAGGAGACACTGGTAACAAGGGCCATGCCTATGGGTCCCACATTGCCCAAAGGGAGTCGTTTGGGGGAAATGGCAAAAATCCCCAAAGAGTCATGTTTGTGTCTGGGGTGCAGGTCAGAGGGTGCAAGGCAGTGGACGGGTCCGTAGGAGGGGCAGTTTGGGTGGGGATTGTGAGAAGGAAGAGCAGGAAGAGCTTGGGGAGGGAAGTGATTCACCTGAAAACAGGTGTGAAGCCTCAGAATCTACCCAGTGCTGCAGGATCGCTACCTTGAGGGGGGGGAGTCCCCCTCTGCTTGGGCTGGCAGATAGTCCAAGGTGTGGAACGTGGGGATGGTAGGGGGGGCTGATGCTCGGGGTTCGGGGGGGCTACTTACCTGACCCTGAGGTGCTCGGGGCACACAGACCAGCAGCCCCGAGCATACACTGCCCTTGGTCCTTTCATGAAGCCACAGCTGGGGGTGGGTTGAGCCCTATCCTCATTTTGTTCCCTCCCCCCCTTCACCCCCTCACTTCTTTTTTTTTATTTTGCTTTTTGGATCACACCCGGTGATGCACAGGGGTTCCTCCTGGCTCTGCACTCAGGAATGACTCCTGGCAGTGCTCGGAGGACCATATGGGATGCTGGGAATCAAACTCGGGTCGGCCGCGTGTAAGGCAAACGCCCTACCCGCTGTGCTATCGCTCCAGCCCCCCCTTCCCACCCCTCCATCTTCTCTTTTGGAGCTTCAGGGCAGCAGCCCAGGCAGGGGGCTAGGGGACGGGGGCGGGCGGGGTGCCCGGGACACCCTCCCTGGCTCTCCTGCCACCCCGTGACCTGGCTCCGCCACCTGTCCCCAAGTTCCCTGAAGACACCTGCAGCTCCGTGTGCGGATGGACGTTTATTAGCACACCCGGGTGTGCCACACAGGACACGTGCTCAGACGAGGCGGGGAGGGGGTGCCCTGCCCGGGGAGGGGCTCACAGGCTAAACGAGACACAGCACAGGACAGACAGACAGAGAAGGGCATCTGCGGGGGTACAGCCGGGTGCGTCGGGGTGCCTTGCGGGGGCGGGGCCCCAGGACAGAAGGCCACGGCAGCCTTCTGGGAAGCCAGGGCAGCTTTTGGGAGACACAGGGTGGCAGAGGGCAGAGGTGCCAGGCGGGGGAGGGGGGGAGGGCTGGGCCCAGCGCTCGGCGGCAGCAGGGACGGCGACGAGGGCAGCAAAGGAGGCAGAAGTCCCACAGGGTGCCCTGAGCCCGGGGTCCCCTCACTCAGCCCGGCACAGCCCTTGGCGTCAGGCGTTGGGCTGTTTCTGGACCCCGTTTCCCAGAGAGAGCCTGAACAGAAGCTTTGGCAAGGTGGGGTTCGGGGGGGCTACTTACCTGACCCTGAGGTGCCCGGGGCACACAGACCAGCGGCCCCGAGCATCACGTTCCCCCGGGACACTAAACTGGGTTGTCAGATGCTATAGGAGCTTGGGGAGGCAGAGGTCTGAGCCCCCCTCTGCCCCCCTGCAGTCTGCAGTGGGGTGGGTGAGGGGCCATGGTGGGGAGGGGACAGTTGGCAATGGGGGTGTGCAAATCCCTTATGTGCCTGTCATAGATGTAGCACCTTCCTTCCGAAGGACCCTGGGCGCACAGGGTCCCGGTGGGGTGGGTTCCCCTGGGTGCGAGGGGCGGGATGGGGAAGGATGGGGACAGTTATTGCTCTGGTGGCCGGAGGACACAGGTGACAGGTCTAAGAAGGAATGGCTTGTCTCGGGGGTGGGGGTCACAGTGGCTTGGAGGAGGGGAGAAGGGTCTCCTCGTTTGAGGGGCTCCCTGCTGGGACAGGTGCCCCCGCCGCCAAGAGTCCAGTTCAAGTCCTGGTTGTTAATTCGGGGAGAGGCTGGAGGTCTTTCCAGCTTTCCTCTCTGGCGTAAGGGAAGGGGGTGGAGAGGCTGGACGGGGGGGGGGGTGGCGGGGGGCCCTGCCTGGGAGAATGATGAGGGACCCTCGGAAGTGAGGCTGGCTGAGCTAGAGGGACCCCCCCCCCCGTCCCCTACACTCCCAGCAAGAACAAGAACCCTTGTTCTGGGTGCGAATGGTGGTTGCATTTAGAGGGGGCCCAGCACCAGCACAGCCAAATCCCTAGAGGACAGACAGCTGGAGGGACCCACCCCAGGCTCCCCGGCCCGGCCCCTCACCCCACTGCCTGGTGGGCGAGGCAGGGCTGGGGCCCACGGAGGAAAGAGCCGAGGCCCTACTTTTTCACGATCCTTTATTAATCAGAACGGGCCTTGCCACAAAAAGCAGGGCCCATCCCCACAAAAATAGGGTTTTGCAGAGAGTTGCTCTTGCTGGCTGAGAGGGTGCGTGTGTTGGAAAGTTGCTATGGTTCGTTTTTTCCCCCTTATTTTCTTCCAGTTTGTATTTTCCCCCTTGTTTCTCTTCACTTTTTTTTTTTTTTTTGGTGATAGTGGGTTTTATTTTTTAGAAAACACTTGCGCTCAAAAGACTCAAACACGGTACAAACAAGTGGCCACCAATCCCCACCCCTGGGGCCTCGGCTGGCTGGAGGGGATCTGGGCACACCCCCAAACCCCTGTTTTTGTTTGTTTGTTTGTTTTTTTGGTGGCTATTTTCCTTGTCCCTTTCCAGGCGACTAATGCCGGTGGGCAGGTTCAGGGGTTCTGGGCAGGTGGAATTTGTACAGCAGTCACGTGTGTTGGGCGGGGTGGTCACAAGATAGGGTACCCGAACAACAGAACTACTAAGTCTAGGGCGCCCACAAAGACGGCAGACAACGCTTATGGGGGGGGACACAGTGGAGAAGAGATAGAAGGGCGCAGGCAGGCCTCGGCTATCTCTGGAGGCGGGGTGGGGGGGCGGCTGGGGCTTGGGAGGGGGGCTTGCTTTCCCTGGCAGACAACGGCAATAATACTTTGCTTGCGGGTAGCACCTCCAGATCCTCTTCCTTCGACCCCCCACATCAGATGACGGCGGCCTTGCAACCTCCCCCATGAGGTAGGTGAAGCATTATTACCATCATTTTACAGATGGGGAAACTGAGGCCCCGGGAGTGTGTGGGTGCTTCGCCCAAGGCCCTGGGCTGGTTGGCTCCGGTGCCCTCCCCCACTCCTCAAGCTCCCCCAATTTTCTCTTCTCCTCGAGCCCTAGACCGCCCCCGCCCCGCCTCTCCCGGACCACTCGCTCCCTCCCAGACCCGCCCGCCCACGCCCTGGGCCCCCACTTGGCCGCCCGCTCCCCAATCCCGGCTGTGCTGAGCCGCAAGTCGCGGGGCGCGCAGGGGACGGGGAGCAGACACGCCCCCGGAGATGCGCTCTGCAAAATGATTGGTTCCAAGCTCCGTGGGCGGGGCCAGGGCGGCTTCTGCCCCGCCCACTCGGTACAAACCGGTTCTGGGCGCGCGCGGGGGGATCTGGAGGGCCCCCACCCCCACCCCCACCCCGGGGCCCCACCTGGACCGGCGGGGGCAGCCAGGCGGATCTGGAGCCGGGAGGGAGGCGCACAGGTCTACACCCGCTCCCGCTGGCGCACGGCCTCCCGAGTCGGGTGCCCCGGCAGAGGGGACCGGCCGGTGGGGGCCGACTCCCACTTAGAGCAAAGCTACACTAGAGAGAAAAATGTGGGTTTACAAGGAATGTGGGTGGCTGTTTGCTTTACACGAGCATTCTTCACTCTAAGGAAATGATTGGCCTATTTGGAATGCAGTTCCTTGGGGGGGAAGGGCGGGGAGAGGAAGGGAGGGTGGGAAGGAGAGAAAGACAGGGAGGGAGACACAGAGAGAGGGAGAGACAGAGAGACAGAGAACGGGAGGGAGGGAGAGAGAAATAGAGAGGGAGAGACAGAGAGAGACAGAGAGAGAATGGGAGGGAGGGAGCAAGATAGAGAGAGGGAAACAGACACAGAGAGAGAATGGGAGGAAGAAGGGGAGAGAGACAGAGGGAGACAGAGATAGAGAGAGACAGAGGGAGACAGAGAGACAGAGGGAGAGACAGAGAGAGACAGGCAGAGAATGGGAGGGAGGGAGAGATTATTTAGCTATTTAAGAAAACTTTGGATTTGGGCCAAAGCGTGCCCCGTCTGCTGCACACGGCAGACGGCTCAAGAAGCCATTTACTTGAATCTAACTAGTCCCCCAGAGCCTCTGCTTTGGCCGAGCTCTGCAAGCGGCGACCCTGCCCACAGTCTGCCCCTTTGGTGGGTGTCAGACCCCCGCACGGGGTCGGGATTGGGGACCCAGGCACCGGGCTCGGAGCCGGCGGCCGTCTGGCGCCACCTGGCGGCAGGTGTGGGGGATGTCAGACCCCGCCCGCAGCCCCCAGCCCCCAGCCGGGGCTGTCACCTGGTCCCCAAGCCAGGGCATGAGCGGCCTTCCAGGGCTCCTCCCGAAAGCCCCGCGCTCTCCCCGGGTTGGGGGGACACACTCCCGCTAGCCTCTGCAGCGGCCAGGGCGGATCCACCCCAACTTCTCTGGCTGGGGCGACCTTGCAACGTTAAAACAACGGAAACGGGGATTTTTTTCTCTGTATGGCAGCGGCCCCGAGGGGGCTGCTGCGAGGCTGCGGGTGGGCGCGGAAGGTGCTAGAAGACCAGAGAAACACGCCGGGGCGTTGACATGGAGGCACGAGGGAGGAGAGGTGGGCGCAGCCCGGGGCCGGGGCAGTGGGAGAGTATTGCCAATGTGGTTGGGGCTTGCGCTTGGGGTGGGCCGAGGGGGGCGGGGGTTTCTGGAGGGGTGGGGAGCAAGTGGGGGCTTGGGACCCCTGAGAAGGAAGGGGGCGGGCGAATCCTGGCGGAACCGTGTTCCAGGGACAAAATCACTGGCCAGGGATGCTGGGGGACGTCAGGGGGCCGGCGCGCGCGCACGCAGAGGGGTGGGTGGGGGGTCGCGGTGTCACCCAGTTCTCAGCCACCCCTGCCCCACGCACCCCGCCCCGTCTCTGGGCACCGACTCCCCAGGCCTGTGGCCCCCCTTTCCTTTCCAGAGACCCCCTAAGGGACAGGAAACAGGTGGTGTCCCCCCCTCCCCCAATACACACGCACAGTGGACAGGACGCGAGGCCCGGAGCGGGCGGGATGCTACAACGTCCCCAGCGGTCAGGGCCCAGCCGGCACCTGAACCTGCCCCCAGATGTGCCCAGGGGGGGCTGGGCCTCTCCTGGCCAGGGCCGGGGCCAAACGCCGGGGGGCGGGGTGGGGGGTCCACCTCTTCTCCCGGGTGCCCCCCTCCCCAGCCTTGGGGGGGGAGCCGCAGCGGAAGGGCTAGGCAGAGTGTGGCCTCTTTCCACTCCAGGCACCGCCTGAAAGAAAACGGGGGGCCGTGCCCCCCTGGCGGGCCTCTGGAGGGAGCGCCCCACCTGGCCGCGAGCATCAGCAAGTCAGGAAGGAAAGGGGCCAAAAGCAGGAGATGGCTCCGCGGGCCCCGCCCCCAGCGCTGGAGCCCTGTGGGGGCGGGGCTGGTGCTTCCTAAAAAGAAAAAAAAACAAAAAAAAACCAAAAAAAAAGAAAAACGGGGTCCAGCAGCTTCCGGGGGCCCCGAGTCAGGGCCCTCCCCTCCCCTACAGCAGGGGGGGCCAGGCCGGGCATTGTGCATCGAGTGGTGATGGGGACCTGGGCCCCGCCGTCCCCGCCCCAGGCCTCCCGCCGCGTCCACTCAGGCCTTCAACTGGTGCCACTGGGCCACGGGCTGCCGGGGGCGCGCGATCATGTCCTTCCAGTGCTTTACCTCCCCGGGCCCACTCTTCCAGGACAGGTAGATCTGGGAAGAGAGCAGAGAGGGCAGGGTGAGCGGCCGAGGCCCCTCTGGCCCCGCCCCTGCCGGAGGGGAGGAGCCTGGGACTGGACAGTCGGGGCTGTCCTGTGCGCCTGGTCCCCCCTGAGTCCTGCTGCTTTGGGAACGTTTCTGCTGGGGGCTGCCCCTCTGAGCTCTGGCCTGCAGGGTCCCTGGCTGCTCTCTCCCTCCTCAGATCTGCTGGGTCTCCCGCCACTTCCCCACGCTTTTGTGCCTTTGGCCTCAGATCCCAACTGATCTCTGAGGCTGGCGTTTTATTCTCCCCAAAAGACGATGGAGGGGCTGGAGCGATAGCACAGCGGGGAGGGCATTTGCCTTGCACGCGGCTAACCCGCGTTCGATCCCCAGCATCCCATTGGGTCCCCCAGAGCACTACCAGGAGTCATTCCTGAGTGCATGAGCCAGGAGGAACCCCTGAGCATCACTGGGTGTGACCCAAAAAGAAAAAAAAAAAGACGATGGAGAGGCCAAGGAGCAAATGGTCCAGAACTTAAAAATGCTGCAGGGACCAGAGTGATAGATAGTACAGCGGGGAGGGCATTTGCCTTGCACGTGGCCGACCTGGGTTGGATCCCCGGCATCCCATATGGTCTCCTGAGCACCGCCAGGAGTGATTCCTGAGTGCAGAGCCAGGAGTAACCCCTGAGCATTGCTGGGTGTGACCCCTCTCCCCCCCCAAAAAAATGTGCTGGGCTGAGTCCTGCTCTGTGACTAGCCGAAACCACTGGACCCCATAGACTCTACCAACCATGGTGAGGACGTGTCCACTGGCGCGTGGGTCTGGCCCAGAGCAGGTCGGACACACCCACACACACCACAGGAGAGCTTAGATGCAGGTTCCCTGATTGGCCCTCTTTCTCATCTCCCTCACACCTTCTCTCCCCCTCTCTCTCCTTCTCTCTTCTTCCCTCTCTCTTCCTCTCTCTCTCTCTGCCCCCCGCCCAGTCAGCAGCTCAGGGTTCACTCCTGGCAGTGCTTGGGGGACCCTATAGGGTGCCGGGGACTGAATCTGGGCCGGCCACGTGCAAAACAAAGCAAGTGCTCTACCCATTGGACCATCTCTCTGGCCCACCTGCATTCTGTCCCAGCATGGCAAGAGCTTAGCTCTGTCACCCCCATTTCAGGAGGAAGCGAGGCTCTGGATGGTTACAACGGACCCTGGCAGGCTCATCCCCCCACCCACGTGCTCAGCCTTGAACTGACATGGTCAGGGGCCGTTTAAGGGAGAAAACTGAGCGGGTTTATGCTGGAGAGCTCGGGGCTGAGCCTGGGGTCTGGGTTGATGCCTGCAGATGAGAGGTCACTTTCTGGGCGGAGAGCACTTTCTGGGCCCACTTTTCCTGGGCCATCCGGCGGCTTGGTGCTGTAGAGATATAACTAGCAGCTCATTCTGCCAATGGAGTGTGGGTACTCAGAGAGGCGAGTGAGCGGCCTGAAGTCACACAGCAAGGAGCGGCCTGAGGTGGAGCCCGAGGTGAGGGGACCCGCAGCTGTGCCCCGCAGACCCCCTAGAACTTGGCCTCGGCCACGCTCCTTCCTAGAAAGGCCTCTCCGGGGGTCTGGCCCAATTCTCTCTCAGCTCCTTTCCTTCTGTGTGTGTGTTGTGGGGTGGGGTTTGGGCCACGCCCCGCGGTGCTCAGGGCTTACTCAGGGCTCCGTGCTCAGCGGTCACTCCTGGGTTTCAGGGAATGGAGCCAGGGGTCAGCTGTGAGCAGGGCCAGCACCTCAGCTCCCATACTGTCCCTGGAGCTGCTGACCGCCTCCTAGCCTTGCCCTTCCCAGGGCCAGTCCTTGCCCACCAGCCCAGGTGGACGAAGACGTTTGTCCAGAAACAGAAGCCCTGCGAGAAGAGGGCTGACCGCTCGCTCTCCTCCGCCCAGCCCTGAGCCCCGTCCCCACGGGACCCCCACTTTCTTTGTCGTTGCACCCCCAGTGTCCCTCCCGATCGAGTGTCGGGTGGACGGGGTCAGACGCCGACCCCCTGCCCGTGTCCCCGCCCCTCCCCCCGCCCGCCTGGCCTCCCCCCTACCTTGCCGATGACGTCGTTGCGACTGAGCTTGTCCTTGTCCATCACGGTGATGACGATGGTCGTCTCCCTCAGCTTCTCCGTGGGGATGTCGAAGGCAAAGGACTCGTTGAAGATGGGGTTCAGGTTCCTCTTCATCGTCACCGTCTTCTTCTTCTCCACCCGCTTGTCTTTGTACATGAGCCACACCTTCACGTAGGGGTCTGGGGGCGCAGGGGGAGGGTGAGATGGGGGTGCAGGGGGGGTCAGACGGGGCATGTCCCTGGCAGAGGTGAAAGCTGGGGCAGGCAGGAGCGGGGTTCGGGCAACCAAAGGGGGAAGACTGGAAGGTTCCTTATCCCCCCAGGGAACCCCCCCTGAGGAGACCTGGACCCCCCCTGAGTGGCAGCAGCAGCGAGAATCCTGCTCCTCACCACAGTGCTCCCCTCTGACCAGCTTCCGGAATAGCCCAAGGGGACCCTTTCCGTTTCCCTTCCTTTGGCCTTCCCGGGGATGAGATCTCCAAGCCTGCTCGGATAGGGGCTGAGCAATCTCCATCCAGATCCTCCATCCTCCAGTAGGCAGGGGTCACACCCACCAACTGACCCCCAGCGCCGTGTAATCCCATCAGTGGCCAAGACCCAGAGACTAGAAGACCCAGCTCCCAGAAGCAACATCTTATTATCTCATTCCTACTTTGGACAAACTGGCAGGCTACCAAATGTCACCTGCCCACACGGCAGAGTCTGGCAAACTCCCCGTGGCGTACCCAATATGCCGAATACCAGTAACAATGAAGGGTCTCATTCTCCTAACTCTGAAAGAGCCTTGAATATGGCACTTTTTAAAAATCTCAGGGCTAGGGCAAAGGAGACGTTACTGGTGCCTGCTCGAGGCAATCGCCGAACAACAGGATGATCCTGATCGTGATTCCTTTGGCCACACCCTGCGGTGCTCAGGGCTCACTCCCTGCGGGCAGAGGGGCCCATACGGGGTGCCGGGATGAAACCTGGGCCAGCCGCGTGCGAGGTCCTCCCACCATTCCCTCCCCAGAGCCCCCAAGGGGGTCCTGACCCCAGCCTGCACCAGGGGGTCCCCCAGGGAGGAGATACTGGGGCCGGTCCTGGGGGCACTGCCACGTGGACGCTGCCTGAGCCCGGAGCCAGCCCGCACCTGAGGTGCCCCCGATGTCCATGGCTTTGAGGTTCCGGGCCTTGATGATGTTGACGATGATGGAGTTGGCAGAGGGGTTGTAGCAGAGGGACAGGAGCAGCTCCCCGCGGCTCCCCTGCAGGGACAGAGCAGGCAGGCATGGGGGGATGGAACGGGGGCTCTGGCCAGCACTGCCCCGCCCCTCCATACAAGGCAAGTGTGCTACCCACTGAACTATCTCTCCGGCCCCCAGTTTTCATCACAGCTCTGCTGAGTGTCGGCACAGAGCCCTTGACCTCACTGCCCCCGTCCAGTCCCCTGTCACTGTGTCTCTACTCTCTGGCATGTCTGTGGATGCCCTGCCCCGCCCCACCCCCCCCGCCAGGTTTCTTTTTTTGGGGGGCCACACTGGGGCTGCTCAGGGCTTATTACTCAAGCTCTGCACCCAGGGATCCCTCCTGGTGGTGGCTCAGGGAACCCTACGGAGATTGAAGCCAGGTCGGTCATGTACAAGGCAAGTGCGCTACCCACTGAACCATCTCTCCGGCCCCCAGTTTTCATCACAGCTCTGCTGAGTGTTGGCAGGGAGCCCTTGACCTCAGTGCCCCATCCAGTCCAGTCCCCTGCCATTGTGTCTCTACTCTCTGGCATGTCTGTGGATGCCCTGGTCCGCCCCACCCCGCCAGGTTTTTTTTTTGGGGGGGGGGGCACACCGGCAGTGCTCAGGGGCTTATTACTCCTGGCTCTGCATCCAGGGTCCCTCCTGGTGGTGGCTCAGGGGACCCTACGGGGATTGAAGCCAGGTCGGCCACATATAAGGCAAGTGTGCTACCCACTGAACTATCTCTCTGGCCCCCAGTTCTCATCACAGCTCTGCTGAGTGTCTGCAGGGAGCCCTGATCTCAGCGTCCCCCTCCCCCCACCCCCGTCCAGACCCCCCCGCCCTCGCCCTGAGCTCCGGATGGGTCCTTACACTCCCATCACTGCATGGCTTCAGATCCTTCCAGAAGGTCTGCATCTGGGTCAGGTCCACCTTGTTGAGGGGGATGGACACCTCCCCAATGGGGTCATTGCGGCTGAAGCGGTCGTAGTCCAGGACCTGGAGGTAGAGGATCCTCTGCACCACCTTCTCGTAGGGGAAGCCTGGAGGGAGAGGAGGGGTGAGCAGGGGGCGCTGAGGGGAGCGCCCACCACAGCGTGGCAGCAGTCCCCCCCACCACTGGGGATCGAACCCGGGTCGACCACGAGCAAAGCAAGGGCCCCAACCACTGAACTACTTTTCTGGCCCCCATTATTTCTTGCACACCCCCGCCCCCACTGCCTTCTGACCACTCCCGTGGGAAGGAAGCTTGGCCCAGACCTCCTGTATCACCCTCGACTCCCCAGGGTGCCGAAGTTGCGTCCATTTTACAGATGGGGAGACAGAGGCTGAGACACAGCAGGACAAGACCCTGCGCTCAGCCACACACCGCCGCTGGCCATGGAGTCCATCTGAGTGGCCACAGCTACAGAAAGGGAATCCGGGAGGCTGAGGCCAGAGGCAGAGGGGAAGGAAGGGACACGGGTCGGGAACCCCAAGGCAGAGGGGAAGGAGGGGACACAGGTGGGGGACCCCGAGGCAGAGAGACAGGAGAGGACACAGGCTGGGGACCCTGGGATGCTGGCCAGTGAACTGGCCCATGTCTCCCTCCTTTCTGACAGACGTCAGTCTGCCCGTCGGCCACCTCCTCTGGGCCCCTGGCCTCCCCCTGGACAGTCCCGAGCGTCCAGCCCCCCGCGTGCGCTCTGTGGTGGCTCATTCCCACAGGGCCACCAGTGACCAGTTAGCCAGAAATCCCATCTCCACTTGTGCCCTTCTCAACGCTTCCGGGCATGCTTGGGATCAAAGCGGCGGACATGGCCTCAGTTTCCCCCTTCTGCTCTCCCTCCCTCTCCAGCCACCGCTCTGGGCGTCCTGAGGGGCCCTGGCCTGGGGACCATGGTCAAGGCTGCTCGTGTCTGCCAGGACGCTGGGCTGCCCCCCCCCCAGCATTCAGCCTTCCTCACTCGCACCCAGCACCCGGCGGAAATGCTGGAGAAACAGAGCTCAACTGAGGTGGCATGGTGGGAGCTGGGGGGGGTGGTGCCCACAGCCAGAACTATTGGACTTGGGAAGGTTCAGCGGGAGGAGCGGGCAACTTGGGGGGGTGTGCGGGAGGGCGGGGTGCAAGCAGGCCTGAGGGTGTTGGCCGGAAGGAGAGGGAGGAGGAGGAGACGATGAAGAAGAACAATTCTGGGGGAGGAGCGATAGCACAGTGGGCAGGGCATTTGCCTTGCACGTGGCCGGCCCAGGTTCGATCCCCAGTTTGAGTGCAGAGCCAGGAGTAACCCCTGTGCATTGCCGGGTGGGATCCAAAAAGCAAAAAAAAAAAAAGGGGGGGTACTGGAGCGATGGCACAGTGGGGAGGGCATTTGCCTTGCACGTGGCTGACCCGAGTTCGATTCCCAGCATCCCATATGGTCCCCCGAGCACCGCCAGGAGTAATTCCTGAGTGCAGAGCCAGGAATAACCCCTGTGCATTGCCGGGTATGACCCAAAAAGCCAAAAAAAAAAAAAACAATTCTGGAAGGTTCTGCCATCTTGAGCCGGAGGCGAATCCAACCTTCCCACAGGCCCTGCCCCGATCTCCTCCAGGGTCTTCCTTGCAGCCCGGGGCTATGGTTTGCTCCCCTCAGTCATTTCCGCCCACCCCCAAGACCTTGCCCAGGTGTGCCCTGGAACTTCTTCAGGGGGTGACAAGTTTTGGCAGCTTTGAGAGGTCCCTGAACTGAGGTCAGTTTTCCCCAACCTCAGTGAACTCCTATGCATCCCTCAGAACCCATCCTGGAGGGCCCTCTTCAGGGAAATGCTCTGCAGCACCACCCGCAGGAGTGGACACCGGGTTCCCTCCTCACGGCCAGGCAGGATGCTGCGTTGGCCTCATCTCGGTGCCCTACATCAGACCAGGGGCTCTGGGCCACTGTGGTACCCAGGCAGTGCCCAGCTCATTGGAAATGCTGGGCAAGTGTTCATGGAAGGAGCCCGTGGGTTCAGGCCCTGCCCAGAGTCTTTGTCCCACCAGCTAGGACACCCCCTGCTCCCCGCAACCCCGAGCTGAGCCTGTTGCTGGATACGCCAACAGTAAACTGGCTCCCACGGACCTGGTGGTGATGACGGTCCGGAAACACACAAGTTCCCCCTCGTTTCCTCTCAACCATCTTTTGAGTGAGGGGGAACGAGGGCCCCTTTCCAGAAGCGATGGGCTTTAATGAGTACTTGGAATGCAGTCCAGAACCTTCCGGAAGGTTCTGGAAGCCAGGGAAATGGGATTTCTTCTCATTGGCTGAAACTGTTCAGGCTTCTTTAAGTGGGTCCAGAAACTCAAGTCCCTGGGGGCGGATTCAATTCCTGATCACACAGACAGACACAGACACACAAACAGACACACACACACAGACACAGAGACACACAGACACACAGACATAGAGACACACTGACATAAACAGACATTCACACAGGCACACACAGACATATATACACACACAGACGCACACAGACACACACAGACATTCACACACACACAGACACAGAGACACCCGGACACACCCAGACATACACACAGACACACACAAACACAGAGAAACACAGGCACACACAGACATACACACAAACACACATACTTACAGACATAGAGACACATAGACACACACAAACAGACATTCACATAGGCACACAGACATACACACTGACACACAGATACAGACATACACAGACATTCACACAGACACACACAGACACAGAGACACAGACACAGACAGACACAGACAGACACAGACATGCACAGACACAGACACACACACAGACACAGACACAGACACAGACACAGACACACACACACACATACACATACCATCCTGATGACCTTGAGTCTTCAGGGGCGAGGGGCTGGTCCGAATGGGAACAGATGGCGTGTACTTAAGAAACCAGCAGAAAGTGTTTTTTCTTGCCTTTTTTTTCCCTTTGTGTGTGTGGGGGGGGGCACACCCGGCGCTGCTCAGGGCTTACTCCTGGCTCTGCGCTCAGGGATCACTCCTGGCAGGGCTCAGGGGACATACCAGGTGCCAGGGATCAAATCCAGGTCAGTTGGTGCACTGCGAATGCCCTACTGCTATACTCCCTCTCCAGCCCCCAGAAAGTTTTTTTTAAATTCATTATTATTTTTTTAAATTTGGTTTTTGGGCCTCTACAGGGCTTTCCCCTGGCTCTGCACTCAGGGATCACTCCTGACAGTGCTCCGGGGACCCTCTGGGATGCTGGAGATGGAATCCAGGTCGGCTGTGTGCAAAGCAAACACCGTCCCTACTGTACTATTGCTCCGGCCCCTGTAAACACTCTTTTATTTATTTTTTGGCTTTTTGGTACATCACACCTAGTGATGCACAGGGATTACTCCTGGCTCTGCACTCAGGAATTACTTCTGGTGGTGCTCAGGGGACCATATGGGGTGCTGGGAATCGAACCCAGGTCAGCCACATGCAAGGCAAACACCCTCCCCGCTGTGCTATCGCTCCAGCCCCTGTAAACGTCTTTTCAATGGACTGATGTGCTTCACCCTCACTGTGGCCGGCTCCAGCCCAAACACCTGGTAACAACCCAGAGAGAGTCAGGGAACCTGCAGCGGGTCACAGAGCCAGGAAGAGGGGCCCTCAGCCAGTCCAGGCTCATGGCTGTGGGGGGGCCCACCTGTGGGTGCCCCTCTCAGAAGGAGGCCGATGTCCCCACGCAGTGGCCCCACCTTCCTCCTGGCTCTGTGGGTCGTGGGGTGCAGGGGGACTGGCAGCCCCCCAACCCCTGTCCGCCTCCCCCCTGCCAAGCACCCGGAAATTGCTGGTTCTTGGGGTGGGGGCTGGGAGGGCAGGGGCCAGGTCACCTCACCTTCAAAGAGGAAGGTCTCGTTCCAGTGGGGGTTCAGGTTCTTCCTCTTCACCTTGGTCTCCAGCTTGTGCTTCTTGTCGGGCAGCAGGTAGATCTTGACGAAGGGGTCGCTGGTGCCGCTGAAGTCCTTGGCCGGCAGCTCTTGGGCCTTCATGATCTTGACGGTGAGCGTGGACTCCTGGAAGTTGTAGCCGACGCTGAACTGGATCCGGCCCAGGTTCTCACGGCTGCAGGCCTCGTGGGCCTCGTCCTCCTCGGAGCCTGGAGAGAGCTGGGCGGGGAGGGGAGAGGTTGGCGGGGCGGGTGGGCACCTTTATTCTGCAGGCAGGGCTGGGGGGCCCTTCCCGCTGCTGCAGTCACCCACCTTCACACCAGGACGCTCAGGCCCAGAGCAGGGAGGAGGGGTCCAGGGGAGGTTCTTCAAGCCCTAAACAGTGCACACCCCATACCCAGCTTCCCAGCCTCTCCCCGCCCTGCAATGTTCCCTGCACCCCCAGATCCCTCCTGCCCCCGTCTCTGCACCCTGCTGGCCCGCTGTGAAATCCACCAGCACAGAAACCAGCCACAAAGGCAAGCGGGGAGCAGTGGGCGCCCCAGGAGAGATCTCCAAGGCGCTTCTCTGGAAGGGGAGCCTCAGGGGGGTGAGGTCTGAGGGGGAGGAGGCGGGGCCGGGATGCAGACTCCCCTGCCCCCCCAACCAACGGAGAGGGGGACTCCCAGCAGGCCCTCCAACCCCCCAAGAAATGCAGGCGGCCCAGGCACGAGGGTCTCTAAAAGGCCCCGGGATGCATGTGGGGGCGAGTGGTAGGGATGAGGCCCCCTCCCCCATGGACCACCTGGGGCTCACACTTGAATGCGGTTTTAATGGAAACAAAGTATAGCGCTGGAAGCAACAGAAGCAGAAGGCTCTGTTCCATCACCCACGGCCCTGCAGGGCCTGCCATGTCCCCCATCCTGCTGTGTCCCCCCTCCTGGTGTGTGCCCACCCCCAAGTCCTGCACCATCGGGCCGCCTGGAGTTTCTGGCCTCCCACAATCTCTGCGGCCCCTTCCCTCCAGCAACCGACCTTTGGGCTGTGCATAGCACGCCTGGCCCACAAAGGCCGCCCACCCCAACCCCTTCCCCCAAACTTGGGGGTGCATCCCCCCCACTGACCAGAGCTCAGGGGCTCTCAGTCCCATTGCAGGGCTTCTTGGACCCTCCTGAACAGGTGGTCTGGGATGGGCGGCCCTCAGCCTCTCCAAACACAGCCCTGGGCTCTAATTATCCAGCCAGGACAGCTGGTGCACCGTTTCCAAGGTAACCAGGGGTGCCCGCCTCCCCCTGGCCCTGGGGAGGTGTGGCCGAGGCCCCAGTAACAGCGCCAGACTGGAGCACCCTAACCAGGGCATGTTGGGTGGAGACACAGAGGGGACACTCCCTGAGGGCCTCTCCGAGTCCACTCCCTCTCACCCCTCCACCCGACCATCTGTGGCTGGCCTGCTTTGGACATTCTGGGGCCTGGCCATCATAGGGCCAGTGGCCAGCGCTGACCTCTGTTGGAGCGTCTTCAGAGGCTGAGCTTGGGAGAGTACGCCGGGTCCGGGACCTGGATCGCCCTGCCCATCCCCAATGGTGGGCGGCCAGCGGCCCCCGTCCAGGGCCAGCAGAGGGCCCGCCCTACTCAGAAGCAGGTCCCAGGAACTGCCCAGTCAAGAGGCTGGGGGCAGGGATGGGCAGGCAGGATGGGCTGTGGCCACATACAAGCTGACCCAAGAGGCTGACCAGGGCCCATCTCCGTGGGAGGGAGGTGGGCTCCGGGGACCGTGTGGATGCCGGGAATCAAACCCAGGTCGCTGTTGGCCTGGCCTGGAATCTGAATTTTAACAAGACCCCCCAGCCTTCGTGAGGGGGTATTAACTCCAGGGGGATGGGCAGGGGCTCAGTGAGGGTCCGCCCGGCCCATGGCCCATGCTCTATGGGGTTGGGGAGAGCAGACAAAAGGGTTCAGGCCGAGGAGGTGATTTGTCGCAGACCGTGTCCACCAGGAATACAGTGGACATTGGCTCGCTGCCCAGTCTCCATCCGATCCAGCCTTTCCAGGGTCTGGGGGAACCTTCCCAGCCAGGCAGAAGGGGCAAATGGCCGTGACTTGCTGCTGCCACCAGGGGGCGCCCCGCCCCGCCCACTCAGCTCCGTTTTGGTGGGAAACGCCCCTGAACCAACACCGGCCAGGGACTGGATAGGGTGCAGTGAGAGGACCCCAAGCCTGCTGTCCCCTCCTAGGGATCAGGCCTGGGGGGCTGTTCCTGCCTCAGAGTCCCGCCCCCCCAGCAGCGGGACTGGGTGGTGGGCGGGGGGGAGACCACTCCAGGTTTGGCCCCAGGCCCTCTGTCCACTGGCCCTGTCTCCTGAGCACCCCAAACTCTCTCCCATAACGGGTGGCCGCTTGCCCAGGAAGGAAATGCTGGAGGGCACGGATCCTGCGTGCCACTCCAAACTGGGAAACTGAGGCATAGGGAGGGCATTTGGGTGAAAGAGCTTGAAAAAAAGGGGCCGGAGCAACAGCAGAGCACACACGAGCCTGGGTTCGGTGCCCAGCACCCCCTAGGGCCTCCCGTCAGGAGTGATCCTGGAGTGCAGAGCCAAGGGTATGACCCGACGGCACCCAAATCCCCCAAACTAATCAGAACAAACCCCGTGGGCGTCCCCCCCACGCTCAGAGCCCGGCCCCCAGCCCCTTACCATGAGCATCTCGCTGGTGAGGGAGTTGACGAGGTCGGAGACGGAGGAGCGAGGCTCGGTCCTGCGGTCGGACTCATCGTGGGGTGTCTGGCCCGGCACGGGGGCCGTGTTCACGGCCTTCCCTCCTGGGGGCAACCTGGGGGCGGAGGGGGGCAGGGGGTGGAGAGTCTCAATGAGTGGGGGGGTGCGGGGGGGCGCCACCCGCCCGGCTGGTGGCAGGACCTTCCCTGAGACCCTGAGTGGCTGTCCCCTCCTGGAGCTCACGGTGTGCTCGTCCACCAGCAGGCCTGGCGCCCCTCTGGTGATGTGCTGCCCCCCCCACATCACGCCCCCACAGCCTGGCAGGGATCAGTTCCAATGCATGTGGGTTCGTCCATGCCACCTCCTGCCCAGAGCACCCCCTCCCTGCGTCCAGCCGCCACTTGCCCGTTCGCCTTGAAGCACGGCCGCCTGCCCCCGGCCCCCTCCATCCCACCTAGCCCCCTGTAGCAGAGCCAAGGAGGCCCCTCCCAGAGGCGCGTCTGGCCACCCCTGGGCGTTCTCAGCCCCTGCAAACTCGGCCGAGGCCCCACCTGTGTGCGCTCAGGTGCCCTCCAGACCCGAGGCTGACCAGGGCGGGAGGTCAGGGCCACGGGTCGCACAGCTGAGCCCAGGGCTTCCTCCACGGATAGGGCATCTGGCCACTGTGGGCAGCGCCGAGCACCAAATCGTTAACGTCCATTGGTGCAAGCAAACCTCTGAGCTCCGGGAAGCATCTGTGCGCTGTTGCTCCTGGACCCCGACCTCTTTCCCACTCACCCAGCCTCGAGGGTGGGGGTGGTGGGTGGGCACCGCCAGGAAGCCCCTTTGCATGCCAGCCCAACCCCACCCACCTCCTGGGAAGCTGCCCTTTCGGGTCCTGCAAGCTGCGGGGGAGGGGATGGCAGGGGAGGGGGGTGAACCCCTGGCTCCATCCAGAGGGGCGCACAAGGAGCCTGCTGGAGGCCAGACTGGAGGAGGAAGAGGCAGGCAGCAGGGGTGAGGGCAGCGGTCAGGGCCAGCGACATCAGGTCAGCTATGACAGGACTAGGACAGAGACACACGGACAGACGGACGGCCACCGGCCACAGCGCTCAGGAATGGACCCGAAAGGGCGCCAGCGCCGAGCTGAGCCCAAGGGGGCACAGACACATGCGCAGGAGGGGTGTCACGGCACGACCGGGCAGGCAGGGTCACGTGCACGCCCTGGGTGGGAGCAGGGGTCCAGCGAGACGCCACGCCGCGCCGCCGTGGACCATGCCCACAGGCCACTGGATCCCGGGACCAGATGCATTCAGGGGGCGGCAGGGGAAACGGACAAAGCGGCCCGAGCACCCCCACCCCAGCACCCGGCCTCGCCCGCAGCACACACACGCGCACATATACATACACACGAACACGCGCACCACACACGGACACGGGCTCACGCAGACAGACAGGCACGGGGAGGAAGAGGAGCGTGAAATAGCTGCAGAGGGAAAATCAGGTTAAAAATAAACCGAGCCGCAGGTGCGAGAGTCGGACCCCCGGGGCCCCGCTGCAGGGCAGCTGGGGGTCAGCTGGTCAGCGGCACTGCAGCCCTCCGAGGTCCCAGGACAGAGAGACCTGGGGCCAGACGGACGGATGGATGGACAGACGGGCGTAGGGGCCGTGCCTGGCCCAGGGCCGGCCCTGTGAGGAGCAGAGGGGAGGAAGGAGGGGAGAGAGGCTTTGGCGTTAGTCGGAGGCGAGTGAAGAAGGCGGCGGAGGGGGACGCAGGCGGCCGAGAGGAGGCGAGGGACACACATGGGACAGAGGAGGCTTCGAGGGGGCTGGGAGGACAATGGGGGTGGCCAGGCCCCTGCCCTGCCCTGCCCCTGCTGGGGGTGGGGGTCAGGCCGCGGTGGAAACCATTTGGATCCCGAGGAGCAATGTGGATGAGCATGAGGTGAGATGGGTGTGTGGCTGCGGGGTGCCAGGCTGGGAGCCCCCTGCCCCCCTCCCCAGGGCCCTGACCCTCGGGAGGTCACTCATGCCAAGCGCCGTGGCATTTGGAGCCTCTCAGGAGTGGTGGTGGTGGGGGCAGTGGCCAGCCCCCACCCCCAAAGTACGGGACTCACAGTGACCGCTTGCCCTTTGGGGAGCTCTGGGGCCCTACAGACCCCACCCTGGGGAAGCTGAATGTCCACTTCAACGCTTGCCCACCGCTGGCCCTACGGCCGTCCGGTCTGGTCAAGCTGGGGTGCAGTGGGGGGCGGAGGGACAGAGGGACAGGCCCTGAGGCCAGAGAAAGGGCACCTGAGCTCAGGCCACTGTGGAGAGGAAGCATCCTAAGAAGCCCAGTGCCCAGGGGTCAGTGTCCATCGGGGCCTAGAGGGTAGAGGGCAGACCTGGGGTCCCACTGAGAAAAGCTCGTGCCCTTTCTGGGCGTGGAAAGAAGAGTCACACACTGGCCACTGGCCCTGTCTCCTGAAGTGGTCAGTCACCCAGGGAACAGCCCAGGGGCCATGGTCGGTGACCCAGGAAACAGCCCAGGGGCTATGGCCGGTCACCCAGAGAATAGCCCAGCAGCCACGGCTGGTCACACAGGGAACAGCCCACACCCAGGGAACAGCCCAGGGGCCATAGCCGGTCACCCAGGGAACAGCCCAGCAGCCATGGCCGGTTACCCAGGAAATAGCCCAGGGGCCATGGCCGGTCACCCAGGGAACAGCCCAGAGGCCATGACCGGTCACCCAGGGAACAGCCCAGCGGCCATGGCCAGTCACCCAGGGAACAGCCCAGCGGCCATGGCCAGTCACCCAGGGAACAGCCCAGCGGCCATGGCCAGTCACCCAGGGAACAGCCCAGCGGCCACGAGCCGTGAGTTTAGCAGGAAGGTAGAAATGGTGGGTGTCCACTCGGAGAGGCCGGCGGGCCGGGGGCCAGGGCCTCCGGCCCGCCTTGTGCCTTTCCCAGGATGGCTGTGGCCAGCTGATGTCATGATCAGGAGGGATGGGCGTGTTAAAATATGGAGCGAGACCTCGGTGGCAAGGAGTTAAAAATAGGTGAGAGGGTGAGATGGAGCCGGCTAATTAACACATGGGTGATGGGAAATCTCGTTTCAGCCTGCGTCTGCTCCTTCACGCTGCACACCTGCCCTCCCGCGAGTTGCTGCAGGCTCCCGGCCCGGCCTGCCCGCTGCCCGCTGCCCGCTGCCTGCTCGCCCGCCCGCCCGCCCGGCAGGCCCGGGGATCAGGGCGTTGGAGGGAGCAGCTTCTGAGGCTCCGGGGTCACAGGGCAGGTGCTCAGGGGGTCACACACCCTCTGTGGTCCCTGGGGAGAAACTGGTCACTCTCTCCCCTCCCAGCTCTGCCCCGCCAGGCACAGGTGGGCAGGGAACAGAGCCGGTTTCCAGAAGACCCCCCCACCACGACAAACCCACTGCCCACCATCTCAGCCTGGCCCTTTCTATCCTGCACCCCCGGGACAGTCGACCCCTGCCTGACCCTCACTCAGCCTCCGGGGGTCTAGCAGCGCCCACAGGGCCGTTCCCCGCCAGGGAATACGTGGGAGCTGGAAGGGCCACTGGCAGATGCGGCCAGCAGTCCCTGCGTGCTGAGCGTCCTGGCTTCAGAGACCCCTGGAGTCTGCTCCCCCTGTCCCACGACCCCCACCCTGTTACGTGCCACCCCAGGCCAGCGAGAGGAGGCACCAGACCAAAGCCCACAGACCCCGTCTCAGGCCCTGGCACCCTTCCAGCCGGGTGCCGCACCCACTCTCAGGGAGACGGCTAAGACTGTGGGCGTCTAATGACCGTTCTCTGCAGGGTAGTGCTGGCCTTGCATGTGTGAGGCCTTGGGTTCTGTGGGCATCACGGAACAGTGCTTATATATATATATTTTTTTTTCTTTTGGGATCACACCCAGCAATGCACAGGGGTTACTCCTGGCTCTGCGCTCAGGAATTACTCCTGGTGGTGCTCAGGGGACCATATGGGATGCTGAGATCTGAACCCGGGTCGGCCGTGTGCAAGGCAAACGCCCTACCCGCTGTACTATTGCTCCAGCCCCCAGGAACAGTGCTCTTATTAAACAGCAATCCCCCCCTGAGAGGCTGGACGGCGGGAAGGCGCCCACCCAGCACCCAAACAACTCGGGTTCAGGCCCCATCACTGCATGTGGTCACCAGGGGTCACTCCTGGGCGCCCAGCTCCAAATGCCTGGCCTGGACACAACCCCACGCCCTGACTCCTGACCGGTCCCCTCCTCCTGGGAGCCTCTCGGGGGTCTTCCCCATCACCAGCCCCTGCCCTCCCCCTGCCCACCAGGCCCAGCTGTGTCTCCCCAAACCCCCTCCCACCACCACCTCACCCTGGGACCTCCAGGCGGGCGGGAGGTTGCGGTGGCAGGGATGAGGGAGAACGGGCTGACGCCCCTTCCCTGACATCCCCCCGCCCACCAACCCCCCAGAGAAACGGGGATTTCGGGGGGGGACCGAGATGGAAGATGAGGGCAGCGGGGAGCCAAGCGGGGAGATGGGGGAGAGGCGGGCTTGCTCCGGTGGGGAGCAGGCGTGATCCACAATGGTCCCGGGGGCACCACCCGCGGGCCGGCGAGGACGCTGCGTCCAGCCCCTCCAGCCGCCTGGTCCAGCAGCCGGGCGGGCGGGCGTGTGGGGCCCACGGCCGGCCGCCTTCTCCTCCTGCTCCCGTTCCTGATCCTGCGCTCGCCTCCTGATCCGCTCGCCGGTACTCGTACCTCTTGTCCCCCTGGGCCGGGTTCTGCTGGGTTCCTGGGTTTTGTAGGTCAGGGATATTGGCAAAATCATCCTGCTCCGAAAGCCCTAAGACCAAGGATAGCACCACCATCCGGCCTTCCCTGCCCGCAGCGGGCCGCCCACCAGCCGGGGGGCGGGAGGGGAAGGAAGGAGGGAGAGACAGAGAGACAGAGACAAAGAGAGAGAAGAAAACAGCGTAAGAATCGGGGGACCTGCAGGAGAGAAACCAAACCTCGGCACAGCCAACAGGTGGTGAGCAGAGGGAGAGGAGCAGGGGAGTGGGTGGGAAGGTGGATGGGGCAGTGAGGGCCACCCCCGGGGGCAGGGGGCACAGGGGTGGGGCACGGGAGCGGGGGAGGGGCACATGCCCCCCCACACACACCGTCCGGGGACCTGGCCTGTCCCCAGAGCTGACACCTTCTGTTTGCCTGGGAAAGAGCTGGGGCTGTGCTTTGGCCGACACTCGGCTCTGGGCCTGTGTGGGCACGTCTAGGGCCCTGCAGGAGGCCCCCCGAGGGCCAAGAGGTGCCGCTTCCTGTGCTCAAGCTCGGGCCTGCGTGGTGCCTGTGATCTCTGGGTCTTGGTCAGCCGCAAGTCCTCGAAGCCTGAGGCTCCCCTGGGGATGTGGGGTGCTCCCAAGGAGGCAGGAGGTGCTCTTCCAGCCAGAATGTGCGCCTTGCTGGAGGCCAGAGGATAAGGCCCATGGAGGCACATTTCCTTGGAGGAGGCAACGCAGGGGCGAGTGGGAGAGAGACAATGCAGGAAGGTGCCGAGGTGCTGGGCGCTGAGCGGGCAGCTGGGGTCTCCGGAATATTCCAGGACAGATGGGAGGAGATGGGGACTCTGGGAAGGAGCTGATGAGTGATGCCGTGTGGACCCCCGCACGCAGCCACCATGGCCCTGCCGTCCCCGCAAGGGCAGGGGCCTGGTGCTCTGCAAATCCACGGGTCTCTTCGGGGGTCACCCCGGAGCTCGTCCGGTGCTGGGTTGCCTCTTCCAGCCACGAAGTGAAAAACGATACTTGCTGGGTCGGGCAGCAGAGCGGGCCTGAGAGGGACAGGAGGAACGAGGATGCCCAGGAGGGAATGTTCCAGAAGCGAGGGATACAGGAGACCAGGGTTCCGGTGCAGGAAGATGCGGCTGAGGGGGGCTGTGGGTTTCCATCTAGCTGGTGCCCCCCAGGCAGGCAATGTCTCTGCCCAGGGCTGCCCTGGTGCAGGCACTGATCCCTGGGGGTCCTGAGGCCCCCCCTGCCCTCAGGGTCTGTCCTCTGCTGTGTTCGGCACTGTTTTGGAGTTGGTAAAATTCCATTTGGCTGGTTGCTGGTGGCACCAGGGGAAAGCAAACCCAAGGAAAACAACACGTTTTGTCCCCGGCTCATGCATTTTTTTCCCAGATACTCTTTTTTTTTTTTTTTTTTTCTCTTTGCTCTTAAGACACACACAAAAGCCAGGGCCCGGGAGTCCTCAGCCGGGGCGCTGGAGGCCTGTTGTCATTCTCTTCAGCTCTCAGGCTGCGATGGGGTGAGGCTGGGCAGTCAGGGGCAGCGAGTTGGGGTGGGGGGCAGAGCTGGTAGCACTGGGGAACCGGAGCCACAAGGCCGAAGTCACACGGTGCTCCCTGCGCTGTGCTCCCCGCGAGGGGGCAGATGGGGCACGGAGAGCCGGGCCAGGCCTCCTGACATCCTACCTGTGTGTCAGCCTCTGGGATAAGTCACAGACCTCATGCTATGGGGGCCTGGAAGGGGGCAGCCCACCAGCCTCGGTACGTTTCAGATGGGACTAGGACCACGTGGGTTCTGCCAGGCCGACAGATGAGACTGAGGTCACACAGACAGTGCTCGGGGCACACTCCTGTCTCTGCACTCAGGAATCATCACTCCTGCAGTGCTCAGGGAACCCTATGGGGTGCCAGGGATAGAACCAGGGTCAACCATGTGCACGGCAAATGCCCTTCCGGTTGTGCTATCACTCTGGCCCTGGGGGAGGCCTATGAGATTGTTTTGGCCATTGGCAAAAAAAAAAAAGCTGGTCTGACCACCCAAATGGAGGGGTCAGGGGTTCTGGGGAGCTCTGGAGGCGGCCGGCTGGGCACCCCAGGGGCACCGAGGCATCCGTGGGCAGAAGCAGCATGGATGGACGGGGAGGGGCATGGGTATCGCGCGTCCACTCCCAGCGAGCTTTCGAAGGTCCAGAGGGAATCACGGGGGTCTCGCCCACGAGGGCCCCCGCAGACAGCTTGTCTTCCCAGGTCAGCTGCAGGCCCCGTGCAGGGCGGTGGGAGGCTGGTGAGCTGGGGCCCCTTCTGCAGGGCTGTTCTCCCAGGATGGTGCTCCCTCGTCCCCGGGGAACCCGGCCTGGGTCTTTTCGGGGGGAGGAACTCGCTTGCCTGCAGCCCCTCATCTTGCTAACGGCCTCGGGCCTGGGCCGTCTCCTTCCTCTCCCAGACTCAGGCTGCTTGATCCTGGAAGGAAGGTGGCGTTAGGCCACAGGAGGTGGTGCTGGTGGGTGGCCGCCCGGGGCTGGATGCCCAGAAAGCCTGAGGTCAGGGTCAGCAATGGTGGTGGCAGCTCCTTCACTGTCGGCGCCGCGGAGGTCTGGCTGAGGGGGGCCCTGCTGAAACCCTGGGAGCCAGTCTGGGGGGGGGCTTCAGGAGATGGATCACTTTGGAGCTGGAGGATCAGCGGCTGGAGAAGGTTCCCAGGACAGGAGACAGGGAAGGAGGGAGGAAGCATAGGAGGGGACAGGAAGCAGAGCTGGAGCACAGGTGGCCTCGGGAGACAGCTGGGGGTCCTTTGGTGCAGACTCTCTGTGCCACTGACTTCTGGGGGGGGGGCTCCCGAGCCCAAAGGTATCAAGACAGGGGGCCTAGCATCCTCCAAAGGGGGCCGGGATTCGAATCCTTCCTTCCATGGGGTGGGGGCGCCTCCGGCCCCAGCACCCACCCCTCCCCAGACAGGGGAGGGAGGTCACCAGGCTGCCCTGCCCGGGAGATGAGGGGTGGGGAGAGGCTGGGGTGGGTGGGGGAGGCGGTGAGGGGGGAGGGGCCGGCTCAAGGGGGGGACTTACAGGAAGGATTTCATGTCCAAGCCTCGGTTTCGAATCTGCCCCACCATGTGGTCCCAGCTGCCCGGATTGGAGCGGCTGTGGCCGCCGGCCGGCCGGTACTTGGAACCAGCCGAAGCGCCCTGGCGGGCCTGGCCGCGGCCGGCGGAGGCGGCCCGGGGGTTGGGGCCGGGCGCCGCGGCCGCGTGGGCCTGCAGCTGGCCCAGGCTCTGGCTGGTGGTGGGCTGGCTGGGGGGCCGCGCCCGCGGCTGCTGGCTCAGCGGCTGCTGCAGGCTCTGTTGCCGCATCAGGGTGTGGGGTCGCTGGCATCGCGGCTCTCCCGTGGAGCTGGGGATAGACTCAAGGGTAGTGGCCGTGGACAGGGTGGAGTCCTCGAAACTTGGGGGGCGGGTGGAGGAGAGGAGAGAAAGGAGAAGCTGGTGAAGAGCCCGTGGCGTTGCGGGGAGGCCCCAGGGCGGGGCGCACGCTGACCTCGGCCCTCGTGGGGGGTGGGGGGCAGGGGGCCTCGTTGGAGCCAGCGCCGAAGGTCACCGCCACCACCACCACCACCACCACCGCACCCGGCTGGCCACCCGGACACCCCCACCCCACCCCCACCCGGCGGGCCCTGGCTCAGTGGTGCTGGTGGCTGAGGCTGAGTGGGGGGGGGGGGCGGGGGGTGGTAAAGGCACAGGCCTGTGGGGACGGCAGGGACAGCACCTGCCTTCGAAGTGTCACTGGCCTTCGGGGACACGAGAAAATCCAGGCCAGGGCCGAGCCGGCCAAGAAATGGGGGGGTGTGCTGCCTCACTGGGGACGCTCAGGCTTTGGGGAGGGGGGTCCCCAGCTCTCAAAACCTCCAGCCCAGGCCAGACCGTCACTTTCCCTCTGGGGTCCCCTGTCCCCCTGCTCTGTTGTCCAGCCCTAGTCACGCAGGGGGGCGACGCCCCGGGCTGAGGGAGGGAGCAGAGGGGCAGGGGCCCCAGCGCCCACTTGGCTGGTCACTTTGCCAGGGTCCTGCTGAGAACAGGCAGGCTGGCCACCGGGTCCTCTGGACACTGGCAAGGGACGTGTGGCTGGCGGGTGGCCAGTGGTCACGGACAGCGGCGGTGGGGCCAGGGCGGTCGGAAAGAGGCAGGGTGGGGTGAGAGACGAGGCGGGGAACACGGGGTGCAGACCCGTCTCTGCTGCGTCCCAACTGTGGGGAGATCCCCCCCAAATTCCTTCCTCTGCAAAGGGGAGTGAGAGTGTCCCCAGCCTGTCCTGAGGGCCCAGTGAGGCCGCACTCAGGGCCGTGCAGAGTGGGCCAGAGTCCCCAGGGCTCAGGGGAGGGAAGCAGAAGGTGGTACCTCCCCCTTGTCCTGACACCCACCCCATGCCCCACCCCCAGCAGGGGCAAGACCCGGGGGGTTTCCGACCCCTCTGTCCCAGCTCCCTTCCCTGTGTTGCTCCAGTCCACAGTCTGGGACCAGGCAGGGAACAGCAGAGAGTGGGGAGGGGGGACAGTGCCTAAGGCGTCCCCAGTGGGCACCCCCTCCCGTCCCCCCACCGGGGCCATAGGGCCACTGCTGATACCACCGCAGCCAGACCCCTGAGCCTACCTGGGACCAAAGGACAACAGTTAGACTGCCCCTGTGGGCAGAGAGAGAGAAAGGAGAGAGAGAGAGAGAGAGAGAGAGAGAGAGAGAGAGAGAGAGAGAGAGAGAGAAAGAGAGAGAGAGAGAGGATAGAGAAAGAATGAGAGAAAAAAGCAAAACATGGGTATGGAGGGGAGCAGCCCTGCCTGGCTCAGGCCTGCAGTGGGGGCTGCCAGCTGGCCAGGTGGGCCCACAGGTCCCTGGGGGCAGCCGGGGGTGGGACAGGAGGGACAGCACTGGACGGCCGCCTCCTCCTCACTGACCTCGTTCCGGTTTCCTGTCACATCCAAAATTAGTCCAATTTACCTCTCAGTCACAGGGAACTAAAATTGGTTCCTCTGGCCCCAGAGCTGGCGGAGGGTGTGGAGGCCTCGGCCGGCCCAGGGTGGGTGGCAGGGGCAGCTGTGGGGGGGGGGGGGAGCTGGCGGGGGCATGGGGCTTCCCGAGGGGACCCTCTTGCGAGCCCCTGTTGGGAGCAATGGGCCTGTCATCTCCTCGGGTTCACACCTCACGTGGCCGTCAGGGCCGAGCAGCTCTGCTGGCAGAAACGAGGCAGCTCTAGGGGCCAATGAGGGACCCAGTGTCCCTGGGGGTGGCGACGGTCAGTGTTCAGAGCACTCACAGTCCTCAAGGAGCTCAATTGTGGGGAAACGGAAAGTTCTAGAAGCCAAGGAGGGCGTCAGGCTGCCCTGGGTGGGGGTGGGTGGGGGTGAGTATTGAGGGACCAGGGGCCAGCTCTAGGGCCATCTCCGGGTAGAAGTGGCCCTTGGCAGGCTGGTCAGTTCTTCAGGGGAACAGGGCCAAGAAGTGTCTGGTCAGAACGGAGAGGGGAGCTGCTTGCCAATGGCTCGAACCCCAAGATCATCATGCTCAAACCCACAGCTGGATGGGGGGTAGGGGGGTGTCAGGGCAGGGGAGGGCTCGCCGACCAGGCCTGGTGCAGCCTGTGGGGATGGCTGAGGTGAGGGGTGGACCTGCAGGGCCAGCCGGCCACTCATGATGGGGGCACGGCACAAACCGCCAGGGTTGCCCGATGGCCAACAAATGAAGGGCCGACTCTGGTCTAGCGCCCCTGCTGGTGGGAAGAGGGAAGGCAGGCAGCAGCCTAAGGCAGGGTCCAGGGGCTGCGTCCCCCACACCCCCCTGCTGCCATGGACGGCTGAGATGGGGCGGCCAACCAGACAGGATGGGATGAGCCCGCTCGGCAGTGGAGCTGCCCGGCGGGCAGGCAATGGAATGACCCGGTTCGCTGGCAGAGAGAGAGAAAGAGAGGCGCTGGAGACTGGCTGTGCCCGGCGGAGGGCTGGGGCGGTGGCGTGGGATGCCCAGGGGCCGAGGACGGCTCCGCTGGAGGGGCAGCAGCGGGCATGCCAGGGGTCCCGCTGGGCGCCCCGGCGGGGGCAGGCCTGAGCTCGCCGCCCCGGTGGCCGTGGGGCCATCACTCACTTGGACAGGTTGAGCTTCCCCGCGGCCAGGTGGCTCTGTACCGTCCGCCAGCGGCCTCTCCCGGCCTTGCCGCCGCTGCCCGGCTCGCTGGGCGCGTCCTCTCCGCGTGGCGGCGCTGGCACCGGCTTCTCCCCCAGCCGGCCTTCCCGCCCCACCGCCAGCCCCGCGGCCGCGGCCACCTTGGCGCTCGACAGGAGCGAGCCACTGGACGGGCGCAGCCGCGGGGGGCAGCCCGGTGGGGGGAGAGAGGGCAGGCCACACGTGGGGGTGGGGGTGGGGGGAGAGGAAGGAGGGGAAAACGACAGATAAAAGGAAGAAAGAGACAGCGAGAGGAGGAGAGACAGACAGACAGACAGACAGAGAGAGAGAGAGACACATCAGCACTGCAAATGGCTTTCAAAAAAAGACCAGCGGGCGCCTGCAGAGAGGAGAGAGGGGGCGCGGGGAGGGGCTGGGGAGGGGGGCTGGAGAACAACGCACCACGACAACGGAGGGGGGCCCCTCCCCACCGCCTGGGGCAGGGGCGGCGGGGTGGGGGGAGGGCAGCCGCCTCCAACTCTATCCCACAGGACAACGAAGGGTTAACGACGGAGGAAGAGCGGGCTGTCCAGGCCAGGAGGCCCCCAGGCAGGGAGAGAGAGAAAGCCGAGTTAGTCAGAGTCCATTCACCACCGCCGCCACGCCACGCCACGACCACCGACCACCGACCACCACCACCAGCAGCAGACAGCGCGCGGCAGCGCAGCAGACAGCCGGGAGGAAAGAGCGAGCCACGCCGGAGAGGGAGGGACCAAAACGGGCAACCCCGTCCTGACTGCACAGCGCGGGCCGGGGGCTGGAGGGGGCAGGGGGCGGGGACCAGCGGTGGGTCCCCCCGCCGTGGCTGTGGGGGGGCCGGGGAGTGGTGTTCCTACGGGGGCTGGTCCTGGGGGGGCGGGGGGCGGGGATGGGCGTGGAGGGGGGCAGGAGGGGTTGCTCGTCTCCATGGTCAGCCTGCCCATGGGGGTGCATGGATGGGGCAAGTGGGGGGCAGAGGAGCAGGAGGAGGAGGAGGAGGAAGAGGAGGAGGAGGAGCTGGGGGAGAAGGAGGGGCGGACGCGGGTACTCGGAGGAACAGAGGAGCAAACCAGGTAAAGTCACTCACTTGAGGGACAGTCGTGGGTCGCCATAAGGGGCGTAGGGTGAAATGTTTAGAATAAACTCCTTGGGAGGGTAGGAGCTCCATTTCTGCTGCACTGTGCTCTCATTGTTATTCCAAAAGTCTCTGTCTAGATCGCTGGAGGGGCAGAGAGAGAGGGGAGAAAAACAGGGAGATACAGGAAGAAACCAGAGCTGCAAGTCCTGGGGGGCGCGCGGGAAAGGGGGCGCGGGTGGGGGCGGGGCGGGCCGGGGTCTGCACCTGCGGGAGGAAGAGGCCGGCCGCGCCGGGCACACGCGCGCGCACACGCACACACGGGCACACGCACACTCGCGGGCGGGGTGGAGGCAGTAGCCGGCGGGCCCGGGGCCTCGCACCTGGGCAGCTGGTGGGAGAGAGAAACACTGTGAGAGGAGGGGGTGCGGGTGCTGGCTGTCAAGGGCTGAGAGGGGGGCCCGCCCCAGCTCCCCGGTGACCCCTGGGCCATGAGCTCCCTGAGGTGGCGGCGAGTCG
The DNA here is from genome assembly GCF_029834395.1 of Sorex fumeus. NCBI lineage: Eukaryota > Metazoa > Chordata > Mammalia > Eulipotyphla > Soricidae > Sorex > Sorex fumeus. The sequence continues at coordinate 668,826 of NW_026606150.1, forward strand.
ACAGCCCACTTCTGATCGTCCCGTCCACCTCCACTGGGCTGCTCCTGGGACAGGCCCAGCTGTCCACCTCTCTTTCCTCCGCCTCCGGTCCCCCCAAGTCCTGTCTCTCTGTTCTCTGCTCCCCTCGGGGAAGCGGGAGCTGCACACTCAGCAGGGGGTGGGGTGGGGTGAGGGGGAGCCCAGCAGGAGGTGAGCTGGGCGGAAGCACTTCTGTTCCCCGCAAAGGGTCACCAGCAGAAAGGGATGCGTCTTCAGCTCTTGCTCTTGGTACCTTTCAGGGGCCTGCGTGGCAGGAGCTGACCTTCTGTGGGTGGAGCCTACACTATGGGTGGGGCCTACCTTCTGTGGGCGGGGTCAACCCAGCATGTGGGCGTGGTCTACGACCTGTGGGCGGGGCCTATGCTGGGTGTGGGCAGGGCCTCCTGGGGGCAGAGCCTACCATCTGGGTGGAGCCTACCCTTTGTGGGCGGAGTCATTTTAGGTGGGCGGAGCCTACGCTGGGTGTGGGCAGGGCTTCTCTCTGGAGGTGGAGACTATACTCTGGGGGCGGAGCCTACCATCTGGGTGGAATCTACTGTGGGTGGGGCCGACTTTCTGGGGTGGAGCCTAGCTTCCTTGGGGGCGGAGCCTAATCCTGTGGGGATGAAACCCACCTTCAAGGGGATGGAGTTTATCTTCTTTGGGGGAGGGAGGGCCGTAGGGAGAGCAGACCCCCCAGTCTGGTCCTTGACACCCGTGGCGTGACTTGTGCCTGGGCCCTTCTAAAGTGGAGCTGCTGGGCCTGGAGGGCCCCGTGGACGTTGAGTCCCCACCTCCTGCTCTGCTCCGGAAAAGCAGAATTGCCAGAAGCCCAGAGAATGTGGGGGCAGGATAAGGGCTTCCTGTCATTTATTTATTTATTTATTTATTGCTTTTTGGGTCTGATTCAGCGATGCTCAGGGAATATTCCTGGCTCTGTACTCAGGAATCACTCCTGGCAGTGCTCAGAGGACCATATGGGATGCCGGGAATTGAACCCGGGTCTGCTGTGTGCAAGGCAAACGCCCTACCCGCTGTGCTATGGCTCCAGTAGGGCTTCCTGTCTTAGCAAAGCTGGGAATCTAAGGAGGAGAGAGGCAGCTCATAGGTCCCTGGAGCATTCGGAAGGGGGCCAGCCTGTGCCATGCGTCCCAGGGGAGGGGCCCAGGAGAGTGTTTGGGCCAGCCGCAGGTGCCAAGGTGCTGGAGGAGGGCACCCCAGGGAGAGCGGAGCCGAGCGAAGGAGTAGGCGGACTTGCTGGGCTCCACCTTGAGGCTGGCGGCATGGCCTCAATTCTATCCTCAGACTTGGGGCTGAAGGATAGGAAGGTAGAGAAGCTGGGATCCTCCAAGGGCTCAAGGTGTGGCCCCCCCCAGCCATCCCCCCCACCCCAGGTGGAGGGTCCCTGTGCAGAGTCCACCCCACACCTTAGCCACAGACACCGGGCATTGTGATCAGTGCCAGCCCTGAGCCAGCGCATGGTGGGCAGGAGGTGGAGGTGGGGGGTCAGGGGGACCCTCTGTTGGGGCAGCACTGTGGGTGGGTCTCCCGCTGGGTTCCAGGGTACCCGTTAATTGGGCTGGGAAACCATGCTGGCCCCGCTTTGCTGTTGGACCTGCCAGGATCTTTCCTAGGCCAGGAAATCCCAAGAGACAGAGGTCTGGCACTTCTCAATCTCAATGCTCAGAGAACTCTCAATTTCCAGAACAACTAGTAATGACTGTGGGGGTGGGTGGGGGAGTCAGGGAGAAATGGGGGCATGTGCCCAGAGGCACCCAGTTTAGCACTGCTGAGTTGGGGCCTCGGCAGGCTGACCCTTCGGAGGAGCCCTCTGCCCTCCATGGGTGGAGTGCACAGGGGTGGGCCCTGATCCTGCCAGCCGCAGCCTCTGGGTAAGGGTCTTGCCCTGAGCGGTATGGTGGCTGGGAGGTGGACAGGGGTCTCCGTCCCCCTCACTTTGTCCTGAGTGCCCCTACGAGTGCTGTGTGAGTCTGCAGAGCCCTCAGCCACCCCCTCCCTAGTTGGGGATCCCATCTCCTCTTGTGGGCCCTTGCCAGGATTCCGGACTCCGCACCCCCATCCTGGTGCTCACGGCTGAGGTCCCCCATGTGGTCACTCCGCCCACCTTCAGACGGCTGGGCTCTGCCCACTGGGCCACCTGGCCGCCAAACTGGTTCCCAGGCTCCCCAGGATGGATGGCTCCTCCCTCCCAGCCCCCTCACCACCCCGCCCCCCTAGCCTGTTTCCCTCCCCGTCCCCCCATACCGGCAGCTTCCATGCAGGCCCCAAATGGTCAGAGCAGATGTGTGGGGAGAAGAGGGAGGCAGAGGAGATGGGGGGATGGAGGGCCGGGAGGAAGGGAAGAGAGAAAGGGAGCAGAGATGATCCAGGGGCGAGTGTGGGTGGGAGGAGGGGTGGGAGGAGATGTGGGAGGCACAGGAGAGTCAGGGATGAGAGGCGTGAGCCCCAGCTGACAGGTGGGTCCCTGGAGGGTCACACAGCGGGGTCCTCCCTACCCCAGCCTGACCACTGCCAGAGAGTGCCTGGCCAGAGGCACAGGGTCTGGGCGCCCCAAGTCAAGCAGGGGGGCCTCTCCTATAATCCCAGAGATGATCGCCAGACGGTCCTTGGGGTATATGAATGTAGGGGTGTGTGTGTGGTGCATGTGAGTGAATGTGTGAATGAGGCTGTGCATGTGTGTGTCAGTGAGGGTGTGAGTGTGTGTATGTGAATGTATCTGAGTGAGAGTGTGTGGGGTGTGTGAGTGCATGCGAGTGGGGGTGTGAGGAGTGTCTGCATGTGCGTGAGTGTGTGTGTGGTGTGTGAGTACGTGTGAGTGACAGTGTGAGTAGTATGTGTGAGTGCATGTGAGGATGTGTGTATGTGTGTTTGTGTGTGTGCATGAGGGTGTGTGTGTATGTGCGTGCATGAGGGTGTGTGCGAGTGTGTGGTGTATGAGTGAATGTGTGTTTGAGTAAATGTGTGTGAGAGTGTGCATATGTGTGTGTGGTGTGTGTGAGTGTGTTTGTGTGTGTGCATGAGGGTGTGTGTGAATACATGTGTACAGAGGGTGTGTGAGTGTGTGAATGAATGTGTGTGCTTGAATGAATGTGTGTAAGGGTATGCATGTGAGTGTGTGTGTTGTGTGTATCTGTGAGTATGTGTGTGTATGTGTGTGTGTGTGTGTGTGTGTGTGCATGTATAGGAGATGAAGGTGGAACTTTCAGCTCCAAAACGGGGTCAGAGGCAGCAGGAGAGGAACATGCGGACATATACTGCTCATGGGGGCAGGGGTGTGGTGTGGAGATTGGTAGAGATTTGGGTACTCTCAGGAACATGTGATACAATTTGGGGGCTGGGCAGGGACATGTGATGGAACTGGGGGTCTGGGGAGGAGGCTGGAGGCTGTGTATATGATATGAATTGGGGGGCTGGCAGGCTATGTGGGGTAGAGGCTGGACAGAGACATGTGATGGGTCTGGGGGTGGCAGAAAGGAGCTCTCTCTTCACAGACCAGAACATCGGAGGTGAGGGGTCTGGGGGGAAAGACCCCCGGGAGCCCTGGGGGAGGGGTCCCAGTTCGAGGAATGGTGGGGGGGCACAGAGAGAGGAGCTGGGGACAGTGCGTGTGACTTGAGCCAGCAACCGGTGTGACTGGAAGCAGAAGGCTCTGCGGGTGGCAGCAGCCCGAGTGGACGGGTGAGGGGCCCTGGTGGAGTCAGGGGCCACCCGAGGGGAAGCAGGGCAGCAACTGTGGGGGCGGGAGGGTCGCCCCCACACGGGCTGCCTGCAGACCCGCCCCCTGCTCGCAGCCAGAAACCTACTTGATGGCCTTCTTCTCGCTGCGCCCACGGCCCGAGTCTGGCGTGCTCACGGTCTCCAGAGAGTTCTTGTAGCGTTTGCCCTGTGGGGACAGCATGGGGTCAGCCCGGCCCTTCCCCACCTCGGTCACCCTCGGGGAGAGCTCCCCAGTCCTGCCCCCCTTGACCTGCTCTTCCTCCCCGACCCCCAGGAACCAGCCCCGCCTGTCCGCCTGTCTCCCGGGGTTCTGGCCCGACTCCCGGAAACACAGATCCTTTCTCTTTCCCCGGACACACGGCTCGCAGGCACCCGGCCACGTCACGCGGTCCACGTCACCACCCCCAGATGGTGGGGGTGGCATCCTGCAGGGCAAGGTTGGCAGCGGCCAGTGACGTGAGCTGCGTGGGCGGAGAGAGGGCCCGGAGCCCAGCACTGTGGGGACTGGGTCAGTGGCTGTCTGGGGGTTCCCACAGGCCCTCATGTCCAGCCCCCCACCCCCCAGCACTCTGCCCATCACAGCTGCTTTAAAGTCACAGGCAGCTTTAGGAAGAGGCACCTGCATCCCCCGTGACTCCCCAGAGATGGAGAAGGAGGAGGAGGTGGAGGGCCAGACTCACAGCCAGGCAGACAGACAGGCAGGCAGGGTTGGCTCCCGCAGGAAGAGAGGCAGAGCCTCTGGCGCCGCCGCGGCCCGGGAAGGTGAGCACCGTTCACCTTCTCGGTTTGGGTTTCTAAATTTAGCTCCCGCAGAGCCTGGGACCATTAACATTCCTGGCTGCCACCAAGTGTCCTGGCTTGGCGCATGCAGGGGCCCAGGGCGTCTGATGGGAGTAGTGGAGGGGGAGGGGTCGTCGAGGAGGGTTGGGGGTCCGGAACTGTGGCTTGCCTCCCACACCAGCCCTCCCACAGGCCACCTGGCCTGGCCTGCCCTGTGAGAGGAGACACACACACACACACACACACACACAGAGTCACGTGTGTGCACACACAGTGCCCCCATGTCTGTCCTATGTACACTCCCCCCGCCACACCACAACAGCGCACGACTCCAGATCCTCAAGGTGCTGCCGCAGGCCCAGCTGGGCATGGGGTGTCTTAGGGAGCCTGGGGGTGGGCACTTTCCTCCAGCACTCCTCAGCCTCGAGCATACCAGGGTTCTGGTCCCAGCCGTTCCCCCCCCCACCCTGGTGCTGCCCCGATCAGCCTTTCATCTGATCTACACTGGGATGGCGCCCTCCTCCCTCCGACTTGGATCGCAAAGGTTTTTCTCTGCTTCCCTTACCCCTCCTTCCATTGTAAGCCCCTGGGGAGGGGTGTTTCCTTGTTTCCCCCACACACACTGGGGTCCCAGAGTTCAAAGTGGGTTGCTGGATGCTGGATTCGGGGGCGTCACCAAGGCTGCCCCCTGTCAGATGGTCCAACAATGCTCAGGAGCCACTGGGAAGATAGGGGGGATGGAGGGGCTTTCTGCAGGGGACAGGGGATGGGGGTTGGCAAGGACCCTTTGGGGCAGGAGCCCAGACCCTATTATTTCCCAATATCTCAGGCAATTGTGGGGAGATCAGAGAGCACCCCACCCAAGGCTCCCAGCCCCTGAAACTCCCCTCCTCTTTTTATTTATTTATTTATTTTTGGCTCTTTGGGTCACACCCGGCGATGCACAGGGGTTCCTCCTGGCTCTGCACTCAGGAATTACTCCTGGCAGTGCTCAGGGGACCATATGGGATGCTGGGGATCGAACCCGGGCCGGCCGCGTGCAAGGCAGATGCCCTATCCTCTGTGCTAGCTATCGCTCCAGCCCCCCCCCTTCCTCTGTATACACAGTCATGCCTGGAGCTCGCCCTGGTCAGTGGCCTCCTGCCCCCAGCTCGGCCAACCCTTCCTTCCCCTCGGGGTGGGTGCTTTGGTGCAGGCTGCCTGTGAGGCCAGAGAGCAAACCCCAGGCAGCTCCGGAGGAGGGGTGGAGCCGTGAGGCTGATCCGGGAAGCCAGCTGGAGATTAAGGAAGTTATTAATGTTTGGAAACGGGATCTACGCTGTCAGGTATCAGATCACCGGGGCGGATGAGTGGCGCCACGACAGCGCGGGGGCACCTGAAAGTCCCTGGCGGGCCCGGGGACAAGCAGGCTAAGAGCTCCCTGAAACCGCGGGAGGGGTGGTGGCAGGGCTGGAACCCTCTCTACCGCCGCTCAGGGGACAGAGCGGCGGGGAGAAAGCGGTGGGCTCCGCCCCCAGGACTGGAGAAAGGAGGGGCGGGGCCCCTTCTCTGGAGCCCCGCCTGGGTCCCCTGAAGCCGGGTCCCCAGGTGATCAGGGTGGGGCCCGGCGCTCGCCACGCACGTGCACAGCCCGCCCGCATGCGCACTGCAGCTCTTGAGAGAGGTTGGGATGCAGGGGCCAACTGAAGCTGACGACACCCCTCACCCCCACTAGGGGTGAACACACAACACGCGCACACACACATGCAGCATCACACATACGGCAGCAATACCCTCAAAGTTGACGGACTCAACAGGAAGGACCCCCGGCGCCCCCCAGATCACTCGCAGCGCCGGCTCCGCCTCCCCACGCAGACTGACACCCAGACACACAGCCGAAGGGGCTCTGCCTGCAACGAGACTGCAGTGCGGGCCCGGCCTCCGAGGACACACACGCAGGCACGTGGCCAAGCCCCCTCCTCCCCTTCCCTGCAAATTCTGAGCCAGACGCAGACAGACAACAGGCGCTCGGGGAACAATGCGGGGCCGGGAGCCCCGCTGCTAGCACGCAGGGTCCACACACCCTCCCGCCCCTCGCGCCCCACCGCACGCAAACGCTGGGTGGGACCCAGGGGCAGAAGCTGCCCGAGACGGAACATCCTTGGGTGGAATCTGAGTTTCCTACACGCTGAGTTCTTCACTATCTCTGGGGTTCCCCTGGAACATCTCTCAAAGACCCCCAAGCCCTGGCCCAGAGGCATCCATCTGCCTGTCAGCATCCCCTGGAGGGAGGCATGAAGCCTCCCACCCCCAAAGCCCTCCCTGGTCCTCGGTAAGCTCCCCCCATGGCACCCCGTGGCTGACGGGGAGAGAAGGGGGTTCTCAGATGGGGCCCCTGCTCCCCACTCCCAACTTGCCCTCTTTCTGCTGCATGGAAGGTTCCTGCCGCGGACCACCCTTCGCGAACCCCGGAGCAAAGCCCCACACCTGGGACCACCTTCGGGGGTAGCCCCTACAGCCTCCCCCGCCCCCCGCCCTCAGTCCCCACCGCCGTTCAGTTCTGTTCTGGGGCAACAGGGATAAGGGGCGGGGCGGGCCGGTCCCAGGAGCCTTAGCCAGGCTCCGGCTTCCCAGCGCCCTCGGTGATGAATGTCCCTCCTGGCGTTCTCGTTACTTATTGATGCCCTAATCCCGCTCGTTAATTTCCCAGCCCTCGTTAAAAATGAAAAGAAGCCGTTTGTGCTTGTACAAACCCTGGGAACCAGAATGAATGTATGGGCGGGGAAGGGGGCGGGGGAAAGCAGGAGCTGCCTCCTCATTGGCCCGGGGTCGGCGGGAGGCCCCGCCCAACTCAGCCGAGGGGCGTGGTCGAGGCTGGTGGGCGGGGCGCGACCAAGGTGAGCAGGGAGGGGTCATGACCGAGGCGAATAGGATGGTGGGGCGTGGCCGAGGCGGGTGGGCGTGGCCGAGGCGGTGGGACTGGGGGCGTGGCCAGGGTGAATGGGTGTAACTCGCTCTGTGGTTCTCTCCGGTGGCCGTCGGGGCGCCACCGTGAGAACGACTGAGAACCAGCGTGGCTCTGGGTGTCAGCACAGACCCTGGCAAACAATAGTGCATGCGTGTTGCGGGGAGGGTGCAGGTGGACCATCTGCAGGAGCTCTTCAGAGTGGGGGTTCAGGGTGCAGAGCCAGACCCGCCCCGGGACCCTGGGCGGGGTGGGGGAAGCCTCACCAGTTTGCGTTGACACCAGTGGCAGAGGCCGCAGAGGACGACAGTGACGCTAAGGCTGACGGTGATGATGGCAGAGACCAGCAGGACATCGCGGGTGGGCGCCCCTGGGAAGGACATGCACAGGTCAGAGCCTCATTGGCCAGGGTCAGCAACCCACCCTCAGCCCAGAGCCACCCCACCTTTCCTCCTGGGTCCCCCATCCTGGAGGTTCCCCACCCCCAATTCCACTTCAGTACTGTCCTGCTGGGTGACCTTGGGGGGGGTCTTTGTGCCTCAGTTTCCTCATCTGTGAGATGGGGTCATTCATGCCGGTGGACACTGTCAGTCCTTAAGCGAGATCTGCATTATCTCTGAGTGATACGCTCAAAGGGAGAGTCCGGGGTGACACCCACCCAGCCCTGCCCTGCCAGGGTCTCATGTGCCTCAGTGACTCCCCCCAAAACTGCTGATTCCTCAGGCCCCTGCCAACTGCCTCACCCTCTCCCCTCACTTGTCTCATTCTTAGCCCCCTAACCAGATGTGCCCACAGGGTCATTTTAGTTCCCCTGGGCATGACCAGACCCTCCTAAGCAGTATCGGGTGGTCCGGGGGCTTTCTCAGAACATCAGGCCAGTGTGGTCCCTCCACCCCCACCTTGGGTTGGAAGCCTCCCCACAAGTGCCCACAGCAGCTGGCCCCTGTGCCAAGTAGCTTTTATTCTAAGAATGAGGAGTTGAGATCATGTTGCAGGATGCTCCCAAAAAGTGCTCAGAGAGTCCCAGATCACTCCTGGTGGCACTCAGCCACTGAAGCAGAGCTCAAGGCTAGGGCCTGGGTTGGGGGTACTGCTGGGGGCCATTAGGGCTATACCTGGCAGTGTTGGGGGGAGTGCCCGGGTGCCTGACCCCCGGGGATGACGGGATGCTGAGCCAGCCACACACTCAGGTCCCACTGGCTTGTGTGGGTCACGCAGTGAGTCACATTGTCATGGAGATTGACAGCGTGAGGCCGGCGCACCTGCCCAGGGCCTCAGGCTGGGGGTCTGAGAGGAGAGTTTGGGCGGCCTTCTCCCAGGGGTATATACCGCCTCCAGCTATCTCTGTAGCCCCGAGTCACCTGACCACTCCATCTCAGCCTCAGCTCCCACCTCCTCCTGGCCTTTGTGGGGGGTTGGATGGGGGTTTGTAAAGGCGAGCTCAGGCCCGCTCAGGGGGACAGACCTACCAAGTAAGCGAGGGGAGAGCCCTGGGCTCCCTCCCAGACACCCCCTACCTGCTCTCTCTCCAATCTCCCCGCTGCTCCCCAAGAACCCCCACTGCCTGGTGGAGGACTGCCAACCCCGCTTGTCCACCTATTGGTTGGCTAAGCCACCTCCTGTCCCAAGTCCACAGCCCCGCCCCCACCCCAGGAAGCCCCACACTGACCCTGCTGACCCGGCCAAGCCTGTGGCTAGCAGGAAGCTGGCCGCATAAGGCTGTAAGAACCACCTGTGACAGCCCAAGCCCCCAGGCTGAGGGGACGGAGTGACACAGCCCGATGCCAGCCTCTAAGACAGGCCAGAGACGGGCACATGTGCCTGCTGGCAGAACAGGCTGGGCCTCCTGCCTGGCATGTAGGAGGCCTGGGGTCCATCTCCGAAACGCAAATCATCTCTGCCAGGAGCGACCCGCCTTCCCCTGCCGGCGGCATCGAGCTCGGACCAGCCCCTGAGCAGCGCCGGGTGTGGCCCCCACACAAACAGAAACAGCAAATGTGCTTTCTGGGAACGAGCTGCACTTCTTCCGGCTCTTTCTGCAGAGCTGTCCCTGCCCTGCCGCTCGGGGGCCTGGGTGCCTCTCCTTGCAGATGGCCCTGCCCGCACGCCAACGGCGCCCTAATGGGAAAGCACCCGGCTAACCGCCCGCGGCACCACGCCTTGTGCCCCAGAGTCAGGGAGGGGCCCGCAGCAGCAGAACACTCAGGATGGGGACCCCAGGACAGGCCACCCGGAATACCAGAGGAAAGACCCACGGGGGAGGGCAGCCTCTGCCGTCCAGGGGGTCTGGACCACTTGGTCTGTTTCAGGGTGTCTGTTTCTGCTCCTTTATAAACTGGAGGTCGTGGCACCCACCATGGCTGTTGTGTGTGTGTATGTGGCAGTGGTGGTGGGGGCGGTGGTGGCAGCCAGAGGTGCTCGTGGGCTGTTCCTGCCTCTGTGCTCGGACATGACCCCTGGCAGTGCTGGGGGGACCACAGGCAGTGCTGGGGACTGAATTAGGATGAATGGCAGGTACCTTACCCCCCCCACCCCCGTCCTCTCTCGCCAGCTCCCCCAGTTGTGGTTGTTAGCAGTTACTATAATTAGGGTGTTAATTTTCTCTCAGTGTCAACAGCAGGGCCAGGGAACACCAGAGGGGTGATGGCTGGACCAGGGAGCTGCTGGAAGGCTTCGTGGAAGAGGTGGTTTTTTGTTCTGTTTTGTTCTTTTTTTTTTTTAAAGAAAAAACCATGGTTTGGGGGATTGGTGTGGAGATGAGGGTAGGAAGTTGTGGGCAGAGAGATCAGTAAGGACTAAGGCAGCAAGGAGAAGCATGCTGTGTGAGGAGCTGGTCTCAGGGACGGGGATCCTGTGTGTATGTGCGTGTGCATGTGTGGGGTTCCTGTGTGTGTGTGTGTATATGTGCACTTGCCTTTGTGTGTGTGGGTGTGTGGGTGTGTTTCCTCTGTGTGTGTACATGTGCATGTGCCTGTGGGTGGGTTCCTCAGTGTTTGTGTGTGTGTGTGCATGTGTATGTGAGTGTGCCTCTGTGTGTGGGGGGTTCTCTGTGTGTGTATGCGCATGCGCACGTGGGGTTCCTGTGTGTATATGTGTGCGTGCTTGCGTGTGTGGGGGTCCCTGTGTGTTTTGTGTGTGTGTGCATGTGCATGTGTGTGTGCCTGTGGGGGGTGTTCCTATGTCTGTGTGTGTATGTATATGCATACACCTCCCACATGCACATGTGGGGTTCTTCTGTGTGTGTGTATGTGTGTGTGTGGTTCCTTTGTATGTGTGTGCATATGCATGTGTGTGTGCCTGTGGGGGGTATTCCTGTGTGTGTATACATGTGCGTGCACGTGTGGGGTTCCTGTGTGTGTGTGTGTGTGTGTGTGTGTGGTTCCTCTGTGTGTGCATATGCATATGTTTGTGCCTATGGGGGAGTGTTCCTGTGTGTGTATATGTACGCAAGTGCATGTGTGGGGTTCCTGTGTATGTGCATATGTGTTTGTGGTTCCTCTGTGTGTGTGTGTGTGCCTGTGGGGGTTGTTCCTGTGTGTGTGTATGCATGCATGTGCATGTGTGGGGTTCCTGTGTATGTGTATGTGTGTTTGCGGTTTCTCTGTGTGTGTGCATGTGTGTGCCTTTGGTAGGGTGTTCCTGTGTGTGTGTATTCACTCACGTGCATGTGTGGGGTTCCTCTGTGTGTGTATGTGTGTGTGTGGTTTCTTTGTGTGTGTGTGTGTGTGCATGTGAGTGTACCTGTGTGTGTGGGGGGTATTCCTGTGGGGGGGGTGTGTATGCACATGCATGCTTGTGTAGGGTTCCTGTATATGTGTGTTTGCGGTTCCTCTGTGTGTGTGTGCATGTGTGTGCCTTTGGGGGGTGTTCTGTTCCTGTGCATGTGTGGGGTTCCTCTGTGTGCGTATGTGTGTGTGTAGTTCCTTTGTGTGTGTGTGTGCGTGCATGTGCATGTGCCTTTGGGTGAGGGTGTTCCTGTGTGTGAGTATATGAATGCGTGTGCACGTGTGTGTGCATACACATGCATGTGTAGGTGCGAATGCCTGTGTGTATACGGGTTTCTCTGCCCTGTGCCTCGCTTCACACCTCTAGGCCACAGCGCGACTGTCTGAATATTCACTGAGACACTCCTCAGTGCCACACAGGCCCTTACCCAAAGACAGCTGACCCGAGCACCCCCAGGACAGAGACCCAGCAGCCCAGGTGGCGGTGGGCGCCTGGGCCCCCAGGGGTGCCAAACAGTCTGTGGGGCTGTGGAACAGGCACTGGGCTGGAGTCCAGGCCCCGAGCCGGCTTCAGCAGCCCACAGACACTCTGTTAGTGCAGGCTCAGGACAGCACCTTCTTCCTGGGTGCTGCTGTCATCCCTAGGCGGCCCCCTCATGACCCAGCTACACACAGTGATGACCCCTGTTTTGTAGATGGGGACACCGAGGCACAGAAGGATCTTTTCATTTTGTGGGGGCCACACCCAGCGATGCTCAGGGGTTACACCTGACTCTGCACTCAGGAATCACTCCTGGCTGGCCTTGGAGGACCATATGGGATGCCGGGGATTGAACCCGGGTCAGCTGTTTGCAAGGCAAACGCTCTCCCTTCCATCACTCTGGCCCTAGGTTATAATAATAATAATAATAATAATATATATAATATTTTTTGGCTTTTTGGGTCACACCTGACAATGCACAGAAGTTACTCCTGGCTCTGCACTCAGGAATTGCCCCTGGCGGTGCTCAGGGGAGACCATATGGGATGCTGAGAATCGAACCCGGGTTGGTCGTGTGCAAGGCAAACGCCCTACTCATTGTATTATTGCTCCAGCCCCAATCATAATATTTTTAATATTTATTATTATTATTTTAAGTCCCTGATCCAAGGCCATTTAGCTGCTATAGGGCCTTGGGGTTCGAATTCAGGCACTGGAATTTCGAGGCTGTACCCTTTGCCCCGACTTTGCCTCCAGAGCGACAGGCATGCTCTGGACAGAGGCAGTTTCCAGAGCGTGCTTCTGAGAATCCACAGGATTTCCAGGAATGTCTCTGGGGACCAGAAGTGGACGCCGGGCTCGTGAGGCCGTGGGGCCTCAAACCCTCTTCAGTCAATCTTGGCTCTCTCTGGCTCTTTTGGGGGAGGTGTGGGGGAGGGCTTCCAAGTGGGGTGGCGGGTCACCCCAGTTGACACTTGGCCAATCAGGTCAAAGGGTTGATCTGACACTGCCGGGGGCACCCCAGCCAGAGGAGCCTGCACCCTCTGCCTCGGGCTATCCCCTGAACCCCTGTCTTTGCATCTCACAATGTGGCCTTCTGCAGGAAACCCGGTTGAAGAAAGGGCCACGTTAGGGAAGGAAGCGGAGCCCCTGGGTGAGCGATCTGTCTCCTGGGCAGTCTTCTGGGTACCACCCCAACACCCCAACCGCCCACGGCAGACCCTCACGTCCCCGTCCCAGAAATCGTGGCAAACAGTACCACAGCTGTTGCAAACACAGTGCACACACCAGGGAACTGTGGTGCGGGCGGGCTGGCGGGGTGGCCACCGCTGTTGCAAACACAGTGCACACACAAGGGGACCGTGGCTCGAGCAGGCTGGCAGGGTGGGGTTGGGGGGTTGGGCTCAGAGATGGGAAGTGACAAGCACAGACAGACAGACAGGCGGTCCACAAGCATAGAAAGACAGGCGGACCAGCTGCAGAGAAAGGCGGCTGTGCCCTCCGCCAAGCCCGGCCTGTCTCCTTAGAACTTCCCAACCGTGATCCTAAGTGTGCCCTCCGGGGGCTGCTGGAACAAGCCGGCTCCCTCTGCCGCGTGACAGTCCTCCAAATCTCTGGCGACAGACACTCCGGTCCCTTCCAGGCTTCCCCAGGCAAAGCCACGTGGCCTGGCCACGCCGCAACCGTCCGGTGACAGGCATGGTTTCAAGTCCCCCGAGCGTCAGCACATTGGGTGGGGAAGGGGGGTGGGCAGGGGAGAGGAAAGATAGCAGCTGGAGAAAGTTTGTGCCCATGGCCTGTCCTTGGGCAGAAGAGACATCCTGGGTCCCCAGGGGGAAGACATAGACAAGGGCAGACGGATGACATCAGGAGCCGGGGCAGGCTGGGCGTGAGAGGGGACAGGGCTCCTGGTCCGGTCCCAGGGGGTCAGAGAGGGTGGGAAGACCCCTGCCCAAGCCCCTGTCAGGCATGTCCGCCGGTGAGAGCCCAGGGGGACCCAGAGTTCTGTGGGCATTGGCGGGTGCAGAGCGGGCCCCCCAGGGAGCTCTCGGGGGTGAGTGTGTGTGCTCATGGGGGCTGCCCAGATGCCCAGGGAGGTCCCCGAGAAGGCTCGGCTCGTGTCCCTGCCCAGCAGCAGCGACAGAGCCCCGAACGGCAGCCGCTCAGAGACACTTGTTGGAAGAGGAATAAGGGGCTGGAGCGATAACGCAGCGGGGAGGGAGTTTGCCTTTCAAGCAGCTGACCCGGGTTCAATACCCAGCATCCTATAGGGTCCCCTGAGCACCGCCAGGAGTGATGCCTGAGTGCAGAGCCAGGAGTAAACCCTGAGCTTCGCTAGATGTTGCCCCCAAACAAAAACAAACAGTGAAAAGAAAGATGAAAGAGACAGCACCTCAGCCCTCCAGAAGTCATTGTTTACTAAGCACCTACTGTGTTCAAGAATACAGGGGCCCGCTGGGCTCATTCCGGCTCATTCTGGTACTGTCTGTGGCAGCAAATATCTGATGAATGTTCAGCATTCTCTTCTTGCCACTCAAATGGGGCTGAGAGACATTACAGCAATGAAGCTTGAGAGCCTCTCTCTCTCTCTCTCTCTCTCTCTCTCTCTCTCTCTCTCTCACACACACACACACACACGCACGCACACATGCACGCACGCACGCACTGCAGGATCTCTTCATTCTCCCTGCATGCCCACCATATGCCTGAAAAACACCTGAGTTTTCTAGGTGCAGATGGAAAACACTTCCTCCAGGAAGCCTTCCATACATTTCCCTGGTGGGAAGGGATTTCTCCGGCCTGTGCCCTTTAGAGGTGCAGGTCTGTCCTGGTGCCGGGCTCCGGCGCCAGACTCTCTGGCTCCGACTTCTCTTAGGCCACATGACGTGATCTCCAACCTGCCTGGGCTTCTCGTCTATAAATGGGGCTAGTCTGCGCAGCGGCCACAGAGGACTACCTGGGGCGGGCTGACCTCGGGGTGGACAGGGCCGGACAGGACCTTCAGCCCGTGGCGCCTCTCAGACAGAGACAAGCGGGCACTCTCCATGGCGCGGGAGATGAGCCCTTCCTGCATGCCGGCTCCCCTCGGGGGCTGCGGAGACCCGGGTCACGTCCGTCCAGCCTCTGTGCCCCGCACTCCGGCCTGGCCTGCGGCCTTGGGCCTGTACTCGGCAGGGAGCGGGCAGGGTTTGGGTGGGGGGGGCAGCAGATCTGACCCTGCCCTGGGCTCAGCCCTCCCCACCCCGCACCTCCTCAGTGCACCATGATTTATAGATGAGCAGAATCAAACAGGGCCGCGGGCAGCCCGGGCGCCCAGGGGAGCCATCGGGCCAGGGAAGCGACTTCTGAGGAGACACACCAGCAGGGGGGCCGCGGGGGGAGCTGGCACAGACGCAGGACACAGAAGCTCTGTCCTGGCACAGACACCCGCGCACCAACCACCCCCTGCACGCACAACATGCACATGCCCCCAGCAGTGCAAACACGTGTCCCTTGCACGTGCACACACGTGTGTCCTCCAGCACATGCATGGGTCCCCAGCATGTGTACGCGTGTCCCCCGGTTCACACAACACATACATGTCCTCCAGCACAGACACATGCGCTCCCCAACACATGACAGGTGTCCCCCAGCACACACGTGTCCCTACCCTAGACACACATGTCCCCCAGCACATATATGTCCTCCAGCACAGACACACATGGCCCCAGCATGTACGTACATATTCTCCAGCACAAACATATGTGTTCCCAGAACATGCATATTTCTCTAGCACACTCACATGCGTGTCCCCAGCATACACGTGTCACCCAGCGCATGTACACATGTCCCCAGCACACACGTGTCCCCAGCATGTGCACATGTCCTCCGCACACACACGTCGCCAGCATACAGACGTCACCCAGGACATATACACGTGTCCCCCAGCTGGCACTTGTACACACACAGTCCCCAGCACATGTGTACACACCTCATCAATGCACACGTGTCTTCCCCTGCATATGCACACGTGTGCTACCCAGAATGCATACATCTTCTGGCAGGTGCCAAACCCCTCCTTGGGCATGTGCACACATGTCTCCCTGACACGGGCACACGTGTCCCTGGCATGAGCACAACATGCACACACCTATGAGCGACAGAGACTGCCCCGCGCCTGGAGCCCAGGTTCCCACTCAGACACCCACGGTCAGGCCCGGCTCACTGGCCGCTCGCTGTCCACGCCCTGCTCGGGGCTGGCCTCAGGTGGCTCCTGCTGTTCAGGCGGCAGACTGGTGGCCCTGGGCTCAGTCGGCGACCCGGGGCCCGCCGTACGCCCCACTGCCGGCCAGCGTCTCTGCTCGCCGTCCCCGCGCAGCAGAGGCCTGGTCCACTCGCCAACATGCACCGCCCCCTCTCGCCGCACATCTTTCTACAAACAGGTTTAATTAAAAGAATAATAACCCTCAATGCTTCGGAGCCAGGAGAGCGCTGCGGGCCCCTGCTGGGGTCCCGTCCCGCGTCAACACCAGCTCCAGCCTGAGGGGGGGTCCAGGAGACTCCAGCACGGCAGCACCCGGCCCCGGAGTCGCCCCCAGTGTGAGGGCGGGGGCAGCACCAGCCCATCCTCTTCCTCCTCCTCCTCCTCCTCCTCTTCCTCCTCCTCTCCCTCTTCCTCCTCCTCCCCCTCCTCCCCCTCCCCCTCTTCCTCTCCCTCCTGCTCCTCCCTCCTCCTCCTCCCCCTCCTCCTCTCCCTCTTCCTCCTCCTCCCCTCCTCTTCTCCCTCCTCCTTCTCCCCCTCCTCCACCTCCCCCTCCTCTTCCTCCCCTTCCACCTCCTTCCCCTCCTCCTCTTTCTCCTCCTCCTCCCCCTCCTCCCTCTCCTCCTCCCTCCTCCTCTTCCCCCTCCTCCTTTTCCTCCTCCTCCTCTCCCTTCTCCTCCTCCTCACTCCTCCTCTTCCCCCTCCTCCTCCTCCCCCTCCTCCTCTCCCTCTTCCTCCTTCTTCTCCTCCTCCTCCCCCCTCCTCTTCTTCCTCCTCCTCTTCCCCCTCCTCCTCCTCCTCCTATTCCCCCTCCTCCTCCTCCTCCTCCTTCTCCTCCTCCTCCTCCTCCTTCTCCTCCTCCACCCCTTCCTCCTCCTCCTCTTTTTCCTCCTCCTCCTCCCTCCTCCTCTTCCCCCTCCTCCTTTTCCTCCTCCTCCTCTCCCTTCTCCTCCTCCCTCCTCTTCCCCCTCCTCCCCCTCCTCCTCTCCCTCTTCCTCCTTCTTCTCCTCCTCCTCCTCCCTCCTCTTCCTCCTCCTCCTCCCCCCTCCTCCTCTTCCTCCTCCTCCTCCTCTCCCTTCTCCTCCTCCTCCTCCCTCCTCCTCTTCCCCTTCCTCCTCCTCCCCCTCCTCCTCTCCCTCTTCCTCCTTCTTCTCCTCCTCCTCCCCCCTCCTCCTCTTCCTCCTCCTCTTCCCCCTCCTCCTCCTCTTTTTCCTCCTCCTCCTCCTCCTCCTCCTCCTCCTCCTTCTCCTCCAGGGCCAGCCCTGTCACACCCAGCCCTGTCACACCCTGTCATACCCTGGGGCTCTGAGTGCCCTTCCTCTATTCTCCACCTTCCAGATCCTTCCAGATCCTTCCAGAGTTCCAGCGGGTGGAAATGCTCCCCACCTCCTCCGCACCACCCAGTGTCCTATGTGCCCTGCAGCTAGGCCCTGCGTAGCCACTGGGGCGATTCATGAGCACTTTCTGCATCTTGCCCTGACTGGGAGTATGGTGGAGGTTGAGACCTCCAAATCCTGCCTCTCTGTAGCCCAAGGCCAAGTACATCAGTAAGTGCTGGACAATGACATAAAGTCATCTATGGCTCTGGGAAGCCCACCACCTCCAGGAAGCCCTCCCTGACGTGAGTGGGAAGTGACTTCCTTCTCAAAGCATATGTTTACCGACCCTCTGTCCATCCTCCTTCTCTTGGGCTAGGTCTGCATTCTGGGGGGCCCAATGTTGGAAGATCCTGTCTCCCACAGCTTGGGGAACCCCGCAGTCTTCAGCCCCAGACACCATGCAGAGATGCCTGGGGGAAGCCAGGAATTGTGCTCAGGCAGGCACTCTCCCCACAGAACCCACTGTCGTCACAGTCAGACGGCCACGTCCCACACATCTGGTGGGTCCAGTGTCGCGCCATCTCCTGACGCCCTGCCCTCCGCAACCCCCCGGCCAGGCACCTTTCACGGGGTCACCAAGTGGCCCCTGAGGTCCAGGACGCTCTGTCTTACAAAGAAGGAAACGGAGGGGCCGGAGAGAGGGTCCGGGGTTAAAGCTCTTAACCCCGGTGGGTCCCTGACTACCACCCAGAGTTAGTATTATAGCACTGTAGCACTGTCCTCCCGTTGTTCATCAATTTGCTCGAGAAGGCACCAGTAACGTCTCCATTGTGAGACTTGTTGTTACTGTTTTTAGCATATCGAATACATCATGGGTAGCTTGCCAGACTTTGCTGTGTGGGCGGAATACTTTTGGTAGCTTGCTGGGCTCTTCGAGAGGGACGGAGGAATCGAACCCAGGTCAGCCGTCTGCAAGGCAAACGCCTACCCACTATGCTATTGCTCCAGCCTGCAGAGTTAGTATAGAGCAGATAAATACTACATTATCAAAACCTTACAAAACGATAAAGATATTTATTAATAAGGGATTGCTATGAGGTTTGTGGGGGTCTGGAACAGCCCTTGCACCCTGCCAGGGTACCCCTCCCCCCAACACACAGAGAAATGCCTATCAAGGACACAGGTGCTGCTGAGTGGTGCCATCCTCGTTCCGGAACTCACAGCCCCGAGGGGAGCGACCTGCCCTGCGACAGCGACGCGTCTGTCCCCGGCCCTGACTCGGGGCTTTGAAACAAGTTTCCAGGGAGGATGGGAGGATGAAGAGAAGAATCCAGAACCGCACGGAGCCCCTCCTGCAATCACACCTGCTTTCCAGAGGCCAGCGGGGACCCCCAGAAAAGAGGCCCAGGCCGGGGTGGGGTGGTCAGGGGGCAAGAAGGAGTGGGTGATCTGAGCCCCCCCACACACACACACCTGCTGCTGACTCAGGAGCCAGAGCTGGGCGGGGGCGGGGGGAGAGGTAGGGGGCAGCTGGGGCTACAGCTGGAGGCCGCTGCGTCCGTCCGGGTACCAGGCTGCCTCCTCCCACCTGGTTCTGCTCCCCCGGCGGGTGCGTTCCGCCCCCCACCCCTTCTGTGGCTGCAGGATGACGTACAAGGTGCGGCGGGGAAGGCTGGACTCACGGGTTTCCACAGGAAGCGCCGCTCCTCGTGCTGTGGAGCAGACGGAGCTGGGGTGGGGGGGTGTGGGGGGTGGGTGGGAGGCAGCGCATTTACAAGTGTGGAGCCTACCAGCCCGGGTGTGATCCGAGCCTCAGGGGTGCCAACCCCACCTGCCTGCCTCCTCCCGACCCGACACCCACAGAGTCGGAAGGGGGGAGCCGGGAGGGGGGGGTGGAAGGAACAGAAAATGACTCTGGGGTGGGGGAGGGCATGACTGGAGAGGTCACACAAGCAGCTAGGAGCCAACCTGGATTTGATCCCCAGTACCCTGAGACCCTGGGCTGGAGCGATAGCACAGCGGTAGGGTGTTTGCCTTGCACGCAGCCAATATGAACAACCCGAGTTCGATTCCTCCGCCCCTCTCGGAGAGCCCGGCAAGCTACCGAGAGTATCTCGCCCGCATGACAGAGCCTGGCAAGCTACCCGTGATGTATTCGATATGCCAAACACAGTAACAACAAGTCTCACGATGGAGATGTTACTGGGCCCACTCGAGCAAATCGATGAACAACGGGAGGACCGTGACCGTGACCCTGAGACCAACTAGGCATGATCCCTGAGCACTGAACCAGGAGTAGTTCCTCAGCACTGCTGGGTATGGCCCAATCCCTCCCCCTCCAAAAAAAAAAAAAACCCATAATACTCACTCTGAGCCCAAAAACAGCAGGATGGGGGGGGGCAAGTCCTTGGGGTACTGAATTTTTTTTTTCTTTTGGGTCACACCTGGCGATCCTCAGGGGTTCCTCCTGGCTCTACACTCAGGAATTACTCCTGGCGGTGCTCAGGGGGCCCTGTGGGATGCTGGGAATTGAACCTGGGCCGGCCGCATGCAAGGCAAACACACTACTCGCTGTGTTATCGCTCCAGCCTCTGAATTCTTTTTTTGGGGGGGAAGGGAGGTCACACTGGCGATGCTCAGGGGTTACTCCCAGCTCTGCACCCAGGAATTACTCCTGGTGGTGTTTGGGAGACCCTATGGGAGATACCCGGGATCAAACCCGGGTCAGCCGCATGCAAGGCAAACACCCTCCCCGTTGGACTATCATTCTAGCCCCCCACTGCTGAATTCTTGACCCCCGCTTTACTTAGAAACTCTCACTCCGGGCCACCCACCCTGGAGGACGCAGGGTGGCTCATTCCTTGTCCCAGGAGAAGGAACCTGGAGAGGAAGAGAGAGGAAGGGATTTCCCAGGGAGCGGGGCCCTGTCCCCATGCTTTCTGGGCGGCCTCGTGAGTGTCCTCCCCAAGGCCCAGACCCCTCGCACCGCCTCACCTTGGGGTAAGGAACCAGGTTGGCAAAAGAAGAGACTGAGGGTCAGGTGGGGGTGGGGGTGGGAGGGAGAGCTTGTTTTCGGAAAGTTCCAAGTAGCTGGAAACGGGGGCTTAGCACGGAGCAAACCTCCTCGACCTTGACGATAATAAAAACAGATCCTGCGTGAGTGAGCGGGGCAGAGCGCTGGCAGGCCCGCAGAGGCCGGCTGCAGGCAGACGGTTTAGAATTCAGGGGAGATGCCAAGTGAGTAAACAGCGAATGAAGGATTATCCGGACGGGCCAGGCACGGCGCCAGCAAGAAACTGGACGGGGCCATGGCATTAGCCACCAGCCCCGCGACTCGTCACGGGGTGGCAGGACCCGGAGCGCTGGCTCCTGCCCGGCCTCCCACCGTGCACACCGGGGGGGGGGGGGGTAGGGGGGGCAAGGCGGCCACTTCCCACGGCACGCTGGAGCGGAGCCCCAAGTCTCGGTGGGAGGGGGGCATGAGCTCCTCTGCTCGCGCCCTTAGCTCCGGCCGACCCCTGCGGCCCCAGTTCCCTGGGGGCCTGATGCATTTGATTCCGACCTTCTGTCTCCAATGCGGGGGACGTGGGGGGGGGGTGGCGGGCAAGTCATCTGCAGACCCCAGAGTTCCCGGGAACCATCAGTGTTAAAAGGCCATTCAGGGAGGGCTGGAGTGATAGTACAGCAGGTAGGGCGTTTGCCTTGCATACAGTCGACCTGGGTTCGATTCCCGGCAACCCATAGGGTCCCCCTGAGCACCATAGGGTCCCCCTGAGCACCGCCAGGAGTCATTCCTGAGTGCATGAGCCAGGAGTAAGCCCTGATCATTGCTGGGTGTGACCCCAAAAGCAAAAACAAATAAATTAAATTAAAAAAAATAAAGAGCTTGAAAAGGGAAACTGGGTAAATAGTTTCCTTTCAAAATAAATAAATAAATGATAAATAAATAAAAGGCCATTCAGGATGGACGAGGCCCAGGGCCAGCTCGGAGCAGGAAAGCCAGGCTGCCGGCTGTCCGGTGAGGAGTCAGCCAGGACCCTGAGGCTCTCCCCACCCGCTCAAGCCCCCAGGCGCAGCACCCCAGAGACCATCAGTCCTGCAGAGCAGGGGGTGGGGGTGGGGGCCCCAGAAAAGGAGGGGTTGGGGGTGGGGGTGGCTGCTCTCCCCGCCAGGAGTGTGGAGCGGGGGACTGGATCGGGGACGCGTGATGATTAAGTGTGGGTCCTGACCACCAGTTCCTCTATGAATAATGCATTGTTGTGCTCTGGCCTAAATCAGCATCTTATTGTTATTAATAATACGCGGCTGCCCAGGGCCGCCGCTGGAACCTGGAGTGGGCCGCTTCATCCGAACTGAGGCTCCGGGAGCACTGGGGCGCTCCTCCCACCGATGACTCAACGCCAACTCCCCCGGGCGCGCCTTGGCCGCCCCGTGCGACCCTCCCACCTGAGGCTGGGCGGCCTGAAAGCCGCCGCTGCCGAGGTCCGGAATCTTCCATCCTGACATTCCCAGCGACTCCCCCAAACTTCCGGTGGGGGCCAACGGGGGGGGGGGCGCTGTTCAGTTCAATCTTCCTCCCAGAGGTGCAGCGGGGAAGACAGACTAGCGGGGCAGACAGGAGAAAAGGGATCAAGAGAAACCATTGAGGGGCTGGAGCGATAGCACAGCGGGAAGGGTGTTGGCCTTGCATGCGGCCAACCCGGGTTCAATTCCCAGCATCCCGTATGTTCCCCCGAGCACTGCCAGGAGTAATTCCTGAGTGCAGGGCCAGGAGGAACCCCTGTGCATTGCCAGGTGTGACCCAAAAAGCAAAAAAAAAAGACAAGAAAAAGAAAAAGAGAGAGAAACCACTGAAACCGTTTCTGGGGCGGCAGGCCGTGGTTGGCTCAGGCCTCGACTCCCAAGTCTTCTGACTGGGGTGGCGGGTAACAGTGTTCCCGTTCCCGCCGCAAGGGGCCTTTCTGCTGTTTTCCCGGGACTCTTTGGTGCCACCACTAAAACAATGGGCACCCATGCCCTGTCCAGGGTGCTGAGCTAGAGTTGCTGGCTCTGTCCGTGGTGCTGAAACACACTCGGCCCTGGGTGCTGGACCCTCCTTCCTGTGGACGGTGGTGGGCTGGTTCCACTTTTTGTCCCCCTGGTCAGGCCTGAGCTGACGACCTCAGAACCCCCTTTCCAGGGCTGAGGAGACGCGCCAAGGGCTGGAATGTGAGCCTTGGTGCAGATCCCCGGATTCTGGGTGTGCAACCCCGGGAACACTGGTGGCCCCCAAGTAGTCACGCCTCGCGGGGTACAAACAGTGGACTGGCAGGCCTGCTCTGCTGGGACAGGGTCTCCCCGGCCCCCAGCACTGCAATCAAGACCCCTGTGAAGTAAGCACTCATAGCAAGAAAATAATGGGGGAAAAAAAACATTCTTTGGGTTTGGGGCTACACTCAGCCACGCTCAGGGGTTACTCCTGGCTCTGTGCTCAGGGATCACTCCTGGTAGGGCTCAGGGGATCATTCCAGATGCCGAGGATCGAACCCGGGCTGGCTATGTGCAAGGCAAACGCCCTCCCTGCTCTACTATCTCATCAATTCCAAAGAATAATTTTTGGTTTTGTTTTTTGGGGTCACACTAGTGGTGCTCAGGAGTTACTCCTGGATCTGTGCTCAGGGGTCATTCCCTGGAAAGCTCAGGGGATCACATGGGGTGTTGGGGATCGAACCTGGGTCAGTCACATGCAAGGCAAGTGCCTTACCCACCGTACTATCTCTCCAGTTGCCCCACTGATTTTGTTTTGAAAAAGGAACTTTTTTTCTCTAGGTGAGGTCATCAGATGCTCAGGGGCCGCCACATTCAGGACAAAATAAAAAAAAATAGGGGCTGGAGCAATAGCACAGCAGGTAGGGCGTTTACCTTGCACGTGGTCGACCCGGGTTCGATTCCCAGCATCCCATATCGTCCCCCGAGCACCGCCAGGAGTAATTCCTGAGTGCAGAACCAAGTGTAACCCCTAAGAATCACTGGGTGTGACCCAAAAAGCAAAATAATAATAATAATGATAATAAATTTTAAAAAAATTTTAAAAAGTCTCCCAGCTAGTGTCAAAGTCCCACCCCATCCCCGAGCAGCAGATACAGTGCCTCCTGGCGGCTGGCCCGGGGGCAGGAACACAGGAGGCCCAGGAGGGCTCTGTGCATGCCAGACGGTCCGGCCCCCGCCGCCCCCTCAGCCCTCCCAGGACAATCTGCCGGCAGCTCCGAGTGTGTGAGGCGACCGACATCTACCCCCCCCCCCCCCCGCTGTGCTTTGCCGCCTGCTTCACCATGAGGACAAAACTCAGGGGCCTCGAGGGGCCCATAGAAGTGTCCTGCCCCTCCCCCAAGGAGGTGGCACTGTGTTTAAACCAATGCCACCCAGTCTGGTCCAGATGGACTTGAGTCTGTAGCACACTTCCGCTCCCTGGCTGCAGACGCCAGACCTCACACCCACCCACACACATGAGAACTTTGACCCCAGCCAATCCCCGGGGGGTTGGAGGGAAGCAACAGCTTGAACCACTGACTGAGCTCTCGGCCCCTCAGCCCACGCGGGAGTGCTCCTGGAGGAGCACATCTTCTGGGTGTTTCTAGGGACTGCTTGATATTCACGTCACCCAGCACGGACACTCCCTTCCTTCCAATAACCAGGCGTCGGACGGGAGTGATAGCACTGCAGGGAGGGCGCCCGCCCTGTGAGCAGCTGAGCCGGGTGCAATCCCCGGCATCCCATAGGGTCCCCAAGCACCTCCAAGGGTGATTCCTGAGGGCAAAACTAGGAGTAACTACTGAGCATTGCTAAGTGTGGACAAACAGTGAAAAACAAGACTGAAAACTGATCACAAATCAGTAACAAGATCAAGGATGCGGGGGGTTGGAGTGATAGCACAGCGGGTAGGGTATTGCCTTGCATGTGGCCGACCCCGGTTTGATCCCTGGCATCCCATATGGTCCCCCAAGCACCGCCAGGAGTAATTCCTGAGTTCAGAGCCAGGAATGACCCCTGAGCATTGCCAGGAGTGACCCAAAAAGCCAGAAAAAAAAACAATCAAGGATGTGCCTGGAGGTGGAGTGAATGCTTTGTGTGGGAGGCCCTGGGTTCGATCCTGAGTCCTGAGGCGGAGATATAGATCTAAAAACACATCGGAAGACAACTTAAAATTGGGCTGGAGAGTCAGTACAGGAATGAAGGCACTAGCCTTGCTCACCACTGATCCAAAAACCATGCATGGTCCCCGGAGCACTGTTAGAAGTGAGCGCAGAGCACCATGCCAGGAGTGGCCCCTGAGCACTGCTGAGTGTGGCCCCAAACCCCAAACAAACAAACCAAAATACCTCATAAAACCAATCCCCAGGGGCTGGAGCAATAGCACAGCGGGTAGGGGGTAGGGCGTTTGCCTTGCACGTGGCTGACCCGGGTTCGATTCCCAGCATCCCATATGGTCCCCTGAGCACTGCCAGGAGTAACCGCTGAGTTCAGAGCCAGGAGTATACCCTGTGCATCGCTGGGTATGACCCAAAAAGAATGAAAGAAAAAAATAACAATAATTAAAACTAAACCCCAGTCACGGCTTCTCTGAACCCTGACGGGGAACGAGGAAAGGCTTCTCTAACAGTAACCAGCGCTAATGGCATTTACTGAGCACTCACTTAGGCCAGGCCCTCTGCTAAGAGCTCTGCAAATATGATCTCCTTTGGCCTGCCAGCACCCCCAAACCCTGCCACTTGGAGGAAATGCCAAGGTCAACATCCTAAAGACGGGGAAGGTGGGGCCGGGGCAATAGTACAGCAGGTAAGGGCATTTGCCTTTCACACGGCCGACCTGGGTTCGATCCCCGGCACCCTTTAGGGTCCCCTGAGCACTGCAGCCCTGTCAGGAGCGATCCCTGAGCACCGAGTCAGGAGGAAGCCCTGAGCACTGCCAGATGTTCCTCCCCACCAAAAAAAAAAAAAAGATGGGAGGCTGGAGTGATAGCACAGTGGGTAGGGCGTTTGCCTTGCACACAGCCAACATGACTGATACAGGTTCGATTCCCAGCACCCCATATGGTCTCCTGAGCACCGCCAGGAGCAATTCCTGAGTGCATGAGCCAGGAGTAACCCCTGAGCATCGCCGGGTGTGACCCAAAAAGAAAAAAAAAGATGGGAAAGTGGGGTACAGAGAGGAGGAGAGGCCAACGGCAGGGCTAGAGCATCATGGAAACCAACTTGGTCTACCCTGACCGGACTCCATCACATGACCTTCGCAGATCTTAAGCCAAATTTGGGAGTACAGCGAGGCTCCCGGAGAAGGCTTTAAACCAACGCTGGGACTGAAAACACCCGGGTGTGAGCTTCCCCGGAGCTGAAATCCAATCACCTTACCGCCCACCGCCCTGAGATATGGCGCGGAGCCCCGCACGCCCACTGCCAGGTTCGGCGCACACCTGGGACGTGATAGGAGTCACGTGACACACACAACCACCACCCAGAGGGACCCAGCAGGCAGACAGGTGAGGGGGTCAGCCCTGTCCCTGTCTCCCCTCAGGGCAGAGAAAACACCGGGTCCAGGGGCGAAGTCTGAAGAGCAGAGCCAGCGCTCAGAAGGTCTCCTGATACACAGCAGGGGGGGGGGGGCCAGTTCTCGTGGAAGGGGGAGGTCTTGGGGGCCCTCCCCCCACGGCTCCCTTTCTCTGTTTCTGCCTGCCCGAGGCAGCTCAGAGCCCAGAGCTAAGCGGGAGCCTGGGGCCTCTGTGGTGGGAATGGAATTCTTTTCCCAGGCAATTACCTCCTGCTAATTAGGAGGCCAGACTGTCGGTCCCAGGGCCCCCGGGCTGACCCCCTTTCCCTGGCTCTCAGGGGTCAGGGTGGGGAGGAGCAGTGTTGCTGAAATTTGGGGTCAGAGGTGCCTTCTGGGGGTGGGGGAGGAAATCCGGAGGTGGGAAGCTGGCGGGGAGAGTCTGGGTCCAAGAAACAGCAACACAGGGGTCACAGCGCTGGGCTGGGCTGTGTTCGCAGCCAGCCCCGAGCCCTGCCAGGAAGGATCCCTGAGCAGCCGAGCCAGGAGTTAGCCTGAGCACCAGCAGGTGTGCCCTCCCCCCAAATCCAAAACCAGAACAGAATTTAAAAAAAAAAAGGAGGTGGGAGGCAGGGGCTGAAAAGGGGGACGGAGGCGGGTCTTGGGACCCCAGAAGGAGGAGCCCAGGCGGGCCCCCAGAACGGGAGAGGGACCGGTGGGGGTGCGGTGGTGGGGGCTGTGGGAGCTACCGCTGCCGTGGGGACAGGAAGTTGCCGAGAAACGCCACAGAAGGCAGGAAAAGGGAGGAGGAAGGTCGGGAAGCAGCCGGAGGGAAGAGGGGGGCAGAGATCCCCTCTCTGCAGATGGAGGGGGGGCAGGACGCACCCTGGAGCATGAAGGAGGCTCCAGGAAGGGGAAGGAGCAAGGAAGCCGGCTGGGGGGGGGGGACCGGAGGGGGAGTTGGAGGAGAGGCGGCAGGAAGGAGAGAGCCCCGGCAGTGGGGGGACGGGACGGGAGAAGGGTTCTCTCCACGTCACTGTCCTTGAGTCTCCCCCAATGTCAGTGGCCGGCAGCATATGCCCTCCTACGCAGCCACAGGTGCGGGGGGGGGGGGGGAGGGGGGCAGGCACGCAGCCTCGAGGCCTCCAGGCAGCCCAGCCCACCCCCGCCCCGGGCAGCCTGCACCCCCTCTTCCCCCAACCCCGGGGAGACACAGCAGCTCAGCCCAAGACAGGTCTTGGCACTGGATGCTGAGGGATGCGCTCCCGGACCCCGGCAGGGGTGGCCTGGCCAAGGTCAAACAGCAGTGACCGCTGAGGGGGGTCCCCGGGGGCTTCAGGTACCAGGGCCATAGGATCAGTAGCCCAGACCCGACAGGCTGGGGTGGGGGTGGATGGGAAGGGAGGGCGCACACGGACAAGCACTCGGGGGAAGGGGGTCCTGCGGGGACCCTGAAGAGCATTTACTAGGTGTAAGGATGGGCCCTGGGGGACCCCCACCCCCTTCCCCGTGACAGCCCTGGAAAGCACGTGTGGTGTGGCCTGGGGAGAAAGAAGGGGCCGAGTGCCCACAGAAGCCTTGAGAAGCAGCCGCATGTGTGGCGGGGTCTCAGGAGGCTGGCCATGGCTGGCCACACGTGGACGGGGATCTCAAAAGGTTGGCCATGGCTGGCCACATGTAGACGGGGTCTCAGGAGGCTGGCCTCAGCTGGCCACGTGTAGATGGGGTCTCAAAAGGTTGGCCAGGGCTGGTCACGCGTGGACGGGGTCTCAGGAGGTTGGCCACACTGGCCACGGCTGGCCACAGCCTAAGCACGAGGTACTCAGACCCACAGCTTCCTGACACACGTCCCCCCACTGCAGTCCCACAAGATTCTGGACCTTGATTACAGCCCTGTGTGTGCTGGGGGGCTCTGGCCTCCGAGAGGGGGTGCTGTAGGCGTGTTCAAGAATTTCTGCCCCTGGGGCCTGGGCTGTGCCCTTGGCCCTGCCAGCGACTTACTGTGTGTCTCTGGGCAGGTGGGCCGCCCTCTCTGGGTCTGTGGCATCAGGCCCAGGGCCTCAGAGCCTGTCTGCGCCCACCTGCGTTAACTGCTATTAATTCCAGGGTGGGCAGTTGCGAGCAGCCGACCCACAGTCACACGTCGGAGCCCCCCGCAGTCTGAAGCTGGGGCAGGGGTTGAGGCACCCTGAGCTAAAGGTACCCACCGAGTGTCCTGGGCCTTGGAGCTCTGGACTCTGGCTGGACCCAGTTCACCACGCCTGGATCCCTGGGCACAAGCCTGTGACACGGGGTCTCCGCCCAGTACCACCTGGCCAACCTGCACCCAGGTGCCAGCACCCGCAGGAGTCAGGGAGTGAGCGGCCGGCGGGCACGCGCATGCACACACACACACACGCACACACACACACACACACAGCCCCCCCCCCGGGGAGCCGGCAGGCTCGTGGGCGGGTGCTCGGGGCTCCGGCTCCCAGCCACGTGGCCATGACGTGTGCCACCACACCCCTTCTCCTCAACCCCCTGACGTCACCGCTCACACCTGCCGGCGGCCCCATCCACCGGGGCTCCTCACGCCTCCCCCCCAGCGGGCCCCGGGCCGGGAGGAAGCGGGCCCTGGCCCAGAGATGCCAGCCAGGTGCGGGGGTGGCGGCGGGCGGCGGTGGTGAGGGGTTCCGGCGGGCGCTGGGGACCAGGCTCAGGCGGGGCCCACCATTGGGGTGTGCGTTCAGAGACAGGCAATCTGCAGCCTGTCCCCCTGCAGATTTCCCGTGGGGGTCAGGCAAGAGGGTCTGCTGGGACTTCCGGGCAGAATGGGTGCCGCCCCCCACCCGTGCCTGGTCCCTGCTCTCTCCTCCCCCTGCCCAAGCGACTCTGAGTTCTGGGTATTTTTAGGCCTCAGCTGACAGGCTGTGAAATCACTCTCTTCACACCTCCCCAAGCAGGCGGGGGCCGGGGCGGGAGGGAGGGGGTGGGGACACGCTCAGCCGATTCACCGGGCTCCTTCGGGACCAGAGGGGCCACGCGTGCGCGGAGTGGGGGGGTGGGTGGTGGTGGGGTCCCTCCTGCCCACCCGCCCGAGAACCTCCTTCCAAGAAGGACGGCGTGAGGGAGGGAGGCTCTGCCCTGCTCCGGGAGCGTGAGAACAGGGAGCCTGGGGGGACCCCTCCGAGGCCACAGTGCTGCTGTCACCGCCGCCGCCCGCCCGCCGGGCCTCCTTCCACGAGATGGGCCGAGAGACAGGCTGGCGGGGCGCCCAGTGGGCTGAGGGCGGTGCCGGGCAGTGCCGCTCTCTCGGTTGGCACCCAGGCCCGGGCTCGCGTGGCACTGGAGAGCTCAGCCCTACCGTGCTGAAGGAGCTGGTGATTCCGGCCTCGGTTTCCCCAGAACGCTGCCTCCTCGGTGAAGCGGAAATGCAGGACATCTGTCAGGAGTGGTGGGGGTCTCTGGACCGCCCCTCCCTCAGGTGTCTAGGGACACCCCTCCTCACCTCCCCCCTCCGGGCTGCTGTCCTTCCTGTGCTCGTCCAGGGGGCGCCCCAAAGTCCCTCTGGACCAGGATGCCCGCTTAATCCTTAATGCCCCAGGATGGCATGTCCCTAGCGAAGGTATGGGGGGCTACAAGGCCCCCGCCCCCCACCTCCCGGCTCCCGGCCCACACAAGGACCCACGGGCCCACAGACGCACAGGCCCACGGATCCATGAACCTGGAGACCCAGAGACAGACACACAGACACACATGCACGTGCGCTGCCCACGTCCGGGTATGAGGGCATCTGCCCGGACGTGACCCCCTGCCTGCTCCCACCGCCCAAGCAAGTGGGACGAGACGCCTGCCCAGTCCCTGCTGGCGCCCTGTGCCGTGAGCACTGTGAGGGGGGCACCTCTGAGAACAGGCAAACCAGGGGCCGGAGACCGAGCCAAAGGGGCAGGCACTCGGCCTTGCATGCAGTGGACCCTGGTTTGACTCTTGGCCCCAAATATGAGCCCCCGACATGACCAGAAGAGCCCCAAGCACTGACGGATGTGCCTCCCCCAGAGATGAAAACAAACATGCAAACAAGAAAAAAACACCCAAACAAACCCGTTTTCCCACTTCAGGACCTGGACCGGCCTCCCTTTCCTCACCCCTGCGCCTGTCCCCACAGGCCTCTCCCACCACGGCCCAGCCCCACTGCTGCCCCGACTGGCTGAGCACATCTGGCAGTCCCTAACACTGCTCACCCCAAACTCTTATTCATCCTTCAAAATCCTAGGCTCTGGGTCCGGAGCGTGGCTAGACTCCCAAACTGACTTGTCAGGACACAATTCCCCTTCCGGGGCCGTGGGTCAGCTACGGCATGTCGGCGGGGATGCCCGGAGCACAGCAGACATCCCCTCCGTGGGCCAGGGCGCCTGGACACCACCTCAGGGAAGCCCTCCTGGCTCCTCCTCCAGCAGGGCTGAAACAGGCATGTCCTCAGAGCTTCCGGAACCCTCATCCCACACATCAATCACTCAGGGCCCCGCAACGTGGAGAACAGCTGCCATTGCTGAGTGTTTACTACGTGCCGGGCGGCTGCTGGAGGCGTTTCCCATCGCGGCACGCCTTGTCCTCCGGCCCCCCGTGGAGGGAGGAACCCTGCACGGGCCCATTTCACAGAGGCGGAGGCCGAGGCTGGAGGTTCCCGCACCTGCAACCCGGCAGCAAGGACCAGCTTGCCAGGAGTCAGTTGGAGCTCATTCATGGCAGTCAGCCTGGGACACACTCAGCACCCAACAAGCACTCAGCACCTACCAAACGCTCAGCACCCACCAAGCATCAGCACCGACCAAGCACTCAGCACCCACCAAACGCTCAACACCCACCAAGCATCAGCACCGACCAAGCACTCAGCACCCACCAAACGCTCAGCACCCACCAAGCACTCAGCACCCACCAAGCGCTCAGCACCCACCAAGCACTTAGCACCTACCAAACTCTCAGCATCCACCAAGCACTCAGCACCCACCAAACACTCAGTACCCACCAAGCACTCAGCACCTACCAAATTCTCAACAGCCACCAAGCACTCAACACCCACCAAACACTCAGCACCCACCAAATACTCAGTGCCCACCAAACACTTAGCACCTAGCATACTCTCAACACCCACCACTCAACATCCACCAAGCATTCAGCACCCACCCAAATACTCAGTACCCAGCAAGCACTCAGCACCTACCAAACTCTCAGCATCCACCAAGCAACCAGCACCCACCAAGCACTCAGCACAGCACCCACCAAACACTCAGCACCCACCAAGCACCAGCACCCATCAAGCGCTCAGCACAGCACCCACAAAACGCTTAGCACCCACCAAGCACTTCGCACCCACCAAACGCTCGGTACCTACCAAGCACGCGGCAAACCTGCAGAGCCTTGAACCGGGTGGGAGTTCTGGCCAAGGAGGCGAGAGGGTGTGGTGTGTGGGGTGAGGGGGAGGGTGTCCTGGGCTGGGGTGGGGGTCCCTCTAAGGCAGGAGCACCCCGTGCTCATGGGGACGGCAGGGAGGGTACGCAGGATACCTGGGAGTGGGTGGGAGGGAGGAGCCCCCCCCCCCGGGGCGAGGGGGCAGTGGGGCCCCCGGGGCGGGCCTGGGCGGGAGAGGTCAGTGGGGGGGCCGTGGGCGGGGCTGGCCACCCGCTCCCTGGCCCCCGCTGCCACCACCCTGTGGTAATGAGACGGATCCAATTTGTACCCAGGGCCCCGCCGGGAGCTGCCGCTGCGGCCGGGCTGAAGTAATTTAATTGGACACATTAGCCACACAGCTCTCTCCTCGGCAACGCTGGCCAGCACGGCCCCTGGCCTCGGCCGGACTCCCGCGTCCCCCACCCCGCGCCCCCTGCGCGCCCCCCGCGCCCCCGCCAGTGCCACCCCTCGGCGGCCCCCGTCTTCGCAGAGACCCCTGGCCTCCTCTCCCCCTTGTCTCACGGGGGGGGAGCCCTCGGGACTGGAGCACAGACCTGTCCTTCCCGTGCCGGGCAGAGGGACCACCCCACTCGCAGGGCCCCCCAACGCCAGAAGCTCCGGCAGCCAAAAAGAACAGAGACAGGCCCGGGAGGCAGGTGTCGGGGGGTGGGGTGGGGGGGAGGAGGCACCCTCTCAGGGATCTGAGGGAGGGCAGGGGCCCCGCAAGACACACACACACACACACACACACACACACGCACGCACACGCACACTCGCGCCAAACCAGCCCCCACGGCGCCGCCCCCACGCGCTGAGACAGCATCAGCACCACGGCGGGCGCAGGGAGGCGGCCACGGGCAGGTGGGAGGGTGTGGCAGGGCCAGGCAGGGCCCCCCCCCTGGGGAGGGCGCGACGCGGGGACCGCCCCTCCCCCAGGCAGCCGCGGTGGCTCCCGGGGCACCTCGAGGCGTCTCACTACAAACATACTCATTAGCCGCTGTTTACTGGGGCCCCGCGCGCTCAGTGAGACTGGCCGGCCAGCTGCCCGGCGCATGCACAGAACTGGACAGCCGGCACACAAACCTCCCAGCCCATGGGGGGCCCCGCTGCCATCCCCCTTGCCACACACACACACACACACACACAGATACACACATTCGAACGTGCAGATGTTATCAGTCCTCCACGCCCCCCACGAGCTAAGTTGGCACCAGCCCCAGCCCCTCCCGAATGCCCAGCTCCTCCCGGGAGGGAGTGGGAGAGCACGAGCTGGCCGACCCCGGACCCCGGGTGCCAGCCCACCGCCCAGACACCCGGGCGCACACCTCTGGGCTCCATCCAGCCCATCCACAGGTCCCAAGCCGGCTGCCAACTCCGCCGCCAGCCTTGGGGAATTCTGCTGGGTGAGAGGCTCTGGCCCAGCGGACGCGAGCTGGATGGGGCCTCAGCTGGGCTGACCGGTCGCCCGGAGGGTCAGGGACACCCGTGCCTATGATGGACCTGGCATCGTCCCCCTGGCACCACTGGCTGGGCTTCCCTGGCAAGGCCAACGGGCACTGGGGCCGAGGCTGGCATGAGCTTGGCTTGGGCACCGAGCCAGACTAGTGACCGTCCCAGCAGACAGGGATGACCCGGCCACAGCCACATGTGTCGGCTGCTGGCCACTGCCCCCGCAGCCGGGCACTTGGCTCCGGCCCACCTGGAGTGACTCGGTGCCTCTGACGAGGTCTGCTCGGCCAGGAGGTGCCTCTTGCAGCCTGAGCTGGTCCTCTGACTGTCCCCCCCGCCCACACTCCCTTTCCCGGCTCTTCCGGACCTCAGTTCCCTGGGTAAGCCATTATTGAAAATGGTCCATCGGATTCAATAAGGATTCGGAGTCCCCAGGAGAGCAGGGGTGGGGGGAGGAGGGGAAACTCCCACCACTCTCCCCTCCCCCAGCTCAACCCCATTTTCCTCCAGATCTCCAGGACTGCGGTGGGGGGTGGGAATTAGGGAGCCAGAACAGCCTAGAGGGGCCCCTGGGGGTGCTCAGTGCCTCCTGGAAGAAGTCCGGGGGGATCTGTCTGTGCTCACCTGACCCCCACCTGTTCACTGTCCCTCCCAGCTCACCTGCTGGCGTGACGGTGCCAGCCTGGCCCCGGTCTCTCCAGCCCCAGACGTGCGGCGGCAAGGCTGTGTGTCAGCCAGGCCCCTCAGGGCCATCTCACGGCACGGGGGTCCTGCCTCCCGGGTAACACATCTCTGGTGGTGGTGGGTGGTAGTAGGGAGGCGCTGGCCAGCGCCCCCATCACGGGCTCAGCCCCTCCTGGACCAGGTGCTCTGTCTAGACCCCACCCAAGCCCAGGCTGCCGGCCAGGGCAGGCGAAGCTGTGGATGAAATGGTCCCCGTGAGACACCCCCCCCCCAGCTCCATCCTGACTCCTAAGCCCCTCTTAGCCTCTTAGCCCCCCTTGTCTGTTCACTCCACGGTACCCCCCAATTCCTGTACCACAGATGGCCCCAGGGCCTCTGCACGGAACATGGGCCCCGCCGGAGGTATCTTGCTCAGGTCTCCTGGGGCCCCGTGAGGCAAGACCCCCTTCCTGGACACTGTCCTCAGGGATGCTCCCCAGGACGGCACCCCTAGGACAGCCCCCTGACAGGAGATGCAGACCCGGAGGCTGTCCGTGCTGCCCCCGGAGGTGGGGGGGACAGGGTCGGAGCCGAGAGGAGGATGGAGGGTCCCAAGCTCCCCCAGAGTCGCTGCCCGGGGACTCTGGAGTCCGGCCTAGCCCGGCGCTCCTCACAAGGTCACCTCTCCCTCCCAGCTGCCTGCCTGCCGCCGCCGCCTGCCCACTGCAACGCTGACCCCTGCAGGCCTGCCGAGGCCCTGCCCGCCCGGGCATGGACTTGTGGGACACCAGGAGGCCGGGCCACAACCAGGGCCGAGGCCCGGCTGAAGGCTGGGTGTCTGGGGGTGGGGGGGTGCCCTGTCTAGCCCAGCCTGCAGGGCAGGAGTTGGGGTCACTACAGGCCGGGCAGGGGGAGGGGTGCTGGGGAGACTTTGGAGCAAAAGCTCATGGGCTAGTGTGGGAAGGGGCTGGCCTGTCCCCCACTGCCCCTGACTGACAAGGACCAGGGAGAGGACAGCCAGGGGAGGAGGGGAGGGCCAGTGTCGAAGCAATGATGTGACCAGCAAGGGAACCAGCAGGCAGGGGGCGCTCCAGGGGCCCTAGGGAACCAGCCCGGGGGCACAGGACTGGGCGAGGACGGGAGTCGACGACACTGGTCGCCACCAAGGATGAGGCCACAGGTGTTCCCACCAGAGGGTCCAGAGGGAACCCCGGGGGGTTCCGCGCTCCTCACTCCCACCGCTGCCAGTCAAGGGGAGCCGGGGCAGAGAAACAGGAACCCAGGGGGAGGCGATTTGGTGAACAGGAGGAGAGAGCTGGTTCCCTTGCTGGCCACATCATGGCTAACAGGAGGGGGCATCTCGAGCCCCTCAGAAGCCCCAGGGGTGCAGGGTCTCAGCAAGACTCCGCCCTGTGGCGGGTTGCTGACCCAGCCCCCCCCAACCCCCCCCCCCCCGCCCACTCAGGGAGAAGTTTCCTGGCAGCCCGGCCGGGAGTTTGAGGGGTGCCTGCTTCGGGCACTGCTGACCCTGCAGTGTGTCAGAATTGCTCCCCAAACCAGAAGGCAAGGAATGGTCTAGGGGTGCCGCTCCCTGGCCCTGCGCCCTGCGGGTTGAGCTGGCACCTGGGGAGAGGGGTGAGGTGTGGGGGGGGGTATGGGGGGTAGGGGGAGAGTCAGGGGCCAGGCTGTGGGCAGGACACAGCCCGCCGGGGCCACCGGTCTGACTGGCGGGGGAGGGTGCCCAACCAGAGGGGGGCTCATGGTCCCCCAGAAATGGGTTGTGGGTTCAGCGAGTGACAGCTGGGAGGAGGAGCGGGTCCGAGGGCTGGGAGCGGGCAGAGTCAGGGTCGGAGGTGAAGGGGCCCCCCACAAAGCAGCCATCATTCCCCGCAGGGCCATGGATGGTCGCAAGGCTCCAGGACAAGACAATCTCTTTTGCCCTTAAGCCCAACAGCTGGGAGGAGGTTGTGCCCAGGGTCTCCCCAGCACTGCAAGGAAAGAGTTGACTACTTCTTGGGGGTCTTAAGTGTCCCCCCAGCCCCAGGAAGGGACCTCGGCTTCCCAGGGGATGAGGTGCTTTCGGGGAGCAGAGAGAGAGAGAGCTCCAAGTGGGGACACCCCCCCCAAGCCAGAACTGGCAGAGTCGATGGGTGGGGGGTGGGGGTCCCGGGTGGGAGCGGTGACAGCCCCAGCGGCAACTGCAGGGGACCAGCCTACAGGTGGGCACTGCGTGGGGAGGCGGCGGCGCCGGGGAGGAGATAGATGGCAGAGCCATTTCCCCAGGAAGAAGGAAACACTTGGAGGCTTGGCCGCCAGGACCCAGCTGAGCTGCCCAGGCGCGGGCCACTCCCAGGAGGGGGTGCAGGGGGCATCGCCGCTGGGAGCGCGCGACCCCTCCCCGCCGCCCCGACGAGGGCGCTGGACTGAGTTTGGGGCTCTACGCATCCCCCCTCCCCAAGCCTGGAGAAGGTCCCCCTGGCACTCCTCTGGTCCCCCCCCCATCCCTGCCCCCTTTCCCTTCAGGGACCCCTGCTTCCATCCCCCCACCCAGCTCCTGCGGCGCCCCCCGGCCGCGCCCCGCCGCCCCGGATTCCCACTTGCGCCCTGGCACCCTCTGAATTCACAGTTGGCACCGCCAATGCCACTCCGCTCCGCGGGTGCCCACAACCTTGGCCCCGCAGCTGCCCGTGCTCTGGTCCTAGGGGTCCCCCCCAGCGCCGGAGCCCGGGGAACACTGGTGCTGCGGGCCCCGGGGGGCGCCCCTCGGGGCACTGCCCCGCTCCCGCGGGGGGCCCCACGGCTCCGCGCTCCGCCACACACGTTGTCCTTGGGCTGCCGGGGGATGGCGGGGTGTGTGTGTGGGGGGTGGAGGGGGGGAGGCCCCGGAGGGGACACAGCGAAGCCAGCGCCGGGTCCGAGCCGCGGCCGCTCCGGGAGGGGGAGAGGATGGCCCTGGGCGGGCGGGCGGGCGGGGGGCACGCGCTGCAGCCCCCCGGCGCGGGGCCGCGCTTACCTGGGCTGGCCGCCTCCGGGTCCCGGTACATGGTCCCCCTGGTCGCCGGCCGGCTCCGGGCTGCTCAGAGCCGCCCGCGGCGCGCCGCTCCGCCGCCGCTGCAGGGCATGGGGCCGGGCGACCCCCGGGGGCGGGTCCGAGGGCACCGAGCCGGGCTGCGGGGAGCGGGGGCCGCCCGCCAGCGCCGAGCCGCCTCCCTCCGGCCTGCGCGGCCCGTGTATGTGTGCGCGCGCGCGCGCGAGTGTGTGCGCGCGTGTGTATGTGCGCGCGTGTGTGTGCGCGCGCGCGCGCGTGTGTGTGCGCCTCTGTGTGTGTGTGTGTGTGTGTGCGCGTGCGTGCGTGTGTGTGTACGAGGCCGCGTGTGTGCGTGTGTGAGCGCGTGTGGGAGCGCGCCCGGGGCTCCGCCGGCACCGCCCGCTGCCGCCGCGGCCCCCGCCCGCGTCCCCACCCGCGCCCGCGCCCGTGCCCGCCGCGCTGCTGCCCGCTGCCGGCCGCGCGCCGCCCTGCAGCCCGGAGCCGCCCCGCGGGGCCCCGCCGCACTGCGCGCCGCCCCGGCCCGGGACGCCCCGCCGGCCGCCGCCTCCTCCGGGGGGCCCTCCGCCCCGCGCCCGCGCCCGCGCCGCTCCGGGTTTTTTTGCGCGCCGCGGGGGCGCTCCGGGGCGTCGGTTCGGGGCTCAGCTGGGCTGCGCGGGGCACCAGGCGGAGGGGCGGGGAGGAGAGTGGGGTGGGAGGGCGGGGGACGGGCCGGTGCGCGCGAAAGCCAGGAGCGGATTCGGCGGCGAGCCGCGCGCGCGGAGCCCGGCGCGAGCTCCACCCGCGCCCGGGGGACGGGCCCCACCACGCTCCCTCCCCCCCCACCACGCTCCCTCCCACCCCCAGGAAAGCGCAGAAAAGCGCTGGGCGTCGGCGCCGGCCCCGCTGCGCCCGCCCCTTTTCCGGTGTCTGCGCTTAGGGGGCTTGGATGGAGAGCCTCCTGGGCGCACCCTCCGTCCCAGTCGCGTGGAGGGTCCTCTCGGAGCTCTGCCTGGTCCAGATCTGGTGGGGGGGGGGGGGAGCTGGCCAGAGTCCCTTCTCTGCCCAGTTTGCTTCTGGGGTCCTTTCTTCCTCACAGACAGACAGACAGACAGACACACACACACACACACACACACACACACACACACACACAGACCTACCCAGCTGCATCTCACCAACACACCCACAGGCTCAAACGCACTCCACAGCCCCCACCTGCCCTGCCCTTGTCTTGTACTAAGTGGGTAAGGCAGGAGGCAAGACCAGCCCCCCCCAAAACACACATACACATTCACCCCTTTCTGCACCCCCCACTGCCAGCACCCTGCCCATTGTGGTGGGGTCCCAGAGCTAAGGACGCACCCGAAAACCCACTCACCTGACTTTATACAGCGCAGTTGGTGGCCGCCACCCGTCTACCTTGTCATAGGGCCAGCGCCCACAGGGACAAATCTCTGTCTCAGGTGTGTCCCCAGCACACACACACATGCACACGCACATACATCCACACGCACACACGAAACACACACACACACCCCACGTCCCCTTGAACTGACACGAAGCCTCTTTTACACACACACACACACACTCACACACACACACCTCCACCCACAGCCTTTCCGGTGGAGAAACAGATAAAGAAATTCCCCTAAGCAAAGCTCCGTGAATGCTGTTCTGGGAAGAACAGATTTCCTTGGATTGAATGTTCTAATTAAAAATGGAAGGGGAAGGAGCAGCTGTAGTTTCTGCGCCGGTTCCTCGGCGGGTGGGGAACTCAGTCGCTCGCATCTCCGGTCTTGGTCCCGTTCCCTGCCCGGCAGCCATCCTCACCGCCACACAGCTGAGGCCCAGGCATGACCCATCACCCCCTTTCAGCAGCCTCCCCCCAAAACCAAGCCAGCAGGCTAGGAGCCCCGGGGTCTCCAGACCCAGCTGTTCCCATTTCTTCCCCAGCTACCTCTCTCCTGGGCCTGGGAAAAAGCCAACAATGTACCCCTCCCCATCTGTCCTACCCATCATGGTGTCCCTCCCCGGGGCCCCCCCAGTCCCTATCATCCCATCCATGGGCCCCCCTGGAAAGGGTCCCAGGTCAGCAACCTCCCTACCCGGCCCCTGAGAGGACAGAGGGGCCCGACTAGGGCTCATCTCCTCAACTCAGCAGGTCTGTGTAGGTGCGTTTCAGAGTGGAGGACTCTGGGTGGGGACCAGGTGACAGATGGTGGAGGTCAGGCCTCCAGAGCAGAGGACAGTGACCCGGTGATCTAAGCGAGGGCAACCAGGGAGAATCCCCTGTTCCTGAGCCCCATAGTCCCTCAGACACCCTAGCTGAAACCCCGGGGATAAAGTTTGGAAACTGAGAGCCTCGTGGCATCAGGATTCCCAAGTGGTTCCCGATGTTTCCTCACCTGTGATCCAGAGAGAGGGGGCCTGGCTGAAGGCACTGCCCTGACACCCCACACCGGCCGGCTGGTACCCCCAGCACCATGCATGGTCCCCATCAACTGCCAGGGGTGAGCCCAGAACCAGGAGGAGGCCCCCAGCACTGCCAACTTCCCCTCTCGCCTACTCCTCACCATTTCTTGCTGCATCTTGGATTCCCCCCAAAAAGCTTTGAGGTTCCCTTCGGGCCTCCGTCACTTTGTCGGGGTGCAGTTCCGTCCCCGGCAGGAACTGATCACAGCTGATTCCTTGGGTTATAAAGGTTTAATGAGGGGAGAGGGTGGGAGCGTTGAAGATGGTGCTGGGAGCTTAGAACTTAGTCTTGATGGGCCCTGGGTGCCTCTGCGGGTCTTTGTTTGTGCTCAGCAGAGAGGACACAAGCTCCCCGGTTCTCACAAACGTCTCGCCAGGAACCATCCTGCTGGCCACTCAGAGAAATCTTGGCCACACCCGGTTCCCGTCTCCCACTGGCCAGCAGGGCCCGGCGGGCAGCTGAAATCTGTGGGAGCAGGTGTGTCCTCGGAGAAAGACCAGTGCGGGGTGTGTGTGCCGTGTGTGTGTATGTGTGTGTGTGCCGTGTGTGTATGTGTGTGTGTGCACGTGTGTGTGCGCGTGCACGTGTATGCCCCGTGTATGTACATGTGTGCGTAAGTGCGCATGTGTGCCCCGTGTGTGCGTGTGCGTGTGCGTGCGCATGCGTGGTTTTCCATGACGTGGCAGGTTCGTGTCCCAGGTTCCATGAGGTGGCAGGTTCCATGAGGTAGCAGGAACTGCTGGCAGCACCCAGTTCCCCGTGGACCGCCCGTGCGTGGCCTGCCGCGGACCCCTCAGGCCTGTTTCCGATCTGGTGCCCTGGGCCGGCCGCCGAAAGCAGGAGGGATGCTTCGGTCCCTCCGCGGCCTCTGCACTCCTCAACAGGGCCCCTGAGGCCTCCGGGCTCTGTTGCTAGGTCACGGCAGAAGGCGCGGCTCTCCCTGGCCCCTACCTGGTCTGCTGTCTGCACACACAAACACACACTCCCGCCCGTCCCCCAACCCCCGCTCTCTTGGCCAGGGGCTGAATTATTAATAAAAATGCTGAGAAAGCCGACCGTGCTCTGGAGACAGAACAGACACACCCCTCTGCCCGCCAACTTCCATATGCAGGGGGACACAGCCGGGCACTCGCCAGCCTGCCCTGAGCTGCCATGCAGGGTAAAGGCGGGGCCCGCTGGCACACACGCCGGAAGGCAGGGTTTCACGTGCCAGCCCTGAGGGCCCACGGCCCTTCCCCTTCCTCCCCTGCAGAGGCCTGGAGCTCAGGGAAGGGGAAAAAGAGGCAGAGCCTCAGCCT
The DNA here is from genome assembly GCF_029834395.1 of Sorex fumeus. Taxonomy (NCBI): domain Eukaryota; kingdom Metazoa; phylum Chordata; class Mammalia; order Eulipotyphla; family Soricidae; genus Sorex; species Sorex fumeus. Next base: position 708,932 of record NW_026606150.1, read on the forward strand.
CGCAGGCAGCTGCGGTCATGGCCTCAGCCCACCTGCCACCGACTGGGGACAAAATCGGGGGTCCGTGGAGCCCCACGGTGTGTATGTGTTCTGCTGAGCCCCTTGGCAGCGTCCTGGGTGGGGGGGTGGGGGTGGGTGGCCTGGGCACCAAGAGACTAGGGCTGGCAGGTAACAGCCAGGGAAGAACCTGGTCCTGGGGCTGGAGCGATAGCAACCGCAGGGAGGGCGTTTACCTTGCACTCGGCCAACCCGGGTTCGATTCCCAGCATCCCATATGGTCCCCTGAGCACAGCCAGGAGTAATTCCTGAGTGCAGAGCCAGGAGTAACCCCTGAGCATCGCTGGGTGTGATTCAAAAAGCAAAAAGAAAAAAGAAGAAGAAGAAGAAGAGGAGGAGGAGGAGGAAGAGGAGGAGAGGAGGAGGAAGAGGAAGAGGAGGAGGAAGAGGAAGAGGAGGAGGAGGAAGAGGAGGAAAAGGGAGGAAGAGGAAGAGGAGGAGGAAAAGGGAGGAAGAGGAAGAGGAGGAGGAAAAGGGAGGAAGAGGAAGAGGAGGAGGAAAAGGGAGGAAGAGGAAGAGGAGGAGGAAAAGGGAGGAGGAGGAGGAGGAGGAGGAGGAGGAGAAGGAGGAGGAGGAGAAGGTGAAGGAGAAGGAGAAGGAGAAGGAGGAGAAGGAGAAGGAGAAGGAGAAGGAGAAGAAGAAGAAGAAGAAGAAGAAGAAGAAGAAGAAGAAGAAGAAGAAGAAGAAGAAGAAGATGATGATAATGATGATGATGATCCTGGTCCTGCCTTTGTCACTCTTTCTGACCACGCGGCCACTGCTGCCTCTGGGACCCAGGGACCCGGACCCAATCAGGACACCACACGAACTGGGAAGACATGTAGGGGAGACGGCAGGAACTGGTGTGGCCCCCGACACCGAGGACCCAGCCCCCAGCTCTCTCTCCATCGCTCTGTGTCCCCAAGGCAGTCCGCAGACCAGGCTGCAGGGCCAGACGCAGCCTCCAACCAGAAGTCCCTCCCTCCCCCTCTCCCCCAGTCAGTCCCAGGTATTTTTCGGGGTGGGGGGAGTGGGGCTACACCCCGTGTTGATCAGCCAGGGTAGGCCGCATGCAAGGCAAATGCCGTTTGTCCGGCCCCTCCCACCCAACCCTCTGCCATAATCCAGATTCCGGTCTGAGCGCTCCTCTCACTCCTCAGTCATCCTGGCTCCTCGACCTCCCTCCTGCGTGCCTTTGGTCTGGTTTTCTAGGCCCCAGAGATGGAAGCAGGAAGCGGGACCCCCCCTCCAGCTGGCGAGTCTCCGCCTAGGATGACCCTAGCTGCAGCCAAATCCTTTCTTCGTTCATATTTGGTTTTTTTTTTGGGGGGGTGGGGCTTCACCCAAAGGTGATGCTCAGGGCTTACTCCTGGCTCTGTGCTCAGGGAGGGAACCTGGGGCCAGCTGTATGTAAGACCAGCGCCCTACCTGCTGGGCAGTTTCTCCAAGCCCCGCCTCCAATTCTGGATCCCAGTCTCTCCTCTAAAACCACCTATTCTCAGGGCTGGAGTGATAGCACAGCAGGTAGGGCATTTGCCTTGCACGCGGCCGACCCGGGTTCGATTCCCAGCATCCCATATGGTTCCCCGGGCACCACCAGGGGTAGTTCCTGAGTCCATGAGCCATCAGTAACCCCTGTGCATTGCTGGGTGTGATTCAAAAAAAGCAAAAAATAAATAAATAAAAAACCACCCATTCTCTCTGCCTGTGGCATCTTGGGGACCCTGAGATTGACTGAGAGACACCCCCTCCCCCTTATCAGTTTGTCCCATGACATCACCTCGGCTTCCAGGTTACAGACTAGGTGAGCTGGGTCTATCACTCAAACTTTCTGAGCCTTCATTTATCTGTCTATACCACCGGGATGTCGGTCTTGAATCTTGATTTGGCCTTGGACTCCTTCCAGAGCCAAGGAACCCAGGGGACCCATCTTCTGCTCCGAAACACATACTCGGGGCCAGAACAATAGCACATCAGGTAGGGCATTTACCTTGCACGCAGCCAACCCAGGTTCGATCCTTGGCATCCCATATGGTACCCTGAGCACTGCCAGGAGTAATTCCTGGGTGCAGAGCCAGGAGGAATTCCTGAGCATCACTGGGTATGGCCCCTCTCCCCAAAAAAAGCAAATTTGATTTAGCACTGTAGCACTGTCCTCCCATTGTTCATCGATTTGCTCCACCGGGCACCAGTAACATCTCCATTGTGAGACTTGGTGTTACTGTTTTGGGCATATCGAAAACAGCTCCATGTCACGGCGAGCTGGCCAGGCTCTGCCAGACGGGCGGAATACTCTCGGTAGCTTGCCAGGCTCTCCATGAGGGATGAAGGAATTGAACCAGGGTTGGCTGCGTGTAAGGCAAACGCCCTACCCACGGTGCTATCGCTCCAGCCCTAAATGTAATTTAATTAAAAATCAATACTAAGGGGCTGGAGCGATAGCACCGTGAGTAGGGCGTTTGCCTTGCACGCGGCCGACCCGGGTTTGATTCCCAGCATCCCATAGGGTCCCCTGAGCACTGCTAGGAGTAACTCCTGAGTGCAGAGCCAGGAGTAACCCCTGTGCATCGCCAGGTGTGAGCCAAAAAGAAAAAAAAATAAATAAATACTAAAAACACTAAAAAAAAAGAAGAAAGAAAGGAGAAAGAAAGAAAGAAAGGAAAAAAGAAAGGAAAAAAGAAAAGAAAAAAGAAACACATTTCAACCCTGATCACATGCCAGGAAGTGATAAAAATCCCTTGCCGAGGGCCCTGAGGGCTGACTCGGGGGCTGAGGGCACACAGGAACCCCAAGTTTGCTTCCAGGCATCGCTCGGTCCCCAAGCAGTGCCAGGAATAGCTCCCAAGCATCGCTGGGCATAGCGCCCCCTCCCCCCCACCCCTGCGGCAGAGGCGGGGCAGGTGGCCTTCAGCTCTGACCATCTGAGCCCCCTCTTGCCCTGCCCACAGCGTCGCTTGGCATGGGGGGTCGGGGGGGTGGGGAATCTATCCCAGTGGCCTCTCTCCAGCCCCCGTGGCCCGTCGCCAGCTCAGCCTGCGGCTGGAGCCTCTGTTTCCAGTCGCTGGTGGGGCTATTGAACAGGCTTCACCTGCCTTTCAAGGTATTTAAAGGTTCTTTGACCAAATGCTTTTTGATCCTCGGCTGATGGGGAGCGAGCCTGGGCTCTCTGCGGGGCCGGCCCCCCGCCCTCCCGTATTAGGACCTAAGAGCTCTTTTGATATTGAAGAGATCTTCTGGGGTTTGTTCAAAGCTCTGGCCCGCGCGGCCACCTCCTCCCAAGCCAGTCAGCTCCGGCCACCAACGGCCCACCTGGGGCCATGGCCTAGTTACTGGGCTGGTCAGTTCCCGCCTGGAGGGTGGGGCCCCCGGTAGGAGCTGTCCAGCCCGCTGCTCACTGGGGGGGCTCCCAGACGGGGGTCTAAGGGTCCCAGAGACTTTCCTGTTCCAGCTGAAGCTCTGCAGAGATGGGCACAGGACCCAGAGGGTCACTCACCTATTGGGAGGGGAGGGGCAGGGGGTCCAATGCATGAACAGGGGAACCAACCCTGACCTGTGAGGGGACAGGAAGTGACACCCACAGCTTGCCCTTCTCCGTGCCACTGAGGGTCCTGGCAGCAGCAGAGGGGGGCTTAGGGCTCAGCCCACCCCACACCCAACCTGCAGCACAGAGAGGGCTGAGGCTCCGATGGAACGGGGTGCGCATGCGCAAAGGGTCCCCGTGAGCCCAGCGCCCTCGAATAGGACCGTTTCAGCGAGTTTTACAGACCTGGGAGGGTGCGTGGGGAGAGAGATCCGCCGGGAGCCTGGGCCCGAGTTGCTAAAGACTTTTCTTGGTTTTGGTCGGGGGCGTGCCTGGCGATGCTCAGGGGTTCCTCCTGGCTCTGCACTCAGGAATACTCCCTGGCGGTGCTCGGGGCGTCATATGGGATGCCGGGATCGAACCTGGATCTGCTGTATGCCCGGGAGGCACCGTCCCCGCTGTCCTGTGACTCTGGCCCCAGGAGCTAAGGAGTTCTGGGCACCCCAGGGACCGAGCCCCGAGCCCCTGCTCCTGCTGGAGTTGAAGAGTACGGTGGCAGTTAGAGGGGGTCGTTCCATTTTCCAGCCAGCCCCCATGGCCCCCTGTCCAGGATACCTGCCCTACTCTTGGCAGGGGGCTGGGGGCTACCTGCATTTCCGGGGTGGCGGGGCACAGACTCTGCTCCAGGGGTGAGTTCAGATCCCTAAGGCTCCTCCCTGGATCCCGGCCCTGTGGTTCTGGGGTAGAGTCCCTTAGCCAGTCACCCATGTACACACACAGGCACACACACACACATGCACACACAGGCACACACCCATGTACACACACAGGCACACACAGGCACACACACAGGCACACACACAGGTACACACAAGCACACACATGCACACACAGGCACACACACATGCACACACAGGCACACACAGGTACACACAATCATGCATACAGGCACACACAGGCACGCACACAGGCACGCACACATGCACACAGACATGCAAGCACACAGACACACATAGAGGTGCACACACACATGTGCACACAAAGGCACACACACAGCCTGCCTGCCACTCACAGCCTTTGCCTGAAACAAAGACCTCTCCAGAGGGGGACCCACACCCAAACTGAGGGAAATTCCTGGTCTTGCTTAATACCCCACGTTTTCTTGTTTTGGGGGTGGGGCGTGCACCTGGTGATGCTCAAGGGTCATTCCTGGCTCTGTGCTCAGGAATCACTCCTGGCAGTGCTCGGGGTACTAGATGGGATGCCGGGGATCGAACCTAGTTCAGCTGTATGCAAGGCAAGCACCCTCCTTGCTGTCCTATCTTTCCTGCCCTCTGCCACCTTGTTCCACGCTGAGGGGCCACTTTCCCAGGGAGCCCATCCTCCCCCCCTTCAGACGCTTCTTTCTGCAGCTTCTCTCTGGACTGTTGAGGGGGCGGAGCTGTGTGTGAGCTCCCCTCTGTTTCCCCCCAGGAAGGGACGCACCTTCCTCAAGACACGGAGCACTCACTGCTCTCTGCTCTACTCTTCCTCCGTTCCTGGGGTCGGCGGGTCACCCCGAGGGTGCCCAAGAGATTCCTGAGCGGTGCCTGGGATTGAACCGGGCAGCTGGAAAAGCAAACAGCAGGCCTCATGTATGTGTGTGCCTGTGTGTGTGCTTGTGTGTGTGCTTGTGTGACTGGCTAAGGGACTCCACCCCAGACCCACAGGGCCAGGATCCAGGGAGGAGCCTTAGGGATCTGAACTCACCCCTGCTGCGCTCTCTCTCCGGCCCTTCTCCCTCCGTCTCTTCCCCCTGTCCTTCATTTATTTATTTATTTATTTATTTATTTGGGGGGCTGGAGCGATAGCACAGCGGTAGGGCGTTTGCCTTGCACGCAGCCAACATGGCCGACCCGAGTTCGATTCCTCCGCCCCTCTCGGTGAGCCCGGCAAGCTACCGAGAGTATCTTGCCCGCACGGCAGAGCCTGGCAAGCTCCCCGCGACGCATTCGATATGCCAAACACAGTAACAGCAAGTCTCACGATGGAGACGTTACTGGGCCCGCTCGAGCAAATCAATGAACAACGGGAGGACAGTGACAGATTTATTTATTTATTTATTGCTTTTTGGGTCACACCCACCCGGCGATGCTCAGGGGTCACTCCTGGCTCTGCACTCAGGAACCACTCCTGGTGGTGCTCGGGGAACCCTATGGGATGCTGGGAATCGAACCTGGGTCGGCCGCGTGCAGGGCAAACGCCCTACTTTCCGTGCTATCGCTCCAGCCCCTCCCCCCTCCTTCTGTACCTACCCTCCACGGGGCACTGAGTTTCCACTCAGGGCTCCTCTGCCGGGCGATCGGCGCACAGTGGACAGGCTACTTCATAAAGGGGTGCTCGACCCACCCTATATGCATGTGTGTGTGTGTGTGTGTGTGTGTGTTGGAGGGGGAGGGTGGGTAACCTCTCCTCCTGCAGGCCAGGCCCCAGCCTGGGTGCCAGCCTTGGCGTGCCAGCTCGACTCAGCCCGAGGAGATGTAGAGTGAAAGCAGCCAGGCCCGGCGCCCGCCCGCAGGTGGGCACCGCCACGGCGGCGCTTTGGAGACCAGAGAGACGGAATGACTGACACCTCCCACCCGGGCATCCAGACGCTTTGCAGTAATAGCCTGATCCTTCGCACCACCTGGGAACCTGCAGCCGCTGCTGAGATAAATTGGGTGGGAGAAGAAAGGGGCCCTCCTGGAGACGGAAGAAGAAAGGGGACGCAGGGGAGGGCGCTGCCCGCGCTGTTCGGCTCGCATGCGCTTGCACCTGTGACCCCGCGGCTGGCCCCGGGGGGAGCCCCAGGGAGGAGCGGCTCGGGGCCCCGCGCTCTGCACCGAGGAGGCAAAGAACCGCTCGCTATATATAACCGAGGCGGTATTCTTAGCCTATCCCCACCAGGCCCCTGAGCCCTTCTCCCCAGGAGGCCCCCGTCACCGCTCCCCGCCCCTTCCCCTGCGGGAATCTGACGCTGATGGCCTCTATGACAACACTATGCTGGGGGAGCCTCAGTTTCCCTCCTGGCCCCGTGGGAGGACACAGTGTCATCAGGGAACTGCATGATGGGGCAGCTGGAACGGGCACCTCTGTCTCAGGACCCGCCCTGTCCTGTCCTGTCCTGGCCTGGCCTGGCCTGGCCTGGCCACCACACCCGGAGCAGTGTTCTCTGGTGCTCCTGGGACGTCACAGAGAACACACCTGTCCTGTTTGTCTTTCTGGTCAAACAAGGCCTCCGCAGACCAGGCGGCGCGCACGACGGCGGGCTGAGTCAGGACCCTTGCAAACGGGGTGGGGTGGGTGGGGCGGGGGGTGGGAGAGGGGGCCTGGTCCTCTGGCTGACCCCAGGGCTCTGACCCAGGCGCCCCTGGGAGGGGTCCCCCCTCCCCTAGTCTCTGCATCTTCTCTCGTGTGGCCAGGAGTGTGGAGGTACATGAGAAAACCCCACCCCTAGAAAGGGAACCTGTGGCCGGGGTACGAACGAAGAAGTTTCCGGACAGAGAAGCCGGTTCACGCCATTCCCTGGCCCTTGGCCACTGCCTCCCGCATCCTGGTTCCAGCCCTCTGCTCCCTGGCCCTGGCCCACACCGTTAGCGGTGACAGTGATGGCCTGGACCCTCCCAGCTCTGCAGGCCTTTTGGCGTCCCCTGCCCCAGGCCCCCTGAGAGCCCAGACCCCCCCCCCGGACCCCTCTGCACCCCTGCAACCCATAGATCGGGGGGCACTGGAGTTCAGAAGAGCTTGCGACTAGTCCCAGGGTCCTGGCGGCTGCAGGCTGGTGCAGGGGGGTGTAGTGGGAGCCGGGGAGCCGCAGTGCACAGGTGGGAGAGGGCAGGGGTGCGGGCCGGCAGCTGATGGGACTGGGAGCAGGGGGCCTGCCCACCGGGGACAAGGAGGGGTCCAGCTGCCCAGCTGGAGGCAACGAGCAAGGCAGGGAGGGACGGGTGTCAGGGCTGAAGACACACTGTCTGCCTGCAGGCCTGGGTGATGCGGAAGGAGAAAACGTAGGGGAGAGTGCAGGGGTTAAGACTTGGCACGCGGCTGCTCCTGGCTCCATCCCCAGCAACGCATGTGGTCCTTAGGGCCCCAGCAGGAGGGATCCCTGAGCACAGCTGGGTGTGGTCCGAAGGCTAATAATAATAATAATAATAATAATAATAGGGTTGGAGTGATAGCACAGTGGGTAGGGCATTTGACTTGCACGCGGCTGACCCGGGTTCAATTCCCAGCATCCCATATGGTCCTCTGAGCAACACCAGGGGTAATTCCTGAGTGCAGAGCCAGGAGGAACCCCTGAGCATTGCTGGGTGTGACTAGAAAAGCAAAATAATAATAATAATAATAACAACAACAACAACCACAAAATAATAATAATAAAAGATAGGGAGATGCTGACCCAGGTTCGATTCCTCCACCCCTCTCGGAGAGCCCGGCAAGCTACTGAGAGTAATTTGTCGGCAGGGCAAAGCCTGCAAAGCTCCCCATGATGTATTCAATTGCCAAACACAGTAACAAGTCTCACAATGGAAACCGTTACTGGGCCCGCTAGAGTAGATCGATGAATGACGGGAGGACAGTGACAGTGACAAGGAGATGTGGAGGTTTCCGAAATGCTTGCTATGAGTTTGACCCCAGCTCTGAGTCTGGGAGTAGCCCCCGGGCACTCTGATTTTGGGTGTGATCCCCCTAAAACAAAAACTGTCACTGTCCTCCCGTTGTTCATCGATTTGCTCGAGTGGGCCCAGTAACGTCACCATTGTGAGACTTGTTGTTACTGTGTTTGGCATATCGAATACGTCACGAGTAGCTTGCCAGGCTTTGCCGTGCAGGCGAAACAAAAACAAAAAATAAAAATAAGACCACTTGTGTTTTTCGGTCACCCGGCAGTGCTCAGGGGTTGCTCCTGGCTGTGCTGGGGTCATGGGGAGCGAGGAGTCCAGCCCAGGCCTCCTCCCTCATCAAAGCAGGCCCTAATCGAGCTGAACTTCACCATTTCTGCTGGGGTTCCTTTATCACCCAAGAAATGCAGAGTCGGGGGTGGGGGCTGGAGCAATAGCACAGTGGGTAGGGCGTTTGCCTTGCATGTAGCCGACCCGGGTTCGAGTCCCAGCATCCCATATGGTTCCCCGAGCACCACCAGGAGTAATTCCTGAGTGCAGAGCCAGGAGTAACCCCTGAGCATTGCTGGGTGTGACCCAGAAAGCAAAAGAAAGAAAGAAAGAAAGAAAGAAAGAAAGAAAGAAAGAAAGAAAGAAAAGAGAAGACCTGGAGATCAGGCAGCTGTGTGAGGTGGGAGAGGGTCGCAGCTCTGTGGTCTGGGTAACAGAATGGGGATGGAGGGTCTGGGCTAAGTACCTGGGGGGGTCAGAGTGAGGGAGGGGGAGGGGTGGTCGTGGGGCTGGGGAGAAGCAGGAGAGGCAGCCTCAGAGCTGCTGGTCAGAACTTTAGGGGGACAGAGAGCCAGCACAGGGGCTTGGGCACTTGTCTTGCATACGCTGGCCCTGGTTTAGTTCCCGGTACCCCAGGTCCCCTGAGCCCCACCCAGGAGTGATTCGTGAGCACCAAGTTAGGAGCAAGCCAGCCCTGAGCACCGCCAAGGTGTGGCCCCCAAACAAAAGAAAAACAACAACAATCTGGAGTTAAGGGCAGCTTTAGAGTGTTCTGGAAAAATTGAATCAAGAACATCCAGAAAGACCGCCCCCATGGCCCCTCCCCCAGAGCCCACAGCTGTGCGGGGATCTGGGGTGACCCGCTGCCTGCCGAGACCATCCAAGAGGAACCGAGGGCAGCTCACCGGGGGACAGGGTGGGAGGGGGCAGCGAACAGGATCTGCCGGCAGGTTGGATGTGGCCTTTGAGCCCCGAGGAGGACGCGAGGGCTCCTGTTAGGGTCAGTGGTCAGTGAGTGGTCAGGGAGGCCCCACCCGGGGCACCGGGAGGGCAGGGTGCAGGGGCAGGATCAGCAAGGCGGTTGCCAGGGGATATGGGTGGACGCCTCAGGGGGACGTGGGTGTGGACAGGCTCTGCATGTGTCCTGCAGGAAGAACAGAGCGTCTGTTTGCTGACGGGTGACCTCGTGCATGGGACGCATAGAAAGATAGATGGAGAGAGAGATACGGCTGCAGGGGGGTAGAAGGGGAGGGGCTGGAGGAGGGAGGGTGTGGGAGGTGTGGCAGGAGGAGGACTGTGGCTAGGAGTGGGGAGGAGGGGGAGCGAGCACACTTGCCGAGCACGGAGCACTGCCCCTGAGCCAGCCCGTGCAGTGCTGGTGCTGGTGTGGGTCTGGGAGCCTCTGACACGTCGGGTTGTCTGCGGGGAGGCACAGACCAAAGGCCCAAAGGCCTGGGGTGCAGCAGGCAGGGGGACATCAAGGCAAGGGGGGGGGCGGTTCAGAAGGGGCCGGGGAGGCTGGAGTGATAGCACGGCGGGTAGAGCATTTGCCTTGCACGCGGCTGACCCGGGTTCGATTCCCAGCATCCCGTAGAGTCCACTGAACACTGCCAGGAGTCATTCCTGAGCGCAGAGCCAGGAGGAACCCATTGCCAGGTGTGACCCAAAAGGCAAAAAAAAAAAAGAAAAAGAAAAAAGAAAAAAGAAAGAAAGAACGAAAAGAAAAGAAGGGGCCGGGCAGGATGTGCCTGTTTCTCTCCTCGGCCCCAGGCTCCCTGACTCCCCCGTTTGTCCACTTCATGCAGGGAGGGGACCGTCCCTCCCTCACTGCCTCCCCTCAGCGTCTGACGTAGCAAAGCTTCTCGGCGATTCTTGGAGCACCCTGGGCCTGTCCTTCCCGGGTCCTTGTCTAGAAAGTTTGTGCGGGGGGAGTCACAGCTTGACGGGGGAAGGGGGTCGGGCCCAGCCCCACAGCTGGGCTCTGTCCCCCCCCCCCCCCCCCCGCCCCCCCCCCCCCCCCGCTTAGCAGTCAGAGGGGGCAGTGTCAGCTCAGGGTGGGCAACACCCCCACGCCCCCACGCTCAGTGAAGCTGGGACCCTCTCCGGGCCCCAGCCAAGCCCTCCCCACCCATGCCCCCCAGCCTGGGGCAGAGGGGTGTGGGGCTGGCCTGTCCCCTCCTCCAGGATTTCCGCCCCCGCCTGGCCCTTCCTGCCTCCCTCCCAGTGGTGCTGGACTCCTCCGGGCCGTTTGCTTCAGGGGTCAGGCTGGGCCCTTGCTTTGCTTTCCCTCCCCGGAGCCCAGGAGGAGCCATGGGGGAGCACGGTGTCGGCGGTCCTCCCGGCCGGCCCTGACAGGGAGACACCGAGGGGAGGCGGCGGGCATCTTGGGGAGGGGCTCGCCCTGGCCTGGACTCCCGCTCTGCCATGCCCAACTGGGCACTCCCTCCTGCCCGCACTTCACTCCACCCCCCCACACACACACACTGAGCTGGAGGCAGGCCCAAGGGGTCCCTGGGGGGCCCACGGAGGCGGATTTAATGGGCAGAACCGCCTGGTGAGAGCTGCGGGTGCTGGCCAGCTGCGCTAAGTGCCAGGTGGGGTCAGGCCGCATTTGGGGTGTGGAGGAGGAGGGTAAAATGCACAGCCCAGCCCCAGGGAAGCCAAGGGCAGCACCAGAACCAGCAACCTTCCTCCTGCGTCAAGACACCCCCCCCACCCAAGGCGGTATCAGGTGCAGGAGCTGAGACCGGTGCCCTGTGTGAGGTGGGAGGGGGTGGGGACCAGAACAGAGAGGGTGTGCGTCCTCTCTGGCACTGCACAGCACAGGAACTGCCTTGGGGGAACTCTGGAATGGGAGGAGGGACCCCCCATTCCCCGTCCCCCACCCTGCTCTGTCTCCACCAGGGTGGTCCAGCTGACAGCCGTGAGAATACAGGGTGGGGGAGACTCGCCCTGTCCTCTGCAGAGGGGAGCACAGGGGCTCAAGAGTGTGACCGGAAACCAGGCGGGGGCCAACTCTTTCAGCCGAGCCTCAGTTCCCTGAGCCTGAACAGAGCTGGGGGGGGTCACTAGGAGAGACACAGGGGCCCCTCCCCAGGGGTGGAGTTGCCCCCAGCTCTGGGGTTCGCCCTGTGGGGGCCCACACACTTTCTTCGGCAGGCACAGACCAGGAGGTCAGCTTTGTCCCGACACCCCAGCAGGACACCCCTGCAGCCTGGGGCTAGGAGCATGGGGTCAGGTCCTGGGGTCCCGCTCCTGGCCCGGGGTTGTGTCACTCACATGTCCCCGGGAGCAGCCTGTCCTCTCTGAGCGCCGGAGGTTTTGTTTCTTTGTTTTTTTTTTTTTTTTTTTTTGCTTTTTGGGTCACACCTGGCGATGCCCAGGGCTGGAGCGATAGCACAGCGGTAGGGCGTTTGCCTTGCACGTGGCTGACCTGGCCAACCAGGGTTCGATTCCTCTGCAAGCTTGAGAGCCCTGCAAGCTACTGAGAGTATCTCGCATGCACAGCAAAGCCTGGCAAGCTCCCCGTGACTTATTCAATATGCCAAACACAATAACAACAAGTGTCACAATGTTACTGGGCCCGCTGGAGCAAATCGATGAACAACGGGAAGACAGTGCTACAGTGTTACCTGGCGATGCTCGGGGGTTACTCCTGGCTCTGCATTCAGGAATTACTCCTGGGGAGGCCAACGCCCTCCCCACCATGCTATCGCTCCAGTCCCTGGAGGCCCCGTTTCTCGGCCCATCTGACTCCACTCGCTAGCTGAGTCCTCCCTCTGCCCCTTCCAGAGAGTGACTCAGGCCCACGGTACCCACGGTGCCCGGTGGGACACCCCTTGCCCCACCCTGCACGTTCCTCTTCAGCGGGAACTAGCCCCCTCACCCCACCAGGAGGCAGAATGTCTGCACCCCGTCCCCCCGAAGCCTGGAGGCTGCGAGCACCGAGGTGAGGGTAGCTGGGAGGATGGAGCAGGGAGGACTAGGGGGAAGTGGTGAGGGGAGGGCCCAATTCTGCCTTTTTTTGTTTTCAGCCCTTTCCAAAGTGGCTGGGAGGGAGGGGCCCTCAGGGACAGGATCCTGAGGCAGGACCACCAGCTGGTAACCTGAGGGGCTGCCAAGGCCTGGGACTCCTTCAAGTCAAAGTCCACCTGCTGCCTCCTCCAGGAAGCCTTCCCTGGTTGCCGCCCTCCCCTCCTCCTGCTCCGGGGCCCCCACCCTGCAGGACCTTGTCCTTGCCGTATCTGCAGGGCTGGGCTCGCCCTTCTCTCCCCCTCATGATAGGGACCCCAGCGGTGGTATCTGCCCCCCATTCAACAGACCCAGGGTGGAGAAAGAAAGGCCTGAGCGCTGGGCCCCGGGGCCAGTGCCGCCTCCTTCCTGTGCAGTTTCTGAGACCGAGATGGGGGTTGACCGAGCTCCCCTGAGCTTTCCGAGGGGTGAGAAAGAAGCAGGGGTGTTGGAGGGGCCCGAGAGGCTGTCCCACGGGGAGGGCGCCTGTCTTGCATGTGGCCAACCCAGGTTCCATCCCCGGCAGCCCACAGGGCACCGTCCCTGCACCCCCCCATCTCGAGGCCACCAGGACTGATCCTTGAGCACCGAGCCAGGAGTCAGCCCTGAGCATTGCCGGGTGTGGTCTCAAAACAACAATAACAGAGCAGAGGCAGGCCCCACAGTCGGCCAGCTGACCACCCCAGGGGACGTTGCCAGGCCACGCCTCACCTCTGTCTGGGCTCCCGGCTCTTCCTGGAGGAACTCTCTGGTCGCCCCGGCCAAGACCTGGGACTCCTTCAAGTCAAAGTCCAACTGTGCCTCGTCCTCCAGGAAGCCTTCCCTGGTTGCCGCCCTCCCCTCCCCCTGCTCCGGGGACCCAGAGTCGCCCTCCATCTGCTCCTGGGTCTTCCCTGCCGCGTGCTGGTGCGTCTCTCCATCAGACGGGGACGTTCTTGAGGGCAAAGCTGTGCCCTTTTGGCTTCCATCCTTACCCAGCCTGGGGCAGGGCACAGAGTTCGCTCCAAGAGTTGTCTGCAGAATGAGCAAGTGACTGTCGGTGCCATGTATGTCCCCGGGGGCCGGGCAGGGGGGGTCCCAGCCCCACACTCAAGAACAGCTGCTCCAGGACTGGACCGGGCAGGGGGCAGCAGTGCTGGACAGGGCACGGTGGGTCCCATCAGGGAGTCCCTCTGCAGGTACGACCAGAAAGGTCAGGTGTGGCTCTCAGGATCGCACAGCCCTGATGCACGGCGGGATTCCGGGCCTTGGCACCACACCCCAAGGCCTCCAGGCTCCCGCTGAGTGCTCGGCCAGGCCCTCGGCCTCCGGCCCTGGGGAAGACAGCTGTAAAATCTTATCAGGAGCAGGCCGAGCTCAGCGGCTGAGTAATCTGTGTCTAATGCTCACTTAGCAGAGCAAAAGCGTCGCAAATGTCAGCGCCCGCGGCCCGACCCTGCCGTGCGCACGGTGTGTGTGTGTGTGTGTGTGTGTGTGTGTGTGTGTGTGTGTGTGTTTGTGAGGGGGTGATGCAGCCGGCCGAGTTCCTGGAGCACAGGGCCCTGGCTGGGACAGAACAGGGTGGCAGGGAGAGCCTGCAGAGGTCACCCCCCACCCCCGTACGGCCAGCCGTGGCTCCCCAGGGGACACAAGCAGCAAAGCCGTTTGGGGGACGGGGACTGACCCATTTCCGAGAGAGAGTGGGGAGGAGGCTGGCCCGGAGAGCTCTGTCCACTGAGTTCCCCACGAACGGGGGTCCTGGGGAGGGTCCCCTTTACCTCTGAGCCCACACACGGGGCCAGGGGCGGGGTGGGGGCTGATCTCTGCCCTGCGCAATCTGGGGCCTCTCGGGAGGGCTGCTTCCTAGATGTTGGGGCTTCTAGAATATTCTGTGACACACCTGCCTTCGATGATATCCTACACAGGAGCACCCAGGTCGGGCCCTGGACCCCCTTCTCACCTCCCCCGTCCCCTCCTGTCCCCCGTACACAAGCCATGCTCCATCAAGGTGGATGGCTCTGCATTCTTCTGGAGTCACACTCACAGGGGTTGCTCCCAGCTCAGTGCTCAGGAGATCATCCAGTGCTGGGGGGTGCCAAGGCCCAAACACAGGTGATTTTTTTTTGCTTTGCTTTTTGGGTCACACCCGGCGATGCTCAGGGGTTACTCCTGGCTCTGCACTCAGGAATTACTCCTGGCGGTACTCGGGGACCCTATGGAATGCTGGGAATCGAACCCGGGTTGACTGCGTGCCAGGCAAACGCCCTACCCGCTGTGCTATCGCTCCAGCCCACGGGTGCTTTTTAAGCCCCCTCCCCTCCCCCAGCCCGCCCCCACCCCTGAGCCACCCCCAGACGGCCCCCGTCTTGCAGACCCCGCCCACCCTGAGGCCCATGCAAGGTGCAAATGTGGAAGCCGCCCGCTCTGTGCCTGGCGAACGCCTTCCCGGTCGCGTGGGAGCTGCGGCTTCTTTTAGATCCCTGGCTGGGCTCGGACACGCGCCAGGGCCTGGGGGTACAACCAGTGCTCCGGAGAAATTGTTTACTGGCGCTGCCTGCCCGTGACTCACCCCAGCCGCCTGGGGAGGCTCTGCCCAGCCCAGCCCAGCTCGGGAAGAGGGAAGTCTCCACGTTCCCCTGGGGCCCCGGACCTCAGCCGCAGGTGGGGGGCAGAGGGTTGGCCGCTCGCCCTAAGCGGCCTCCCTGGCCCGGCCGGTCAGCCGGACCCTGGGCAACCAGCACGGGCTGGGGGACGAGGCTGGTGGTTCGGAGCCCTTGCCTGGGCTCAGGCCCTGGATTTATTCTGGCGGCAGTCAGGGTGCCTTGGCAAGGCGCTGGGGGAGCCCCCCGCCCCCCAGGATTCAGCGTCTGCCAGGGCTAGAGACGGGAGTGGAAGGGTTCTGGGCCCTGGTAGGGGAGGCAGAGAGATGCGGGGCCTCCTCCCGGCCAGGAAGAGACACTGAGAGGCCAGAGAGATAGCACAGCGCGGGTAGCACACTTGCCTTGCACACGACAGACCCGGGTTCGATCCCTGGCATCCCATAGGGTCCCCCGCGTCCCCCCCCCCCCGCAACCCCCGAGCACCGCCAGGAGTGATTCCTGAGTGCAGAGCCAGGAGGAACCCCTGAGCCCTGAGCATCGCCGGGTGTGACTCGAAAAGGAAAGAAAAAACAGAAACTGAGGCAGCTGATCCTGGCCAGACCCGACCTGTAACCTTTGGCCTCCCCTCCCTCCAGACGCTTGGTGCGTCTGGGAAAGTGGAGGGTCCTGCTGAGCTTGGGGACACAGCGGGTGCGGGTGCACCTAGAAGACCGCAGCCCTTCCCCCTCCCCTCATCCCCCCTCACCCCCCGCCCCCGACGGCTTCCCAGGGCCAGGGGTGAGCAGGGTGTTGGGCTGGGCACAGGCTGAGGACAGTCTGTTTAGGGAAGGAGGCTGCCAGCCAATGTAGGCGCCGGCCCGGTGTTTGCCCAGGGAACAAGCGAGCGATCGAACGGGTCGGGTGTGTCAACAGCAGGGAGAAGATTTCCCCTGTTCCCCCCCCCCGCCCCCAGCCTGCCCCCCAGAGTTCAGTGGAGGAAGGGGCCAGCTGGAGGGGCATAGGGTCAGCCCTGCACCCCGTTCCTGGGGGAACGGGGGCTTCCCCCTGCCTTGGTTTCAGCTCCACTCTCTGAAACGGGGCAGAGAAGAGACCGAGCAGGCGGCTAGTTCCCCCAGGGACCCCCACGTCGCTCCTGCTGCTTATCCTGGACACCCCATGACAGTTGGAGGGTGTGACAGAGCTGGGCTAGGCGGGACAGCACAGGGACAGCCTTCCTGGCACTAGACGCCCCCCCAAACCCATTCCAACGCAGGGTCCCAGCTGAGACCCAACCTCCGGCCATTGGGTCTGGGACACCCCCAGGGCCACCGGGGGGGTCACAAGGGGTGCATGGGGGGAACTTCTATATCCTGCCATCAGGGTCATTGAGAATCTGGTTCCCTGTCATCCAGATGGGGGGGTGGCGAGGACCCCAAACTGTCAGGTAGGTATAGAAGCGGCTGACCCGGGTTCGATTCCCAACATCCCATATGGTCCCCTGAGCACCACCAGGAGTAATTCCTGAGTGCAGAGCCAGGAGTAACCCCTGTGCATGGCCGGGTGTGACCCAAAAAGCAAAAAAAAAAAAAAAAAAAGAGTAGCCCCCCCCCCCCCCGCCATCCTTCCCCACCCACCACACCCCCTCTACCTCCCCCAAATAAATCTTTGGGGAACCCCCCCCACTGCCAGACCCCCTGTAACCTCAGGCGTGGCTGCAGGGGCTGGAATGAGGCAGGCAGCCCCTCTGGGGCACAGAGCAGAGCCTGGAGCACAGGTAGGAGGAGGGAACACACCCCTAAGCCTCCCTACCCCCCCCCCCCCCAGTGTCCCGACTTGGATGGGCCCAAGTGAGACCTAGAATCCCTGAAAATACCGGGTGTGCCCAGGCTTTGCCCACCCTTGGGGCACACCCACAGCCGGGCAGCAGATGGTCCGCCCCCCCCCACCCAACCCCCCCACCCCCGCCCAGCTGTTGCACAGCTGTGAGCAGGGGCGGTGGTTTCGGAGCCGGGGCCTGAGTCACCGGCAGCCAGTCCCGCTGTGGTAATGAGCGGATTAGCGTGCCCGTGCCCGAGGCCACACTCCTCTCACCGCTCTCCCGAGCAACCGCCTACCTGGGGCCCTGCCCTCCCACCAGGCACCCGCCCTGCTGTGTCCTTCACGCCTCATTACATCCTCCTGGGTGTGCCCAGGAGGGCAGCTGCCCAGCAGCCCGCCCCTGGCCCCCAGGTAAAACCCTCCTGCCACTCCCCAAGTCCCTGGGGCAGGCTGGGAGGTTGGTGTCCCAGCACTGGCTCTCAGCGGTCTGCACCCCGGGCCGGGGAAGACCCTCTCCTGCCGGCACCTGGTCTCTTGTCCACTTTCCCCTCAGACTCAGCCTTCTAGCCTCCGGCAGTGGTGACTGTGGGTGACCCTGTCAGACCTTGGCAATGCACCCCCGGATCAAAGGCAGGATGCCTCCCAGGGCCCTGTGGTCTGTGATAGCATCACCCTAGTTTATTTTATTATTATTATTATTATTAATGGGGGTGGAGGGTGCACCCGGCTGTGCTCAGGGCTTACTGCTGGCTCTGTACTGAGGAATTCCTCCTGGTGGACTCAGGGCACCATATGGGATACCCGACATTGAACCTCGGTCAACTGTGTGTGAGGTTATAGCGGTCCCTCCCTGTGGTCCCATGGCTCTGGTCCACCCCCGTTTAGCGATAGCACAGCAGGTAGGGTGTTTACCTTGCACACAGCTGACCCGGGTTCAATTCCTCCACCCCTCTTGGAGAGCCCGGCAAGCTACCGAGAATATCCCGCCCCCACGGCAGAGCCTGGCAAGCTCCCCGTGGCGTATTCGATAAGCCAAACACAGTAACAAGTCTCATGATGGAGACGTTACTGGTGCCCGCTCGAGCCACTCTACGAACAACGGGAGGACAGTACTACAGTGTTGCAGTAGTTTTATGAACTGGAGCAATCGCACAGCGGGGAGGGCGTCCACCTTTCATGCAGGCAGCCTGGGTTCGGTCCACAGCATCCCGTAGGGTCCCCCGAGCCCACCAGGAATAATTCCTGAGTGCAGAATCTGGAGGAACCCCTGAGGAGCATCACAGGGTGTGGTCTGGTCCCCCCACTCCCTCCAAAAGTGAGTGAAAGTAAATGTAGTCTTCATTTGATGGGGGATTCAGAGCGACACCCCACAGTGCCTGGTGGCCCATCCCCGGCTCTCTGCTCAGGGGACCCTGAGCAATGCCGGGGGTCTAGCGGGGGTTGTCAGCCTTATCCTTGTTCTATCTCTCTGCACCCCAATTCTTTTTTTCTTTTTGGGTCACACCCGGTGTTGCACAGGGGTTACTCCTGGCTCATGCACTCAGGAATTACTCCTGGTTGTACTCGGGGGACCATAGGGGATGCTGGGAATCGAACCCGTGTTGGCGGCGTGCAAGGCAAATGCCCTCCCCGCTGTGACTTTTTTTTTTTTTTTTTTTTTTGCTTTTTGGGTCACACCCGGTGATGCACAGGGATTACTCCTGGCTCTGCACTCAGGAGTTACTCCTGGTGGTGCTTAGGGGACCATATGGGATGCTGGGAATCGAACCCTGGTTGGCCGCGTGCAAGGTAAACGCCCTACACACTGTGCTATCTCTCCAGTTCCCCCCCCCATTGTGACTTTTTCATGTGTTTGTCTCCCTTCTTGTCCACGTGCAGAAAGGGGTCCCTGCCTTCCTGCGGGTCCTCTGTGGTTCCAACACCACGTGGCTGGGGGGGTCCTCCCGGACCAAGTGGAGATGGCCGGGCCATCAGCTGCTCTGAGGCTGTGTTGTGGGCTCAGGGCGTGGGCCGTCAGGGGACCCCGCTTCTGTGGTCAAGCCGCCCCCAGTGCCAACCAGCCCGTTGTCCTTCAAGGGCCATCTCAGCTGTGCACAGGCTCTGAGCTCCAGGAAGCCATCCATGCCTAGCTCTGGGGGGGGGCCAGTACCCGGCCCCCACTCTGCAAGGGGGGGCGGGCCTCCTCCCACTTGTCACCGCCTCCTTGGAGACTGTCACCTGGCAGCCCCAGCCTGCTGGCCGCCACCCGCCCCCGTGTCTGAGCAGCGGCAGTTGTCAGGACGGGCCTGACTCAGCCCTGGGCAGAGGGGGTGGGGGGCGGGCCACGGGCTGGGAGCAAAAACCAGGTCAGCCCCAGGTGCCCATATGGCCCACCTTCTGGGGGGCATGGGCAGGTGGGACGGGGTCCTGGCGAGGGGTGGGGGGCCCCAGGCACAGTTCTGTGTGGCAGGTCCTCAGTAAGGGGTCCCTTCTCCCGGTGGCCCTCGGAGCCCTGTGGGGTCCAACAGGACTGCAATCCCTAGGGTAGGCAGTGGACGTGGCCAGCAGGAGGCATGGAGGATGTTGAACGAATTCCCCATGGGGGTGGGGCGGCAGGGCTGACCAGCCTGGACCCTGCCTTCTGGAGCGCCCACTCTGCCAACCCCGTCGTCGGCAGTGGCCACGGAGGGATGTACTGAGGACTGGCCAGCCTTTAGGAGTGGCCAGTGGGGCAGGTGATGACGGGTCTGCTCCGGCTTGTCATTTCCTGGACTTTGGGGTGCGCTCTGGGTCCCAGATGGGACACCCTCACTCTTGGGTGTCACACACACACACACACACACACACACACACACACACACACACACCTCATTGCCCAGACCCCAGGCCCACACTCTGGAAATGTCCTCACGGCCAGTCCCATCCCCAAGCCCCCAACCCCTCCACTCCACCCAGACAGTCAAACGGGAAACGGCTACTTGAGAAATCCTTCTAGAAGATGTCAACTTGAGCGTCACTCCCTTCCCATCTGTCATGTGGGCGCCCAAGCCTCCTTCCCAAGGGCAAAACTCCAGAAGGGTCCCTGGGGACAGTGCGTTCCCTGCTTCTGTCCAGTGGCCCGGGCCCCCACTCCCGAGGGAAGCGCCGTGCCCCGTGGTGTGTGTGTCCTCATCCTTCTCAAGATAGGGGCAGGTCGGGGGCTGGAGCGATAGTACAGCGGGGGAGGGCATTTGCCTTGCACGTGGCCGACCCGGGTTCGACCCCCGGCATCCCCACATCGTCCCCCAAGTACCGCCAGGAGGAATTCCTGAGTGCGGAGCCAGGAGGAACCTCTGTGCATCGCCGGGTGTGACCCAGAAAGAAAAACTAAACAAAAACAAAAAAGATGGGGGTGAAGGCACGACGTTCAACTCCCCCCTCCCCCTCCCCCAGCCCCAGCTTGTCACCCTGTTGGAAATGCAAACGCATCCGGTTTGGACCTGGTCTTCATCCCTGGAGAATCTGTCTCTGTTATTGCCTGGTGTCAGTTGAAGAGCAGCTCCTCACGGGTGTTTTATGCCTGTATATCACTCCCCGTGTGCGGGGGGCCACAGATGGGGAGACCGATCCCCAACTGGTGCTCCTTGCACTGGCTTCCAGCCGTTGGCGGTCATGACAAACGGGGCAACGAATGACCCTGCGCGTTGTTGCTTTTATTTATTTTATTTTATTTTGCTTTTTGGGTCACACCCGGCAATGCACAGGGGTCCCTCCTGGCTCTGTGCTCAGGAATTACCCCTGGCGGTGCTCAGGTGACCATTTGGGATGCTGGGAATCGAACCCGGGTTGGCCGCATGCAAGGCAAACGCCCTACCCTCTGTGCTATTGCTCCAGGTCCGCGTTGTTGCATTTAACAGGCCTGCAGAGAAAGTCCCCAGAGCGTCCAGGCTGGAGGCATCAGCCAACCCTCACGCCCGGCCGCTCAGCAACAACTGAGACCCCCGCCCTGCCCCCGGCCTCTCGGACCCTCCTTCATCTGTTCTCCTCACATTTGGGGGGTGTTTTTTCCTGTATCGTGGCCATACCCAGTGATGCTTAAAAGTCACTCCTAGCGGGGCCTGGAGAGGAGTGGGGGACCCTGTGAGCTGCCGGGTGGGGACCCACCCCAGGGGCCGGCCACGTGCACGGCCGCCGCCCCGCTGTGCTGACTTTGCCGCCCCACGTCACCTCTCTCGCCGTGCTCCATCCAGACGGGAGGGGCGGGGGGGGGGGGAGCTTTGCCAATCTGATATTTGAATAATGGCGTGTCACTGTGGTTGGAAATTTTAAAACAGCAATTATATCTGTGGCTGTTGACTGAGCAGGAAGGAACCGTGCCAAGCACACGTCCCACGTGATGTGCGGTGCCCGCCGCTTGCCCGTGACGAGCCGGGGAAGCAGATGGAGCCGGGCCGGCCCGTCCTCCAGAGACCCGGCAAGGAGGGGGACCCCCGTGTGGCCCACCCGGAGGTGCAGCCCTTGGCTCATCGTCATGGCCCCAGTCCCCCCTTGTTGCCCCCACCACACAGCCCCCGCCCAGCTCGGGCCACCTGTAGAAGTCGCTATGGGAAAGGGGTCCGAGGAAGGGGACCCCACAGCCCCTCCGGGGTGGTCCCTCCTGCCACGTCCCTGCAGACACCGGGGTCACAGCATCCTGTTCTCGATGAGTGCCACCTCTCAGCCGGATCCCAGCCCCAGCTGGGCCCCAGACTGTCTGGGCCCCTCTCACCCACGACACTGGCGTGTTTGGACCCGAAAGTGGGGGGCAGAAGCAGAGGGCACTGTCCGTGTGGCCCTCGGGGGCCCTCTGCCCTCCACCCCGACCCCAGCCTGGCTCTGTCGTGGCCTTTAGCAGTCAGGGGCCTGGGCTCTTCCTGCCCCCACCCCCTGGAGGGCCCCAGAGGCCAGCGATGATGACGACGAGGGGCCCCCACAAGCCCCTCTGCAAGACCCTCCAGCCTCAGACGCCAGCTCTGGGCCCCTCCCCCTACCCACCCACCGCAGCTCTGAACTCTGACCCTGGCCTGTCCAGCGGGCGGGCGGGCGGGGCGGGAGCTTCTGTCAACAGTGGCATTAGCTCCTCGCAGAATGTCAACAGGGCTAAAGGCCCCACGGGCCGCCCCCGGCAGGTCCTGGGCTGCCGAACCGGCTTCCTGGGACAGCCAAGCCAGGGAGCGTGTGTGCGTGCGTGCGTGTGTGTGTGTGTGAGAGAGAGAGAGAGAGGGTGTGAGTGTGTGAGTGTGTGTGAGAGAAAGAGTGTGAGTGTGTGTGAGAGAAAGGGTGTGAGTGTGTGTCAGTGTGTATGTGAGAGAGAGGGTGTGAGTGTGTGTGAGTGTGTGAGAGAGGGTGTGAGTATATGTGTGAGAGAAAGGGTGTGAGTGTGTGTGTATGAGAGACAGGGTGTGAGTGTGTGAGTGTGTGTGAGAGAAAGAGTGTGAGTGTGTGTGAGAGAAAGGGTGTGAGTGTGTGTCAGTGTGTATGTGAGAGAGAGGGTGTGAGTGTGTGTGAGTGTGTGAGAGAGGGTGTGAGTATATGTGTGAGAGAAAGGGTGTGAGTGTGTGTGTATGAGAGACAGGGTGTGAGTGTGTGTGTGAGAGAGAGGGTGTGATTGTGTGTGTGAGAGAGAGGATGTGAGTATGTGAGAGGGCGCGAGTGTGTGTATGTGAGAGAGTGTGAATGTGTGTGAGAGAGGGTGTGAGTGTGTGTGTGTGAGAGAGTGTGCGTTTGTGAATGTGTATGTGAGAGAGGGCATGAGTGTGGGTGAGTCTGTGTGAATTTGAGTGTGTGAATGTGATTGGGTGTGTATGTGCCTGTGTGTGTGAATATGTATGTGAATATGTGTCAGTTGCCTGTGTGAGTGTGTGTGTGTGGGGAGAGTGGGGTGAATGTATGTGTGTAAGTGTGTATGTGAGAGTGCGTGTGATGGTGTGCGTATATGAATGCGAGTGTACTTGTGTATGAGTGTTGTGTGTATGCGTGTGTGCATCTGAACGTGACTGTGTGTGTATATGAGCATGTGATTGAGTTAGTGTGCATTTGCATACAATTATGTGTATATATGAGTGTGTGCATGTTTGTGATTGTGTATGTGTGAGTGTGTGTATGTGAGTGTATTTGTGTATGATTGTGTATGTGTATTTGCATGTGAGTGCCTGTGGGTATGCCTGTGTATGTGTGGGTGTCTGTGTATATGATGTATATAAATGCATATATGAGTTTCTGTGTATTTGAGTGTGTTCAAGTATCTGTATATAAGTGAGAATGTGTGTCTGTGTGTGTGGAGATATGAACGTGAGTGTCTGTGTACATGAGCGTGTGTGTGAACGTGAGTGTCTGTGTCTGAGTGTGTGTGAGTGTTGCGTGTGTGTCTCTGTGTCTGAGTGTGTGAGTGTGTGTATGTGTGAACGTGAGTGTGTGTGTCAAAGTGTGTGTCTGAGTGTGTGTGTATGCATGTGTGTCTCTGTGTCTGAATATGTGAGTGTGAGTGTGTGGCTGTGTGCGTGTGAGTCTGAGGGAGGAGGAGGCAGGGGGAGGGAGGGAGGAAGTTGGCAAATGAAGATGGAGCTGAGGGCGCCTGTGAGGAGGCCGGGACGTGTCCCCAGGGCCCGGGACTGGCAGGTCTGTCACTCAGGCAGGGACGAGCCATTGGAGTGTCACCCACGGAGCGTCAGCGTCAGTGCTGGAGGCCACATGGGAGCTGGAAGAGCAGAGGTGGGGGTAGAGCGGGCGGGGGACAGCAGGGAGCGGGCAGGGGCCACCTGGCCTGGTCCCTCAGTCTCTGACTTAGTGCGTGCAGGGTCCCGAGAGTGAACTCCCGGCCCAGTGCTCCACTTCACCAGGAAACAGGACACGGGCTGTGCAGTGGGGCTGCTCTGTGTGTGTGTGTGTGTGGGGGGTGCTCAGCCACAGACCCCCCCCACCCACCATGCAGGAGGTGTGACTCAGTGGCCTCCTCAGTGAGCCTCAGCCCTGCCGGCCTGTGCTCTGAGGGCTTGTGGGGTCTTCCCGGAAACTCCGCTCCCACCTCTGGGTGCAGGAAGGTAACGGCGGGTGGGGAGGAGCAGGGAGGACCCCCCCACCCAGGAACCAGGCAGGTCAATCGGTCAGCGCTGGGGCCAGCTGCGTCCTCCCCGTCCGGCGTCTGTGCCCACTGAGTCTGGAACCAGGAGAGTTGGGGTGGGTGTCCGTGGCCCACCCTCGGGGTGCAGCAGAGAAGACCCCTGGCCGTGCTGGGAGGTTTCTGAGCCCGGGCCCCGGCTGTCTCTCGGCTGGCAGGCTGGCCGGCCAGTGGGCACCGAGTGTAAATTCCACATTTGCATCTTCCACGGTCCTGCTCCCACGGGGCTCTGTCTCTGCAGCGGCTCCTCCGCCCTGGCCACGGGAGGCAGGGCTGCCCACCGCGGCAGCTCCTGGGACAGCAGGAGAAGGGGGCGAGGCCCAGCCCTGAAGGGACACAGCGGGGGGTGGGCTCTGGACCCCCCCCCCCCCAGCCCTCCCTACCACCCGGGCTCCCTTGACTCAGCCTGAGTCGATTCCTTCCCCCCCACACCGAGGAGGGTCCCCTCCGCCCGCCCCCCACGGCAAGGCAGCGCCTGACTCAGGCCCCCCCCAGCAGCAGTGCCGCCCTGCACGTCCCCGGGGATTGCCTCGGTGGTGCTGATTGGCAGCTCATGAGTGGGCTGGTGGCGCCTCGGCGCTGGGCTGTCAGCCGCCCCACTCACCCGTCCTGGGGAGTCCTGTTACGGGTGGCTGGTCCAGCTCCCCGGAGCCCTCCAGAAGGAAGAGCCAGAGGCCGGAGAGGCGGGGGACGGCGCTGGCCTTGCACGCGGCCGACCCGGGTTCGATCCCTGGCACCCCATAGGGTCCCCCAGCCCTGCCAGGGGTGACCCTGAGTACTGCTGGGTGTGGCACCGCAACAAAAACAGAAAAAGCAAATAAAATGAGAATTCAGCCCTGAGCCCCCCCCCAGGGGAGCAAGCCCTACTCTCTTCCCAGGAAACAGGGGGACAGGGGTCGGGGGGTACTCACATGCCCCAGGGGCTCCATCCAGAGACCAAGTTTTGGGAGAGGAGGCTTTGGGCCACTCCTGGAGATGCTCAGGGATCACTCCTGGCAGTGCTTGGGGATCACTCCTGGCAGTGCTTAGGGATCACTCCAGGCGGTGCTCAGGGATCACTCCTGGTAGTGCTCAGGGATCCCTCCTGAAAGTGCTCAGGGATCACTTCTGAAAATGCTCAGGAATCACTCCTGGAGGTACTTGGGGATCACTCCTGGTGGTGCTCAGGAGTCACTCCTGGAGGTGCTTGGAGATCACTCCTGGCAGTGCTCAGGGATCACTCCTGATGGTACTCGGGGATCACTCCTGGCAGTGCTCAGGATCATTCCTGGCAGTACTCAGGGATCACTCCTGGTGGTGCTGGGGGATCACTCCTGGTGGTGCTCGGGGATCACTCCTGGTAGTGCTGGGGGGACCCTACGGGATGCCAGGATTGAACCCAGGTCGACTGCAAGCAAGGCCAACGCCTTCCCTGCTGTGCTCTCTCTTCTCTGGGTGACCTTTGAGCCTCACCCCGGCGGGATCACTCCTGGCAGTACTCAGGGATCATTCCAGATGGTGCTTGGGGATCACTCCTGGTGGTGCTCAGGAGTCACTCCTGGAGGTGCTTGGAGATCACTCCTGGCAGTGCTCAGGGATCACTCCTGATGGTACTCGGGGATCACTCCTGGCAGTGCTCAAGGATCACTCCTGGCAGTACTCAGGGATCATTCCAGATGGTGCTTGGGGATCACTCCTGATGGTACTCGGGGATCACTCCTGGCAGTGCTCAAGGATCACTCCTAGCAGTGCTCAGGATCATTCCTGGCAGTACTCAGGGATCACTCCTGGTGGTGCGGGGGGATCACTCCTGGTGGTGCTGGGGGGACCCTACGGGATGCCAGGATTGAACCCAGGTCGACTGCAAGCAAGGCCGACGCCCTCCCTGCTGTGCTCTCTCTTCTCTGGGTGACCTTTGAGCCTCACCCCGGCGGGATCACTCCTGGCAGTACTCAGGGATCATTCCAGATGGTGCTTGGGGATCACTCCTGGTGGTACTCGGGGATCACTCTTGAAAGTGCTCAGGAATCATTCCTGGCAGTACTCGGGGATCAGCTGTGGATTGGGAGGTGGGACGAGCCCCGGGGTGCATTTCAGGGGGAGCATTCCTGTCCACAGCCGAGTGGCCCCTCCGACTCTCACTGCCCCCCAGAAGTGGCCACAAACCTGCCCACTGGTCGCCCCACGCGCCCCTGCTCCACCTGCCTCTCTGTCTTCTTCTAGACTTTCTGACCCTCCTTGATGGAGGCTGTGCTGAAGCCCCCTGCCCAGGGTCACCATCGAGGGTCCCCCCTCAGGGGGCCCCGGGGTCCTGGACACCCACCCACAAAAGTTGTCTGCCGGAGCCCCCATCTCCGCCACAGGCCTCTGACCTCTGCCGGGACTCAGTTTGCTCCCCCGCACCCCTGCTCTGGCCATGGTTCAGCTTCCTCCCTGCCAGCGCCTCCCCTCCCCCCTGCCCTGTCCGGTGGGCCGCCCCGAATGTCAGCTCACCAGGGCGGAGGAGGCGCTGCCCTCCACCCAGCTGACAGGCAGATTACACAGCTGTCTCTCCCAGGCCCGGTGATAGGGTAATTAGCTGCCCGTCAGTCACCCAGAGCCGGCTGTGCCCTGGGGTAGGGGCTGTCCGGAAGGTGCCCTTCACACCCCTTCTGACCGGTGTCTCCTCTCCTCTGGTCAAGGAATCAAGGGGCTGCAGCCTCAGGGGACCCCGGACTCTGAGACCTCTAAAGGACACCTGTGAACTGAGAAGACAGATGGAAAGAATTGGGCCTGTGTCCTTAGAAGACACAGATTCCAGTGCTCCCTGCTTGGCTGTGTGACATTGTGACACTTACCCTCTCTGAACTCTGGCATACAAATAGGAGAATAGATGCCAGTTCCCCGAACAGGGCGAGCAAACACACATGACTGCCCGTCCTTCCTAACCACAGTCCCATTTTATTTATTTGGGGGCTCCATGTCCCCCCCACCTGGTGGATAGAGTGGGGAATCACCTGAGTGAATTGTGCTCCCTAGTTTCCAAGCTCTTCCTGAGTCTGCGAATGACCAAAGAGACAGAAGCAGAAACTGATTATGGGGGAGGTTTCAGGAGAGGTTTTGACTGTTTTAAAACGGGTAGATGGAGCTGATAGGGTTCCTTGGGCCTCCCGCCTCCCCTTTCCTTGCCAGGAGCCTAAATGTGATGCCCGGAGCTGTGGCAGCCACCATGGCACCATGAGGCGAGAAGCTCGTGTTTGTAGGAAGGGTGAGAGATGGGGCTGGCGGACCAGGGCAGCGAGCGTCCACACGTCTGCTTGTGTGAGAAGAAGCCCTGAAACCATTGTTTCCGGGTTCCCCATGGCCTGCCACCAAACTCACAGACACCGACTAAAACGTGGGGTCCAGGCCACGATGGTCTCTGCAGGCCCTGCACTTGCTCCAGGCCTGCATTTCTCACCGGCTGGTGCAGACTGCGTGAATAACGAGGGTCAGATGTACTGAGACGCCTGAGAACTGAGGTGTCTGTCTTGCTTGATCTTGTTCGGCCTGACAGGTGTGACTCAGTAGACCCCATGGGTCCCCGTTTCTCAGAGCAACCTGGGCATGTGCGTTGGCCTAAAAGCCTCCTCCCCCCACCCTGGTCCTCGGCTGTTGGTATCGGGAACCCCGTGGTACCTGCTGACTCTCCTCTGGGAGAACCTTGCTGGTACCCCAGACACGTCACGGCGGGGGGAGGGGAAGGCCATGAAGCAAGGCGGCATGGCTGGCTCCCAGCCAGGGGAGCCCCTGGGAGGCCCCTCGCCTGGAGGTATGAGCCAGGGGCTCCAGGGGCACCAGGCCAAGCGGAGAACAGGGCAGACGTTTTGGGGAGGGGGCCCCGGGGGGAAGATCACGCAAGGACGGTGGAACAAGGGAACCCATGTAGGCACTTCCCGCTCTGTGGAGGTGGGGGCCCTGGGGGAGGAGCGAGGAGGAGCCCCCCCCCACCCGAGCCTGGATGGAGTGAGCATTGGGGGGCCCGGACCGGGCCAGCTAGCTTCTCTGGGTTTCCAGGTTTTGAGTCAGTTGCTGAAAACACAGCAAACTGGGTTCAGAGATAGCACAGTGGGGAGGGTGCTTGGCTTGACTTGGCTTGACTTGCCACGGACCCGGTTTGATCCCCAGCACCCCGCAGGGTCCCCTGAGTCCTTCCAGGAGTGGTCCCTGAGTGCAGAGCCAGGAGGAAGCCCTGAGCACCGCCGGGTGTGGCCCCATCACGCCCCTCCAAAAGCAACAAGCTGGGGCCAGAGAGACAGAACAGCAGGGAAGGGGCTTGCCTTGCACACGGCAGACTGGGGTTCAATCCCCGGCACGGCATAGGGTCTCCGGAGCACCGCCAAGAGCGACCCCTGAGCACAGAGCCAGGAGGAAGCCATGAGCATCGCTGGTGTGGCCCCCAAACGAACAAACAAACGAACGAACAAACAAAACACAAGGGGGTCTGTGAAATGAACAGAAACTCCTCACACACGTTCCTGGAAATGAAACGCCCCCTCCCCCGCTGCCCGGAAGCAGCTGTCCCTCGGGCCACCCTGACCGCCGACCAACATCAGCCAGAGGTGGGGAACTGATTTCTCACTCTTTATTTTATTTATTTATTTATTTATTTACTTATTTGCTTTTTGGGTCACACCCAGCAATGCACAGGGGTTATTCCTGGCTCATGCACTCAGGAATTCCTCCTGGCGGTGCTCAGGGGACCCTATATGGGATGCTGGGAATCGAACTCAGGTCGGCCGCGTGCAAGGCAAACGCCCTACCCGCTGTGCTATTGCTCCAGCCCCCTGGCTCTTTGTTTTTTTCATGAACTTTCTCTTGCTTCCAGAGGGCCTGAGGATGAAGGCAATATCCACAGAGCTGCCCTCAGCGGGGCAGAGACGTTCCACTCAGCTGTTTGAACAATCCGCAGCACTCTCGCGTTTGTATAGATCAGTCTCCAGAGAAGGTACCAGCGGCCAGGCCGGACCAGCCCCAGGAGAAGCGGGGAGAAATTCGAAGGGGCTTCCAGGAGGCTGTGTTTCAGGATCGCCTCTCTCGCTCCAGGTCGTGCAAGTGGCCAAAAGGGATAAAAGCATAATGTGCCTTTTTTTTTTTTGCATTTCGGGTCACACCCAGCATTGCACAGGAGTTACTCCTGGTTCGTGCACTCAGGAATTACTCCTGGCGGTGCTCGGGGGACCATATGGGATGCCGGGGATTGAACCTGGGTCGGCTGCGTGCAAGGCAAACGCCCTCCCCGCTGTGCTATCGCTCCAGCTCCATGCTGTGGTTTTCAAGACTCGGTTTCGTTTGTTTTTTGCCTTTTTGTCAGCAACAACCGCCACAAATTGGGGGCCGGAGAGATAGTGCAGTGGGCAGGGAGCTCAGATTCGATCCCCAGCACCACGCCTGGTCCTCCTGAGCCCACCAGGAGAAACCCCTGAGCACAGAGCCAGGAGCAAGCTCTGAGAAGCATTCCCCCCCCCCCCAAACCAACGGGAATCTTTTTGATAATTAACCTGCGCCCCTCCCCCCATTTTCTTTTTCCATCTCTGCACCAACTCTCATTTATTTTTGGACAAGAATCCATTTGATTTCTTTGGTCTTTTAGATCCACGTCTGTTACTAGAAGACAAATTAAGAGTTTGGGAGACAGGCAGAGTTGGAACATTTGTATGGAATAACACTATAATAATTTATGAATTATGTATGTCTTTATTTTATCACTTGTCCAAACACAGCCGGTCCATCAATAGAATACCCAAACACGCCGGCTCTCCAGCCCGCGAAACCCACTGCTTTATATATACTTTTTCCTTTTCGCCTCTATGGACGGTCTATTTGTCAAGGTAAGAGAAGAGAACATATTTTATTTAACAGCTTGTTTGCTTGATTTTTAAATATTTAGGCATATGGTATGTGGGTCTCCATTTATGCTCTTGCAAATATTAGAGGCAGATCTGCGTCTTCAATAGCAGTTTTATTGATATATAATCCGCAATACCGAGCTCAGCCTCTCAAAATGGGCAATTCGGCCACTCCTTGTTCATTCATCAAATGGCGCTTGCCCCTCCCCGACGTTCACACCCTTGCCCCCCAAGAACGCCTGGACCGTTGGGGGGTCGTGTCCACCCACAGCGTCTCACAGCCCCTGAAAGTCACGAATCCACTTCCTGTCGTGGAAGTTCCTCTTCCGGGAATGTCACCTCACCAGTTCCGTGCAAGGGGCTGTTTTCACTTGATGGCTCGCTGTTCATTTTTGGAGGATGTGATGGGTCGCCTCCCAAGTGATGTCCAGGGGGTGAGGAGTGGACACAGCTACCAGCCAGCCTCCACAAACTGGGTCAGGTCATCCTATTCTTTTTTTTTTTTCTTTTTGGGTCACAGCCGGTGATGCACAGGGGTACTCCTGGCTCATGCACTCAGGAATCACTCCTGGCGGTGCTCTGGGGACCATATGGGATGCTGGGAATCGAACCCGGGTTGGGCCACGTGCAAGGCAAACGCCCTATCACTGTGCTATTGCTCCAGTCCCGGATCATCTAATTCTTGGGCTGGTCTTTTTTGATTTCTTTAGAAGCCACACCCAGCAGTGCTCAAGGGCTTACTCCTGGCGCTGTGTTCAGGACTCACTCCTGGCGGGCTCGGGAGACCCTAGAGGATAACAGGGATCGAACCTGGGTTGACACCGTGAAAGACAAGCACCCTCCCCGCTGTTCTATCTCTCCCCAGCCAGCCTGGGCTGGTCACTGAGTGGTGCTTAGATCCAGTGGAGTTCGGGGTCTACATAGGAAGGTGCTGGGTCATCCCTAGTTCAATCCCTGGCATGCCATAGGGTCCCCCGAACCCCACCAGGAGTGATCCTTGAGCCCAGAGCCAAGAGTAAGCCCTGAGCATTGCCTGGTGTGGCCCAGAAACCAGTCAACCAATCAATCAATAAATCAATCAATCAACCAAAGCCTATGCTCCTTAACCCCTCCCTGGCCTGGACATTTGTGTGCATTTATTTGGTGGACCTGTTTTTCCCCCCATTTTTTTTTTATTGCATCACTGTGAAATGCAGTTACAGAGCTTTCATGTTTGAGTTTCAGTCATACAATGATCAAACACCCATCCCTCCACCAGTGCACATTCCCCACCACCAATGTCCCCAGTGTACCTCCCTCCTTTCCAACCCTCCCCTGCCTCTATGGCAGATGATTGGGGGACGTGATTTCAAGTCCCATGGCTGTAGACGTAGGACAGCCGGGCCGCAGAGTAACCCCACATCAGCCTGGGAAGGAACCACGCTCCCATGTGCCAAACCGGCTGCAAAGCTCATGACCCCACTGCCAAGAGGCCTCAGGCCTCCCGTCCTTGCCAGCGCCCGGGATTGTCCGTCTCTCCGAAGGTCTCAGAGGGCGAGGCCTCTCTGGGTGGTCTGGTACTAAAGTCAGGACTGGGGGCCAGAGCTATAGCACAGTGGGGAGGGTGTTTGCCTCGCACGTGGCTGACCCGGGTTCGATTCCCAGCATCCCATAGGGTCCCCCGAGCACTGCCAGGAGTAATTCCCGAGTGCAGAGCCAGGAGTAACCCCTGTGCATTGATGGGTGTGACACAAAAAGAAAAAAAAAAGTCAGACCTGTTGGCCGGCTACGGATAGATATCTGGAGAAATTCCTCATCCGACCCTGGGCCCACTGTGTTTTAGTTTAGGTGCTACGTACAGGCGTCTGCGATATGAACCCTGTAGAGGTTGATGCAATGCAGTTAGAAGACTGTTAATGTCCATGGTGCTGATGTACTAAGTGCTCTCACCCACCGCCAAAGTGCCCGTGACCCCTCCCCCCACCGCCTACCCACATGTCCACCTTCATTTCTGCCCCACTTCTCCACTCTTTGTTTTTTTTTTTTTCTTTTTAGGTCACACCCAGCGATGCACAAGGGTTCCTCCTGGCTCTGCACTCAGGAATTACTGATTTCTGAGTAATTACTCCCGGCAGTGCTCAGGGGACCCTATGGGGTGTTGAGGATCGAACCCGGGTCGGCCGTGTAGAAGGCAAACGCCCTACCCGCTGTGCTACCGCTCCGGCCCCTTTTCCTCACTTCTTGTTAATGTTTTTGTTTTTTCTTTTCGGGTCACACCCGGCAATGCACAGGGATTATTCCTGGCTCTGCACTCAGGAGTCACTCCTGGCGGTGCTCAGGGGACCATATGGGATGCTGGGAATCGAACCTGGGTCGGCCGCATGCAAGGCAAACGTCCTACCCTCTGTGCTATTGCTCCAGCCCCCTTGCCCATTGTTTTGAGGAGGGGCCGCACCCAGTGATGCTCAGGGCTGGCTCCCGGCGGGGCTCCTCCCCTATGGGAAACGGGGATCAAACCCAGGTCGGCCACAGGCAAGGCCAGCACCCTCCTCGCCGTACTAGGGCTCCAGCCCCTTCCGCCCGCTTTCTAACGGGTGACCCAGGTTCGGTTATCATCCTGATGGGGACGCAGCAAACCACGGCCGTGGCACGCGTCGGGAGGGGTGGGCAGCTTCACCTCTGACCCTGGCGGCTGCAGTTCCCGGCCCAGACCGTCACCTCCAACCCAGCATGCGGGGAGGCCAGGTCAGCTGTGCCGGCCTCTGTCCACCTGACCTAGAGTCCCCAGGCCTTAACTAGCCTCTTCCTGTCCCCTTCCATTGGATGGGGCTGGTCCCACCTGCAGGGGTGAGTTGTAGGAAGGACCCCTGGAGACCGGAGTGATAGCACAGCAGGGAGGGCGTTTGCCTTGCACGCGGCTGACCCAGGTTCGATCTCCGGCATCCCATAGGATCCCCGAGCACCGCCAGGAGTGATTCCTGGTAATTCCTGGGTGCAGAGCCAGGAGAAACCCCTGTGCACCTCCGGGTGTGACCCAAAAAGCAAAAGAGAGAGAGAGAGAGAGAGAGAGAGAGAGAGAGAGAGAGAGAGAAGGACCCACGGGTCCTCTGGCCCGAGAGGACAGCACCCGACTTTGGGTTTGGGTTTGGTTTGGTTTCTGAGCACCTGATCGATTAACTTTCGGTGGGTTTCCACCATGGCACCTCGGGGACCAGGGGGGTGATTCTGGGGCCAACCTTTCCCTGGTGCTGGGGGAAGCCAGAAACCTCCGAACCCTGCCCGCAGGGGCCCAGGACCACAGGGGCTGCGACAGGTCCTGCCCCGCGGGGGGGGGGGTGAGTCTGGGGTGTCAGCGGTGGGCTCCCCTGCCTCCTCCAGCCCCAACCGTCCATCACCCACTCCTCCCCTCTCCACCGTCCACGCCACCCTCTCCTCCTTCCCCCCTCCGTGCCCCCCTCGAGTGGCGTGTGACGGCTCCGAGGAAGTGAGAGGCAGCTGGGAAGCACATGGCACCCCTAATTACCCGCCTCCTAAATATAGCCCGCGAGCCTGGGCACTGGGGGCCCCGCTCCTTCCCCCCGAATCCCTCACCCCGAGCCTGACAGGCAGGGAAGTGCCTCCCCCCAGGGTCAGCCCCTCATTACCTGGGGGGAGCCGGGGACCCTCCCAGGGCGGAGACAGGGGGAGCCCGGTGCTTGGGGACCTTCCTCTCCTGCAGCTGGGGCTTGAGTCATGGGGGTAGCAAAGGTCAGACGTGGGGGGGGGGGTCTCAGCTGCGGCCGCCCAGCCGGGGCCATCCCCGACCCGCCTTGATGAGCTGGACTTTCTCGGCTGTGCTCAGGGGTTCCTCCCGGCCCCACACTCAGGGGTCACTCCTGGTGGGGGACTCTATGGGATGCCGGGGACTGCACCCAGGTCGGCCACAGGCAAGGCAAGTGCGCTACCCACTGTGCTATCGCTCACCCCAACGCTCCAGGATCTTGGCTGAAAGAGACGGTGCTCGAGGACGTGCCAGGGGTCCAGGGACAAAGCCCCAAGCTCCTGCCCCTCCTCCGGGTTAACCTGTACCCATAGGGCGAGTGCATCAGCAGCCTGATGGGATCAGGTACCCCCAAATCTCTGCTGTATCTCTGGTTGGACCCCAACAACTCGACCCCAACAACTCGGGACCAAGTTTCCCGAGAAATTAAGTGGCCAAAAGTTACAGATGTGGGAGCCACGCCCGCAAGCCACCTCCGGCTCAGCTATGCAAAGCTCCTTCATCTGCCTTGCTGCAGAGGGCCGGGAACAAACCTCGAAAGAGATTAAAAGCCACAGGTAGTTAACCTCGGACTACACAAGGATGAACATGGTAAATCCGAGAGGGGCAGGTCAGCCTGGTGCCCACCCAGCCAGAGCCCCCCAGCAGCCGCTTGCTCCCGCGATCCAAAATCACCACCTTGCCCCTGGCCAGATTCCACCGTCTTGGGACAGACCTCACTGAGATATTAACCTGTTGAAAAAACCGTGTGTGTGTGTGTGTGTGTGTGTGTGTGTGTGTGTGTGTGTGTGTTTTCTTTTTGGGTCATACCCGGCGATGGTCAGGGGTTACTCCTGGCTCTGAACTCGGGAATCACTCCTGGAGGTGCTCGGGGGACCATATGGGATGCTGGGAATCGAACCTGGGTCGGTCGTGTGCAAGGCAAACACTCTACCTGCTGTGCTATATCGCTCCAGCCCCAACCATGTGGGTTTTGCAACTGAAATCTCCAGGCTTTCTCGGGTTTGGGATGGGATACCTCCCCCCACTTCCCTGTACTCCTGGCAGCACCAGCAGTCACCCCCTCCAACCAAATCCAGCTGGGCCCCATGTTCTGTCCACCGCCCCAGGACCAGGACTGGGCAGGCTTCTCGGTGGCTCTGCTCTCCTGT
This sequence comes from Sorex fumeus, assembly GCF_029834395.1. NCBI lineage: Eukaryota > Metazoa > Chordata > Mammalia > Eulipotyphla > Soricidae > Sorex > Sorex fumeus. The sequence goes on from NW_026606150.1 coordinate 743,635, forward strand.
TGCCTGGCAGACGCTTAATGCTAATGCCAGCAGTACCCACAGCCCCAAGGAGCCACTGAGTCCTAGTGCCCACAGGGACCCCAAGAAAGGAAACTCCCCCAGGACATCCCCCTTTTTCTGCTGCAAAAACACCTCCGAGCATCCCTCCGAAATGGCAGGGAAGGAACTGAGAGGAGCCGGTGAGGGGGGACGGTGCCAGGAGGAGCCCCAGCCTGTCGGTCTGCAGGGAGGAGTGGGGGGGAGGGGGTGATGCCCGGCCTTGGTCTTTTTCACTCTCATAGGTGCTTATTTTTCCAGGGCAGGAAAGAGGGTTATGAGGCCCCTCAAAGCTCTGAAGAACAGCCCATCAAAAAAAAAAAAACACGGGGCTCGTTTCTCTCCTAAGTCGACTTCATTCGGAGGAACCCACGGGCCAGGGCTGACGTGACTGCCCCACAGACACCAGCGCCCACCCCTCGCTCCCCTCCTCTCTCCCAGGCATCACCGGTGGCCGTTACCTCACAACACAGAAGGGCTGCTCGGGCTCCAGCAATCACATGCACGTCCCAGTCAGCAGAGAGAAAGAATGCCATCCCCGATTTTGAGGGACAGAACTCAGTCACGTGGCCCCTCCCTTAGGAGACCGGGGTGGGGCTGGGGGATGTCATCTGTTTCCTGAGCGGTTGTAAGTCCAACCGACAGGAAGTCCTCGTCAGAGGAGGAGGAGGAGGAGGTTCGGGAGTTCTCTAGTCACGAAGACAGCGAGACGCTGGAGAGATGGTCCAAGGGTTAAGGCACTGGCCTTGTGTGTCATGGACGTCCCCTGTCTGTCTGATGCCCTGCCACCGCCAGGAGCAACCACGGGACTGGGGGGGCGAGGCCCTGAGCATTGATGGATGTGCCCCTCCCCCACCCCGAGGACAAGGACGGACTGTGAGGACAGATTCCAGAGCACAGGGAGCCTCCCTGGGGGGGGAGGGACGACCCCCAAGATGTTCTTCCGTCCCACGAGGACAGGACGTCCGTGCCTTCCCGGCGCCGAGCCTAGGATCGATTGTCCGCCACTGTCCTGTGTCCCTGAAGTCCCGACTGCAAACCCGGCTCCAGCGAGCACAAGCCTTGGGTCCCCCCTCCTTGGCAGGAGGAGGGGTGCTGCCCAGAGCCCTGGGTGGGGGGGGTCTCTTCCTTGACCACTTCCTCCGCCCCGTGACAGCCTCTGCCTGCTCGGAGAGCCTCACGCAGGGCCTGTGGCACAGGGCACACCCCCTCCCCGCCCGGGACCCCCTGCCAGGGGCCCCCTGGTCGCCACCCACCAGCCAGCCCGGAAGTGTTGGCGGAGCAGGCGGCCAGGCCCCCGGGGGCGGCCAGAACCCCCCTATCCTGCCCTCCTGTGGGTTTCCGGAGCCTTCTGTCATGGGCTATTTATAGCCTGTCCAAGTCAGGTGCCCCAGACAGGCCGGTGTGGCGGGGACGCAGGGCCGGACTAGCAGGTTCTGTGACCTGCTGGGGAGGGGACTCAGGGCCTCCCCTGCCCCTGCACCCTTCTGAGTCCTGGGAACCCGGAACCCTCTCCCTTCCCCTGTGGCTTGGCTGTGGGCACCAGCCCTGCCCCACCCTGGCTGACCGAGAGATTCAGGAATGGGGGGGGGACGGCCCCGCTAAAAGGGTGGTCCCAGCTCGGAGAAGCACAGCTGGCAGAAACTTTGGGGAGCAAAGAGGCCGCGCCTGCATCCTAGGACCCACGGGGAGAAATGGGGAGAAAGCCCCCCTCCTCACCCGGCCCTCCAGAAAGCAGGAGAGGGTCCCCTCAACATCACTGTCACCCACTGCCGTATCCTCAAGCCCCTCCTCATCACGTGCACTAACTCCGAGGCAGCCCTGAGTCTCCAAGCTGCAGCGCCCACCACCCCCCACCCCCACAAATTCCCTCTTCCTCCAGGGGAGTCACATCTGCGCTCGGAGACTGACCCTCCCCACTTCTCGCCCTGGTAAATGCAGACAGAAGCAAGCACCCAAGCACCAGCTGTCCTGATGCTCCCCTGACTCCCCCACCCTATCCTTCCACGCCCCCCACATCTGCTGCACTGACCCCAAACAACCCCAGCAAGTGACCTGCCCTCTCTGGCACAGGGCACTTACGGGGGACCCTTGTGCCCTCACGGAGTGGGAGGCTCTGTGTGGGGCCCTTGGGGAGGAGCTGGGGGGGTTTCCAAGGCATCTGCCAAACTGGCCCCAGGAGCCCCAGACGGAGCCCAGGTGACCTGTGGCCGAAGCTAGGAAGATGATGCTATGTCCCTAAGAAGAAGAAAAAATGGCTAACGCGCCTCCTAGTGGACACCAGTGGTACTGCCCTGTTCCAGGACCAACGTGGCTTCTAGCGGGGACCCACCCATGCTTAATGGCCAGCTCTCAGCTGGGGGTGGCAAAAGCCACCTGTCCCCCAGAACCTGGGTTCCTTAAACCAACGCAAAGGACCACGGCCTCGTGGCCAGCCCACCCCACCTCGGCAGTGCTCATTTTCAGGGTCCCGAGAGTTGGGGAGGGGCCGCAGAGAGCTGGGTAAGAGGCCAAGGCTCCGACTCCCAGCCCAGTGCTCTTGTCTCCCCTCCTGAGTGCTCGTCACTGTGACCTTGGGCCCTGGAACCCGGTGATTCCGCCACGCGGCCCCGGGCGTATTTCAGAAGTTTTAGCGCTATTAATGGATTGTCCCGGGAACAAGGATCCAATTAACCTTCCTGCCAACAATTACAAGAGGTGATTTCGCTCCCAGACTCGCTCGCAGGTGTATCTCTGTCCCCATCTCCGTCCCCCAAGACAGAAGCTGGCCTGCGTCCCGAGGTCGCTGACGCTTCTCGGGAGGGGTCACACGAGGCTTTGAGGCTGCGGCAAGCAGACCCTGACCCGCCCCCTGGGGCCCCCCACATGCCAGGGTGGGGGGCCCTTCCCTCCACCCCAGGCATGGAGAAACACAGGAAAAGGCGTCTCTATCTAGAGGGGAAAGGGGTTGCCGGGGGGAGCCTCCAGCCCACCCCAGAGGACCCCCTTGAAAGCCAAGTAATAACAGCCTGTAGCCTGTTGGCACCCTACAGAAGAGTCGGGAGGGGAGCCAGCACCCATCCCCCACCCCTCCATGCCAGCTTGTGTGTTTCTCTTGGGGGCTGGGACGGGGCTTCCACAACCCCCCCTTGTTGTGGCCCTGAGAATTCGTCTTCTGTTCTAGGGAGACCCTCAGGACCCGCTCCGCGGAGGCACACCCACAAAAACAGATGCCCCCCACCCCAGGCTAAGCCCAGCCCTAAACAGCCCCCTAACCCAAATATTGTCCACCATGGAGACAGGGGGAGGGTGGGAAAGGGGGGGTATACCGGGGATATTGGTGGTGGGGAATGTGCACTGGTGGAGGGATGGGTGTTTGGTCATTGTGTGATTGTAACTCAAACATGAAAGCTTGGAACTATCTCATAGTGATTCAATAAAATTAAAAAAAAAAGTCCCCTAACCCGACACACACAGGCCTGAGGTCACACACATGCACGCACACACCGATATATGCTGCTAACACCTGCACACAGGGACTACCGTGCACCCACATTTACACACACACACACACACACACACACACACACACGTGCCCCTCATGCAGGCGTCTTTCCCTGTGGATTCATATCTGAGAGAGTTGAAGAAAAACTAGCACCGGGGCAGAATCTGTCTCTCTGTGCCTTGGAGTTGGCATCTGGCCCCCGAGTCTCCCCAAGTGATGCCAGTGGCGCGTGCCCGGCGTCTGGACACCTTGGTCTGTGTTTCTCAGACTCAAGTTCCTCTCCTCTCTGCGGCCGTGACCTTGGGAGCCCGTCAGAATCCAGAGGCTCCAGTCGGTGTGTCCGGCCCAAGCTCCACGCTGGGACTCGCTGACCTGCCTCTCTGGCTCGCAGGAAGTGGCTGAGTCCAGCCCACAACGACAGCCAGACTCACCCCTGTAACCCGCGGCCCTGCCTCGTCTCCTCTTGTCTCTCGGATGCGGGAGCCTCAGGCACCGAGGGACTGACCGGGAGCCCTAGAGAGCGGCCTGGCTAGCCCGTGTGCCCACGGCATGCAGCCGTCCCCTCTGCATGGCTGGCACATTGGGGAGGGCGACGCAGGGCGACCCAGGTCCCGGGAGGCACGACTGTGGCCCAGATCCGCGCCTGCGGCAGGGACAAATGGAAACTGACACTTTGCAGAACCCCCCGGGGCTCGCAGCCCTGTGGGGGGGAGGCTCGGATCCACACCTGGGCACGGGAGGCAGCCCGGGCGGCAGCTGGCAGCCGCGGATCAGGAGGCGACAGAAATGCCAAGTGACAGCATCCCAGCCGGGCACCGCTGGGCTCACAGCTCGGCTGGGCAGAAGGCGCGGGCGGGTGTGGCGGGCCCCTGGGACTGCTCCGGCTAGTCAGGCAGGAAACACGGGGGGCAAATGGGGGGGGGGGGGCTTAGGGCAGCCTCCCCCCACCCCCTCCCCGCTCTGCGCTGCTCTGCACTGCGCACCCCAGAGGGGGCGGGAAGCGAGGAGGATTTGAAGAGCAGTTGAGCTCTCGCGAGCTTTGCCACCTCAAGAGAGTCGCTTCAGCTCCCGGGACGTGGGAGAGGGGGCCCAGGCCACTGGCCAGCGACTCAGGATCATCGTGAGCTCATAGGAGGAGTGTCCGGCGAACATCAAAACACAGGACGCACGACAGCTGTTGACACCGGGCGGCTGGGCCGGACAGATGAGTTAGGCCGGTTGGCGCTGGCCTCCAGCGGACTCAGGGTCCGTAATCAGTGCGATTATTTATTTATTTTTTTCCTTTTTGGGTCACACCCGGCCATGCACAGGGGTGACTCCTGGCTCTGCACTCAGGAATTCCTCCTGGCGGTGCTCAGGGGACCCTTATGGGATGCTGGGAATTGAACCCGGGTCAGCCGCGTGCAAGGCAAAAACGCCCTCCCCACTGTGCTATCCCTCCAGCCCCTCAGTGCGATTATTAGCAGCCCGGCCGGCCGCGTTGTTTACAGAGCCCAGCACAAATCGCAGAGGCAGGGCCCTGGCTTCAAAGTTACACGGCATTTCAAGAGGGCAGTAGTAAACAGAACTGTGCAAGCCAGCCAGAGGTGGGCGGGACCTCCCCTCCCCTGCAACACCCCCCCACCCCACCCCACCCCCGCCCAGGACATGGATATCAGCAGTTAAGCTTAGGAAAGCTCAGCGGCTGGCTTGGGGAAGGGTTACTGAAGTTAAGGGTCGGGGTCTCTTCCCCTGGTCTCCAGATGATCCCTGGAGATGCCTTGTAATCAGTCCCCCGCGGAAAGGCAACCCCTGAACCATTTCTCCTGCATCCTGGAAGTCCCTGGGGGCTTTGAAGACTTCCAAGTGGGCCTGGGGCCCTTATGGGGTCGGGGAAACAGTCCTCTGTGGTCATCCCCATTTCCAGTTACCAAAGACCCAGGGCCAGGCAGCCAGAAGGCACCTCTCTGGCTCCGGCCGCAAAGCTGACCCGTGGTCTCCCGCTCAGCTCGGACGGGAGCTGGTGCCAGGGCTGGGTGGGCACGTGAAGTCACAGGCTATGGGCTGGGCTCTCCCTGGGGGCTGAGCACGGGGGAGGTCTCTGTGCTCTTGTCTTCTCTGTGTTTTCAGCCCGGGCACAAATTGCTTTTGTAATAACAGGAAAAAACCCATTTAAGGCCAAGCGCCGCCGCGTTCTCAGCGGGGACCAAGAAGACGCAGATGCAAAGTGGATTTCAGAGAGAAGAGAATGGAAGAAAAACAGATACAAGGAGCTGAGAGAATGGATCTGGGGGGGGGGAGTAGGAATCCACACCACCCACACCCCTTAGCGGGAAGCCCTTTAGGGGTGTGGATCTGGAAGGATCAGCTCCCGGCGGGGCTGGGAGACTCGGGGTGAGGGCACATGTGTGAACCTGCATCGGGGGAGAACTTCAGTGTTTATGTGTGACGTAGGGGCATAGCCGGTTCCTCTAGATGCCAGAGGTGGCCCTGGGTAGGGTGATGGGGGCTAATCTGACAGGAAGGACCACCGGCTTTGGAACCAGGTGGAGCGAGCTGGAAGCCCAGCATCACACCCCTGGGGTCTAAGGATGCTTTGCTCAGACCCCAAGCTCTGGTCCCTTTATTCCTACAGGGAGAGGGCAACCTTTGTTCCGTGGTTCCATGAGGTGGGGATTCCAGAGATTCGGGGCTACAGAGAACATGCCATGGGCTGGAATGGAGATTCAGGGTCCGTCTCCAGCTCCTCATGGTCCCCTGGGCAATGCCAGGAGCGACCCCAAGCACTGAACCAGGCAGAGCCCCTGAGCACACGCAGGTGTGCCCCAAAGCAAAATTTAGCGCCGACCTTGCACTGGGCTAGGCGGTCTGTGACCTGACTCCAGGGGGGAGGTTTGAACCTGAGGTTCCCCCCCCCGCCCCGCCCTGGTGCAGGTCCCCCACCATCGGTCACTCTGCCACGATGCTAGCGAGAGCAGCTGCCTCTGTTCTTGGCAGCGGAGCTGACCAGGCACCCCGGAGGAGCCATTCGGCGGAGCGTAGAGACCTCTAGTGGCCTCTTGGGGAACTGCGCCTCTCCGCGAGCACCCTTCCCGCAGAGCCTGCTGGCCCGGAGGTTTCCTTGTGGTGGGCACCAAAGTCTGAGCCCACCTTGAATGTCAGCGCTAGTGCTCAGTGCTGTCGGGTGGAGGAAAGAGTGGGTGGTCGTCCTGGAGAAGGAGGCCACCAGGAGAGACGATCCTCCCTTTTGTGTGTGTGTGTGTTCTGGGGCCACACCTGGTGATGCTCAGGGGTTACTCCTGGCTCTGCACTCAGCAATCACCCCTGGAGGGTTCAGGGGACCCTACGGGGTCCCCAGGATCGAACCGTGTCTGGCTGATTTCCAGGCAAGCACCCTTTTTCCAGGGAGAAGACTCAAATGCTCCTTAGGGTATGACACTCCATCTCCTGCGTCTCCTGGCGTCTGCCCAATACAGCCCAGCAGAGAGCAAGAGTTTTAAATCGATTAAGATTATGAAAAGGGGGGCCGGAGTGATAGCACAGCGGGGAGGGCGTTTGCCTTGCACGCGGCCGACCCGGGTTCGATTCCCAGCATCCCATAGGGTCCCCCGAGCACTGCCAGGAGTAATTCCTGAGTGCAGAGCCAGGAGGAACCCCTGAGCATCACCGGGTATGACCCAAAAAGCAAAAAAAAAAAAAAAAAAATCATGGAAAGGCTAGGGGTGAGGGGGCGTTCAGGGACTCTAACAGGGCCAGGATTGGAGAACAGGACCCTGTTTTTTTTTTCAAGTGTGTGGAGGGCTCAGGGGTGCCAGGTACACCGCCTCCGCCAACCCAGACGCTTTGTTGTGTTTATTTTTGTTTTGTTTTTGCACAGTTCGAGGCTATTCCTGGCTCTGTGCTGAGAAGTGATCCTCGAGGGTGTTTTGGGGGCCAGAGGGGAGAGGAAGTAGGCGTCTGTCTTGCCTGCAAGGTGAGTGGCTGATCCCGGAGACTATCTCTATGGCCCCACGATCATCGGTTTTAGGGGTTCCCCAAAGGGCTCATACCCCTTTCGTTGGGGTGCTTACATATGGTGAGCTGGAGTGCAGTCGGAAGTCACCTGTAGCCCCAAGAATCAGATACAGGGCTGCTTCCTGGATGGTGCTTGGCACATGTGGTGTCTCGGGGGATTGAACCCAAAACCTTTTTTTTTTTTTGTAGGAGTACCGCTATTTATTCAGCCGCTGATTAGCTGATTGAATTGTGCATGAACTCCACTTTACTTTTTTTCCCCCATTTTTTAATAATTTTATTTATTGAATCACCGTGAGAGCAGTTACAAAGCTTTCGGGTCTAAGTCTCGGTCATACAATGAAACACCCGTACCTTCACCAGTGCCCATTCTCCACCACCAAAAACCCCAGTAGACCCCCATCCCCCACCCTCCCCCTACCTGTGGGGCAGATGATTTCCACATTACTCTCTCTCTACTTTGATCACATTCAATATTTCGACACCAGACACACCATTATTATTTGAGATTTTACCCCAACACTCAGATCTGCTGAAAAGGCAACAGTAGACAATTTGTGTTCTATTGCTGGTTATGAATAAAATATGATGTCGCGTGGCTGCAGTAGGGCCATGTGATTTTGAAATTCCGAAATTTTAACACTTAAATCTGGAGGGATTTCTGCCAAAAGCCACTGGTGAACCCAGTACCTTACACTGGCCAGGTGGTATCCTCAGGCCCCGAGTTATGCCCTAGGTCAACGATATCAGTATGAGCTGGACACACCAGGTGTGACCCTTCCACATGACTGTTTCCGGCCTCTGAGCCTTCCCTTCACAGCTCTGAGCACAGGCTTTTTTAAAAATTTAGTATTCGATATGCCAGACACAGTAACAACAAAGTCTCCAATGGAGACGTTAGTGGGCCCGCTTGAGCAAATCGACGATCAACGGGAGGGCCTTTACCTTACCTTTACCATTATTTATTATTTTTATTATTCTCCCTATTTATATATTTTTCTCCCTTTCCCCCCTCCCGTTTTCATGTGTTGGTTTGCTTCAGTTTGGGGGCTACACTCAGCTGGGCTCAGGGATCACATGTGGGGCTGGGGTGGAGCCTGGGTTGGAGTGATGGGTGGATCATAGGCACCTTGGTGCAATTGGGGCGGGGTTGCTTTCTGCTTGTCATTTAAAGCAGGTCGATTTCAGGGACGGGGCGCTGAGTGATTTTTTTCTGCATGGCCCCAGGGGTGCCCCCCCCCCACAGAACTCTTTGTAGTCTCCTGAGTGTTTCCCTTCAACCCCTCGCGCCCCAGTGTTGGGCAGACAGGGTCAAGAGAAGTGATCTTTTTTTTTCTTTTTTGGGTTACACCTGGCGATGCACAGGGGTTACTCCTGGCTCTTCACTCAGGAATTACTCCTGGAGGTGCTCGCAGGACCATTTGGGATGCTGGGAATCGAACCCGGGTCGGCCGCGTGCAAGGCAAACACCCTAGCCGCTATGCTATCACTCCAGCCTCTCATTTTGCATTGTGTGTGTGTGTGTGTGTGTGTGTATGTGAGGGAGCTTGGAAATGATGACTTCTAGCTTTGATTCCAAACCCCCAACAGTATCAAAAGGCAGGGCCTGAAGTTCTCATGAGTCCCCATGCTTGGCCTTCCCCCTTCTCCCCTACCTGCAGGGAGCCCCTTCTTTGGAGTCTGGGGTCTGCCTTCTGCAGCGGTGTGGGACAGCGAAGGCCTGTCCTGGGACTGCATGCTCTGATCACCTCAGCACCCCCCACTAGCAGCCCATAAAGCACAGCCAACTCAAACTACTCCCTTCCTTATTTTTATTTTTTTTGGAGGGAGGATGTTGGGCCATACCTACCTAGTGGTGTTCAGGACTTAGTCCTGGCTCTGTGCTCATACCTGGAGGGGCTCAGGGGACCCTCTGGGGTGCTGGGGATCGAACCCCAGACAGCTCATGCAAGGCACACACCTTCCCCTCTGCCTTATCTCCCTAAATAAAAGTTTTAAAACAAAAGCAAAATGGCCCATCCAGGCCCCAGACTATTAATAGCACGAAACCAAGGAACAAAATTCTGGTGCCTGCTACCCGTGGAGGGAGGGTGGAAAGACAGGGAGGTGACCCAAGGGCCATGCAGGAGTTTGGGGTTCTAGGTTTGAGCCTCAGGACCACCTGTTCCCCCACTCGCCATTGCATGCGACTGGGAAACAAGAGAGGTCTGGGAGAGAATGCAGCCCTCGAGCCTCCCTGGAACATCACCACCCCTCGCCCTCCAGCCGGCTCAGGACTCCAGAAGGGGTCCAGGGAAGGAGCAGAGTGCTCCCACTTCCTTTGGTCCCTCCTCCCTGCCTTGCCCCGGTGCGGAGGCCCAGCCCAGCGCACTTGGTCGTGGGCACTTGGTAAACCTTTCGGGGATCAGTCGCTCCCCGCGTGCCGCTAATCCCACAGAGGGCGATAAGCCTCTTACCCACTCAGCCTTGCCCGCAGCTGAGCCCGTCCTTTCTGCAGTGGAGGGAGGGGGGCGTGTTACTTTAATCAGATAATCAGATCACTCCCTGCCCTTCCTGGCATCTGGCGGGAGCGAGGCCTTGCGAAAACGGAAATGAAAGCAGCCAGACCACCAGGCCAACACTTACCCGCCACCGAGAAGCCACTGTGGGACTTCAGGGCCTGACTTCCTCCACCAGGGATGACTTGACCTAGTGGGTGCGCTCCGGACCAGATCATGCGGGGAGGCACATGTGGGGTGGGCGCTGGCAGTGGAATTCCTCTGTGCGTTTTCCCCAGGAGGTGTTTGCACTGCCTTGCAGGACTAACAACAGATGCAAAGTGACTTCCGTGGAAGAAGACGCTATTGGCTCCGACTAGGGTGGGTGATGGGCTGCAGGTAGGGTGTGATCAAGGTGACAGGTTATTGCTCTGCTTTCTTCTGCCTCCCCTTTGCCACAATGCTGGCTTCCCTCGGGGCCCAGAGCTGATTACCAGTAGCCCCAGGAACAGAACGTTTCTTTCTTCATGTCCAGGCCCTGGCATGAAGCTTCTGCCGGCCAAGCGGAAGTGAATCTCGTCACACTGCCCCTTAACTCCAGTTGGCCCAGAGCTGCGTCCCTCACCCAGCAGCCCTTCACCCTGGCAGGGCACGTCAGAATCACACAGAGTTTGAAAAGCACAGATCTAGAGCTGGAGCGATAGTACAGCAGGTAGGGCGTTTGCCTTGCACACAGCCAACCTGGGTTCGATTCCCAGCATCCCATATGGTCCCCTGAGCACCGCCAGGAGTAATTCCTGAGTGCATGAGCCAGGAGTAACCCCTGAGCATCGCCAGGTGTGACCCAAAAAGAAAAAAAAAATAACAGACCTCTAGAATGATAACACAGGGGGCAGGGAGCTTGCCTTGCACGCAGTCGACCCAGGTTCGATCCTGGCATCTCACAGAGTGCCCTGAGTACCACCAGGAGTGATTCCTGAGTTCAGAGTCAGGAGTAAGCCCTGAGCATCCTCAGGTGTGACACCCCAAAACGAAACAAAAAGTTAAAGACCATAAAATTAATGATAAATCCAGGATGCTTCATTCTACATATCAGCCTTCTGTGTTTGGGTTTATTGACATTTGGGGGCTGGAGTGACAGAACAGCAGGTAAAGTGTTCGCCTTGCATGTGGCCCACCCAGGTTCTATCCCCAGTCCTCTGAGCACTAACAGGAGTAAGCCCTGAGCACTGCAAGGTACGGCCCAAAACCAAACCAAACCAACAGACAAAGGAAAACCACCACAAGCTTAGAGTGGGTGTGATGGGGGGTGGGGCGGACGTGTAGCCCAATGGGTTGACCTCATACTTTGCCTGCCAGAGCCCAGGTTTGATTCCCACCACCCTGAGCACCCCCAGAGCAACCTCCCAAGTCCAAAGCCAGGTTTGGCCCCAAATCAAAAGCCAACAAAGATAGGACTGGAGCAATAGCACAGCGGGTAGGGCGTTTGCCTTGCACACGGCTGACCCGGGTTGGAATCCCAGTATCCCATATGGTTCCCTGAGCACCACCAGGCGTGATTCCAGAGTGCAGAGTAATCCCTGAGCATCGCCGGGTGTGACCCAAAAAGCCAAAAAAAAAAAAAAAGTGATGAGACACAAAGCCAGGAGTAAGCCCTGAGCACCACCCAGTGCGACCCCTCCAACACACACACACACACACACACACACACACACAAGAGCTGAAAGTAGACAGTTCTCCCTGGAAACTGGCATTGAAATCTACAGAGAGAATCTCAAAGCACCATCTTTGGCAACAACCCTAACTGCACCCCCTACCCTCAATCTTTTTTTTTTTTCACTTTTTTGGGTCACACCCGGCGATGCACAGGGGTTACTCCTGGCTCTGCACTCAGGAGTTACTCCTGGCGGTGCTCAGGGGACCATATGGGATGCTGGGAATCGAACCCGGGTTGGCTGTGTGCAAGGCAAATGCCCTACCCGCTGTGCTATCTCTCCAGCCCCCCTACCCTCAATCTGAAGGGTGATTTTCTTGGGGGGTATGACAACCATCAGTGCCCAGGGGTTACTCCTGGCTCTATGCTCAGGGATCGCTCCTGGCAGGCTTGGGGAGTGTATGGGATGCCGGGATTCGAACCCAGGTCAGGCGCGTGAAAGGCCCTGCTGATCTACCGCCCCGACCTCAATCCCCAGGGTTTTGGAGCAGGTCTGAAACTCCGCACCCGGATCCCTCCCTTCTCTCCATCTCTCACATGCTCGTGGGAGTCAGACATGCTGTGAACACAACCCCCTTTTCTGTTCTCTGGCTGACGCTATGAGCATGTGAGCCGGGCCTGGAGATGCCCCGGAGGGAGAGAATCGCTCCTTTTGTGCCTTCTTTGATGCCTTCTCGCTCTGAAGTCACCTGTCCCCAGAACGAGATTCCGGCCAGCCTTCAAGAAAACTTACAGAGGGGCTGGAGCGATAGCACAATGGGTTTGCCTTGCACGCGGCTGACCCGGGTTCGAATCCCAGCATCCCATATGGTCCCCTGAGCACCGCCAGGAATGATTCCTGAGTGCAGAGCCAGGAGTAACCCCTGAGCATCGCTGGGTGTGACCCAAAAAGCAAAAAAAAAAAAAAAGAAAACTTACAGAGAGGCTAGAGTGGTAGGACACCGGGTAGGGCGTTTGCCTTGCACATGGCAGACCCTGGTTCAATTCCCATGGGGTTCCCTGAGCACCACCAGGAGTGATCCCTGAGTGCAGAGCCAGGAGTAACCCCCTGAGCAACGTCAGGTGTGACCCCAAAAGCAAAAAAAAAAAAAAAGAAAAGAAAACTTACAAAGGTAACAGAGCAACAGGACAGCGGGGGTGGTGTGCGCCTTGCACGTGGTGGATCCGGGTTCGATCCCTGGCTTCCCATATGGTCCCCCATGTGCCACCAGTAGTGATCCCTGAGTGCAGAACTGGGAGTAACCCCTTGAGCATCGCCGGGTGTGACCCCAAATTAAAACACAAGCAAAACTTACGAAGGGGCTAAAGAGATAGTAGAGGGGTGAAGGCACTTGGCCGCAGCCAGCCCTGGTTCAAACCCCCCTTTTAGGGCCCCCCAAGTACTGTCATGGCTCCTGAGCAAGAAGCCAGTAATAGTCTCTCAGCACTGCCAATGATGGCTCACAACCAACTTTTTTTTCTTTTTTCTTTTTTTTTTTTTTTTGCTTTTTGGGTCACACCGGTGATGCTCAGGGCTTACTCCTGGCTCTGCACTCAGGAATTATTCCTGGTGGTACTCGGGAGACCATATGGGAAGCTGGGAATTGAACCCGGGTCGGCTGCGCGCAAGGCAAACATCCTACCTGCTGTGCTATTGCTCCAGCCCCCATTGAAAAAAAAAAAAAAGGAAACAGAAAACCAGGAAATTTCTACCTGTGGTCCGAGCTGTCCAGGGGGCCCGGCAGTCCCTTCTTGCCATCAATCCTGTTATTTTCCCATGAATGGCATAATTGCACTTCTTGGCAATGTGTGTGGCGGCCAGGCATTAATTTGTTCAATGTAAACATCTCAAAGATGCAGCAATTATTGTCAGCCTCATTAGCATGGCTGGGTTTCCTTAATGAGCCCGGGGCTCCCCCTGCCAGCCGCTACTCCGGCCCCGTTCGAGAGCTTCTCAACCTGCCGCTTGGCCGCGGGCCCGCCAGGCCTGCCCTGGACCCATCCCTCCCCCCGAGTGCCCCTCCCTTGCCTCCTGGGTTCTCCAAATTCTGCTTTGTATTTGTTCCTTATTCTTTGCTTTGGGGTCGTACTCAGCGGTGCTCAGGGCTGAGTCTTGGTGGGTCTCAGGAGGCTGAATCAGGGCCAGCCGTGTGCAAGGCCACCGCCTCCACCTCCCCCCCCCCCCCCCCCCCCCCCGCTATCTCTCTGTCCCCTATTCCTTTTTTTTTTTTTTGCTTTTTGGGTTATACCCGGCAATGCTCAGCGGTTCCTCCTGGCTCTGCACTCAAGAATCACTCCTGGTGGTGCTCAGGGGACCATATGGGATGTCAGGGATCGAACGCGGATCAGTCGCATGCAAGGTAAGCTCCCTCCCCGCTGTGCTATGGCCCCAGCCCCTGCCCCCTACTCTTGACTGCAAGCTTGCCCAGTGGACTATGAGGCAGACAGAAGCTTGAAAGGTATTTTATTGGGGGGTGAACTCATTTACTTCACCCGCCCACTACTGCCCTGGCATATCTGTGAGAGGTAGTTAACACGTCCCCAGAGGGCGTGACCCCTTTGGTCTGAGTTTCCGGGAAAAAGCAGAGGAGCCTGAACAAAGTACAGGGGTTAGGCGCTTGCCTTGCACACAGCCAACCCGATCTGCCAAATCCAGGAGTGATCTGCGAGCACAGAGCCAGGAGTAAGCTCTGAGCACTGCTGGGTGAGGCCCAGAAACCAAACAAAACACAGGAAAAGACAGTGGGCCCGGGAGACAGGACAGCGGGGAAGCTGCTTGGCTTGGCTAACCGGGGTCCAATCCCTGGCACCACATAAGGTCCCCCAGACCCTGCCAGCACTGAGCCCTAAGCATCACCGGTGTGGCCCCCAAACCAACAACCAAACAACAACAACAACAGGAGAAGAAGAGAGCTCTGAGCTGGGCTGCTTCTGACCCGGAAGAAGGGCCTCGAACCCCAGCCCAGGAGAGGAGAACTTGGGGTGGTGACCCCTAGCCCGTGTCCCGTTTCTCACAGGTCACCGAGCTCCTCGCCTGGGAAGGGCATGCTGTGACCACACCCAGCGGTGGTGCTCAGGGTGATGCTTGGTCCTGGCTCAGGGGTCCCTCCTGAAGGTGCTGGGGGACAGAGTCAGTGTCAGTGCTCGAACCCGGATCAGCCGTGCGCAGGGCGAGAACCCTCTCTACAGTGCTCCTGCTGTTTCTCCGATTCGCCCTGAGCATTTGGCTTCAGAGGGCCCGGCACGGGGCAGGAAGGCGCTTGCCACCCTGGTGCCACCACAGGGTGGGCCGGAGCCAAAGGACAGCCGACAGGGCACTTGCCTTGCACGTGGCAGACCTGGGTTCGATCACCAGCACCCTGAGCCCTGCCAGGAGTGATCCCTGGGTGCAGACCCCGGTGTGGTCCCCAATCCCAGCAAACCATGTGGGGGCAGGATTGGGGGAGGGGGCCGGGCTATGGCCAGGCCTCTGGCAGGCTCTGGGCAGCCTTACGGCTCTGTGGCTGTGACCAGCAGCTCTGGCACTGGTCAGCTGTGTGACTCGGCCCTGCGTCACTTCAGCTCTCTGCAAGTGACCAGACCTGCCTCCCCGGGCCCAAGGGAACAAATGCCTCTGGGTTAAGTGTATGAGCGGTGGCCAGTGGCCAGCACACAGCCCCGGGCCAGCACCTGGTCGCACCAGCAGCCCGCGTGGAGCCCGAGAGACACAGGGTTGAGAGGTCAGTCCAGGGCCAGGTGGTGAGCCATGGAGCAGAGGAACGGAAACAGTTCCCTCCCACCCCAGATCCTTCTCTCAGTTCCTACTTCAACTCTTGCCTGGCCAAAGGCGTGTGGGTGAATGAGGGACGAGTCCTGGGCTGGCCCTGCGCCCCATGTCCAGCTGCTATTCCAGGGTCAGGGCTGGTGATGTTCAGCGGACCGGGCAGTGTGGGGACCCAATCCTGGGCTTCCTCATGCAAAGCCTGTCCTCCAGATGGTGTGTGTGTGTGTGTGTGTGTGTGTGTGTGTGTCTTTTTGGCTGCACCTGGTGATGTTCAGGGGTGATTTCTGGCTCTGCACTCAGGAATAACTTCCGGAAGTGTTTGAGGACCATATGGGATGCCGGGATTGAAACTGGGTGTCGGCCGTGTGCAAGGCAAATGCCCTCCCCACTGTGCTACCGCTCCAGTCCTGTCCTCCAGCCCTTGGAGAGTTTTTTTGTTTGTTTGTTTGTTTTGCTTTCTGGGTCACACCCGGCGATGCACAGGGGTTCCTCCTGACTTTGCACTCATGAATTACTCCTGGCAGTGCTCGGGGGACCATATGGGATGCTGGGAATTGAACTCGGGTCAGGTGCGTGCAAGGAAAACGCTCTAACCACTATACCATTGCTCCAGCCCCTGGACTGGGGAGTTTCCCCAAGTCATTCCCCCTGGGGCTGGTTTGGGGGGAGTGGGGTATCACGCATGCTGGCCCCCCTGGGCTGGGAAATCCTGGCTCGGTTTCCAATCGCTTTCTGGACTCTGAGACTTACTTTATGCCCCAGCAGAACCTGCCGGCAAGCAGCTCGGGTCCCAGCACGAGCCCGACACTGGTCCTAAAGCTGGCCAAGCTTCCCTTCCTCCCAGACGGAAACTTGTACCCCTGAGCCGGCATCTCTGGGGTCCAGACAGCCATGCGTGGTGTCCCTCAACCCGCAGCCCGGAGCAATGGTCAGTCTCATGGAAAGATAGGGCCTGGGGGCCGCGTGTCCCGACGGGACTCGGGCTGGGCCCAGAGGAAAGAGGCTGGGCCCAGATTCTCCCCATAGATGACAACAGTGTCCCAAGGCAGAGACCAGCGTCTCTGTGCACTCAGTCACACTCGGCGATGCTCAGGGGCGACGCCTGCCTCTGCACCCGGGCATCCCTCTTGGCGGTGTTCGGGGAAGCCCTAGGGGATGCCGGGGATCGAACCTGTGTCGGCTATGTGCAAGGCAAACCCCCCATCGCTCCGGCCTCCAAAGCACAACGCTTCTTGGGGTGATGAGATAAAAATGCACTGTCAGGTGGAGGCCAGGCTTGTCAGCTGCAAAGGGCAGCACCGAGAATGCAACTAGGGCAGCTGGGTCGCGTTTGGACAGAAAGGAAAATGTCGCTGCACGGCTGAGAGAGCTGGCAGGGGTGGCCAGCCGGGCTGGACTGGTAGCGGCAGTGGTGGAGGCGGCTGCCCTGTCCGTGGCCGGGGCCTGGGAGAGGCCGGGCTCTCTCGTGGCTACTGATCTTGTGGTCAGCCTTGCACACAAGTGACAAAGTTCCCTTCCAGTGAAGGAAGTGGCCATGACCAGGAGATAGTTCTGGGGGTCTGGGCACATGCCCACCTGGGTTTGAGGGTTGGTCCCTACACACAGGGCCTCTCTGGGCATTTGTCCCCAGCCCAGCCCAGCCCAGCCCAGCCTCATGGAGCACGGCCAAGGGGGACCCTGAGGGTCTCACACAATAGGGACTGAGCCGGGCCATATCCGGGTGCCTAGCTGCCAGGGGTTCTGCTCAGGAGGCAGGAAAACCACATAATCAATTCATAAGAGCAATTCTCCACCCCGTCCCTAACTCAGACTATGTGTGTGGCCTGAGCTTCCTCAGCCCCCCACCCCTGGCCCCGGTCCCCGATCCCCCATCCCCAGCGGATGCCACGTTTCCCCGGTTTGTGGCTTACACCCTAGTTTCAGGGGGTCCAGAGCCACAGCACAGCAGGGAGGGCGTTTGCCTTGCACGCGGCTGACCCGGGTTCAATCCCCAGCATTCCATATGGTCCCCACCACCCCCCTCCCAGCACCGCCAGGGGTCACATGTCCCCACAGAGCCAGGACTGACCCCTGAGTTCTGATGTTTGAGCAGCAGCAAAACACAAGCCGCCTGGGGCTGGAGCAATAGTATAGTGGGTAGGGTGTAGGGTGGGTAGGGTGTTTGCCTTGCATGCGGCTGACCCGGGTTCGATTCCCAGTATCCCCTATGGTCCCCGAGCACCGCCAGAGGTAATTCCTGAATACATGAGCCAGGAGTAACCCCTGTGCATTGCCGGTTGTGACCCCAAAAAGCAAAAAAAAAAAAAGGAAAAAACAAAAAGGAAGAGGTTCCTCTGCTCTTCCCCTCCCCCTCCCTCCTGCCTCCACCTCCCTCTACACACACACACACACACACACACACACACAGAGTTCCAAAGAAAAGGAAGGAAAATGCTTTTCCAGGACCCGAAAAGGGGTTATTTTGGCCTCCCTGGGAGTCATTGTCTTCGTGCCTTTTCTTTAAGGACAGCCATTGAGCGAGTCCTCAGCTGTACCCTCCCTGCCACTTGGCATTTTCCTTTCTGTGGTTTTGTTTCTGTTGGGTTGTTTCGGGGTCATACTGTGCCCAGGGCTAGGCTCAGGGCCAGCAGACGGGGGCTGCGACTCCTGGCAGTGCCCGGGGAACCATGCAGTACCGGAGATAGAACCCAGCGCTCTCTCTCTCTCTCTCTCTCTCTCTCTCTCTCTCTCTCCCCCTCTCCTTCTTGCTCTTTCTCTCTCTCCCTCTCACTCTTTCTCTCTCCCTCTCTCTCCCTCCCCCTCACCCCCCTCTCTTTCTCTCTCTCTCTCTCTCTCTCTCTCTCTCTCTCTCTCCCTCTCTCTCCACCCCCCCCCCATCATGTTTGTGGCACACTTGGCAGTACTCAGGGGTCACTCCTCGCCCTGTATTTAGAAATTACTCCTCTTGGGGCTGGAGCAATAGCACAGCACGGAGGGCGTTTGCCTTGCACGTGGCCGACCCAGGTTCGATTCCCAGCATCCCATAGGGTCCCCTGAGCACTGCCAGGAGTAATTCCTGAGTGCAGAGCCAGGAGTAACCCCTGTGCATCGCTGGGTGTAACCCAAAAAAGCAAAACAAACAAACAAAAAAAAGAAATCACTCCTCGTGGTGCTCAGGGGATGCTATGGGATGTCAGGATCGAACCCATGTTGGCCACATGCAAAGCAAACCCCCTCCCTGCTGTCCTATAGCTCCAGACTCTGACCCAGGTCTCTCTTTCTTTTTTTTTTTTTTTTTTTTTTTGCTTTTTGGGTTACACCCGCCAATGCACAGGGGTTACTCCTGGCTCTGCGCTCAGGAATTACCCCTGGCGGTGCTCAGGAGACCCTATGGGATGCTGGGAATCGAACCCAGGTCGGCCGCATGCAAGGCAAACGCCCTCCCCGCTGTGCTATTGCTCCAGCCCATGACCCAGGTCTCTTGCGTGCAAATCCTGTACCCTCCAGCCCCCCCAGCGGTCTCTCCAGCCCCTGTGCTGTCTTTTGGTGGCTGAGAGGGGTGCAGGCTGCAGAAGGGAGAGAGGGCACCCCAGGAGAGCGACAGGGAAGGGCGAGAGAGGCCATAGGTGGTGAGGCCGGTGTAGACTGGTTCTCTGGTCGGCTTCTGACGTGTTGCACTTCCTGTTCGCGGTCTCCGAACGCTCGCCAGAGGTCGGTTACATGTTCTAGTGTTGGGCAACTGAATAAATGAAGAGATTCATGTCCACTGGTCACAGGCAGTGAGGTGGCTTATCCTAATCACCTCACGAAACCTGCAGCCAGCCGGAAGAGAGGGGGAGAGGGTGGGCACAAGAGTTCCCAAGTCTTGGGGAGCTCACCCAGGACCAGGCAGCTGCTCGGGGCTTCAAAGAGTCTTATTTGGGCTGGAAAGATAGTACAGCGGGTAGGGGGTTTGCCTTGCACGTGGCCGACCCAGGTTCGATTCCCAGCATCCCATATGGTCCCCTGAGCACCGCCAGGAGTGACTCCTGAGTGCAGAGCCAGGAGTAACCTCTGTGCATCGCCAGGTATGACCCAAAAAGCAAAAAAACAAAAACAACAACAAAAAGCAAAAATAAATAAATAAAATGGTCTGCAAAAGTAACTGGTCCTTGGGCTGGAGCAATAGTACCGTGGATAGGGGCATTTGCCTTGCATGCAGTCGACCGTGGTTCGATTCCCAGCATCCCATATGGTCCTCTGAGCACCGTCAGGGGTAATTCCTGAGTACAAAGCCAAGAGTAACCCCTGTGCATCGCCGGCCGGGTGTGACCCAAAAAGCAAAAAAAAAAAAAATGAGCCTTATTTTTTCAGGGAATTGTACCACATCTGGCAGTGCTCAGGGTTTACTCCTGGCTCTGCACTCGGGGATCACTCCCGGTGGGTTCGGGAGACCATGTGTGATGCCAGGTATCAAACCTGGTCTGGTTGTATGCAAGGCAAGTACCTCCCGCCCCACACACACACACACACGCACACACACATACCCACTAGACTATTTCTCCAGGTACATGGGCTTGGTTTCAAACAGTGCTGGCCTTTAGCAAGGCACCCTCCTGCAGGGTGGGGGTGGGGGTGGGGAGACAGACAGACAGACAGACAGAACAGTGAGTGGGTCTCGGGGCAAGGCTGCAGGAATCTGGAGGAAGGGGTTCACAATTCCCAGCATTTTTTTAGGGAGAGGGGTGGGAGACCAGGACCGTCAAGGTTTGTGCATCCCTGCCTGGCCACCCTTCCCCAGATGCCCTGAGGAATGTGTCCAGGGACCCCCGCCCCTCGCCCCTGCGTTCTTTTGTGTTCTGAGTTCTTGCATTTCAAGTCTCACCTGTTCCCACTCCATTAGTTAATAGCTGTATTTTTGATGTATTCGTTGGCTGAGAAAATAGAACATAAAAGGCTGCTGTGAATTCAGAAAAGCTTTCAGGGAATTTGAATGTTATTAATCACAATGGCACCCGGAGCCCTTTGAAAAACATTACTTAGGCTGTGACCAGACAGCCGCAAGGTTCGAGGAAGCTCGGGCAATGCTTGATGAAGGGCAGAGGTGGCGGGGCGTGGGGAAGGGCAGAGAAGGGGACCCCGCTCCCTCGCCCATCACCCCACCGGGCCGCCTCTGGGTGACTTCACCTGTCCTTGAGCCTCTTGTGACCCCCTCCGCCCCGCCCCCTCTGCAGCGCTAGGCCCTGAGAAAGACTCTGATTGGGTGATCCTGACGCCACTCCCTGGGGATGGGGCTTAGACAAGGCCCCGTGGGGGCGGGGCGCTCACTTGTCCCTATGACACAGGTGCCTTCTGCTGGGGGCCAGCCCCGGACAATCGACGCTGGGCACCGAGACTGGGGACGCAGAGTCCGTCATGGGGACGCAGTTGAATTTGCGTCTCTTGGAAGCTGGCTGAAAAACTGTCTAGAACCTAAGAAAAAAATGAAGCAACAGAACTCACTTCCTTGTTTGACCGCGGGGTCTGCCTGGGTGAAGCCCCTTTGGAGAGGCGGGGTAGTCAGAGCAGGGCCGAGGAAGCCTGGGGGTCACCCGAATGCCGACGGGTTAGGCAAAGGGCCTGGAGCGTCAGTGGGACCTCAACACCCCAACGTCTGCCTGCACCAGACAGGAGAACACGTGGCCCCACGCTCCCTCCCTCGCAGGGGACTGGACTCTTGCCCACCCTCGCCCACCCTCGCCCACCCTCGCCCATCTGGTCTACGCTGCAGTTTCTGGGCCGCCCTCCCGGTGGGCTTCCCTCAGGGTCACAGGAAAAAGCTAATGGCTGGTGCACCTGTGGGTACACGGGACGGACGAAGTCCAGGCAGAGGCAGGAGGGCCGCAGTGGAAAGGCAGGGACAGGCCCAGGGAGAGATGCTGGGGATGCCCCCAGAGAGGGAAGTCGGAGCGTGTGGTGTCTGTGTGTGCACATGCACGCGTCTCTTTGTGTGTGTGCAGGAGTGTGTGTCTCTGTGCACGTGTGTGTGCATGTGTGTACGCATGTATGTCTATGTGTGCATGTGTGTGCATGTGCATGGCTCTGTGTGCATGTGTCTATGTGCATGTGTGTCTCTATGCAAGTGTATGCATGTGTATATGCATGTATGTGTCTTTGTATGCATGTCTGTGCAGGTATGTGTCTCTGTGTATGTCTGTGTGCCTGTCTGTGTGTGCATGTGTGTATGCATATGTGTGTCTCTGTGTGTGCATGTGTGTGTCTATGTGCATTTGTGTACCTCTGTGTGCATGTGTCTATGCGCATGTGTGTCTATATGCATGTGTGTCATGTGTGTCTCTGTATGCATGTGTGTGCATGTGTGTGTCTCTGTGCATGTGTATGGCTTTGTATACATGTGTGTGCGTGTGTGTGCAGGTGTGTGTGTCTCTTTGCAGGTGTGTGCATGTCTGTGTGTGTGCATGTGTGTACGCATGTGTGTGGGTGTGCGCAAGTGTGTCTCTCTGTATGCATGTGTGTATGTGCATTGTGTGTGCATGTGTGTGTCTGTGCATGTGTGTCTCTGTATGCATGTGTGTGCATGTGTGTGTCTTTGTATGCATGTGTGTGCGTGTGTGTCTCTGTGAATGTGTGTCTGTGTGTACATATCTGTGTGTGCATGTGTTAGGGAGCTAACCTGAACACGAGGAAGGGGGTGGATCACAGAGGTGGAGTCAGTCCTGGAGATCCAAGGCCCAAGAGCCTAGTCTGACCTGAGTGGGTTTCGTGCTGTGCAGGGGCGGGGTTGGGGTCTCCCTCCCCTCTCTGGGCCTGGCTCCTGACTGTACCAGCTGTGGTTGAGGTCCGTGCTGAATCCCCCAGGGGACCCAGAGCAGGGCGGGGTGCTGCCTCCTGCTTTCCTGGGGCTGAGTCCGGAGTGGGGGAGCAGAGACCCTGTTGAGCATGCTGAGGGGGCAAAGCAAGGCGGCCGGGGGTGGGGGTGGGGGGTCCCACAGCCTGCAGAGCGCCCCCTGCCTGCAGAACTGGTCTCAGTACAGAAAAACAGCTCAGAGCCCAACTTCGAACCCAAGTCACTCGGCAGGATACTCCAGGGCTCCAAGGCTCAGGACTTCCACAGCCTCACGTCCCTGGCGAGTCTGGGGGACAGGCGGAAATTACCGGAAGCAGGGAGGAGGGTGGGGGGACCCAGGGGAGCTGGGCCTGACAAGGAGTGGGGCGTCCAGCCATGGGGACGAGGCCTTTCAGGGAATGAAGCCAGGACTGATGGGGTCTGGACAGTTCTCAGCCCCAGCTCCAGTCCCACCCTCCCCCCAGGATGTAGCCTGGGCAGAAGGTTCTAGATTGAGGAGCGGGAGGCTGAACTCTGCTCAGACTGATTCAAGGAGGATGGGCTTCTCTGCTTAGGGGACATGCAGGCTGTGTCCCAATAGCACGGGGCTCCAGTCCCCAGAGCCCTGCTGGGGGACAAGCCCCTCCCCCACCCCGTCCACAGCTGCCAGAAGACCCCCGCGTTTGAATTCAGAACAGCCATGTCATCTAGGGGGTCCACTTAGATGAAAAAGAGGATTCGTGGTTCTCCTGAAATTCAGCATGTGGTCGAGTGCCCTGTTTTCTTTGGGGGTTTCTGTTTGCTAAATCCAGCAGCTCGAGCCCCCCTCTGAGTCCCGGCTTCCCCCTGGGGTGCAGGGTGCCGGGTACGGGTCAGTCCCTGAGGGCCGACTGGCCGTTTCCACAGCAGTGAGTGAGTCATAGGGCCTGGACCAGCAGGGCGTTGCCCGTGCGGGATGCAGAGCTCTCGCCAGCCCTCAGCACGTTCCAGAGCTTTGCAAAGATTTTGCCCCTGAGCCAGAGGAACAGCAGAGGGTATGAGGCCGCTCGGTTGGATTCCTGCCACCGCATCGTCCCCCAAACACCGTCTCCCAAACACCGTCCTGAGGGACTGGAGCGATAGCACAGTGGGGAGGGCATTTGCCTTGCGCGCGACCGACCCGGGTTTAAGTCCCAGCATCTCATAAGGTCCCCCGCGCACCGCCAGGAGTAATTTCTGAGCGCAGAGCCAGGAGTAACCCCTGTGCAACGCCGAGTGTGACCCAAAAAGAAAAGAAAAAAAAAAAACCATCCTTAGCACAGTGAGCACAGAGCCAGGAATAACCCCTGAGCAGGGGGGAAGGGGGAGGGGAGAAAGGAAGGGGTGTCAGGGTGCATTCCCAATCCCCCTACCCAAATAGAGAACCCACCAGTTAAGAAATCCAGCTTCATGGGGCTGGAGTGATAGCACAGCGGGTAGGGCGTTTGCCTTGCACGCGGCCCAACTCTGGTTCGATCCCCAGCATCCCATATGGTCCCCTGAGCACAGCCAGGAGTAGTTTCTGAGTGCATGAACCAGGAGTAACCCCAGAACATCGCCGGGTGTGACCCAAAAAAGCAAAAAAAAAAAAAATAAATCCAGCATCAGGTCTGGAGCAATAGCACAGTGGGTAGGGTGTTTGCCTTGCACGCGGCTGACCCAGGTTCGATTCCCAGCATCCCATAGGGTCCCCTGAGCACCGCCAGGAGTAATTCCTGAGTGCAAAGTCAGGAGTAACCCCTGAGCATCGCTGGCTGACCCCCCCCTAAAAAAAATAAAAAGAAATCCAGCGTCATGTTTTATTTCTTTGGACCACTTCCAGCAGTGCTCAGGGAATACTCCTGGCTCTGCACTCGGGAATGACTCCATACGGAGCCTATGGAATGCTAGGGATCAAATCTGAGTCCGGGGCGTGAGTGCAAGGCAAGTGCCCTGCTATTGGCAGAAAAGTGATGATACCTGGGGAGGGAGAGGCCTGGGTTGCAGGGGGGAACAGTATATAGCAGGGCCCCTTTAAGGAGGCGTGAGGCTGGAGGGTGCAGTGGGCAGCGAGGGCCTGAGGAGAGGGAGGCGTTGGCAGGGTTAAGCCTCTGCTCCGTCGTGGGAACTCCGAGAATTCCCACCTTTAGCTTCCCGTTCACCTCGCAATTCCCAAGGCTCCTCTCTGTTCATCTCCTCCTGACACTGCAACAAATTGCCACGAACTTGGTGGTTCAAAGGAATTTATTCTCTTTCTTTTGTTTTTTTTTTTTCTCCTGTTTTTTGGGCCACATCCAGCTGTGCTCACACCCACACCCAACCAGGGTCCCCACCATGCGGTGGATGGGGAAGGAGTCATGACATTTCCCTCACCCACACCTACATTGGGTCAGTGGGCCTCTGACACCCAGGGGGAATGTTGTTTAGTGGTGATTGGGGGACCAAGAATTTGGGATTTGAACCTGGGATTTGAACCCAGGTTAACTGTGCACGCAAGACAAGTACCTTACCAGTTATACTATCTCTCTGACCCTCTTCCAGGATGTGTGTGTGTGTGTGTGTGTGTGTGTGTGTGAGAGAGAGAGAGAGAGAGAGAGAGAGAGAGAGAGAGAGAGGAGCACTATTCCCATTGATATTCAGTCAAATGGGGCCTGATTATTGATTATTTAATGCTGGGTCTGGTGATAAGGTGCTATTCAGGTTTAGGGGTGCAGATGGTGAAAGGGGTCACAACTATTGAACCTGTGGGATCTCCAGGCTTACCCCAATGGTGCTCAGGGTAGAACTCAGGTCCTTGCACAAACCAGTCCCAGAGCCCTGACCACTGGGCCACCTCCCCGGCCCCTGGCTTGCAGTTTGGGAGGCCAGATGCCCTTCAAATGCATCACTGAGCTCAAGAGGCAGTATTAGGGGCCAGAGCAATAGTACAGCGAGTAGGGCAATTGCTTTGCACACGGTTCAATCCTCAGCACCCCATATGGCCCCCGAGTCCACCAGGAGTGATCCCTGAGCACAGAGTCAGGAGCAATCCCTGAGCACTGCTGGGTGTGGCCACAGTACAGAGAGACGGTATTGGCAGAGCTGTTCCTTCTGGAGTCTTCGGTGTGTGACAGCTGCCCACGACCCCTATCCACCTTCAAGGCCGGCAGGACCGGCTACATCTCCCACGCTCTGGCTCTCTGGTTCTCCCCTTGGGGTCTTCTGAACTCCTTCGAAAAACCCTGTGATTACGCTGATCCAGAACCTGCTCCTCATCCTCAGGTCAAGAGAGAAGCAGTCGGGGGCCAGAGCCAAAGTACAGTGGGGAGGGCGTTTGCCTTGCACGCGGCCAACCCGGGTTCAACCCCCGATATCCCATGTGGTCCTACGAGCACCACCAGGAGTAATTCCTGAGTGCAGAGCTACAGTAACCCCTGAGCATCTCTGGGTGTGGCCCAAAAAAGAAAGAGAGAGAGAGAGAGAGAAAGAGAAGAGAGACAGAGAGAGAGAGAAGAGAGAGAGAGAGAGAGAGAGAGAGAGAGAGAGAGAGAAGCAGCCTTCATTCCCCTTTGTCCTGTCACCTAACTCTTTCACTGGTTCAAACCAGGACCCCATTGGGGGACCATCACGCTCCCTTCCTCACCAGCACGAACCAAAAGAGAAAGTTCATGGTGACCTTGTATCATGAGCTAAGAGGAATAGAAGTGGGATTGCGTGGTTCACCCTAGATCGAATTCCTGGCTATCACAGTCACATATTGGCCCCTAATCAGGAATGAGCCCTGAGCCCAGAGGCAAGAGTAAGTCCTGCGTACAGCTGGGTGTGGCCTAAGAGAAAAAAAAAAAAAGAAAAAAGAGGAAGAAGATGATGATGAAGGAGGAGGAGGAGGGAGGAAGAGGAGGAGGAAGAGGAGAAAAGGAATAAAATGAAAAAAAAAATAAATGGAAACTCCCTATATCTTCATTGAATGTGATCCAAATTTATCAATCCATGTACTTTACTGAGTATGTTATAGCTAAAGAAATTGGGGTCTGAATTTTAAGAGGAATGAGAAATCATGGCAAGGTTTTAAACAGTGCCATGACATTATCTGAATCTCATTTGTGAAAGGTCACTCTATCTGGGGTGGAAATAGATAAGTGAAAGTGAAGAGGCGGCAGCTGGCGCCCTGAGGGGGAACAGAGGTTTCCTGATTTTTTTTTCTTTTTGGGTCACACCCGGCAGTGCTCAGGGGTTATTCCTGGTTCTGCACTCAGGAATCACTCCTGGCGGTGCTCAGGGGGCCATATGGGATGCTGGGAATCGAACCTGGCTTGGCCGTGTGCAAGGCAAACGCCCTACCCGCTGTACTATCGCTCCAGCCCCAGGTCTCCTGATTTGACTGGCGTGGTTGGAATTGGACAGAAGTGGGCATTTCAAGTATGTTTGGGAGGAAAACTCAACAGGACAAGATTTAGGATACGGCACATGGGTGGAAGAGCGACTTGGGGTCAAACAGGATGGAGAACGGATGGGTGATGTGTGGCTGGACAGATGTGGGGGTGAACAGACATACAGATGTGGGGGGGGGTTAACAGGTGTCTGGGTGGATGGGTCTATGCATGAGTGGGTGGATGGACGCAGTCATCAGCACATGACCACATATGTGTGTGGATGAGTAGACTGAAGACTATGTGGATGAGGAGATGATGGATGAGGTTGGTACGAGTGGATGGATGGTGGGTTTGAGTGGACGGATGCGTGAATGAGTGAATGGATAATCGTATGAGTGGATGGTGGTCTGAATGGACGGATGGTGGGTATGAGTGGATAGATAGTGATGGGAGAGGTTGGATGTGTGGATGAATGGTGATATGAATGGTAGGTCGGAAAGGACGGATGGCGAGATGAGTGGATGCGGGAATGAGTGGATCAATGATGGATATGAGTGGATGGTGTTATGAGTGGATGGATGGTGATATGAGTGGGCAGATGCGGGAATGGGTGGATGGATAGATGCATTTATGACTAGATGAGGACCATGTGGGTCGGGGCTGGAGCTATAGCACAGCGGGTGGGGCGTTTGCCTTGCACACGGCTGACCCGGGTTCAAATCCCAGCATCCCATATGGTCCCCTGAGCACCGCCAGGAGTGATTCCTGAGTGCAGAGCCAGGAGGAACCCCTGTGCATTGCCAGGTGTGACCCCAAAAAAAACAAACAAACAAAAAAAAAAAAAACAGAAAAAGAAGAACACCGTGTGGGTCGATAGATGGCGGATGATGTCTCAGTGACCGGTGTAGTGACCGGATAGATATGTAGAGGACCACGCAGGAGGGTGGACAAGGAGGGCATCGGTAGCTGAATGAGCAGAGGACAGGTAGGTAGATAACAAACAGGTGGGTACGGAGGCACGAAGACAGACTCGCTCCCCTTGCTCCTGGTGGCCGGAAAGCACAGGCAGTGGCCTCGTCGGGAAGCACGCAAGCTTTCCTCGGAGACATCTGTGTTTACACGCCAGTAGCTCCCCAGTGCCCCAAGGAGAAAAACTAGTTACTCTGCAGCCCATCGGGGAGTCGACACTTACAAATAGGCTGGATTAATGAGACGTGAGGATCCCCCGGTCCTCTGGGCATCACAACAGAAGTGCCAGTGATGCCCGAGTGAGTGGAGAGTGAAGCCGGAATGGAAAAATGTCCCCACATCCCCCCAGTGTAGTCCCTCCTCCCTCTCACCCCCTCAGCCCAAATCAGGCCACCACCACCACCCCCCACCCCGCCCCGAGCATCCCCATCACCCTCCCCGGGGTCACACTCAGACCCGCTGGGACTCTGGCCACGACCTGCACAATAGCCGGGCCTGTCGGCTCCCGCGGGTGGGAGGGAGCCAGCGCCTCGTCCACAGAAGCCCGCCGTGCCCGCCAGCGCCAGCTGATCTTTTCGTGCTGGGCTGCCCAGCTCCACTCACGGGCTCTGTGTCCTCACGACCCCTGAGGGCCTCTCGTCGCAGGAAGAAGAGGGAGAGTGACCGTTTGCAGAGGGACGCAGGGCTGCCATCCTGCCGGGAGGCGCATTGCACAATGGTGCCCCCGTCCCCACCCGCCTGCGTGTCCTAGACCTCAGCGATGAACTCATTTCTCTCCCTGTGGGAGTCTGAGCACTCCGCCTCGAGAGCCTTTCCCTCCCTCTCCCTCTCAACTCTCCCTCTCCCTCTCTCTCTCTCTCTCTCCTCACTCTCTCCCTCTCTCTTTCTCCTCCCTCTCTCTCTCCTCTCTTTCTCTCTCTCTCCTCTCTCTCCTCTTTCTCTCCCTCTCTCTCTCTCCTCTCTTTCTCTCTCTCTCCTCTCTCCCTCCCTCTCACTCCTCTCTCTCTCCCTCTCTCTCTCTCCCTCCAGCCAGGCTCTCTGGGTAAACAACATTCCCCACGGTGTCAGAGGCCCACGGCCCCAGTGTGGGTGTGAGCGCGGGGAATGACATAACTCCTTCCCCGTCCACCCCATGACGGGGACTGGGTGTTGGGTGTGGAAGCCAGCACCCTACCACACTCAAGCCTGGGGGACCCCAGCCTCTGGGGACAGAGGTGATCTCACACGGACTCCTGGGGGAAAATCACATCCATTATTAACTCAGCTGCCTCCCCGGGCTTTCTGCATCTGGCTCCAAGCTCCGCCAGAATCCCTCTGGTCCGTCTTGGGCTCTGCTCCTATCACCCAACGGGACACCGCCATTGGAGCCCCCCAGGCTGGGGACAGAAACTTCATCCTAGGAAACCCTTGCACGCCTCAGATTCCTCCAGGCCCAGGTCACGGACCCTGTTGGCAGCTGCCCCAGGTGGAAAGGTGACCGACCACTCCGTTTCCGGGACGGAGGGACCAAGGGATGAAAGTCTGCAGTTGTCATTCTGCAGGTAACTCGACTCCCGATGCGATCGCTGGCCAGTCCAGCCCGTTCTGCAGCCGCGAGGAGCCGTGTCACGTCACCTCGGGGGCCCAGCTGTCGGAGACGCGGTTCCATCGCGCCCTACGATCGCTCGTGACTCACATGCCGGCGGCGCAGGGGAAAACGCAACCAAAGTTCCCCGTCTCCGCCGCCGTCTCCGTCTCCGGGGTGCCAGAAAGCATCTTGGTTTTGTCTTGCAAGATGTTCAGCTCGCGAGAGTGTGGGGCAGACGGAGGGAGGGGGTGGGGAGGAGGCGAGGGGAACAGATCCATCTACAGCCGACTCTGCCGGTTAAACCCCCCCCCCACCACCACACTTTCCCATCGTTCTAATAACAACACTCAGCATTTAATCAGCCCCTGTGTGGAAGCCGACGATGTCACACTCACTAATTAGTTAATCTGCTCGGCCCCCCTGGGAGGAGGAGCCGTGTTATTATCCCCACTGGGACCCAGGGGTAAACTGAGGCCAGAGTGGGAATTTGGCAGGGAGCAGGAGAAATCTAGCCTGGCCGCTGGACCTGGCACTGGAGGGCGGTTTGCCCGCTGGAGGCCCTCCCTCCACCCTCCCTCCCTCCCTCTTCCCCAGCTCCTGTCACTCACAGTCCTGGAGACACCTGACAGAACTGGGGTGAGAGCAGGTATTAGAGGCAGGAGAGGGGCGGGGTGCAGCCTGGGAGCAGGAGCGAGTCAGACACCCCCTGTGGTAAGTGGCTTCGAAAAGCCTTTCAGCACAGCATGGCCTGTCAGAGACGATTTTCACCAGCAGCAAAAGGTCTGCGGGTCGGTCGGCTTCCTGGTTCCGACAACTCTGGGTTTTGACGGTCTCCAGGTGACTGGAGAAGAGAAGGGAGGAACTTGGCCACCAGGAGGCACCACCTGCTTCCCTGCAGTTGGAAATGGAGACTGACTGCCACCTGGGCATTTGGGGACCCCCCCCACCTCTTCCACATCCAGGTGGAGGCGGAGACACCCCCCAACCCTCACTCCCTTGCCCCCACTGTACATCATTCTGCCTGTGAAGATGCAGGTAGAAATCGGCCTGAGCCAGCCGGGTATCCTAGAGGAAAGGGCTATTCAGATAGAGAAGGGAGCACCAAATAAAGGATGTTTGGAGGATCCTCCCAGGAGGGGAGATGCATGTCGAAAGTAGACTATGGACTGAACATGTTTGCCACTCAATGCCTCTTTTGCAGACCACAACACCCAAAAGGAGAGAGAGAACACAGGGGATTGCCCTGCCACAGAGACGGGGGGATGGGGGGATGGGGGTGGGAGGGATATTACCCATGGTGGTGGAAAATGGGCACTGGTGGAGGGATGGGTATCTGATCATTGTATAATTGAAACCAAAGCACAAAAAATTGTAAATCTACAACTTTAAAAAAAATAAAATAAAATAAAGGGGAAAAAAAAAAAAAAAGAAATCGGCCTGAGATGTTCTGCAGCCAGGATCGCCCAGAGCTCCGCTCTTCAGAGACCAGGACTCAGCTCAGTCCGCTGGGCAAAGAGAGATCCAAGCAAAGGGGACACAGGCGGAGTTGAGGACGCCGAAGGAAGTCATCTTAGGAGCTTGCGAAATTCTGCAAAAACCGAGATAGCCAGACAGGACTGTGCCTCTGTGGTAGAGCGATGCCCTTGCATATGGCTTGAAGTCCTGGGTTTCGTCACCCACACTGCCAGTAAAGAAAGAAAAAGGGGCATCTCAGACTCGATCTGGCTTCTTGGAATGGCTGAAGAGGAAATAACAAGCCTCCCCCCCCCACCCCCCTCCCCCTCCTGTTCAATAGGCATGAGCGCAGTGAGGGCCTATCTGTGTGTTTTTCGTTCCCCCTGATGCTTCTGTCGGCTGTGCCTCTCCAGCTGGGTGTGCCCACAAGTCATCTGGGGCTCTTATCCGCATGTTGGGGTTCTCGGGCCTGAGAAAGCCTTTCCAACAGTGCATCTACTGCACGCTCGAAGGAGGGAGGGTTCGGAAGACGCGTGGTTCAATGCACCCGTTAGCTGAATTCTGTTGGGAAAAGGCCGTGATGGAAACACCTGGAAAATCTCAGACTCCAGTCCTAAGAGGACAAGGGTTAGCAAAGGTGCTTGCCTGGCTTGTACACGGCTCACCCCAGATCTCTCCCTCTCCACATACGCTCCCCACACCCCCACTAGCGAGGGAGTCACTCCTGAGCACCACTGCATGTGGCCACAAACAAAAAAATCTTCATCAAGTTTGGAGGCTAAAAAAAAATCTTGATCAAGTTTGGATTGACAGGGGGCTGGGGCAATAGCACAGCGGGTAGGGCGTTTACCTTGCATGCAGCCGACCTGGGTTCGATTCCCACCATCCTATATGGTCCCCTGAGCACCACCAGGAGTAATTCTTGAGTGCAGACTCAGGAGTAACCCCCTGTGCTTCGCCTAGTGTGACCCCCCCCAAAAAATATTGGGGTCCACATCCCAACACTCGGAATGCTGGGACTTGGTTTTAGTGAGGGCAGGTCTGGGTCAGTGGAAACCAGGACGTGTGTTTTGGGGGACAATGAAGGATGCAGTATCACAGAGTCTGTGATGTGGCTGTTGGGGGTTACTTGCTTTCTCCGAAGTTGAAACCTGGGCCTATCTACCACTGGTGTGTGTGTGTGTGTGTGTGTGTGTGTGTATGTGTGTGTGTGTGTGTGCGTGGTCCTGGCTGACGAAGGTGCCCAGGCTGGACCAACCAGGTCCTTTCTTCGTGCAAACGTTGGACCAGCAGGCAGCTTTCTCCGTGCAAAAGCTGGACCAATCAGATGCTTTCTTCTGGGAATCAGAACTTCGAAGGAACAGACCGTGAAGCTGGATAGTTCTGATCGTGATTGAATCTCAATTCCCCTAGCAAGTTCCCCCAACTGCTGCTTCTGTAGCAGCCCTTAGAATCTCTGTAAACTCCCCGCTCCTCCAGAGGCTGGGAGGGCTCGGCGTGGTCTGGAATTCCGTGGAATCCCGCTCCTTGCTCTCCCTTTCCCCAAGTTTTGTCCTTGTTCTGTTTCCTTCGGATGCGCCTCCCACCCAGGTAGCTTGCAGGTAACACAGAACTCCCTCCGGAAGTCGCTCCCACCTGCCCGGCGCTGCACTTTGAATCCAAATGTCCTGGTAATTTTCAGGCTGCGACGCCACCTCAGTCAACCCCGTGACACACAGCTCCATATGCCGCGCCCAGGCTCCCACTTGCTCTGAACGTCTGTCCATCATCCTGTTTCCTTTGGAATCAGGGCCCCGGGAGGGGTGGGGGGGTGGGGTGGGGGTGGGGGTGGGGAGGTGGGGAGCCTTTTAGGGACATGGTGCCTTGTGAAACTGTAAGGACTCCACGGCCCTGTCGCCTCCGATGAATTCCCACCAGCCCTGGGAGACCCAGCTGGGTCCTCACGCCCTGGCCTGCAGCTTCCAGGGCCCCCTGCAATGCAGAAACCCCAGGAAGAGCTCGGCCACCCTCTCCCAGAGCATCCTGGCTGGGGATGGAGCCTCGTGGGCATGCAGGGCAGGGGTCTGCCCTGCCCCATCCTGGAGGGTGGTACCCTTCCTGCTCAGGAGCGGCTCCCCAAGAAGGTGCGTGAAACGACTAAAAACGGGGCATGCGTGCAGCAGGCGCCCGAGGGACGACGGATTTCATGTACCTGGAACCCAAAATTGGGCCAAGCCAAGCCCCCCCTGCGGAGCCCCGTGGTCGGTGCAAGGCCAGGACGGGGATGAGGATGCTCTGCTCCTCCGACGCCCCGCCCTCTCCCCCCGCCAGGCGCTCGCAGGCAGTGCCCCCCACTCCCCACCAGAGGTGGAAACCATTTCTCGCCTTCCTCCCCGCAAATGAACCAGTTTCCCAGTGATCCGACTGGCTGTCTTGCCTCACCCACGCTAAACCCGGTCACGCGGGACCCGAGGGAGGGGATGGAGTGTGGATGGGGGGGGGGGACCCAGGCGGGGCTCCCCGGCCGGCCGGCGGCGCGGCGCGGCCGGCCCCTCCCGCGCTCCCCCTGCGCCCCCCACCCGCGCCGGGCCCGTCGCCCCCCTCCCCTGCCCCCCCACGCACGCGGGGGTCCCCCAGCGCCCGCCACGGACGCGGCACGCAGGGCACCGCCGGGCGCCGCCGCCGCCGCCGCCTCCCGGCCGCCAGGGGGCGCTGGCGCCCCACGGCCGTCGCCATGGTCACCGCTGGCAGCGGAGTGGGGTTTACGTAAAGGACGCAGCGTCCCCTGGGGGGGCGGAGGCGGCCTCCGCGCCGGCGCCGGCGCCCTGCGGAAGCGGCGTTAGTGAATCGGGGCCTTGGGGAGCCCAGGATGGAGGTGGCGGTCGCGGCGGCGGCGGCGGCGGCGGCGGCGGGCCGAGCCCTGCGGCAGGCGGGAGGTAAGGGGGCTTGCGCGGGCCGCCCGCGGGCCGGGGCGTTGCTGGCCCGACGGGGCCGCCACGCGCGCCCGTGGCAGGTGTGAGGTCCGTGGCGCCGCGGCGTGGGCAGGGCGACGCCCGCGGGCCGCGTGGGTCCGGCCCCTGGCGGCGTGGATTTGCGGGGAGGACTCAGCCCCCCGCGCGCCCCCCCCCACGCCTCCACCCCCCCATTCGCCTCGGGGGATGGGGGCCGCCTGGGGGGAGGCGGTGCAGCCCCCCACCCCACCCCCCACCCCGGGCACGGCTTGCTGGTGGGCACCGGGCGCTCCCGCCGCTTTCCCCACCCACCCGGGTGGCCCCGCGGTGCATGCCCGGGGCATGGGCGTGGGGAAGTGCTGTCCGGCCGCCCCAGGGCCGGGTCGCTGCTTGCTGGCCTTGACGCGGTCAGGAGTGGCCGAACCCGCCTGGGGGGTGGGCGGGGGCGAGGGGAGGGGGGGAGAGGTGGTGGACAGGCCACCCACCCACCAGGGCTTGCAGGATGTGAGTGCTCCCCCCTCCGTGACTGTGAGAGACTGGCTGGGCGGGTGCAGGGGGGTCCTGGAGGAGGGAGCTGGGGGGGACCTGCCCGGCCCAGTGGGGGGCCCAATCAGTGGCCCTGAGGCCCTGGTGGACGGGAGCGGGTACTGCCGTCCTCCCTCTCTGCTGATGACGGAGGACACCGCCTGGCCCAGCTGCTTCTATGCCTGCTGGGTGGGCCGGGAGGGGGGCACCCCCCATGGGACTGCAGGAGGCCCGGACCCTCGCTCAGGAACTTGAAAGAGACACCCCCCCCCACACACACACACACAGAGCCCCCAGCGGTTCTCCTCTGTGGAGCCCTGACGGTAACCAGAACAGCGCCCGGGGGTGGGGGGTGGGAGGATGCCCCCAAAACTGGCATTGTCCTGGGCACGCAATTCCTACCCGTCTCGGCCAAGTGGCTGTTCCCAAGCTGTTTGAGGACACTGAGTCCAGCCCCTCTCGGGGGCTCGGCTCCTTGGGGGGGGAGGGCGGGGGTGTCTGGGTGCCTCCCCATCTCCTGTTGGTGGTTGGAAGCCTTCGGGTCCCGAGGATGGTTTGGGGTGGTGCCTGGGTCGGGCCGGGTTGGGCGGGGAGGGGGCAGGATAAAGCCTGGAAGGCAGGGGGCCAGGGTGTCACATCTGCCTTTGGGGGACGCTGTGGACGTCTCGCATCCCACCCCGCGTGTCCCCCGGCGCCCCACGTAGCAGAGGGGCGAGGTGAGCCCCCTGGGGTAGTCGGGGTGGGGGGGGATTCGCCGAGGAGATCCCTAGGTCTGGGAAAGAGGTCGGGGGGCGATGGAGTCGGGATTGAAGAGCAGATGGGCTGGGCTGGAGCCGGGGTGGGCCTGGGGGAGGCACCTGGGTGTCCGGAGAGCCAGCCAGGAGGGTGTGGGCCACTTCAGGTGCTTCCAGGCCTGTGTGTGGTCCGGGGTGGGGGGTGCCCCTGACATCTTGACTTCCCGGGAGGGCCCCTGTGACCTTGAGCAGGTGACTGACCACTGGGCACCCCGGCCGAGGTGGTCGCGGAGGCCACGGGAGCGTGGAGAAGCCGTGGTCACCGGCGCTGGGCTAGAGGTCTGGGCAGCTCAGCAGGTAGGGAGCCCAAGGCGGGCAGCACCAGGGCCCCGAGGCAGGGGCCAGGGGGCGGGTGGTGGCAGAGGGTGTCGGTGGGGGGGGTTGGGGGGACGTATGGACACTGTGTCAGCTGCAGGGCTGGCACCGGGCCTCGGGCCTCCGGTCTCCCTGGGCTGGCCGCAGCGTGGCCCCCCGACCTCCAGCAGGCGCAGGGAGCAGAGCGGGACCCCCGGGACTGCCGGTGTCTGGAGCGGGCAGATCTAGGCTACCTGTGTGGGAGGGAGGCTTGCAGGAGAGTGTGTGTGTGTGTGTGTGTGTGTGTGTGTGTGTGTGTGTTTCTCTCGAGAATTTCCTCTGGCTCCGGCTCAGGCTTCTGAGGCTGGGGGGTGGGGAGCGGGTGCATCAGCGTGGGGTGGGATGGGGTGGCGGGGGGAGGGAGGGGGCGTCAGGGCCCCGGGAAAAGCAAAGTGGGTCAGAGCTGCCGGAGCGGGAGTCGGGTGGGCAGGTGCTCCCTGCCAGGCAGGTGGAGGCCGGCTGGTAGGGGGTCTGGGGCGGGGGGGAGGGGGTGGCTTTCCCTTCACACACAGGCGCAGAGGAAGGACAGTGAGGGGGTCCGTGAAGGAGTGCTCGGGTCAAGGTGTGCGGGGGCACGCGGGCCTGCACAGGGGGCCCGGGGTGCACGGTTGAAGCAGCCCCCCCCCAGACCCGTGTCTCAGTCCAGTGCCCGTGTCTCAGCCCGGCTCCTTTCTGGAACCTTCCAGCGGGGAGTGTCCGGGCCGGAGCCTGCACCCGTGTCGGGTCGGAAGGGCTTCTCCCCGCCCTCCCGTGTCCAGGCCGCGGCGGCCAGCCCCACCAGGCCCGGCTGCTGAGCTGACTTTTCCATGCCGAGGGACGCCCTGCCCGGCTGGATGCCGGATACTGCTGGGGTGTGGCCAGCCCTCCCCGTGGCCAGTCGTTCCCCACGCGACCCCCCACCCCCACCCCGCCCGGCAGTGCCTTTTTCTCTGCCTCCTCTCACCCCTCCAGCAGGCCCCTGCAGGCAGGTGCACCGAGAAGCAGCCCACCGCACCCCCGGCCCCCGCCTCATGCCCCCTCACCCGCAGCTGTGGCCCCCACCCACCCCAGGGCCTGTCTGTTCTGGTGCGGGGCTCAGCCGTATGGCTCGGGGCCCCGGGGGCCCTTTGCAGCCACCCCTTGCCATCTGCTTGGGGTGTGGAGGAGGAGGTGGAGGCGCTGGCCTCTGTTTCCCCCCCACCCCCACCCCCCAGCAGAGCCGAGAGTCTCCCGTCCCGGGGCGCCCAGCCAGGCGGCCGCTCGGTGTCAACGTCTGGCACCGATGCCGGCGGAGCGCCCGTTCCAGCTGGGGCAGGGGCCAGTCTGCGCGCCGGCCCTCCCCAGAAGCTGCTGAGCTCAGCTGCCGGCGCTCGGGGCCGCCTGGCATCTCTGGGCAGGCAGAGGCTCTGGCTCTGGGCAGGGTGCCGTGCGCGGTGCCAGCGGGCCGGAGTCGCCCGAGGGCGCGGCCGCTGCCTCCCCCACCCCCACCCCTCTGTGGCTCGTCCACCCCCCCAGATCCGGGCCCTCGGCACCTGTTGGCTCAGGGCTCCCTCACTGCAAGGCTGGGCAAGCGGCGTCCAGGGACATGTCAGGGAGCGGAGCGTGTGGTCAGGGCGGGAAGGACCTGGGGGAACCGCGAGGCCCCGGGCGGTGTCAGATGCAGGATGCGGTTACTTTCGCCGCGGGCAGGGCTGGAAACTGGCTATTGATTTTCCCTTTTTCCCTCCCGATGCCCCCCCTGGGACCGGGCAGCCTGCCCACGCCGCCCCACACCCCTCCCTCCCCCCTCCTGGGGGGCCGCGGCCTGCCGGGCACCCGGACCCCCGCCCACGGGCCCATCCGGCGGTGGGGCGCCCGGGGACTGCACGCACGCGTGTGCGGCCACGTGTGCCCGCCGCGTCTCCGTGGGAAGTGAGGGCTGAGGGGGCGTGGAGCGCCTGGCGGGTGGGAACTGGTGGGCTCCCGTGTCTGGCTGGCCCTGGTGTCGGTGGGTGTCTGCCGCGGGCGTCGCTGGGCTCCACCGAGCAGCCGAGAACAGGGGGAGCCGGGAGGAGGCCACCCCAGGGACGGGGGACACGGGGAGTGGCCAGGGCGCCTCTGGCCTCCAGCGTGGCTCCCTTTCTTCCTTCCCTTCCTTTCCCTTCCTTCCTTCCTTCCTTCCTTCCTTCCTTCCTTCCTTCCTTCCGTCCTTCCACTGGAGGCTCCAGGCACTTGGGTGCTTTCTCGGTATTCCCCAGAAGCAGGGCTGAAGGTGGGGCTCCCCCCGGCCCTCATGCCCACCCCCAGCCCTCTCTGCGCCGCTTGGACATCGGCTGTGGTCAGGTGACCACGTGGACGGGTGAGGGGCCCACAGCAGCCGGGCCCACCTGCCCTCCACCTCTGTTAGCTCGTTTGTGGGCTGGGTTGGTCCTTGGGTCTAGTCCGCCCGTTGGTACAGAGCCGGCTCCCCGCGCCTGGCCCGGCTGGAATCTGCAGCGCGCCTGTGGGTCCCTCCCGCAGCCGCAGCCGGGCCTGGCACTCATCCCGTGGGCTTCAGTGACGGGGAGGGGGGTCCTTTGGGAGGGGGAGCCTGCCGTGCAACATGCGTGAGGGCACCCGGGAGGGGGCTCCTGGGACCCTCAGCCAGCCAGGCTGGACAGCTTGGTGCTGGGCTTGGCCGTCCAGAGACCCAGGGCTACCCCTGACAGTGCTCGCAGGGGCCAGGCAGGGCCAGCCGTTGAGCTCCGCTCCAGGGGCATGCGGGGACAAGCGCCCTGACCACTGGGCTGCCTCCCTGGCCCTGAGAGGCATTTCCTGAGCACCCCCGGGGCGGGGTCACGCAGGCGACTTGAGCCAGGGAGATCTCGGGGGACCTGGCGAGTCGGGGCGCCAGCCAGGTACGGGCAGAAGGGACGGTCCGGCTGGGAACGCGGGTGCCCCGGCGGGCTCTGGCCACCGTGAAGTGGGGCACGCGTGTGAATGGGGGCCCCAGTGGCAGGGCGACAGGAGAGAGGTTCCTGGGGCGCAAGCAGGGGCGGCCTGGGCCCAGCAGGGCAGTGACCGCCCGCCCGGGGAGCACAAGGTCTGGGGTGGGAGGGTGTTCTGTGGGCCGGGGACAGGGGCTAGGCTGGGAGGGGAGCTGGCCTGGGACCTTTCTGGCCTGGAGGTTGGCAGAATGCCCTCTGGGGCCCCTGTGAGCCTGTACTCACACCCCCGGGCCCCCTGGGGGACCCCCACCGCTCCCCGCACACCCCAGGCGCTCCCCGCACACCCCAGGCGCAGGATCTAGATCGGTTTCTCACCAAATTACCCCTTGAAATCTCGCCTGCCTGAGTTCAGCCCAGGAGGTTACTATTCTGGGAAGTTCCATCAACCCCTTTCAGCCTGGGCGAGCTCTCGGCGCTGGGTGGGTGGGGGGGCGGGTGGAGGAAGGGGGGGTGCTGTGCTCACCTGTGTGTGTATGTATGTGTGGGGGGGGCCGCACCTGGCCGCCAGGGCGGAGGGAGCCGGATGCCGCCCTGCCCTGGCCCCTGCCGGAGCTGCTTAATTAATTGCTGGTGGATGTCCCTGGGCGCACCGGCTCATCCATTATTGATTGATGCCCCTTCGCCGGGAGGACAGCCTGCTGGAGCCCTCTGGGGCTTGGGGAGGGGGGACCCTGGGGAGGCAGCATGACCCCCTGGCCTCCGGGAGGCAGAGCTCAGGCACCGAGCCCCGGTGCCCACCCAGGGGTTCCCCGTCCAGGACCATCCCAGATGGCATTTCTCTCCGCGACAGAGGTGCCCTGGAACGCACGGCAGTGGTGGCGGGAGCAAGCAGGTGGGCGCCCCGGTCTGGGGTTATTTCCGTGTCCCTCCCTGGGCACTGCCCGGGCCCCCCGCCCCACATAAACCCATACCCCCCCACCTACCCAGGGCTTCCGGGAAACCCGAGGGACTCCACTGGCAGTGCCAGGGCACAGGTGCCAGGGCGCTGCCAGCCCCGCCCCCCCCACACCTGTGCATCCTGCGTGACCGTGGCTGCCCGGAACCCCCCGGGACCCCCCGTCCTGTTGGAGGTGTGCAGGCGTCTGGCTTTCTGCTCGGCTCGGTCTGCCCAGCGCGTGTTGAGGTCCTGACCCTCCTGGGGCGAGCACACGTGAGTGTGAGAACCCCGGTCGGCCCGGAACACGCCCCCGGGCCTGAGCATCTGCACCCACCCCAGGCGCTGCTGCCACGTGGCGGGCCGGCCCCGGCGTGCCAGCTGGCAGGGCCGCGCCAAAGCACTCGTGCGACCAAGGGCGGGTCAAGAGGGCCCCGGTCGGTCGGTCAGTCGGCGAGGGAGGAGGGTGGTTTGGCCGCCCCAGCCTCCCCTCCTCACCCCTGCCAGCAGCCCCCGGGTGCTCGCCCGCCGTCCCACTGTCCGCTCGCTGGGCAGTTTGCATCGCCCGGTGCGGCAGAGGGCAGGGCCGTGCGGCGGGGAGGGGCGCGGCCGCTGGCCCGGCTCCCTGGAATCCGTCGGGCCTGGCCCGGCTGGGCTGACGCTGACGTCCTGCTTTCACTTCCCTAGTTTCCTCCTCCCGCTCAGCCCCTGCTCGGGCGACTCCCACCACGTCCTGCAGGCACCGGCCTGGTTGGGGGGGGGAACCCCAGGGCCAGGACCATCGCCCAGGGCCCTGCCCACCACGGCCCTGCACCCTCCTCACGCACCCCTATCCCTCCCCTCACCCCACACCTTCCCCACGCACCCCTTCTCCCCATCCCGCCCCACGCACCCCTGTAGGCTTCTGCTCCCCCACACCCTCTCCTCACCCCCCACCCTCCTCCTGGCTCGCCTCACCCACCCATATTAGCCCCCCCTCCCCACGCACCCCTGCCCGCCTTGGGCACCCCGCCCCACCACGTACCCCTCTCTCACGCTTCCCCGCCCTCCCCACACGCCCCACCCTCCTTATGCACCCCTGCCCTCCCCTCACCCCACACCTTCCCCACGCACCCCTTCTCCCCATCCCGTCCCACGCACCCCTGTAGGCTTCTGCTCCCCCACACCCTCTCCTCACCCCCCACCCTCCTCCTGGCTCGCCTCACCCACCCATATTAGCCCCCCCTCCCCACGCACCCCTGCCCGCCTTGGGCACCCCGCCCCACCACGTACCCCTCTCTCACGCTTCCCCGCCCTCCCCACACGCCCCACCCTCCTTATGCACCCCTGCCCTCCCCGTGTATCCCCCCAAAACACACACACACGCGCATGCGCACACACACACACACGCACACACACACACACACACACACTCGAGCTCCTTCTCTTGCTCTGTGCAGGGCCGGGTGGAGCTGTCACTGGGTCGGGTCGCTCCTTGGGCTTGAGGCCCCCTGGTGGCTCGGCACCCCCCCCCCATGTCCTCACTGCCGAAAGGGCCCTGCGGGGGGGGGGTCTGGCGCCCCATGGCCGGGATCCCTGTGTGGAGGGTCCCACGCATCTCCTCTCCCTGCGGGCTGCCCCCGCCCCGCCCCTCGCCTTCCCTCTGGCCCCTTTTCCACCCACTGCGCCTTTTGTCCACCTTTTCCTCCCCCGAGGCCTTGGGGGAAGCCAGCGAGTATCCTGGGGGGGGGCCCTCTGGACCCTCCCTCGGACACGCCCACCCTCACCACTACAGGAAGCAAGCCCGTGGGTCCTGGTGTCTGAAGGATGTCCCAGCTACTGGGCGGGGGCAGCCACAGGCCCCCTCCAGGTGCACAGCTGCACCCCCTCCTCCTGCTCAGACCCTGACAGGGCCCCCTCGCACCTGCCCTGGGGGGGTCCGGCCTCGGCTGGCCGGTGGAGGAGAGAGCGGGGAAGGGTGAGCACTGCAGCGGCCGCGTGCCGGGTCCCCCGGGACCGTGTCCAGTGCCCGCCCGGGAGGGAGGCAGGCAGGGCTGGGCATGAGCACTGCGCAGGGAGCAGGAACTGGGCCAGGAGCACTGCAGGGTAGGGACTGGGTGGGAGCAGTAGCTGGGCCTGGAGCACTGGAGTAGGACCAGGGCAGGAGCACCGCGGGAGCAGGGGCCGGGCCAGAAACACTGGGGGGGGGGCAGGAGCTGGGTGGGAGCACTCTAGGGGGCAGTAGGGGCTGGGTAGGAGCACTGCAGGGGGAGCAGGGGCTGGGTG
Organism: Sorex fumeus; assembly: GCF_029834395.1. Lineage (NCBI taxonomy): Eukaryota > Metazoa > Chordata > Mammalia > Eulipotyphla > Soricidae > Sorex > Sorex fumeus. The sequence goes on from NW_026606150.1 coordinate 784,892, forward strand.
GGAACACCGGGGTCCCTGGAGATCAAGGGGGAGGCCAGGCCGGGCCATGGCAGCGTGTGGACTCCCACTCGGACCCCACCTGACTGTCGCTTTGGGGCGTCCCTCTGCTCCCGACCTGCCTGTCTGCTCAGGGGACCCCGTGAGCTGTGGAGGAAGAGGTTCCGATCTGAGGAAGCGGCCTGAGAGTTGGGTGTCCCCCCCCAGCCCCCCCTCCCCCGGGGTTCCCTCCCTGGCGGTAACCAAGCCCCCGGCCCTCCAGGGTCCGACTCCCTGGGCGTGGCCCGGGTCAGTGCAGCCCAGGACAGATGTCGGGGCAGGGGCCAGGAAAGGGGCGGCCGACGGCGCCTCTCTCTGCCTCCCGGTCCTGGGCCTGGTCCTGTCCCGGGCCTGCAGCCACTAGGGAAGCCTGACCCCTCCGGCCGGCCCCTGTCCCCGCCTGCTGGCCTCCCACTTCCGGCCCCCCGCCGCCTCTGGGACCTGGCCGGCCGGCAGGACCCCCAGGCCTGTGTCCTGCGCCTGGGCCGCCCTGCTGGCCAGCGGGAGGTGGGCGGGGAGGAGCTGGCCTGTGCCCCGGTGCGCGGGGGTGGCCTGTGGGGGCGCAGAGGTCAGCTGTGGGGGCCGGGGTCGGGGGATCCAGGGATCCAGCCGCGAGCTCAGGCTCTGGCCTTGGGCCAGCTGCTTCCTGCCCTTCCCGCAGTCATGGACCCTCTTCCTGCCGCTGTGTCCTGCCCCCTGGGTGGGCGCCTTGTGAAGCTCTTTCCGCTTCCTCCCTCACCTCCGCCCCCCCTCCCTGCGCTCCTCCTGGGGGTTGGGGGCCGTGCACCCTGGGGTGGGAGGTGCAGGGGTCAGAGCCGGGGCTGCACTGTGCCCCTCCCTCCAGGCCCCACGGGGACGCGCAGACCCGGCTGGCCAGGGCAGGGCCCCCCCAGCCCATCCCCCCACATCTGCTCCGGGCGGGTGGGTGCGGTGGCCCCGGGGGGTCTGGTGGTCTCAGGCCCAGAGGAAGTGCTCAGTTAAGTGCTGTCAGTGGGACCGGAGCTGGCAGAGCACCAGCCGGGCACGTGTGCAGCACTCACGTGGGCGTTGGGCTGCCCCGGAGCACGCAGCCACAGCACCAGCCACTGGGCAGGGAGGGGGCTCAGGAGTCTGCGGCCCCCAACTCTGAGCAAGATGAGGGGGGGCAGGGTGGCCCCAACAGTTCCCTTAGGAGCAGAGCCCCCCTACCCCGCGGTGGTCCCTGGGTTCTGCCCCCGGAGACCCCGTTCCCGCGGAGCACCCGGAGGAAGGGTGGGCAGCCCGCTCCGACTCCCAGGACAGTGCTCCTCGTTCCTGCTCCCTCCCTCCAGCCCCTCTCCCCCCTTTCTGGGCTCATAGCTGGGGAGGAAGTGAGGGGAGACCCTTCTCCTCGCAGCTGACCCTGAATTCCAGGGGAAGGGAAGGGCGGGGAGGGTGTAGAGCTGAGCCCCCCACCCCCGGGCTGTGGCCCCCCGCACGCCCCAGCACTGTCTGGGCTGAAGCTGACCCTCTCTCCATCCTGTCCGGCGCAGGCCCAGGGCCCTGGCTCCCGTCTCTGGGGAGGCCCGGGGGCCCCCCAAGCCCCTCAGCCCCGCCCCCAGCGTGCTGCTCTCCACTCAAAGGGTTCCCCCCCAGGGTGCTCTTGGGTCCCGGGCTCCCTGTGCCACTCTGGGACGCTCCTGGGTCCCCGCCGTCTGGGTCAGCCCCTGGGAGCCGGCAGCCCTGTCCCGTGTCCCCAGTCGGCTGCTCAGTGGCCACTCCCAGGGCGGAGACACGGGAGACCTGCCCCTCCCCTCCGCTCTCTCCCCTCCCCTCTGCTTCCCTCTCCTCAAACCTCCCCTCCAGCTTTCTGCTCCCCTCTCCTCTTCCCTCCTCTCTGCCCCCCTTGCTCTCTCCTCCCCTCTGCTTCCTCCCCCTCTCCCCACCCTTCCCTCCCCTCCCTCCAGCCAGTGCCACTCAGCGAGGCCCCAAGGAGGCTGCTCCTGGCGCTCCCACGCCCGGAGAAGCTGCTGGCGCCCGCGGGCGTCGCTCTGTGGAAGGACCCGCCTGGGCTGGGCTGCACGGGAGGAGCCGCTGGTGCCTCTTGGGCTGGTGGGGGTTGGGCAGGGTCTGGAGGGACAGATGGGCACGGGCCGGGGATGCACTCGGTGCCTGGCCTGTCTGCCCTCCCGGCTGGCCTGTGCCCCTCTCAGGCCAGGCCCTCTCGTGCCACCTGTCACCACTCAGATCTGTCACTGCCCCGTCACCGTCCCCATCACTCTCCCTGTCACTGTCTGTCACTGTCTGTCCCTGCTCAGGCTGTCCCCCACTCGGCCCCTGTGGGGTGCGGGCTGCCCGCCGTGGGGGTCTGTGGCAGGAGACCCCGGGAGCAGCCAGCCAGTGTCGTCAAGGACGGAGTCAGGATGGGAGCGGGTGGGGTCCTGGCGTCCCCGTCCTCCCTGGGGTGCCCCCTCTCACCCTCTGCGGGAGAGGCCGCACCGCCCCCAGGTGTCAGGGGAACCGCAGGGCTTCCCCGGTGACTCACGCGTCAGGAGCCCTCGGAAGGTGTCGGAGCGGGAGGAGGCCCCGGTTTCTCTGCCCGCCTCCCCGCATGCCCCCACGGCCCTGTGGGATGTGGCGCTGTGACAGGCCCGGGGGTTGGGGGCCGGGGTGGGGGCCAGGCCCCGAGCCAGCCTCGGGGTGCCGGCACCCATGGGAGAGGCCCATTGCCTGGGGACAAGGGACCCTTGAAAGCAGAATGGGGACTCCGTGGGGACCCGGGAGGGACTCAGGGTGGCAGGGGCTGGTCAGGGACCCCTGCCCGAAGGTGAAAGCAGAGCCCCCAGCCCCCCATGGAGAGCAGCAGGGAGGGTCTCAGGGCTCCCCTGTGCCCTGAGGGACCCCCAGTCTCGGCAGCCCCCTGCCCGTCTGAGAACCCCCTGCCTGGCTGCCACCAAGCGTCCCCACCGTCTCTCCCACCCTCCTGCCCGTTGGCCATTCGGAGCCCCCCCAGGGGAGACCCCCAGAGTCAGGCCGTGTGGCCCAGAGCAGGGCGCAGTGGCGTGGGGAGTGGGCGCTTAGGGCTCTCCGGGGGACCCAGCCCACCCCCCCGCTGTCCCCACCATCCCTTCCCTCCTTGGACAGTGCTTATGGGACTCAGTGTCTCGGAGGGTGCCTCTGCCCGCCCGGGGTCAGCCGCCCAGCGGGGGTCTTGGGCGCTGCCACCTGCCCGTGGGGCAGAGCGTGTCCTGGGCTGACCCCCGCCGGGTCGGCTGGGGGCAGGCGGGTGGGGGGTGGGGGGTGGAGGGTCCCTGGCCCCGCCTGCCTCGGCTGCACCCGCCAGCTCCCATCTGCCCCCCGCGAGTTGGCTGGGAGACCTGGAGCGAGGAGCGCGTGTTCTGCAAACATCTTGCCCGCAGCAGATGGCAGCCACAACTCCTAGCTCGCGGTTCCGGCTGCGCTCCCTCCCCTCCCCTCCCCTCCCCTCCCCTCCCTTTCCTTCCCCCTTCCTTCCCCTCCCCTTCCCTCCCCTCCCCTCCCCTCCCCTCCCTTTCCTTCCCTCTTCCCTCCCCTCCCCTCCCTTTCCCTCCCCTCCCTTTCCCTCCCCTCCCCTCCCCTCCCTTTCCCTCCCCTTCCCTCCCCTCCCCTCCCCTCCCCTCCCTTTCCTTCCCTCTTCCCTCCCCTCCCCTCCCTTTCCCTCCCCTCCCTTTCCCTCCCCTCCCCTCCCCTCCCTTTCCCTCCCCTTCCCTCCCCTCCCCTCCCCTCCCCTCCCTTTCCTTCCCCCTTCCCTCCCCTCCCCTCCCCTCCCCCCCTTTCCCTCCCCTTCCCTCCCCTTCCCTTCCCTCCCCTCTCTTTCCCTTCCCTTCCCTCCCCTTCCCTTCCCTCTTCCCTTCCCTCTTTCTTCTCTTCCCTCCCCTCCCCTTCCCTTCCTTCCCCCTCCCCTTTTCTCCCTTCCCTTAACCCTCTCCTTCCCTCCCCTCCCCTCCCCTCCTCTCCCTTTCGCTCCCCTCCCCTCTCTTTCTCTTCCCTTCCCTCTTTCTTCTCTTCCCTACTCTTCCCTCCCCTCCCCTTCCTTCCCCCTCCCCTCCCCTCCCCTTCCTTCCCCCTCCCCTTCTCTCCCTTCCCTTAACCTTTTCCTTCCCTCCCCTCCCCTTCCCTTCCCTTCCCTTCCCCTCCCCCATTCACTCCAGGCCTGCAGTGGAGTCCAGAGCCCAGGACGTGGAGAACCCCCGGGGCCTTGCGTGCTCCCTGCCTGCGGGCGCCCGGCTGACTTTTTCCAGCAGCCACCGGGGACCACCCTGCCCGCCACCAGCTCCGGGGGTTGTGCCAGGGCCCGGGGCAGGCTGACCGCCCGCTTGGGCGCCTTTCGCGTAAAGAGAGGCCTTGCCAGGGCACTGGGGGGCTGGACGACAGCACAGCGGGGAGGGCGTCTGCCTTGTACGCGGCCGACCTGGGTTCGATTCCCAGCATCCCATACGGTCCCCTGAGCACGGCCGGGAGTCATTCCTGAGTGCATGAGCCAGGAGTCACCCCTGAGCATCGCCGGGTGGGTGTGACCCCAAAAGCAAAATTTAAAAAAAAATAAAGTTTAAAAAAAATTGAAAAACAAAGCAAGGGCACTGGGGCATGCCTGACCCTGCAGAGCCCTGCCAGGGTGGGAGTGCAGGGGGCTGCTGGGGTTGGGTTTAGCTGGGACGGGCCCAGGGGCCCCCACACAGGTCCTGGTACCGCACCCCTACCCCCTTCCATGGCTCAGAGCCACACACACACACACACACACACACACGCATGCACGCACGACAGCCGCATGCTCTGGGCAGCAGCGCAGGAGCCAGAGTCTCGAGATGTCCCCGCGGCCCCGGGCCCCATCCTCCCGCCCGTTCTCTGTCCTCCGTGTCACCTTCCCAGGCTGCGCGCGCAGCAGTCCCGGCCCCCAGGGCCCACTCCTCGGTCCAAGTCGGCCGCCCGCCGGCCCCGTGCGGCCAGCCAGGCAGAGGCCTGCTGGGTCGGTGTGCCGGGGGTCACCCGTGCGCCTGAAGGCCCTGCCCCCCTCTGCAGGCCTCTCTGGGAGATTGGGACGGGGCCATGGCGGGGGGAGGGGGTGCAGCGGGTCCTCCCCACACCTGTTTGCTCTTCCCAGCCCTGCCTGGCCCTACCCTCTCACACCTGCCTCTGTTTGCCCAAGGATTTGCCCAGCAGGTACAGGGGAGGGGCTGGAGGCAGGCCAGGGGCCCTGCGAGGGGGTGGCTGGCGGGGAGCAGAGAGGGCCCCGGGGCTCCCGTCCGTGTGTGTTGGGGTGCCGGCCCCGGCCCCGGGTGGGCGTGGGGGCGAGGGCAGTCAGTCAGGAGCTGTTCGAACTCCCCCCCAACTGCCCCATCCTTACTTCCCGAGCGCCACACCCTCCCTCCGAGCCCCAGACCCCTGCCCCTCGTGCCTTTCTGATGAATCAGCCGGGGCGGGGGGTGGGGGGCTCTTTGCCCTCTGCCCACCCTGCCCTGCGAGCCCACTTTCAGGCTGGCCCGTCCGTCTGGGGCCGGGAAAAGACGAGAACAGAGGCTGGGTGGGAGGGAGGGGCCCCCCTGCCTTCAACCTGCTACAGCATCCACCACCGGCTACCCTCTGGCCTGGGGACCCTCCATCCCCGGGCTCCTGGTGTATAAGCCGCGGTCACTCCCTACTGAGGTCCCCTAGGGCTCCGGCGGGCCAGCACTGGGCCCTGTCCCTCCTCTCCCTGTTATTATTCGTCGATTGCCTCGAGCAGGCCCCAGTAACGTCTCTTTCATCCTAGCCCTGAGATTATATTCAAGGCTCTTTAGGAGAATGAGACCCATCATTGTTACTGGTATTTGGCATATTTGGTACGCCACGGGGAGTTTGCCAGACTCTGCCCTGTGGGCAGGCTATATTCGATAGCTTTTTGGGTCATACCCGGTGGTGCACAGGGGTTACTCCTGGCTCTGCACTCAGGAATTACGCCCTGGCGGTGCTCGGGGGACCCTATGGGGTGCCAGGGATCGAACTCCAGTAGTGGGCCGGGCTGCACACAAGGCAGTTGCCCTCCTCGCTGCCCTATGGCTCCAGCCTCCTCCCCCAGCTCCTGACAGGGAGGAGGGCTGGGCTGGTCTCCCGAGATCTGAGCCTGGGTCCCGCGTACCTGCAGACCACCAGACTGCCCCCACCAGCAGTGGTCAGGTCACACAAGATGCGGCTGGCCGAGGCTGGAGCAATAGCACAGCGGGTAGGGCGTTTGCCTTGCACGTGGCCAACCCGGGTTCGATTCCCAGCAGCCCATACAGTCCCCTGAGCACCGCCAGGAGTAACTCCTGAGTGCAGAGCCAGGAGGAACCCCTGTGCATTGCCAGGTGTGATCCAAAAAGGAAAAAAAAAAAAAAAAAAAAAGCAGCTGGCCACCAGACCTCAGCACAGGCCCCAGGGGCGGTGGGGGGGGGGGGGGGGGCGGTCCCTGAATCCCGTTCCCAGCAGTGAAACTCTACTGGGCACCTCTTTGCTCTTTGGTAGGGGGGCCGAGGCAGGGGCCGACTCCTGGCTCTGTGCTCAGGGCTTGCTCTGGGTGGTGCCCGGGGCCACCCTGAGTTGGTGTGGGTGAGGCAAGCGCCTTCCCTGCCGTCCTGTCCCTCGGGGCTGTGTCCTTTGTCCCTCTCTTCCTGGGATCCTGCTTGGGTCAAGTGACCACTGGGCTGGGATCCGGGCCCTCGCCCAGCTGCCCCCCCCGGTGCCCCCAGGGAAGCCCACCTGGGCTCCTCTGGCCTTTTCCCTCTGCGAACCCCAAATGCTCCCCAGAAAGAAGGATGTGAGACCCCCAGAGTCGCTCCTGGCCTGGTAGGGAGGGGACCCAGGGTCCGGCCCGCTGGGGGCGACTTTCCAAAAGCGTCTGCACTTCCTGTCGGTTCTCCACTCACTGGATGGTGGCAAGTCAGAGAGTGAGGTGGGGTGGGTCACGGGCAAGGGTCCTGCTCGTGGCCGGAGCTCACAGCCCTGACTGGCTCCCAGGGGCGCCTGCAGGGGACTGGGGAGGGATCGGGGCCCCCCGACCTCCAGGGACAACTCAAGGGGCCCGTACTTCTGAGTTTGGGAGCCAGAGGCTGGGAGCCCCCGGAAGTGGGGGACAAGAAAAGCTGAAGGTGAGACCCGACAGGGCGTGGGGACACGGCCTGACCTCTGTAAGCAGGGCGGGGCATGACATGGGCTATGGCCCTGGGCCTGGTCTCTGGCCCCGGGTCCCTTCCCCGGCTTCTGCCCCCCAAAGGCGGGACCCTGTCGTTCTGGGCTGTGCCATCTGCAGGGAGCCCGGCAGGGAGGCAGAGGGGCCTGTAGGAGCCCCCACCCCCACCACCACCGAGAGGACCAGGCAGGACCTGGGAGGACCCTGCAGCGGGGGCACTGGGTGGGGGTCACGTCCAGATGGGGAGTCCGTGGGGGCCGGGCTGTGGGGAGCAGCAGCGGAGGGCGGGGGTCCCTGGGTGGGGTTGGCGACCCCCTCCCCACCGCGGCCCCACCGTTTCCCCCGCCACGTGGGGTTCCCCCCAAACCTGGCAGGGACCCCTCAGTACCGGGGTCCCCTCCCTCTCCCCCCCAGGGCAGGCCTGAGCTGAAGGAGGGTGGGGGGGGGCGCACGCCTTCTGGGTGGGGGGCTCCGCCCTCCCTCCCTGCTCCCTCGGTCAGGATGCAGAAACCAGACTTCGCCGTGGGCTTCAGGGCCGAGGTGGCTTGGGGTCTGGGGGCTCCCTGTGGGCGATGCTGCCCCCCCCCACGCCCACAGGCCCCCAAATCTCCGCATCGGGCCTCCTTGTCCCCGGATGGGTCACCCCTCTGCCAGCCCCACTGCCCTCGCCCTCGGCCGCCTCGTCCTAGGACCCGACCCCCTCACCCCTGCACGCGCGGGACAGTCGGTTTCAGGCACTTTGGCTTCTCTTGGTTTGGGGGTGTGGGGACACGACAGGACACACACTCGGCGTGGCGTGGGGGTGGGGGGACGGGTTGCAGTTGGCCGCCATGGGGCAGGGGGCCTCCTCCTCCTCCTCCCCCCCCCCCTCCTCTTCCTCCTCCTCCTCCTCCTCCTCCTCCTCCTCCCTCTCCCTGCAGGACTGATCTCCGTGGCCTCCACGTGCCTGCCCCTGCGTGGGCTCGGCCTTCATGCCCAGCGCCCCCCCTTCCCGGGACCCCCCACCCCCCACCCCCTCGGGGTCCCGGTCGCCTGTGCTTCCTGCGGGGGCTGAGGGAGGTGCTCTGGGGGCCCCAGCTGGCCAGGCGAGCTCCTGGTGTGTCGTTACCAGGTCACAGGCGCCACGGCCAGGATGTCCCCGCTCCGGGTCCCTCGGCTCTCACTGTGCCCCCCCCCACACACACACATACACCTGGGCGCCGTCGCGCTGGTGGGAGGGCGTGGACGGTCAGCTGTTGGCTGCTGGCCCCTCCGTGCCCTGACCTCGGCATGTGGGCAGGACGCTGTCGTTCTCCACGGCGCGTCTGAGCGGGGCGACGGCCCTCCTTGGCGAGGTCTTTCCCCCGAGAGCCCGGGCAGCTTTGCCAGAGGGCGAGTGGACAGCCGGGCCTCTCCTGCTGGGCCGGGCGGTGGACAGCAGAGGACTCTCAGGGCCATGGGCCAGCCAGGCCGCACATCCCTCCTGCACCCCAGAGTCCAGAAGCCGGACGGTGGCCAGTGACCCGGTGGCCCAGCACCCTTGGGTGCACAGTTACCCCCCCCCACCCCCAGGCTGTTCCTCACAGGGACTCCCCTGGTGAAGGGAAGCCGGGGTGTGGAGTTGAGGAGGATGGGAGTAAAGGCAGGGTGGGCACCCCGGGGTCTAGGGGAGCGCACCTCGCTGGTGGTGGGGGCTGGGGGTTGGCGGGAGTTTCAGCGTGTTGGAGGGGGCCCTCAGGACTGTTCTCCCCAGGAGGGCGGGTCCGGTCAGAGCTGCGGTGCCCCGTCCCCCGGCCTGTGTCCCCGGCTCCTCTGCCCGCCCCTCCCGCGGGCCCTCCTCTTGGCGGGTCTCTGCAGGTGTGGGGTCCCGCCGGGAAGGCTGGGATCGCTGAGGCCAAGTGAACCCTGCTCCCCGCCCCCCCCCCCGTGGGTCTCCGTGGTCTTGCTTCCGTGGGCGCTTTAGCCATGAGGCACAGGATGACCCCCCCCCCACCCCCAACCGTGGCCCATCATCAGGGGATGCTCGGGGAGTCCAGGACAAAAGGGAGCGGGTGACGCCTGTGCCCAGGGCCCCTGCGGCTTCTCCACGGCCAGCCCAGCCCCCGGCCCAGCGCTTAGACACACCACGTCCCCGGAGCTGCTCAGCCCACAGTGCTCGCCTGAGGACCAGCATCTTCCCTCGCCCTGTGGGCTCTGGACACCTACTCCGAAGAGCAACGTCCTGCCCCAGTGGACAGGGACGGGGCCTCGGAGGAGAGGGCGGCAGGCCCAGGCTCCTGGAATCGCGGGCCCTGCCGGCCGCCTCCCCGGGGAAGCAGCAGCTCGGGTTCTGTTCCTGGTCACTTGATCCCCGCCCGGGTACCCGGGCAGCCTGTAACCCAAGCCCCGCGGCAGGCCTGTGCCCTAGATGCCCTGTCGTCTCTCTGGGCGGGCGGCCTGGGGCCCAGCCTGTATGCGGCCGTCCGGCAAGGCACACGCGGTTCCCGGTTCCGTACTCGGCATGAACGGCAGGGGCGGGGGAGGGAGGTGCCCCGTTTAGCACCCTCATTAACGGCCTCGTTAGGGGGCCCCCCGGTGGAGTGATGGAGCGGAAGGTGCTAATTCCTTCGAGGTGTTGCCAGCACCAGTGTGTGTGTGTGTGTGTGTGTGTGTGTGTGTGTGTGTGTGCCCGCGCGTGCGGGCAGCCGGGGCCGGGCCTTCCGGGGAGGCTCTGAGGGAACCAGGCCTAGCCGGGCTACGGGGGCAGCAGGGGGCGGGTACCCCTGGGCCCCTGCCACCTCGGGGCGTCCACTAGGAGGACGCGGGCTGCTCCCAGTGCGGGAGACGCAGACCCCCGGAATAGGGGCTTGGGAGGCCCCGAGTTCAGAGCCTGAGTGACGGGGCGGGCTGGTGCCAGGAGCAACCCCCTCCCAACTCCCCTACCTGCCACGTTGTCACCGCTGACCTGGGCCAGAGGGCTGCGTTGGGGGTACCCCCCCACCGGCGGGGAGCAGGGCTTTCTTCGGGAACCTAGTCAGGGAGAGGCTGGGGAGGGTTCCTGCAGGCCTGCTCCTGAGCCCATTCTACAGGTCTGGATGGTGAGGCTGGGTGGGGCAGGTGGGCACCAACACTCATGCCAGGCCCTCGGGGAAGGCAGTGGGAGGGGGGGACACAGGTAGGACAACCCCTCACCAGGCCTCCTTGTTGTTGGGGTATATATATTATTTTGGTTTGGTTTTTGGGCCACACCTGGTGATGTTCTGAGAAGGGCGACTACAAGAGTCTGGGCATAATGGGGTCCAGCATGATGGGGTCGGAGGGGGGCCAGGCACCGGGTTCCGGCGTGATGGGGCCAGAGGGGCCCAGGCACTGGAGTCCAGCGTGATGGGGTCGGAGGGGCCCAGGCACCGGGGTCCGGCATGATGGGGTCGGAGGGGCCCAGGCACCGGGGTCCGGCGTGATGGGGTCGGAGGGGCCCAGGCACCGGGGTCCGGCATGATGGGATCCGAGGGGGCCCAGGCACTGGGGTCCGGCGTGATGGGGTCAGAGGGGCCCAGGCACCGGGGTCCGGCGTGATGGGGTCGGAGGGGCCCAGGCACCGGGGTCCGGCGTGATGGGATCCGAGGGGGCCCAGGCACCGGGGTCCGGTGTGATGGGGTCAGAGGGGCCCAGGCACCAGCCCTGCGCCCAGGCAGGAGCAGCTGTCCACCCCCTGAGGGGCAGCAGGCAAGCCCTCTCCCAGGCACCCAGTCCCGCGTGTGAGTCTCGCCCCCCCCCACCTTGTATCTGGAAAACAGACAGTCTCCATGGAGAAATGAGCCCCAGAACTTTCCAGCCCTGGAAAACAGGTCATGGGGGGAGGCGGGGGCTGGGATCCAGAGAGCCCTGGGCAAGTCCCGGAGAGAAGCGGGTGAGCCCCCACCCCCAACCCGCCAGGAGACCAAAGGCCCCAATTGATGGCCGTCCAGCGAGACCCTGTCAGCCGCAGGCCAGCGGCAGATGGCAAATTCCACTGGTTATAGACGAAGTAATGAAATAATGAGCGTGAGAAAGAAAAGCCGGGCCTGGGGCATAAAGGAGGCCCTGACAGGCTCCTCAGGCGGGAGGCCGGGCCAGTGAACTCACTGCTGGCCTGGTGGCCCCTGCAAATGCCGACCAAGACAAAGGGCCCTTAGGGGGCTGGGATGGGTGAGACAGGCTTGCCTGGGGGCAGGGGCAGGGTGGGGGGAGTGGGCGCCGGGCGGCGTGTGTGAGGACAGGCCCTGGGTTAGGCATCCCTGGGACAGGCAGGGAGCGGGACAGAGGGCCCGGCCTGCTGTTTCCTCCCTCTGCTGGAGGCCCAAGCCTTGGAGCCTCAGTTTCCCCACCTTGCCTTGGTCACGTGCCCACCTACGAGGAGGGGGTGAGGCATTGGGGTGCTGTTCCTGGCCCCGCCCCCGCCCCGGCTCCTCTGTGTTGGTGCTCAGTGCCTGCGCCCCTCCTGCCCTGGCCCGGCCTGCACCTCAGCCGCGGTGGGCGTGCGGGGACCCCCGTCGCCCCATCCTGTGTGGAGCTGCGCATGCCTGAGCACAGGCTGGTGCTGCCTGCGGCCGCCGCGCGCCCACCTCCCGCCGCCTTCCCGGCCAGGCTGCTCTGAGCCCATCCCCGGGGGCGGGGGCCGAGTGGGAACCCCGCGGCGGGTGCCAGGGCCCGGGGCCTCACCCCACTGGCATCTGCAGGCCCGGAGGCGTCTCCGCCTCGTGCTCACCTCAACAGAGGAACCTCGCCCGGACTCCTGGGCCCAACACCCACTCCCCTCCGTGTGCGTGCACACGCACATGCTCACAGATGTGCATGCACGTACAAGCAAGCACTCACAGATGCACACGCACATACACAGATTCACACACGTGTACACACAGATGCACATGCATGTGCACAGATTCACACACACATGCTTGTTCACACATGCACACGCTCATATGTAAGCACATATGAGCACAGATGCACACCCACGTACACTCCCATGCTCACACAAACGTACGTGCTCACAAATGGACATGTACACCCAAGTGCACGCTCACAGATGCACATGCTCACAGATGCACACATTCACAAATGCATACACATGTATACACACATGCTCACAGATGCACACATGTTTACGTGCACACACAGATGCGCACGTGTACACACATGCAGATATACATGTTCATGCACACACATGTACACACACAAATGCACACACATGTATAGGCACACATTCACAAATGCAGACTTGTACACACAGATGCACAGACATATACACGCTCACAGATGCACACACACGGACACGCACACACTCACAGATGCACACACACGCACATGCTTACAAGGACACACATGCACTCAAGTCCACACTCCCAGATGCGCACGTGCACAAATGCACACGCTCCACAGGCACATGCATGTGCACACACGCCCACAGATGCCCATGCACGCCTCTCCTTCCTCGTGCCCAGCCACCCAGTGGGGTGAGCCACTGTTTCGTTTTTGTGTTTGGGGTCGGCTGGTCTGGCTGGGCTCAGGGCCTGCTCCTGGCTCTTGCTCAGGGGTCACTCGGGGTCCTGTTTGGAGGCCTCTATGGGGTGCTGGGAATTGAACCTGGGCCGGCCACACGCAAGGCAAGCGCACCCTCCCCACACGCGCCAGATTTTATTTCTCAATTTACTTTCGATCTCTGGCCACTGTCGGGGAGTAGGAACCTCTGCCAGCCTCCAGCAGAGGCCCCTCTGGGGACTCCACGTGTCCACAGCCCCTCCCCCGCCGCGCCCGACCCAGAAGCAGTGGGAGTGTGTGGCCTCCTCCACCCCCCTGTCCCTCTCCTGAGGGCACTGTTCATTGTCAGCGACCCTCATCCTGGCGTCTTGATCCTCCTAGGACAAGGCTGTCCTAGGCCCTCCCGAGGACACCGGGCCCCCAAACTCTGCAGCGCCAAGAACTCACAGAAGACAGCGGCCCCTCTCTCATCCCCATGGCCCCCAGGAACTCCTGGAGAAGCAAACTCAGGCCTATTTTCAAGGGTTTTTTTTTGGGGGGGGGAGGGGCACATCCAGTGGTACTCAGGGCTTAACTCCTGACTCTACACTCCGGTATCACTCCTGGTGGTGCTTGAAGGACCAGAGGGGATGCTGGGGATCAAACCCGGGTCTGCCGCCTGCAGAGTGAATGCGCTACCCACTGTGCTATCTCTCGGGCCTGCCTGTCTGCGAGTTCCTTCCACTTCCTTTCTGAGGTGCCCACAAGGTCCCCCCGCACGGCTGCTGTCAGTCCCAGGGCCAGACAGATACTAGCTGGAGTGCTGGAGCATAATAAGCCCCGTGAGCCGCCAGGGGAGCGTGGGGAGGGGTCACCTCTCCGTGGCTCCCTGCCACTTGCAGCCGCGGAGTCGCTGTGACCCCCCCGTCTGGGCATGGGTGTGTTTTAGAGCGAGGCCCGGTGCTGTCTGCTAACCGGGTGGTGGGGTATGCCGGCTGGTGCCCTGGGATGAGATGCTCCGGGTGTGGGCTGTGGGCAGCCACCGGCCCATGGAGGGGGGGGTCTGACTCCGTACCCCAGCCCCAGGGCCGTTCCCGGGAGGCAGCGCTGCTCAGCCCCAGTTCGAGAGGAGGAACCCCCAGGCCCAGAGGGGTGGAGTGACTTGTGCAGGGACACACAGCAGGGGCGTGAGGCTCGGACAGCACATGCAGACCCTGGCCTGGACCTGAGCTCGTCCCCTCCTCCAGCCCTGGTGCTCGGCGGCCGGGGGAGCCTCTCCTGGCCGGCATCAGGCGGGCCTTGGTTGCTTGCTCCCGTCTATCCATTGGGCAGCCTATTTCTCCTGCCATGGCCAGCCAAGACCTGCTGCAGCGCCCGGGGGTCAGGCCAGCCCTCAGCCACCAGCTGGAACCAGCCTCAGCACCTCTCAGGCCTGGGGGCCCTTAACAAGCCCCCCCCCACGCTGAGAAGCCCCCCGCAGACCCGGTGGAGCTCTGTGACCAGCCTCCTGCCTGGCCAGGCACCTCTTCAGCCCAGCAGCTTTCCTTCTTTCTTTCTTTTTTTTTATTAAAGTATTTTATTTTTGGGGCTGGAGCAATAGCACAGCGGGTAGGGTGTTTGCCTTGCACGCGGCCGACCCGGGTTCGATTCCCAGCATCCCATAGGGTCCCCCGAGCACTGCCAGGAGTGATTCCTGAGTGCATGAGCCAGGAATAACCCCTGTGCATCGCCAGGTGTGACCCAAAAAGCAAGTATTTGTATTTTCCCCTGTACGTGGCTGATCCGGGTTCGATTCCTCTGTCCCTCTCGGAGAGCCCGGCAAGCCACCGAGAGTATCCCACCCCCACCCACGGGGCAGAGCCTGGCAAGCTCCCTGTGACGTATTCGATATGTCAAAAACAGTAACAACAAGTGTCACAATGGAGACATTACTGGTGCCTGCTCGAGCAAATCGATGAACAACAGGACAGTGATACAGTGATTATTTTTATTTTATTTTATTAATATTTTTTCCTTTTTGGGTCACACCCGACGATGGCTCATGCACTCAGGAATGACTCCTGGTGGTGCTTGGGGGACCCTATGGGATGCTGGGAACCGAACCCGGTTCGGCCTTGTGCAAGGTAGACACCCTCCCTGCTGTGCTATCACTCCAGCCCCAGCCCAGCAGCTTTCAAGGGTGGGGGGGCATCTTCCCTTTGCAGATGCACTGAAGCTGGGCAGATTCCCAAGGGGACTGCGGCTCCTCCCCCTGCCCTCCTCACCCTTGGGAGCTGGGGGGAGGGGGTCCAGCCTAGAAAGGCGAGGCCCTGAGCTAAGAGGTCAGGAGCACGAACAGGCAGAGGCCGAACTGCAGGAGGGGCGGGGGTCCCCTCACCACAGGCACAGGACAGAGGAGAGGCACTGCCGCCAGCCCTCGGGACCTCCCCGAGCTGGTCAGCCCCGGCTGCAAAACTGCGGTGGTTCGAGCTCTGAGCCCCACCCAGAGCCAGCTCTGAGCACCGCTGGGTGCGGCCCCCACAAGGAACTGGAGAAAGGAGGGCCCTGAGGAGGGCAGGCGGGGCTGGGAGCGGGGGAGGGTTTCGGGGTGCTGACCCTTGACTGACTCAGCGTGAGGAGGCCTTTCCTGGAAGCGGGAGGCAGGAGCCAAACCAGGGCCCTTCCCACAGGGGTGTGTGTGGGGGGTGGTATTGAGGCAGCGGAAGGTTGGGGGGATGGAGTTGGGTAGGGAGGGCACCTGCTAAGGACCCCAGGTCTCACCCTGCCCGACCTCGGCACCTGGGCAGGGTTCCGAAGGGGCAGCCCTGCAGGCATCACAAAGAGGAATCTGACGGTTCTTGAAAGGACCTCCTGGAAGTGGCGGCTGCCTGAACCCTGGGGACAGTCTCAGAAATGGGCCCTGGGGTGGGGGCAGCCCTGGGGTGCCCCCGCCAGCCGTCCACCTGCAGGGGAGGGGTGCGTTCACCCAGTGCCTGCTTCCTTCCCCCGTCCCCGCCCCCGGGGGTCGGTAGGGGGAGCACAGTGCCCCCTGGGACATTTCCTCCAGATGAAATCACATTCCCCCCGCGGGCGACAAGCCCCCCTTTGTGCGGGCCAGCTCAGAGAAAGGCCCTTTCAGACCCCACCAACAGAAGCCCCGAGGTCCTGCCCGCTGCCCAGACAGTGACCTGCAGCTGAGGGGTCCACTTGGGCTCCCCTCTGGCTGCCAGATGCCTCCCTGCTCTGTATGTGGGGGAGGGGGTGGAGGGCTCGCAGGGAGTCCCCACCAAGAACTTTAGGGGTCCAAACCATCCCTGTGCAGAGAACAGCAGCAGCTGTAAGTGAGGGGGGAGTGTGGGAGGGCCCTCAGGCCGCGGGGATGGCACCCCCCAGCCCTGCACTCTGGCCCTGGTGGGCCCTGTGCCTAACTGCCCCCCACGCAGGCAGGTGGAGCCGCTGTGACTGTGGGGGTGGGGCGGTGGAGTCTGTCCCCAGGGGAGCAGATGCTGGGACTAACCCCCACTCTGTTCCCACGTGGGGGTGGGGCCCCCCCCCCGCAAGTGCCCCCTGCGGGCAGCCCCTGCCTCCCCTGGCCCCAGCACCCCCACCTTGGGGCGCGTCTCCCCGCTTCCCAGAATGGGCGCCCCTCCTCAGAGAGAGGGCGATGATATCACTTCCTGGGGCGGGTGGGTGGTGGGAAGAGGCACGACCCCCAGGGAAGCCACTGCCAGGGGTTCCTGGGGCCCTGTGGGGGTCTCTGTGTCTCCCCATCACACAGACACACACACACACACACACACACACACACACTCCCCGGCTGCATCACTGTCGCGGTGTGGGCTTGTCCCAAGGGCGCAGCCGGGCACAGGGCAGGGCACACGGTTTGGGCCCAGCAGGAAAGGCGAGAGCCATGGAAGAGGGCGCTTGCCTTGCATGCAGCCCACCGGGGTCGAACCCGGAGAACCCCCCGTGTGAGACTGAGCCCCGCCAGGAGGGATTCCCTGAGCACCGCTGCGTGTGGCTCCAAAGCCCAAAGAAAGCTTTTAAGCGCCAGTCCCTGGAGCCCTAGTTTCCCGAGCGCCCCGTGCCCGATGCACCTCCCGGTACCCCAACCGGGCTCAGACTCCCCGGGGGCGGGGGATGAGGGGGTGTGCCCTGAATGCGGGATACTGTGGGGCAGGGGTGAGTCCAGGCCTCAAGGACCGTGGGCTGGGGGCAGGGTGGGCTATATGCTGGCTTTGGGGGGGGCGGCACCGGGTGCCACGGGGTCCCTGCTCTCTTGCAGGAGGTGCGTGCCAGGCCCGCTGAGCCTGCGCAGAGCCGCCAGCCATGCCCGGGATCGTGGTGTTCCGGCGGCGCTGGTCAGTGGGCAGCGATGACCTGGTTCTGCCGGCCATCTTCCTCTTCCTCCTGCACACCACGTGGTGAGTCCGGGGAGCAGGGACCCCGAGACCAGCCCCCCCTACCCCCGCGCACGCCTGCGCGCCCCTCGGGAGCGATGCCACCTGGGAGAGGCTGCGTGGCCCCGTCCCCCCCCTACCCTACACCGCGCCCGGCTGCCCCCCGCCATCCCGCCTCACGCGGCCCCCATGCCCACCCCCCAGGTTCGTGATCCTGTCCGTGGTGCTCTTCGGCCTGGTGTACAACCCCCACGAGGCCTGCTCCCTGAACCTGGTGGACCACGGCCGCGGCTACCTGGGCATCCTCCTGAGCTGCATGATCGCCGAGATGGCCATCATCTGGCTGAGCATGCGCGGGGGCATCCTCTACACCGAGCCACGCGAGTCCATGCAGTACGTGCTCTACGTGCGCCTGGGTAAGCCCCGCACGCACGCGCGCACCCACGTGCGCGCAACCATGCACGCCTGCGCGCGCGCGCCTCCGCCGCCCAAACGCAGGGGGCGCCCACCAGCCAGGCGCGCGGCATTTCCATTCCAGACCAGGGGTGGGTAGAGGACAGCCCGACTGCTGGGTGGGGGTGGGAGGTTGTAAATATAGTTTTGTTTTGTTTTGTTTTTTGGGTCACACCCGACGATGCACTGGGGCTACTCCTGGCTCATGCACTCAGGAATTACGCGGGCAGTGCTTGGGGGACCCTATGGGATGCTGGGAATCGAACCCGGGTCCGCCGCGTGCAAGGCAAACGCCCTTCCCGCGGTGCTATCGCTCCAGCCCCTGTAAATATAGTTTTATTGGCACCCAGTGACCCTGGGTGACGCTCATTCTGGAGGCCTCCGTGTGGCCCCTGCAGCCTGCAGCTCTAGTCCTGGCACCAAGGGCAGCTCCCGCAGACTGGTGGGCAGAGGACGTCAGCCGTGGGGCCCGAGCCAGGCGAATGTGTGTCTGCTGGCCCTGGGGCAGCTCCCCGCAGTCCCCCCTCCCTGGAAAGTGGAAGGCCCGGCGCTTGGGCGCTTGGACGAGCTGCCCCCTCCCCCCATCCACCCACAGTGCCAGCCTGGTGCCCCTTCCTGGGCCTGGAGGGCTCTGACTGGTTCCTGGTGAGCGTTTCTCTGCAGGAACGTGGGGAGGAGCATTGATGGGTTCCTTTTCCAGATGAGGAATATGGGGACCCCAGGGTGGCCGCTTGTGCCCCCCGCGCACTGTGTGTGTGTGTGCGCGCGCGCGCCTGCGCCTGCCTGGGACACTACTTCCCACCTGCCACCTCCCACCCCCTGGTGCCTTGTGTTGAGACAGCCACGGTGACCTGAACCCCTCCCTCTGCCCTGATCCCCACACGTCATCCCCCCCCCCCCCGTCGAGGGGAAACTGAGGCCCCAACGGATTCGGGAGCTTGCCCCCGAAGACCCCTGTGGGACCCTCCAGGACTGCGCGCCCACCTCGGCCGGCTCTCCCCGCAGCCATCCTGGTGATCGAGTTCATCTACGCCATCGTGGGCATCGTGTGGTTGACCCAGTACTACACGTCCTGCAACGACCTCACCGCCAAGAACGTCACCCTGGGTACGGGGGCGGGGGGGGGGGGGCACGCCCCAGGCTGGGTGGGAGGGGCTGTGGTCGGCAGGGACCACCCCCGTGCGGAGGAGGCTGCTGGGACCGCCTGGGAGCTGCCCCAGCACCGGCGCCTCCCACTGCTGCCCCCCAGGGATGGTCGTGTGCAACTGGGTGGTCATCCTTAGCGTCTGCATCACCGTCCTCTGTGTCTTCGACCCCACGGGCCGCACGTTCGTCAAGCTCAGAGCCACCAAGAGGAGGCAGCGCAACCTGCGGACCTACAACCTACGGTGAGTGACGTGGAAGGGGCGGGGGGCCTTCTGGGACGCCCCCACCTCCTCCCCCCTCCCCCACTCAGGTTACTCTCTGACCGGGCTTCCCGGTCTGGGCAGTGGGCGGGGCCAGGGCTGTCCCCAGCCCCCTGCCTCCACCCCTGAAGGGTCAGACATGCTGGACAAGTCAGCAGCCCTAGTCAGAGCCAGGAGCACTGTGCACAGAGCCAGGAACACTGTGCACTTCGGGAGGTCCCTGCCATCACCACCCACCGATAGGGCAGGCACAAAGCAAGGGGGACCCCGAGATTTCCCCGGCGGGTCCTGTCCCAGGCCCGGCTCTCTTCATTTCTCTGAGTCCCAGTCATGCTCAGGGACTCCCCCCGGATCTGTGTTCTGTGTCTGCGGGGAGCGTACAGTATCAAAACTAAAATCCGGGGCTTGGGGCTGGAGAGATAGCACAGTAGGGCGTTTGCCTTGCACCTGGCCAAACCAGGTTCGATTCCCAGCATCCCATAGGGTCCCCCAGGCACTGCCAGGGGTCATTCCTGAGTGCATGAGCCAGGAGTAACCCCTGTGCATCGCGAGGTATGACCCAAAGAGCAAAAAAATAAATAATAATAATAAAACCTGGGGCTTCTGCGCACAGAGAGCGTGCCCAGCCCCCCAATTCATCTTCCCTGGCCCCTAGAACCCTTGCTGGGCCAGGCTCCCCAGCCGAGCTGGTCTGCTGCCACCGTGGGAAATTAATTCACCCAGCACCCCCTCAAGCCCCTCCCCCGCCACCACCTCCAAAAATACGCCTTTAGGGCTGGAGCCATCGGATACCGGGGTGCGCTCACCTTGCACGTGGCTGACCTGGGTTCAACCCCCGGCACCCCGTTTGGTCCCCCGAGCACTACCAGGAGTGATCCCTGAGCGCAGAGTCAGGAGCACTGACAGAGGTGGCCCACGACCTTCCCCTGAACAAGGGAAATGCGGTGGCATGCCCAGCACGGCCATCTGAGGCCAGTGTCACCTCAGAGTAAGGTGGCCAGAGGCAGTTGATGGGGAGAAGGCTGTTCTCGGGGACTTGGATCAGGCTTGGGCGGTGCCCTCGCTGGAGTGAGCCCTGGCATCCCGCAGAGTGGCAGGAGGGGAGCTGGGAGGAGGGGGGGCGGCCCAGTGTCTGGGCGCCCATCCCGGTGAGCGGGCAGATGTGGCCCCCAGGAGGAGGACCCGTGTCCAGAGAGGCGGTCGTCGGTCAGGCTCATGATCTCGCCTCACCCCCAGGTCAGGAGCTGAGCAGGGGTTCTCCTGGCCTCCCTAGGGTTCTCCCCGCCCTTCAGCTGGGCACTGCCTGCCCCCACCCACCACCCAGCGCCCCCACCGGAACGGGAGCCGCGCGTGAGTCCCTCTGGCGCCCGCCGCGCGGCCCATTTTGCTCGCTCTGAGCCAGTCGCCCACACCCGACCTGGTTTCTTGGGCTCCTGGGGCCCAGGACATGCCTCCCCCACCCTGACTCCGGGTTGTAATTGCCTTTGGGGCCCAGGGCCGGCCAGGGCCCGCGGGGTGACGGGCGGGGACGGGTGATTTTAATTGGGAAAGTTGTCCATGACCAGGGTCGGGTCAGTAGGCTGCGTGGGAGGGGTGCACATGGGGTGCGTGTGCAAATAGGGGGGTGCGCGTGGGGGGCTGCAGGTGGCAGTGGGGGGTGCAGGTGCGGCTGGCGTGTCCTCCCCGCCCCCCAGTGACCGCACTGGCCCGCTGCTCGGAGACCACCTGTTTTCCACCCCGGGACCCCCATCAGGCCCGCTCCAGCCCCTCGTGAGCGCCGGGGTTGAGAAGCCAGGCGGGCCCCGCGCCCCCCTCTGTCTCCCCGCAGCCACCGCGGCCACTCCCACGAGCCGAGACAGGATTGATTTCTGCAGGACGGGGGCGCTGGGCGAGAGCGCGTCTGGGTGTCCATGCCCGGGCTTGGCGGGTTTCGGAGGCGCCCCGGGCCCTGCTGCCCCCTGGTGGGCCGCGGCGGTACTGCGGCCAGGCGCCCTCGGCCTCTGCACCCAGGGGTCCCAGCCGGGGAGCGTCGCCCTGAGCTGTCTGAATCCGGGAACAGCAGCGTCCCCCGCCTCCAACGTCCAGCGTGACACGGGGGTCCTCGCGCTCTCTCTCCCAGTAGGCCTGCCCCCGCCTGGCTGGCCGCAGTGGCCGCAGGGCGTGGCTGGCTCCCAGCTCCGTGTAGTCTCCTGGCGCCCCCGGCAGAACCTCCAGCACTGCGGTCTTGCCTCTGGGTCTCAGCCCCTCGGCCCGCCCACCCAGAGCTCAGCGATGTGGGCGGCGTGGGTTGGGGCATCAGACCCGGGTGCTGCAGAGATGCCCCTACTTTGGCTCCCAGCTTTTTGGTTTTTTTGCTTTTGGGGGTCACACCCAGCGATGCTCAGGGGTTCCTCCTGGCTCTGCACTCAGGAATTACTCCTGGCGGTGCTTGGGGGACCCTGTGGGATGCCGGGGATTGAACCCGGGTCAGCTGCGTGCAAGGCAAATGCCCTCCTCGCTGTGCTATCGTTCCGGCCAGGCTCCCAGCTCTGTATCCTCCCAACCCCCCCACACACACACACTCAAACACACACTGTTGTCACCTGTCCAAAGCCTGGCATTTGGACACTGGCCTTGGCCACAGAGACCCTGCAAGAGCCTGCGTGTCCCCATCTGGCCGGCGGTGGCCCAGCCCAGGCTGTTGTCCCTTTGACCTGCCCCCGTGCCCTGGATGGGCCCAGGGAACAGGCCGCCTGTGTCCACACGATGAGCTCCTGGTCTCACACCAACGCCCCCTGCCCCTTTGCAGCCACCGTCTGGAGGAGGGCCAGGCCACCAGCTGGTCGCGCAGACTCAAAGTCTTCCTCTGCTGCACCCGCACCAAGGACTCGCAGTCAGTGAGTACTGGGACCCCAGTCAGTGAGTACCGTGGGCCCCAGTCAGTCAGTACCGGGGGCCGAGTCAGTCAGTACTGGGGAACCAGTCAGTGAGTACCAGGACCCAGTCAGTGAGTATTGGGGCCCCAGTCAGTGAGTGCCAGGACCCCGTCAGTGAGTACCAGGACCCCAGTCAGTGAGTACCGTGGGCCCCAGTCAGTATCAGAACCCCAGAGTGTGTGTGTGTGTGTGTCTGTCTGTCTGTCTCTGCATGTATCTGTGAGTTTATGAGTGTGTATCTGTGTGAACATGTCTGTGTATGTTTTTGCATGTGTCTCTGTGTGACTGTTTATGTGTGTTTGCATATGTGTCTGTGTTTCACTGTGTGTCTGTGTGTGTCTGTACCTGTGTGTGTTTGTGAATGTGTATCTGTGTGAGTGTATCTATGTGTGTGTCTATGTCTGTGTCTCTGTGTGAGTATCTGTGTGTGTGTCTGTGTGAGTATGTGTCAGTGTGTGTGTGTCTGTGGCCGGGGTCTGGAGGATGAGGGCCTTTCCTCCGTCCCTGGGATGTTGGCCGAGGTCCCCAGCTGATATAAACCAGGAGCCCCGAGTCAGAGAAGGGCCCCCCCGGAAGCCACTCAGAATTGGGGGGCTAGGTGGGGCCCAGAGGCCTCAGGCAGGACCCCGAGCCTTCAGGGTCTGTAGTGGGCATCCGATCTTGCCCCTACTCTGCCGAGGCTCCCTTTGGCCCCCGGAGCAGGTGGGAACGTGCCTGAGCCCACGGGTTCCCCACCCGGGACCCCTCAGGTGTGTTGTGAGTGAGCACACGGCAGAGAGTCCCCCTGGCCCCCCTCAGGCTGATGGGCACTGTGGGGAGCAGTTCTTTGCAGCAGGGGGGCTGCGCCTGCTGGACCCTGGGTGGGGAGAAGCCCCCGCCAGGCACGCAGTGCTGGGCCGGGCCAGACCCGGTCACAGCCGTTGGGTGGACCCGCACTCCAGCCCCGCATGCCCTTTCCCGGGCCGGGGTGTCGCCCGCTTAAGTGGAATGTTAAAGATCAGGCATCTGGGCCCAGTGACAGTACAGCCGGGAGGGCGTTTGCCTTGCACGCGGCCAACCCGGGTTCGATCCCCGGCATCCCATAGGGTCCCCTGAGCGCTGCCAGGAGTAATTCCTGAGTGCATGAGCCAGGAAGAACCCCTGTGCATGGCCGGGTGTGACCCAAAAAAGCAAAGAAAAGAAGAAGTAGCTGCGAGTTTGGCCCTTGGTTCTCTCATTCACTGGCCCATGAGCCGGGGCCAGCTGGGGATGGTGGCCAGCCGGGGATGGTGGCCAGCCATGCCCCTGCTCCCAGGCCCGCTGCTCTGTGTCCAGGCACAGAGTGTCCTGGGAGGCTCCGGGGCTGCTGCGGGGAGTGGGGGGTGGGTGGGAGAGTGTTCTGGGCCCCGTGGTGTGGGGAGGACACAGCCAGGCCGGAGCGCCCGGGGTTCACGGCCCTCCGCCGCCCCCGTGCAGGACGCCTACTCGGAGATCGCCTACCTGTTCGCCGAGTTCTTCCGCGACCTGGACATCGTGCCGTCCGACATCATCGCCGGGCTGGTACTACTCCGGCAGCGGCAGCGGGCCAAGCGCAGTGCCGTGCTGGACGAGGTGGGCCCCGGACGCCCCGTCGGAGGCCCCGGACCGGCACCGGGTCCCTGAAGCGCTGAGCTCAGGGTCGGCTCCGGTCGGCCCCCTGCCTCGGGGCTCCCCGGCCCACAGGGTGCATGACCCCCTCGGCCCTGGCCCCGGCCCCCCCGGGCTGGGCGGGGTGGGGAGCAGGTGGGAGATGGGAAGAGCTGGGGTTTGGGGGCGCGGGGGCGGGGGGGGGGCCCGGCCTCCGGGGAGGGGCTCCCACTCAGGTGCTTGCTGTTGCAGGCCAACAATGACATCCTGGCCTTCCTGTCGGGGATGCCCGTCACCAGGAACACCAAGTACCTGGACCTGAAGAACTCGGTGAGCCCCCACCCCCAACCCCACCCCGGCCCAGTGACCCCGAGAGCCCCCCCGCCGCCACACCCCATCCTCCCCCAGGAACCCCAGCGTGTGGGTGGGGCCCATGGGGCTCCTTGGAAAGGCGTTTGGCCCCGCCCCACTGTCCGTTGCCGGACCCCTTCTCCGAGACCCCCTTCTCCACCACGCCCGGCATAGTCCGGCGACCTGACGCTGTTCCTGTGCACGGGAACACAGGGGATCCCCCAAGCCTCAGTGTCAGGAACCGAGGGCCTACGGGAAGGAGGCCTCCTGGGCCTCTGCACGCCCCCCCCGAAAGGCCCCAGCCTCCCCCACCCACCCCCACCCGCCAGGAGGGTGCCAAGGGTTAGCCTTGGCCTCATCTCAGCTGGGCTGTGCCCTGACACAGAGACACATTCCCCATGCCTGGGCCTGGGATGCACAGTGCTCCCCCCTCCCTCTCTCCCTCTCTCTTCCACTCTCCCTCTCTCTCCCTTTCCCTCTGTCCCTCTCCTCTCTCTCCCCTTTTTTTAAAAATATTTTTTTAAATATATTTTTTTTGGCTTTTTGGGTCACACCCGGCATGCACAGGGGTCACTCCTGGCTTTGCACTCAGGAATTACCCCTGGCGGTGCTCAGGGGACCATATGGGATGCTGGGAATCGAACCCGGGTCAGGCTGCGTGCAAGGCAAACGCCTTACCCACTGACTATCACTCCAGTCCCCATCTCTCTCTCCCTTTCTCCCCTTCTTTCTCCCTCTCTCCTCTTCTCTCTGTCTCTGTCTCTGACCGCTCATGGTGACTAATTGCTCTCTTTAACATGCCAAGGTGACTAATTCCCTCAGAGAGAGCCCAACTCCTGGGGTCGCCAGGAGACTGCTGGACTGGGACACCTGGGTGCCCCCCTCCAGCCACTGGCCTCAGTCACCTCCCCGAGGTGGGCACCTCCCTCTCACCATCTGTCCCCCCATCTCCTGTCCGGCACACCACACGCGTGCCCAGGGGAGTCTCCCCAGTCACAGACCAACCACAGGCGCCCACCCCCGTCAGGCCGCCCAGTGGTCACATACTGGGGGGGTCAGAGACCAGCCAAACGTCCCCCCCACACACACACCCAGTGCGCCCCTGGGGTGCCGCCCGCCCCCCCCCATTCCCTCCTCCGGCAGGCTGGGAAATGGATCCAGCGGCATTGCGAACGAGCTGCGTGTGTCTTGGTCCCCAAATCAGGGATTCTGTGACGAGCTGCAGCCCCGTTCCCACGAGGACCGTGGCCCAGTTGCAGGGAGATAATTAGGGAAACGCAATTATCGGCCCTGGGAGCCGCCCTACTTCCGGGGCGGGGGTGGGGGGTGCCCAGGTTCTGCGCAGCCGACCCCCGCCCGCCCGCGGGGGCTGACCACCCTGACCGCCCTGCCTGCCCTGCCCGCCTCGTCTCTTCCAGCTGGAGATGCAGCGCTACAAGGAGGTCTGCTACTACATGCTCTTCGCGCTGGCCGCCTACGGCTGGCCCATGTACCTGATGCGCAAGCCGGCCTGCGGCCTCTGCCGCCTGGCGCGCTCCTGCTCGTGAGTGCCCGCCCTGCCCCGCAGCCGTCGGCCCCCCCCACCCCGTGCACGCCCCCACCCACCCGACACCCCACCCACACCTCCCAGAAGGCCATCCGTGGGGGTCCAGGGAAAGGGCATCTCGACAGCCCTGGGCATTAGGATCCAGCTGTGTCGGGTGCCAGCGAGGTGGCTGTGCCCTCACAAGTGGGCAGAGGGCGGTTCTGCTTTTCTTTGTATTTCTGGGGTTTTTTTCTTTTTTCTTTTTTTTTTTTTTTGGCTTTTTGAGATGCTCAGGGGTTACTCCTGGCTCTGCACTCAGGAGTTACTCCTGGCGGTGCTCGGGGGACCCTTTGGGATGCTGGGAATCGAACCCAGGTCCGCCGCATGCAAGGCAAACGCCCTACCCACTGTGCTATCGCTCCAGCCAGCCCCAGTTCTGCTTTTCCAAGTAGACTCGACTGGGGTGCAGCCCACGGGATGCCTCCTGCCCCGGGGGTTGTGCCCTTGGTACAGCCCATGGAGACCCCGGGAGCCTGCGTGTGTGCAGCCCCTCCTGTGGCCTCTCTTGCAGGAAGCTGGGTGCATGCACTGTCCCTCCCGTCCCCCCTTGACCCAGGTCACCCCCCCCAGACCAGGTGGACCCGGCCACTCCGCTCCCACGCACCGTGCACAGCTGCCCTTCCTCCCTGTGGCCAGGGGCACCCCTGCCACGGCTGAGAAGTGCCCCGCACACTCGAGTGAGCACTGGACCAGGAGCCCCGACAGGCGTGCGGCTAGGCTCACCGGCAGGGTGAGGCAGGCTGCTGCTGGCGCGTGGGACACAAAAGACCTTGACCTGGGTGATAACAGCTGGCCAGTGCCCCGGGGAGACCAGCAGACGGTCCGGCATGCCCCTGGGTGCCTGGGAGAGGGGTACAGAGAGAAGCATGCCTGGAAGGGGGGACCTCAGGGGACCCCAACAAGCCCCAGCCTCGCCCTGGACCGACCCGTGGTCAGTCCCCACGGGCAAGACACTGGCCCCAGCTCAGAACTCCCCAAGCCCCGCCTTGTGCTCCCCCACCCTCCCTGCCCCCTGCTCTGCTCCCTCCAACCCAGGGAGCGGCCTCAGCCCCGCCCCCAGTCAGGAAGGGACCCCCAGAACTAGGTTGCAGGCAGCCGCCCGCCCGATGTTCCCGCCCCGGTTGGGGGGGTGGGGAGATGGCAAGCTGGAGAAGGGCGGGCTGACCCCCACCTTGGCCCGCAGTGTGAGTGGGGCTGGGGGCTCCCGTGGGCATAGAGCGAGTTGCCCAGGCCTCGGCCCCTCCCGCCAGGAAGGGCCCACGGAGTCTCGGGCTCCCGACCCCTGAGGCCAGGCCCATCGGTGCACCGCTGGCGCCCTCTGCTGGCTAGAGACGCACCTGCACCCCCTTGCTAGGTGCCCTGGTCTGGAGGGGCTCCCCTACTGTGGCGGGTGTGTGACGCTTGTATGTAGTGTGTCACCTGTATGTAGTGTGGGCATGTGTATGACGGATATATGTAATGTATGATGCTTGTATGTAGTGGGCATGTTTATGATGTATGTACATAGTGGGCATGTGTATGACGCGTGTACATAGTGTGGGCATGTGTATGATGCATGTATGTAGTGTGTGATGCGTGTATGTCGTGGGCATGTGTTTGATGCGTGTATGTAATGTGGCCATGTGTATGACGCATGTACGTAGTGTGGGCATGTGTATGACGGGTGTATGTAGTGTGGGCGTGTGCATGGGTGGTTGTGTGTAACATGGGAGTGTAAGTCGTGTGGGTCAGTGTTTGGTCTCTGGAGTGTGTCGTGTGTGTGCCGCGGGCAGTGTGATCTCTGTGTCCACAGTGTGCGTGGTGCCCGGGCTGGCCCAGGGCCTCTGCCACGTGGGCAGGTGCTGTGCCACGGAGCCCCCTCCTGGCCCACGGTGGGCGTCGGGGTGCCAGTGAAGGGGCGCAGCGGAGAGTCTCCAGGGCAGAGGGAAGGCGGGGGGCAGGCGCGGGGGTGTGGAGGGGAGGGGCGGAAGCTGGGCAGGTGTGGAGTGGCCCCTGGCACGCTGGTGGCAGCAAAGGCGGGACACTGGGAAGGAGATTGTTCCCCGCCAGAGGCTGGTGCTGCCCGGCCGCTTTGGGGGGGAGGGCACCGGCCCTGTAGGGGCACAGCCTGAGCCTGCCCCCCTCACCCAGGTGCTGCCTGTGCCCCGCGCGCCCTCGCTTTGCCCCCGGCGTCACCATCGAGGAAGACAACTGCTGCGGCTGCAACGCCATCGCCATCCGGCGCCACTTCCTGGACGAGAACATGACGGCCGTGGACATCGTCTACACCTCCTGCCACGACGCGGTGAGGGCCGGCGCAGGTGGGGCCACGTGAGCCCAGGGGCAGGGTCACGTGAGCCCAGGGCGGAGCCATGTAGGCCCAGGGCTGGCGGGGGCGGGGCCACGTGAGGGGCGGGGTCACGTGAGGGGGCGTGGAGGGTCATGTGAGCCCAGGGGCGGAGCCATGTAGGCCCAGGGCTGGCGGGGGGGGGGGGGGGGGCGGGACCACGTGAGCCCAGGGGGCGGGGCCACGCGAGGGGACTCGGAGGGTCACATGAGCCCAGGGGTGGAGCCATGTAAGCCCAGGGCTGGCGGGGGCGGGGCCACGTGAGCCCAGGGGCGGAGCCATGTAAGCCCAGGGCTGGCGGGGGCGGGGTCACGTGAGCCCAGGGGCGGAACCGTGTAAGCCCAAGGCTGGCGGGGGCGGGGCCACGTGAGGGGGCGCGGAGGGTCACGTGAGCCCAGGGGCGGAGCCATGTAAGCCCAGGGCTGGCGGGGGCGGGGCCACGTGAGGGGGCGCGGAGGGTCACGTGAGTCTAGGGGCGGGGCCACGTGATGGGGCTCGGAGGGTCACGTGATCCCAGGGGCGGAGCCACGTGAGCCCAGGGGTCGGGGCCACGTGAGGGGGCATGGCGGGTCACGTGAGCCCAGGGTGGAGCCATGTAAGCCCAGGGCGGGCAGGGGCAGGGCTTCATGAGAAAGGGGAGGGGAGGGCCACGTGAGCCCAGGGCCAGCCTGGGACCTGGGGGTCACACCTGTGTCTCGGGCTAGAGTGGTTGTGGGGGGTCACACCTGTGTCCAGGGCCGGGGGTTTGGGGGGCCGGGGTTCATACCTGCACCGAGACCCGTGGCTCTGGCCCGTCCGGGTGCCACTGACTGGCCGCCTCCTCCAGGTCTACGAAACCCCCTTCTACGTGGCCGTGGACCACGACAAGAAGAAGGTGGTGATCAGCATCCGGGGAACCCTGTCCCCCAAGGTACATGCCCGAGGCCCCCGCCGCCCTGTGCGCCCCCGCGGCTCCCCCAGAGCGTCCACCCAATTCCTGCCGCCTGACCCCCCCCACAATGTCCTGTTCCCCAGGACGCCCTGACCGACCTGACGGGTGACGCCGAGCGTCTCCCCGTGGAGGGGCACCATGGCACCTGGCTGGGACACAAGGTACCCACCCTGCCCGCCACCTGCCCCCGCCAGGACCCCCGCAGCCCTCCCCCTGCCCCCCTCGCGGTGACTGCAGGGGGGAGGGAGCCCGATGCTTCCTTGCGGGGGGGGGGGGACACAGCCAGGCTGCCCCCCCACACCCACCGTGCCGTGCGTCCCCAGGGCATGGTCCTCTCGGCCGAGTACATCAAGAAGAAGCTGGAGCAGGAGATGGTTCTGTCCCAGGCCTTCGGGCGCGACCTGGTGAGCCCCGCGCAGGACCACGGCGTGGGGGGGAGGGGTGCTGCCCCCACATTTCCGTTCCCCAGCTCCCACCCCGGCCTCTACCACTTTTCAACCAGCCCCTTGCCCATCTGCTGCCTTCTGCGCACGCCTGCTCAAGAGGGAGGGTGGGGCCCCTCCAAAACACAGAGCAGCTTTAGTTTCAGAGGGGAGGAGTGGGGGGGCCAGTCTTGGGGGGGAATAATCCGGGTCTTAGAGCCCCCAGAGATGGCGTCAGGGACGGGCCGAGGGCTGGTGACGAGTGGCCAGCACTGGGTCCCAGAGAGGATGTGCCGAGGGTTGAAGACAGGCCCGGGAGGGAGGAAGTCAGGGTTTCTCCAGGGAGGTCACTCCGAGAAGGGCTTTGAAGGGTGAATAGGAGTTTGCTGGACTCGTCTCTCTCTCTCTCCTCCTCCTGCCCAGTCCCAATAGGGGCCATGCTTGGCCATTCCCCCTGGCCCAGCAGCACAGACAGGGCCCCCGGACTCCGAGAAGACGCCCCCTCGGCCCCTCCGTGGTGTCCACTGGGGCCAGACGGGGCTCTCAGGGTTGTCTCGGTCCCCAGGGCCGCGGCACCAAGCATTACGGCTTGATTGTGGTGGGCCACTCCCTGGGCGCGGGCACCGCCGCCATCCTCTCCTTCCTCCTGCGCCCCCAGTACCCGACCCTCAAGTGCTTCGCCTACTCCCCGCCGGGGGGCCTGCTGAGGTGAGCAGCTGGCTTCCGGCCACATGGGGGTCAGTGGGGAGTGAAGGAGGGTGGGGGTCGTGAACAGGGGGCAGGGGGCTTCCTGATGAGGGGAGTAAGTCAGAGGGAGGAGGACACATCCCCGCCCCGAGTGTGGTTCAGAGAGGGACCTCCCGTTCCGGGAGCTGTCCGGGTAGAATCCAGAGGGAGGGGACAGGAGAGGTGACCCCAGGACACTGGTGCAGACACCCGGAACTTTGGAGGTGGTGGGGTGCAGTGACTGTACCTCCACGCCCAGAAGCGTCCATGCTGCTCTCAGCCTGTAGCCTGCCCTGCAGCCACAACTGGAGAAAGAGCCGGGTGGGGGTGGGGTGGGAGAAGAGACCCCTGCCTTGCTCGGGCGCACTGGTGGTCTCTGCGCACTGCTGGATGTGGCCCCAAAACAAAAATAAAAAGCGAGAGTAAAATCAGAGCAAGAACCGGACCCAGGATCACACACACACACACACACACACACACACACAGCCTTACTGGCAGGAAATGGTGTGGGGAGGTGATCAGGGGGGTGATGAATGAGCAGGCAGCCCCTCCCCGCCTGAGCACCCCACTTCCCTTGCAGCGAGGATGCCATGGAATACTCCAAGGAATTCGTGACAGCCGTGGTTCTGGGCAAGGACCTGGTCCCCAGGCGAGTGGGGGGCCTCCCCTGCCCCTCTGACTCCCTGCAGCACCCCGGAGTCTCCTCCCTGCCCCCCACCCCACCCCTAACCCTGCTGGCCCACAGCCTCCCCCGCCCACCCAGAACTCTTCCCTTCTGGCCGCCCCGCGCCCCCCACCCCCCAGTCCCTCCAGGCCCCCTGAGCCAGGCTGACTGCCCACTCGCTGCGCCCCCAGAATCGGCCTCTCGCAGCTGGAAGGCTTCCGCAGACAGCTCCTGGACGTCCTGCAGCGCAGCACCAAGCCCAAAGTGAGCCCACCCCCTGCCCGGCCCCTCCCCGGCCCCAGCGGGTGGACAAATGGGGAACCCAGGAGGGGTGGTCCCGCGGAGCGGGCGACTCGCTTTGCTCACCGGGAAACAGAGCCCAGGGCTCACGGATGCCTTCGAAAGCGACCCCCAGGGGTGGGGTCCCGGGCCCCACCAGGAGTGATCCCTGAGTGGTCAGGAGTCAGCCCGAGCTCTGTTGGGGGTGGCCGCAAGGCAGAACCCCCCCAAAAATTTTGTAAGGGCTTTAAGCTCCTGACAACCGGACCTGTCTGGACCCGGGAAGCCACCTGGCCCCCTTCCGGGACTGAGGGGCCTGTAGGGGGGACAGCACAGGAGAGCCCCAGCTCCGAGAGGCAGACAGGAGGGACAGTGCACCTGTGACTCCCACACCGTTCATCTCCTTGCCATTTGCATGGTTTCCCACGTGCCCAAACTTGGCGCCTGTGGCCTTGCACCAGGTGCCAAGGTGGTTGTGGGAGTGAAGCTGGGGGGGCTGAGTTGGCCCCAGGAGCCAGTTCTGGGAGGTTGACCTGCGCCTGCCAGCCCCGCCCCCTGCATCCAGGAGCCCCGCCCCCAGACGCCCCTCAACCCTGCCCTTGTCAGCCCCGCCCCTGACCATGCCTCTGCACCTGTCAGCTTTGCCCAGCTGCCATCAGGCCCGCTCCCATGTCTGCCAGCCCCGTCCCTGCTCCCATCAGCCCCACTCCTGCTCCCTTAAGCCCCGCCCCTGAACATGCCAGCCCCGCCCCGTCCTGTCAGCCTCCACCCTGCACTAGTCAGCCCTGCCCCTTCACCTATCAGCCCCACCCTTGCTCCCATAAGCCCCGCCCCCACACATGTAGCCCCGCCCCTGCATCCATAAGCCTTGCCCCTGAACATGCTGGCCCCACCCCTGTTTTTGTCAGCCCCGCCCATAAGCCCCATCAATGAGCCTGCCAGTCCCGCCCCTTCTCTCAAAAACCCCGCCCCCGAGCAGGCCAGGCCAGCCCCTGATTCTATAAGCCCCGCCCCTTACCAATTAGCCCCCCCAGTGCCCATAAGCTCCACCCCTGAGCAGGCCAGCCCCGCCCCTGCTCCCATAAGCCCTGTCCCTGCTCTCAAAAACCCTGCCCCTGATCCTGTAAGCCCCGCCCCTTACCAATCAGCCCCGCCCCAGCACCCATAAGCTCTGCCCCTGAGCAGGCCAGCCCCACCCCTGCTCCCATAAGCCCTGCCCCCTGAACATGCTAGCCCCACCCCTGTTCCTGTCACCCCCCCCCCGCATCCCTCAGCCCCCCCCCATAAGCCCCACCACTGAGCGTGCCAGCCCTGCCCCTGCTCTCATAAACCCCGCCCCTGAGCAGGCCAGCCCCGCCCCTGATCCCATAAGCCCCACCCCTGTACCAATCAGTCCCGCTCCAGCTCCCATAAACTCCATCCCTGAGCATGCCAGCCCCACCCTGCACCCATCAGCCCTGCACCCACGCCTGTAAGCTCCACCCTTGCATCCATCAGTCCCCCCACTTTGAATACAGCCCCCCACAACATGCCAGCCCTGCCCCGGCTCCCATCAGCCCCGCCCCCACGCCAGCAGGCCCTTGGAGGCAGGTGGCGAAGTTGGTCAGCCAGGCCCTGCGCGAGAGGTGCAGCTGGACTGCAGAGGCGGGGGGGGGGGGGGGGGCTTGGCTGGTTTTCAACCCTGAAATCCCAGCATCATCGTCTGTCCCTGCTCGGCTCACTGCCCTTCTCCCCCACCCCCAACACAGTGGCGGATCATCGTGGGGGCCACCAAATGCATCCCCAAGTCAGAGCTGCCCGAGGAGGTGGAGGTGACTGCCCTGGCCAGCACACGCCTCTGGACCCACCCCAGCGACCTGACCATCGCGCTGTCGGCCAGCACCCCGCTCTACCCGCCCGGCCGCATCATCCACGTGGTCCACAACCACCCGGCCGAGCAGTGCTGGTGGGTGCCGCCGGGACCCAAGGCGGCAGGCACTGCGTCCTCCAGGGCCCGGGCAGGGGCCAGCCTTCGCCTGCAATTCCCAGGGCCCCCCGCAGAGGGGGCTCCCCCTGGCTCCCCAGAGCACCTCGCCCCACTGTGGTGCATGGGAGAGCAAACGCCCTGGAGGGGTCCCCTGAGGCCCTGGCCCACCCCAGTGGCCTCCCAGCACCCAGCACCGGGGTTACTGGGAGGGGGACGCAGGGCTCTGGAAGCTGCGTCAGTAGCATCAGGCCTTGATGCCTCCCTACGGGAGCTTAGGTGACCCCACAACGCTGCTATTGGGGATCCCCAGGCCTGGAAGCCAGCCCAGTGGCTCAGGAAGGGCGCAGGGCACGGGCGAAGGGGGGAGCGTCACCCCCCGCCCACGCAGGTGCCAGCTGGGAACTGCCTTGGGGAACGGCTTCGCCCTTCCCTCTGTGCCCTTTCGGGAGTGTCAAACCTGGACCTGCCCTGAGCGGGCCGCCACCTGCGGGCTGCAGCTGTGGGGGCCACCCACACCTCCCCTGGCCATGTCCCCTCAGCTGCTGTGAGCAGGAGGAACCCACCTACTTCGCCATCTGGGGGGACAACAAGGCCTTCAACGAGGTGGTCATCTCGCCGGCCATGCTGCATGAACATCTCCCCTACGTGGTCATGGAGGGGCTCAACAAGGTGAGGCCCTCCTCCCCCTGCCTGGCCAGCACAGACCCTCAGAGGTGCCCCAAGACCTCTGATTGCTGGGGGTGAAGACCCCCAGTCCTCCGGAGCTGCTCTGTCTGCATTCCCACAGGGACCCTGGGGAGGACACAGCCAAAGTGGGCCTGGGGGTGTGTGGGCGCGCGCTGGCAGCCTCAGCCACTGCCCTGGCCAGGAGGGCCCACCAGGCTGGGGGTGTGGAGGGTGGGCGCGCTGCCGAGAATCCCCCCAGCAAGGCTGTGCCTCCCGTTCCTGCTGCTCCCCAGGTGCTGGAGAACTACAACAAGGGGAAGACGGCCCTGCTGTCCGCCGCCAAGGTCATGGTCAGCCCCACCGAGGTGGACCTCACCCCGGAGCTCATCTTCCAGCAGCAGCCGCTGCCCACCGGTCCGCCGGTGCCCACCGGCCTCGCCGTCGAGCTGCCCCCCACGGACCACCGGAACAGCAGCATCAGGTGAGGCCCGCCCCACTGTCCGGTCCCGCTGGCCGCCCTGTGCGCATGCGGGGGGCGTGGTCAAACCCGCCCCCGCCCCCTGCGCCCCTGTGGCCACGCTGTTTTTTTTTTATCCTCCCTCAACCCCATAGCCAGGCGGCCCCTCGGCACGTGCACGCCCACGCGCGGTCACGCGCATCCCCGCCCCCAGCACGTGCGCTTGGAGCCACTCCGCGTCCCAGATGCGTGTGAAGGGCATAGCCACGACCCAGGGGCGCGCTCTGGGGTTGGGGGTGCGAGGGAGGGGGACCCGATGCGCCCGCTGCCAGGCCTGGCTGGTGACCCCTCTCACAGACGGACACACACCCGTCACGCCTGCTTCTGACACGCTCCGGGCGGGGGGCGGGTCGCGCTGGTCGCTTGGGGTACGGGGAGAGGGATCACCGCCCCGGCCTCTCGGGGACCCTTCGCACCCACACCCTGAGCCGGACTCTTCGATGTGGCCTGGAGGCTGCTGAGAGGGCCGGTGGCTGCTTCCAGCTGCGCGTGGGGAACCCAGGACCTCGCTCCCGACCTACGGTGCACTTGGGGGGGCTGCATGGCCAGATGGGGGGGCCTTGTCCAGTTCTTTGCAGCCAGTTCCTGGTCCCTCCACCCCCCCCCCCCCCCATCTGCTGCTTTCCTGCAGGCTCGAGCAGCGGCTGCACGCTCTGGAGGGCATTGAGTGAACAGGGCAGCCCTGCTGATGCTCCCCCCCCACCTCCCCCACCCCCCGCTCCCGGCCCTCCACCAGACCCCCGGGGCCCTCACCCTCTGGGCTCAGCCCAGCAGCGACCCCGTGCCTCTCTCGGGTGCTTGCGAATAGGCTGCAAAAGCAAGGAGAAAGGAGCCGGAGAGACAGCGCAGGGGTTAAGGCGCTTGCTTTGCATGTGACGGAGCCAGGTCCCATCCCCAGCACTGCCAAGAGTCCGATCCCCTGAGCCGGGAGTCAGCCTGAGCATGGCCAGGTGTAGACAGCCCCCTCCCCAAAGGGGAATAAAAGAAAAGGAATCTGCTAGGTGTGAGGACAGAGCGCTAGGTCAGCGGGAGGGCATCTGCCTTGAGCACAGGCCGGCTTATGCTCCAGCCTAGGCGCCCCCATATGCCCTGAGCCGAGCCGTGAGGACCACCGGGTGTGCCTCCATCCCCCCCATCCCCCAAATAAAAATACTGTAGTTTTGGGCCCAAGAGATAGTGCAGGTGGGGGAGGGGGGTTGTGTGAAAGATCCTGATTTAATCCTCTGCACTCGGTAAGGCCCCCGAGCACAGAGCCAGGAGTGACCCCCTGAGCACAGCAAGGTGTGGCCCCAGGGGGAAAAAAAAGGGGGAAAAAGGAATCAGGAAACCAGGGTTTTCCCTCCAGGTGCGTGCAACCACGGCCTAACTGACTCTCCCTCCTCCCTCCCCCCCAAGTTCCCTCCATCCCCGGCCCTGGGGGTCTTTCTCTCTGCCCCTCCTGAGTCTCACACCCGCCCTGCCCCGCCCCCTGCAGGACCAAGTGCCAGTCTGAGATGAGCCTGGAGGCCTTCTCGGAGGGGCGGCTGCTGTCCCCCGCGGCGGCGGCGGCGTCGGGGGCGACGGCGCGGCCGGACCCCGTGGAGCTGCTGCTGCTGTCCACGCAGGAGCGGCTGGCGGCCGAGCTGCAGGCCCGGCGCGCGCCGCTGGCCACCATGGAGAGCCTGTCGGACACCGAGTCGCTGTACAGCTTCGACTCGCGGCGCTCGTCGGGCTTCCGCAGCATCCGCGGCTCGCCCAGCCTGCACGCGGTGCTGGAGCGCGAGGAGGGGCCGCTCTTCTACATCGACCCCGCCATCCCCGAGGAGAACCCGTCGCTCAGCTCCCGCACCGAGCTGCTGGCCGCCGACAGCCTGTCCAAGCACTCGCAGGACACGCAGCCGCTGGAC
The DNA here is from genome assembly GCF_029834395.1 of Sorex fumeus. Taxonomy (NCBI): domain Eukaryota; kingdom Metazoa; phylum Chordata; class Mammalia; order Eulipotyphla; family Soricidae; genus Sorex; species Sorex fumeus. The sequence goes on from NW_026606150.1 coordinate 820,600, forward strand.
GCGGGCACCCCGGAGCGGCCGCCGCCGCCGCCGCCACAGCCGCGGGAGGAGGAAGAGGAGGAGGCGGCGGCGGCGGCGGCGGGGGGCAGCGGCGGGGGACGCCGGGGACGCCCCGCGCGCGGCCGACCTGGCGCTGCACAACGGGCGCCTGGGCGACTCGCCCAGCCCGCAGGTGCTGGAGTTCGCCGAGTTCATCGACAGCCTCTTCAACCTGGACAGCAAGAGCGGCTCGTTCCAGGACCTCTACTGCATGGTGATGCCCGAGAGCCCCACGAGCGACTACGCCGAGGGCCCGCGCTCGCCGCCCAGCCAGCGGGACCTCCTGCTGCGCGCGCAGTTCGAGCCCAACCTGGTGCCCAAGCCCCCGCGCCTCTTCGCGGGCTCGGCCGACCCGTCGTCGGGCATCTCGCTCTCGCCCTCCTTCCCGCTCAGCTCGTCCGGGGAGCTCACGGACCTCACCCCCACGGGCCTCAGCAGCCAGGAGTGCCTGGCGGTGGACAAGATCCGGACCTCGACCCCCGCGGCCCACGGGGCCAGCCCGGTCAAGCAGGACGACCTGGCCATCTCGGCCCGCTAGCACCACCAGGACCACGACGACGACGCCCGCCCGCCCGCCCGCCCGCGGGACGCCCCGCCCCCACCCCGCCCCTCACTCTCCCCCCCCCCTCCTCCCCGCTGCTCCTCTGGGTACCCAGGGGCCCGGCTGGGCCTGGGGCACTGCTGCTAAGCTGGGGGTCCGCCTCCCTACCTCAGCTTAGGACCCCCAGAGCCAAGAAGAAGGCCAGGATCTGGGCCACCCAGAGTGGCAGCCGGCGGGAGGGGCCCTGACTGCCCCCCTCCCTGCGTCCCTCCCCCATCCCGGTCCCTCGCGTCCCGGTCACTGCCCCTCCCCCCCGCCGCCGCAGGTCGGAGCAGAGCCCCCTCTGCTTGTGGTCCAGGCTGCTTCATCCTGGTCACCCCCAGATGTGCCTGCGGGCAGCGCCCTGAGGTGACCCCCCCCACCCACAAGGCGCCCCCACACCCCTCCCCGCAGTGCTGCAGATGTTTACAGAAGCTGTGGGTGGCCCCTCCCCCCCACACCACCTTGCAGCCCCTCTGAGCAGCCCCCCCAGGCCCAAGGCAGCCAGCAGGGCCAGAGGGATCTGAATCATCCCCCCCCAACCCCTGCCCCCAGGCCGGCCCCACCTCACCCCCAAACACACACACACACACCCCGCAGCTGCTCCCTGGTGTGCCAGAGCCCTGGGAAGCAGGCAGGGGGTGGGAGTGGGGGGTCCACCCAGCCCTCTCTCCCTCACCCCCACGCGCAGACAGCCTGTCAGCCCCTCCGCTGTCCTGTCCCCGTCCCCTCTCCCCTCCCCCCATCCCGTCACCTTGCTGGACACCCCAATGCCCTTCCCCCCCCCTTGAGGGCTCCCTTCCCTCCAGGGCAGGAGGCAATGCAGGGGTGCGTGCTAGCGTGGTCTCCTGGGCATGTGCACCCTCCTACTGACGACCTACCTGCTCTTCCCCCCCCCCGCAAATAATCCGCAAATGGGGGGAGGGACACTGGGCATGGGGGGGTTGCTGAGCTGGCTCTTGGGGATGCTGCCCACTTGGTGCCTGTGCCTTTGTCCCCTCCCCCCACACCCCTCCTCCGAGTCAGCTCAGTGAGCCCCTGACCAAGCCCACAGCCCCAGCACCCCCCACCCCGGCCCCTCTCCCCGCTTCTTGTTACTGCTGGTTCTGCCCTTTGACACCTTCTGGACAAAGGGGACAGAGCAGGGAGCTGGGCCTCCCTAACTCTCGGACTCCCCCCCACCACCACCAGACTGTGGGGAAACACTCCCCTCCCCCCCTGCACGACCCCACCCCGCACTTTGGCAGAGTCTGTGCCCAGCACAGAAGCAAAATCAAATCAGTGACCTCCTAGAGTTTTAAAAAAAAAGAAGAAAAGTGGGGCTGGAGCGATAGCACAGCAGGTAGGGCGTTTGCCTTGCACACGGTCAACCCAGGTTCGATTCCCAGCATCCCATATGGTCCCCCGAGCACTGCCAGGAGTAATTCCTGAGTGCAGAGCCAGGTGTCACCCCTAAGTATCTCCAGGTATGACCCCCAAAAAACAAAAATCAGAATCCCACCACGCACCCCCGCACGTAGCCAGGAGACTTGGGGTCCGGCCTTCTAACCCCGCCTCCAGGGCAGGCCCTGGGACCTCCCCGTTGGGTGCGGTGGCCCCCCCACCCGGGGCCAGGCCATCAGGGACAGCCGCTCCCCTCCCTTCCCCCCACCTGCTCCCTATCTCGACCCTCCCCCATACATTTGGGGGTCTGAGCCACCCCCCATATGGTTCAGACCAGTCCCCACTCCATCCCGGCCTGCAGCACAAACCCTCCACCTCCCCCAGCCGTGCACTGGCCTGTCCACCCCCCCCCCCAGGGCCCTGGCTGACCCCCATCTGCAGTTGGGTCGCACGCAGCCAGGTCCCTGTCCTTCCCCCCCCACCCCCGGCACCCTGCGTGCTGGTCCCTCCGCCTTTTTGTACTTACTGTATGAAAGAGCTGGACTAATGCTGTACAGAGAGGACGTAGCCGCCTGTATAGACTGTATATAAGGTTTCTGTATATTGTACAGAGCTGTGTATAAACTGGATGCAGAAGCTGCTTGTCTGCTCTCTGGGGGCGTGGGGGGAGCTTTGCTCAGGATCCCGGGCGGGGGCCGCGCTTGGAGTCACAGAGAGGACGCGATGGCTGTCCAAACACAGAGTGGGCATTCAGGGTGCAAAGTTGGGCCGATTGTGCCCACCCCTGCCGAGAGCTGGTTTCTGTTAAACCTTTCCCTTCCCCCACTGCCGGCCCTGGCCCGTCAGCGGGCAAGCGTTGAAACCCCAGGGCCACTGGGGCGGGGGGGCGGGGGGTCTTCCCTGGAGGGCCCAGTGGCCCTGATCAGGCCCTCAGACTGGCCCCTGGGCAGTGAGGCCTGAGCTGGTGGTGCCTCCATCCAATCCCGGACCCTGCCCTGCCCCTGCCACACAGCAGGTGGCGCTGTTTCTCCGGCCAGCCTCGGACCCCGCCCTGCCCCCTCCACACAGCAGGTGGCGCTGTTTCTCCAGCCGGTACCACCCAGGCCTCACTTTGGCCTTGACCTGCCCCTGACTGACCCTGGCCAACCCGAGTCCTGAGTGTTCTCACCGTGGGACATGGTTCAAGGTTCAAGAGTGGGAGAAGGGGGGAAACAATAGCACAGCGGGTAGGGCGTTTACCTTGCGCGCGGCCAACCCGGGTTTGGTCCCCAGCATCCCATATGGTCCCCTGCACACCGCCAGGAGTAATTCCTGAGTGCAGAGCCAGAAGTGACCCCTGTGCATACCGGGTGTGACCCAAAAATAAAAAACAGAACTGGAACGATAGTACAGTGGGTAGGGCACTTGCCTTGCACACAGCTGACCTGGGTTCAATCCCTGGCATCCCATATTGACCCCAAGCACTGCCAGGAGTAATTCCTGAGTGCAGAGCCAGGAGTAACCCCTGAGCATTGCTGGGTGTGACCCAAAAAGAAAAAAAAAGTGGGAGAAGGGGACCTGCCTTCCTCCACGGCCTCCAGACAGGAGAGAAGCCGAGACTAGCTCCAAATCACTCAGGTGCCAGAGGAGGGCATCGGAGAGTCTCCATGCTCAGGACTCTGCCCTCCCAATCATCTCAGGGTGGCCGGGTGCTCCCCACCCCGCAGCCCAGTCTCACCACGACCAGTGAGTGTAGAGGGGTCTGGAAAGCTGCGGGTCTTCGAGGGGGGCATGACAGGAGTGTGTTATGACGCAGAGACTGGGTGCTGGTACTGGGGCCACGCTCTGCCTCCCCGTCCCCATTCAAGGGCCAGGTTGGGGGGGCTTTCGAGCACCTGCCTTGCTAGCAGATGGTCCTGAGTTCAAGTCCCCCGGCTCCCACCTGCACCCAGCACAGTCCAGCAGCTCTACGCTGGGAGCCCAGCAGGCAGCTATGATCCCCGGCACCCTGAGCCACGTCAGGGAGTGTGCGAGCCCCTCCCCGGAACGGCTCATGAGTCCCAGAGAGCACCCTAGCCTGGCGAGCACCCCGTGAGCACTGCAGTGGGCCCTGATGGGCACCCCGGCTATAACGTCTGTGCCTTGGCTCTGAGTGTGACCGCCGAGAACTCGTGTGCAAGCTTGTGTGCGCACAGTGGTAGGAGCAAGAGTTGCAGCAGTCTCTCACCCCCGCTGGGCGGCACCACCGCTGAGACTCTGCTGGCAGCTGGGGCCAAAGAAATAATATACCAGATGGGGCTGGAGCGACAGCACAGCGGGGAGGGCGCTTGCCTTGCATGTGGCCAACCCAGGTTCGATTCCCAGCATCCCATATGGTCCCCTGAGCACTGCCAGGAGTAATTCCTAAGTGTAGAGCCAGGAGTAACCCCTGTCCCAAAAAGAAAAAAAAAGAAGAAAAGAAATAATATACCAGCAACCCCGGCAACCATAAAGGGAAGCTGCCTTTCATGTCCCCCTGGACCACGTGGGATGTTCCAAATTCCCCCCCGGAGTGATCCCTGAACACCACTAGGTGTGGCCCCCAAACCAAAACAAAGACCCCAAAATGTGTGGGAGCCACAGCGAGGCCTGGGTGCAGCCCCTGGCCATTGGCAGCATTGGTCAACATTGGTCACTACCCCTGGTCCCCTGAGCCCTGCCAGGAGTGATCCCAGAGAGCAGAGCCAGGAACAAGACCTGAACACTGCTGGGCGTGGCCTCAAAACAAATAGAATATAGTAATAATAAAATACAGTAATATAGAAGTAAAAATAGTAGGGAACACAGAGCCGCCGGCTCTCCCAGCGCCTTGAGCAGAGGAGGGGGAGGGGTCTCTCGCAGAGACCCCCGCACTGCTGTGCAGCCGTCCCCTGAGTCCCCGGGCCCGTAGCATCCTCTGCTCTGCACGGGACTCAACACGCCTCCCAGTCCTTGCACCCCCTCTCCCTTGCCGGTCCCCCTGCCCTCCTGGCACTCAACGGGGCCTCCAGCCCAAGCCCAGCTGGGTTTGGTGGGTTTGGACCCTGACTTCTATATGGACTGGTCTGAACACTGGTCTCAGCCTCCCCGGAGTCTAGAGATGAAAGACCCTGAGGACAGTCCTCTTGGCTCCAAAAAGGAATGTGGAGGGACAGCAGGAAGGAACCCCCAAAGCACAGCGAGTTCTGCAACTGCCTGTTAAGTAGAAGACTCGCACCCGCCACCCCCAATTTTCCAGGCTACCCAGCCTCTAAGCAGTAGGGAATGCTGAAGACAAAACGCATGTTCTGGACCAATAGGACTGCCGTGAGGGCGTTTGTTTTGCACGCAGTCGATCCGGGTTCAATCCCTGGCATCCTGCAGGGTCCCCTGAGCACCACCAGGGGTGATTCCTGAGTGCAGAGCCAGGAGTAACCCCTGAGCATCGCCAGGTGTGGTGGCCCCCAAACCAAAATAAAATGATATTAAAAATGACACATTTCCTCCCTCGACACCTGTCCAGGGAAGGCTCCAGGATGGTGGACATCTGGACAGGCAGACCTGGATGAGTGGGCAGAGGCTGGATTTGCACCCAGTCCCGGGCACAGCTGCCAAGAAATTCATGTTCAAGAATCACAGGCAGGGGCTGGAGCGTTTGCCTTGCACGCGGCCGACCCAGGTTCCATCCCCGGCATCCCATAGGGTCCCCCAAGCACCGCCAGGAGTAATTCCTGAGTGCAGAGCCAGGAGTGACCCCTGAGCATTGCTGGGTGTGACTCAAAAAAGGCAAAAACAAACAAACAAACAAAAAAGAATCACAGGCAGGCAGGAACCAGAGCGAGAGCACAGCAGGAAGGGCGCTGACCTTGCACACGGCTGATCTGGATTCAATTCCCAGCATCTCATCTGGTCCCCTGAGCCCTTCCAGGAGTGATCCCTGAGGACAGAGCCAGGAGTAACCCCTGAGCATCACCAGGTGTGGGCTCCAAACCAAAATAAAATGATATTAAAAATGACACATTCCCTCCCTCGACACCTGCCCAGGGAAAGCTCCAGGATGGTGGCCATCTGGACAGGCAGACCTGGGTGAGTGGGCAGAGGCTGGATTTGCACCCAATCCCGGACACAGCTGCCAAGAAAGAAATTCATGTTCAAGAATCACAGGCAGGCAGGCAGGAATCAGAGCGAGAGCACAGCCAGCAGGAGGGGCACTGGCCTTGCACACTGCTGATCTGGATTCAGTCCCCAGCATCCCATCTGCTCCCCTGAGCCCCTCCAGGAGGGGTCCCTGAGTACAGAGCCAGGAGTCAGCCCTGAGCATCGCCGGGTGTGGCCCCAAATCCGATTAAAAAAAAAAAAAGACTGGTCCACAGGCCTAGGCAGCCTGGCCTGGCTGGGGAGGGGCCGGTCAGAGAATAACAATTGTCTTAAGGGAGGCTGCGGAGGGGGAGCGAGCTTGGGGTGCGTGGGCCGGGAAGAATAGCCGCCTCAGTGAGGCGCGCCCCCTCCGGCCAGCCCCGCACAGCTGGGATGCCCAGCAAGCTCCCGGCTATATATCTAAGAGCAGCAGCTTCCAGAACGGCCCCCGGGGGACAAAACCTCATTGTGAAGCACCCGCCGGCCCGGCGGCCCCTTCCCCCAACCCCAGAACTGTCGTGGCATTGACCCTCCGCGGTGGCCGCAACGGGCGGCTGACTAGGGCACATGTGGGTTCAGGACAGGCCACCGCCCCCCCCACACACACACACACACATACACATACAACTGAGCAAGGAGGAGGGCAGCCCCAGAGGAAGCAACTTCACAGGATGGGACCCCCAAACCCACTGAGTCACGCATCCCAGCTCAGCCCCCCTTCGCTCTCCTGCTGGGTGTCACAGCTAGACAGAGCTGAGTTAGGGGGTCTTAGATCTGAGAATAAGTCTGGTGATGCCCAGGCCCTGCTGCTGGTCATCTGGCCACCAGGTTGTGGTGGGGGGTCAGGGGGGAGGGCTCCTCGCTGACTTCTGTGTCTGTGAATCTCTGCAAGTTGTGGGTTCAGCCCCTTTGTTCGTTTTTTGTTTGGGGGACCACGCTCAGCAATGCTCAGGGCTTACTCCTGGCTCTGCACTCAGGGATCAGGGGACCCTCTAAGAGGGGTGCCTGGGATTGAACTTGAAATTTGAGTTGGTCAAGTGCAAGTACCTTACCCATTGTTCTCTCTCTCTCTCTCTCTCTCTCTCTCTCTCTCTCTCTCTTTGGGTGGGGAGTGGTTTGGGTCACACCGGCGATGCTCAGGGGTTCCTCCTGGCTCTGCAGAAATTCCTCCTGGCACTGCTCAGGAGACCCCATGGAATGTCAGGGATCGAACCTATCTCCCCCGTGTGCAAGGTGAGCTTCCTCCCCACTATACTACCATTCCAGCCCCTGTCCTATCTCTCCAACTGGGTTGAACACCTTTGGAGTGAGATGATTTGCTTGGCTCTGGATTCCAGAATTTTCTGCTGGCGACGTTTTGCAGAACTGTCAAGGTATTTGCATTGAAAAAAATAAGTACAAATGCAGAAGTATTTTTGCAAATGTATTGGGGAAAAAAAAGAGTAACGCAAACGTATCCATCAAGCACCCACAGTGTGCTCGAGGCTGAAGCAACAGCAGTGATGGAGCAGAGAAAATCTCTTACTCTCCATGGGCTGCCCCTGTTGGTGGGGACTGTTCACACCAGGAACTAGAAATCTGTGACCTGGCAAAGAAGAAGGACCTGGCCAAGGGCACTGCATTGGGGAGAGAGGTGCTGTGGGAGCTGAGGAGCGACAGGCTGGGGGGGTGGGGCTGGTGTTACAGACAAGTGGAAGAGCATGTGCCAGGGCCCTGTGGCCAGCATGCATCCAGCAGCTGGGAGTGAGACAACGGTGGCTGTGACTAGTGAGTAGGGAGGTAGAGGTAGAGACCAGGTAGAGACCAGGGTCAGTGGTGAGTGGAAGATGGGGACAGTCCATGCAAGGCTGTTGGAAACGGGGCAAGAGGTTTAGATACTCTGTGTGTGTTTGACTGTTTGGGGGCCACACCCAGCGGTGTTTAGGGACTACTGCTGGCTCAGCACTCACTCTTGGTACTCAGGGAACCAGATGGTGCCAGGGATCAAACCCTGGCCTCCTGCATGCAGAGCAGAAGGATTCTGCCATCCAAGACCTGTTGTCACCTCATGTGGAACATATCTGCTGAGCACCTACTGTGTGCTGAGGGTGTGCCCCATGCCCTTCAGCTGTTTCCAGCCCCCTCAATACTGTTTTAAACACAAAGGGAAACCACTGGATTTAGCAAAGGGATGATATGATCTAATGTACATCTTCCTACTTATATATTTTTAATTTTGGATTTTGGGGGCCACAGCGGTGGCCAGGGGTCTACTCCTGGCTCAAGAGCCCAAGGATCATTCTTGGTGGGGCTTGGGGGACCATTTTTGAAGCTAGGGATGGGTCCTGGGTTGGCAGCATGCAGGGCAACAGCTTTTTTTTTTTAATTTTAACAAATCACCATGAGATACAGTTACAGACTTACAAGCTTTCGTGATTACGTTTCAATCAATGTTCGAGTTCCCATTCCTCCTCCAGTGCACATTCTCCACCACCAAGTATTCCCAGCAAGGCAACAGCTTTGACACCCCGTTCTTTCTCTCTGATCTGATTTGCATTTTATTTGATTGATTTTTGTTTGGGAACAACACCCAGCTGTGGCCAGGACTTACTTTTGACTCTGTGCTCAGAGGTCACTCCTGGTGGGTCCTGGGGCCCCTAACGCTTTGCCAGGGACGGGCCCTGGGTTGGCCATGTGCAAGACCCCCTGTTCCCTGTTAACGTTTGAAGTCACCGCTGAGACATCACCTGGAGGTGTCAGCTGTTCAGACCTGGGGCGGGACTGTGGAGAGAAGTTACACGAGGGGAGGGAGGGGCTGGAGCTGGAGCAATAGCACAGTGGGGAGGGCGTTTGCCTTGCACGCGGCTGACCCGGGTTCGATCCTCGGCACCCCGTATAGTCAGTCCCTCAAACCATGCCAGGAACCCCTGAGCATGGCAGGGGTGTGCCACCCCTGCCCCAAAGAAAAGAAAAAGAAAGGAGGGGGTACACTGTGGCCGTCACCAGCCTCAGTTTCCCAGCCAGTAACGTGCCCCAGGCCCGCGCCTTCCGGGTAGGGAGGGAATAGGCGCGCTTAGGTGCGATACATTGTTGCTACAGTTACTGCTCCTGCTACAGTTACTGCTTTTGTTACAGCTTGGGCTGTTTCCGCCCGCCCTGAGGTTCGGACTCTTTCGCTGCTCCAGCGGAGGACGGGGTCTTCCGAAGCTGGGGGCGGCTGGTGCTCTCCGGCCCGCCGCCTCCCCCACCCCGCCTCCCCACGCGGCGGGACCCCCCGCAGCCCTGCACCCAGGGGCCGCCTGCAGGAGGCGCGCACGCCGCGTGGGATGCCCGGCAGGGGGCGCTGCGCGGGGGGCGGGCGGGGCGCGGGGGGCGGGCGGGGGCCGGGCCGGGGCGGCGCGGGGGGCGAGCGCGGCTGCGGGCCGGGCCGGGCGGCAGGCGGAGCGCAGCGGGGACTGTGGCGCGGGCCGCGCCGGCGATGCCGCGCCCCCGGGCCGGGCTGTAGCGGGGCCGCGGCGGAGAACGCGCCGGGCGGGCGGGCCATGGAGGTGGTGGACGAGACCGAGGCGCTGCAGCGCTTCTTCGAAGGTGAGGGGCGCCGGGACCCCCACCCCCCGGCTCTAGGCTCGGAGCCCCCCTCCAGGCTGGCACCGGCGGGGCGCCGGGGGATGCAGGACGCGGGGGGATGCAGGGCGCGGGGGACCGCGGGGCGCTGGGCGCGGGGGTCGCGGGACACGGGACGCGCGGGACACGCGGGGCGCTCGGGGACTCAGTCCGGCCAAGTTGCCTCCCACCCCCCGAAGTTGGGTCGACTCCCCCTAACACGGCTTCCTGGGCGCGCGATCCTCTGGGCGCTTGACTCCTGCAGCGCCCCTTCCTTTTGGTACCTCACCCCTGCACCACAGTCCCGGGAAACCCATCCCGCCCAGCGCTTCCTCTGGAGATGGGGACCCCCCCTTGCTTCCCGGCCCGCGGTCTTGAGGTATCTCCCACCATGTGCTCCCAGAGGCTGGGACCCCCCCTTTACTCCCTTCCCCCCCAACACCCCGCCGCCTGTGAGTCTTTCAAGAAGTCACCTCCTGCCTCCTGTCTGACCTCCAGGCGCTGGGACCTCGCTACCGTCCTTCCCTGAGGCCAGGGGTGCAGGGCCGGAGGTCCCTCAGGACTGTCCCCCAGCTGCTGCTAGGCTTCAGGGGGGTCTTGGACGGGCACGTGCCACCCCTCCCCGGTTTTCCTCTTGAGTTGGACCACTCCAGTCCTGAAGCTGCCTTCTTTTGGGGAGGGGGTAAGGAGACGCCCCCACCCGGTGCAGTCCAAGGGTGGCTCCTGAGGGTGTAGGGACTTGGGGTCCTCCTGGTTGTGCTGTGAAGGCCCCCCCCCCCAGCTGTGTTGGAGTATGTCTGCTCAGGCTGTGACCCCACCCCTCCTGCCTGGGCTGGACTTCACACAGCGTATTTGCTTATGGGGGTGGGGAGGCGGGAGCGGTGTTGGGGTCCTCACCTGGCAGTGCTCTGGGGACCATGCGGTCCTGAGGCGTGCCCCAGGAGGAGCTGTCTGCGTGGTCTCTGCCCCATCCATCCATCCTGGAGCCAATGGACGGAGTGTGTGTGTGTGTGTGTGTGTGTGTGTGTGTGTTGGGGTCGGGGGGAAGGTGCAGGCTGACTTCTCCCCACCCCACAGGCCCTCACCGGAGCTTCTAGCCAGGCTGGGGCCCCTTTGTGCCGCTCCCCACCCACCGGGGGAGTCCAGCCTCTGCCTCTGTGTCCCCCAGTCCGTTAGCCTCTCCTGCCGCCCAGCGCCCAGGACCCGGAGCCTTTGCTCTTGGGCGCCTGCCCAGGGCGGCTGGGATGTGGAGCCGTGGGGGGTGAGGGCCGGGATCCCAGCCCGAGGCTGGTGGGGGGGTGGGCGAGAGAGCATCTCTGTACCCCTGTTCCTCCTTGCCTGTCATGCGGGTGGTGGGGGGCCTTTGTCTACGCCAACTCAGATGAGCTCTCCTCGCCCCATCTCAGGGACCCCCAAGCATCTCCGGAGCCCCACAGGGTTTGGGAAGGTAAAGTGGGTCCCGGGGTGGGCGCCCCATCACGCCCCAGACACCCGTCGGCCTGCAGGAGCTCCCGAGGGGCTGTGATGGGGGCGTGGGGGGGAGAGTTGTGGCTGGAGGGATGGCGGCGGGGGTCTGCCCTGAGTCTGGCAGGGGAGTGGGCAGCGTGCTCCTGGCGGTGGGTGGGGGTGGGGCTGACGCCATGGCTCAGCCCTGCAGGGAGATAAGAGGAGACTCAGGAATGTCTGTGGGGAGCGGGTGCGGCTGGCCAGGAGCGAGTCAGCAGGCGGGCTGGGGGCCAGAGCCTGGAGGGGCCACGCGGGGTGGCACTAGGGTGGGGTTTTCAGGGCCACTGGCCTGGACGAGGCCTGGCGGGGAGCAGGTGGGCCCAGGTGTGTGTGTGGGGTCTGTGAGGAGCTTGGGGGTGCCCCTGAGTGTGAGTACCGAGGAGACGCATGCTTTTGGGGGTACTGCTCCTTGCGTGGTGTCTGTCCTTAGTGCTGGGACCTCCCAGTTGCCACCTGCACTTGGCCTAGTTTGCACAGAGGGGTGGGGGCGGGGATTTGTGTTCTGGGGATCAGGGGGGCTGAACTGAAGGCTGGGGGTGCCCTCGTCTGACCCAGCCCCGGGCACACCTGGGCACATGTCCCCGGTGCTGAGCTGGGTGGGAATAAGGTGTCTTGTCCTCGACTTGGTGGCCCCCTTGAGGCTGGTACTGCCGGTGGGGGCGGGGGGTTGGCCCCCGTGACTGGCCCGCTAATCCCCTGGTAGGGAGAGCCGGGCTATCCGGAGAGGCCAGCACAAGCCTACAGAGAGGGGACGCCTGGGCAGGTATACCAGGTCTTGGGGACAGTTGTCTGCACTGCCTTGACCAGCCTGTCCTGGTGGGCGCCCGGGAGCTGTGTGGCTCTGGGCAGACTCTTGCTGTCTCTGGGCTGCGAGGAGGTCGGGAGGTACCGGCAGACCAGAGGAGGGTGGCGCTCGGGGGGGGGGGGGGTGCGCGTGTGGACAGCCAGCACGGAAGCCTTGAACACCCAGGGGTGCAGGGCCCCCAGCAGGCCCTGGGGGGCTCCTGAGATGCAGGACCCTCTCTCCCCTCCTGCAGACCTGACGGAAGCCCCCCCCCCTCCCCCGTCTCCTAGGACCCACAGCTGGGGCTCAGTCCCGCTTTCCGCAAGGTGGACACCCACAGCAGTGCCCCAGCCTCCAGGGTCCTGGCTTGAAAGCCCCCCGGGAGGCAGAGATGAACCCCTTTCCCCAGGGCTGTGTAGACCGCCTGAGACGGGGTTGGGTAGGGTGACCCCACCGGCCTGGTTTTTTTTTCTTTTTTCTTTTGGCTTTTTGGGTCACACTCGGTGATGCACAGGACTTACTCCTGGCTTTGGACACAGGCATCACTTTGCACACAGGAATCACTTCTGGCGGTGCTCAGGGGACCATATGGGATGCTGGGAATCGATCCCGGGTCGGCCGCGTGCAAGGCAAAGGCCCTACCCGCTGTGCTATCACTCCAGCCCCAACCCTGCCGGCCTGAAGCACTCCCAGGGACCCGGTCAGTGGGGAGGACGGACGGCCCTGACCCCTGGTTCCTGAGGATCGCCGTTGGTTCCCTGGACTCATGTCCCCACCCGGGGCTCAGGCTGGGGGGGTCTGACTCATCCCCGTGTCCCCACACCCAGCTCAGGGTCACACGGGGTTGTGTGTGTGTGTGTGTGTGTGTGTGTTGGAGGGGTGCAGGAAACGTTCTCAGGGTCAACGGAGGCAACGCTGGGTCTATGAAGGGGTGAGGGGGTGAGGGGGTGCCCCTGACACTAGCTCTCGGGCACCGCAGCCAGCATGAGGGGGGGGATAGGTCGTCTCTAACTCGGACCCTCCTGAATTGGGGGGGGACGGGGCAAAGCGATCTGGGCGTGTGGGGAGAACACGCAAGCCAGGCTGTGCCCCCACTCGCCGGCTCCCCCAGGCTTACCAACCGGTATTGGGGGGCGGGGTGCCGCCGCAGAGGCTGCTGGGAAGGGCCTGCTGGGCTGCTGATTGGCTGCTGCTCTTGGACTTTGCCCTCCTGATAAGGCCGGGCAGGAATCATTAACCAAATCATTAACGGGGCGCCCCGCCCCGCCCTGCCCTTCCTTTCCCAAACGTTCTTCCTTCTCACCCAAAGCACCTCAGTTTCCCCCCACCGCAGCCTCGGAGGCTGGGGTCAGGGGTGCTGCTGTCCACGGCTGCAGATGGGGCAGGGTGGGATAAGGAGGGACCCCTGCAAACACACCCCGGGGGTTCCTGTGTTCTGCTCTGTGTGATGGGGGCGCCGTTGTACCCCAGGGCGCCCCGCTCTGCTCCAGGTTCCTGCAGGGCGGAGCTGCCCAGGGTGCCGTGAGCCCCGAGTGCCGGCTGGGGTGGCCGCTATGACCCTGAGTCTATAGGACCTGCCTGGCACCCGTGTCCTACACTTGGATCATTTTCTGCCCTGCCCCTTCCCCCGCCCAATCTGGTGCTGTGTGTTCAGGACAGCCCCTCACCCTCTCTGGGCCTCACACGGAAAACGGGGCGCCCAGACGTTCTGGTGGGGGTTTGGCCTGGAGGCGGGCAGGGGACTGTCCTGGCTCCTTGTCCACTACCTCAACTCACCGCTGAGCCCTGGGGTGCATCAGAAGCACAGGGGTATCCCCACACCTTCCTGAGGTGTGCGAGGTGGGAGAGGATGGGGGGACCCAGGTCACCTCGGGGTGCCGTGACCCCCACCCAGCTCATCCCCACTGAGCCCTGGGGTCCCCGAGTGGGGAAGTTTGGGGGATGACGAGCAGGGAGTTCGGGGATGCCATGATACCCTCCCCCCTCTACCACCAGTGGTGGGGGCTGGGGGTGTCCAGGCCCCCAGTACCGTCTGCAGGGCTCCCCTCAGCCTCCTCGCACCCCCCAAACCGAGTGCACACTAAAGCCAGCACTGTATGTCCTGGTGGGGTTGGGGACCCCCGGGGACCCCCACCCTCCCTGGCTTCTCCCTCCCGTGACCTGGCAATGAACCTTAGGGACGTGTCCTGCTAGCCTGGAGACGGGGCTGCTTTTGGGGGGGGGGTGGACCCCGGTCGGAGATGCCATTTATGTAGTTGGATCTGGTGGGGACAGGCGGGGGGGTGGCCGGGTCCCCTGGGCGCTTCTCTGGACCCCCCTGAGGCGGGCCTGCTGCTTCCCGGACCGGGTCCCACTCTGCACCTCGACATGTCCTCCCCCCTGCCCCCCACCGAGGGCAGCTGGGTCCAACTTCAGAGGGACTTAGAGGGGGGCTGATCTCCCTGGAGAAGCGACCCAGGAAAGTGGGGAGACTGGGAGGGGGGGCTGGGTCCCCGAGGGCAGTACGCAGTGCGGTGACTTCCAGCGTCCCTGGCCGCCCACCCGATTTCTCCCCAGAATTTGGCACCTGCTTGAAAGCGAAAGGGGGCGTCCGCCTGCCCCCAACCCCCGCCTTCCACCAGCGTGCCATGTCCCGGATGCTTCCCAGGGGAGGCAGGCGGTCAGCTGAGACTCAGGACTGAGTGGACGAGCCCGTGTTCACGTGTGCACATGTGGATCCCGGAGCACTGGCGTCTGTGCTCCAGGGGATGAGAGACTGGCAGAAACTGGACGCAGAGGGGCCCGGGGGACTGTAGTGGGGGACCGCCTGCCACCCCCCCCAAATCATAGCCCCCTGCTGGGGGCTATGCTTGGCCTGGTGAGGAGCTGGACAGGCCACGACGTGTGGCTGAAGGGTCCTGGGCTGCCCGTTTCTGACAAGGAGCCGGGTAGGAACCAAGATGCGGCATTTCCACGGTTGGGGTCCAGCGGACCAAGGCCTCTAGCGCTGTGCCCAGTTGGGTGTGCCCCACGCGCAAAGTGGCACGTTGACATGGCGACACAAAGCGACACTTGCAGCATCATATGCAGGAGAGCCCGAGGCTGGGGGCCCAAGCCACGTGAGCGGACGCCAGCCGTTCCCTCTCAGTCATGGGTCAAGTTAATCAAGATAGAGAGTCCACATCAAAGGAGGTGAGAGGGGCTGGAGCGATAGCACAACGGGTAGGGCGTTTGTTTGCCTTGCACGCTGCCGACCCAGGTTCGATTCCTGGCATCCCATAGGGTCCCCTGAGCACTGCCAGGAGTGATTCCTGAGTGCAGAGCCAGGAGTCAGCCCTGAGCATCGCTGGGTGTGACCCAGAAAGCAAAAAAAAAAAAAAAAAAAAAAAAAAAGGAGAAGTTGAGAGAGAGCGGACACAGCTAGGGGTCCCACTAGGCACTCATGGGCACCAGGTCGGTTTGCAGGGTCACGTTGGGGGTCCCCTGTGTCCTGGTGATTGAGGCAGGACGGCTTTGCCTGCTTCGGGGGTGCTGAAGACAGGATGATGCCACCCCTGGGCCAGAGGGCAGCGGGGTCCGACTTTGAAGAAACTTGGAAGAGGGAGGGCAACTGAGCAACCTGGAGAAGCGATCCCATGTTAGGTGAGGGGTGGGGAGGGGCAGGGTCCTGAGTGCAGGAAGGGAAGCAGCGAGCGAGTGTGAGGACCCCTCCCCACGCCCCTGAGCCCCCCACCGCCCAGCTCAGGTGATGGAGTGGGGACGCCCCTTCCAGCTGGACAGCCTGTCCCGGCCTGAGCCTGAGCCCGGAGCGAGGTGCTCATGTGAGCACTGGGCATGGCGGTGGCCCAGGTCCCCCCAGAGCCTCAGGTCCCACCGGGTGAGGCCCACTCCTCGGGCCTGGCCTGGCCTGCCCACAGCCACGTGGGCCACGGGATTTCCGCCATGTTTGGGGCATGAATTGACAAGTGCCCCATTGACGGGCGGGGGGGCGGGGGGGCAGGGCACAAGCCTCCCACTGTGCCTGGTCCCCACCCTCCCCGTCCCCCGGGACAATGGCCGAGACTCAAGCCAGTGGGCACAGCTGGTGGGGTGGGAGGGCTCGGGCACCCTAGGGGGCGGGAGGGGTCCAGGGTGGAGGGGCCACCTGGGCGCCCCCCTGCACCTGCAGCCGGACGGCCTTGCTGGGAGGGACGGTCCACTGCCCAGACCCCGGCCTGCGGGAAGGGCTGCGTCTGGCTCCTGTTACGGGCAGCTCATAAAGGGCCGGATGAAGGGGGTTGCAGGGCTCATCAGGGCTCCTCGTACCTGGCAGGGCCCGGCCCCACCCAGGACCCCCGCCCCCACCCCCACCGGCTGGAGGATTCCCAGACAAGGGGGGGGGGCAGGGTCGCTGCTGCTCACGCAGGGTGCGTTTATTACCCGCCTGCTGTATGCACAGACGCTTCCTGCCTGCGAGGGCTCCTGGTCCCCGCACGATCGGCTCGCACGGTCGGCTCAAGATGGGCCTCGGTCCCTCCTCGGTCACGGAGACCCCCCCCACACACACCCCGGGGCTGGGGAGCCACGAAGCCTCTTGTGGTGTGGGCGGGGCCTGGAACCACCCCCCAGGGGGTGGAGGTCCCCCCAAGAGGGTCATATGGGGCAGGGGGCCCCCACTGAGGGGAGGGCAGGTCAGATAGGACCTCCTGGGGGAACTTACTGAAGATGTAACCTACAGAGTGAATGGGTGTTGGCATTCCTCCAGAGGGAACAGCGTTTCCCTCCCCAGAGGTAACAGCTTCCCCCCCCCCCCCCCCCCGAGGGAACAGCATTCCCCTCAGAGGGAACAGCATTCTTCCCAGAGGGAAGAGCATTTCCCCCAGAGGGAACAGCATTTCCCCCAGAGGGAATAGCATTTCCCCAGAGGGAACAGCATTTCCCCCAGAGGGAACTGCAGGGAACCGCATTCCCCTCAAGAGGGAACTGCATTCTTCCCAGAGGGAACAACATTGCCCCCAGAGGGAACAGCATCCCTCCAGAGGGAGCAGCATTTCCCCAGCCTTTGGAACAACATTTCCCAGGAGAAGAAACAGCATTACGCGCCGCCACCCCCCCCCCCCCCCCCAGTGACGTGCACGTGCAGAGAGAGGCTCTGAGAAGTGAAATGAGGCCGGGAGGGATGGAGGCTTTTAGTCCAGACCAGGGAGGGGCCCAGGGCCTGTTGGCAGAGAGCAGGAGAGGGCTGGGGGCTCGGGTGACGGGCAGTGGGAAGCACAGGGTCGTAACCCGCAGTACCATTCGCGGGGTGGGGGCAAGGCCACTCAGCTTCCTGCCAGGCGGGCGGTATCTGGGTATCTGCAATTCCCCCACCCCCAGCTGGACTTCCTGAAAGTGCTGGAAGTCTCCAGCCAGGCGGGGGCCTGGCCAGGGTGCTGGAGGCAGCCTTGGGCTCCCGGGGAGAACGAGTGTTTTCTTTCTTTCTTTTGGTGTGTGTGGGGGGGCCCAGCCGGCAATGCTCAGGGGTCACTCCTGGCTCTACGCTCAGGGGCCTTATGGGGTGCTGGGGATTGAACCCGGGTCAGCTGCGTGCAAGGCAAGTGCCTCACCCGGCTGTGCAGTCGCTCCGGGCTCGAGTTTCTCGAGACCCTCCAACACCCCCCAAAACCCCAGCCTGCCGCCCTGCCCCGCCCCCCGCACCCCTCCCCAGGCCTGGCCCTCCTCCCTCCGCCAGGCTCCCGTGCACCCCGGGCCCTGGCACGAGGGGGCCTCCCCCCCCCCCCCCGACCACATCTGGTTCTCGTTAGGGTCTCCAGGATGCCTCTGGGAGGGCCCCTGGCCCAGGGAGGTGGACAGGAGGATTAGGGGCGATTAGGGGAGGAGGGAGGAGGAGGCAGCTGCTATAAATAGCTCCACCCTACTCCACCACCCCATCACTCACCTGGGGTCCGAGTCCGCCTCCAAACCCACAGCTTCAGCCGGGCCGTGGGTGCTGGGGTGCTCCTGGCTTTCTGCTCCCTCCAGGGTCCCCCAACCCCCCAGGAGGGGCCGCCCAGGAGGTCCCGGCACCCCCCCTCACATCCCCTTCCCCCACCCCCCTCCAGGCTGGAGGCAGGAAGCAGGCAGGGTGTCTGTGGCCCAAGGGGGGAAGTTGATGCTTATAGCGCTGAGTCTTCGGAGGGGGGTGGGTGGGAGGTGAACCCCCCCAAACACTGGTCTTGCCGCTGGCACGTGTGGGCAGCGGCAGGCCGGCAGGGGAGGGTCAGGCCCTGGGGTACCCTGCCCCAACTCCCTGAGCCACCACAGCAGGTCTGAGGGGCCCTGGTCACACAGCACGTGGCCCCTTTGGTTCATGGGGTGGCTGGAGCCGGGGATGGGGGTCCTAGAGCCCCGGGCTGGGGAGCCCCCGGAAGTCCAGCCTGCAGGGTGGCCCAGGGTGGCTCTGTCATCTCTGCCCCACCACTTAGGGCCCATGCGGCCACTGGGACACTCGGTGGGTGCCCACGCCCCCCGCTGGGTATAGAAGGGTGGGGGGGGGCCACCCCGGGAGGCCCGTCTCAGGCAGCTCGTGACCCTGGGGAGGGCTTAGCCAGCCGCACATTAATCACCTAAGCGGGGCTCAGCATTCCTGAAATGCCATCCAGGGCCATGGAGGGGCCGGGGCGGGCAGTTCCCGGGGACCCCGTGGACAGAGCCGCCCTCCCCACCACCACCCTGGACTGATCCACTCCACAGACCCACCCCGACACCCGGTGTTAGCTGTTCACGGTCCCGTTTCACTCGTGAGGAGACGGAGGCTCAGAGAGGGTCGGCGAGCTTCCCAAGGTCACACAGCACGGCAGGGCTCGCGCCTGGACCCGTGGGAGCTCGGTCCCCGGGGCCTAGACGCCGGCCTCAGTGGGGCCACCGCGGGTCAGCGTGTGGGTGGGGCCCTCCCCCATTATCGAGGCTGACGCATCTCCCACGTCAGCCCCCTTATCACCCCGCCCTCTGGCTCGCTGCCCCTCGCACCCCCCCGCAAGGTGACCCTGGGAGGGGAGAGGCCAGCCCGGCCTCTGTCCAGCTGCCTTCCGGCGCCCCCACCAGCCCTCCTGCCCCTCTCTGCCTGCCCCCTCCCCGTTTCCCTCTGGAAAACCAGGCTCAGCACCCCCTAACCGTGGGCCGTTATGGGGATAACGGCACCTCCAAAGAGAAGGTGGCCTGTCCAGACAGCCCTGGCTCCCCCCCACGTCTCTGCCCTGCTTCTGGGGGATGGGGCATAGGAGGGTCCAGCCCGGCCCCCTTCCCCTGCACTCCTCAGCCTCCTCAGAGCCGCCCACACCATGGGGCGGGGGTGGTCACCTCGTTTTACAGAGGTGGGGGAAGCTGGGGCGGCATGAGTTCATAGGAGATGGAGGGGCAGGAGGTGCCGTGTGGGACCCCCCTACTGCTGGGGCCCAGTGGGTTGGAAGTGGGGGACAGAGGAACAGGAAGTGCCGTGCAGGACCCCCCCCACTGCTGGGGCCTGGTGGGCTGGAAGTAGGGGATGGAGAGACAGGAAGTGACGTGCGGGACCCCTGTACTGCTGGGGCCCAGTGGGTTGGAAGTGGGGGACAGAGGAACAGGAAGTGCCGTGCGGGGACCTCCCCCCCACTGCTGGGGCCCGGTGGGCTGGAAGTGGTGTCCACGCTGCTGCTGCAGGGGGGTTCAAGAGGGGGAAGTGGAGGGGCTCTTTCCCACATGGACACTACTTGGGGGGCGGTGGCTGAGTCCCCCCTGACTCTGGCGTCTCTGTGCAGGTCACGACATCAACGGGGCCCTGGAGCCGTCCAACATCGACACGAGCATCCTGGAGGAGTACATCAGCAAGGAGGACGCCTCGGACCTGTGAGTCCCGCGCCGGGGCGGCCACCCCTCGGGGAAGGGCAGGGCCGGGGCGCCCCTGAGCCTCCCTTCTCTGCAGCTGCTTCCCCGACATCGCGACTCCGGCCGGCGCGGCCTCCTTCCCGCACGGGCAGCCCGCCCTCCCCGGCTCCAGCGGCGTCCACTCGGGCGGACCCTCCCCAGGGCGCCATGGGCCCCTCGCGCCCCCCAGCTACAGCGCCCCGCTCAACTGCAACAACAACAACGGCCTGGCTGCCGCGCCCAAGCCCTTCCTGGGGGGCTCCGGGCCCCCCATCAAGGCAGAGCCCAAGGCTCCCTACGCCCCAGGGTGAGCAGGGCAGGGGTGCCTGGTGGGGGAGGGGACTATGTCCCAGGGAGAGTGGGTGCCTAAGGTGGGGTGGTGGTTGGCAGGGAAGGGGCCCCAGGGCCGCCCTGAGATGTGGGGGTAGCTTCAGGGCCTGGCTGGGGGCACAGGGTTGCTGGGAGGCAGGAGGCAGCCCGGCCCGGTTCTGGGCAGAGGAGCGAGGCGGCCACTCAGTGCTAGAAGGATCCCAGAGCTGCGTGGACAGAGAACAGAGGGGCGAGGCTGAAGGCCACAACCGTGCACACTCTTGGACACAGCTGCCCACACCAGCACACGGCTGCCCACACCAGCACACAACTGCACATACCAGTACACGGCTGCACACCCTGGCACATGCCTGTACACATACTGGCACACATTGACATATGCCTGTATGTACTAGATGGTCCACACAGGGCACACACCTGCACAAACACCACACACAGGGAATGTGTGCACAAGTGAACATGCAGACACACACATGAATGCACATGCACACAGGGCACAACCGAGTACACGCAAACACAGGGCATGCATGTGCACATACATGAACGCACACATGCTGGGCACATACGTGCAGATACATGTGCACATACAGTGCACAAACATGAACACGCCGCACAAGGACACGTGCACACATAGGACACATGTGTACACCCAGAGGAACACATATGTGCCTATGCATGGGATACACATGTACAGAGCACACAGAAGAACACAGGCGCGTATACCCACCCAGGACATACCTACACAGAGCACCTGATATGCACACCTGAACATATCATGCAATCCATACGACACATTTAGGATGGACAGGCATACAGGTGTGTCCAGGTCACGGCATATACACATGCACATAACAGTACATGGGGACATATGCACTGGCATGCATATACATGGGGCATGTAGGACATGCACGATACATGCACAAGGCATGCAGGGCACAGGTATGTATGCTGGGCACACACATGCATGCACAGGGCACACAGGGGAAATACACAGGCACAGCACACACACATGCACAGGCAGGGTATGCAGGGCACACACATGCACACACACACACATGCATCTGGCTGCCGCCTCCCTCCTGCACTGCTCCCTGGGGCCAGGGGGCTCCCTAAAGCCTCCCATAAGGGCCTGGAGTGATAGCACTGTGGGTAGGGCGTTTGCCTTGCATGCAGCCAACCCAGGTTCGATCCCCAGCATCCCATATGGTCCCCTGAGCACCGCCAGGAGTAATTTCTGAGTGCAGAGCCAGGAGTGACCCCTGTGCGTCGCCGGGTGTGACCCAAAAAAGAAAAAAAAAAAGCCTCCCCTAAGGGCCCTCACCTCCCTGTGAAGTCCATGTCAGCCAGGGCCCATGCCCCCAGAAGGCTGAAAAGGCCCTGGCCTGAGGGGGGGGTGGCAGTCACCGGCACATGCCAGGCCCCCAGGACAGCCCCACCGATAGCGGGGGGCACAGAGGGGACCGGCTTTCTGGGTCCCAGCCTGTGGGAAGGAGCTTGACACTCCGGTCAGCATGGGCCCAGCTCACCCCACATCCAGCCCCTGCAGTGGCCCTCTGCGCCTGTCAGGGTTGGAGCGTCCGTCTGTCTGTCTGTCTGTCCACGGGGCCGAGCAGGGCAGGGGTGGGATGGCGCCCCGCTTCTCTGCCCCTCCCCTAGGAGCCGACACCCCCCCCCCCCCGTGCCCTCTCACGCGCCCACAGCAGGCGCAGGGCTGCCTGGGCTTACCCAGACCCTGCCCGTCCAGTGCACCGTGTCCAGAGAGGCTCAGAGAGAGGACAAGGTGGGGTGTGACCCTGGCCGCCCTCCAGATGTGGCCAGCAGGATGGCCACGGGCCGGGCCTGGTGGGGGGGAGGGGGCCTCCTTGCCGGGCGAGCTCAACTTCACCCAGGACGTGCTGACCTCTCAGGGTCGAATTTGTTCTTTCCCCTGAACCACTGATAAAAAAATAAATGCAGGAAAAAAATAAACGCAGGCTGGCCGGCCAGAGGTACTGGCTCTCTGCCCGGCTCACACCTGCCCGAGGCCGCCTCCTGCCACCCACACCCCCGTCCTGGCCCAGCACTGCCCCCCCAGAGCCCACGGAGCCAGGAAAGGGGCTTGGGTGGGCACGAGGCCCTTTGGGACCCAGGGTGTCCTGGCATCCTTGTGACCTCCTTGAAGACTCTGGCACTGAGCCCCGGTCCCCACTCCATCAGAGGGGGTGCATGGCAGGACCCCGAGGCCCACTGCTCGGCCCCAGGCCCTGCTAGGCACCCTGAGGTCGGGACAGAGGAGCACCCAAGGGTGCTGCTCACCCACTGGCCTCCCTCGCCCCCTCCCCCTGCCACAGCACGCTGCCAGACTCGCCCCCCGACTCGGGCTCCGAGGCCTACTCCCCCCCGCAGGTGAACGGTGAGTCCCAGGGGTGCCACCCTCCCGGGCCCTGGCGAGTGGTTGGGGCGGCCTTATCGGGGAGGGAGGAGGCCGGGCCCGGCCACCCCGCGGGCCGCATTATCACTGCTCAAATACTCCGGGTGCTGCTTTTGTTCCGGGCGGGTGGGTGGGGAGCAGGGTCCCCGCGGGATGCCCCCCCGCCTGGCGCCGGCTGCACCATCATGGACGTGCCCTTCGGGGGTAAGTGGCCGGCGGCGGCGGCAGCCGGGGGGTCCCCCCACACCTGGGTGGGTGGCTGGGGGGTACTCCAGAAAGGGGTGAGGGAACCAGAGGACGCTCGGCACAGCCAGAATGGGGTCAAGAGTTCTGTTTATCTTACCAAAAACATCTCTGGAATGCCTCCTGGGGAACAAAGGGGCCTCCACCCTCGGGCTGGGGGGGCTGGTCCCTGGCCTGTTCGAGGGGCTGCTACGGCTGGGGAGGTGGGGGGCCCCCGCGGCTGGGCTGGGGTCTCCCACGGAAGATCCTTCCCGAGGCCTGGAGGCGGCTGGAGGGGGAGGGGGGGATGGGGAAGGCGCTGGCCAGGTCGCGTGGACAGGCCCGGCCGTGGTCACGCACTCTGTCGGGCTCCCCCAAGGCTCAACCACGTGGGGTGGGTGAGGGGTTGGGGGGGTGTGGGTGGACAGCCCCAAGCCGGGGGCCCAGCTGCGGGAGCTGGACACTGACGCCCACTCTCCCCCATGTCTCCCGCAGACCCCCATCTCCTGCGCACCCTGACCCCCGACACCCTGTGCCACGTGGGTGTGGCCTCCCGCCTGGAGCACCCGCCGCCCCCTCCTGCCCACCTGTCTGGCCCCCCGCCGCCACCACCACCCCCGCCGCCACCCCCGCCGCCCCCGCCCCACTACCCGGTCCTGCAACGGGACCTGTACATGAAGGCGGAGCCCCCCCTACCCCCCTACGCGGCCATGGGGCAGGGGCTGGTGCCCGCCGACCTCCACCACACCCCGCAGTCGCAGATGTTACACCAGCTGCTGCAGCACGGAGCTGAGTAAGCCGACCCCCGACCTGGACCCCTGACCTGGCCGCGGGGAGGGAAGGGTCTCCCCTGCCCATGGAAGTGCCCAGTGCCACGACTGTCCCTGCCTGCCCGTCTGCCTGCCGTGTGGGCACATTGGTGATGTGGGGTTCTGAGAAGGCGAACTGCCGGCCCAGGTCCCGAGCTGGACAGGGCCGGCCAGCTGGGACTTGGCCCTGGAGCACAGACTGCCTCCCCACTGCCCCCAGACCCTGAAACTTTCCCCGCCATCTTGGGCGGGGTGCTGTGGCCCCAGCCAAGGGTCAGGCCAAGGCCCCCACAAGTCCAGCTCACTTGGGCATCGCTGAGCTGTTGGAGATTTCCTGAGAGGTTTAGGACAAGGAGGGGCCCAGCCATGGGACAGCGGGGAGGGCACTTGTCTTAGACGCAGCCCACCACCCAGGTTCGATCCCCGGCACCCGGCCCGTGGTCCCCTGAGCCCCGCCAGGCAGGCGTGATCCCAGCCCCGCCTGGAGTAAGTGCTCAACTGCTGGGTGTGGCCCACAAACTAAACAAATAGAATAAGAATTACAAAGAAGAGAAAGATTTAGAGCAAAGAAAGATTGTAGCAGCGCCCGGATGTTTTGCAACCCAGAAGTGGAAGTGGGGCTGGGCTTGCCCCCAAACCTTCTACCTCCTCCCTGGCTCAAAAAAAAAAAAAAAAAAGCCTGATGAGGGGGCTGGAGCGATAGCACAGCGGAGAGGGTGTTTGCCTTGCACGACGTGGACCCGGGTTCGATTCCCAGCATCCCATATGGTCCCCCGAGCGCCACCAGGTGTGATTCCTGGGTGCAGAGTCAGGAGTAACCCCTGAGCATTGCCAGGTGTGACCCAAAAGCCAAACAAAACAAAACAAAAAAACCCACACACACCCAAAACGTCTGATGCCAGGAGGCTTCGCGGTTCCTCTATGGGGGCTGACATCTGTCGAGGCCCCTTGATGAAGGGGACCACCGTGGGGTGACCGGGGTGACTGGGGGTCTCATCACTCCCCTGCCAGCCCTAGGCCCATCGTGGAGGCCATTGGCTGGGCCTGTGAGGGGCACTGCCAAGTTGAGGTGACGCCTGCCTTTCCCCGGGGGTTAGGGAGGATAGAAGTGGGGTGACAGAGGGGTGATGAGGTGGGGTGGACTGTGGCCGGAGCCCCTCCACGATGCCCACCTCTGCCCCTCTCCCAGGGTCCCCCCACACCCCTCCAAAAAGAGGAAGCATTCGGAATCACCCCCCAGCACCCTCAACGCCCAGATGCTGAACGGAATGATCAAACAGGAGCCGGGGACCGTGACTTCCTTGCCGCCCCCCCACCCCAGCCGCGCCCCATCCCCGCCCTGGCCCCCCCAGGGCCCGCTGTCCCCAGGAGGGCCTGGCTCCTTGCCCCTCAGCATTGCCCGCGTGCAGACGCCGCCTTGGCACCCACCAGGCGCACCCTCCCCAGGTAGAGCAGGCGGGTGGGTGGGAGGCGCACTGTTCGCTGCAGGGCTGGGGGGGTGGGGTCCCCGGCGGCGGCAGCACCCACATGACGCCGGTGCGCCCCCCCACCTCCCCAGGGATCTTGCAGGACAGCGACAGCCTCAGTGGCTCCTACCTGGACCCCAACTACCAGTCTATCAAGTGGCAGCCACACCAGCAGAGCAAGTGGGCCACACTGTGTGACGCTAACTACAAGGAGTTGTGAGTGCCCGTCCTCATGGCCACCCCGGGGCGTGGGGACTTGCCCTGACCAGGCCTGGCTCCCGCTGCCCGCCCTGGCTTCTTAAGAAGTGGGTGTTTCAGGGCGGGCCAGGGCGGGCGCAGGGAGAAGTGGGTGTTTTCTGATCAACCCCCCCACCCTTTCCTGCACCTCCTCCCCCCCCCCCCCCCCGCATTCCTGGAAGGTAGCAGGAAGCTGTCCTCTGTGGGGGGAGGGCCCACCAGGGGTGGGGCCACTGCCCGGCCAGTCCCAGGCCGCCCTCCCCACCCTGCCATCGGGTCCAGCCCCCGCCTGGCCCAGAGCATGCTGGGATTGCTCCCCTGAAGGCCGGCGATGGGGCGCGAGAGGGTGTCCAGTGGGGCTGCCCCCTCATTTCACTCTGGAGGACACATGTCGCTGAGAATGGCCTCGGGTGCAGGGGTGCCCTGGGTGCAGTGGGATTCTTAGCCAGAAGGTCTCGGTGTGTGTGTGTGTGTGTGTGTGTGTGTGTGTGTGTGTGTGTGTGCGTGCGCGCGCGCGCGTGCTTGGGGGGGAGAGTGACAGTGCCTGGAGGCCCCATCGGGGTGGGGGGGGTCCCCCAGGTGACACAACACGCCAAGCCCCATGCCTGGCCGTGGAGTCACCGTTTGGCCCAGGCCTTGCTGCACACATCAGCCTGGCCCAAAGCTTGTCCCCCCCCACACACACACAACACTGAGAACATTCTGCCTCCCGGCTTCCTCCAGGCAGACCTCCAAGCAGACATCTAGGGAGGGACAGGCATGGGGGATGGGGCCCTCCCTTTGCTGCCACTTAGAATCTCCCACCGAGGATCCTGGCTTGGAAATAAAAAAAAAGAAAAAAAAACTCTGATAATAGAGCGGTAAACTGAGGCAGAGAGAACCTAGGGAGCCCCACTTGCTCTTCTCCCCGGCCCCAGAGTGGAGGGGGTTGGAATGAGGATGAGGATGTGGGGGCTTCAGCCTGAGTGCAGAGCCGGCGGCGCCTGGTTCCACCGTTTCCATGGCAACCAGCTGACAGGCCAGTGAGGCTCCCCAGACCTCACCCCTCTCACCCTGGCTCCTGAGCGCGGGTGGGGGCAGCCTCCTGGGCCAGAGCCAAGTGTGGCGAGGGGCTGTCCAGGCCCCCCCTCCCACCCTGCTCCCCACCATCTGGTGGACCTGGCCTGTGGGGGAGGGGACCCTGCTGGGGGGGGCCCAGGATGAGTGTCCTCCTGCGCCCCTACCCCCCAGGCCCATGCTCACCTACCGCGTGGATGCAGACAAGGGCTTCAACTTCTCGGTGGGCGACGATGCGTTCGTGTGTCAGAAGAAGAATCACTTCCAGGTCACGGTGTACATCGGTATGCTGGGCGAGCCCAAGTACGTGAAGACGCCCGAAGGTCTCAAGCCCCTGGACTGTTTCTACCTGAAGCTGCACGGAGTGAAGGCAGGTTGGGGCTCCGCAGGGCGCGACAGCCCAGCCTTGGGGAGGGGACTGCTTCCGGGTCAAGCCCACGGCCTCCCGCGCTCCCACGTGTGCTCCCAGCTGCCTTCTCGGCTCTGGGACCTCACACGTGCGACCTCAGATATTTCAGCTACCTCAGTTCCCTGCAGACGTGGTCCCCCTGCTCGCTCCTGGTGGGGGATCCCGGGACTCCGGGGCCCTGGTCACCCTCCCTATACCTTCAAGTCTCCTGGTCCT
This sequence comes from Sorex fumeus, assembly GCF_029834395.1. Classification (NCBI taxonomy): domain Eukaryota; kingdom Metazoa; phylum Chordata; class Mammalia; order Eulipotyphla; family Soricidae; genus Sorex; species Sorex fumeus. The sequence continues at coordinate 847,581 of NW_026606150.1, forward strand.
CACTTCCTGTGCCCTGCTCGGGCTTCCTTCTGCCCAGTGGAAGCTGATGGAATCTTCCACTAGGTGCCTGACTCATCTCCACCTGAGTCTCCGCGTCCCAAGTGGGGTGCACAACTGGAGGGATCCGGGGGACTGTGGGTGTGGGGAGACCTGGGGGGTGAGGGGGCTTGGGTGTGAGTGGAGCAGATTTAGGGGTGCCAGTGTAGGAAGGCGTGAGGACCAGGAGGGTGTGTGTGGGGGGTGGGGGTGGGCATGCGCACATGCGGGGCGGGGGGAGGGGGGCTGTCAGAGAAGCAAACTGATCTGGTGGGGAGGGGTGGCGGAGGGGAGGTCGTGCCTCAGTTTCCTCAGGCTGAGTTGCTGGAGGAGAGCGGCCAGGTGGGGAGCTGGGTCCCTGAGGTGCCACTGGTGTGCTCACCCCATAGCTGGAGGCCCTAAACCAGTCCATCAACATCGAGCAGTCCCAGTCCGACCGCAGCAAGAGGCCCTTCAACCCTGTCACGTGAGTGCACGTGTCTGCATATACACGTGTGCATGGATGTGTGTATGTGTAACTGTAGACGGGCACATGCCTGTGCATGAGTGTACGCACGCGTGCATATGTGCATGCTTGTGATGTGTGTGCGTGCGTGTGTTTGTGTGTGGTGTCTGTGTTGCGCGTGCAATGTCTATGTGATGGATTTGTGTGCGTGTGTGTGCGTGATGTCTGTTGTGTCTGGTGTGTGTGCACATATGTATAAGGTATGTGTGTGCATGCGTGTGTGTGTAACACCAGAGGCCTAACCACTGGCGCTGAGGGGGGCCAGGCCGGTGCCCACAATGCCCACTTCCCACACACCCCTGACTCAGTGGCCCCGGAGGCCTCGCTCTCTACCCCTTGCACCCCTTTGCCTGAACACCCCCTTCCTTCTCTGCAGGGTCAACCTGCCCCCTGAGCAGGTCACGAAGGTGACGGTGGGGCGGCTGCACTTCAGCGAGACCACTGCCAACAACATGCGCAAGAAGGGCAAGCCCAACCCGGACCAGAGGTGAGCAGCTCACCCGTGCCAGCCGCCCATGCCAAGCAGGAGGGACAGGGACACCACCCAGAGATGGGTGGATGAGGGGCCGAGGCAGGGCTTCGCGTCTGGCCTGAGTCTTCGTTCTCTCCTGGGTGCTGGGCCACTTCTGCCCCCTAGTGGACACGCAGTGGGTGCCGGCAGTGTTGGGGCGACCTGGGGCAGAGCCTTGCTGTGCACCTGGGAAGGGGCGCAGAAGGCAGGACCCCCGTGGCTCTGAGACCCCCCCTCTGTGCGCCCCAGGTATTTCATGCTGGTGGTGGCGCTGCAGGCGCACGCGCAGAACCAGAACTACACGCTGGCCGCCCAGATCTCGGAGCGCATCATTGTGCGGGTAAGGGTCCTGTCCCCGAACTGGGAGAATCGGCCCCGTGATCTACCGGGTGCTGACCCTGCGGGGCACGGGCGCTGTGGCGCTGGGCAAGGCTCGCACCCTCAGGGCACCCCGACACGTGCTGGGGGCGTTCTGGGTTGCTGGGCCGGGGCTAGCAGCTGTGGGTGTTCCCCCGCTCCCCTGCTACCTACCACCCCGTTCTGATCCAACCCCAATCCTGCTAGGCCTCCAACCCAGGCCAGTTTGAGAGTGACAGCGACGTGCTGTGGCAGCGGGCACAGGTGCCCGATACTGTCTTCCACCATGGCCGTGTGGGCATCAACACGGACCGGCCCGACGAGGCGCTGGTCGTGCATGGCAACGTCAAGGTTATGGGCTCGCTCATGCACCCCTCGGACCTGCGCGCCAAGGAGCATGTGCAGGAGGTGGGGCGGGGCCGGGGCGGGGCACAAGCAGAGGCAGGACTGGTGGGGTGGGGTTTTCGGGGCGTGGCCAAAGGGGCTCTTATGGGCGTGGCTAGGTGGGGCAGGGCTAAGGTGGGTGTGGCTGGATGGGGGCGGAACTCTAGATGGGGGCGGGGCTCTATAGGCGGGGCTGCACGTGGGTGTGGCTCTACCGCCTAGGGGGCGGAGCTCTAGATGGGGTGTGTCTGGTAGGGGGCGGGGCTGTGGTGGGTGTGGCTACATGGGGCGGAGCTCTAGGGGTGTGGCTAGATGGGGTGGAGCTCTAGGGGGCGTGCCTAGTGGTGGGCGGGGCTATTGGTGGGTGTGTCTAGATGGGGCAGGCTCTAGATGGGGTAGTGCCTAGTGGTAGGCGGGGCTACGGTGGGCGGGGCTAGATGGGGCGGTGCCCACGGGGGCGGAGTCAGACAGAAGGCGGGGCTGTAAGGGAAGTAGGTCTGCCTGGGCCCCTGAGTTCTCAGGATCCCACGCCTGGATGGCGAATCCGCCCCTCCACTCTAGCCTCCGTGCTCAGTGTGTGCCCTGCTCCCACGCAGGTGGACACGACCGAGCAGCTGAAGCGGATCTCGCGCATGCGGCTGGTGCATTACCGGTACAAGCCTGAGTTTGCAGCCAGCGCTGGCATTGAGGCCACCTCCCCCGAGACTGGTAGGGAGCCCCTCACGGTGGAACACCATGACTCCCCACTGCCCCCGAAAAAGTCTGCCGTCCGGAAGCACTACACCCAGGAACCCTCCCTTTGGCCCTGGAACTGACTCCCCGCCCCAAGCCTCCCTTCTAGAAGCTTCTCCTGCCCCAGAAAATCGTCTTTTCCAGATGATCTGGGCTCCTTCCTCCCTTGACACTAGAGTTCAGGAATGGGGGTGCCAGGATTCATGATTCTCCATCCAGGGCTCCCTGTGCCTGGACACTCACCACCCCAGCTCTGACCTCCCTGGGAACACTTGTTCTCCTCCAGGGCCCTGGGGCAGCTCAGGTGCCTTCCCTGAGGGGCTGCGGGTAGGTCTCTCCCACACACTCCGTGCTCCCCCTCCCCATAGGCGTCATTGCCCAGGAGGTGAAGGAGATTCTTCCCGAGGCCGTGAAGGACTCTGGAGATGTGGTGTTTGCCAACGGGAAGACCATCGAGAACTTCCTGGTGGTGAATAAGGTCTGTGGAGCCCCATGGGGCTGGGGGTGGGGGGCATCAGCGCCTTGAGCCCCAAATGGCACTGGGGTCTACGGGAAAGAGGGTGGGAGAGGGGTCCCGTACCCCTCCACATGGGCATCCTCAGGGGTGCAGGGGGCACGCCCCTGTGGCTCTTGGGGAGGGGAGGGGAGGCTGGGGGTCATTCCTCTCCAGAGCAGAGTGGGGGCCCACTAAGACGCCACTGAGGGGTAGCTGCAGAGTGCCAGTGTGGGCCCAGGGTGCTGCCGCCGCCTGAGCCAAGGGGCAGTCTGGGGGTCCGCCCAGGTTGCCCTGGGGGCTCTGAGGCTGGGAGGGGCTGGGGGGTCCTGGAGACTGACCGTGCCCGTGGCCCCGGCAGGAGCGGATCTTCATGGAGAACGTGGGGGCTGTGAAGGAGCTGTGCAAACTCACGGACAACCTGGAGACGCGCATCGATGAGCTGGAGCGCTGGAGCCACAAGCTGGCCAAGCTGCGGCGGCTGGACAGCCTCAAGTCCACGGGCAGCTCCGGCGCCTTCAGGTGGGGGGCGGGGCAGCCGGGGGGCAGCGAGGGAGGCCCTTCCCGGGGCCACCCCTCACCCTGCTTCTCTCGCTACAGCCATGCTGGGAGCCAGTTCAGCCGGGCAGGCAGCGTCCCCCATAAAAAGAGGCCTCCCAAGGTGGCCAGCAAGGTGAGGGTGGGCAGGAGGGGGGCAGATCAGTGTGTGTGTGTGTGTATAAGTGTGTATGTGAGTGTATGGAGGGTGTGTGTGTATGTGTGTGTGTGAGTGTGTATGAATGTATATGTATGTGTGTAAGTGTATGTGCGGGTGACAGTATGTGTGTTTGTGAGTGGGGGGTGAGTGTGTGTGTGGAATGTGTGTATGTGTGTGTGTGAGTGTGTAAGTATGAGTGTGGGATGAATGTGATTGAGTATGCATGTGTGTGACTGAGTGTGTGTATGTATGTGTATGAGTGTGTGTGGTGTGTGTATGTGATTGCGTGTGTGCATGAGTGCGAGTGTATGTGTGAAAGTGTGTGTATATGTGGGTAACAATGTGTGTGTATGTGAGTGGAGGTGAGTGTATATGTGCGTAAGGAGAGTGTATGTGTGTATGAGTGTGTGTGAGTGAGTGTATGCGTGTGGGGGGTATGTATGTGTATGAGTGTGTGTGTAAGTAAGTGGGGTGAGTGTATGTGTGTGCATGTGTGTGACTGTGTGTATGGCGTGTGAGTGTGTGTGAGTGTGTGTGTGTGTGTGAGTGAGAGTGTGTGGGTGGGTGGGTGGCCGCCAGGGAGCCTCCCCACCCCCCCCACCCCCCGCACCTCCCTTCCCAGCCTGCATTTCCCCGGGCTCAGCTATGCCAAGTGTTTGTGCTCCAGTTGGCTGGAGGCTCGGTGGCGTGTCCTCCTCCGGTCAGCCCGTGTGCACGCGGAGGGGCGGGTAGACGGACGGAGTAAGTCAGACCCTGTCTTTCTCCTCTTTCCCCGTGGCTCGTGTCCTCAGCCCCCATCCGTGGTCCCGGACCAGGCGTGCGTCAGCCAGCGCTTCCTGCAGGGGACCATCATCGCGCTGGTGGTGGTCATGGCCTTTAGGTGACTGCTGGGGCCTGTGGGGAAGGCGCGGAGCTTTCTGGAATCGGGAGGCTGAGTCTCTGGAAGGGAGATGGGGGGGAGACGCCCTGGGCCTGGGGAGGAGGAGGTCTAGCCCGGCCCAGCCCCTGCGCCCCTCACCCCGCCCCTCTGCTCCAGCGTGGCGTCCATGTCCACTCTGTACGTGCTGAGCCTGCGCTCCGAGGAGGACGTGGTGGAGATGGATGGGTAGGTCTGGGGCCGTCCTGGGAGAGGCTCGCCTGCGGGCAGGGCCGCCGAGCTTTCGCTCAGGCTGTTCTCAGGGTCTCCGAGGCAGCAACACGGGGACGAGAAGGCGGGGAGGGGGGCAGGTGTGGGACCCGGGGCTCCGTCCGTCCACCCGCTGTCCCCGGCTCCTGCGCCATTTCTGACTGTGTCTCTCTCTCTCTCTCTCTCTCTCCCTGCACCCCCTTTCCCCTGCGCGGTCTCTCAGCTCTCTTGCCGTCTCCACTTCCTGTCTCCTGGCCCTGCTCCGGCCCCAGCAGCCTGGGGACGGTGAGGCCGCGTGCCCGTGGTATGTGTCTCTGCCAGGCCCTTCGCCCCCTCCTACCTCTCACTGCCCCCTTCTTCCTGCCCCCGCCCCAGCTGCCGCCTCCCCGGGACTCCACGGCCCGCCCTCGGGCGCCCCCAGCCCCTCTGAGCTCAGCCCACCCCCTTTCCCAGCAGGTTTAACCAGAACTTCGGGACCACTCAGCTCCGGCAGGCCCCCGTGACCTCGGGGACCCCAGGCACACAGCCCGCTCTGCTGCTCGGTGAGCACCCACACCCGACGTCTCTCAGGGGTGTGGGGGGATGGGGCTGGGAGTAGCGCCTGCACCCACTCACTCGCCTCTGGCTTCCGCAGTTCCCACCAGCCTGAGCGGCTCGGACCCAGGGCCAGCCCTTCGCACCTTGGACCTCTGCTCCAGCCGTCCGTGCCCCGTGATCTGCTGTGCCTCGACCCCTCCCAGCCCCACAGCCCCTGGCCGCAGCCTGCGCCCCAGCCCCGGGCCCCCCACCAACCTCTCAGGTAGTCAGTGGGAGAGTGTGTGTGTGTGTGTGTGTGTGTGAGTGTATGTGAGTGTGTATGTGTATGCATGTGAGTATGTGTGAGTGTGTGTATGTGAATGTGTGTGTGTGCATGTGTGTATGTGTATGTGTGTGAGTGTGTGCAAGTGTGTGTCTGTGAGAGTGTGTGTATGTGAGTGTATGTATGTCAGTGTATATATATGAGTTTGTGCATGTGAGTGTGTGTATGAGTGTGTGTATGTGAGTGCATGTGAATGTATGTATATCAGTGCATACATGAGTGTGTGCATGTGTGAATGAGTGTGTGAGTGTGTGAGTGTGTGAGTGTGTGTATGAGTGTGTATGTGTATGAGTGTGCATGTGAGTGTGTGTATGTGTGTGTATGAGTGTGTGTGAGTGTGTATATGAGTGTATGTGAGTGTATGAATGTCAGTGTGTATATGAGTGTGTGTATGAGTGTGTGTGTGTGAGTGTGTGTGTGTGTGTGTGTGTGTGTGTGTATGAGGGTCAGGTGGCGGTGAGCATGGCAGCCAAGTGCTGGGACCCATGACGGGGGGCGGGGGTTCCCTGGAACCCAGAACGAGGCCCGGGGGAAACAATGGGGACCGTCTCCCTGAGTGGCTGGGAGACTGAAGGTCCCCCAGAGCTCACTGGGCTGGGCCACACAGCCAGTCTCCCCCTTCTCAGCCTGTCCCTGGCTCACTCTGTCCACAGCCCCGAGCCCGGTGGCCCTGCTGCCCGTCACTAACATCAGAGCCAAGTCTTGGGGCCTCTCGGCCAATGGCATCGGCCACGCCAAGCACCCGAAGAGCCTGGAGCCCATGGCCAGCCCCGCCTTCCCCTTCCCCGGCGGGCAGAGCAAAGCCAAGAACAGCCCCAGCCTCGGTCTGCACGGCCGCGCCCGCAGAGGGGCCCCCCAGCCCAGCGCAGGACCTGCGCGGCCCACTCAGGCCGGAGCCCAGCCAGGTACGCCCTGAGGCCCACGCCCTCGACCGCCCAGCCTGGCCTGGGCGAGGAAGGGTGCGCCCACAACATCTGCTAAGCACCAACCAGATGCCAGTCTCGGAGTAACGCCTTCTTCCCGGGCTTCATTTCATGCGGTCATCATGTGGTCAGTGAGGAACAGCCCCACCCCGGCTGCGGGGATGCTGGGTGATGTCATTCCGGGTGACATCATCCCAGGGCCGGCTCTGTTCGATGTTGTTTCGTTTAAAAGTCCCAGTTTTCCACCCCCTGAGGCTGGAGCAGTACTGCAGCGGATGAGATGTTTGCCTTGCAGGTGCCCAGGGTTCGATTCCCCGCCATCCCATATGGTCCCCCGAGCACCCGCAAGATTAATTCCCAAGTACAGAGCCCAGAGTAACCCCTGAGCACTGCTTGGTGTGTCCCTCAAACCAAAATTCAACAACAACAACAAAAATGGTGTCCAACCCTTGCTGGGCCCTGAGTGAGGACGGGGTGTGTGGTGTGCCCAGGGAGATGCCTGGACCCTCTCATGTTCCTGTGGGAAGGGATCTGTGCTGGCTCACGCCGGGGGCTCTGGGGGCCACCAAGACAGACGTGCCCTGTTCCCCCAGATGCAAAATTCCAGACGCACCCTGCAGCTCATATGCAAAAATCGCAGCCGGGTGATGTTGCGGAGGGCGGGGGTGATCAAGGAGGGCTCCCCGGAGGTGAGGCTGGCGCCCAGTCTCTGAAGGGAATAGGAGAGAAGCAGGGAGGCCACTTGCCACTTTGTCTGACAGCTGTCTGAGGTCCCCCTGGGGTCTTTGGGGTGCCTGGTTTGCATCTATCACATGGAGCTGAAAATGTACCGGCGCCAGGAAAAAGGAAAGAGAGAAAAAAAAAAGCAGTGTCCCTGCTCTCCCCTTCTGTGGGGGGCTGGGGTGAGGGGAGCAGGCCTGTCCAGGCGCATTCAGCACCACCCTGCCCGCTGACCAGCCTCTGGGGGCCACAGAGAGGGCCCTGGGCAGGGGGGCCTGCCGAGAAGTAACTGAGAGGGGTCAGCACCCCGATCTGAGTTAGATGACAAACTGCCACCCCGGACCACTGGACCCAGGCTCAGAGGTGGCCATGTGGGATCCTGGTCATCCTAGACACAGCTCGGAAAGACCGTCCCGGCTCTGGGCCCTCCTGGTCTGTCCAGGAGGGAGAGCTCAGCTGGGCCTGTAACAGGGCCAGTGGGGATGGTGGAGGAGCAGGGCGGAACCCCAGGCCTCTTCTAGAATTATCTGCTACTTCTTTTGGCTTTTCTTTGGGTCACGTCTGGTGGTGCTCATGGCTCACTCCTGGCTCTGCGCTTGGGTCTCCTCTTGGCTTTGTGCTCGGGGCTGACTCCGGGCTCTACGCTGGGGGCTCACTCCTGGCTCTGTGCTCAGGGCTGACTCCGGGCTCTACGCTCGGGGCTCACTCCTGGCTCTGTGCTTGGGGCTTATTCCTGGCTCTGAGCTCAGGGCTCACTCCTGGAACTGCTCGGGGCTGACTGCATGTTCCTTTTTTGTTTTGCTTTTTGGGTCACACCCGGCAATGCGCAGGGGTTACTCCTGGCTTTGCAACTCAGGAATTACTCCTGGGAATTACTCCTGGTAGTGCTCAGGGGACCATATGGGATGCTGGGAATCGAACCTGGGTTGGCCACGTGCAAGGCAAACGCCCTACCCGATGTGCTATCACTCCAGCCTCTGACTGCAGGTTCTGTGCTCAGGGCTGACTCCTGGCTCTGCACTCAGGGCTCACTCCTGGCTCTGTGCTCAGGACTCACTCCGGACTCTGTGCTTGGGGCTCACTCCCATTTGGGCTCAGGGCACCGTGCATGGTGTCGGGATCAAACCTGGGCTGGCTGCGTGCAAGGCCAATGCCCTCCTGCCCTGCCCTGCTGTCAGGCTCTAGTTCCCAGGACTTCCTGGCACTGAGGTGTGCCCGGCTGCTCCAGGTCTGGCCGTGAGAACCCCGGGCGCATCTCCCCTTTCCCACAGGTGCGGCCCCTTCCCTGAGCTCTGTGCAGTTGCTGGAGAACTCGATGCCCATCACCTCCCAATACTGCGCCCCAGGAGACGCCTGCAGGTGGGCTCAGATGACCAGCTCCGACCCTTCCCACCAGCTACGGTGGCAGTTCCTGGGTAGGCGGGATGGAGGGTGGGGGTCCCTGAGCTGAGGGGCCCACTGTGTCTCCCCCTGCCAGGCCCGGAAACGTCACCTACCATATTCCTGTGAGCAACAGCACCCCACTGCATCTCAGCCTGACCCTGCAGATGAAGTGAGTGTGGGGTGTGTGTGTAGGGGGCCCTGGTTCCTCAGGTGACGCTGGACGAGGGGTCCCGAGGAGGCGTCCTTGTCTCCCTGCTGGCATGCCTCACCTTGGGGTGAGGGAGGCTGTGGGGGAGGCCGGGGAGCCCTGGGCCCGCGGGTGCTGCTCACTGGGCTTCCCCGCCAGCTCCTCGGCGCCTGTGTCGGTGGTGCTGTGCAGTTTGGCGTCTGAGGAACAGCCGTGCGAGGAGGGGGTTGCGCCACAGAGCCCCCAGCCCCACCAGGACACCCAGGTAGGGAGGGAGCTGGAGCCCCTGCTTTGAAGCATGGGCAACGGGGAGCGTTGGGGGGGGAGGGGGTCGCTGGGGAAGACATAGGGACTCACCCCAGAGGAGGGGTCCTGGGATCCAGAGTGACTCGGGGAGGAAAGGAGGAGGGGTCCCAGGAGTCGCCTGGCCTGGGGTAGGCACCTGGTCTGTGACCCAGAGCCCCCACAGCCCCGTCACCCCGAAACTGGTGACACTCGGCACAGTTTCAGGGTCTTTTTTTTCCCCCCTCACCTATGCATGGAATTGTTTCCAACAGGTCATTTTTGCTTTTGAGGGGGCCACAACTGGCAGGGTGGGGGTTCTCGTATGCAAAGGATGTGGCCTGGCCCTTGAGCAAATCGTTCCTGGGGCCCCTTCAGTGCCAGGCCCGGTGGGGTCTAGTGGGGGAGGGGCAGAGTATAACACCCACAGGAGACCTGGAGCGAGGGGGGTGAGCGAGCCCCAAAGAGGGCCCGAGAAGGAGGAGCACTGGAGGCAGAGATCCCTGGCCTGGACCAAAGTCTCCATGGAGAATGGGTCCCCTCGGGGAATACCAGGGAGAGCCTGGCCCTGCCACTCGGCCCACAGGTGATGGGGACTGGGCAGGATCGGGGGAGCACCTGGCATGGAGTCTGCAGAGTGGGTGCTTGCGTGGGTCAGGGCAGATGGGGCTTAGGGGCGCCAGCCTCACCTTCTCCCCGTGCTCCAGGGCACCTCGCACCAGTGGACGGTCACCATCCTGTCCTTCCGGGAGTTCACCTACCACTTCCGGGTGGCACTGCCGGTGAGCCTGTCCCCCCCAACCCCTGCCCCCCGCCTGCCTGTGGCCCCCTTGTCAAGAGTAGGGGGTCGGGGGCTGGAGCGATAGCACAGCGGGGAGGGCGTTTGCCTTGCACGCGGCCGACCCGGGTTCGATTCCCAGCATCCCATATGGTCCCCCGATCACCGTCAGGAGTCATTCCTGAGTGCATGAGCCAGGAGTCACCCCTGTGCATCGCTGGGTGTGACCCAAAAAGAAAAAAAAAACAGTGGGGGGCAGGGGTGGGTGGAACCGGGGCCTGTGGCTGGCCCCCACCCCCAGAGCCACCTGACGGTTCCCCTCGGCCCTCCCTCCAGGGGCAGGCCAACTGCAGCGCAGAGGCCGCGGGCCGGCCGGTCTCCGACTACTACTTCCACTTCTACCGCCTGTGTGACTGAGCCGGCTGCAGCCGGGCCCGGGGCCCACGGCGCCCCGTCCACACTGGATGCCACTTGTTACACTGGAGCCCGTCCTCCCGCGCCCTCGGGGATGGAGCCGGCTCGGCCCGGGGTCGTGGGACCCCAGGAAGCCGCGATGCCCCTTCCCCTCTGTCCACACGGGATGCCTGGAGGCCAGCAGCAAGAAGCACCCCTCTTCTGGGCCTTTGGGAGACGGGGTGGGGGGGCCCTAGACAGAGTCTCAGAGGCCTGACCTGGCCAGCGGGGAGCAGCGTGTGGCCGTGGGGGGCGCGGCTGACTGTTACACTGGACTTGGACTTCTAAGCTTTAAGCAAGGCCCAGGAGGTCTCTTTGGCTCGCAGGAGCTCCCGGGGTCCAGGAGACCCCAAGTGCCTTATGAACCGTTAGTGCCCGGCCGAGGTCGCGGGGGCCAGGTAAGCCTAGGACACGGAGAAAGAACCCTGGGAGCACCTGAGGGTGGTGGCCCCAGGGCTGGGGGTCCTGGAAGTGAATGGAGAGTGTTGCCGGCCCCCCGCCCCCCAACACCCCCCCCCCCACCCTTTACTCTGAGCAGAGCTGGGACCCCTGCGAGGCAGCAGGGCTGTTCTTGGCCAGCGGGTAGATGCAAACAGCTTTGGCTCTTATTAATGAAATAATTACTAAAATGCACTTAAACCCAGAGTGGAGGGGAGGTGCGGGAGGACCGGTTGACAAGGACGCTGCCCGGCTTGCAAGCCTTGGGGACTTCCGTCCACACTCAGCTGCCCAGCTGCTGGCCTCTCCCTCCTGTGCTGGCCCCTGGGGGACCCCCGCCCCCCACCCCAGCTCAGCAGCAGGCCCATCTGTCCACTCCTCTCTGGCACGGAGAAGGGGAACCAACATCTCTCAAGTGCCCAGCCTGAACGAGCAGGCTGCCGGAAGGAAGCATGGGGGTCCCGTGTCCACGGAGGGGGCCTCTGGCGAGGGGCTGGAAGCCTCGGATCTCAAAGCACTTACCTGCAGCAGGCGAGGCCAACACCGCGGGTACCTGGGGGTTAGCGGGGGACATCCCCAACTCCCTCCCCCGCCTGTGCCCACCCCAGAGCGACTCCACCACCTCCTCCGGACATAGGGACCCCACCTGGGACGCTTTAAAGTGACCTGCCCCGCAGGGCGGGAATCTGGGGAGCCCTCAGTCCGGGCGTCCTTCAACTGGAAAATGACCCTCCACTGCCCCCTGGAGCCCAAGTAACGGCAACCCCCCCCCTTACCCCAGCAACTAGCGGGCAGCTGGCTGTCCCCTGCATAGGGAGGGGGTCCACAGTGCAAGGGATGGGGGGGGCCGAGCTGGGGCTCCAAGCTGCTCGGGGGGGGGGGGGTCAACCTTGGACCAAAAAGTTCCCTGTAGCCCCCTAAGGGTAGAAGGGCGTGAGGGACCGAGGGACGGTGCCCTGGCACCAGTGGGGTGTTTTGGCTCCATCCCCAATGGGGTCTCTGTGGCCCACTCCCCCCACCCCCACGTTGGCATATGTTCCTGTAGCCACTGGGCTAATCTTTCCCCCAAGCTTCAAGCTGTATATAGGACCTCAATGCACAGCCCCCCTACCCCCACCCCCATCCCAGAAGCCCATGTGCCTAGAGTGCCCCTCCCCCCAGGTAACCCCCACTTCCTGTCCTGGAGCAGCTCATATTTATCGAGTGCTGAGCCTGCCCGTGGCGGGCAGGGCTCGCGTCCCCTCCCTCCCCCGTTCTGTCGTGTGAAGGAAATTCTCCGTATATAAATAAATGTATGATACTGCTTTGTATCCGAGCCTGCCTCCCCGCCTCTCCTTGGGGTGCTTCTACCTGGGGGCCGAGGACTAGTGGAGGACCCCTGTGTCCCTCTGCCCCGGCACCCGCGATGGCCGCCGGCCTGGACCCCAGCCCCCTCCTCACTAGCTCCCTGGGCTCAGGGAAGCGCCTCAGGGAAAAGCTGTTCCAGGGTGCTGAGGTCCTCAAGGTCCCGCCCCAAGCAGGGTGTCGCCGGATATGGGGGGCAGGTGCTGGCCTGGTGTGCGCTCGCTCGTAGACAAGACTGCTTGGGGGTGGCTGGAGCGATAGCACAGCGGGGAGGGCGTTTGCCTCGCACGCAGCGGACCCGGGTTCGATTCCCAGCATCCCATATGGTCCGCCGAGCAGAGCCAGGAGTCACCTCTGAGCACTGCCGGGTGTGACCCCCCCCAAAAAAGATTGCTTTGGGCCCCGCAGAGGCCCGGCCCCTTCCTTCCTAAGGGAGCCTGACACCCCAAGGGCAGACCATCGGGTCCCTTTCCCCCAGGCCCTGCTCCCAGCACTGGGAAGTACCTGAAGGACTTAAGAGAAACCAGAAGTGGGGACTGAGGAGTCCGTGGCCTGGGTGGGTCCCCACCTGCCCCCTGCCCCGTCCCCAGTGGACACCGCTCAGGACTGTCTTCCATCTGCCTTTATTGTGAACAGCACACATAGGACAATGGTTTCCGACGGTTTCCAACGGTATAAAAATTAATTTACAAAAGTAGGGATTTGGTGCAGCCTCCAGGCAAGGGACCTGTAAGAGAAGAGGGTGCCAGGGTGAAGCCGGCAGTACTGCCTTCTCCCCCAATTCCCCCGCAGCCCGGCCCCTCCCTCGGGCGCACCCCTTCTCTGTAGCCTCCTGGGTGGATCAGCCATGGCTTTGTGGATCTGGGTTGGGGGGGGGGTTGGTCTTGAACCGAGGCCTCCTGCAGTGTGGGCAGGGCATGCCACGCTCTGCACTGAACTCGGGGTCCTCCCAGCCCTGTTGTTTGGAAACCCCGGGTCAGGGGGAGCACCGCCAAGTTGTGAGTCCCACAGCAGCCCACCGTTGTGTGACTTATAAGAATGCACGTGGACATGTCAATGCACACACCGGGAAGCCTGTTCCCACAGTCACACAGGCACCAGGCCCGAGTCCCCATCAGTGTCTGTCTCAGTACCCAAAGGTTCCCGCCCCCAACACACACACACACACACACACACACACACACACACACACACAAACACACACACCCCTTAGTCTGTCTCAGTACCCAAAAGTTCCCGCCCCCAACACACACACACACCCCTCGAGTCTGTCTCAGTACTCAAAGGTTCTCGCCACATACTTACCTTGCAGGGGAGATACCATGATCACAAAGGTTCTCACCACACACACACACCCCAGGGTGGCCGTCTGAGCCTTCTTCAACTGCCCCCCCCACCCCCCGCCCGCCCCGGGGACGGCTCTTACCCTCGGGAGCTCAGACGTAGATGCCGACCCAGAGCAGCAAGAAGAGGACACCGAAGCCCATGAAGAGTGAGGCCACCAAGGAGATGAGGAGCTCTTTGTAGATGTCCCGCGTGTACTTGGTGGAGGTGACCTCGTAACTGGCAGGCGGCTAAGGAGGCCCATGGAGCCCGGCCAGGCAAAGGCGGACAGAGATTCGCCGGGCCCTGGGGCTCTGCTGGGAAAGGGACCCAGCGGGCGCAAGGCACCTGCCCTGGGCCTCGGGGTGGTTGGAGAGAACGTTCTCCAGACCCTGGACCATCCCCTACCGCGGTGCTTTCCATGTCAGGCCCTCCCCCCAAGCCCACCCTCCAGTCGGGCCAGTCCTGGGAATCTAAACAGGGAAATAAAGCCACCACTTAACGTGCGGGGTGTCTCTGGGCCTCGATACCACCCCCCATCCCTCTCCCCATCCCCGCAAGGCCCAGGCCAGGAAGCTGCAATGTCCCAGGGCCCGTTTCTCTCACTGCCCCCCAGGTCGCGCGCTCCAGCCGCAAAGGATACACAAAGAACCAGGCGGTGAAGAACATGCCGATGGCCAGCAACACCACGGTCAGGTGCGGGAAGACGGCCGGGTTCACCGGGCTGGTGTATCTGCTCATGGCCTCGAGCTCCTGCAGACAGACACGTGATCAGAACCATGGGGGGCTGCCCTGAACACAGCCTGGGAGGGTGGGGGGTTCACCAGGGAGCCTGAAGCTACCGGGGCTGCCAGAGGTGTATCTGGGCCAGGGAAACACGGAAATCCTCCGGAAGGGACATGGGGTGGGCCCGTGCGGGAGTGGCCAGCCTGTCGATCTCTCCCACTTGGGTGCACTCTTGGTCTTTACTTTTTTTTCTTCTTTTTTGGGCCCCACTCTGGCAGTCCTGGGGGCTTACTCCGGCTCTGTGCTCAGGGATCACTTTTTTTTTTCTTTTTGGGTCATACCCAGCAATGCTCAGGGGTTACTCCTGGCTCTGCACTCAGGAATCACTCCTGGCATTGCTCGAGGGACCATATGGGATGCTGGGAATCGAACCCGGGTCCGCCACGTGCAAGGCAAATGGCCTACCCTGCTGTACTATCATTCTGACCCCTCAGGGATCACTCCTGGCAGGATTCGGGGATCCCGATGGGGAGTCAGGGGTTCAACCGGGACTGGCCGTGTGCAAGGCAAGCGCCTGGCCCCCTGACTCTTTTTCAGCCCCTAGTTTTAGAGGTTTTCTAAAACCCTGTTTGTAGACAGTCAGCCTCAAGTCACAGAGCCTGGACTGGGGGTTCTCAAGAGCTCAAACCTCTGATTTGGTATTTTGATGAATCTCAGGATCCACCTGCAGGAGACCAGACCCAGGTCAAACCCCGGCCCTGCCTGAGGGTTCTGCATCTCCGGAACGGGGTTGACAATGCAGGAAGACAGGCAGGGGGTGGGGCTGTGGGCCAGGGGGCTGCGTGATTCTAAGGGGGGGGCGGGCCGGGAGCGGCTCAATCGGGGGCTTGTTTCCTGCCCAAGGTGATGGGAGAAGAGGATGAGCTCATGCCCGCGAAGAAGAGGGCGGCCCGTGGAAAGTTCTGGGCCCGTGTGAGCGCCCCATTGTCACCCTCCAGCAGCCGCTGCTCCTGCGGCGGCCCAGAACATAACAACGCTGGGGGAGTCAACTGGCCCCATTGTTCCCGGAGACACAGGAATTCAGCTCAGGGAACACGGATGCTCCCCCCCACCCCCCACCCGCTGAAAGCGATGGGGGACAATAGGGACCATTCATGGGGGGCCCCCCCGACCCCCGGAGAAGAGAGACAAAGATGAATAGCCAGCAGCCCGGGCTGCAGCACGTCAGACGGGGGGTCACTGGCCGCGGACATGACCGCTAACAAAGGGGTCCCGAGGCTGCGGGCCCCGCGACGGGTGGCGGCGCTTCTGCGAGCCGGGAGGTGGGGGAGGGGGCTTTTCCTGGGGCTCTGCAGGCTGCAGACGAGTCGGGCGGCAGCGTGGGGCTTGGGGGGAAGCATGCTCCGCTGAGAAAACCACAGCATGGTCGCAGGTACCGGGGGCACGCCCCCCACGGCCCCTGCCCCCCACCCACCCCGGGTACACGGAGGTCTGAGCATCCCAGCCTGAGGCTTTCGGCCCGGGTCGCAGCACCCGGAAGGAAGCCTCCTGCCCGCCGGGTCTCGGCTGTCTAAAGCCTCTGCGAAGGAGTCGGGTCCCGTAGGTCCCTCCTGCCCGGTCCTTTTCTTTCCCCAAACCTCTCACCATTTTGCCTGGCACAGAGTACACCTTCTCTCCAGCACCACCGGAAGAACACGTCGGCAGGAGCCGGCGCGCTGCCGCCGGAAGCGGAAGCGCACCCGCGGAGAGGGGCATTGTGGGACTTGTAGTCCTAAGCCGGGGGCCGGGCTCTAGCGGGAACGGGGCCCCGTGGAGGCCGGGGTGAGGAATTGAGGAAAATCCTGGGAGACGCCTAGAGTCAAGTCTCCGAGAGTGTCCTCCCACCCTGGACGGGGCCGTGGGCCGTGAGGGAAGCGGGCCGAGGGTCTCCGGCCTGAACTACACTTCCCAGAGGGCTTTGCGCGGCGGGCGGTCACGTGACGCGAGCGCGGGCTTCTGAAGGCGGCGGAGCGGGAGGAGAGCGGCAACAGTTCTCGAGTGCGGGGTCCCGGGCAGCGCCGGACCGAGGGTTTGTTGCCGAGTTCTCGTGCCCAAAGGCCAGGTGAGACCCCTGGGGACGCGCCTCTGACCACGGCGACGTCCGTCTTGCCTTGGCCAAGCCGGGGGCCTTGCGCGTGCGTGTTGGCGCGCGCGCGCTGTCCCGCCACTGTCCCCGCGGGGAGGCCGCGGCCAGTCGCAGACCGAGGGCTGGGGGACCCGGACGCGCAACGTTTATTTTGTTTTACTTATGTTTGGGCCCTTGGGCCTCACGCTGCGATGCTCGGGGCTGACTCCTGACTCTGTGCTCAGGGATCACTCCTAGTGGTTCGGTGGGGGGCGATGGGGGGACCAGATGGGATGCTGGGGATGGTACCCGGGTCTGCTGCGTGTAAGACAAGCGCCCTGCCTGGTGCCCGGTGTACTATCTCTCTGGACCCAATAATTAATTAACTTTGTTGCTGTTGTTTAAAGAAAACGGTGCCTGTTTTATAGGGAAACAGGATTTTGTTGGCAGGCGCAAAAAAATTCATGTGGATGCTTTGGCCCTGAGGTTGGGGGAAACAGTCCCCCACCCCCACCCCGGGAAGCACTTTGCTTGGGGGTCTGGAGCACAGCAGGTAGCGGGGCAGACCTGCTACCCGCACTTTGCAGAGAAAACAGATCAGGGGTCGGCGCTGAGCCGCGGGATGGAGCCGGAGCGCAGAGCCCCCTCTGTAGGTCTGGGGGGGCTTGGTTGTCTTTGGAGGGTCAGTTTGAGTCAGTCGCATGTCGAGAAGGGTTTGGTCTCAGATATTTTGGAGGATGTGAAGACTGTCAACCCGGCAGATTTGAGACTTGCTACGGGCAGGACTGGGTGCTGCCACCTGGAGGCAGATTTTTTTTTTCCCTGGGGGAACCTGTGACTCCGCGGTTTCCAGTTGGTTGTAGGAGCCTAACCCGTAGCACTGAGCGCAGCCCTCTTGGCTCGCAGGGGGCTGCGGTGGGGTCCCCAAATCTGCAGAGTACCCTCGCGGCAACACCAGGATGTTCTTTGAATTGAATCACCATGAACTAGAGTTTCTTTTTTTCCACGATTGAGTGTCAGCATCCAACGTCCCTTCACCATTGCCAACTTCCCTCCACCGATTCCCTGCCCAGTTTCACACCCGCCCACCCCACCCTCACCCCTGCCGCAACCCAGGATTTGTGTTCGGATTATGGATGGAGTAATAGGCTGGGGGTGTCGCTCAGTACTTGGGTTCAATTCTCCGGCACCGCAGAATGAAAGTCAACAGAAACTGGTTACTTAGATATAGAACCTAAAAAAAAAAAAAGATATAGAACCTATATAACACTGCTGAATTCCCATCACAGGGCCTGGCGCTGTGCTGAGTGGTGGAGTGCTTGCCTTGTGGGTGTTTGTTTTTCCATCTGGTAATGCTCAGGTTTTATTCCCAGCTGTGCATTCGAGTGACTCCTGGCAGTGCTCTGGGGTTGCTGGGGATCGAACCTAGGTCAGTCTATCGTATGCAAGCCAAGGCTTTCCCAGCTGTACTATCCAACCGTTTGCACATTTTTTTAAGACACTTTTATTTGGCGGGGAAGGCAGTGCATCACACTGGCTCTGCATTCAGGAATCACTCCTGGTAGTGCTGGGGTCGGGGGGCGCATATGGGATGCTGGAGATCGAACCGTGTTGGCTGTGTGCAAGGCAAGACCCCTACCCGCTGTGCTATCTCCAGCCCCGCTTTAAGACACTTTAAAAATACATTTCAGGGGCTGGAGAGATAGCACAGTGGGTAGGGCGTTTGCCTTGCATGCGGCCCACCCGGGTTCGATTCCCAGCATCCCATATGGTCCTCTGAGCACCGCCAGGAGTAACTCCTGAGTGCAGAGCCAGGAGTAACCCCTGTGCATCGCCAGGTGTGACCCAAAAAAATAGAAAAAAAATGAAAAAATGCATTTCAGGGGTTGGAGCGATAGCACAGCGGGTAGGGTGTCTGCCTTGCACGCGGATGACCAGGGTTCGATCCCCCGGCATCCCATATGGTCCCCCAAGCACCGCCAGGAGTGATTCCTGAGTGCAGAGCCAGGAGTAGCCCCTGAGCATTGCCGGGTGTGATCCAAAAAGCAGGGCGGGGGTGGGGGGGAATAAAAGCATTTCAGGCCAGAGCGAGCTCAGTGGACCAATCAGCCCAGCCCCTGGCAGTGAGTATTGGCTGAGCACGGAGCCAGGAGTACCCCCCTGCGTGGCTGGATGCGGCTCCAAAAAGCAAAAAGGAATTCTTTTTTCACTTTGGTGATGATGAGTAAAGGTTTTACTTGCATGCCTGATTCATTCCTCATTTATTGGGTTCGGGGCGGGCACACCTGGCGGTGCCTGGGAGCTGTTCCTGGCTCTGTGTGAGAGGGTCGCTCTGGGCGGGGCTCTGGGGGCCATGCCGTGCGTGCGGGGAGTGGACATGACCTCCTGCACACATTTTCACCTGTCCACTCTTTTTGCTCCCGCCCCGTAGACCTGTCTCGGATACCTGGAGTCCCAGGAGAACTCGGGCAACAAGTGGGAAAAGTTGAAGCCGCCCCTCGCCACTTAACACCTCCCCGCTGGTGGCTGGAATCCCTTCAGGTAAGCAGCAGCAGCGTCACTTCCGGGATGGGAAGGAGAGCGAAAGCCCCCGAGCCTCATCTGGAGGATCTGGCACCTAGAGAAACAGACAGAAGTCAAACAGGCAAAAGGCCCGGCAGGGTGCTGGAGGTGGTGAGTGGGGGGCAGAGGGTGCGGTGGGGGGGGGGTGGGTGCCAGGGTAAAAGGAAAGAAAATCGCTGCAGGGGGTGGAGAGATAGCACAGCGGGTTTGCCTTGCACGCGACCGACCCAGGTTCGATTCCCAGCATCCCATATGGTCCCCTGAGCACCGCCAGGAGTAATTCCCTGAGTGCATGAGCCAGGAGTAAGCCCTGTGCATCGCAGGTGTGACCACCTCCCAGAAAAAAAAGCGCTGCAGTCTGGAGCTCAGTAGTACAGCGGGCAGGGGTTCGATCCCTGGCCTCCCATGTGGTCCCCGCGAGCCCACCAGGAGTGGTCCCCAAGCCCAGAGCCAGGAGTCAGCCCCGAGCACAACTTTGTGTCTGTCCTGCGGCGGCAAACGTGTGGAGCAGAAGCGTGAAGTCAGGGAGAGCGCCCACTCGAACCCGTGCTCCTTTGGCCTCCTCCAGATCCTCCCTGATCTTACGTGCCTTTGTCTGTCTGTCTGTCTCTTTAGTAGCTCCTCCGCCGCGATGGGAATCCAGGGCCTGGCCAAGCTGATCGCGGACGTGGCGCCTGGCGCCATCCGGGAGAACGACATCAAGAGCTACTTTGGCCGCAAGGTGGCCATCGACGCCTCCATGAGCATCTACCAGTTCCTGATCGCCGTGCGCCAGGGCGGGGACGTGCTGCAGAACGAGGAGGGCGAGACCACCAGCCACCTGGTGGGCATGTTCTACCGCACCATCCGCATGATGGAGAACGGCATCAAGCCCGTGTACGTGTTCGACGGCAAGCCGCCGCAGCTCAAGTCGGGCGAGCTGGCCAAGCGCAGCGAGCGGCGGGCCGAGGCCGAGAGGCAGCTGCAGGAGGCGCAGGCGGCCGGCGCCGAGGACGAGGTGGAGAAGTTCACCAAGCGCCTGGTGAAGGTCACCAAGCAGCACAGCGACGAGTGTAAGCACCTGCTGGGCCTCATGGGCGTGCCCTACCTGGACGCCCCCAGCGAGGCCGAGGCCAGCTGCGCCGCCCTGGTGAAGGCCGGCAAGGTCTACGCCGCCGCCACGGAGGACATGGACTGCCTGACCTTCGGCAGCCCCGTGCTCATGCGCCACCTGACGGCCAGCGAGGCCAAGAAGCTGCCCATCCAGGAGTTCCACCTGGGCCGCATCCTGCAGGAGCTGGGCCTGACCCAGGAGCAGTTCGTCGACCTGTGCATCCTGCTGGGCAGCGACTACTGCGAGAGCATCCGGGGCATCGGGCCCAAGCGGGCCGTGGACCTCATCCAGAAGCACAAGAGCATCGAGGAGATCGTGCGGCGGCTGGACCCCGCCAAGTACCCCGTGCCCGAGAACTGGCTCCACAAGGAGGCCCAGCAGCTCTTCCTGGAGCCCGAGGTGCTCGACCCCGCGTCGGTGGAGCTCAGGTGGGGCGAGCCCAACGAGGAGGAGCTGGTGCGCTTCATGTGCGGGGAGAAGCAGTTCTCGGAGGAGCGCATCCGCAGCGGCGTCCGGCGGCTGAGCAAGTGCCGCCAGGGCAGCACCCAGGGCCGCCTGGACGACTTCTTCAAGGTGACCGGCTCGCTGTCCTCTGCCAAGCGCAAGGAGCCGGAGCCCAAGGGCGCCGCCAAGAAGAAGGCCAAGACCGGGGGGGCGGCCGGCAAGGGCAAACGGGGCAAATAAAACGGGGTTTTCCCTCTGGTACCCTCGAGAGCTAGCGGCCGGGCTGGGCGTCAGACGCGCCTCCCAGGTGCTTGTCCCACTTTTTTTGGGGGTGGGGGTGGGGGGGCTCTTTGGGTCACACCCGGTGGTGCTCAGGGATTTCACTCCCGGCTCTGCATTCAGGAATTACTCCTGGCAGTGCTTGGGGGACCACATGGGATGCCGAGGATCGAACCCGGGCTGGTTGCATGCTATCACTCTGACCTCTTTCCTGCTTTTTATTTAGTTTTGTGACCATAAGGCCACAGAAGTACTTTGTCGTCTTTTTCTTTCTTTCTTTCTTTCTTTCTTTCTTTCTTTCTTTCTTTCTTTCTTCTTCCTCCTCTTCCTCTTCTTCCTCTTCCTCCTCTTCCTCCTCCTCTTCCTCTTCCTCTCCCTCTTCTTCCTCTTCCTTCTCTTCCTGCTCCTCTTCTTCCTCTTCCTCTTCTTTCTCTTCCTCCTCTTCCTCTTCCTCCTCCTCCTCCTCTTCTTCCTCTTCCTCTTCCTCCTCCTCCTCTTCCTCCTCCTTCTCTTCCTCCTCCTCCTCCTCCTCCTTCGTTGTTGTTGTTGTTGTTGTTGTTTTAGCTCAGGATTGAATTTCAGACCACAATGGCCTCCCCAACCATTTCATGGACATTGTTACATGAGCGTGGTAGCCCCAGGCTTTCTAGTAGGGAGAAGGAGATGGGCAGAGGAGCTCGAAGACTGCAGAATCGATTGCCTGGCTGCCCAGGAGGGCCAGGGTGGTGGGCACGCTGCTCTCTGCTCTCGCCAAGGAGAAGCCGTTGGGAGCTGCTGAAAAAGGCAGGACGCCTAGCGACCATTGCTGGTGCTCGTTGACTCACTCTGCAGTGGGCAGAAACTGGAATTTGAGTCTTTAGAGTGTTTTTTTTTCTTTTTTAAATCAGGGCTGGAGCCATAGTCCAGAGGGTAGGGCTTACATGTGACCTGGGTTCGATCCCCAACATCCCATGCCGTCCCCAAACAAAACGAAAAGTGTATTTTTGGAAAGGTGTTAGGTGACGAAAGTGTTCTCTGGGAGTTGGGTCAGCCGAGTGGAGACATCGGGAGGACACGTTTTGTTCACGTGCTTTTCTTGGTTTTGAGATAATGAGAAGAGTCAATAAAGTTCTAAAAGTAACCAGAACGTGGTGTTTTGTTCTCTCTGGAGACTGGAAACTTCACATGCAGGATGGTGGCCTTGGGAGTGGCCACCAGGGGGCGCCGTGCACCGTAGAATGGCCATAGTGGCTGCTGAGGCTGTTAGCACTGGGAAAGAAATCTTTAGTAAACGGGATTTGTTTCTGGCCCTCAAGCCTGTGTAGCCTGGTCCCTACAGGTCGACACGAGACAATAGCATCCATCCTGTAAACGGCGAAAGCTGCCTCTCAGGAACAGGGGCTGTGGGAGCAGGGGTTGGTGTCCCAGACTTGATCTTCAGAACGGCGGGAAGTGGCCCCTGGGCACTGCGCTTGTTCTAGGACATGATGTTCTTCGAGCCGTTTTCTCATATAGATGGAATTTTTTTGTGCTTGAAAGTCTTAAATTCCTGAGAAAAATCAGTGTTTACCGTTGGAGTTTGTAGTTTCGTAGCATTTCTGTCACTGTCGTTTGGTTACAAATGACAAGAACAAGACACTCAAGCTGAGTGTCAGATTTTTATTTATTTACTTTTAGGGGGGCTGGAGCAGTAGCAGAGCGGTAGGGCATTTGCCTTGCATGAAGCCAGCCCGGCCGAGCCGGGTTTGATTCCTCCGCCCCTCTCGGAGAACCTGGCAAGCTACTGAGAGTATCTCGCCCACACAGCAAAGCCTGGCAAGCTCCCCGTGACGTATTCGATACGCCAAACACGTTAACAAGTCTCACCATGGAGACGTTACTGGGCCTACTCGAGCAAATCGATGAATAATGGGAGGACAGTGCTACAGTGCTTTTTGGGTCACACTCGGTGATGCTAAGGGGTTACTCCTGGCTCTGCACTCGGGTTACTCCTGGCTCTGCACTCAGGAATTACTCCTGGCAGTGCTTGTGTACCTAGGTTGAGAAGCCAACATGATGAATGACCTGGCACCTGAGTTGCGCAGGAGGAAGAGAGCGGCTTGGAACGCCTTCAAGAGTGTCAAAGAAATAGCTAAGAGGACCAAGAACCTCCGGCTCTGGGCACATCTCTGATTCCACTGTTCTTCCTGCATTAACATACCTCAGAGACCTGGGCCCTACAAAAACAGAGTGAGAACGCTATTCGGGTCTCCCAAAGAGGAATCGAAAGAGCTATGCTTGGAATATCACATTTCACTCAAAAGAGAGAAAGAATCCGGAATTCCGACCTCCATCGAAGGTCAAGAATCAGGGATGCTGTCTCGTTTGCCAAGGCGTTGAAAATCAGATGGGCTGGACACGTAATGAGATTTGGCGACGACCACTGGACTAGAGCTTTTACCGACTGGAATCCACCAGACGTCAAAAGATCATTTGTCCGCCCACCTATGAGATGGTCAGACTTCTTCATCAAGACCCTGAACGATGGGTTTGAGGCTCTTTGTGTTCCTAGAATGAACAGACGCCATTGGGCTACACTATCACGCAACAGGGACCAAGGGAGATGTTACCGGCGCTCTCTCAAGCAAATCGATGATTAATGAGAAGTCAAGTGATCAAGTGCTTGGGGGACCATATGGGATGCTGGGAATCGAACCCGGGTCTGCTGCATGGAAGGCAAAAGCCCTACCTGCTGTGCTATGGCTCCAGCCCCGAGTGTCAAATTGTTTTGCTTTTCAGCCACACTCAGCAGTGCTCAGGGCTTATGCCTGCCTCTCTGCCCAGGGGTCACTCCTGGTGAGGCTCCGAGGAGCAGATGGTGTGTGGGGGATCGAACCCACATAGGCTGCGTGACTGGCAGGCACCTTACCAACTCTACTATGGCTCTAGCCCAATATTTTTTTGGGGGGTCACACCCAGTGATGGCCAGGGGTTACTCCTGGCTCATGGGCTCAGGAATTACTCCTGGCTGTGCTCGGGGGACCATATGGGATGCTGGGAATTGAACCCGGGTCGGCCATATGCAAGGCAAATGCCCTACCCGCTGAGCTATCACTCCAACCCCACTAGCCCAATATTTTTTCCCCCCTTGGGCCACACCCAGTGATGCTCAGGGCTTCCTCTTGGCGCACACTCAGGAATCACTCCTGGCGGGCTCAGAGGACCATATGCAGTGCCAGGGATCAAACCAGAGTCAGCCGCATGCAAGACAAACATGTCATCCACTGCGCTTTTTTTTTTTTTTTAATTTTTATTAGACACCATGAGGTACAGTTGTAGACTTACAAATTTTTGTGCTTGGGTTTCAATTATACAACGATCCAATACCCATCCCTCCACCAGTGCCCATTTCCCACCACCACAGATCCCAGTATCCCTCCCACTCCCATCCCCCCCCATTCCACCCTGCCTCTGTGGCAGGGCATTCCCCTTTGTTCTCGCTCTCCTTTTGGGTGCTGTGGTTTGCAAAAGAGGCAATGAATGGCAATCATGTTTGGTCTATAGTCTACTTTCAGCATGCTTCTCCCATCCTGGGAGGATCCTCCCAACACCCTTTATTTGGTGCTCCCTTCTCTATCTGGCAGAGTCTCCTGCCCCTGCGCCTGGCTGTCCTCGCTGGGGCCCCTTGGAGGGGAGCGGGTTGAGTTTTCCTCCCTGCCCCGACCAGGGCTCCGGCAGCTGAAGACCTCCAGAACCAGCCACCACCATGCTGAGACCACTCTCTGCACACATGAAGGTGCCGGCAGAGGAACAAAGGCACGCGGGTTCTGGGGCTGAGATCTCCAAGCCTACTTGCATCGGGGCTGAGCATCCTCCACCCAGATCCTCCAAATTCCAGTAGGCGGGGGTCACACCCACCAACTGGCCCCCTCGCGCCGTGTAATCCCATCAGCGGCCAAGACTCAGAGACTATAAAACCCAACTCTGGGAAGTGCGTGGTCACATTCGCGGCCATGCGACATCTTTCATCTCATTCCTACTTTGGACAAACTGGCAGGCTACCGAATGTAACCTGCCCACATGGCAGAGTCTGGCAAATTCTCGTGGCGTACCCAATATGCCAAACACCAGTAACAATGAAGGGTCTCATTCTCCTAACTCTGAAAGAGCCTTGAATATGGCACTTTTTAAAAAAATCTCAGGGCTAAGACGAAGGAGACGTTACTGGGGTCTGCTCGAGGCAATCGACGAATAACAGGATGGTTGTGATCGTGATTGTGATTGATCGCTATCTGAGCTCCCTTTTCCCCTAGCATGTGTGGCTGGCCTCCAAGCCACAGAGTAAAATTCCTGATACTAATCTCAGCTCCGCTGCACTTTCTTGCCAGCCCAATTGTTCGTGGCGTTTTGACACAATGCAGGTGGGAAGATTGAGGACTTGGTTTTTATTTGCAGAGGGTTGGCACACAGCCAGGCGGTGTCAGAAGCCCTTTCCAGTGGTTGAATGAGAGATGCCTGTGGGCAAAACAAGGACAACAGCCCAGTTTCTTGGGGCCTTCTCCCAGTCCCCATGTTCAATGGTTTTTTTTTTAGTTGTGTGGGCAGGTGTGGTCCACACCCCAGGCTTATTTCTGCCTCTGGTCGGGGATCACTCAGCAGCACTTGTGGTGCTGAGGATTGAACCGCAGTGAGGTACGTGCAAGATACATGTCCAAACCCTGGAACTGTCCACTTTCTTGGCTTTTGGGTCGTACCCGGTGGTGCTCAGGATTGATTTCTGGCTCTGTGCTTAGGTGTCCTGCCTGGCTGTGCTGGAGGAACCGTTTGTGGTGTTGGAGATCAGCCCCGCCCACTGTGTACAAGGCAAGGGCTCTACTTGACGTACGACCACTCTGGCCCCTGCAGTAACTTGATTTTCAAAGGAAGCTGTACATGAAATCTCGGATTAAGAGCTTTGGAAGCAAGAAGGTGGGAGTGGGGGGCTTTCCTCCAGGATGTCGCCATAACTAGTGGGCTTTTTTTACTGGTGCAGCCAAAAAAAAATTTCTTTTTTTTTTTTAAAGCTTTTTGGGTCACACTCGGCGATGCTCAGGGGTTACTCTTGGCTCTGCACTCAGGAATTACACTCCTGGCGGTGCTCAGGGGACCCTATGGGATGCTGGGAATCGAACCCGGGTCGGCCACATGTGCAAGGCAAATGCCCCACCCACTGTGCTATTGTCCAGCCCCTGAAGCCAGAAAATTTTATCCTCAGAGTCAGGCGCTTAGGGTTGGTCACTGCTTCTGCAAGTGATGACTAACAAACAAGACTCATCTTTTCAGATTGAACCAAGCTCGGAAACTGACTTGGACTTCACTTTCTAATGCAAGGGTGCACTGTGCTCACAGCACTCCCCCTTCCAGAGTCGTCTGTAACTGTGCTACTGAGCCAGTGATAGGCTGCCATTTCATTTTCAGTTTCTCAGCCTTTAAAAGCTTATTGAACATGGTACTACCCCGGGCTGGAGCGATAGCACAGTGGTAGGGCGTTTGCCTTACAAGCGGCCAACATGGCCGACCCGAGTTCAATTCCTCCGCCCCTCTCGGAGAGCCCGGCAAGCTACCGAGGGTATCTCGCCTGCACGGCAAAGCCTGGCAAGCGCCCCGTAACGTATTCGATATGTCAAACACAGTAACAACAAGTTTCATGATGGAGACGTTACTGGGCCCGCTCGAGCAACTTGATGAACAACGGGAGAACCATGACCGTGACCGTGATCATGGTACAGTGCCAGGAAAACAGATTCACAAGTTTGATTTTGGGTTTTGGAAACACACCAGACTGTGCTCAAGGATCAAACCTGGGTCTTCACGTGCAAGTTCAGTGCCTTCACCCCTGTATTATCCTGCAAATTTTTGCTTGTTTTGGGCTGCACCCGCAGAGCTCAGGGGTTACTCCTGGCTCAGTTTAGGAACCGTGCATGATGGCGATAGGGATTATATGGGCTGCCAGGAATTGGACCCACGTTGGTCTCATGCAAGCTAAACGTCCTATCCACTGTTCTATCTCTTCAGCCCCCAGCCCCTCTGCAAGTTTCTATTGAGCACGTTCTAACATGGTTGCTTAGAAGAAAAGGTTTTAGTAGAATGGAAGTTGATGGATTGCTTTGCTCTGCAACTCTGAGGCAGATTAGCCAAATTCTATGAAGGCTACCCAATTTGGAGATTACAAATGAGGTTTTTTTTTTTTTTTAATGGTTCAGAGCAGTTAGGGCGTTTGCCTTGCATGCGACTGACCCTGATATCCTATATCATCCCACGAGCCCCGCCAGGAGTGATTCCTGAATGCATGAGCCAGGAGTAACCCCTGAGCATCGCCGGGTGTGACCCAAAAAGCAAAACAAACAAGCAAAATTCCTGCTATACTCTTTATGGTTGCATTGTTAGATGGTCCTCATATGGTCCAATTCAAGAAGCTAGGACATGGGGCCAGAGTAATAATACAGTGGGTAAGGCTCTTGCCTGGAATGTGACTGACCCGGGTTCAACCCCTCAAACCCCAAGCCCATCCGGAGGAGTGGCTCTTGAAAGCAGAGTCAGGAGTAAGCTCTGAGCACTGCCAGATGAGAACAAAAAAAAAATCCCCAAACAGCTACTTCAGACCTGGGGAGGCAGTACAAGGCAGCACTTGTCTCACATGTGGCCAACTTAGGTTGTTTTTTGTTGCTTTTTGGGTCACACCCGGCAATGCACAGGGGTGACTCCTGGCTCTGCACTCAGGAATTACTCCTAGCAGTGCTTGGGAGACTATATGGGATGCTGGGGATTGAATCCGGGTCAGCCGCAGGCAGGGCAAACGCCCTCCCCGCTGTGCTATCCCTCCAGCCCCTGACTTAGGTTCGATCCCCGGCACTGCATGTTTGATGATGTTTGGTCCCGAGCATCCGCCCCTCAACCACCCCCAGAAAAGGCACTCCCCAGAGAGGCAGACTTCTGGGAACACACACCCGCGCGCCACAAATGGAACAGCCTGGATTTGGTCCAAAGCAGCTTTTCTATTTTGCTTCATTGAGTTGCAACAAAATCGGCACCTGGCAGAGTTGCAGTGACATGGACCGAGGGCAAAGAAAACGAACCTCCGGGATGTAGGCAGATCAGAACTAACCAAGACACAGAGCATAACATTCAGGAAGCGGGTACAAGCGTTGAGTCCTGCCGGGTTCTGTGGCGGGCGCGGTTGGAACAGAGACCCTGTGTCACCGCCAGGAACAGTGGCGCTGTCTTGCCACAGGTATATGCCTCTGTGGTCAGGGCAGGACCCGCTTGATAAGGCGACTGGTTGAACCACTTGGAGGCAAATTCGCAAAGGTGGCACCTAGCCCTGTCGGCCTCTCTGGCTTTGCTCCGATTGGCCAGCCTGGGCTCACAGCACGGGACCGTTACGGATGCTGGAGGCTGACCGGATGGGGAGGGGATCACCCCAGAGGGAGCACTCCTGCCCGAGCTGCTACAAACCAGGCTCTCCAGGGCACGAGGCAAAGAGCTTCATTCCTTCAACCACCGATTTTCCATCTTTCATCTCCCTCTACCTCCCACGCGCCCCTTTTTGTCTTGACCAGCCTGTAGTCCCAACAGCGTTTCCTCTGGGTGTTGCCGTTAAGACACACCAACGCCCATAGGACCTTCAGACACACCCTGGCTACTCACACCACGTGACCTCCCCCCCCCCCCCCCCCCCCCCCGTCTTGCTCTCAGCATCTCCCGTGCCCGCCAGGCTGTGGGGAGCCCAGCCTTGGCCTTTTCTCCTTCCTGCTTCCGGCTGAGAACCGGGTGCTCGCATGTGGCCGATCCGGGTTCACTCCCTGCCCCCACCAGGCATGGCTCAAAAGCAAAACTACGAAACCCCCCAAACCCCCAACACCTCTGGGTATGTTTAACCCTCCACTACTGCTCTAAATGGTCCTGTCACATGATTCAAGTTCTCGAAACTGCCTCACGGCCTTGAGTCTCCCGCCTAATTCAGCATTTCCCAGCTCAGCCTCTTGGGTTGTTGTTTTTTTTTTCTTTTTGGGTCACACCCGGCAATGCTCAGTGGTTACCCCTAGCTCTGCACTCAGGAATTACTCCCGGTGATGCTCAGGGGGGGTAGGGGGGGACCATATGGGATGCTGGGAATCGAACCTGGGTCAGCCGCATGCAAGGCCAACGTCCTCCCCGCTGTGCTATCTCTCCAGCCCCTTGGTCTGTTGTTTTTAAGGCGGAATGGCAGGCAGGAAGTGAGGGGCCCTTTCTTTCTGGGGAGCAGACTAGGAGAGGACTCCCTTCTCGGGAGCACACCAAACACTCCGGTTTAGTCCCGTTCTTCGGTTGTGCTGGAGGCTTGCCTGTCTGCACACTCCGGTGTCACTGGACAGTGCGCAGAGAACTGGGGCAGATGGACTCAGGTAGACAGCAGGCCAGTGCCTTGTACCATATCTCCAGCTCTAGCTCCTGAAGAGTTATATATTTTTTTTTTTGTATTGGGGCCACACTTGGCTGTGCTCAGGGCTTACTCCTGGCAGAGTTTGAGCGACCATAAGTGGTGCCAGGGATCAAACCCAGGTCAACTGCATGCAAGCAAAACACCCTACCCACTGAACTATCTCTTTGGGCCCTGAAGATTTCCCACCTCACCCCCAGTGGATGGCGAGTACCAGCTGCTCTGGCAGAGCCTCTGGCCTCATGCTTGCTCTTGGCCAGAGGCCAGAGTTTCAGCGCAAGGATCCTTCGGGGGTGAATATTCCAGATGCCCCGGCACAAACCTTGGCCTGGATGCTTCCCCAGGAGCCCAAGGCACCAGGATACCAGCACGGGCACCTCCTTTCTGATCTTACTCCACAAGGGCCCACAGGACAGGTGCACTTGCAGACCTGGGTGTGTGTGTGTGTTTGTGTGTGTGTTGGGGGGCGGGGGGAAATTTTACAGAGGAATCTCCTGGTTTTTGGGCTCAGTGGTTGTTCCCAGTCCTCAGCCCATCCTGTTCCTGATGCCCAACTCCTCTAGAAAGAAAGAAAGAAAACTAGAAAGAAAACCCTAGAAACTCCCTTCCCGGCCCACCCCCTGCGCGGGGCTGCCGGGTGTCCGGTTGGGGGGGGGGGGATCTGTGCCTCCCACACACACCCCCGTGTACCCCCCGGGAACGGTGCTGGTGGTCTTTGAAACACCCCTAGGCCGCGTCCCGCGCTCGTCCAGGTGGGGCCACTGTGTCACTGGTGGAGATAGGCATCTAGCCACAGCTGCCCGGACTCCCTCAGAGAGCTGCAGGGTGAGACAGGAACAGTTGCTGGGGTGGGGGGTGGGGCTGAGCCCACAAACCCAAGCACAGCCCCCAGCCCCCAGTGGAGCAGTGAGGCCCCACCCATCCACACACCCCTGTGGCCGGTCGGCTAAGCCGGTCACCCTTCACCGTTGACAGCACGGACAGGCTCCCCCACCCCCCACCCCGTGCGTGTCCCCTGCGCCCCCTCCAGGCTCGGGAACTCACTGGACGATGTCGCCAAAGGCCACGAGCAGGGGCTTCGAGGTGTACTTGACGCCATGCTTGGCGCACAGGGACTGGATCAGCGGCGCCACCTTGTAGTAATTGTGTCGGGGCATGGTGGGGAACAGGCTTCCGGGGAACAGGGGACAGTCAGTGACCATCCCCCCCCCCCCCAGCAGGACCCTCCCCCCCCCCGCCACAGGACCCCCAATCTCCCGACTCACTGGTGCTCAATCTGGAAGTTGAGGTGTCCGCTGAACCAGTCGTTGAAGGCGGATTTGTGGACATTGCATGTGGCCTGGACCTGGGGGCACGGGGGTGCGGGAGGGGGGGGGAGGGCGACCAGGTGAGGTGGGGGAGAACAGGGTGTGGGAGCTGCCCCTCCCACCCCCACCGCGGGGCCTCACCTGCAGGGACACCCAGTCCTTGTTCTGGTCGTGGTCAATGTGCATTGGGATGTGGTTCATCTGTGTCACCCACACGAACCAGTTGCTCTCCAGGACCCTGGGGGAAGAGAACGCCAGGTCAGGTGGGAGTTATTTTTTTTCCTTTTAGCTTTTTTTGGGTGACACCTGGCAATGCACAGGGGTTACTCCTGGCTCTGCACTCAGGAATTACCCCTGGTGGTGCTCAGGCGACCATATAGCGGGATGCTGGGAATCGAACCCGGGTCGGCCGTGTGCAAGGCAAACGCCCTACCCGCTGTGCTATTGCTCCAGCCCCCAGTTCTTTTTTTTTTTTTTTGCTTTTTGGGGCACACCCCCCGGTGATGCTCAGGGGTTACTCCTGGCTCTACACTCAGGAATTACTCCTGGAGGTGCTCCTCGGAAGACCCTATGGGATGCCGGGGATCGAAAACCCGGGTGGTCCGCCGTGTGAAGGCAAATGGCCTACTGGCTGTGTCCAGAGTTCTTAAGGGCCTCCCGAGGAATGGGCCTGATCTCACGCCCACCTGCCAAGCCGGCACTGAGCTCCCCATCCCCGCAGGTCTCTGCCCACATCCCTACCCCCCCACCCCCACCCCATGCTGCCATCGACTCCTACCTGACCAGGAAGAAGAGGCCCAGGAAGCGGGAGAAGCCCAGCAGTGGCACATAGGTGAGGAAAACTCGGACATAGAAGGTGAGCATCCAGGCCAAGTCCTGTGGGGAATGTGGGGGGTCAGGGAGCCCCTCCCTCCCTCCCCCACGATGCTCCTTTTGTGCAGGGGCATAGCCACCCCCCCCCCCAACACACACGCCCTGCATAAACCTCCCCAGACCTAGGTCAGGTACCCACGTCACTGCCAGCGGCTCCTCCCTGCCGAGTCCCAGTTTCTTTTTTTTTTTCCCCTTTTGGGTCACACCTGGCTCTGCACTCAGGAACTATGCCTGGCGGTGCTCAGGGGACCATATGGGATGCTGGGAATCGAACCCGGGTCGGCCGCGTGCAAGGCAAATGCCCTACCAACTGTGCTATCGCTCTGGCCCAGAGTCCCACAGTTTCGAGGGTCACACTCCCCCTCCCATGCTCAATGCACCCCAGTCCTCACTCCCCCCCCCCGCCCCTACCTCTCTTCACGGCAGTGGCTGAGGCCCCCCCTGTGCCCAGCTCCTCCCAACCCCTCCAGTCCTCAGCCAGCCCTTTATCATGCAGCCAGATGAGGGTTCCAGGCCAAGGCTCAGGCTGGCTAGAGCCCAGGTCACATGCGGGCACTGCAGCCTCCCCTGCCCAGTCCCCAGGGTTCTGTCCAGAGGCCAGCTAGGAAATGGCCTTTACAAAGCTTTTCTGGTGCCTCTCCCTGATGACACGCAGTCAGCCCCCTCCAGAGGCCCCGAAACTTCCACTCTGAGTTCCTCTCCGGTCCCAACCGCATCCCGGGATGAGAAGTTTCCCGAGGGGCTGGAGCAAGAGTACAGCGGGTAGGTTGTTTGCCTTGCACGCAGCTGATCCAGGTTCAATCCCCGGCATCCCACATGGTCCCTCGAGCACCGCCAAGAGTGATTCCCGAGTGCATGAGCCAGGAGTAACTCCTGTATATCGCTGGGTGTGACCCAAAAAGGAAAAAAAAAAAATAGCAAAAAAAAAGTTTCCTGATGTTTCCTGATTGTGGGCCACGCCGCCCTGAGCCGCAGGACACAAACGGCTTTACAGAGACGGGCGGAAGGAGGGTCTGGACCTGGCTCTGTGACTGCTCTGATGTGGCAGCGGCAGCCTCGGCACCATCCCCCCGCACCCCAGTCTGGGGGACAGTGCCTGCCGTGAGCACCGGGCCAGGGGCACTCACCACCCACTTCTTCCGCTGCACGGCGAAGTAGAAGACGTACCACTGGAAGTAGAAGGGCAACAAGGCAGGGGGCCCAACTGTGGATGGAGACGGGAGACGTGAGGGGCGCCGAAGGCTGCCGGGCGCCGGGGGAGAGCGTCCAGCAGGGGTAAGACCTCCCAGGGGGTGGAGACCACACGGCTTTCCCTGACCCAGCCGGGCTGTCCCCCGCCTCTGCCTGTCCTGGCTGTCACCTGCCCCGACACTGAGAATAAAACACTGTAAGATACTGTGAGATGCTGTGTGTGTATGACCGTAAAACAGAAAGAGAGAGAGAGAGAGAGTGTGCACATGTGCACACGTGGGAAAGACACTGTGTCTAAGATGAGTGTGTGTGTGGGGGGGACACTGAGTAAAGCAATGTATCTGTGTATGTGTGCACGCATGCATGGGCACGTGCGTGCTTCTGTGGTATGGTTTGTGCGTTCACACGCAGGGAAGACACTAAGTCAAAGATGTGTGTATGTGTGTGTTTAAGATGCTCAGTAAGACAATGTGCTTGTGTGTGTATGGGAGTATGGTGTGTGTGTGCGCACACGGGCACGTGTGTGTGTTTGTGTGGTGTGTCTGTGTGTACACATGCAGGGAAGACACTGTATGTGTAAGGTGTGTGTGTGTGTGCGCGCGTGTGTGTGTTTAAGATGCTGAGTAAGGCAATGTGCTTGTGAATGTATGGGAGTGTGTGTGTGTGTGTGTGGTGTGTGTGTGGGGGGTGTTTGTGTGTTCATGCGCAGGGAACACACTGTATGTCTAAGATGTGTGCGTGTATGTGGGGGGTGTTTGTGTGTTCATGCGCAGGGAAGACACTGTATGTCTAAGATGTGTGTGTGTGTGTGTGTGTGTGTGTGTGTGTGTGTGTGTGTGGCTCCGTTGACCCCTAAGGGCCCCAGACGCTCACTCCTTCGACGGGGCCAATGTCACTCCAGCTCTCCCGGGGACAGGCTACGGGAGCAGAGGGGTTAAACGAGGGCATGGAAGCAGACCCCGTTTCCTTTGCTTTAGACCCCTCTCTGCTGCACAGGGCGGATGCCTTTGCCCCGCCTGCATCAAAGCCCACCCCCCCAGCTGTGTCACCATGCCGCATTCTCGGGAGCTCTCAGATGTGGGGGCCTGCTGCTCCTCCCCACTCCCAGCCCCAGGGCTGGGCCTCCCCTGTCCCTCACGCCGAGTCCCACGGGGTGACCTTGACCCAGATCTTGCTTTGAAGAGGCTGGGAGTGAGGTCTGAGGTCTAATCAGACGGAGCCCAGCTGAGCACTGGCTCTCAGGAGAAACGGGGAGTGGGGGAGAGGGACACAGTGGGATAGGGGTGGCGATGTGGTGTGGGGGGACAGCTTCCTGCCCCCACCCGCAGTGGCCTTGGCCCAAAGTGCTCAGGAGTTGGGTGAGCCCTGTCCCCCGCCTTCCCCGCCCCCTGCCTCCCCGACTCACTCAGGAAGAAGTATTTGTGCTGGTGGTTGTACGGCATGTATTTCTTCTTCTGTTTCCCAAGCTGTGAAGACAAGCGCACAGAGTCAGGGTCAGCACCAACACCAGCACCCGGGGCCCAGCCCCCTGGGGGTGGGGGTGGGGCACGTGATCAGCTTCCTGGGGCCACCGGAAGGCCAGCCTGACTCCCTCGCACCCCCCCTTACCCACTCCTCCGCCTTCTCCCCTGCTGGTGCTTTAGTCCTCTCCAGAGACATCACCCGCACCCCTACACAGGCTCGCACCCCCGCCCGTGACGCCTGGCTCCTGGTCCTGCCCCCTTAAATCCTTCGGGCTCCATCCAAGGTTTTGACAGAAGCCTTAGAGAACCGCTTGAAAGCCTGATTTGGAGGATACTCAGGGGGAGGCCGGGGAGGGAGGGGGGCACTGAAGACCCTGCTGCCCTTTGGTGGCCTTTTCTGTCTTGGTCCCAGTTAGATCTGGCCACCGGGGCCGGCCCGGGGTAGCCTCTCCAGTGAGCCCCTCCCGCGCCTGGCGCTTCTGCTAATTGAAGCCCCGATCCCCTTTCCCGCTCTGGGCGCTGGTCTAGGCGACAAGTATTATAGTTGGGACTTGGGGGCCAGCCCCAGTGACTGTCCAGTGGCCACTCCTGGCTCTGCGCTCAGAGTCTGAGGGTCCAAGGGGGTCAGCCACAGGTGGAGTAAGAGTCCGGCCTCCTTACTGCATGGAAAAGTATCATGCCAAGTGAAATGAGTCAGAAAGAGAGGGACAGACATAGAAAGATGTCATCTGAGCATTCATCTGGGGAACATAAAGTAACAAAATAGGAGATTAACACCCAAGAATAGCCGAGATAAGTACCAGGAGGTCCACTCCATGGCTTGGAGGCCCGCCGCATATGTTAGGGGAAAAGGCAGCTCAGATAGAGAAGGGAGCACCAAGTAAAGGGTGTTGGGAGGATCCTCCCAGGATGTTAGATGCATGCAGAAAGTAGATTATAGACCGAACATGATTGCCACTCAATGCCTCTTTTGCAAACCACAGCACCCAAAAGGAGAGAGAGAACAAAAGGGAATGCCCTGCCACAGAGGCGGGATGGGATGTGGGGGATAGGGGGGTGGGAGTGATACTGGGATCATTGGGGGTGGAGAATGGCCACTGGTGGAGGGATGGGTACTCGATCATTGTATAACTGAAACCCAAGCACAAAAATGTGTAAGTCTACAACTGTACCTCATGGTGTTTCACTAATAAAAATTTAAGAAAAAAGAAAGAAGGGCTGGAGCAATAGCACAGCGGGTAGGGCATTTGCCTTGCATGCGGCCGACCCGGGCTCGATTCCCAGCATCCCATATGGTCCCTGGAGCACCGCCAGGAGTGATTCCTGAGTGCATGAGCCAGGAGTAACCCCTGAGCATCGCCGGATGTGACCTAAAACGCAAAAAAAAAAAAAAAAAGAAAGAAAAAAAGAAAGAGTCCGGCCTCCTGAGCCCTCTCTCCATCCAGCCCGACACGTCTCCATGAAGCCCCGATACCAGGCCAGGAGACATGTGGGTGCTGAGGATGCAGCCCGTGGTTGGCAGCACAGAACTCGGACCCTCGGAGAGACTGCGGCGGAAGGGGTTTTCGAGAAAGTCGTGGATGAATGAAGCTTGTCTCATGGATAGAAGGGGGAGGGGTGCAGGGGTGGGCGTTGGGGGTGGGGTCAGAGGTAGTGTCCCCGAGCCAAGAGGTGGACATGAAATCAGCCTCGTGTGAGTTCTGGGAGGACACGCAGAGGGACCTGGGGTGTGCTCCAGGGAGGCCTGTGAGATAGGGGTACAGCGGGTAGGGTGCTTGCCCTACACATGGACAACAGGGGTTCGATCCTCAAGACCCCTTCTGATTACCCCGCCAGCAGTGATCCTGAACGCAGAGCCAGGAACATACACCCTGAGCAATGCCAGGTGTGGGACCCCCACCCACCAAAATGAAACCCAAAATCCGCTCTGAAAGGGGCAGCCCTAGCATCAGGAGGGGAGGGCAGGGGCCGGAGGGGAAGGGGGCGGGGCTTCCAGTAGGTGCGGGACCACCTGCTGGGTACCCTGCCAGGGATTCTGAGGGGGCTTCTGAGGGGACACCGGGGCCCTGCTAAGCGCTGGCAAAGCCAGGAAACTGGATTTTGGGGTGTGTCAGGGGACAGTAGCAGGAGCCTTGCCGAGTGGAAGTTGGGGGAGAAGTCCTGGGAGAGGAGAGTCTGGTCTGGGGCAACGTCCGGTCAAAGCTTCCCGCACCCCAACCCGTATGCAGTGGTGGGGAAGGGCCCCCCCACCACACTGCCTCCCTCGACTGACAGCCAGGGTCGTGAGCTGCCCCGTACCTGGTGTCCGGAGCCTCACAAACCATGGTGTCCCGGAACCCCATGCCCTCCGGGATATTGGGGAGATGCTGAGGCGCATGCGCGGGCGGCCAGGTGGGGCCCCGCCAACCTGAATCAAAGTCGGCTCCTCCCCAAACCCCCTGCCCGGCATTTCATGACCCAGGCCGGCTGGCTGCAGATACCCAGCCTCCCCAAAGGGCCGAAACCGGCCAGAGTGGCCACAGCTCTTGCTCTGCCTCTCAGACAGAGGCCAGTGGGGCAGGAGGGTCTGTCACGGAATGACACTATGGGATACTGGGGATCGAACCTGGGTCGGCCTCGTGCAGGGTGAGAGCCCTGCTCTCTGTACTATCACTCAGGTCCCAGTTTTTGACCCTAGACGCTGAGTTCCAGTGGCCTCCTCAACCCTCTGCCCAATAAGTAACTGCTCGAAAGTGGCTGGTGGGGACAGGGGCAGGTCCCTGGCCTTGCATGTGCCACCCACACAGGTCATGCTTAGGGAGTGGGGGTTGGGGCCACCCAGGAGGGTACTGAAGGCTTGGCAGAGTCGTCCTCATAGGCAGGAAGGAGAGGAGACTTGGGGCCATCAGGGAACTGCTGGCAGGGCACCCCAGGTGAGGGGAACGGGCAGAATTCTGTCCCCTGGGGCCTCTTGGACAAAGGGTTCCAGCATTCTTTATTTTTCTCTTTTCTTTTCCTTTTTTTTTGGGGGGGGTCACACCTGGCAATGCACAGGGGTTACTCCTGGCTTTACACTTAAGAATCACTCCTGGCGGGGTTCAAGAGACCATATGGGATGCTGGGAATTGAACCCGAGTCGGCCGCGTGCAAGGCAAATGCCCTACCCGCTTTACTATCGTTCCAGCCCCCTCCAGCATTCCTTTGAAATACACGGCTGCCTCACACCCAGCAACTAGGAGGTCACGTGTGGTCGGGCCAAACAGGAAGTGTTGGAATATTCTGGGCCCTGAGCATCTAAGAGCGAACATGCCCGCCCTGATAGAGAAGACCGACACTGCGAGGCGGGGCTTCAAGCTCTAGAGAGGGGGGTGTGACTGACACAGGGTTGTCGTGTCCATAAGCACCC
Source organism: Sorex fumeus (assembly GCF_029834395.1). Classification (NCBI taxonomy): domain Eukaryota; kingdom Metazoa; phylum Chordata; class Mammalia; order Eulipotyphla; family Soricidae; genus Sorex; species Sorex fumeus. The sequence continues at coordinate 884,955 of NW_026606150.1, forward strand.
CCAAGGATAGCCCATGCAGGGGCTGGAGCAATAGCACAGAGGGTAGGGTGTTTGCCTTGCACGTGGTCGACCAGGGTTCAATCCCCAGCAACCCATATGGTCCCCCAGCACCATCAGGAGTCATTCCTGAGTGCAGAGCCAGGAGTGACCCCTGTGCATCGCTGGATGTGACCCCAAAAGCAAAGATGACCCGTGCAGGGGGTCTCCTGCCATTCCTTTGCAGGCACCAGTTGCGGGTGGTGGGGGGGTGTTAGTCTGTGCGACACGATGGTGAGCCTCGAAGTCCGCCTTCTGCACTTCCAACGTGCCCACCCGCATGTCCTACCCACGCCGCCAGCATCCGTGAGTGGTCCCCCCCTCCCCCTCACACACACACCGCAGCTGACGGGGTTCCGCTGGCCTCTCACCTCCACAGATAGGACCTTCCCCAAGGCGAAGAACAAAGGGTGCATGTTGACATCCGGGTCTTTGCGGAAGCAGTTGGGCTTGGCGTGGTGCTGGAAATGCAAGTGATTCCACCAGCTGGCCGGCGCCCCCTAGGACACGGCAGGGACGTGGGCGTTGAGAGTCGAATGTGGTGTCCCAGACCCCCCCCCACAAAAAAAAAAAAAACAATCCCCCGCCCCGCGCCCGTCCTCAATCCCACGGACCTTCAGGTGGCCCATGATGAAGTGTTGCACCAAGTGGTTCCATGCAGGCGTGGGGAAGACGGACAAGTGGCCGAAATCATGCTGCAGCCAGCCGGCCTGGGCCTGGGGGCAGAAGGCAGCGCTGCCGCTTCTCGCCGGCACCCACGGGGGCGGGTGGGGGTGGGGCGCGCGGGTGCGAGTGTGTACGTGGGGGGAGCTGGGGCAGATGGCTGTTCCCTCCCCTCCCTCCCCACTCCTCCACATCCCAGAGCACAGGCGGGAGGCCAAGGCTGGGCAGTAGGGCTCCTGAGGGCAAGGCAGGGGCGTCCCCCGTGTCACTGTTTGGGCCCGGTGGCGGCCGCCGTCTGCTGGGTTCCGGGCTGACACGTGAACCCACCTGAGCCCCCCGCGCAGGAAGCAGGGGCACCCTAGCAGGAGCGGCCGTGAGGAAGCGCAGACTCCGTGTGATTCAGGCCCCGGGTTCGCTCGGGGGCCGGTTCCCTCACCTGCACCGCGCTCAGGAGCACTGCGCAGAGCACGAAGGGCACGAGGGACGTGCCGAAGAGCCACAGCGTGAGCCAGGCCGCCACGTCCAGCAGCAGGATGTGCAGCAGATGCAGCAGGAAGAAGACGGGGTCCGCCTTCAGGAGCCCCATCCGCTCCACGTTGGCCCGCAGCTCCCGAAACTCCTCCACCAGGGCTTTCTGGGAGGGGCAGGGAACAGACGGGGGAGGGCAGGCCTGTCATTCTGTCCAGTTGCACCCAACTACCCCCCCCCCTCGCCAGCATGGCTGGGGGGAGGCCACCGGGAAAGGTGAGGTCCCTCCCACCCCCGCCCCCAGCAAGGGCGGCTGCAGCGGGTGCATCTCAGTCTCTGTGCGGGCAGGTCACCTCTCCGAGCCTCGACGTGGGGACTGCCTGTCCACCGAGCAGGCGCGCGGACGGCTCGGTGCTGGGTGGTGGAAGTCGAGGGGCTCTAAGCTCAGCTCCCTTAGGATCTCCAGACGGGAGGCTCCTGGGGGTCCGTCTGGGCCTCCCTCCCACTCCATGGGGGTCTTACATTCTTTTTTTTTCCTTTTTGGGTCACACCCGGCGATGCACAGGGGTTACTGCTGGCTTTGCGCTCAGGAGTTACTCCTGGCAGTGCTTGGGGGACCCTCTGGGATGCTGGGAATCGAACCCGGGTCGGCCGCGTGCAAGGCAAACGCCCTACCAGCTGAGCTATTGCTCCAGCCCCCTGAATTTTTTTTTTTTTTTGCTTTTTGGGTCACACCCGGTGATGCACAGGGGTTACTCCTGGGTCTGCACTCAGGAGTTACTCCTGGCGGTGCTCATGGGACCATATGGGATGCTGGGAATCGAACCCGGGTCGGCCGCGTGCAAGGCAAACGCTCTCCCCGCTGTGCTATTGTGCTCCAGCCCCGGGTCTTACATTCTTGCTGGGCTCAAAGGTGGGTTGATCCGGGGCCAGCTCCCCGATCAGGAGGGCATTCATGTACTTCCGCACCAGGCCTTGGTTGATGTGGAAGGCTGCAAAAGGTTCCTGTGGGGTGAGGAGGACAAGGTGGGCGTCAGGCAGGCTGGCAGAGGGGTGCTAGCGGGCTCCCGAGGGGCAGATGAGTGTGCTGGCTTCACAGACACCCCGTGCTCTAGCCGGCTGCCTTTCTGGGGTGTCCCGGCACTTCCGGAGATGCCCAAGCCCCAGTTCAGCCAGCATCTGTGTTCTGCTATGAGGCGCCCGTGAGGCGGAACAGAACGATGGATCAGTTCTGCACCACAGGACTTAAGGTGGAGCAGAGAAGCGGCCAGAGGACTGGGTGGGATACAGAGTCTTCTGGGAATTTCTCCGTGGCCCTTTAATATTGGGGAGTGGGGGGTAGGACCACACCCGGAGATGCTCAGGGCTCTCTGCACTCAGAAATTACACCTAGCAGTGCTCGAGATCCAACCCAGGTCAGTCACGTGCAAGGCACGTACTATATATCACTAATGTACTATATATCACTCGGACCCCGGCCCTTTCGCGTGCAAAGCAAGCACCGTGCCCGCTGTGGGTCCTTTAAGCAAACCCCTCTTTCCCCATAAACCGCAGGCAGGGCGACAAGAGTCCAGTGTGTGAACAGGGCAAGTTTGCACGCCTGGCGCGGATCCGGGAACTTCCAGGTTTCCCGGGAAACTCGTCCTTCCCCGCCCCCCCCCCCAGCCCCGGGGTGGCGCCTCTGGATTAGGGGAGGTGGGGCCCATCCTTCTTCCGTTCCTAGGTCGGGCCCCAGGCCCGGCACAACGGCGGGAGCCGCCGGGGCGGAGCCGGCAGCCGGTGGCACCACGCGTCCCAGACCAATCGCCGGCCCCCGCCCCGGCCATCCCGGCCCCCAAGGGCGCGCAGCGGGAAGCCCGGGGGGCTGCGGCGGCTCCGTGTGCGCAGGCGCCGGGCCACGCCTCGCCGCGGTCCCACTCTGCCGGGGGACTCCCGAGGCGCGTGCAGCCTCGGGCCGCGGCCCCACCCCCGCCCCGGGCCCCCGGCGGATGAAGCGGGTGCGCGATTGCCCGCCTGGGGGCGTCTAAACTCGGTGGCGACGGGCCGGAAGCCTGGTGGCCCCAGGCACACTTTGGGAGAGCCGAGGGTGGGGACACCGGATGGTTACACCGCGGGCCCCTAATGGGACTGGAGAGGGTCCAGAGGGGCTGCGCGCGGACGCTCTGACCTCTGGGTGCCAAGACCCTAGAAGTAGCTGGGCCGAGGCCGGAGACCCTCACTTGCAGCTCGCCGCCTTCCACCCCCCCATGTGCCCCAAAGCCCATAACCCATAACCCGTGCCATCACCCGGGGCAGGGAGTCCCCGGAGCGGCGCGCGCAGGTGGCGTCCCGCCTCGGCCTAGTTGGTCCCCGAGGGAGACTTCTACCGCGGCCAATACGGAACCCGCTGCGCGCCCTTCCCCGCCAGCAGCGCGCGGGCCAGCCCGGGACTGTCCCCTTCCTTCCCGGTCAGCTCCGGGGCCTGTCCCCGCCAGAGACCGCCGAGCTGGGCCGGGCGCCGCGGCCCTTTGTTCGAGCGTGCACGCTGCAGGCCTGCACCCCACCCCCGGTTCCCGGGGCTCCGTTGGCACGCCCCGCGTCTCTCCTGGCCCGGGCACATCAGGCAACAGGTCTGCTCGGGTCACCCCCCCAACCTCGGTGCCCGAGGTGCCGGGCGGGCCGCGGTCCCGTGGCCCCCCGGTCCCCGATCGGGCAGCGCGCGCTCACCGAAGCGTCCTGGCCCGCGTAGTGGCTGATGACCCGGGAGCCCCCCGGGTGGCGGCGGACGAACTCGCTGATGTCGTACACTTTGCGATCGATCACCAGCCATCGCTCCTTCTCGCGCCCGGAGCGCTGTGCCACCTCGTCCCAGGTGAAGTAGCGCGGGCCGGGCCCCTGGACCGGGGATCCGGGAGCCATCGGGGGGCCGGGGGGGAGGGGGGCCTCGGAGACGCCGGCTGGCGAGGGGCCGGCCAGGCGCAGCCAGGCGTGTGCACGCGCTCGGAGTCCCGCGGGGTGGCGCGCGCCGGGCTCGGACAGCGGATCCGCCGCGCGCGTCCGTCCGCCTTCGCCGCCTCCCTCGGGCGCGCCTGGTTTTTCAGCCGTCGGGGCGCGGACAGCCGGGCCGCCCAGCGCGCGCTGCCATTGGCCGAGCCGCGTGGCGCGACCCCACCCCTGCGCTCGACCCCACGCGCGCTCGGCGGACGCCCCTGTCCCACCCCTCCTCTCGCCTCCAGCTCGGGGAGGGATGCGGTGCTGGACCGGGCCGGGTGGACAGGCGGAGGGAGGGCTGACCCGGGGTTGCGTGGGGGCGCTGCTATCTCAGCATCTGATCTTCGGACGGAGTGGCGGGGTGCAGGGGGGAGGGGGAATGTGGGGGGGGGCGCTGACCGCCAGCCACCCCTTCCCCTCTGAGGAACTCTGCATTATCGTTATAATTATCATTATCCAACGGTTCTGCGGCCTCCGGGTAAGAGTCCCCATAGTAATTTGCTTCAGAAGCGGCTAATTGGAGGTTTGGGGTGGGTGGGTGGGGCTTTTGTGGGTGTTCAGGTCTTTCTTTGCTCCGTAGGATAATAAAAATGCCCTACTGGGCCCGAGTGATAGTACAACTGGGAGGGTGTTTATCTTGCACGCGGCCAACCCGGGTTCGATCCCCAGCATCCCATACCGTCCCCCGAGCACCGCCAGGAGGAATTCCTGAGTGCAGAGCCAGGAGGAACCCTTGAGCATTGCCATTGGGTGTGACCCAAAAAAGCAAAAAATTAAAAAATAAATAATGTAACCCTGCTATGCTTGCGTTTTGTGTTGGTTTTCATGTTTTATTTATTTTTTTTCCTTCTTTTTTGGTATTTGGGGTCCACCTAAAGGTGCTCTCTCTCTCTCTCTCTCTCTTACACACACACACACACACACACACACACACACACACACACATTTTCCTTTTAGGCACTGTGGTTTTGCAACACTGTTACTGAAAGCATATCATGCATATCACGTGACCTCCTCTCAGCATTCAGTTCTTGTCCAGGGTGATCATTTCCAACTATCATTGTCACAGTGTTCCCTTCTGTGTTCTAACTGCCTTCCATCTCCCGCTTTGTGGCAACCTTCCCCGCTTGAACCAGTCCTCCTAGACCTTGCTTCTACTTTTTGGGTATATTATTCACATACTGTGTTGTTTTGTTTTATTTTATTTTATTTTATTTGTTTGTTTTTTCTGTTTTTGTTTGTTTGTTTGTTTGCTTTTTGGGTCACACCTGGCGACACACAGGGGTTACTTCTGGCTCTGCACTCAGGAATCACCCCTGGCGGTGCTCAGGGGACCATATGGGATGCTGGGAATCGAACCTGGGTTGGCTGCGTGCAAGGCAAAGGCCCTACCCGCTGTGCTATTGCTCCAGCCCCTGTTTTATTTGATTTTTATGTCCCGCCTCCGAGTGCAATCATTCTATGTCTCATCATCCTATGTCTGTCCCTCTTCCCCTGATTCATTTCACTCAGCATGATCACTCCACCCGACACCCTTCGCCCTTTTTAACTACACCTGGCAGTGCTCAGGGCTTATATATTCCTGGCTCTGGGTTCAGGAATCACTCCCCCTGGGACTTGGTGCATAGCAAGCAGTGCCAGAGATCGAATCAGCATTGGGAACGTGCAAGACCAATGCCTTGCCCTCTGTTCTATCTTCAGTCCCAGGGCCAAGATAGCCATAGCAAATGTATTAGAAGTAACGACCAGGGGCTGGCCTGGAGCAGTAGCACAGTTGGTAGGGCATTTGCCTTGCAAGCAGCCGACCCGGGTTCGATTCCCAGAATCCCATATGGTCCCCTGAGCACTGCCAGGAGTAACTCCTGAGCGCAGAGCCACGAGTAACCCCTGTGCATCGCTGGGTGTGACCGAAAAAGCAAAAAAAAAAACAAAAAAAAACGAGAGCAGATCTCCTATGCCTCATCAGGAGTGGAAATTGGAGAACCTTTCTGGAGGAAAAGAGTTGGAGGGTGTTTTTTTTTTTTTTTTAGGTTATCTATTTACTTACTGATTTATTTTGGTTTGGGGTCCACACCAGGTGGTGCTCAGGGGCTTACTCCTGGCTCAGGGATCACTCCTGGTGGGGTTTTGGGGACCATATGGGGTGCTGGGGATTGAACCTGGGTTAGCAGCGTTGCACGGCAAGAGCTCTCCCCGTTTTAATGTCTCTCTAGCTCCTCCCCCCACCTTTTATTATTATTCTGTCACTGTCACTGTCCTCCCATTGTCCATGGATTTGCTCGAGCGGGCCCAGTAACATTGTGAGACTTGTTACTGTGCTTGGCATATCGAATACATCATGGGGAGCTTGCCAGGCTTTGCCGTGCGGGTGAGATACTCTCGGTAGCTTGCCAGGCTCTCTGAGAGGGGCAGAGGAATCGAACTCGGGCCGGTCATGTTGGCCGCGTGCAAGGCAAATGCCCTACCTGCTGTGCTATCGCTGCTATATTTTAATTGAGTCACCACGATATACCCCTTTACAAAGCTCTTCATGATTGGGTTTCAGTCACACCGTGTTGCAACACTCACGTACTCTCCACGAGTGTACATTTCCCAGCACAGGTCTTCCCAGTTGCCCTCCCGTCCTGCCTCTGTGACAGCCAGTAGGAACACACACTCTCTTCCTTGGGGCATTATGGATTGCAATACCTATAGCTTATCAGGTATATTCCCTTACCTGCTCTCAATACCGGGTTCTTATCTGGCTTGATCATTTCTAGTTATTGTCATACTGGTCCCTTCTCTACCTTATCTACCCTCCACTCTTCACACACTTATGATTGATTCCAACCATTAATAAGTTCTTCTGACTTCCGTTTTCCTTGGCCTTGGATATTAGTCTCATGACATTTTTTTTCCGTTTGTTTTTTGGGTCACAGCCAGTGATGCGCAGGGGTTATTCCTGGCTGTGCACTCAGGAATTACCCCTGACAGTGCTCAGGGAATGATATGAGATGCTGGGAATCAAACCTGGGTCTGCCATTTGCAAGGCAAATGCCCTACCCGCTGTGCTATCACTCCAGTCCCATCATGCCATTTTTTTTATCTGTTACTATGAATAGTCATTTTGTATCTGTCTCTCACCTTCTGGCTCATTTCACTCAGCATGATACCTTCCAAATTCATCTGTTTATTCTCTAATCCCTTGGTGTCATTTTAGAACCTTGAAATGTCTCAGGACAAAGCTGAGGTTGGGGCTCAGTGTAGAGGGCCTGTGTTCAAGTGTATGAGGCTCTGGGTTCAAATAATCCCAATAATATCCCTTGATTATATAGTCTCAGAAACTCTTTAAAAAAAATGTAGGAGTATGCCAAACACAGTAACAAGTCTCACAATGTTACTGGGCCCTTCGAGCAAATCGATGAACAGGATGACAGTGACAGTGACTGCTGTTTATTTAGTCATTGATTAAGCTGATTGAATTGGGCGTAAACTCCACATTACTTTATTTTCGGGGGCGGGTCACACCCAGGGATGCACAGGGGTTACTTCTGGCTCATGCATTCAGGAATCACTCCTAGTGGTGCTCTGGGGACCATATGGGATGCTGGGAATCGCACCCGAGTTGGCCGCGTGCAAGGCAAACACCCTATCCGCTGTGCTATTGCTCCAGCCCCTTTTTTCTTAAGTTTTTAAAGAATTATTATTTCGGGGCTGGAGCAATAGCACAGCGGGTTGGGCGTTTGCCTTGCACGCGGCAGACCCGGGTTCGATTCCCAGCATCCCATATGGTCCCCCGAGCACCGCCAGGAGTGATTCCTGAATGCAAAGCCAGGAGTAACCCCTGGGCATCGCCGAGTGTGATCCCAAAAGCAAAAAAAGAAAAAGAAAAAAAGAAAAAAATTTATTATTTCTTTTTTCAGCCACATGCAAGGATGCTCAGAGTCTATGCTTGATCTATAGTCAGGGATCAACGCTAACAGGGTGAGGGGAACCCTAAGACGTGTCAGTAATCGAACCCTTAGTGGCATGCAAGACAAGCCCCCAGCCCGTTGTACTACCTCTCCATTGTCTCTGGTTCGTTTTTGTTTGCTTTTGTCTCATCCTGGCGATGCTTAGGAATTACTTACGGCTCTACACTCAGGAATGACTCCTGGTGGTGCTGGAGGACCATATGGGATGCCGAGGATCGAACCCAGGTCAGCCGAGTGCAAGGCAAATGACCTACCTGTTGTGTTATCACTATGGCTCCTCAGGGGTTACTCTTGACTTTGCATTCAGGAATCACTCCTGGCCTTCCTTGGGGATGCCAGGGATCAAACCCATGTCGCCCTCACACAAGGCCTCACCCTGCCTGCTGAACTATCACTCCAGGCCCTCTGGGTTTGCTTTCAAGTAGAGCAAGACCCTTTAAAAAAAAAAAAAAAAGTAACTGGTCCAACCTTCCTGACCTCAGGGAGGCCCGGTGTGAAACACTTTGGTCTTCAAGCTGAGGCATCTCTGCCACATCCTGGAGAATCATGGTAGCAAGCCACAGCTTCCAAGTAGGGAGGTTTGAGACCCAGGCCCCCGGTGATGCATCAAAAGTTGGGGTCTCAGGCCAGAGCTGTTGCAGTGTGGAGAAGAGTCAGCGTGCTTGAAGGATTTCTTTTTGCTTGTTTGGGGCCGCCACCGGCAGTGTTCAGGGAATACTTCTGGCTCTGCACTCAGGAATCACTCCCGACAGGCTCAGGGGGGACACCAGGGACACTTGGATTCAACCCGGGTCATTCGCATGCAAGGCAAGTGCCCTTCATGCTGTGCTATTGCTCTGGCCCCTGCATTTTCTTTGATGTACTCAACAAATGCTTTTTATAAAGTGCTGACTTAAAAAGCCAGACACAGTCCTTGGGGTTGCTGTGCAAACATCAGCTTGGTTCATTCTCAGACCAGGCCCGGGAGGCCGGAGCTTTTATTAACTTCACTTTCAGGCCGGGGAGCAGCTCCTGAGCGGTTTGAAACATTTTGGGGGTGCACATTCGAAACAGCCTGCCGATGTGTGGGCAGAGTCCAAGGTCATGTTTCAGCCTTGGAGCTAGAGACAGCCCTGGATTCTGCAGAGATTCAGAACTGGGGTCTGGGCTCTGTTTCTAGTAGAAACAGATCTTAACCTTTTTAGTCCAAAGCTCTTGCTGGTAGATCAGAAAAAGGAGACAAGTTTGAGGGAAAGCTTCAGTTCTTGGGCCCCTCACCAGGCAGCTGCCCTTCTGTAAATCAGTTATTATTTATTTATTTTGCTTTTGGGTCACACCCGGCTTTGCACAGGGGTTACTTCTGGCTCATGCACTCAGCAATGACTCCTGGTGGTGCTCAGGGGACCATATGGGATGCTGGATATCGAACCCAGGTTGGCCGTGTGCAAGGCAAACGTCCTGCCTTCTGTGCTATCACTCCAGACCCTATTTATTTTGTTTTTATTTTTGCTTTTGAGGTCACATCCGGCCATGCTCAGGGGTTACTCCTGGCTCTGCATTTAGGATTTACTCTTGTCGGTGCTCAGGGGACCATGTGGGATGCCAGGCATCGAACCTGGTCCAGCCACATGCAAGGCAAATGCCATTATCATTGTACTATCTCTCCGGCCCATCCCTGTAAACCAGTTCTCTTTTGTAAAACAATAATTATAACCAATCTTGCCCTATTTAGCAGTGTACAGCAATAGTCAGAAAATCATTTATTCTCTTTAATGAAATAATTTTACTCTTGGGAAAGTGGAGAGCAGGCAGATTGTGCCAAGATTTTTAAAAATCTTTTAAAATTGAATCAAGTGAGAAACACAGTTACAAAGTCGTTCACTGCATCACTGTATCACTGTCATCCTGTTCATCAATTTCCTTGAGCAGGCAACAGTATTGTCTCTATTCGTCCTAGCCCTGAGATTTTAGCAGGTGCCACTTTGGAGGCTCCTTCAGGGTCAGGGGAATGAGACCCATTATTGTTACTGGGTTTTGGCATATCGAATACGCCATGGGGAGCTTGCCAGACTCTGCCATGCAGACAGGATACACTTGGTAGCCTGTCCGGTTCTCCAAGAATGAGAAATGGACAATAAGAGGTCGTGTGACCGCAAATGCGGCCACGCACTTCCAGGAGCTGGGTTTTATAGTCCCTGGGTCTTGGCCGTTGATGGGATAACACAGCACTGGGGCCAGTTGGTGGGTTTAACGCCTAGCTACTGGAAGATGGGGGATCTGGGTGGAAGAGGCCCAGTCCTGATCCTAACAGGCGTGAAGATGTCAGCCCAGGGTCCTGCACACCTGGGCTCCACTGCCGGTTCCTTCATGCGTGAGGCTTGTCCAAACGTGTGGAGAGTGGTCTTAAGCATGGCTGTGGCTGGTTCCGGAGATCTTCAGCTGCTGGGGCTCTGCTCAGGGTGGGGAGGGAAACTCAACCCACCCTCCTCCAAGGGACCCCGGTGAGGGCAGCCAGGCGTGGGGGGAGGGGGGGGCAGGAGAACAACAAAGTTGATCATGATTGGGATTCATACAGTATTCCAACACCCACCCCTTCACCAGTGCAATATTTCCTACCACCTATGTCCCCACCTATGGCAGACACACTCTCTCTCTCTCTCTCTCTCTCTCTCTCTCTCTCTCTCTCTTTCACACACACACACACATTTTCCTTTTAGGCACTGTGGTTTTGCAACACTGTTACTGAAAGCGTATCATGCATATTACGTGACCTCCTCTCAGCACTCAGTTCTTGTCCAGGGTGATCATTTCCAACTATCATTGTCACAGTGTTCCCTTCTGTGTTCTAACTGCCTTCCATCTCCCGCTTTGTGGCAACCTTCCCCGCTTGAACCAGTCCTCCTAGCCCTTGCTTCTACTTTTGGTATATTATTCACATACTGTGTTGTTTTGTTTTGTTTTAATTTATTTTGTTTTATTTATTTTTTGTTTATTTTTTCTGTTTTTGTTTGTTTGCTTTTTGGGTCACACCTGGCGATGCGCAGGGGTTACTCCTGGCTCTGCACTCAGGAATCACCCCTGGCGGTGCTCAGGGGACCATATGGGATGCTGGGAATCGAACCTGGGTTGGCTGCGTGCAAGGCAAAGGCCCTACCCGCTGTGCTATTGCTCCAGCCCCTGTTTTATTTGATTTTTATGTCCCACCTCCGAGTGCAATCATTCTATGTCTCATCATCCTATGTCTGTCCCTCTTCCCCTGATTCATTTCACTCAACATGATCCCTCCGCCCGACCCCCTTCGCCCTTTTTAACTACACCTGGGAGTGCTCAGGGCTTATATATTCCTGGCTCTGGGTTCAGGAATCACTCCCCCTGGGACTTGGTGCATAGCAAGCGGTGCCAGAGATCTAATCAGTGTTGGCGATGTGCAAGACCAATGCCTTGCCCTCTGTTCTATCTTCAGCCCCCGGGCCAAGATAGCCATAGCAAATGTATTAGAAGTAACGACCAGGGGCTAGCCTGGAGCAGTAGCACAGTTGGTAGGGCATTTGCCTTGCAAGCAGCCAACCCAGGTTCGATTCCCAGCATCTCATATGGCCCCCTGAGCACTTAATCACTTAATCACTTAACTTCCCGTTAGTCGTCGATTTGCTCGAGCGGGCGCCAGTAACGTCTCCATTTGTCCCTGTCGCGTGCTAGTGTAGCCCAATGGCATCTGTTCGCTCCGGGAACATGAAGGGCCTCAAACCGATCGTTCATGATCTTGACAAAGAAGTCTGACCATCTGGTAGGTGGGCAGCCACGTGGTCTTTTGACATCCCGTGGAATCCAATCAGTAACAGCTCTAGTCCAACGGTCATCTTTAAATCTCATTACGTGACCAGCCCATCTGATTTTCGACACCTTGGCAAATGAGACAGCGTCCCTGATCCTTGATCGTGGACGGATGTCAGAACTCCGGATTCGTTCTCTCATTTGAATGAAACGTGATATTCCAAGCATAGCTCTTTCTATTCTTCTTTGGGAGACCTGAATAGCATTCTCATCCTGTTTGTGTAGGGCCCAGGTCTCTGAGGCATATGTTAATGCAGGAAGAACAGTGGAATCAAAGAGATGTGCCCGGAGCCGGAGGTTCTTCGTCCTCTTAGCTATTTCTTCGACGTTCTTGAAGGCGTTCCAAGCCGCTCTCTTCCTCCTGCGCAGCTCGGGTGCCAGGTCATTTGTCATGTTGACCTCTCGACCTAGGTACACATAGCTGTTGCATTCGGAGATGGTCGTTCCATTGAGAGCAAATGGGGCGTCAGGAACAAGGCTGTTTCTCATAAACATTGTCTTCGTGAGATTCAGCTGTAGTCCTACCTTTCCACACTCACGGTCAAAGTCGGCCAGCATTTGTGCCGCTTGGCTGATGTTTGGTGTTATTAAAACAATGTCATCAGCAAAGCGGAGGTGGTGTAGTTGCCGACCATCTATCTTCACTCCCATTCCTTCCCATTCCAGTCGTCGCATGATGTTCTCGAGGGTGGCACTGAAGAGTTTCGGTGAAATGGTATCACCCTGCCGCACCCCTCTCTTGACATCAACGATCACTTCTTTGTAGAATGGTGAGATCCTGGTAGTGAATCCGCAATACAGCTCACGGAGGATCCTGATGTATTGGGCTTGAATGCCCTGATTGGCTAGGGCTTCAATGACCGCTTCTGTCTCAACAGAATCAAAGGCCTTCTTTAAATCAATGAACATTAGACAGAGCGGCATCTTGAACTCCCGAGAAACCTCAATGAGCTTGGTTATCGTTTGGATATGGTCGATGGTGCTGAATCCTTTGTGGAACCCTGCTTGCTCGCATGGTTGTCCTTCATCTAGTGTTCTGCCAATCCTAAAATTTAGGATGACTCGAGTGAACAACTTGTAGATGACAGACAATAGGCAGATTGGGCGATAGTTGCCAATGTCATGGATGTCTCTCTTCTTGAACAGTAGTACGGTCCTGCTGGTTTTCCATTGGGACGGAACCTTGCATTCAGACAAGTAGCAAGTGAAGAGCTGAGCCAGTGTATTGATGAGTACTGACGGCAGGTTCTTCAGGTGTTCAGGTCTGACCTTGTCTGGGCCGGGTGCTGTTTGTTTCTTTACCAACGAAATGGCGTGTCGGATTTCGGAAGGGAGAACGTTGGGAACGACATATCCATCCTGTGAATTTGGTATGTCGGCAAGTGGACATGGCTATCGAAGAGATTTGAGTAGAAGTCATAGATAATCTTCTCCATTGCCATTCTGGAGGATGTGATGAATCCATCAGGACGTCGGAGGGCAGTCATCTTGGTCTTATAGTTGGCGAAGGACAGGCGGGCGTTACGAATACTTTTCCCAGCTTCTGCCGCATCTACCAGTACTTCTGCTCTTCTCTCTTTGAGGTCTTCTTTGATTGCATCTCTGCACTGCTTTGCGAGCTCGGACGTTAGCTTGTGGTTGCCTGAGGCATGCGCCAAACCACGCTGGCGAATTAGCTCAAGAGTTTTCGAAGATAGGCGATTTTTTGTGGCTATCTCTCTCTTGGCGTTCCTCGCACATTCATGGAGGTGCTGAACCAGTCGATCGTATTCCTCGTCAATGTTGTCAACAATGGCATCTTCCCATGTTGCCGCAATAATACCAAAGAGTTCCCAGTTGGTGGTCATTCTGGGAGTTCTCTTTTTGAACTTTGCAGCCCTTTCTCCCCGCTCTGTGAAGTAGAATTTTGCACGAAGGAGACGGTGGTCCGATCCCGTTCGAAATTTTGGGACAACAGCGACATCGGTCAGGCAAAACCGTCGATTGAATATGATGTGGTCTATTTCGTTGTGGAATCGTCCACCGGGAGACTCCCATGTCCATCGTTTAGATTCTGCCTTCTGGAACTGTGAGTTACCATGAATGGTCTTGGTCGACATGATGAACTCAGACAGTCTCTCACCCTGTTCGTTCCATTCTAGGCCATGGGTCCTGATGTGAAGTTCTTCAGCTGATCTTCTCGGTCCTATCTTGGCATTAAAATCACCCACAATGATCTTGTAGAAGGTGTGGTCTTCTTTATAGAACTTCTCTAGCTCCATGTAGAACTTCTCGATTTCTCTTTCATCATAATGAGATGTTGCTTGCTCCCACCACCACAGGTGACAAAGGGATTCTAATCAGGAGCCCCACCCTACCCTGCCCTGTCTGCTTCCATCAACCACCCAGGGATTGAATTGTGCACAGGAGACCCACCCTACTCAGATAAATACCCCACTGGCAGACTTCCACTCTCGACACTACTTCCACTACCCAGCCGTCGCCACACTCCAGGACACTTTCCGGACCCGCGCGGCCGTAAGCGGCCACGCGACACATCATAAGACACTAAATACCCATCTTCTGGAATTGTCATACCATATTTGATAGGGTTCAAATATGGTAACACCTACAAGGGTGATTAGAGGTCACCCCAAAAGCCTCTATCCCTCTCGGAAAGACTGGCAAGCTACCGAGAGTATTCCGCCCGCACGGAAGAGCCTGGCAAGCTATCCGTTGTGTATTCGATATGCCAAAACCAGTAACTACAACTGGTCTCATTCACCTGACCCTGAAGGCTTCACCGACATGGCAGCACTGAGAAGGATGAGAAAGGAGAGGCCGACAAAATCTCAAGGCCGACCTAGGCTGCCACAACGAAGGAAGACAAAAATGATCGTCTGTACTTTCAATGCACGTACGCTAGCATCAGATGCATCCATCGAGGACCTGATGGTACAAGCGCGAATGATCAAGTACGACATCATTGGTCTGACCGAGACAAGAAGGCACGAATCTCACCATGCCGTTTTCGACACTGGAGAAGAATTGTTCCTCGGAACATGCGATAAAAGAGGTGTTGGAGGCGTTGGTGTCCTTGTCAACACAAACTTGGCCAAGAGCATTGATTCATTCGAATGCCTAACAACCCGAATCAGACGTTTACATTTGAATAGATGTGGCTCACTGCCTGCAGTTTCTATCTTCGTTGTCTACGCACCCTGAGCACTGCCAGGTGTAATTCTTGAGCACAGAGCCAGGAGTGACCCCATGTGCATCGCCAGGTGTGACCCATTAAGCAAAAAAAAAAAAGTAACAACCAGTCGGACACAAAGGAAATGGTCTGACCTGCCGGGATTGGGAGCACAGAGCGACTCAACAAGGGTCCGAGGGGAGGAAACAGTCACTGAGGGCGTGGCAGTGGGCACAGCCGGATCCTCACCAATGGGAATGAGAAGGATCCGTGGGTGTGGGAGACCAGGAGAAAATCTGCTGTGACCGAAGCATTTAAAAATGTAACATCCTTAAATAGACTTTTTCCTCTTATCATGACGCTTACAATCATGAAACAGAATTAAAACCAAAGCCATCCTGCTTAAAGAGAGCAGCTTGGGGCTGCAGCGATAGCTCAGCGGGTAGGGCGTTTGCATTGCACGCGGCCGACCCGGGTTTGATTCCCAGCATCCCATATGGTCCCCTGAGCACTGCCAGGAGTAACTCCTGAGCGCAGAGCCTGGAGTAACCCCTGTGCATCGCCGGGTGTGACCGAAAAAGCAGAAAAGAAAAAAAAAAAGAGAGAGAGCAGATCTCCTCATCAGGAGTGGAAATTGGAGAACCTTTCTGGAGGAAAAGAGTTGGAGGGTGTTTTTTTTTTTAGGTTATCTATTTACTTACTGATTTATTTTGGTTTGGGGTCCACACCAGGTGGTGCTCAGGGGCTTACTCCTGGCTCTGCAATCAGGGATCACTCCTGGTGGGGTTCTGGGGACCATATGGGGTGCTGGGGATTGAACCTGTGTTAGCAGCATTGCACGGCAAGATCTCTCCCTATTTTAATGTCTCTCTAGCTCCTCCCCCCACCTTTTATTATTATTCTGTCACTATCACTGTCCTCCCATTGTCCATGGATTTGCTCGAGCGGGCCCAGTAACATTGTGAGACTTGTTACTGTGTTTGGCATATCGAATACATCATGGGGAGCTTGCCAGGCTTTGCCGTGCGGGTGAGATACTCTCGGTAGCTTGCCAGGCTCTCTGAGAGGGGCAGAGGAATCGAACTCGGGCCGGTCGTGTTGGCCGCGTGCAAGGCAAATGCCCTACCTGCTGTGCTATCGCTGCTATATTTTAATTGAGTCACCACGATATACCCCTTTACAAAGCTCTTCATGATTGGGTTTCAGTCACACCGTGTTGCAACACTCACGTACTCTCCACGAGTGTACATTTCCCAGCACAGGTCTTCCCAGTTGCCCTCCCGTCCTGCCTCTGTGACAGCCAGTAGGAACACACACTCTCTTCCTTGGGGCATTATGGATTGCAATACCTATAGCTTATCAGGTATATTCCCTTACCTGCTCTCAATACCGGGTTCTTATCTGGCTTGATCATTTCTAGTTATTGTCATACTGGTCCCTTCTCTACCTTATCTACCCTCCACTCTTCACACACTTATTTTTGATTCCAACCATTAATAATTTCTTCTGACTCCTGTTTTCCTTGGCCTTGGATATTAGTCTCATGAAATTTTTTTTCCGTTTGTTTTTTGGGTCATACCCAGTGATGCACAGGGGTTATTCCTGGCTCTGCACTCAGGAATTACCCCTGACAGTGCTCAGGGAACGGTATGAGATGCTGGGAATCAAACCTGGGTCTGCCATGTGCAAGGCAAACGCCCTACCCACTGTGCTATTGCTCCAGCCCCATCGTGCCATTGTTTTTATATGTCACAATGAATAGTCATTTTGTATCTGTCTCTCACCGTCTGGCTCATTTCACTCAGCATGATACCTTCCAAATTCATCTGTTTATTCTCTAATCCCTTTGGTGGCATTTTAGAACCTTGAATTGTCTCAGGACAGAGCTGAGGTTGGGGCTCAGTGTAGAGGGCCTGTGTTCATGTGGGATGCCAGGGATCGAACCTGGGCCAGCCACGTGCAAGGCAAATGCCCTTATTGCTGTACTATCTCTCCGGCCCATCCCTGTAAACCAGTCCTCTTTTGTACAACAATAATTATAACCAATCTTGCCCTATTTAGCAGTGTACAGCAATAGTCAGAATATCATTTATTCTCTTTAATGAAATAATTTTACTCTTGGGAAAGTGGAGAGCAGGCAGATTGTGCCAAGATTTTTAAAAATATTTTAAAATTGAATCAAGTGAGAAACACAGTTACAAAGTCGTTCACTGCATCACTGTATCACTGTCATCCTGTTCATCAATTTCCTTGAGCAGGCACCGTTAATGTCTCTATTCGTCCTAGCCCTGAGATTTTAGCAGGTGCCACTTTGGAGGCTCCTTCAGGGTCAGGGGAATAAGACCCATTATTATCACTGGCTTTTGGCATATCGAATACACCATGGGCAGCTTGCCAGACTCTACTGTGCAGGCAGGATACACTCGGTAGCCTGTCCAGTTCTCCAAGAATGAGAACTAGACAATAAGAGGTCGTGCGGCCACAAATGCGGCCACGCACTTCCAGGAGCTGGGTTTATAGTCCCTGGGTCTTGGCCGTTGATGGGATAACATGGCACCAGGGGAAGTTGGTGGGTTTAACGCCTAGCTACTGGAAGATGGGGATCTGGGTGGAAGAGGCCCTGTCCTGATCCTAGCAGGCTTGGAGATCTCAGCCCAGGATCCTGCACACCTGGGTTCCTCTGCCGGTTCCTTCATGTGTGAGGCTTGTTTGAACCTGTGGAGACTGGTCTTAAGCATGGCTGTGGCTGGTTCTGGAGGTCTTCAGCTGCCAGGGCTCTGCCTAGGGTGGGGAGGGAAACTCAACCCACCCCCCTCCGAGGGGCCTCAGTGAGGGCAGCCGGGCGTGGGGGGCAGGAGAACAACAAAGTTGATCATGACTGGGATTCATACAATATTCCAACACCCACCCCTTCACCAGTGCAATATTTCCTACCACCTATGTCCCTACCTATAGCAGACTCTCTCTCTCTCTCTCTCTCTCTCTCTCTCTCTCTCTCTCTTTCTCTCTCTCTCTCTCTCTCTCTCACACACACACACACACACACACACTTTCCTTTTAGGCACTGTGGTTTACAACACTGTTACTGAAAGCGTATCATGCATATCATGTGACCCCCCTCTCAGCACTCAGTTCTTGTCCTGAGTGATCATTTCCAACTATCATTGTCACAGTGTTCCCTTCTGTGTCCTAACTGCCTTCCATCTTCCGCTTTGTGGCATCCTTCCCCTCTTGAACCAGTCCTCCTACCCCTTGCTTCTACTTTTTTTGGTATATTATTCACATACTGTGTTGTTTTGCTTCGCCTTATTTTATTTTATTTATTTTTTGTTTGTTTGTTTTTTCTGTTTTTGTTGTTGTTGTTTTGCTTTTTGGGTCACACCTGGCGACACACAGGGGTTACTTCTGGCTCTGCACTCAGGAATCACCCCCTGGCGGTGCTCAGGGGACCATATGGGATGCTGGGAATCGAACCTGGGTTGGCTGCATGCAAGGCAAAGGCCCTACCCGCTGTGCTATTGCTCCAGCCCCTGTTTTATTTGATTCTTATGTCCCGCCTCCGAGTGCAATCATTCTATGTCTCATCATCCTATGTCTGTCCCTCTTCCCCTGATTCATTTCACTCAACATGATTCCTCCGCCCGACCCCCTTCGCCCTTTTTAACTACACCTGGCAGTGCTCAGGGCTTATATGTTCCTGGCTCTGGGTTCAGGAATCACTCCCCCTGGGACTTGGTGCATAGCAAGCGGTGCCAGAGATTGAATCAGTGTTGGCGATGTGCAAGATCAATGCCTTGCCCTCTATTCTATCTTCAGCCCCCAGGCCAAGATAGCCAGAGCAAATGTATTAGAAGTAATGACCAGGGGCTGGCCTGGAGCAGTAGCACAGTTGGTAGGGCATTTGCCTTGCAAGCAGCCGACCCGGGTTTGATTCCCAGCATCCCATATGGTCCCCTGAGCACCGCCAGGGGTAATTCTTGAGCACAGAGCCAGGAGTGACCCCATGTGCATCGCCGGGTGTGACCCAAAAAGCAAAAAAAAGTGACGACCAGTCTGAGACAAAGGAAATGGTCTGGCCTGCTGGGATGGGGAGCACAGAGCGACTCACCAAGGGTCCGATGGGAGGAAACGGTCACAGAGCGCATGGCAGTGGGCACAGCCGGATCCTCACCAATGGAAATGAGAAGGATTCATGGGTGTGGGAGACTAGGAGAAAATCTGCTGTGACCGGAGCATTTAATAATGTAACATCCTTAGATAGACTTTGTCCTCCTATCATGAGGCTTACAATCATGAAACAGAATTAAAACCAAACCCATCTTGCTTAAACTACTTCCTCCAGGGAGTGCTGCTGAGAGCAGATCTCCCATGCCTCATCAGGAGTGGAAATTGGAGAACCTTTCTGGAGGAAAAGAGTTGGAGGGCGGTTTTTTTTTTTAACATATCTATTTACTTACTGATTTATTTTGGTTTGGGGTTCACACCAGGTGGTGCTCAGGGGCTTACTCCTGGCTCTGCAATCAGGGATCACTCCTGGTGGGGTTCTGGGGACCACATGGGGTGCTGGGGATTGAACCTGGGTTAGCAGCGTTGCACGGCAAGAGCTCTCCCCATTTTAATGTCTCTCTAGCTCCTCCCCCCACCTTTTATTATTATTCTGTCACTGTCACTGTCCTCCCATTGTTCATCGATTTGCTCGAGCGGGCCCAGTAACATTGTGAGACTTGTTACTGTGTTTGGCATATCGAATACATCATGGGGAGCTGGTCAGGCTTTGCCGTGCGGGCGAGATACTCTCGGTAGCTTGCCAGGCTCTCTGAGAGGGGCAGAGGAATCGAACTCGGGCCGGTCGTGTTGGCCGCGTGCAAG
This sequence comes from Sorex fumeus, assembly GCF_029834395.1. Classification (NCBI taxonomy): domain Eukaryota; kingdom Metazoa; phylum Chordata; class Mammalia; order Eulipotyphla; family Soricidae; genus Sorex; species Sorex fumeus. Next base: position 904,899 of record NW_026606150.1, read on the forward strand.
GCAAATGCCCTACCTGCTGTGCTATCGCTGCTATATTTTAATTGAGTCACCGCGATATACCCCTTTACAAAGCTCTTCATGATTGGGTTTCAGTCACACCGTGTTGCAACACTCACGTACTCTCCACGAGTGTACATTTCCCAGCACAGGTCTTCCCAGTTGCCCTCCCGTCCTGCCTCTGTGACAGCCAGTAGGAACACACACTCTCTTCCTTGGGGCATTATGGATTGCAATACCTATAGCTTATCAGGTATATTCCCTTACCTGCTCTCAATACCGGGTTCTTATCTGGCTTGATCATTTCTAGTTATTGTCATACTGGTCCCTTCTCTACCTTATCTACCCTCCACTCTTCACACACTTATTTTTGATTCCAACCATTAATAATTTCTTCTGACTCCTGTTTTCCTTGGCCTTGGATATTAGTCTCATGAAATTTTTTTTCCGTTTGTTTTTTGGGTCATACCCAGTGATGCACAGGGGTTATTCCTGGCTCTGCACTCTGACACTGTTCAAGGAACCATATGGGATGCTGGGAATCAACCCAGGTCTGCCGTGTGCAAGGCAAATGCCCTACCTGCTGTGCTATTGCTCCAGCCCCATCATGCCATATTTTTTTTTATATGTCACAATGAATACAGTCATTTTGTATCTGTCTCTCACTGTCTGGCTCATTTCACTCAGCATGATACCTTCCAAATTCATCTATTTATTCTCTAATCCCTTTGGTGGCATTTTAGAACCTTGAAATGTCCGAGGACTGGGCTCAGTGTAGAGGGCCTGTGTTCATGTGCATGAGGCTCTGGGTTCAAATAATCCCAATAATATCCCATAATTATATAGTCTCAGAAATTCTTTAAAAAAATGTAGGAGTATGCCAAACACAGTAACAAGTCTCACAATGTTACTGGGCCCGCTCGAGCAAATCGATAAACAACAGGATGACAGTGACAGTGTCTGCTATTTATTCAGCCATTCATTAAGCTGATTGAATTGGGCGTAAACTCCACATCACCTTTTTTTGGGGGGGGTCACACCCAGCGATGCACAGGGGTTACTCCTGGCTCATGCACTCAGGAATCACTCCTAGCGGTGCTCAGGGGACCATATGGGATGCTGGGAATCAAACCTGCGTTGGTCGTGTGCAAGGCAAATGCCCTACCCACTGTGCTATCGCATCAGCTCCCCCACATTACTTTTTTATGGACGAGTCTCTAAAACTTAGAAATTGAGCTCTCATTTGACCCAGCAATACCACTCTTGGGAATATATCCCAGAGATGCAAAAAAGTATAGTCGAAGTGACATCAGCACTTGTTTGTTAATTGCAGCACTCTTTACAATAGCCAGAATCTGGAAAAAACCCGAGTGCCCAAGAACAAGTGACTGGTTAAAGAAACTTTGGTACATCTACACTATGGAATACTATGCAGCTGTTAGAAAAGATGATCACTTGATCACTTGACTTTCTGGTAATCATCGATTGGCTCAAGCGGGCACCAGTAATGTTTCCATTTGTCCCTGTCACGTGCTAGTGTAGCCCAGTGGCGTCTGTTCGTTCTAGGAACACAAAGAGCCTCAAACTGATTGTTCAGGATCTTGATGAAGAAGTCTGGCCATGTGGTAGGTGGGCGGCCATGCGGTCTTTTGATGTCCCATGGAATCCAGCAGGTAACGGCTCTAGTCCAGCGGTCATCTCCAAATCTCATTACATGTCCAGCCCATCTGATTTTTACGCCTTGGCAAACGAGACAGTGTCCCTGATTCTTTTATTTATTTATTTATATATTTATTTGTGAGACGCCATGAGGTACAGTTATAGACTTACAAGTTTTGTGCTTGGGTTTCAATTATACAATGATCAAATACCCATCCCTCCATCAGTGCCCATTTCCCACCACCACGGATCCCAGCATCCCTCCCACCCCCCCATCCCACCCTGATTCTTGATCATTGATGGAGGTCGGAACTCTGGATTCTTTCTCTCATTTGAGTAAAACATGATACTCCAAGCATAGCTCTTTCAGTTCCTCTTTGGGAGACCTGAATAGCGTTCTCATCCTGTTTGCGTTGGGCCCAGGACTCTGAGGCGTATGTTAATGCAGGAAGAACAGTGGAATCAAAGAGATGTGCCCGGAGCCAGAGGTTCTTTGTCCTCTTAGCTATTTCTTCGAAGCTCTTGAAGGCGTTCCAAGCCGCTCTTTTCCTCCTGCGCAGCTTGGGTGCCAGGTCATTTGCCACATTGACTTCTTGACCTAGGTATACATAGCTGTTGCATTCGGAGATGGTCATTCCGTTGAGAGTGAATGGGGCATCAGAACAAGGCTGTTTCTCATAAACATTGTCTTCGTAAGATTCAGCTGAAGTCCTACCTTTCCACACTCATGGTCGAAGTCAGCCAGCATTTGTGCTGCTTGGCTAATGTTTGGTGTTATTAGAACAGTGTCATCAGCAAAGCGGAGGTGGTGTAGTTGCCGGCCATAAAAGATGAAGTCACGAAATTTACATACAAGTAGTTCTACATGGAAAGTGTCATGCTCAGTGAAATGAGTCAGAAAGAGAGGAACAGACATAGAAAGATTGCATTCATCTGTGGAATATAAAGTAACAGAATGGGAGACTAACACCCAAGAATAGTTGAGATAAGTACCAGGAGGTTTATTCCATGGCTTGGAGGCCAGCCGCACATGCTAGGGGAAAAGGCAGCTCAGATAGAGAAGGGAGCACCAAGTAAAGGGTGTTGGAGGATCTGCCCAGGATGGGAGATGCGGGCTGAAAGTAGACTACAGATCAAACATGATTGCCACTCAGTGCCTCTATTGCAAACCACAACGCCCAAAAGAAAGAAGAGAGAAAAAAAAGGGAATGCCCTGCCACAGAGATGGGGTAGGATGGAAGGGAGAATGTGTGTGTGTGGGGGGGGGGGCGGGGGGGAATACTGGGATCATTGGTGGTGGAAAATGGGCACTGGTGATGGGATGGGTACTCAATCATTGTATAACTGAAACTCAAGTACAAAAATTGTAAGTCTACAACTCTACCTCATGGTGTTTCACTAATAAAAATTTTAAAAAAACCTTCACATTACTTCTTTTTTAAAAAATTTTTTAATTGAATATTTGTCTGATAGACCATTACAAAGCTGTTTATAATTGGGCTTCAGTCATACAATGATCCAGCACCATTCCTCTACCAGTGTATATCTCCCACCAATGTCCCCTGTTTCCTACCACCATCTCCCAACCCCCCCCCCCATTCCCATCCTCTCTCTGTGGGAGGCATTTTTCTTCTTGCTCTCTCTCCCCTTGGCAACTCTTTTAAGCAAAGTATTTAGGGCTGGAGCGATAGCACAGCGGGTAGGGCGTTCGCCTTACAAGCGGCCAACATGGCCGACCCGAGTTCGATTCCTCCGCCCCTCTCGGAGAGCCCGGCAAGCTACCGAGAGTATTGGATATGCCAGACACAGTAACAACAAAGTCTCCAATGGAGATGTTACTGGGCCCGCTCGAGCAAATCGACGATCAACGGGAGGGCCTTTACCTTTACCTTATTTAGGAGCTGGAGTGATAGTACAATAGGTAGGACACTTGGCCTGTGGCAGCTGACCTGGGTTCCATCCCTGGCACTGCGTATGAGGTCCCCTGAGCACTGCCAGAAGTGATCGCTAAGCACAGAGCCAGAAGCAAGCCCTGAGCGTTGCCAAGTATAGCACTGTACTGTAGCACTGTCCTCCTGTTGTTCATCGATTTGCTCGAGTGGGCCCAGTAACGTCTCCATTGTGAGACTTGTCGTTACTGTGTTTGGCATATTGAATACGTCATGGGGAGCTTGCCAGGCTTTTGCCGTGCGGGTGAGATACTCTCTCCGAGAGGGGTGGAAGACTCAAACCCGGGTCAGCCGGGCCGGCTGCATGCAAGGCAAGATGCCCTACCATTGTGCTATCACTCCAGCCCCAAGTGTGGCCCTCAAAAAAAGAATAAAAGAAGGGGACTGGAGTGATAGTACAGCGGGTAGGGCATTTGCCTTGCATGCGGCCGACCCAGGTTCGAGTCCCAGCATCCCATATGGTCCCCTGAGCACTGCCAGGAGTAATTCCTGAGTGCAAAACCAGGAGTAACCCTTGTGCATCGCCGTGTGTGACCTAAAAAGAAAAAAAAGAACAAAAGAAGATAAATATAGGGGCTGGAGAGATGCCCCCTCCCCCAACACACAAAAAGAAGTAAAAACATTTTTACAGGGCTGAAAAAGGTAGTACAGCAGGTAGGGAGTTTGTCTTGCCCTAGGATGGCCTGGGTTCAACTCCCAGCACCGCATATGGTCCTCCTAGTACGAGGAGTGATCCCTCCACACAGAGCCTGGAATGAGCCCAGGGCACTGTGAGGGCTGGCACACACACACAAAAAAAGGGTTTATTGGCACCCTGAAGCCCAGTATATGAAGCCTACCCTTTCGTAAATAAGGGGACTGAGACACAAAGTGTTGGAATCTTGGGCTGGAGCGATGGTACAGTGGGGAGGGCATTTGCCTTGCACGAGGTCAACAGGGGTTCAGTTCCCTGAGCATCTCCAGGAGTAACTCCCGAGTGCAGAGCCAGGAGGGGTGTGTCCCCAAATCCTGTGAGTCAGGATTTCCCCAGGAATGACGTGCACGTGGTATCTGTGTGAACCCTGTGGCCCTCTCGGTTCTCTGGACAAAGGATGTTAACAGAAAAAGAAAGGCCACAGCTTAGGTGGGAAAGGCAGGTACATTGCAGGTATAGAAAGGAGTTTTGGGGGCTGGAGAGATAGCACAGCGGGTAGGGCATTTGCCTTGCATGAGGCCGACCCGGGTTCGAGTCCCAGCATCCCATATGGTCCCCTGAGCACCGTCAGGCATAATTCCTGAGTGCAGAGCCTGGAGTAACCCTTGTGCATTGCCAGGTATGACCCAAAAAGAAAAAAAGAGGTTTTGCAAGTGCATTGCAGGTATGCAATAAGCGTTTTCCTCAACAGAGATAATGGGTTATGAGCCTTTCCTTAGGGTGAGTGCCGCAGTGAAGTTAGCGGGTGATAAAAGGCATGCCTTAAGCTTATTTCTGGCCAGATTGCTCATCCTTTCATTTAAGGAGCATTTGAAACCAGACTCTCAGGGGGTTGGAATGATAGCACAGCGGGTAGGGCAGTGTTTGCCTTGCACGTGGCTGACCTGGGTTTGATTCCCAGCATCCTATATGATTCCCTGATCACAGCCAGGAGTAATTCCCTGAGTGCAGAGAGCCAGGAGTAACACCTGTGCATCGCCTGGTGTGACCCCCCCCCCAAAAAAAAATAAACCAGACTCTCAGTCACACCACAACTGTCCATGATTGCTAGGACTCCGCACTCAGCACCAAACCTGGCTAGAAGGAGTGCCTGGGATCGAACCCAGGTTGACCGTGTGCAAGGCAAATGCCCTACCCGTTGTTCTATCACTCTGGCCCCATGATGCCAAGATCTCTGATGCACCCCTCTCTCCACAGCTGTCCCCAGCATTGGGAGATCAAGCCGCATTTCAGAGCAGGCATCCTTCCAGCAGGATGGAGTCAGGAGTAGGGCCGTGAGCTGGAACGGAAGGAGAGGAGTCTGGTATTTGAGTGCTGGGCCATCTCCTGCCTTGCCTCATGGCATGGGCTGTGCTGTCAACTTCTCTGCTCAGAATTTCCTCTCCTAGTCTAAAATAAGGAGCCAGATTCCCTTGTACCCTCTGGGGTCCTAACTTTGTAATCCTGAACTGATTCAGGTACTGATTTTGTCCCTGGATTTCATGCTTTGAATAAACACTGCCACTTCTTAGCTTTCCACACTGTTGACTGAGGCCAAGGAATTGAATACCTTAGCTCCACTCATGCTGGATTATTTTTTCTTTTTGGGTCACACCCAGCATTGCACAGGGGTTACTCCTGGCTCATGAACTCAGGAATTACTCCTGGCGGTGCTCAGGGGACCATAGCTGGGAATCGAACCCAGGTTGGCCATGTGCAAGGCAAATGCCCTAACCGCTGTGCTATTGCTCCAGCCCCTAATTTTTTAAAAAAATTTTTATTTATTGGCTTGTTGGGTCACACCCAGCAATGTTCAAAGGTTCCTTCTGGTTCTGCAATCAGGAATCATTCCTGGCTGTGCTCAGGGGATCATATGGGACGTGGGGGTTCGAACCCGGGTTGGCCAGGTACAAGGCAAACACCCTACTGACTGATTTATCACTCCAGTCCTGTTAGTGAACTTTTAAAAGGACATATGCACACCGTTATTTATTGCTGCACTCGATATAGTGGCTAAAATATGGTTTCAACCTAGGAGTCCAATGACAGGTGAGTGGATTATGAGATGTGGTCGGTAAACACAATGGAATACTACACAGCTGCAAGGAACAATGCTCTGTAGCACTATAGTACTGTCCTCCCGTTGTTCATCGATTTGCTCAACGTCTCCACTGTGAGACATGTTGTTACTGTTTTTGGCATATCGAATACGCCACCAGGGGCGTGCCAGGCTCTGCCTTGCAGGCAGGATACTCTTGGTAGCTTGCCGGGCTCTCCGAGAGGGAAGGAGGAATCAAACCTGGGTCTGCTGCGTGCAAGGCAAATGCCCTACCCGCTGTGCCATCGCTCCAGCCCAAAGAACGATGAAGTCATGCAATTTGCTGCAAATTGGTTGGAACTGGGAGATACCATGGAGAGTGAAGTAAGCCAGAAGAGGAAAGGGGCTGGAGCGATAGCACAGCGGGGAGGGCGTTTGCCTTGCACGCAGCCGACCCAGGTTCGATCCCCGGCATCCCATATGGTCCTCCGAGCACCACTAGGAGTAATTTCTGAGTGCAGAGACAGGAGTAACTCCTGAGCACCACGGGGTGTGACCCAAAAAGAAAACAAAACAAAAACAAAAAAACAAGACAAACACAGGGTGATCTCAGTGGTTTTTGTTGTTATTGTTGTTGTTGTATAGAACACTGGATGAGGAAATGCACTGTAGTACAGGGGGGATGCCTAGAGCACCCTCGACCCCCCAGTGTTTAGAGAGAAGGACAGAGAAGGAAAGAAACCAAGGGGAGAGGAAGAGAACTGGAAGTGACGGGGGAACAGGCATCAGTTATCCTGGTGATAAAGGTGAGGGGTAGTTGTGTATCCAAAACACAGACTCAGCAACACTGAGAACATGAGATCTAAGTCACAACCACTGGAACTCATGAGCCTGGCAAGCTGGCAGGCGGGGATGGGGCAGGGCTTGAGGTGGGGAGGGAATAAGGGGACACTGGTGGAGGGACCTTGACACTGCTGGTGGGATTGGTGCTGAGATACTATGTGCCTAGAAATCAGCTATCAATAACTGTGAATCACCTTTCCTTCATTTTTTTTCTTTTTGGGTCACACCCGGCGATGCACAGGGGTTACTCCTGGCTCTGCACTCAGGAATGACTCCTGGTGGTGCTCAGAGGACCCTATGGGATGCTGGGAATCGAACCCGGGTCGGCCGCGTGTGAGGCAAACGCCCTACCCGCTGTGCTATCGCTCCAGCCCCTTTCCTTCGTTCAATAAAAAATAAAAGTCAGTGGAGGAGAGCATGCTCAAAGACAAAGTTGAAGGAAAGATAAAGCAGTAGGGAAGGTGCTTGTCTGGCATGCTGCGGAGCCAGGGTTGATCACCACCCCTCGGCATGGAGTCACTCACCAGGAGTGACTCTTGAACACAGAGCCAGGAGGAAGCCCTGAGCACTGGAGGGTGTGAACTTCCTCCATCAAAATAAATAAATAAATAAATAAAAGAACAAGTAGAAAGAGTGATAGTAGAGCAGACAGGGTACTTGCCTTACACCCGTGAGACCCTGGATTTGATTCCCGGCACTGCTCAGGGTGAATCCCAAAGCCCTGAGCCAGGAGTAGCCCACAGCACAAATAAATAAGGTGAAAAAGTAAAATACAAACAAAAATGTTGGGGGTGGGGTGGGGAGGAGTTTGCACCACAGAGAAATAAGCCTATTTAAAATAACATTTTTGGGGGCTGGAGTGATAGCTCGGCGGGTAGGGCGTTTGCCTTGCACGCGGCTGACTCTGACTCAGGTTCGATTCCCAGCATCCCATAGGGTCCCCCGGGCACCACCAAGGGTAATTCCTGAGTTCATGAGCCAGGAGTAACTCCTGTGCATTGCTGGGTATGACCCAAAAAGTGCAAAAAAAAAATAAAATAAAATAACATTTTGGCATGTGGATGCATATATTTTTAATTGTGTATGTGTATATATAGGTAGATAAGGAGGTATATTGTATCCCACATACGCACATCCAAATTTGGGATTTTGATCCTCATATGTGAGCTGTTAGAAAACATGCAACTTGTATGTTTACTGTAAAGTAAGTCTGTTGAGTTTTCTTTTTCTTTTCTTTTTTTTTTTTTTTTGCTTTTTGGGTCACACACGGCGATGCTCAGGGGTTACTCCTGGCTTTGCACTCAGGAATCACTCCTGGCAGTGCTCAGGGGACCATATGGGATGCTGGGACTCGAACCTGGGTTGGCCGCAGGCAAGGTAAACGCCCTACACACTTGTGCTATCACTCCAGCCCCAAGTCTGTTGAGTTTTACCCTACGGCAAGGAATGAGTGTTTGATAATGCTGAGCAGCGAAAACTCCAGTTGAAAAATAAGTCAGAGGGGCTGGAGCGATAGCACAGCGGGTAGGGCGTTTGCCTTGCATGCGGCTGACCCGGGTTCAATTCCCAGCATCCCACATAGTCCCCTGAGCACCGCCAGGAGTGATTCTTGAGTGCAAAGCCAGGAGTAACCCCTGAGCATCGCCGTGTGTGACCCAAAAAGCAAAAAAAAAAAAAACTCAACAGACTTACTTTACAGTAAACATACAAGTTGCAAGTTGCATGTGACCCAAAAAGAAAAAAAAAAAAAGAAAGAAAGAAAAAAAGAAAACTAAGTCAGAGAGGCCGGTGTCGAGGGCACTTGGCATGCAGCCGACTCGGGTTAAATCCCCGGCATCCCAGATGGTCTCCTGAGCACCGCCAGGAGTGATATTACTGAGTGCAGAGCCAGGAGGAACTCCTGAGCATCACCGAGTGTGGCCCCCAAACCAAACCAAATGGAGACCAAAAAAAAAAAAAAAGCTGGAGAATGGGAGAAAATTAAAAATTCCAGTGAGAAGCCGAGCACAAGGGAACCAAAGTCTTCCAGATGCTGAAAGGTAAAAGGAATGTCAAGACACATCAGAACAGGCTTGAGGGAAAGCATGCAGGAGGAAGCTTTTAATTTCAAGCGAGAAAGAAACTCTGGACAGCTGCCTTCCACCACAAAGCTGGTTCTTAATCATCCTGTCTTTCCCAGAAGCGTTCCAAACTATCTGCTCTCCTATCATATCTTCAGGGTTCCAGTGTTCGGTGTTTTAAGTATCCTGATATCCATTGTGTAAGTCCAATAATGGGGAAGCAATAAGTCACATTAATGCCAACCATCACCCAGCTGGAGGGATAATTCTCATGAATGAGAATAAACGCGTCGCCAGGGAAAGCCAAAGGAGCAGCGGCCAGAGAGAGAGAGAGAGAGAGCGAGAGAGAGAGAGAGAGAGAGAGAGAGAGAGAGAGAGAGAGGACAGCGGCTCAAGTGCTTGATGTGCAAAACGAACAATGGAAAATAATTGATCCAGCGTCTGCCCTTGGCAGGTAGGCCTGAATGGTGGTGGGAAAATGGGAGCAAAACACAATGCCCCAAAATAGAAAGAGAGGATTGTGGAAATTGTCTGCCATAGAGGCAGGGTAAGGACTAGGATGGGGGTGGGGTGGATAATGGGGACATTGGGGGTGGAAAATGTGCACTGGTGGAGGGATGGGTTGTTCGATCATTGTACGGTTGAATCTCAAACATGAGAGCTTTCTAACTGTATGTCACGGTGATTCAATTAAATAAATAAACTGCCACTGTCACTCTCCTCCCGTTGTTCATCGATGTGCTCACAACGTCTCCATTGTGAGACTTGTTGTTACTGTGTTTGGCATATGGAATACGTCACGGGAAGGTTGCCAGGCTTTGCCGTGTGGGCGAGATTCTCTTGGTAGCTTGCCGGGCTCCAAGAGGGGCGGAGGAATCAAACCCGGGTCAGCCGCATGCAAGGCAAACTCCCTACCGGCTGTGCTATCGCTCCAGCCCAAATAAATAAATAAATAAAGTGCTTGCCTTGAATACCGCTGACCTAGGTTTGATCTCCTGCAACCCCTAGGGTTTCCTGAGCACGGCCTAGAGTGATCCCTGAGCACAGAGCCAGAAGTAAGCCCTGAGCATGACCCGGTGTGACCCCCAAACACACAAAAAGGAAAGAAAGCTGGAGGAGCAGAGGGACTTTCATAATGAGAAAATTATTAGTTTGAGAAGACATAAAGGATGTGTGTTTTGGGGTTGGAGAGATAAGGGATTATCTCTCAAGGAATTGCCTCACCCTGGTTTGTCCTGAGTTCCATCCCCGGCACCTCATCTGGTCCCCCGAACCCCGTCAGGAGCGACCTCAGAGCACAGAGCTGAGAAAGATTGGCCCTGAGCATCGCTGGTTATGGCCCCCAAACCGCAAACAAACAGGTCTGTGTGCTTCTACAGACTGCTTTAACATGGGTGGAGCCCAAGTTGACAGGCGGGAGATCACTTGATCGCTTGACATCCCGTTACTCATTGATTTGCTCATGCGGGCCCCAGTTACATCTCCATTCGTCCCTGTCGCGTGCTAGTGTAGCCCAGTGGTGTCTGCTCGCTCCAGGAACACAAAGAGTCTCAAACCGTTTGTTCAGGGTCTTGACAAAGAAGTCTGACCATCTCGTAGATGGGCGGTCACACGATTTTTTGACGTCCCGTGGAATCCAGTTGGTAATGGCTCTAGTCCGGCGGTCGTCAAATGAGACAGCATCCCTGATTCTTGATCGCTGACAGAGGTTGGAACTCCGGATTCCTTCTCTTGCTTGAGTGAAGCGTGATACTTCAAGCTTAGCTCTTTTGATTCCTCTTTGGGAGACCTGAATAGCATTCTCATCCTGTTTTTGTAGGGCCCAGGTCTCTGAGGCATATGTTAATGCAGGAAGAACAGTGGAGTTGAAGAGATGTGCCTGGAGCTAGAGGTTCTTCATCCTCTTAGCTATTTCTTCAACGCTCTTGAAGGCATTCCATGCTGCTCTCTTCCTCCTGCACAACTCAGGTGCCAAATCGTTCGTCATGTTGAGTTCTCGACGTAGGTACACATAACTGCTGCATTTGGAGATGTTCATTCTGTTGAGAGTGAATGGAATGTCAGAAACAAGACCATTTCTCATAAACATTGTCTTTGTGAGATTCAGATTTCCTCACTCACGGTCAAAGTTGGCCAGCATTTGTGCTGCTTGGCTAATGTTTGGTGTAATTAGAATGATGTCATCAGCGAAGCGGAGGTAGTGTAGTTGCCGACCTTCTATCTTCACTCCCATTCCTTCCCATTCCAGTATGACATTCTCGAGGGTGTCGCTAAAGAGTTTCCGTGAAACGGTATCACCCTGCTGAACCTCTCTCTTTATGTCGATGATCACTTCCTTGTTGAATGGTGAGATCCTGGTGGTGAATCCGTAATACAGCTCATGGAGGATCCTGATGTATTGAGTTTGAACGCCATGTTTGGCTAGGGCTTCAATGACCATTTCCATCTCAGCAAAATCAAAGGACTTCTTTAAATCAATGAACGTTAGATAGAGCGGCACCTTGAACTCCCGAGAAACCTCAATGAGCTTGGTTACTCTGTGGATTTGGTCGATAGTACTGAGTCCTTTTTGGAACCTGGCTTGCTTGCATGGCTGTCCTTCATCTAGTGTTCTGCCAATCCTATCCAGGATGGCTCGAGTGAACAGCTTGTAGATGACGGACAACAGGCAGATCGGGCGAAAGTTGCCAATGTCGTGGATGTCTCCCTTCTTGTACAGTAGAACTGGTCCTGCTGGTTTTCCATTGGGACGGAACCTTGCATTCAGACAGGTAGCGTGTGAAGAGCCAAGCCAATGTATTGATGAGTACTGACAGCAGATTCTTCAAGTGTTTGGGTTTGACCTTGTCTGGGCCGGGTACTGTTCGCTTCCTTTTCGACACTAAGGATATTTAGATGATGAAAATTGAGAAAATTCAGGACCTCTGTCCAGAAGGGGATATTCAGGTGGAACTCTCCTGACACTGAACTCGTCATGAAGACATAGTAGGCATTGTGATGGCACCTATGTCGGCAGGAGTCACGTTGGGGGTTTGTATGTTCACTCTATGGGTTAAGAGGAAGAGTCTTGGGTGAGGAGGAAGAGGACGGGAGGTGCAGGGAGGGCGCAGCACGTGCAAATGCCAGCAGATCCCCAGCTGCCAGCCTCATATGGGTGGAAGTCTGTGCTGGTTCCCTCCAGCCACCTGCCTCCCCGTAGCTCTCCCACAGCCCCCATGAGTGTCTCAGTGACTGTGGCAAGAATGAAGTGATTTGCCACCTGAAAGTCCCAGGAAGGGGCCAGCAGAATTTTGTTCCTTCCACATCACACCCGGGCCTGATTGTCTCTTCCTGAAGACAGTCTGGGTTAGGGTGCCATGTGGTGACCCGAGAAGGAGGCCCCTACTCCTGGCTCTGTGCAGACTTAGCACAGCTGCTTGGTAGGCAGGTGTCATTTTCCCATCTATCTGCCATGTGGATATGGGCTACCCTATCAGAAGAGAGCACAGGGCAGGTCTCTGCCACCAGTGCCCAAGTCTTCCTTAGCACAGCTAAGTCTTCCTTCCTGTCTATGCAGATACATATAACCCTACAGGTGGGCTGGAGGAATAGCACAGTGGGTAGGACGTTTGCCTTGCACGCGGCCGACATGGCTGACCCGAGTTCGATTCCTCCGCCCCTCTCGGAGAGCCTGGCAAGCTACCGAGAGTATCTCACCCACACGGCAAAGCCTGGCAAGCTCCCCATGACGTATTCGATATGCCAAACACAGTAACAAGTCTCACAATGTTACTGGGCCCGCTCGAGCTAATTGATGAACAACAGGAGGACAGTGACAGTAACAGTGGCAGGTAGATAAAATAAAGGAATTATCAATGTGGCTTTTTTAGCAACATTTTCTCAGGATGCACAGTTCTCTCCACCCATTTCTTCAATTTCATGTGTTGGCATCTATGGCTGACTGTTGGGCGTTTAAACGCACTTACAGCATTTTAAATTCATTTCTTTCTTGAAACAGAGAAGAATTTATCTTTTCCTGAAGCTATGGGCACTGGGTGTTTATCTGTAAAAAAAAAAAGTAAATATAACCTATGAGAAATGGAAATAGCTTCTTTAGCTCTGATAACATCCTTGCCTGTAATTTAACTCTGGATGGGACAACATCAAACATTGCACAGACTCTAGAGTGTCTGTACCATGGAGGCGTCCTAGAAAGAGGGGAACCATGGAAAAGTCAGATGGAAGAGAAAGACACCAGAATTCCCAAGGTTATCGTTTATGGCGCGTCACTATCGCCCGTAGCGATAGCACAGCGGGTAGGGTGTTCGCCTTACAAGCGGCCAACATGGCCGACCCGAGTTCGATTCCTCCGCCCCTCTCGGAGAGCCCGGCAAGCTACCGAGAGTATTCGATATGCCAGACACAGTAACAACAAAGTCTCCAATGGAGACGTTACTGGGCCCGCTCGAGCAAATCGATGATCAACGGGAGGGCCTTTACCTTTACCTTTACCTTTATCGTTTATGGCATAAGTACAGTTCAATGGATGTTGACTTGTGTGTCTGGACTTAGTCTAGAAAAATATAAATTACAGCACCAACAGCTGAACTAGTTTCACTACAGATTGTCCTAGAAAATTGTAGTCCTTTTAGTTTTACTGAAAACTGTTTATACTTGAAACACATTTAAAGGTCTATTATCAGAAAGTCATAAATCACTGGAATCTCAGAACCGAGAACTTTCCCAGAACCCACCGACATGTCATCTCTATGAATTGAATCCACATGTTAAAGAGGTGTGGATTCAGCTGGAACCTAAACTTTCTAGAGAGAGAAAGTGTGAGAAGTTAAGACATCTGCTGGATCTCTAGGGCAGACCCTGGCAGACCTTGCCTCCTCTACTGTGTGTACTAGTCTTAAGTATCCTTGTAATGATGGTTGTGAAAATGGAGTTACAGAGATAAAGCAGGGACTCCAGGTCAAGGGACTGCTCAATGGCAGACTCGTGAGTCATCCCAATCTGACTAGGTCTGCTCCTGAAATAGATTACAGATCACGAGTAAGTTTTCATGGGGAAAATTCTTCTTAAGGCTTACCATTACTTAACATAATATGAGACTGACACCAACGGGTAGTAGACACAAGGGCCAGGTAGATTGCTCCATAGTTGGAAGCCTGTCTCATGAACTGGGGGAGAAGGCAGCTGAAATAGAGAAGAGATTACTAAGACAATGATAGTTGGAGGGATCGTTCGGGATGGGAAATGTGTGCTGAAAGCAGATAAAGGACCAAACATGATAGCCTCTCAGTATCTATATTGCAAAGCATACTGCCCAAAAGTAGAGAGAGAGAGAGAGAGAGAGAGAGAGAGAGAGAGAGAGAGAGAGAGAGAGAGAGAGTATGGGGGAAATTGTCTGCCATAGAGGCAGGGAGAGGGGTGGAAAGTGGGGAGGTATACTGGGGACATTGGTGGTGGAGAATGTGCACTGGTGGAGGGATGGGTGTTAGATCATTGTATGACTAACACTCAAACATGATAGTTTTGTAACTGTATCTTACAGTGATTCAGTTAAAAAAAAACAACTTATCCTTACTGGGGCCGGAGCAATAGCACAGTGGAAGGGCATTTGCCTTGCATGCAACTGACCCACGTTTGATGCCCAGCATCCCATATGGTGCACCTATGCACCGCCAGGAGTAATTCCTAAATGCAGAGCCAGGAGTAACCCCTGAGCACTGCCGGGTGTAACCCAAAAAGTAAAAAAAAGAAAAAAAAAGACTTACCATTACTGATTTTTTTTTGCCAGAAAATTTGGAGTTTTGTGTATGACATAGCACAGCGGGTAGGGCGTTCGCCTTATAAGCGGCCAACATGGCCAACCCGAGTTCGATTCCTCCGCCCCTCTCGGAGAGCCCGGCAAGCTACCGAGAGTATTCGATATGCCAGACACAGTAACAACAAAGTCTCCAATGGAGATGTTACTGGGCCCGCTCGAGCAAATCGACGATCAACGGGAGGGCCTTTACCTTTACCTTTACCTATATGCCTTGTGTACTGCATTCTGGTTTTCAAGTAGATGAAAAGAGGGCCAGAGTGATAGTACCGCGGGTAGGGTATTTGCTTTGCATGCGGCTGACCTGGGTTCGATCCCTAGCATTCCATATGGTCCCCCCCAGCACCAACAGGAGTAATTCCTGAGTGCAGAGCCAGGAGTAACCCCTGGGCATTGCTAGGGGTGACCCAAAAAGAAAAAAAAAATCAAGTAGATGAATAGGAAACGATACTCACCCACATAGCAGCAAAGTGCTCAGTGACCAGCAGGACAGACAGGCACAGTTTCATAGTTTCAATTAATTCCTATTCAGTGGAGATGACAGCTCGCAGTGAGTAATGAGAAGGTCAGAGCTACACTCAGTTGCCTGGACAGCCTCAGTCTCCTTTATCTTCAGAGCCTCCCTGGTACTGTCTACATGACAAGTGCATGTCAGAGGACCTGGCTTCCAGCAGTCTCTTCCTCAGAACTGGTATCACGCAGCAGTATCACAGTCTAAATTTTCATCAAAGTTGCAAATGGTAGTTATTGGTGGGGTTTGCACCTCTTTGGAACTATTTCTGAGGTTGACCTTCTTGCATGTATAATCAGTGAATTGATGTAGCTCTCCTGACTTCTAGGGCCTAAGTTCCAGGGGGAAAACTCTGATATTAATACAGTCCTAGCACAGAGGAAAGAAAAAGAAACTTTTTTCATACGGGCAGCACTAACGAATACTTATTAGTTAATACTGCACTGCATTTGTGTAGGTGTTTTCTTAACTTACAATGCTGCCTGCAGTGTCAGTTTTCCATACAGGTGGAGGAAGAAAGATTAAGAGCATGGTGACGATTGTTAAGGATATCCGTGATTCTGGAGTTCTCGAGAGGAAACAGTGCGAAGAGGAGGAGAACTTTCCCAACTCCCAATCCTATTCTCACGTTGGTTGTTTTAAAAAGTATCAGGTTTACGGATTAAGTCACTGTCTCTGTTCTCCCGTTGTTCATTGATTTACTCGAGCGGGGCCCAGTAACGTCTCCATTGTGAGACTTGTTACTGTGTTTGGCATATCGAGTACGTCATGGGGACTTGTCAGGCTTTGCCGTGCCGGTGAGATACTCTCTGTAGCTTGCCGGGCTCTCTGAGAGGGGCGGAGGAATCGAACTTGGGTCGGCCAGGTCAGCCGCGTGCAACCCTACCCGCTGTGCTATGGCTCCAGCCCCAGATTAAGTCATCTAAACTTAAAGATCATCAGAAGCTACTCTCAGTTTTCCTTGCCTTTTATTTTTTATTTTTTAAATTTTTTTTAATAGTTTATTTCTTTATTGAATCACTGTGGGAAAAGTTACAGAGCTTTCGGGTTTAGGTCTCAGTCATGTAAGTATCAAACACATTTCCCTTTACCAATACTTATTTTTAACCGTGAACCCCAATAGAACCCCACCTCCCACCCCTCCCAATTCCTGTGAGGCAGATGAGTTCTAGTTAATACTCTATCTACTTTGATTAGATACATTGTTTCGATAGAAGATGCACAATTATTGTTTAGAGTTTATGACCCCCCCCCATCAGATATGTTGAAACAGCGTTGTGAAATGATTTGCTTTCTACAGCTTGGTCTAAGAATAAAATGATGTCGCGCGGCCGCAATAGTGGCCGCGCGGTTTTGGATTTCTGCTGTTTCACTTATTAACCCTGGAAGAATTTCTATTAAAAGTTAGATAGTTAAGAGATTGGTTTCTGTGCTCTGGAGTCGTGGCCGTGCCGGAGAGCTGCTCGTAGGGGGCAGCTGGTGACCTCGGTCGGGCGTGAAGGATGGCCCAGAACGCCCCCCTTCCCATGAGGCCCCTGCTGCCCCCCGCCTCCGGCTCAAACCTGCTGTCCACAAGGCTCCCGTGCGGCCGCCATCTTTCTTTCCAGAGAGGAGCGGGCGAGCGGGACAACATTCCTTGCCTTTTAAAGGATTATATCCTCTAGGTTATTGGGGACCACCCCAACGGCACACTCCCCACCCGTTCTGGTGAGCATCTTACCGTGGACCATTTCTCCTGGCCCTCTGTTGTCTTTGGGTATTATTCTCAAGCTATGATTTTTCTTTATATCCCACAAATGAGTGCAATTATTCTATGTTTTTTCTTTTCCCTCAGACTCACTTCACTCAGCATGGAACTTTCCATGTCCATCCATGTATAGGCAAATTTTATGACTTCATTTTTCTTAATGCTTCAGAGTATTCCATTGTGTAGATGTACCAGAGTTTCTTTATCCTTTGCTGTCTAAGTATTTCAGATCATCTCCACTACCCAGCCGCTGGCACGCTCCAGGCCGCTTTCTGGACCACTCGGGCCGAGCCTCATGCATGAGTGAAGCCCCACAGAACTAGGTAAAGCAGAACTTTGCGACCTCGGACTCCAGACTCAACGGGACCTGGAAACAAAGATCCTCTGCCTGCTTCCACCAATCTCCAGCGACCCAGGAATCACACCCAGAAGACCCACCCTGCCGAAGCCAGATAAATACCTCGTTGGCCAACCTCCACTACCTTCACTGCCCAGCCGCAGCCACGCTCCAAGGCCGTTTTCTGGACAGGCGGGAGATACCCCAACTAAACTCATATTTGAGATATCTCCTCCATAGCTAGAGAGGTTCTTCATTCATGTACTGCTTCTGGGGCACACCAGTGTGTCTGGCCCAACCCCTTCCTTAAATAAATAAATTATGAAGTATTAGGCAATCAAATCAGCAGTGTATGAACAGGACGTGAGCTGATGGAATTTATCCCCAGGATGCATGGCTGATTAAAATAGGAAAAATAATGTGATTCACCACATTAACAACATAAAGGAGAAAACCATATGCTCCTTTCATAATAGACACGGTGAGAGCATTTAACAAAATTTAACCTTCGTGATTGAAAAAACAAACCCAAAATCAAGTGCCCAGGGTGCATTTTTCTGTCTTAGGGATTTGCCTAAAATGTAATCCTTAATATCTTAACATGAGATGTAAATTCTCTGTTTCCTCTGGAGAAGCGCAGAGGGCTTCTTCTTCTTCTTCTTCTTCTCTCTGATTGTGTGTGTGTGTGTGTGTGTGTGTGTGTGCGCGCACGTGCACATGCACGCGCCAAACCCAGCTATACTCAGGGGTCACTCCTGGAGTGGCTGGGGGAACCATCTGGGGTGCAGGGGATCGGATGTAGGTCTGACATATACAAGCTAAGCGCCCTACCCACTGTACTATCTCTCTGGCCCCCGTGTTCTCTCATGCGCATCCACGCTGTCTTCATATTTCTCTAGCTAAAACCTTTATTTGGCTCTTGGTCTCCTCTGGAAATTCTTTTATTTTTGCTTTTTTTTTGGGTCACACCCAGCGATGCACAGGAGTTACTCCTGGTTCATGCACTCAGGAATTACTCCTGGCGGTGCTCAGGGGACCATATGGGATGCTGGGAATTGAACCTAGGTCAGCTGCATGCAAAGCAAACGCCCTACTCGCTGTGCTATTGCTCCAGCCCCTCCTCTGGAAATTCTTGTCTGGGAGGGAGAACAACAGACCTGAAAACGTAGGCAGAGGCCAGGACTGTTTCTCCCCCCCCCCCCCCCCCCCCCCCCCCGCCCGATTCGTGCAGAAATCATCAGCCAGGCAGCAGCCCGGCATGGGAACAGGATAGCTCATGGTTTTGGGCGCTGGCTGGGTGCAGGCCGGTCCAAGATCAGGGTGAGGCAGGTTCTCTGGCAGATGCCCGATCTAGGTCAAAGATTTTTGCCTCAAATCATCTTCCACAGACCTAAAACAATAATAGGTATGGAGGGGCGGGAGAGACAGTACGGCAGGTGAGGCGCTTGCCTCGCACACCGCTGACCCTAGTTTGATCCCCAGAGCTGCGTAGGATCCCCTGACACCTGTAGGAGGAACCCTAAATACAGAGCCTGGAGTGAAGGTGGAGCACTCGTGGGCGTGGCCCGAGAACACGAAGAGAAAAGTATAGAGCTGGGACTCCAAAACCAGACATCAGAGACTAAGGCTTCCGGAGGTGATTATGGTCAAATGCATTCACGAGGGGGGGGATTAGGGGAGGAGACTAAAACAATCCTCTCTGCACCCCTGGGGGGGGGGGAGAGAAGAGAGAGAGAGAGAGAGAGAGAGAGAGAGAGAGAGAGAGAGAGAGAGAAGCTTCTGAGAATCCGGGGAGAAACACAGCCTGCAGCCTCTTTTTTTTTTTTTTTTGCTTTTTGGGTCACACCCAGCCATGCACAGGGGTTACTCCTGGCTCTGCACTCAAGAATTATTCCTGGCGGTGCTCGGGGGACCATCTGGGATGCTGGGAATCGAACCTGGGTTGGCCGCGTGTAAGGCAAATGCCCTCCCCACTGTACTATCGCTCCAGCCCCAGCCCACAGCCTCTTGATCCTGAACTTGCAGCCCCCAGCATGGGGAAGGATTTGGGGGATCCTATGTGATGAGTGTCTTGGCCTGGGGATGCCGGCCACATGGCACATCCCTGGTCTGTGCGTGGAACACACCCATCTTCCACGCAACTATAGCCCAGATTCAGTCCGGCCCATCTTATGTGCCAGTATGGGGAGAGGCTGGTGTCTAACTTCCTGTCCCATGGATCTTCCTTTGATCCGAGTGTGGCTGAGTTAGAGCACATTTAACTGTGTGTGGGAAGGGGGGAGGGCAAGAAACACTCCCCCTTCATGGCTCCATTAGTGGATTTTTCCCCATTGTTGTTGTTGTTAGTTTTGTTTGGGGGCCACTCCCCCAGCAGTGCTCAGGGTTTACTCCTGACAGTGCTTGGGGGACCATTTGGAGGTGTCGGGGATCGAACCCAGGTCAGCTATGTGCAGGGCAAGTAACCTACTCATTGTACTCTCTCTCCAACCTCCATCAGTGATTTTCCTGAGGTTGGAGAAGAAAAGACAAAATCAACACAAAACAAAAACAAGGGCTACGGGTGTCGTTCCGTGGTCGAGCACTTGCCTCGCCTGTGGGTTTGGTCTCTAGCACTGCAAAAAGCAAATATTACACACACACACACACACACACACACACACACACACCCAGGGCCGAAAATAGATGGGAGCTCCTTTAATTAAATAAAGGCATCTCTTTGAAAACCCTACTGTTAACATCCCACTTTGTGGAAGAGAAAGACTAATTGCTACCCCCTAAGGCAGACAGCAAGAGTCTCTGTTTCAGGAGTAAGCTATCTCATTCTTACTCTTCCATAAAGCAAGGGGGAGAAAATGTTAAGATACAGAGTAAAATAGCAGCAGCAAAGAATACTATTCTCTGACAGTGCAGTGTGTGTATGTGTGTGTGTGTGCGCGCGCGCGTGTGTGTGTGTGTGTGTGTGTAGAAATTGTGTGGAATCTACTAAAATAGGGAAAAAACAATTAAAATTAAGAAGTGAATACAGCAAGATCAGAGAATTTAAGGCCAAAGTAGAAAAATCAGACCCGGGAAGAGCTTAGAGACAGAGTAAACACCTTGCCTTGTACTAGGCTTGGATTGACCCACCAGGCCCCCAGCACCCCCAATCAATGCTTTTTTGGGGGTCACGCTCAGCGGCCAGGGCTTACTACTGGCTCTGTGCTCCGAGATCATTCCTGGCAGCACCCAAGGGACCGTATGTGGTGGCAGGGTTCAAATCTATCTAGGTCAGCCAAGTACAGGGCAAATGCCCTGCCCACTGCACTATCTCTCTGGCCCTTCAATGGTATTTCTTAAATGCTTGCCATAAAAAGGTGGAAAATGAACTTCACAACTGCCATTTACAATAGCACCAAATAGATGAACTCTTTAGGATCTTACTCTAGTAAAGGATTTACAGTCTCTCTCTCTCTCTCTCTCTCTCTCTCTCTCTCTCTCTCTCTCTCTCTCTCTCTTTCTTCTTGGGTCACACCTGCAATGCACAAGGGTTACTCCTGGCTCAGGAATTACTCCTGGCGATGCTCAGGGGACCCTATGGGATGCTGAGAATCAAACCCGGGTTGGCCCTGTGCAAGGCAAACGCTCTACTCACTGTACTATCATTCCAGCCCCTCTTTCCATTCTTTACACAGAAGTTAAAGTAATCCTAAAAGAAACCACATGTGCACAAACACACAAGTACACACACGCACACAAGCACACACATGCATGCACGCACATCCACGCACACATCCATGCATGCATGTACATGCACACGCGCGCAACACACACACACGCAAAGGTGCACACATGCACGCGCGCACATGCGCACACACACCGCCCTACCAGATCATTTTGCTTCCCTCTTAAACCTCACAGGCTTCTCCTCAGTCACTAGGTCAATCAGCCACTGTCCTTTTGTGCCTTGAACACTCCAAATGCACCTCCCTGGGCTTCCCTGGCAACGTCTCCCTTCCAGTTTTCACGAGGATGGCTCGGGGTTCAATGTAAACCCCGGGGGCATAGCTCAGAGGGGCGTCTGAAGTCTTCCAGTAGCAGTGTTTTGCATTAAATGAGACGCTGGCAAGAAGAGGACACACACACACACACACACACACACACACACACAACACACACACATCCCTGCGATGCATTCCTAATCTACGGAACTGCCATACAGGGCTGTCGGAAGTCACGTGGTCCCAACTGGGCCCAAGGCTCGGGCAGTGGACGGGTCCCAGCTGCCTGGGCAGGAAGCCGGCTCCGGGCCCCCTCACTGCTGGCTAGGACCCAGCTCACGTCACACCGGCAGGCAGACACGCTTCCATTTAAGGGCAGTTTCCAGACTCTGCCTTGGCGCCTGTGTCCGTGCCCAGTTCCCGCGAGACCCCAGCCTCTTCTGCTGCTAGCCCTCTGGGCCTCCGCGGGGCTGGCCCCCACAGACCACTGCCCTCCCTCAATCCCTCTCTTTCATCCTGGTTCTCTCTTTTCACAACATCCTTCCCTCTAGGAAGCGCCCGGGTGAGCTGTCTCCCCCCTTAAGTATCAGGACCAAGACTCTCCCACACCTCCCTAGCTAGCTAGAGGGCTTGGAAGCTGGGGCTCAAAGGGACGTCACTCGCCTGGTACCCGTGTATGAGGCCCTGGGCCTGGTGGCCAGCCGACCCTGAAAACCCACAGGACTGAGAGAGGCTTCTCTGTCAGTGCTTTCTCTTTGTGTTTAAGGAGCCCACTGGTGGTGCTTAGGGCTTAGTCCTGGCTCTGCACTCAGGGATCACTTCTATTGGGGATGAGGTGGGGGGACCCCATGGGATGCTGAGGATTGAACCTGGGTCGGCCACGTGCAAGGCACACGTCCTGCCTGCTGTCCTATGACTCAGGTCTCTTCATGCTTGTTTGTTTGTTTGTTTGGTCTTTTGGGGTCACACCCAGCGATGCTCAGGGTTTACACTCAGCTCAACACTCAGGAATGACTCCTGGTGGTGCTCGGGGGACCCTATGGGAGGCCAGGAATTGAACCCTGGTTGGCCACCTGCAAGGCAAACACCTTCCCCGCTGTGCGATTGCTCTGACCCCTTCAGTGTTTGTTGAATGAATAATAAGGAGGTTGCTTTGTCCCTCCAACCGGGCCCTCTTCTCATTCATTGTGCATCAGACTGAGCATGCGTGAGCATCTCTCAGGCCAGATTGAAGCTGGGTCCAGCTCCTTTCATGGCTCCATGATTTGCTGGGCCCTCGGCTGCCTCCCCCTGCAGCCCTTCCCTTCCCCCGCTCCCTCGTCTGTGGCTGAACTTCTCCCTCTCCCTTTCCCTAGCTCTGGGCCACCTCGGTGTGTTCCTCCTGGTCCTCCTGATTCTCAAAGGGGCCACCTTCCCCTCACTCCAGCCCTTTCTCTTCTCTTTTCTAGGAACCTTTATTTCACTTTTTGCTTTGGGGCCACACCCAGCGATGCTCAGGGGTTACTCCTGGCTCTGCACTCAGAGATCACTCCAGGGGACCATATGGGATGCTGGGAATCAAAACCAGGCTGACTGTGTACAAGGCGCAGGGCAATCGCCTTCCGGGCGGGCCGTAGTATCTCTCCAGCCCCAAGGGAACACTTTGTTTTCCTTCTCGGCCCTTTCCACCTGACTCCAGACAACCTCTCTATCTCCTCCCTCCCTCCCCACTGCCCTCTCTCCCTCTCCACCCCTCCCCGCACAGTTAAGTCCAAGCCAGAGGCCAGCATGAGGCTCTGCAGTGGGGCACACGCCTTACATGTGGTAGGCCACCGGCTTTCGACAGACGTTGTAAAATCCAGCTCCAAGAAATCCCACGGATTCATTTTTCAGAAGTGATTCATGAGCAGGGCGGCATTCCAACGGCAATCAGCAAGGGAGCCGGAGAAACTGCTCCAGGGAGGAAGGTCCTTGTGGGCAGAAAAGGAGCAAGATAAGGAGAGAGAATGATTTTAGGCTGAGCTCACCTGTCTGTGGGAGGTAGAGAGGGTCTTGGGTAAGAGGACCTCACTTCCCTTTGGGGGATGGAGAGGCTGACTTGATTGGCGTTGATTGAGAAATTCCCTGCTGACCACTGCATTCCTAAGGAAGGCCAAGAGGGGTGGGGGGGGGGAGGGGGTGTTGTAGAATCCCAGGGAAACTTGGAGTAAGACTTGGCAGTTGGGAGGCTTAGCACAAGCACCTCTATTTGGGGTCTGACATTTCTTCTTTTTGTATGTGGTATTGGGGATCTTCCATGGAACCTCGGCGCCGGCCCATCATCTTCCTCTTCAACACCCTTCCCTGCTGTCTTGGGGAGCTAGGTATAGGCTGGGAGCACTCCAGAGAGGGATCTATACAGATTTTTTTTTTTTTTGCTTTTTGGGTCACACCTGGCAGTGCTCAGGTGTTACTCCTGGCTCTGCACTCAGGAATTACTCCTGGTGGTGCTCGGAGGGACCCTATGGGATGCTGGGAATTGAACCCAGGTCAGACACGTGCAAGGCAAATGCCCTCCCCGCTATACTATCACTCCAGCCCTTATACAGATGTTTAAACACACACAAATCTTTGAAGAATGCATGCAGTTGTTAGTACATGGATCGTGATCTCCCTTTAACGACAAAGAGACTCCAGAGACTGCAAACAGCAAGCAAGGTTTATTGTAAGACTGGCTAGCCAGGGTCGAGCCATCAGGCAAGACCTCGAACTTCTTCAAAGGGGTCTTATATAGGCCTTCACTGGCCATTACAGCAAAACCCGCGCATTTCATAGCCAATAGATTTGTAACAACATATGCTTTCTTAACCAATCCATTTAACAGTACATCACTCCTTAGCCTATAGATTCAAAGATCAGCATTTACGTACATAGGCTTTGTGGCTAGTGGGTATCTGGTAACTCAGACATTTGGTTATTACGTGGCTCCCTTTGATTCTCAGCTCATGGCTCCTGCATTCATGTGGAGGCCAAAAGGGAAACATTAGTTATTAACAGAGGTAACAAATAAGGAAGGGCCAACAAATGGTTTCAGAATTTACATCCCAATAAGGAAGGGTCAACAAATGGAGAAAGAATTTACATCTCAAGTCTTTACCAGGGAGGGGGCAGGTAAGGAAGAGTTAACTAATTAGCAGAGTTTAAAGGTAAAGGCCCTCCCGTTGATCGTCGATTTGCTCGAGCGGGCCCAGTAACGTCTCCATTGGAGGCTTTGTTGTTACTGTGTTTGGCATATCGAATACTCTCGGTAGCTTGCCGGGCTCTCCGAGAGGGGCGGAGGAATCGAACTCGGGTCGGCCATGTTGGCCGCGTGTAAGGCGAACGCCCTACCCGCAGTGCTTTAGTTCTGGAATTTTTCTCAGGGTCTCTAGGGACCTTACATTCCTCCCTTTCTCTACTTCATATTGAGGAGTCTTTCTCAGTGGGCCCTTCATACAGAGGAGTAATCTTCCCCAGTGTACGACAGAGTCCGGTATTGTTGCCCAGGACCAAGAGTTGAGCTGTATTAATTCTGTCTTGGTTGAACCAAGACAGAATTAATACAAGACTCAAACCAATTCTCCGGGGCCTCCCTTTCTCTCCAGCTTTGTTCAAGGCCTTCCCATAGCTTGGCCATATAGTCTCTGACAACCTCCATGTGGTCAGTGTAGAAATAGCATTCCTCCGCCAGAGCAGCGCAGAGCCCTCCATTCTTGAGGAACAACAGGTCGAAGGTCGAGTCCTCTCTGGTTTTGGAAGACTATCTTGGACAGGGATATTAGAGATTTCTCGGTGCGGTCTTAAAAAAAAAAAAAGAGTTTCAGACCACATCGATTTTAGAGTGAAGAAGGTCATAAGAGACAGTGAAGGCCATTTCTTAGTGATCAAAGGATCTGTACAACAAGAAGAACTTACAATAATAAATGTATATGCACCTAATGAGAGACCAGCAAAGTACTTAAAACAACTACTCATAGATTTGGAAAAAGACATCAATAGCAACACAATACTAGTGGGAGACTTCAACACCGCTTTGTCACCTCTGGATAGATCAACCAGACTCAAGCTTAGCAAGGACATACTTCATCTGAGGGAAACAATGGAAGAAAGGGACTTAGTAGGTATATACAGGACACTTCATCCTCAAAAGGCTGAATACACATTCTTCTCAAGCGTACATGGAACATTCTCCAAGATAGACCACATGCTGAGCAACAAAACATACCTCCATAAAATTAAGAAGACAGAGATTATATCAACAATCTTCTCAGACCACAATGCGCTTAAATTAGAAGTAAATCACACACAAAAACAGAAAACTAAATCAAACACCTGGAAATTAAACAGTGCGCTATTGAACAACGAGTGGCTTAGACAGGAAATCAAAGAGGAAATCAAAAGATTCCTAGAAACGAATGAAAATGAGGACACGAGTTACCAAAACTTATGGGACACAGCAAAAGCTGTCTTAAGAGGAAAGTTTATAGCTCTACAAGCATTCCTCAGAAAGGAAGAGCAAGCCCACGTAAATAAACTAACCTCACAGCTTAAGAGCTTGGAGAAGGACTAACAAAAGGAGCACAACCCTAACAGGAGGAAGGAAATAATAAAACTCAGAGCAGAGATTAACGAGATGGAAACCCAAAAAACAATCCGAAAGATCAATGAAACCAAGAGCTGGTTCTTTGAGAAAATTAACAAGATCTATAAGCCTCTAGCAAAACTCACAAAGAAGGGGAGAGAGAAAACCCTAATAAACCGAATCAGAAATGAAAAGGGGGTCATCACAACAGAAACTACAGAAATTCAAAGGATCCTCAGGGAGTACTTTGAGAAGCTTTATGCCACGGAACATCAAAACCTCGAGGAAATGGATAAATTCCTAGACTCCTACAGACTCTCAAGGCTGAACCAAGAAGACCTGGAATACCTGAACAGACCTATCACCACCAAGGAAATTGAAATGGTAATAAAAAGTCTCCCCAAGCACAAAAGCCCTGGCCTGGATGGATTCACTAGTGAATTATTCCAAACCTTTAAAGAAGACTTACTCCCAATCCTCTTTAAGCTTTTCCACGAAATTGAAATATCAAAAACACTTCCGAATAGTTTCTATGAAGCGAATATCACACTGATACCAAAAGCAGACAGAGATACCACAAAGAAAGAGAATTACAGGCCAATATCCCTGATGAACACAGATGCAAAGATCCTCAACAAACTACTAGCAAATAGAATCCAACTACTCATCAAAAAGATCATACACCATGACCAAGTAGGATTCATCCCAGGGATGCAAGGATGGTTTAACATTCGGAAATCAATCAACATAATCCATCATATCAACAAAAGAAAAGATAAAAAGCATATGATCATATCAATAGATGCAGAGAAAGCATTTGACAAGATCCAGCACCCCTTTATGATGAAAACCCTAGCCAAAATGGGGATAGAGGGGACTTTCCTCAACATAGTTAAAGCCATCTACCACAAGCCTACAGCAAGCATCATCCTCAATGGGGAAAAACTGAGAGCCTTCCCTCTAAGATCAGGGACGAGACAAGAATGCCCACTCTCTCCACTACTGTTCAATATAGTACTGGAAGTACTTGCATTAGCGATTAGGCAAGAAAAAGATATTAAGGGCATTCAGGTAGGAAAGGAAGAAATCAAGCTCTCACTATTCGCAGATGATATGATACTATACTTAGAGAACCCAATAACCTCCACCAAAAAACTCCTAGAAACAATAGACTTGTATAGTAAAGTAGCAGGCTATAAAATCAATACCCAAAAGTCCATGGCTTTCCTATACGCAAACAGTGAGAGAGAAGAAAGTGACATGAAAAAAACAATCCCGTTCACAATTGTGCCCCAGAAAATCAAGTACCTAGGAATCAGCTTAACTAAGGAAGTAAAGGACCTGTACAAAGAAAACTACAAAACGCTACTTCAGGAAATAAAAGAGGACATGAGGAAATGGAAAGATATCCCCTGCTCATGGGTCGGGAGACTTAACATTGTCAAAATGGCAATACTACCGAAAGCATTGTATAAATTCAATGCAATGCCTATAAGGATACCCATGACATTCTTCAAAGAAATGGAGCAAACACTCCTGAAATTTATATGGAACAATAAGCCCCCATGAATAGCTAAAGCAATTCTTGGGAAAAAGAAAATGGGAGGAATCAACCTCCCTAACTTCAAACTCTACTACAAAGCAGTAATAATTAAAACAGCGTGGTACTGGAACAAAGGCAGAACTGCAGACCAATGGAATAGGGTTGAATACACTGACATCTCCCCTCAATCATATGATCATCTAATCTTTGATAAAGGTGCAAGAAATGTGAAGTGGAGTAAGGAAAGCCTCTTTAACAAATTGTGCTGGCATCACTGGACGGCTACATGCAAAAAAAAAATGGGCTCAGAACTCTTGCCTAACACCATGTACAAAAGTAAGATCAAAATGGATTAAAGACCTCAACATCAGACCAGACACCATAAGGTACATTGAAGACAGTAAGTAAAGTAAGTAAAGGCCCTCCCGTTGTTCATCGATTTGCTCGAGCGGGCCCAGTAACGTCTCCATTGGAGACTTTGTTGTTACTGTGTCTGGCATATCGAATACTCTCGGTAGCTTGCCGGGCTCTCTGAGAGGGGCGGAGGAATCGAACTCGGGTCGGCCATGTTGGCCGCGTGTAAGGCGAACGCCCTACCCGCTGTGCTATCGCTCCAGCCCCAGTTGGCAAAACCCTCCATGACATTGAGTCTAATGGTACTTTCAAAGATGCCACGCCACTGGCCGAGCAAGTAAAAACAGAGATAGATAAATGGGACTATCTTAAACTAAGAAGCTTCTGCACCTCCAAAGAAACAGTGACCAAAATACAAAGACAGTCTACAGAATGGGAAAGGATATTCACTGAATACGCATCTGACAAGGGGTTGATATCAAGGATATACAAAGTACTGGTTGAACTCCACAGGAAGAAAACATCCAACCCCATCAAAAAATGGGGCAATGAAATGAACAGAAACTTTCTCAAAGAAGAAATCCGAATGGCAAAAAAGCACATGAGAAAATGCTCTACATCATTAATCATCAGGGAGATGTAGATCAAAACCATAATGAGATACCATCTCACACCTCAGAGACTGGCCCACATTCAAAAGAACAAAAACAACCGATGCTGGCACGGATGTGGCGAGAAAGGGACACTCCTTCACTGTTGGTGGGAATGCCGACTAGTTCAGCCCTTTTGGAAAACAGTATGGACGTTTCTCAAAAAATTAGAAATTGAGCTCCCATTTGACCCAGCGATACCACTCCTGGGAATATACCCCAGAGAGGCAAAAATGTGTAGTCGAAGTGACATCTGCACTTGTTTGTTCATTGCAGCACTCTTTACAATAGCCAGAAACTGGAAGAAACCTGAGTGCCCAAGAACAGATGACTGGTTAAAGAAACTTTGGTACATCTACACAATGGAGTACTATGTAGCTCTTAGAAAAGATGAAGTCATGAAATTTACATACAAGTGGTACAATATGGAAAGTATCATGCTAAGCGAAATGAGTCAGAAAGAGAGGGATAGACATAGAAAGATTGCATTCATCTGGGGGATATAAAGCAACAAAATATGAGATTAATACCCAAGAATAGCTGAGATCAACACCAGGAGGATTACTCCATAGCTTAGAGGCCAGCCGGGTATTCTAGGGGAAAGGGCAGTTAAGATAGAGAAGGGAGCACCAAATAAAGGGTGTTTGGAGGATCCTCCCAGGAGGGGAAATGCATGTTGAAAGTAGACTATGGACTGAACATGTTTGCCACTCAATGCCTCTTTTGCAGACCACAACACCCAAAAGGAGAGAGAGAACAAAGGGGAATGCCCTGCCACAGAGGCAGGGTGGGAGGGGGGGTGGGGGGGATATTATCCATGGTGGTGGAAAACGGGCACTGGTGGAGGGATGGGTATTTGATCATTGTATGACCGAAACCCAAGCACAAATATTTGTAAACCTACAACTGTACCTCATGGTGCTTCACTAATAAAGGTAAAGGCCCTCCCGTTGATCGTCGATTTGCTCGAGCGGGCCCAGTAACGTCTCCATTGGAGACTTTGTTGTTACTGTGTCTGGCATATCGAATACTCTCGGTAGCTTGCCGGGCTCTCCGAGAGGGGCGGAGGAATCGAACTCGGGTCGGCCATGTTGGCCGCGTGCAAGGCAAACGCCCTACCCGCTGTGCTATCGCTCCAGCCCAATAAAATAAAAAAAAAAAAGAGTTAAAGCAACAGAAACCAAAGCAACATTGGCCAATTCACAGACTGGGGGAAAGCAATTAATTCTTCACTTTGAGTTGAGGTTCTCCCTAGTAAAGTTCTGAGCTTCCAATGCTCTGATCAGACTGGTGACAGCATGTTTCTTCAGCCTGTTTACCTAGAGCCAGTAAACCAAGTTTTATCAAAAATTCCCAAGGTGGGGGGTACCTTTTAGATGAAGATTAGAATACATTTATTCAATCACCTTTGTAGAATTAGAATCTGATTCTTACAAGAAGCAAGTTACAGAAATATGGTTTTCTCTCCACCTTTATTTTAAAACTTTGCCAGATAGCTTAACAAACCTGGCTTGTCCTTTTGCATAAACACACCAAGATTAGAGAACTCTCCATTTGGGATACCCATTATTTACTGCAAAGTCCTGGGGGTCGACTAAAGACAGGAGACACACCAATAATGGCATTAATCTTATCTGGCACGTCAGTTACCCAGGCCTGGCCGTAAGATGTCCCGCGATGAACTGGATGGCCTTGAGCCTTCAGGTTGAACTGGATGTAGCTTTGGGCCTCATTTTCCACAGAGATGTCCTGGCAGAAAGGACTCCATTCCATCCCTTCTTCAGGGCTGGGAGAAATCCTGGTTTCCAGGTTATTTCCTTGACACTGAGAGCAGGCCCAGACTGAGTTAACCTAGATTTCTCCATAGCAGTGATGATTTCCAGTCTTTCCTTGAGCTGGCCTGACTCTAGGGTCACCCTGAGGTTTGTAGGGTACTTGAAACAGTACCTGTTAAGTCCCTGCTCCTGTCATTTAGATAGATCCCCTGTCTGTTTCCCTGGAACAGGGCTTTGGGGTCCCACAGCTGGTTTTTCCTGTCTGCATGAGGGGTAGACCCTATTACAGAGAGGAAAGACTTGTCTGGATTTATGCAAACCAACATAGTTCCATGGAGCATTAAAAAAAAACATACTGAAGGTACAAAAGAAGAGAAAAGCAAGCATTTCACCTTACTCACAGTGAGGTATAATACACCCATTTGCTGTGGGTCCTAGTCAAAGGAAGCTTAAATCTGTAAAGATAAAGCATACAGTTTAACATCATGCTTAATTCATTCAATCCTTTATTGAAAACCTTGACTTCCCATCAATAAGAGCACCATATAAGAGTCCACTATACAATTTAACATGTCCATTCATTTAATCCCATGTCGACAAACCCTTGATTTCCTGCAACTTTTGAAAAATTCAGTTGTCCAAGAGCACTGTAACAGGAGTCTGGATAATCTGTCCAATACCTTTTCCATAGAGCTTACCAAAAAGGCACTAGAACAATCCTACGGATGTAATTTAAAGTTTCTTATAACAATACAGTTTGATCAGTTCCTTTTCTTAAAACACAACCTCAAACCTTTTGCACATTCCTTAACATTCATTCTGTCCTGTAACTTTCCTTCAACTCATTTCAAAACCATCTTCACTTTAACAGGATCCCTTTCCTTTTTCCCACTGATGATATCTCCATCCATTATCTTTCTGACTTATGACATACATCTCTATTAGTACTACAGGATCTCCCAAGTTTAGACACAGCTACCATAAATCTCACTTAACATGACAAAACTGTCCTCTGCAGTGCTATTTCAAAAGCATTAGATCAGTTCTATAGATATTCAAAAGGCCTTAAAAATGCTCACAATGAAAGCTCTTACAAGGTATATTCACTAGGCAAAAGATCACTTTACATTAGAAATTAACCAGGAGACATCTTAAAATTCTGATTTACAGGAAAACACAAATACAAAAAGATTAAAACACTCATAGATTATTATGAAACATTAAGTATTTCACACTTGTGTACAAAGTTTTCTGAAGAACAGGGCCAGGTTGATACCTGGTGACAAGGCTTAGCATGAAATAAAGTTATCAAAATAGTAGCATGTACTTTCAAGCACTGGACAGGCCGATTAACAATATAGTTAGTAAAATTTCCCACGTTTTCCATGAAATTCTCCATTCTCAGAAACTATTACAGAAGGCTGACATCTGAGGTTAACCCATTTTATAACTCTTAGTAGTTCTAGAAATTTTAGTTATCAAGAGTCTCAGAGATCAGATAGAGCACTGGTAGGACAAACTTTGCAACCAATTTTATAACTCTAGAAACTCATGTTTAAGCTAAACCATTACTTTTTGAACCTGTTTTCATGTGTTACAGTTATTTTAACTCACAAGATTTTCTAGGTCAAATATTCTAATCCAATGCAGATACAAATATGAACATTGCCATAACAACATAAGACTTATGAACAACCAATTTTTGTAAAACATGATAAAACCTTCTTTGGCTTAATTTCAATAGTTCTTGTACCTTAGTTATTTAAAATCATGAGCTCTCTACACCAGATACTTTTAACAATTCCACATGAATACAAACGTGCTTTCAGACACAGGAAAAAAAACCTTTTGGGTTTTTACCAAACTTTGATATTATCATAGAAAATAACACTTGGACTGTCAATGTTTATGTAACCATAAGAAAACTTTGTTTATTTTGATGCCTTCTGTGCCTTTGTTGTTTGTAAAACAGCTAAATTCCTCATTACAATTGGCTGAGGCTTGTAAGATAAAGCCTTGCATTCTCTGAACTTTATTTCACTTTAGTTTCAGGCTCTAGCTCCATAGCTCTTCTAGATAGTACAGATTCTTAAGTTCAAAAGGATTTCAACTGTTAATCATATAATCATTAATGTTCTTCTAACAAGAAATTTAGATTGAGAATTCTGCTCTCTCTGTAGGCTCAACCTTCTGATAAGATTTAACCCTTGTCTAACAGGTTTCAAAAATAACTGCATTTCTTAAATCACTGGGTTGCATATCACTAACTTCTCTAGAATTTCTACTTCTGATTTCAGCCTGGTCCCAACACTCGAGTGTTCCACATAGACAGACATACAGCAGACAGACAGACAGACAGACAGACAATGAACTGACTAAAACACCACACATACATGTGCACACATTTGCAATTGATCGATCAAGGGAGGAACTGATGGACTGAGAAAGGAAGGGACAGTCCCCAGGGCAAAGGGACCTTATCGGCCGATTGCGAACACTGCTCCCCATTTCCCAGCCTGACCTGACGCTGCTCCCCATTTCCCAGTCTCCTGCTTGTTAAAAATGGGTCAAGAAAGCGCTTTTGTTGATATATCACTTAATCACTTAATCACTTAATCCCCGTTATTCATCGATTTACTCGAGCGGGTGCCAGTAACATCTCCATTCATCCCGGTTGCGTGCTAGTGTAGCCCAATGGTATCTGTTCGTTCTAGGGACATGCAGAGCCTCAAATCGATCATTCAGGGTCTTGACGAAGAAGTCTGACCATCTTGTAGGTGGGCGTCCACGTGATCTTTTGATGTCCCATGGAATCCAATCAGTAATGGCTCTAGTCCAGTGGTTGTCTGTAAACCTCATTATGTGTCCAGCCCATCTGATTTTTGATGTCCTGGCAAATGAGACAGCATCCCTGATTCTTGAGCGTTGACGAAGATCAGAACTCCGGATTCTATCTCTCATTTGAGTGAATCGTGATATTCCAAGCATAGCTCTTTCGATTCCTCTTTGAGAGACCCGAATAGCGTTCTCATCCTGTTTTCGTAGGGTCCAGGTCTCTGAGGCATATGTTAATGCAGGAAGAACAGTGGAATCAAAGAGATGTGCTCATAGCTGGAGGTTCTTTGTCCTTTTAGTTATTTCTTCAACGCTCTTGAAGGCATTCCAAGCCGCTCTCTTCCTCCTGCGCAACTCAGGTGCCAGGTCATTTATCATGTTGATTTCTCGGCCTAGGTATATATAACTGTTGCATTCGGAGATGGTGGTTCCATTGAGAGCGAATGGAGCGTCAGGAACAAGGCTGTTTCTCATAAACATTGTCTTCGTAAGATTCAGCTGTAGTCCGACCTTTCCACATTCGCAGTCAAAGTCGTTCAGCATTTGTGCTGCTTGGCTAATGTTTGGTGTTATTAGAACGATGTCATCAGCAAAGCGGAGGTGGTGTAGCTGCCGACCATCTATCTTCACTCCCATGCTTTCCCATTCCAGTCGTCACATGATGTTCTCGAGGGTGGCACTGAAGAGTTTTGGTGAAATGGTATCACCCTGCCGAAACCCTCTCTTGATATGGATGATTAATTCTTTGTAGAATGGTGAGATTTTGGTAGTGAATCCACAATAGAGCTCATGAAGAATCCTGATGTATTGAGTTTGTACGCCCTGATTGGCTAGGACTTCCATAACCGTTTTCTGTCTCAACAGAATCAAAGGCCTTCTTTAAATCAATGAACGTTAGACAGGGCGGCATCTTGAACTCCCGAGAAACCTCAATGAGCTTAGTAATCATGTGGATATGGTCGATAGTACTGAATCCTTTACGGAATCCAGCTTGTTCACATGGTTGTCCTTCATCTAGTGTTCTGCTAATCCTATTCAGGATGACTCGAGTGAACAGCTTGTAGATGACAGACAATAGGCAGATCGGGTGATAGTTGCCAGTGTCATGGATGTCTCCCTTCTTGTACAGTAGTACAGTCCTGCTGGTTTTCCATTGGGACGGAACCTGGCATTCAGACAGGTAGCGTGTGAAGAGCCGAGCCAATGTATTGATGAGTACTGATGGTAAGTTCTTCAGGTGTTCAGGTCTGATCTTGTCTGGGCCAGGTGCTCTTTGTTTCTTTACCGACGAGATGGCATGTTGGATTTCGGAAGGGAGAACATTGGGAACGACATATCCATCATGTGGCATGTGGTATGTGGGCAAGTGGACGTGGCTATTAAAGAGATCTGAGTAGAAGTCATGAATAATCTTCTCCATTGCCCTTCTGGAAGATGTGATAGATCCATCATGATGTCGGAGGGCAGTCATCTTGGTTTTGTAGTTGGTGAAGGACAGGCGGGCATTACGAATGCTTTTCCCAGCTTCTGCCGCATCTACCAGTACTGCTGCTCTCCTGTTTTTGAGGTCATCCTTGATGGCTTCTCTGCACTGCTTGGCCAGTTCGGATGTTCGCTTGTGGTTGCCTGAGGCATGTGCCAAGCCACGTTGGCGAATAAGTTCAAGAGTGTTCAAAGAAAGGCGGTTTTTTGTGGTTATCTCTCTCTTGGCATTCCTCGCACAATCATGGAGGTGCTGAATCATTCGATCGTATTCCTCATCAATGTTGTCAATGACGGCATCTTCCCATGTTGCCATAACAGAGCCAAAGAGCTCCCAGTTGGTGGTCGTTCTGGGAGTCCTCTTCTTAAACCTTGCATTCTTTTCTCCTCTTTCTGTGAAGTAGAATTTTGCACGAAGAAGACGGTGGTCTGATCCCGTTTGGAATTTTGGGACAACAGCAACATTGGTTAGGCAAAACTGCCGATTGAATATGATGTGGTCTATTTCATTGTGGAACCGTCCATCGGGAGACTCCCATGTCCAACGTTTAGATTCAGCCTTTTGGAACTGTGAGTTACCATGGAAGGTTTTGGTTGACATGATGAACTCAGACAGTCTGATACCCTGTTCGTTTCATTCCAGGCCATGGGTCCCGATGTGGAGTTCATCGACTGATCTTCTTGGTCCTATCTTGGCATTAAAATCACCGACAATGATCTTGTAGAAGGTGTGATCTTCTTTATAGAACTTCTCCAGCTCCATGTAGAACTTCTCAGTTTCTCTTTCACCATAACTGGACGTTGGTGCATAGACAACAAAGATAGAAACTGCCGGTAGTGAGCCACATCTATTCAAGTGTAATCGTCCGATTTGGGTTGTTAGGCATTCGAATGAATCAATACTCCTGGCTAAGTTTGTGTTGACAAGGATACCGACACCACTGACGCCTCTTTTATCACATGTTCCAAGGAACAGTTCTTCTCCAGTGTCGAAAACAGCATGATGTGATTGATGTCTTCTCGTTTCGGTCAGACCAATGATGTCATACTTGATCTTTCACGCTTGTACCATAAGGTCTTCAATGGATGCAGTAGATGCCAGCGTATGAGCATTAAAAGTACAGACAATCATTTTTGTTTTTCTGCGTTTTGGCAGCCTATTTCTGCCTTGGTATTTTATCAGCCTCTCTTTCCATATCCTTCTCGACTCTGCATATTCAGGGTTAGGGAAATGAGATCCATTTATTACTGGATTTGGCATATCAATTTGGTCTATTTGGCATAGACCATGGGTAGCTTGCCAAGCTCTGCCATGCGGGTGGGATATTTAAGGTACCCTGAAAACTTAGAGAAAAGTAAATAAATAGTCGCGCGGCCGCAAATGCAGCCGCGCGCTCCTGGGAGCTTGTTGTGATAATCTCTGGATCCTGGCCGTTGTTGGGGTTACACGGCAGTTGGAGGGCGTAACTGTCTAGCTACTGACAGGTCCAGTCCCAAACCGTGCAGGCTTGGAGATCTCAGCCCCGGGTCCCACACACCTGGGTTCCTCTGCCAGTTCTGTTATGCCTGAGGCTTATCAAAGTGTGTGGAGAGTGGCCCCAGTAAGGCCCTGGCTGGGGCCTGGAGGTCTTCAGCTGTTGGGTCCTGGCGAGATAGTCAGGCACAGGGTAGGAGACTCTGCCTTGTGCTCTCGCGGGAGCTTGTTGTGATAATCTCTGGATCCTGGCCGTTGTTAGGGTTACACGGCAGTTGGAGGGTGTAGCTGTCTAGCTACTGACAGGTCCAGTCCCAAACCGTGCAGGCTTGGAGATCTCAGCCCCGCGTCCCACACACCTGGGTTCCTCTGCCAGTTCTGTTATGCCTGAGGCTTATCCAAGTGTGTGGAGAGTGGCCCCACTAAGGCCTTGGCTGGGGCCTGGAGGTCTTCAGCTTTTGGGCCCTGGCGAGGATAGTCAGGCACAGGGTAGGAGACTCTGCCTTGTGCTCTCCCGGGAGCTTGTTGCCTTTAATCAAAAAAATAATTTGTTAATATAAGCCAGCTAAATAGACTATGACAAAGATGTTACCATATTTTGGCCAAGGCTAATTCTGAGGCAGGCAGATTCTTATCAGACGTGGGGATAGGCTGCCTTAGTGACACACTTCTTTGTTTCTGATGTCAAACAGTTAATCCTAAAATCTTGCATTTTCCTGCCTCCTCAACTTTGATACTCCTATTTCTTTTGTTACCTGCAAAGATCTGACGGCAAAATGATCTGGTAATGCAGACTGCCATTCACTGGCTGTCTTTCCCCACTATACTCAGGCCACATGGTGTTACAGAGGTGAACAAGATACTCTTTATCTAAACTACCTAGTTGGAAGCTCCTAGGATGTTTTCCTAATTGCAAGCAATAATCTATGAAAAAGGATGGTTCCTTGGCAAAACTTTTCTCCAGGTCTATTACTTTGGTCTCTCCCAAGGGAATTCTAACCCCCCCCAACCCCCACCCCCGTAAATTGGCCTTAATTTTGGCCTCTCCCAAGGGGACTCTAACCCCCTGTAAATTGGCCTTAACTCAGAGGCTCATTGGATTTGGACCATCTCCACCTGGGCGGGCCTGGCGTTGGGCAGACCCACAGCTCTGTGCCCGAGCCGATCCTAGTGCTGTGGTGTTAAAAACTCTGCTCCTTAAAAAAAAAAGTTCTACCTTTCTTAGCTTGCTACCTCTTTCCTGCTTTTTGCTGGCTTGCGGCTCTTCTCAGGCCTCTTACCAGCCTTTTACCCTTTTTTTTTTTCTCTGCCTTATATCAGAACTTCCTTCATTAGCATTTCAATTGACCTCTAGCTGATCTTCTGATTAGACTGAGACTGAGTGGGGAAAGGATTTTCTGGAAATTGATCTGCCTTAGTTTCCCAGAGTCTTTCTCACTAGTGGGTTTACTCCCGTCCCTCCCATAGGGGACGGTGACGCAAAACAGACAAAGGAGGGGTGCCTCTTTGCAGAGACCTTTCAGATGCTTGCCTGGCTGGTGGAGAACTTGGCCTTAGTGGTTCAGCATTGTGACTTGCGACCGGCAGCTATGCCAGTGCCACCCTTGACCGTATGTTCTCCGTGGAATCGCAGGCAGCCCACTCGAGCTCCGTGACTTTAGAGGGACTTTAAGAGTGCCAGGTTGTGGAGCTACAAAATCACACCCAATAGGAGGACCTATCAGGGTGCTCATGCACGCACACAGTCACACAGAGGTTATCAGATTCCTCCCCCAGTCCCCCTAGAGATTTCCAAGGGAGCATACCTTCACAGCAGATTTTCCACAAATTACCTCCTTTATCCGAGCCACAAGGTTTGGAGAGAAGGAACCTCATGGGGGCCAATCCACACCAAAGGAAGGCCATTCTGTTGAACAATAAGTGTCAAACTTACCTTTCTTGATCATCAAGCCCAGATCCTGAGCTATCCTGTGGATTTCAGAGAAGTGATCAAGAATTAAAGCTTTGGGGGTCGATTGATTCTGACCCGTATTAAACAATCTTAATAAACAGAGTTAGGAGAAAGATAATAAGACAAATACACACACTAAGGACACATGCACAGATCACATTCCTGCACTCGCTTGGACCGGTCCTTCTCTCGCACGGGTGCGCATCACATTCACCACAGTCACACTGGGATTCCCAAATTTGCCCAAAGGGCGTGCACGTGATTTTCACCTCCGGAGGGTTTAGTTCTTCCAAGTCTTCTCCCGGAGCCAGGTTTTCCAGAACAGATGAGGACCCAGAGAATGTGTCCTCCAGAACAGATGAGGCCTCCAGAACAGATGAGGACCTAGAAAATATGTCCTCCAGAACCTAGGATAACAGACGAGGACCTGAGGAAACCCTATGTCCCTCAAGTCCTCCCAGTCAGGGTTGGCCACTTCCCTGCCACAGTCCAGAAGGGGACACCGTGCCCCCAGAAAACAGATGGAATATTCCCCAGAATTTAAGGCCTTTTCAAAACCCGCTCTCTGGGCCCGTTTGCTGTCAAGAGATCTCGCTGAGGCCTCCAAATGTTAGGACGCGGACCATGATCTCCCTTTAATGACAAAGAGACTCCAGAGACTGCAAACAGCAAGCAAGGTTTATTGTAAGACTGGCTAGCCAGGGTCGAGCCATCAGGCAAGACCTCGAACTTCTTCAAAGGGGATCTTATATAGGCCTTCACTGGCCATTACAGCAAAACCCGCGCATTTCATAGCCAATAGATTTGTAACAACATATACCTTCTTAACCAATCAATTTAAAAGTACATCACTCCTTAGCCTATAGATTCAAAGATCAGCATTTCCGTACATAGGCATTGTGGCTAGTGGGTATCTGGTAACTCAGACATTTGGTTATTACGTGGCTCCCTTTGATTCTCAGCTCATGGCTCCTGCATTCATGTGGAGATGGATAAGGGAAAAGTTACTAACAGAGGTAACAGATAAGGAAGGGCCAACAAATGGTTTCAGAATTTACATCCCAATAAGGATGGGTCAACAAATGGAGACAGAATTTACATCTCAAGGCTTTACCAAGGAGGGGGCATGTAAGGAAGATTTACTAATTAGCAGAGTTTAGCTCTGGAATTTTTCTCAGGGTCCCTAGGGACCTTACACAGTAAACTGTTTCTGAGAAGTCAGGATAAACTGTCTTTTGTTCTAGTTTGTAATCTTTTGGTTTTGCTTTTGGGTCATACCCAGTAGTGCTCAGAGCCTAACTCTGTGTTCAGGGGTCCCTCCTGGCAGGGCTCAGGAGACCATATGTGGTACAAAGGATGGAACCCAAGCCCGTGGCATGAGAGGTTTTCTCTGTACTATCTTTCCTACCCTCTGCTCTCTCTCCAGTCCCTTGTTTTACAATGCCTATTTGCATTTTGTAGTTTTTATTTTTATTTGGGCTGGAGTGATAGCACAGCGGGTAGGGTGTTTGCCTTGCACGTGGCCGATCTGGGTTTGATTCCCTCTCGGAGAGCCCGGGCTACACCCGGCCCAGACCAAATCCCACATCTACAGGTCTTGACTGGTTGCCCTCAGGTCTTAAGCTGCTGGCTGATTAGCTGATCCCCACCCCACCCCCACCAAATTCCTCTTCTATTGCTTACACAACAGGGGGTCCCCTATAGGGCCTCTCCAAGCCCTGCAGGATTGCCTCTGGAAATGTGATTCTTCTAGACTTGGGCAGATCTAGCACCAGGAATGAGGGAACTGGTTCTCTGAACTGTGAACCTTCCAGAAGTTTTCCATACCGGTCTGGAAGGGAGCAAAATTAAAATTCACACACACACACACACACACACACACACACACAGATACACAGACACAAACACACACAGACATACAGACACACACAGACATACACACAGACACACAGACAAACACACACACAGACACACACATAGACACAGACACACAAAGACACACACACACAAAGACACACACACATGTACCCAAAACATGGCATAAGATTTCCCGCGTGGAGGTTGCTTTCCTCTCAGAGACATTGACAGATAAGAGGAACATACAACAGCATTTGTGGTGTGCATGTGTGTGTGTGGGGGGGGGGGTCTCCCTGTGCTGCTTCAGGAGACCCCACCTCTTTATGTTTTGTTTTGGTTTTGCTTTTTTGGGTCACACCCAGCGATGCACAGGGGTTACTCGTGGCTCATGCACTCAGGAATTACTCCTGGCGGTGCTTGGGGGACCCTATGGGATGCTGGGAATTGAACCTGGGTCGGCCGCGTGCAAGGCAAATGCCCTACCCGCTGTGCTATTACTCCTCCAGCCCCCAAAAGGTGGTATTCTTAAAGGGGAAAAAAGAGATCTCCATCGACTGAGCCCACCTAGACTCCTCCCTTACAGCGAGAGGGGGTCACTGATAGTGAACTGGAGGGACCCACCCCCATACTACCACAGCAACATAAAGAAACAGCGCAGATTCCCACCACGAGGAGGGGGTGAAGAAAAGAGCCCAGTTTTTGGAGGCCAGCTGCACATGCTAGGGGAAAAGGCAGCTCAGATAGAGAAGGGAGCACCAAATAAAGGGTGTTGGAAGGATCCTCCCAGCATGGGAGAAGCATGCTGAAAGTGGACTATAGATGGAATATGATTGCCACTCATTGCCTCTTTTGCAAACCACAGCACCCACAAAGGAGAGAAAGAACAAAAGGGAATGCCCTGCCACAGGGGTGGGGTGGGATAGGGGGGATGGGGAGTGGGAGGGATACTGGGATCAGCAGTGGTGGTGGAGAATGGGCACTGGTGGAGGGATGGGCACCTGATCACTGTATAACTGAAACCCAAGCGCAAAAATTTGCAAGTCTACAATGGTACCTCATGGTGTTTCACTAATAAAAATTAAAAAGAAAAGAAAAGAGCCCAATTTGCTGAGAATCACCAGGAGGACCCCTGGGAACCTCTTGACCACCTACAAAAAAACTAGCATAAATGGTCAGTGATAGAAATCAGCCAAGATCTCAAAAACAAAGGGGGCTCAGCTGTGGTGGGGGTCAGGTGGTCTGGGTATTCATCTGACCCGGTCCTGGCAATAGCACAGCTGCCATCCATCCTAGCTGACTCTCTCAGAAGGTGGAGGGTGTGCTTGGCATCAGAACTTAGTGCACCCCTGGCAGCGAAGGAAACCAAGTGTCCGGGCTCAATGCACATCCATCTTCGGCAGGTAATTCCTGGGCTTCCCTTTCCACTGGGCTGCTCCAGACAGGGCCAGGTGCCATCCCTTCGCCTGCCCTCTAGGAGTCCCGGCATTTTCTAGAAGTCAGAGACAAGCTCCAGGTACAAGTGGCGGTGGCGGCAGATGCCACCCTGACCTCATGGCACAAGGGAGGAGTGAGCCCTTCTCCTTCCCCCTGCCCCAATGGGACTCTGAGATGACGCCACATCTGCCCACTGTCTACTTGGCCATGATCCAGAGACACACCAACGAATCTCGAACCTGAGCACTTGCTGCAGCCATCTCTTCAGACCCTAATTATTAAAAGTTTAGAATTCCTAGAGCACTGGGGCTGAAGCTATAGCACAGCGAGTAGGGCATTTGCCTTGCACGCAGCTGACCTGGGTTCGGTTCCCAGCATCCCTTATGGTCCCTCGAGCACTACCAGGGGTAATTCCTGAGTGCAGAGCCAAGAGTAACCCCTGAACATTGCAGGGTGTGACCCAAAAAGGAAAAAAAAAAGAATTCCTAGAGCATTATATTGTATTGTATCCATAACAAGCCATACAAAACACATTGTCTAGCATGGCCTTTTCGGCAGGTCTGAGTGGCGGTGGATCTGGTCTCGAAATATCGAAGGTAACTAAAGTAGAGAAAGAGAATATTGTGCAAGTTGTCTGCCACACAGGCAGGGGGAGGTGTGGAATGGGGGGAGGGGATTTTGGTGGTGGGAAACGTGCACAGTTGAAGGGATAGCTGTTTGATGACTGTTTGATCGAAGCTCAAACATGAAAGCTTTGTTATTGTACCTCATGAATCAATAAAAAAAAAAAAATCCTGGGCTTCTAAGACACCGCCAGGGGACTGCAGTTAACTATGTAGTGCTGGAACGGTTCTCCTGAGACCTGCCAGGAGAGATCCCTGAGCACAGAAGTAAGCCCTGAGCACTGACAGGGATAAAAACTGTGACGGGAACACTAGTACAGCAGGTAGGGCGTTTGCCTTGCACCCAGCCGACCCAGGTTTGACCCCAACAACCCATAGGGTCCCCCGAGCACCGCCAGGAGTAATTCCTGAATTCTTGAGTGCAGAGGTAGGAGGAACCCCTGTGCATTGCTGCCGAGTGTGACCCCAAAAAAAGGAAAAAAAATAAAAAGGAATACAAACTGTCTTGGCCACACACACACACACACACCCACACACACACACACACACACACGCGCGCGCCCTGGATGCCTTCACTATGCCAGAGAAGTGGGTCTGGAAAGCAGCAGCTGTGTCTGGGTGTGGGGCCTCTGTAAGGGGCAGGGCAGAGTCT
Organism: Sorex fumeus; assembly: GCF_029834395.1. Lineage (NCBI taxonomy): Eukaryota > Metazoa > Chordata > Mammalia > Eulipotyphla > Soricidae > Sorex > Sorex fumeus. Next base: position 947,711 of record NW_026606150.1, read on the forward strand.
GGACAGTGCAGACGAGGCCCTGGAGGGGTGGGGAGCCCAAGGTCAGGCCGTCCAGGCTGCAGTCAGGGGCTCTGGGACGCCAGTCCCCACAGGACCATCCTTTTGCTCTCGTCACCCTGTGGTGACGGGGTTGCTTGGTGCTTGTGAAGATTCTGTCCTGACAACTTCCTTGTGTGCCCGGGGCCCTCCTCGGCCACCGTGGTGGCTAAGGACCTGGCGACAGCTCAGCCTGGGAGCCGAGGGGGAGACACGCACAGCTCAGAACCAACCGTCTGATGGGGATCCCAGAGCACCCTGCAAAAGCCACGACTCTCCTGACAGACAGAGGAGAAATGGGACAGGTGGCGCCCAGAGGCTCTCAAGTCTTGAGGCTATTTTGTATGACACACATTTTGCACGCAGCTGACCCAGGTTTGAGGTCCAGCATCCCACAGGGTCCCCTCCACCCCAAGCAACTCCAGGAGTAATTCCCGAGTGCAGAGCCAGGAGTAAACCCTCTGAGCATTGCTGGGTGTGATCCAAAATGAAGAAAAAAAGAAAGAAAGGTACACACTGCTCAACTGCTCAGGACTGGGGGTTCAATCCCTCCCACTCCGTGGCTGTCACAGAGGCAGAGATAGCACAGGGCTTAAGGCACTCGCCTGGCAGCCAGCCGGTCCCTGGCATCGGATATGGTTCCTAGCCTTGCTAGTGCTAGGAGTGACTGTGGAGTGCAGAGACGGGAGTAAGTCCTGTGCAGACGCCAGATGTGGGCGCAGACCCCCCAGAGTGGGTAGAAACGTGTCATTACACAAACGAGCCAGCACACAGAAAACCCAGACCATGAGCCAATGCCAATATAAACTCTGGACTTTGGAAGTTAGCGTGTCAATCTAGGTTAATCAGTTGCAGTGAATGTGCCCAGGTGGGGTGGAGAACAAACTAATGGGAGCGGGGGGACTTGGTGGGGGGAGGCTGGGGTGGGGGGTCAGGATTGAATCCTCTGTGCTGTCCATATCTAAGGTTGTGGGCAAGTCACGGGACCCCTGGGCTGGCTTTACTTTCTGCTGGAGAAGAACTTGACCTAGATACATGTTCTGGGCTTTTGTTTCTCAGGGAAAAGCAACTTAGAAAACTGAACTCAGGGTAGGCCTGCCAACTGGTGACTTTTGTCGAACAAGTTTTATTTTTTCATTTTTAAAATTTTTTATTGTTCGGTCTTTTGGGCCACACACAGCGATGTTCAGGGCTTCCTCCTGGCTCTGCCATCAAAATTGCTTTTTCCTGGGCTGGAGCCGGTAGTACCAGTGGGGAGGGAGTTTGCTTTGCATGCAGCTAACCCGGGTTCGATCCCCGGCATCCCGTATGGTTCCCCCAAGCACCGCCATGAGAAATTTCTTAGTGCGGAGCCAGGAGGAACCTTTGAGCATTGCCGGGTGTGACCCCCCCAAACCCCTCCCCCCCGCAAAAATAATTACTCCTGACCATGCTCAGAGGACAATATAGGATGCTGGGTATCAAATTCAGGTCAGCCACATGCAAGGCGAATGCCCTACCTGCTACACTATCTTTCTGGTCCCTCAAATATGCTTTAAGACCATTGGGGTTTTTTTGTTTGTATGTTTTTTCTTTTTAGTGAAGCAAGATATTTTGGGGGGGGGGTCAGAGCAATAGTACAGATGGGAAGGCACTTGCCTTACACATAGCTGACCTGCGTCTGATCCCCGGCTCCCATATGGTCCCCCAAGAGCACCCCCAGGAATGACCCCTGAGCTCAGAGCCAGGAAGAAGCCCCAAACGCTGCCAGGTTGCTCAACCCCCAAACGGCAGCAGCAACAGCAACAAAAGGGAGCTTTCGAACAAAACTGGCTTAGAAAGATTCACATGAGGGATGAGAAGGAAAGAAATAACTATTCAAGGGCCTGCCAACTAGTGATTTTTGTCAAACATGTTTTGTTTTTTAATTTTCAAATTTTTTTATTGTTTGGTCTTTTGGGCCACACACAGCGATGTTCAGGGCTTTCTCCTGGCTCTGCAATCAAGAATTGCTTTTCCTGGGCTGGAGCGGTAGTACAGCGGGGAGGGTGTTTGCCTTGCACGAGGCCTTCTGGGGTTCAATTCCTGGCGTCCCATGTGGTCCCCCAAGCACTGCCAGGAGTGATTCCTGAATGCAAAAATAAAAGGGGGGGGGGCTGGAGTGATAGCACAGCAGATAGGGCGTTTGCCTTGCACACAGCCGACCCAGGTTCAATTCCAAGAATCCCATATGGCCCCCCGCCCCCAAGCAGGGCAAGGAGTAATTCCTGAGTGCAGAGCCAGGAGTGACCCCTGTGCATTGCCGGGTGTGACCCAAAAAGCAAAATAAATAAATAAATTAAAAAGTGAAAGAAAGAAATAGCCAGCAAGGAGATAAGTAAGTGAGACCCATTTCGAGGGAGAGACGGGGCTTGAAGAGCGAGCCTAGAACCAGTTTGGGAGGCCCGAGCTGTGTTACAGGCCACTGGCCCCGGGCTCGCTTCCCAGACCCGTGTCAGGGGTCACTGAGCAAGGCTGCCCCCTGGAGTGAGCCCTGACACAGAGCCAAAAGATGGCCCTGAGCACCAGTGGGTGTGACTCAAAAGAAAAGTAAAAAAGAAAAGAAAACCACTGTTTTCTAGGGCCAGAGAGATGGCACCTTGGAGAAAAGCTGCTTGCACTGCACGTGGCTGACCCAGGTTCTGTCTCTGGTGCCACACTGCCCTGAGCACCATTGGGAGGGATCCCCAAACCCAGAGCCAGGAGTCAGCCCTGAGCACTGTCAAGTGTGGCCCTAAAACAAACCAGAAAGTCCTCCACTCTTTGTGGCTACCATGCAGCAAACAACCAAAAAAAAAAAAAAAGAGTTTAAAAAAAAATAAGCATACACAAAGAAACAGAGAGAGAGAGAACCCTAATAAACCGAATCAGAAATGAGAAGGGGGATATCACAACAGAAACCAAAGAAATCCAAAAGATCATCAGAGACTACTTTGAAAGTCTGCCACGAAACAAGAGAACCTAGAAGAAATGGACAAATTCCTGGACTCCTATAATCTCCCAAAGCTGAATCAAGAAGATCTGGAGTATCTGAATAGACCTATTAACATCAACGAAATAGAAACTGCAATCAAAAGTCTTCCCAAAAGCAAAAGCCTGGGCCCAGATGGATTCACTAGCGAATTTTTCCAAACATTTAAAGAGGACCTGCTGCCAGTTCTTCTCAAGCTTTTCCAGGAAATTGGAAAAAATGGAAACTCTCCCAAACAGTTTCTATGAAGCCCATATCTCTCTAATACCAAAAGGAAACAAAGATACCACGAGAAAAGAAAACTACAGGCCGATATCCCTGATGAACATGGATGAGAAGATTCTCAACAAAATACTAGCAAATAGAATTCAACTACTCATCAAAAAGATCATACACCATGACCAAGTAGGATTCATCCTGAGGATGCAAGGCTGGTTTAACACTCGGAAATCAATCAACATAATCCACCATATCAACAAAAGAAAAGATAAAAATCATATGATCACGTCAATAGATGCAGAGAAAGCATTTGACAAGATCCAGCACCCACTTATGATGAAAACCCTAGCCAAAATGGGGATAGAGGGGACTTTCCTCAATATAGTTAAAGCCATCTACCACAAGCCTACAGCAAGCATCGTCCTCAATGGTAAAAAACTGAGAGTCTTCCCTCTAAGATCAAGGACGAGACAAGGATGTCCACTCTCTCCACTGCTGTTCAATATAGTACTGGAAGTACTTGCAATAGCGATTAGACAAGAAAAAGATATTAGGGGTATCCAGGTAGGAAAGGAAGAAATCAAGTTCTCACTATTCGCAGATGATATGATACTATACTTAGTGAATCCTAAAACCTCTACCAAGAAACTTCTAGAAACAATAGGCTTGTATAGTAAAGTGGCAGACTATAAAATCAATACCCAAAAGTCCATGGCTTTCCTATATGCAAATAGTGAAAGAGAAGAAAGTGACATGAAGAAAACAATCCCATTTACAATTGTGCCCCAGAAAATCAAGTACTTAGGAATCACCTTAACTAAGGAAGTAAAGGACCTGTACAAAGAAAACTACAAAACGCTACTTCAGGAAATAAAAGAGGATACGAGGAAATGGAAAAATATCCCCTGTTCATGGATCGGGAGAATTAACATTGTCAAAATGGCAATACTTCCCAAAGCATTGTACAAATTCAACGCAATCCCTATTAGGATACCCATGACATTCTTCAAAGAAGTGGAGCAAACACTCCTGAAATTTATATGGAACACTAAGCCCCCACGAATAGCTAAAGCAATTCTTGGGAAAAAGAAAATGGGAGGAATCAACCTCCCTAACTTCAAACTCTATACAAGGCAGTAATAATTAAAACAGCATGGTATTGGAACAAAGGCAGAGCTGTAGACCAATGGAACAGGGTTGAATATATTGACATCTCCCCCCAAGCATACGAGCATCTAATCTTCGATAAGGGGGCAAGAAAAGTGAAGTGGAGCAGGGAGAGCCTCTTTAACAAATTATGCTGGCAAAACTGGATGGCTACATGCAAAAAAATGGGCTCAGATCTCTGCCTAACTCCATGTACAAAAGTAAGATCTAAGTGAATTAAAGACCTCAACATCAGACCGGAATCTATAAGGTACATTGAGGAAAAAGTTCGCAAAACCCTTCATGACATAGAAGCTAATGGTGTCTTCAAAGATGTCACACCGCTGGCCAAGCAAGTGAAAACAGAGATAGACAAATGGGACTATCTTAAACTAAGAAGCTTCTGTGCCTCAAAAGAAACAGTGACCAAAATACAAAGACAGCCTACAGGATGGGAAAGGATATTCACCAACTACACATCTGATAAGGGGTTAATTTCAAGGATACACAAAGTACTGGTTGAACTCCACAAAAACATTCAAACATTCAACCCCATCAAAAAAATGGAGAGATGAAGTGAATAGAAACTTTCACAAAGAAGAAATCCGAATGGCTAAAGGCACATGAGAAAATGTTCCACATCATTAATCATCAGGGAGATGCAGATCAAAACCACAATGAGATATCACTTCATACCACAGAGACTGGCCCATCTCCACAAGAACAAAAGCAACCGGTGCTGGCATGGATGTGGTGAGAAAGGGACACTCCTTCACTGTTGGTGGGAATGCCGACTGGTTCAGACCTTTTGGAAAACAGTATGGACGATTCTCAAAAAATTAGAAATTGAGCTCCCATTTGATCCAGCAATACCACTCCTGGGAATATATCCCAGAGAGGCAAAAAAGTATAGTCGAAGTGACATCTGCAATTGCCTGTTTATTGCAGCACTCTTTACAATAGCCAGAATCTGGAAAAAACCTGAGTGCCCGAGAACAGATGACTGGTTATAGAAACTTTGGTACATTTACACAATGGAGTACTATGTAGCTGTTAGAAAAGACGAAGTCACAAAATTCACATACAAGTGGTACTACATGGAAAGTATCATGTTAAGCAAAATGACTCAGAAGAAAGGGAAAGACATAGAAAAATTGCATTCATCTGGGGAACATAAAGTAACAAAATAGGAAACTAAGACCCAAGAATGGCCGAGATTAGTACCAGGAATTTTACTCCATGACTTGGAGGCCAACCACACATACTAGGGAAAAGGGAGCTCAGATAAAGAGGGGAACACCAAATAAAGGTGTTGGGAGGACCCTCCCAGGATGGGAGAAGCATGCTGAAAGTAGACTATAGACCAAACATGATTGCCACTCAATGCTTCTTTTGCAAACCACAACACCCAAAGGGAGAGAGAGAACAGAGGGGAATGCCCTGCCACAGAGACAGGGTGGCATGGGGGGATGGGGGGTGGAAGGGATATTTTATCATTGTATAATTGAAACCTAAGCACAAAAATGTGTAAGTCTGCAACTGTACACTGTACCTCATGATGTCTCACTATTAAAAATTTTTTAATAACAAATCAGCATATAATTTTGAAATGAAAGGCAATTATTTACATGTAACAATCCATTTTTTTGGGTTTTTTTTTTTTTGCTTTTTGGGTCACACCTGGCAATGCACAGGGGTTACTCCTGGCTCTGCACTCAGGAGTTACTCCTGGTGATGCTCGGGGGACCATACAGAATTCTGGGAATCGAACCTGGGTCGGCTGCGTGCAAGGCAAATGCCCTACCCGCAGTGCTATCTCTCCAGTCCCAATGCATGTTTTTTAAATTGTATTTTATTTTTGCTTTCGGGTCATGCCTGGCGATGCTCAGGGTTTATTCCTGGCTCTGCACTCAGGAATCACTCCTGACAGTGCTCAGGGGACTATAGGGGATGCCGGTGATCAAACTCGAGTTGGCCATTGCAAGACAAATACCCTCGTTCCCTGTACTATCACTCCAGCTCCACAATCCAGGTTTTATGGAGAAAAAAAAAATTTTTTTTTAATTTTTTGGTGTTTGGGGGTCACACCTAGTGGTGCTCAGGACTTACTCCTGACTCTGTGCTATGGGATCACTTCAGGAGGGGCTCGGGACAAACCCAGGCAGGCCAAGTGCCAGGCAAGTGCTCTACCTGCTATGCTATCTCTGGCCTGAAAACTGAGGGGTAGGGGGATATAGCGATATAGCACAGCGGGGAGGGCGTTTGCCTTGCACGCGGCCGACCCGGGTTCGATTCCCAGCATCCCATACGGCTGCCCAAGCACCGCCAGGAGTAATTCCTGAGCGCAGAGCTAGGAGTAACCTCTGTGCATTGCCGAGCGTGACACACACACACACACACACACACACACACACACACACACACACGCATTTTTTTCCAATCTTAGCATATCTACTTCTAGTGTGTGGGTCATTGATATCTTACAAACCCCAACAGCCCCAAACAATGTGCTTAAGAAAAGACCACATAAGGGCAGAGAGCTTTACTGCATGTGCTTTGCATGTGGGAAGCCTGGGGTATGGTCCCAGGTGGTCTCCGAGCACAACCAAGCTACATATCTTAATGAGCATAGCCCCCGAGCAACCCCCAAAGCCTGCAGTAAAGAAACCAACATTAGGGCTAGAGAGCTAGGACAGTAGGGGAGGTACTTGCCCTGCCAACCCCGATTCAATCTCTGGCACTGCCCATGGTTCCCTAAGCAGCATCAGGAGTGACCCCTGAGCTCAGAGCTAGGAGTAAACCCAAGCACTTCCAGGTGAGACCCTTCCCCGGCCCCCAAATGCCAGCAGAAAAATGAGAAAAAGAGAACCACCAATCACTTGGAGCAGAGCCATAGTACAGCGGGTAGGGTGTTTGTCTTGCACACAGCCTACCCAGGTTCAATCCCTGGCATCCCATATGGTCCCCTGAGCACCACCAGGAGTAGATCCTGAGTGCAGAGCCAGGAGTAACCCCTGAGCATCGCCAGGTGTGACCCAAAAAGCAAAAAAAAAAAAAACAAAAAACAAAAAACAAAAAACAAAACCAACCAAACTACCTGTCATCTTGCTAACACTGAACCCCATAGGGAGGATTACAGTGCCTGAGTCTGGGGCCCGCCCCGCCCTCCTGGTGCCCTGCACACACACCTTGAACATTCTAACTGGATTCCACTGGATTCCACAGCCTCAACCCCGTCACCCAGCGGCCTGAGGATTTGTTTGTAGGTGATCTCCAGGCTGCGGCGGGTTCCTCCTGGCTGGCATCCCCCTCCCAGCCAGATACGTGGAGAGTCTCCTCCTGGACGCGTGGGAGGCCACTGCCTCTCAACCCACCGGCAAAAACCTCAGCCCTGGTGCTCCCTACCTCCCATAGGTCCCTCTAGACCCTTCTGTGGGAGGACGGAGCGGGGGGGCACCGGAAAGAAACAGAGGCAGGGACCCCTGTACCCTCTCTGCTTGCTCCCCACAGAGCCTGCAGGAAGCCATGAGCACTGCCAGGTGTGGCTCCCAAATCAACCGATCAACCAATCAACCAAAACCAAAACCAAGCAAGGAACCGGGAGACGGGCCCTGTCTGCTGCTCACGCAGCCCATGGGTGAGTGTGTGAGTCATGCCTGTAAGAGGCCGAGGACTATTTTCTGTCCATTTATGAGTACTTAAAACCTGTTTGTCTACAGGCTGGAGCAATAGTATCAGTGATTTTTTTTTCCTTTTTGGGTCACACCCAGCAATGCTCATAGGTTATTCCTGGCTCTGCACTCAGGAATCACTCCTATCACTCCTGGTGCTGCTCAGGGGACCATATAAGATGCAGGGGATGGCCACTTGCAAGGCAAACGCCCTCCCTGCTGTACTATCACTTTGACCCCAGTATCAGTGAATGCCAGTGGCTTGTGATTCCAGAGGGCTGCAGGGGAGACCCAGGGGCTGTGTTCTTTCTGTAAGAGAGCAGCACAGACCCCTCTGAGTATGTTTGCTGCAGCTACTCATGAGCTTGTCCTGGATGTGGGCTTGGGTTCCACTGGACAGCCACTCTGTGGGCACCACACAGCAGTCACAATGTCCGAGTCTTTTCTGTTCAGGGTCTGCCCTTGTGGTCCCAGTGTGCAACTCAAGCTGGTTCTCTTCTGGAGGGAAGACTCACGTCTGAGTGGTCCTTTGCTCAAACAAGAAGGGACTTGGTGTCTCCTGTTTGCCTATTGGGTCAGGTGTCACCTTTTCTGGAAGAAAAGGGCCCCCACTCACTCCTGGTCTCGCAGACTTTATCCTTCCTTTGCGGTCACTGATGGGCACAGATGCATTGTGTGATGGGCTGGGTAGTTAGCTGATTAATTGGTTTGTTTATTTATTGGTTGGTTATTGGCCAGCTGGTTGTTTGTTTAGTTGGTTGGATAATTGATTGAGTGGTTGACTGACTGGCTGGGTGTCGTTTGGTTGGTTAGTTGGTTAGATAGTTGGTTAGTTTGCTGGTTGGTTGACTAGCTGGATAGCTGGGTATTTGGTTAATTGGTTGGTTGTTTAGTTGGTTTTAGTTGGCTCTTGGGTTGGTTGACTGATGGACTGGCTGGCTGGGCATTTGGTTAGTTGGCTAGTTGTTTGGTTGGTTACTTGGTTAGATAGTTGGTTAGTTTGTTGATTGGCTGACTGTCTGGGTATTTGGTTAATTGGTTGGTTGGTTGACTGCTGTATTTTTCATCTATGTCAAATCTAGGAGGTCAGGGCCCTCTCATTTACTACTGTATTCGCAGCACCCAAAAGAGGGACAGGCACTCAGAAGGCTCTTGATTAATATTGAATGAAGAAGTGAAATTAATGCATATTTCCATTCAGGTGAGTGAGGCTTTCTAAGCTCCAATGGCCTCTCTTCAAGGTGGAGGTTTAATGCCTCCCTCATTCTGTTTCCGTGTGAGTACAGGAGTCCAGGCAGTACATTTATACGAAGCCTCTTCTGAGACATGACATGTATGACATGCGGACAGAACCCACAGCGCCCACAAGGTGTGCCCTCAGCCCTCACCGCCACCAGTGTAGGGATATCCCTGACAGTACTGGAACACGGAAACTCTGGGTGGACCCACATCTCTGGGGACTGGAGCAAAGGGACACTGAGTAAGGTGCTTGCCTTGCACACAACCACTTAGGGTTCAATCCCCAGCACCCCACATGCTTCCCTTGAGTGTAGAGCCAAGAGTAAGCCCTGTGCACCACTGTAAGTAGTCTCCTTATACCCATCCCACCCCCGCAAAACCCATGCAAAAAAAAAATTAACTTAATCACTTAATCACTTAACTTCCCGTTAGTCGTTAATTTGCTTGAGCAGGCGCCAGTAACGTCTCCATTTGTCCCTGTCGCGTGCTAGTGTAGCCCAATGGCATCTGTTCGCTCCGGGAACATGAAGGGCCTCAAACCGATCGTTCATGATCTTGACGAAGAAGTCTGACCATCTGGTAGGTGGGCGGCCACGCGGTCTTTTGACATCCCGTGGAATCCAGTCGGTAACAGCTCTAGTCCAGCGGTCGTCTTTAAATCTCATTACATGATCAGCCCATCTGATTTTTGACACCTTGGCATATGAGACAGCGTCCCTGATTCTTGATCGTCGACGGATGTCAGAACTCCAGATTCTCTCTCTCATTTGAGTGAAACGTGATATTCCAAGCATAGCTCTTTCTATTCTTCTTTGGGAGACCTGAATGGCGTTCTCATCTTGTTTGCGTAGGGCCCAGGTCTCTGAGGCATATGTTAATGCAGGAAGAACAGTGGAATCAAAGAGATGTGCCCGGAGCCGGAGGTTCTTCGTCCTCTTAGCTATTTCTTTGACGTTCTTGAAGGCGTTCCAAGCCGCTCTCTTCCTCCTGAGCAGCTCGGGTGCCAGGTCATTTGTCATGTTGACCTCTCGATCTAGGTACACATAGCTGTTGCATTCGGAGATGGTCGTTCCATTGAGAGCAAATGGGGCATCAGGAACAAGGCTGTTTCTCATAAACATTGTCTTCGTAAGATTCAGCTGTAGTCCTACCTTTCCACACTCACGGTCAAAGTCGGCCAGCATTTGTGCTGCTTGGCTGATGTTTGGTGTTATTAAAACAATGTCATCAGCAAAGCGGAGGTGGTGTAGTTGCCGACCATCTATCTTCACTCCCATTCCTTCCCATTCCAGTCGTCGCATGACATTCTCGAGGGTGGCACTGAAGAGTTTTGGTGAAATGGTATCACCCTGCCGCACCCCTCTCTTGACATCAACGATCACTTCTTTGTAGAATGGTGAGATCCTGGTAGTGAATCCGCAATACAGCTCATGGAGGATCCTGATGTATTGGGCTTGAATGCCCTGATTGGCTAGGGCTTCAATGACCGCTTCTGTCTCAACAGAATCAAAGGCCTTCTTTAAATCAATGAACGTTAAACAGAGCGGCATCTTGAACTCCCGAGAAACCTCAATGAGCTTGGTTATCGTGTGGATATGGTCGATGGTGCTGAATCCTTTGCGGAACCCGGCTTGCTCGCATGGTTGTCCTTCATCTAGTGTTCTGCCAATCCTAAAATTTAGGATGACTCGAGTGAACAACTTGTAGATGACAGACAATAGGCAGATCGGGCGATAGTTGCCAATGTCATGGATGTCTCCCTTCTTGTACGGTCCTGCTGGTTTTCCATTGGGACGGAACCTTGCATTCAGACAGGTAGCGTGTGAAGAGCCAAGCCAGTGTATTGATGAGTACTGACGGCAGGTTCTTCAGGTGTTCAGGTCTGACCTTGTCTGGGCCGGGTGCTGTTTGTTTCTTTACTGACGAAATGGCGTGTCGGATTTCGGAAGGGAGAATGTTGGGAACGACATACCCATCCTGTGGAATTTGGTATGTCGGCAAGTGGACATGGCTATCGAAGAGATTTGAGTAGAAGTCGTGGATAATCTTCTCCATTGCCGTTCTGGAGGATGTGATGGATCCATCAGGACGTCGGAGGGCAGTCATCTTGGTCTTATAGTTGGCGAAGGACAGGTGGGTGTTACGAATACTTTCCCGGGTGGGTGGACATGTTTTCAAGGACCTTAATGTATCAGTAACTCACCTTATTGCAGGAGAAGTTGGTAGCAAAAAATATTTAGTGGCTGCAAACCTGAAGAAACCATTTTACTTTCTTCTTGGGTAGAGACACTTTGGGAGAAGTCACAAGAGAAAAAAATAACTAAATATACTGATATAAACATGGAAGACTTCAGATGTCCTATTTTTCTTGGTTGTATAATCTGTGTGACTGGCTTATGTAGTGCAGACAGGAAGGCAGTTCAGCAACTCACAGTCAAGTCTGGCGGTCAGTACATGGGACACCTGAAAATGAATGAATGTACACACCTCATTGTGCAAGAACCAAAAGGTCAAAAAAAAATTGGACTTTAAAAATTTTGTAATTGTTGTAATCCATCCTCTTGGCATGCTCCCTTGGAGCCCCGTGGTGATAATTAACTAGTTTAGGATCTTAATTAGCGTTGGCAGTGTTGAGCAACCCAGTACTCAGGAAGCATCACCCCCACCCACTCTTCCCACAGCGGCAGGAGGTCCTTGAGGGAGGGGGGAATTGGGGCACTTGGCCCACAGATCCAGGTCTGGCCTTTCTTGTGTGAGTTTGGGGGTTCTCCTTTTATGAATGTCACCCCCCTCCCCAGTCTTCGTGTGTTGGGGGTGGAGGGGGTATTTTGTTCGGAGGGCCACACTCGGAGGTGCTCAAGGCTTATTCCTGGTTCTGTGCGCAGGGATCACTCCTGATGGGGCTCAGAAAACTACATGTGGTACCAGGTATGGAACTGGGAGCTGTTGCATGCCAGGCAAGCAAGTGCCTTAACCCGCTGTGTTATCTGCCCCTCAGACTTATCCAAATTCTAACTTGATATTAAACCCTACCCCTCACAGTTTTCTGCACCCCAGTAAGGCAGGCACGTGAAAGCCTCCTTAGTTCGAAGCCTAAGCAACCTTCCCCCAAAGAAGTGTCATACACTGGCCAGGGAGGCAGTTCAAAGCTGAGCACACACCCAGTTCAATCCCTGCATCACATGTGATCCCCTGGGCAGAGGGACCAGTGTGGCCCCTGAGCACAGAAAGTGGGCCGCAGAGATAGTACAGCGCAGTGGGTAGGGCCCTTGCTTTGCAGGTGGCAGTCCTTGGCCACACATATAGTCCCGCCAACCCCTCCAGGAGTGATCCCTGAGTGCAGAGCCAGGAGTAAGCCCCGAGAACCGTCGGATGTGGCCCTGAACAAACAGAATGAAACATGTGAATGGCTAACATTTCAAACTGACCAGAACATCATGACCTCAGAGAACCGTGGACACTGGCCACAGTCCGGGGTGGATTGGGTGGGTGGCACGAGCTTCGTGGCCAGGAAGACAGGGAGGGCCTAGTGTTTGGGACTGGATGCAGAGAGGGGAGTGTGTCTGCACCTGGACCCCCTCCCAAGCCTTGGGCTGGTCTCCAGAAGGAAGGGGAGCAGGCAGTCTGGTGTGTGTGTGTGTGGTGGGGGTGATAGTTCAGTGGGCGGGGCCTCCTGCTTGGTATGCGTTGGGGGCCTGAGTGTGAACCCCAGCACCATGGGGGGAGGGGCCCTATAACACATCAGGAGGCCCAAGCACGGAGCCATCTGGCCCGGTTGAATGAGTAGCACCGATAGTGGCTTTGGGGGACCCCAAGCACTGCTTGGGAGGAGAAGGCAGCTCCCCCAACAACAAGCAAACAGAAAACGAAGCTCAAGAACAAAAGAGCCAAGAGCCTGGGTGTCTCCGGGCCAGGCTGTGTCCACCTGGGCAGGACCGAGAGAACCTCCATGTCCAGCCCCTGTGCCTGCATGGGGCTGGGGGATTGGTTCCTCAGGGGATACTTCTGTTCCGGCCATCCTGACACCCCGGGGTCCGGTCCTGAGACATGCACCCCCTCTTCCGGGTGGGAGAGGGGAAGGTCACCGACGTGGTGTGTCCAGGATGGGGGCGTTGTTGGAGGTGAGGGATGGGGAGACAGAGAGATGGTTAGACATCCAGGGTGGCCTCCTGCAGTGAGCCCCTTCTCGGGGGAAGAGAGGGTCATTGCAAAGGGGCTTGGAAGTTCTTTCTAGTAGAGATGAATTTTTTGTTGTTGTTGTTTTTGGGTTCTTTGTTGTTTTTGTTTGTTTTTTGTTTTTTGGGTCACAACTGGCAATGCACAGAGGTTACTCCTGGCTCATGCACTCAGGAATTCCTCTTGGCGGTGCTCAGGGGACCATATGGGATGCTGGGAATCGAACCCAGCTTAGCCTCGTGCAAGGCAAACGCCCTACCCGCTGTGCTATTGTTCCAGTCCCTCTGGAAGAGTTTTTCGTCACCAAAGGACGAAGAGGGGCCTTGCCCTGAGACTCCACCCCTTCCAGGGCAGCGTGGGCTGAGGTAGGGCCTGGCATGACCTGGAGCCATGGGCAGACTTCAGGGCATCAGAGGGTTCAGAGAAAATCTCAATGACTTTCTGTGTGGGACAAAGAAAAGGAGGAGAACAACAAAGTCAGTCAAGTGAGGAAAGCAATAGTGACATCCAGGCTCGGGAGATCTTGCCGTGGCCGGAGATGCTGCTCTGAGAACTTTGGGCCCTGGGCCATGAGAGCTGCTGAAGGACATCCCAGAACAAAGGCCTGGAGAAGTTTCTGGAGCTTCCCAGAGGATGGGGAGTCAAGCAGGGGGACCAGACCAGCCTGCTGGGAGTTCTTGGTGGGCAGGGACAAGTGTGTGTCCAAAAGGAGAAAGTGGACAGCAAAAGTCCAGGTCTTGGGAGCCAGAAACAGAGTCCGCCCCCAGGCCCTGTGACGTCAGGTGACAGACTCGGTGAGGGTAGTAATGTGGTGAAGGTGTTGACCTTCAGAGTGAGAGCAGAGAAGGACATGGAGAGGAAAGTTCTGGAAGTTTGTGTGGTGAAGAAGGCTGCGGGCAGGGAGCTGAGTGAGGGGTCCCGGACATGACAGGTGTCACATTTAGTGTGTGGGGAAAGGGCTTGGGAGTGGGAAAGGGGGTGCCCACACCCTGCTGGTGCTATAGGAACCCTACAGAGCCGCCTGTTGACTGGTCCTCAGACTGAACTCTTAGGATGGAGGGCTTCTGGTCAAGAATATGTTTATTTTTTATTTTCTTTTTGCTTTTTGGGTCATACCTGGCGATGCACAGGGGTTACTCCTGGCTCTGCACTCAGGAGTTACTCCTGGCGGTGCTCAGGGGGCCATATGGGATGCTGGGAATCGAACCCGGGTCGGCCGCGTGCAAGGCAAGCGCCCTACCCGCTGTGCTATCTCTCTAGCCCCTGTACCAGCTTTTAAAACAGAGCTCAGAGACTCTGTTCTGAAGAGACATTCGCCCTTCTCTGTTCTCTGTGTCACTCCACAAGAGGCCGAATCTGGAAACAGGCTGCAGAGAGAGAACAGGACTGGCCGGGTTCGACCCCTGGCATCCCACCAGGAGTAATTCCTGAAAGCTGAGTCAGGATTAACCCTAGGGCATTGCTGTGTGTGACCCCCCCCCCCCCAAACAAAAGTAAAACCAAACAAAAATCTGGAAACTACCTAAGAGTCCAAGAAGAGAGGACTAAGTAAAGGAACTGTGGTATCCTTGACACCAGCTGTGATGGAGTGGCCCAAAGTCAGCAGAAAAGCAAGTGGCTCTGAAAAGACAGTGGGGACCAGCATGAGACACTCCGAGGACACGGGACAGAATGCCCGAGAATGGCCTGAGTTGGAGTAAGCAGCTATCACGTAGTGCTTTTTTTTTTATTTTATTAAAAAAATTTTTTTTAATTAATGTAGGAGTGGGCTGGAGCAATAGCACAGTGGGTAGGGCATTTGCCTTGCACACGGCTGACCCAGGTTCGATTCCTCCATCCCTCTCAGAGAGCCTGGTAAGCTACAGAGAGTATCTCGCCCGCACGGCAGAGACTGGCAAGCTCCCTGTGGCGTATTCAATATGCCAAAAACAGTAACAGTAATAATGGAGACATTACTGGTGCCCACTAAGCAAATCTAGGACAGTGCTACAGTGCTAATGTGGAGTATTGCTTTTTATTCAGCCATTGATTAAGCTGATTGAATTGGGCACGAACTCCACCACACGGTGCTCTTGTCAGCTGCCAAGCAGATTCTTTTGGGGGGGTGCGTGTGGGTTTTGGACCACACCCAGACATTCTTAGGGGTTCCTCCTGGCTCTGCGCTCAGGAATCACTCCTGGAAAGTGCTCAGGGGACCATACAGGATGCTGGAGATCGAACCTGGGTCAGCCGCATGTAAGGCAAATGCCCTCCCGGCTATACTATTTGTTCCAACCCTCTAGAAAAGTTCATTTTTTTTTGGCTTTTTGGGTCACACCCGGCATGCACAGGGGTCACTCCTGGCTCTGCACTCAGGAATTACCCCTGGCGGTGCTCAGGGGACCATATGGGATGCTTGGAATCGAACCCGGGTCGGCTGCGTGCAAGGCAAACGCCCTACCTGCTGTGTTATCGCTCCAGCCCCTAGAAAAGTTCTTTAACAAGACTAATCTTGAGCATCTGATCTCTGTACGGTAACTGTGCCGGGTTGCTTTAGCTCATGAGAAAGTTGACTGGCGTAACCAAGCAGAAGGAGATAAGGAATATTTAAGACCTTGCCTGGACTCGGGTTTGAGGCTGTTCATAGCGCTGACACCCTTGCTCTCAGGCTTGGCCACCCCCGTGGATGAATAAAGTCTCTTCAGTTTGGCAAACAAGCATGTCTGAGACTTCTTGGGTCATCTCTCACCCTGCAACAAATGAAATTCTACTTGACTATAAGGAAAGATGAAATGAGGGGCCGGAGCAATAGTACAGAGATAGCGCATTTGCCTTGCATGTGGCCAACCCAGGTTCGATCCCTGGCATCCCAGAGGGTCTCCCAAGTACCACCAGGGGTAATTCCTGAGTGCAGATCCAGGAGTAACCCCTGAGCATCGCTGGGTGTGATGTGGAAGGAAGGAAGGAAGGAAGGAAGGAAGGAAGGAAGGAAGGAAGGAAGGAAGGAAGGAAGGAAGGAAGGAAGGAAGGGAGGGAGGGAGGGAGGGAGGAAGGGAGGGACGGAGGGAGGGAGGGACGGAGGGAGGGAGGGAGGGAGGGAGGGAGGGAGGGAGGGAGGGAGGGAATAAGGAAAGATGGAGTTATGCCATTTGTCTCCACAAATGGCTCTGGAGAGTGTCATGCTGAGTGAAGTTAGCTCGGAAGGAGAGAACCAGACATAGAATGATCTCTCGTTTGTTGGATATAAAGAAACAGAGACGGGGAATAACAAGTGCTCAAAGGCAAGAGAATCTGAGAACTGGCCCCCTGGTTGGGGAATGAGGGTAGGGTGGAATCAGGTCGGGCCATCAGGACGATGTCGGAGGGACCAGAATATTGGAGGAAGGTGTGATGCTGGAAATTGGATGCTGGAAGTTGCATGCACGACACTCTATCATTCACAGTGTTGTAAATCCTAGTGCCTGAAACTAAAATTTAAAAAAATCAAATCATGGGGCTGGAGTGATAGCACAGCGGGTAGGGCCTTTGCCTTTCACGCAGCCAACTTGGGTTTGATTCCCAGCATCCCCTATGGTTCCCCAAGCACCGCCAGGAGTAATTTCTGAGTGCATGAGCCAGGAGTGACCCCTGTGCATCGCCAGGTGTGACCCAAAAAGAAAAAAAAAATCAAATCAAATTTCACTCTGTATCATCAAAATCCCTGCACTGACTGTAAGTCAATTTAGGGCAATGCTTGGCTCTTTGGTGGTTGGGTTTTTTGGGGGTTTTTTTGTTATGTTTTTTGGGGGGTGGGAGTGGGGGGCTATACCCTGATGCACTCCAGGATCACTCCTGATCTATGTTCAGGGGACCACGACGGGGTGCGGGTGATGAGGAACAGGTGACACACAGCAAGCACCTTCCCCACTGGACCATCTGTCTGGTGGGAACCCAGAGAGTGGCGACTCTGATGTCCTTACAAACTTTCAATATTATCTGTTCTCAAGGATTTTTTTGTTCTTGTTGTTCTGGCAGGATCTTTCTCTGTTTCATAATGAGCTGGGGCATCTTACCAGGTATCCTTGAGTCACATTTCCTGGACAGCCTGTTCCTCTCTCTCTGGCTGTCCCTTGCCTCCACTTTATCAGGGGGGAGGTCATGAACCCAGCTGGACTCAAGGCTATTCCTGATCTGTGTTCGAGTAACCTCTGACAGTACTTGGGGGACCATAGGTGGTATAGGGGATCCAAATTGGGGTGGACACATCAAGACCAGAGCCTTCCCACTGGACTATCTCTCCAGCTCTGTTCTGTCCCTTTTTATTTTTCTCTCTTTTGGGGGGGGGGGGCTTGGCCACACCTTGCAGGGCTTGGTCTTACCCCTGGCTCTGCACTCAGGAACTACTCCTGGTGGGGCTCAGGGGACGACATGGGGTTCCGGGCATCAAACCTAGGTCAGTCATGTGCAAGGCAAATGCCCTCTCCGCTGTGCTGTTGCTTCAATGCCCCCCCTTCTTCATTTTCATGTGGATGACAGTCTATTTTAAAATGTTTGTTGGACCCAGCAATAGAAAAGTGGGTAGGGGGCTTGCCTTGCACAGGGCCGACTGAGGTTCAGTTCTTGGTATCCCATATGGTGCCCTGAGCCCTGTCAGGAGTGATTCCTGAGCACAGACCAGGAGAAATTCCTGATCATAGATGAATGTGGCCACAAACCAAAATAATAATAATAATAATAATAATAATATAAAGAAGAAGAAGAAGGAGGAGGAGGAGGAGAGGAGGAAGAGGAGGAAGAGGAGAAAAGAAGGAGGAGGAGGAAGAAGAAGAGGAGGAGGAGAAAGAGGAGGAGGAAGAGGAGAAAAGGAGGAGGAGGAGGAAAAGGAAGAGGAGGAGGAAGAGGAAGAGGAGGAAGAGGAAGAGGAAGAGGAGGAGGAGGAGGAGGAGGAGGAAGAAGAAGAAGAAGAAGAAGAAGAAGAAGATGAAGAAAGATGAAGAAAGAAGAAGAAAGAAGATTGTTGAGCTGGAGCAATAGTACAGTTGGTAGGACATTTGCTTTGCATGTGGCTGACCTGGGCTTGATCCCCAGCACGCCATAGGGTGCCCAAAGCCCACCAAGAGTGATCCCTTTGCACAGAGTCAGGAGCCTGGACTACCTCCAGGTGTGGCCCAAGCCCCCCACCCCCCTCCCAAAATGTGTTTGTCACTGTAATCCCTGAGTAATTCCTGAGTGTAGAGCCAGGAGCAACCCCTGAGCATCACCAGGTCAGTCCCAACCCATCCCTCACCCCCAATTAACTGAAAGAAAGGGAGAAGGGCCTGCAGAGATAGTGAGCAAATAGGGCGCTATCCTTGCACATGGCCAACCTTGGTTCAGTCTGCAGTGTGGGATAACATTGATTTGTCCTTTCTGCCTTGCCACAGGGAGCTTAGGGTTAATTGGGTTATTCCCATCATAGTGCTCCCGTTCCTCTGTGTTTATTCATAAACTGTAAGTTCCTCTGTGTTTATTCGTGAACTGTAAGCTTTTTCACTGTGCTCTGCTTCCCCAACAAGTCAAACACCTTTATCTCCTAATCAGATTCTGTGAACTAGTAAATATTGCTTTTCTCTTCTCCTTTGCATAGTCAATTCAGAGTAATATCCTTTTTGTAGGGACACAAGAAGACAGTGAATGCTGTGCTTTTGTAACTTGGGAGTTAGTTGACTCCAAATGATATTCACCCCTGGGCATCTATTCTCTTAAGCCTCAGTTGCCCTTACTTCCTAGCACCCCAAAAGTAGGGTCCCGATGAGGGACTGGATAGACCCAGGGCAAACTGTGAGCTACCCTGGCATCGAAATGGGCCAGGCCAAAGTGGTATAATACTTAACTATAAGTTAAGAGCATGGTCATGGACAAACCCTGTCATGATCCAAAAAGTGACAACTGAATTAGGACCCTGCTAGGGTTAGGAAAGATTAATCTGGTCTGAGATCTATAGTGGGGTGTCCCACGGAGAGCCACCCTACAAGCTTCATGTATCTTTTACTGTGTCCATACAAAATAACTAATATTAAGAAGCAGGATTAAGATGTTAATTAAGTTGGGGGCTGGAGCAATAGCACAGCGGGAAGGGCGTTTGCCTTGCACGCAGCCAACCCAGGTTCGACTCCCAGCATCCCGTATGGTCCCTGAGCACCACCAGGAGTAATTCCTGAATGCAGAGCCAGGAGTAACCCCTGTGCATCGCCAGGTGTGACCCCCACCCCAAAAAAAGATGTTAATTAAGTTATTGGACTAAGGAAAGGAGAAACACCCCTAAGTGGCATTTTGCCCTTAAGCCTGATCAATCAGGTGGGTGATCAATCAGGAAGGGCTTTGATATGTTGATTGTGCTATCACCAACTGTGGAGAGTTGGAGAGAGACTAGAGAGAGACCAGAACAGCGAGTTGGAGCACAGAAAGACTAGCGAGAGGGACTGGAGGAGACAGTGTAAGGTCCCTTGGGACCCCGAGGGAAATTCCATGCTTGCTGTTTGCAGTCTCTGGAGTCTCTTTGTTGTTAAAGAGAGATCATGATCCTCGATCCTAACAACAGGAATGAGGGCAGGGTGAGACTGGAATGGGGAGCTAAGTGAGACTTGAACAGGCGCGTGGGGAGAATGGAATAGACAGCAACTGATGACCAAATATCCTGGTGGCCCTGTTCCCTCCTTCATGTGTTTGTTGGTGGCGGCTGCAGGCCTGGCTGGGGACGCAGCCGGCAGGGACCCCACAGAACACAGGTGGCGAGAGAGAGAGAGAGAGAGAGAGAGAGAGAGAGAGAGAGAGAGAGAGAGAGAGCCACAGGGTTTCCTGGTCATTCATGAATACACACCGCAGCACCCATATGGTCCCCTGAACTTCACCAGGAGTGATCCCTGAGCACCACTGGGGGTTGCCCAAGAACCCTAAAAAGGAAATCCTAAAATAAAAAATTAAGACCCTCCAACAAAGAGAGAAGCATGAAAGGAAAATGTGGTCCTAGGCATTGCTGGGTGCTGAGCAACGCCTAGGACATTGGAGGGGTGAGGAAGAAGTTTCCCTTTATTGTTCTAGGCAGACCCCTCAGGCAGGGAGCCTCTCCCTCTCTCTCTTCCTCTCCCTCTCCCCCACCCCAGAGAGAGGGAGGGGGAGAGGAGGGAGAGGGGGAGGGCGGGAGAGGAGGAGAGTGTTGTCTAAGAGGAAACAGACTTCTCCAGAAGGGGAAAGGCCAAAAGTGAATGCTGAAGTTGAAGAATGCACAAGAATTGTTTTTTAAAGTATTTTTTAAATTATTATTAATTTTTTCGTTTTGTTTTGTTTTTGGGCCATGGCTGGCTGTGCTCAGGGATCACTCTTGGCGGTGCTCGGGATCAGGTAGGGTGTGGGAATTGACCCCACTGACAAGGCAGATGCCCTTTTACTCACTGCACAATCGTTCCAGTCCTCACCCCCAAGAGTTGTTTTTCCCAAAAAAACCTATTTATTTTGTACTTTGCCTTTCATTACTGTCATTGCGTGTTCAGTGGTTACAACCTTGACCACAGTTTATAGATCTGATTTTGTGTTTTGTTTGGACCCTACCTGGTAGTGCTCAGGGACCACTCCAGGTGATGCTCTGGGGACCATACTGGGGTATGGTACTGGGGATTGACCGAAACCAGGTTTGATGTTTGTAAAGCAAGGTGGGTCTCTGCCCCCCATACATCTGTAAGATGATTAAATAAAAATTAAGGAAAAGTGCTCGCTCCGGCAGCACATATAGTAAAATTGGAATGATACAGAGAAGATTAGCATGACCCCTGCGTAAGGAGGACACGCAAATTTGCGAAACATTCCATATTTTTAGAAAAAAAAAAGAAAAGAAAAAGAAAAAACATTAAGGACAAGTTTAGAACTATAGCACAAATGTAAGGCCTTGCATGTGACCTCCCCAGATTTGATCCCTGGCACCACCTACACCCCCCACCCCAAGTCTGACAGGCGTCATCTCTGAGCACAGAGTCAGGAATAAGCCCTGAGCACAGTTGGGGGAGGCCCCAAAACAAACAAAAGAGGTTATCAAGAGGTCAAGAGATAGCCTTTCTCCATGCCAGACCTCTCTGCCTGCCCCAACTGAGTGACCAAGGTCCCCTCGTTGGTGACCAATGAAACCATGACCCCTGTCAGGACAGTGACGATTTTCTTTCCTTTGGACATGAGATATTCCCAGCGAGTAGGGCCACTTTCCAGTGGCCCTCAGGGGTCCATGGGTGCCGCCTCTGAGCCAGGACCCGCACGCCGACCTCACTCAGACTCCGGTACCACACGGGGGCCCTGGCAGTTGTGGTAAGTAGGATACATATTTCAACCCTATGGTGAGATAATATAACCATGTTCAGCAATTTTCTTTTACAGAGATATTTTTGATAATGCTCTAAGCAATATACAACAAAGGATTGTGTGCCTGCTAAAAGAGCAAGACTCGGGGAGCAGCTGGGAAAATGGGGGCAACAGTCGAGGGAAAGTTACTCAGGTGGTGGGATTGGATTGATGTTGGAACATCAAAATCCTGTAACAACGGTATTATGAACAACTTTGTCAACGACAATGTTTAAATAAAGTGTGTGTATACATATATGTGTGTATATATGTGTGTATATATACACACCACATATATGTATATATACACATATATACATATATACATGTACATATGTGTGTGTATGTATGTGTGTATATATATATATGTGTGTGTAGCATTGTGCTGTAGCACTATTATCCCGTTGTTCATCGATTTGCTCAAGTGGGCACCAATAACGTCTCCACTTGTCCCTCTTGTGTGCTAGTGTAGCCCAATGGCGTCTACTAGCTCCAGGAACACAAAGTGAGACTTGGTATTACTGTTTTTGGCATATCAAATATGCCACGGGGAGCTTGCCAGGTTCTGCCATGTGGGCGGGATACTCTCAGTAGCTTGCCAGGCTCTCCAAGAGGGAAGGAGGAATCGAACCCGGGTCGGCTGCGTGCAAGGCAAACGCCCTACCCACTGTGCTATGGCTCCAGCTCATATATGTATGTGTATATATATATGCGTACCATATATATATGTACATATATATATATATATATATATATATATATATATACACAACACCCAATTTCCCTCACAGCCAATTGCAAGCCGCCCGCAGGACTCAGCATCCTCCTAGCTACAGCACAGTGATACTCCCACACTAGTCCAGGCTGGTCCAGCATGCTGCTGGCTCCGGATATTCAAACATGGCCTTAGAGGGGTCAAGCCACATCCGTGTTGCCAAACTTATGGGTCAATTTGGTTCCAGAGCTTGTCTGTGGTGTCCCCTGGGCTCAACCCTCGAAAGGCTGAGGCCAGGGAATAGCAAGAGCTGCTCACACTAACCACTGATGGATTTGACTAGGACCTCCTTGTTCCAGGAGCCCTTCTTCTTTTTTTTTTCTTTTTTTGCTTTTGGGTCACACCCGGTGATGCACAGGAGTTACTCCTGGCCCTGCTCTCAGGAATTACACCTGGTGGTGCTCAGGGGACCATATGGGATGCTGGGAATCGAACCTGGTAGGTCGGCCACATGGAAGGCAAACGCCCTACCTGAGTCCCCCAAAGCCCTTCTGCACCACCTCCCTCGTCTGGCCTTTCCCAGAGGTATTTTTGTTTGTTTGTTTGTTTGTTTTAATCAAACTATTGACAACATTTTTTTTCTTTTTTGGGTCACACCCGGCGAAGCACAGGGGTTACTCCTGGCTCTGCACTCAGGAATCACTCCTTGCCCTGCTCGGGGGGGGCACCATATGGGATGCTGGGAATCGAACCTGGGTTGGCCGTGTGCAACGCAAACACCCTACCCGCTGTGCTATTGCTCCAGCCCCGCCTCCCAGAGGTTTTATGTTTGGAATCAAAAAGGAGGGAGCCTTTGGCGGACTTCTTTAGCTTGATACTAAGTGCGGAAGGTCTTTTTCCATAGCCTTGCATGGAGGGCTTGCTTGTTTCTTTCTTGTTTTTCAGGTGCTCAATCCCTGGCACCTCACATGGTCCCGTGAGTACCTCCAGGAGTGACCCCTGGACACAGAGCCAGGAGTAGTCCCTGAGTATGGCAGAGTATGGCCCTTCCCCAAGATAAGAGAAGTCGCTCGTGTTCCGGAACAGGCCGCTGCCTTCTTGCTCAGCCAGTCACCTACTAATGTTCACTTTGGTTGCCTCTGGCCACCCTGTTATCAATGCCAAGTGTGCCACCTGAGCCTGAGGACAGCAGGTGGAGCACTTGCACACCTTATATGGTCCTCAGAGCCCTGCCAGGAGTGATCCCTGAGTACAGAGCCCTGAGCTCCACACGGTGCGGCCCCTAAGACCACTAAGTGTGGGCTTTGGTTTGTTTTCAATGGAATCCTGGGTGCTTGCTAGGCCTGACCTTTCCTCTTTCAAGTCCAGGCGTTTTGGCATCCAAACATAAGGCACCCAAATCCCTGCTTAGGACTGACTGAAGCTGGGATTTGGCGCCCATCTGCCGAGGGTCCCGCTTGGGGCAGAATCCAGCCACCAGCCCATTCAGGGGGAGCACCTCGGGCCTGACAGGAACTCTGGTTTGTGACCTCCAGATGCAGCGTCCACTGCCTCGGTCAGCACGTGGAGAGACGGGGTAGGGAAGATGAGCTGCATTTGGGGTGGAGAGAGGGGTACCGGCAGGCAGCCGGGAGCAGGGAAACTTTGCCATAAAGCCATTCTTTGTGTCATAGCCACAAGACTGGGGGGGAGTGAGGGGGATGGAGTATTGTACAGCGGGGAGGGTGCTGGCCTTGCCTGTGATCAGTCCGGGTTTGATCCTGGCATCCTCTATGGGCCTCTGAGCACTTCCAGGAGTGATTCCTGGGTGCAGAACCAGGAGTAAGCCCTGAGCACTGTCGGGTGTAGCCCCCAAACAAAACAGCACAAGCCAGGAGATTGGGTGAGATGCTGAGAGAGGAGAGAGGAGCGAGACCCGAATCCCAGGGCCTCCCCACTCCCATTACAAGAGAAGGCACCAGGCCAGGGGTCTTTGTCCTTCTGCTCCCCAGAGCACCCTAAGAGCTCAGGGTCTGCTCAAAATTAGTTAAGGGGCTGGAGCGATAGTACAGCAGGTAGGACATTTGCCTTGCTAGCCTTCGTCAACCCAGATTCGATCCCCGGCATCCCATAGGGTCCACCTGAGCACCGCCAGGAGTAAAACGCCTGAGTGCAGAGCCAGGAGTAACCCCTGAGCATCGGCTGGGTGTGACCCAAAAAGAAAAAAAAAAAGTTGTTACGAGGCCGGAGTGATAGTACAGCGGGTAGGGTGTTTGCCTTGCCTGTGGTCAACCCAGGTTTGATCCCCGGCATCCCATAGGGTCCACCTGAATACCACCAGGAGTAACGCCTGAGTGCAGAGCCAGGAGTAACCCTGAGTATTGCCGAGTGTGACCCAAACACACACACACACACACACACACACACACACACACACACAAAATAGTTGTTAAAGGGCCGAAGTGATAGGATAGCAGGCAGGGCACTTGCCTTGCACATGGCTATCCAGGGTTCGATTCCTATCATTCAACATGGTCTCCCGGGCACCGCCAGGAGTAATTCCTGAGTGCAGAGCCAGGACTCAGTCCTGAGCTTCACCTCATGTGGCCCAGAAGGACAAGACTGGGGCTGGGGAGTTCAAGATGGGAGAAGCATTCCAAATTATGTCAAGGTGAGTATGAGAGGTAAAACGGAGTTGAAAGTGGAAGACAGGGGCTGTAGAGACAGCACAGCGGGTAGGGCGTTTGCCTTGCACGTGGCCGACCCAAGTTCGAGTCCCAGCATCCCATATGATCCCCTGAGCACCGCCAGGAGTAATTCCTGAGTGCAAGAGCCAGGAGGGACCCCTGTGCATTGCTGGGTGTGAGCCGAAAAGCAAAAAAAAAAAAAAAAAAAAAAAAAGTGGAAGACAGTTCTCTCTCTCTCCCATCAAAGAAAATACATTTCTCCCTGGTGGGGGGAAAAATGACAATTTTGCAGACAGATCCCTCCAGAAATCACTCAGAAATGATTTAAAATAGGGTGGCAGGGGTTTGAGAGTTAGAGATGAGTCACTTGCTCTGCAGGTGGTCAACCCAGGTTTAACTCCTGGCACCTCACATGGTCCTGTGAGTACCCCCAGGAGTGACCCCCGAGCACAGAGCCAGGAGTAGCTCCTGAGCATGGCAGAGTACCGCCCTCCCCCCAGGTAAGAAAAGAGAAGTTGATGGAACAGGATAGGATTTAAAAGGATAAGCTAGGAGGAGGTAAAATAAAATGGAATGGTTCCCAGAGGAGGAAGAAGTGGGTGGGCAGAAAGGGTAGGGGTCAGTCTTGTAGGGTTGGTACTGTTTGATGGACACAGACACACACATGCCGAGAAGGTCGAAGATCACTCTTGAAATTACCCAACATTGAAACATAACAACCAAGCAATCGACTTTATTTTTTTTTTGCTTTTTTTTGGGTCACACCCAGCAATGCTCAGGGGTTACTCCAGGCTCTGCACTCAGGAATTATTCCTGGCAGTGCTTGGGGGACTATACAGGATGCCGGGGATTGAACCTGAGTCAGCCGCATGCAAGGCAAACGCCCTACCCGCTGTGCTAGCTATCACTCCGGCCCCTAGACTTCCTTTAAAAGGATGGTGAGGTAGTACAGTGGGGAAGACATTTGCCTGGCCTGGATTTGCTCCCCAGCATCCCATATGGTCCCCTGAGCCCTGCCAGGCGTGATCCCTGAGCACAGAGAGCCAGGAGTCAGCCCTGGGCATGGCTAGGTGAGGTTCCTGAGAAGAGGCAAAATTGAGCTTTCACTGCAGGTAAACAGAAGAGGCATCTGGGGAAGCCAAATAAATCCTGGGGTCCCAAGGAGCCAGCCCGGCCTGAGTCCCAGCCCAGGTGTGGTCAGCCTGGAGGGGGAACAGGAAGGACAGGACCCCGGAGCGATGGGCAGGAGATGGCTCGGGCCCGGCCAGAGCCCAGCAGCTCATTTCATGCTTCTCTTCCTTCTCTGTCTTCACAGGGTAGTGGGTGAGATAAACTCGCCTCCCAGAAGGGCTGGAGGAGGAGGGGCTATGGCGCAGCCTGGCCAACCAGGGCCTGTGCTAATCATTAAGCCTCAGGAGACCTCAGTGTGTACCTGTGATTTGTGGGGAATCGATTAGCAGGTGAGCCGAGAGGTGGCCCCAGGCTTCACAACCCCACCCTCTCAGCCGACACTGGCCAGGGCCCCCTGGGCGTGGGTCCATCAGGGAACATGTCTACACCCCCTCCCAAGGTCCACCTGTGCTTCTGCCTGGACAAAGGCAGCAGTATAAGGGCATTCCTGCTTGCTGGGCACCAGGTGCTCACAAAGTATCCGGATGTCCTAGGCCAGTGGCCCAAGGCGGAACAGTCAGAAACTCTGAATCTGACGTTGCAGAGGCCAGGAGGCCCTGAGGGGCTTCACAGTTCAGATAAGGGGGTTAGGGAGAGGCTGTGTGTGGGAGGGTCACAGGCAAGTCATTCTCGGGGACTTTGCATGCCAGCCTGCCTGAGGACAGCACACTCAGAGTCAAAACACGCTTCCCCTCGGTCCAGTCACCCAGCCGCTTCCAGATGGCTGCGGTCATCCTCAGGTGGACCCGGCACCTCTGGCCTCTGGCCCTGTGGAAGACCAACTGGCCCCACTCCTTTGAGAAAGAGGCAAACTGTCTTGGACCCTGGCGCCCAGGGTTTGGTGAGCCCCTTTGACAGATAAGGCGGAGGAACATTCTCATTGCAGAAAAGGAGTATGTGTGCAAGTGAGCTTGGCAGGAGCAGAAGTGTGCAAGGGAGCTTGGAAGGAGCAGAAGTGTGCAAGGGAGCTTGGAAGGAGGCAGGCAAACGCCCTATCCACTGTGCTGTTGCTCCAGCCCCTAGATCCAAATTTCTTATTGGAAAAAGTTGACTGGGCCTAACATCAGACGTTCTCTTGGGCGTCAGAATCTGTACTGTTTAGCAAGGGCCACGGGGCTGGAACCAAAAAGCAGAAATGAGATTAGAGCTCTGTGAAAACAGTTGCATTTTTTAAAAATGAGAAATTAGGCTCTTCTACAAATAACAAATATGGAGCGATAGCACAGCGGGTAGGGCGTTTGCCTTGCATGCGACCGACCTGGCCAACTCGGGTTCGATTGCTCTGCCCCTCTCGGAGAGCCTGGCAAGCTACTGAGAGTATCTCGCCCACATGGCAGAGCCTGGCAAGCTACCCATGATGTATTCGATATGCCAAACACAGTAACAACAAGTCTCACAATGGAGACGTTACTGGGCCTGCTCGAGCAAATCGATGAACAACGGGAGGACAGTGCTACAGTGATACAAATAACAAGGTACAGAAGTCATCACAATTAAATCAAAGAAGGTTTTCTTGTGCTTCAAGATTTTCTTATGCTGATATGTCTAAATATACATAGCTGATTTTTTTCTGCATTGGGTTATTAGAATATCTGACCTGGAAAATCTTGTGAATTGAAATAATTATGGTACATAAAAACAGGTTCAAAGAGTAATGGTTTACTTTAAAACATGGGTTCTAGAGTTATAAAATTGGCTGCAAAACTTCGATCCTATTTCAGTGTTTAAAGGATGTCAGGCTTTCCTGCTGGAATTTCAGACCAGCCTCAAGATTTCTTACCGAAGGAAAAAGAAAAAGTCACTTTAACATTCAAGGGTGAAGAACAGCCCCTTTGGCTTAAGCAGTTTCTGAGAATAGAGAATTGAGTGAGAAATGTAGAAAATAACTAATCAACTTTTTTAGACTGTATTATTAATCTGCAGAATAGACGCAAATGCATACAATTAATAAGATAATTGTATTTCATGTAAGCTTTGTCACCTAGTCTTGACCTTAAAGGTAAAGGTAAAGGCCCTCCCGTTGATCGTCGATTTGCTCGAGCGGGCCCAGTAACGTCTCCATTGGAGACTTTGTTGTTACTGTGTCTGGCATATCGAATACTCTCGGTAGCTTGCCGGGCTCTCCTAAGAGAACTTTATCCACAGGTGTGAAATCCTTACTGTTCACGGTTATCTTTGTAAGTGTGTTAACCCTTTTATATCTATGTTTTCCTAGAAATCAAAATTCTAAAGATGAAACTTTTTTGTATGTTCTGGTTAATTCCTAATAGGAAGTGAACTTTTTACTTTTTAATTTTTTTTTTTTTTTTGCTTTTTGGGTCACACCTGGTGATGCACAGGGTTACTCCTGGCTCTGCGCTCAGAAATTACCCCTGGCGGTGCTCAGGGGACCATATGGGATGCTGGCAATTGAACCCGGGTCGGCCGCGTGCAAGGCAAATGCCCTACCCGCTGTGCTATTGCTCCAGCCCCTAGGAAGTGAACTTTTGCCAAGAGTAATATGTTTTCACTGTATCACTGTCATCCCGTTGGTCGTCAAATTACTCGAGCGGGGGCCAGTAACGTCTCTGTTCCTCCCAGCCTAGAGATTTTAGCAGCCTCTTCTTACTTGTCTTTTCCCAACAATTGGAGGCTCTTTCAGGGTCAGGAGAATGAGATCTATTGTTGTTACTGTATTTGGCATGTCGAATTCGCCACGGGGAGCTTGCCAGGCTCTGCCCGTATGGGCGAGATACTCTCGGTAGCTTGCCGGGCTCTCAGAGAGGCATAAATGAGTAGGAAGTGTCTAATAATGTGTCTCCCAGTCCGGAAGGCTGCCTGGAGCGTGGTGGTGGTTGGGCAGTGGAGGTTGGCTGCCCGGGCTGGGTCCCTTGGGGTGGGGAGGGCTCTCACCCACCCCACAGCCTGGCGCGGAGTCCGGTGGCATGGTTCTGGGAGCCTCCTTTTATACTTCCGTCTGGGAGCAGCATCCGTGAGTTCCAGAGGGTGACTGATGAGGAGATTATCTCTGCGGGCAGTGTGTGGCTTATGGATGTGGTCCCTGAGTCACCAGAGACTGGGGGAAGCAGGCAGAGGATCTCTGTTCGGAGTCCCGTTGAGTCCAGAGTCCAAGGTCACAAAGTTCCGCATTATCTGGGTTCCGTGGGACTTCATTCTTGCGTGAGGCTCATTCTTGTGTAAGGGACCCAGTCCCAGCAGCCAACCTCCACTGTCCAACCACCGCCACGCTCCAGGACACTTTCCGGACACTCAAGCCAAGCCTCATCCAAGAATATTTTAAGATAATTAATTGAGAGAATCTTAAAATCTTTTGAATACCTATAGAACTGATTTAATGCTTTTTTTTTTTCTTTTTGGGTCATACCCAGCGATGCTCAGAGTCAGGAATAACTCCTGGTGGTGCTTGGGGAACTATATGGGATGCTGGGGATTGAACCCAGGTCAGCTGCTACCCGCTATACTATCGCTCTGGCCCCTGATTTAATGCTTTTGAAAGAGTACTGCAGAGTACAGTTTTGTCACGCTAAATGAGATGATCATTTGCAACTTGTGTCCAACCTGTAAGATGTGACTATAAGGAGTTAAGATGTATATTTTAAGTATCGTTTGCATCACTTCTGTTTAAGTAGCATTGTAGCACTGTCCTCCCGTTGTTCAATTTGCTCAAGCAGGCCCAGTGACGTCTCCATTGTGAGACTTGTTGTTACTGTTTTTGGCATACCGAATATGCCATGAGGAGCTTGCCAGGTTCTGCCATGTGGGCAGGATACTCTCCATAGCTTGCTGGGCTCTCCGAGAGGGATGGAGGAATTGAACCCAGGTCGACCGCATGCAAGACAAATGCCCAACCCGCTGGGAGGATGGAGACAGCAGTGAGAAAAAGAAAAGTATTCTGTTGAAATGAAACTGGTTTTGAAATGGAATGAAGAAATGTTACCGGACAGAATGAATATAAAGGAATATGTAGAAGGTCTGAGGTGGTGTTTTAAAGAAACTGGATTGTTTAAAGTTCTGGATTGTTAAAGTTCTCCTTTAACAAAAAATCAAACTGGATTGTTAAAGTTCTCCTTATATAATTAAATTATATCTGCAGAATTGTTCTAGTATCTTTTTGGCAAGATCTATAGAAAAATATTAGATGGATGGTCTTGACTCCTGTTACAGTGCTCTTAGACAATTGGACAGGAAATCCAGGGACTAAATGGATTAAACATGATGTTAATCTATACATTCTATTTCTACAGATCTTGGTGCTTCTTTTAACTAGGACCCATGGCAAATGGGTATAATGCATCTTTTTGTGAGTAATGTGAAATACTAGTTTTTCTCTCTTCTTTGCACCTTCAGTATGTTTTTTGATGCTTATGGCACTATATTTGTTTGCATAAACCCAAAAAGAAAGTGTTTCCTCTCTGTAATAGAGTCTATTTCCCATGCAGACAGGAAAACCAGCTATGGGGCCCCAAAGCCCTTTCTTAGGAAAACAAAGTCAAAGGGATTGTTTAAATGACAGGAGAAGATGTTTTTCCCTTTTTTTTCCCCTTAAATTTTTATTAGTGAAACACCATGAGGTACAGCTGTAGACTTACAAATTTTTTATTTTTCCCCTTTTTAAAAATTTTTAAAAATTTTTTTATTGAATCACCGTGAGCTACAGTTACAATCTTTCATGTTTGATTTTCAATCATACAATGACCAAATACCCATCCCTCCACCAGTGCACATTATCCACCACCAAAGTCCCCAATATTCCCTCCCTTTCCAACCCTTCCCCTGCCTTCATGCAGACAATTTCCCCCATACTCTCTCTCTACTTTCGGGCATTATGGTTTGCAATACAGATACTGAGAGGTTATCACGTTTGGTCCTTTATCTGCTTTCACCACACATCTCCCATCCCGAATGATTCCTCCAACCATCCTTGTCTCAGTGATCCGTAGGAGAAGATATTTGACAGGTGCTGTTAGATGTACCTACCAGCCTTGGAGAGACCCTGCAGCAGGGCAGCTCAAGGAAGGACTGGAAATTGATTCTGCTATGGAAAATGAAGAACCTTAGGGTCTGCAATGACTGGCCCAGCCTGGGTCCTGCTCTCTGCGTCAAGAAAAACCTGGGGCAGGTGAGTCCAGTGCCTGCCCAAACAGAGCCCCGGCAGTCACCATGCTCACGTACTCCACTGCTTGGGGCGAGCTTCACCCAGAAATTGATCTGTGGAAAAACTCAGGTATCCAAGTGTTATGACTGAAATCTCCAGGCTCTCATGGGATGAGCTGGAATCTCCAGCTCTCAGCTCTAGCCCCCACCAACCCCCATCTTCCTGTTCTTCTAGAAGCCTGACAGTCATGCCCTTGAGCTGCCTCTGGATGCCAACTAAACTCATTAACTGGCCGTGATCCAGAGACTCATATATAAATCTCAAAAGAGATCAACAAGTTGCAGAGATGTTTCCAGACCTCAAGCCATGCCCTTCGGGTCAAGGTCACCCAAAGGTACTATCCAGTTAAAAATTTAACTCCAGTTCTAGCACTGCACGGTAGCACTCTCCTCCCATTGTTCACCGATTTGCTCGAGCGGGCACCAGTAATGTGTCACAACAAATTGTTGTTACTGTTTTTGGTGTATCGAATACATCACGGGGAGCTTGTCAGCCTGTAACACTGCATTAAAAAAATTTGAATTCCTGGGGCTGGAGCGATAGCACAGCAGGTAGGGCATTTGCCTTGCACGTGGCTGACCCGGGTTCGATTCCCAGCATCCCATATGGTTCCCTGAGCACCGCCAGGAGTAATTCCTGAGTGCAGAGCCAGGAGTAACCCCTGTACATCGCTGGGGGTGACCCAAAGAGCAAAAAAAAAAAAATTGAATTCCTGGAGTATGCGGCTGCATTCGCGGCTACACGGCATCTCAAATTCCGCACCACTGATAAACCAGGAGTAACACACCACGCCACATTGGATGGGATCTAAGTAGAAGGCAACCAATCTCGATGAAGAAAATATAAACTGGGGACTGGAGTGATAGCATAGTGGGTAGGGCGTTTGCCTTGCATGCAGCTAACCCAGGTTCGATTCCTAGCATCCCACATGGTCCCCTGAACACTGCCAAGGGTAATTCCTGAGTACAGAGCCAGGAGTGACCCCTGTGCATTACCGGGTGTGACCCAAAAAGCAAAAAAAAAAAAAAATGGCCAGAGAGGTGTCCAAGGTGTTACTTAGAGAAATAATACCTAGATTTGCCTTATTCAACTCGCTCCAGAGTGACAGTGAAACTTCTTTTACTTCTAAAATAGCCCAGGATAGGGGTACAGTGCTTCCAGCAGGTCAACTATATCCACGGGGCATTCATTCATTCAAAGTGGCATTCCTGGGAGCCGGACCGATAGTACAGGGGTAGGGTGTTTGCCTTGCACGCTGCTGACCCGGGTTCGATCCCTGGCATCCCATATGGTCCCCCAAGCACTGCCAGGAGTAATTCCTGAGCACAGAGCTAGGAGTAACCCCTGAGCATAGCTGAGTGTGACCCAAAAAGGAAAACCAAAAAAAAAACAAAACCAAGTGGTATCCCTCAGTCTGATTATTCTGATCTTTTTCTTTCAGATATTAATAACTTCAGAGGCCCAACCAGTTCATTGCCTGGGACCCATTAGAACGAAGGTAGGATGAAATTTCCATGGTCCTTTGCCAGTCAGCAGGCAGTCCAGAAGATAACCCTCAACCACTAACCCTGTTAACATTTCACTGTATCACTGTCATTCCATTGATCATTGAATTACTCGAGCGGGCACCAGTAATGTCTCTATTTCTCCCAGCTCTGAGATTTTAGCAGCCCCTCCTTACTCGTCTTTTTCCAACGATTGGAGGCTCTTTCAGGGTCAAAGGAATGAGACCTGTTATCGTTACCGTATTTGGCATATTGAATACGCCACAGGGAGCTTGCCAGGCTCTGCCCGTGTAGGCGCGATACTTTCGGTAGTTTGCCGGGCTCTCTGAGAGGCATATATTTATATATTTTTCTCTATGATTTGTTGCCTACTGTCTGAACCCCATCAGATATGGTGTAGTATTTGTGAAAATGGGTAGGAAGTGTCTTATAATGTGTTGCGTGGCCACAAAGCGGCTGTGTGTTCCAGAAAGTGGCCTGGAGCATGGTGGTGGTTGGGTAGTGGAGGTCGGCTGCCAGGGCTGGGTCCCTTGGGGTGGGGACGGCTCTCATCCGCCCCACAGTCTGGCGCAGAGTCCTGTTATCATTAAAGGTAGGGAAATATCTAGAGGGGAATATGATGTAGGCAGGAAAAGGGCCCCATAGCAATGGAATTCTTGGGAAATAATAAAAACCAAGAGGAGCCGGAGAAATAGGAGAGCAGGGAGGGCTTTTGCCTTGCACATGGCGGACCTGGGTTCAATTCCCGGCATCCCATATGGTGCCCCGAGCACCGTCAGGAGTAATTCCTGAGTGCAGAGCCAGGAGGAACCCCTGAGCATGGCAAAAAATCAAAATATAAATAAATAAAAATTAAAAAAAATAAAAACCAAGAACAGCAAAATTGCAAAGGACACAGGCACTCAGGCCTGAAAAGATTCAGAGAAGGCTGAACACCCAGTCTGAGAGAAGTTCCAGGAGGAACAAAGCCCCAAAAGATGACCTGGAGGGGCTGGAGAGATAGCACAACAGGTAGGGCGTTTGCCTTGCACACAGCCGACCCTGGTTCGATTCCCTGCATCCCATAGGGTTCCCTGAGCCCCACCTGGGGTAATTCCTGAGTGCAGAGCCAGGAGTAACCCCTGTGCATTGCCGGGTGTGACCCAAAAATAAATAAATAAATAAACAAAAGATGACTTGGAGATTTACAAAAAAAAAAAAAAACCACCCTAGGCTGAAAGAAATGATTTCCTCTGGACAGATCTGAGTGGATGGACACCCTGCCTGCTACCTCTCATGGGCCCCCGAGTTTCCCTCATTCTGCTACTACTAACGACGGCCCATACTTGTTTAATGTTCTTGCCAAAAACATCAGCACATGCCTAGGAGCTATCAAGCTCCTGGTGTTACGCTCGCAGACTCATTACCAGCCCTTAAGCTTAGAAGAGGAACCCATAAAACAGCCAGTGTTTTTCCGACGGGCACATGACTGGAGTAGGGAATGTGGAAAACTCACCCTCTTGAGAAAGAGGCAGATTCGGATCCTGGTGATCAGAGCGTAAGGCCCTTTGATAGATAAGATGGAAGCAGGAGAACAGGATGTGCTCAAGGGAGCTTGGCAGGCAGCAGGACATGTTCGAGTGAGCTTGGCAGGCGGCAGGGTGTGTGCAAGTGAGCTTGCAAGGAAGCAGGGTGTGTGCTCCTCTGGCAAGGGGAAGGTCTTATGCTCACCTGCAGCGAACTAGGATGCACAACGCAGCTGGATCATCAAAAGCGTAGCCTATTGCTAATTTTTTTACCCCCTGCATTAATCTGTATTTTAATTATTACCTGATTACTGCGTTTTTTTTTTTTTTCTTTTTGGGTCATACCCAGCAATGCATAGGGGTTACTCCTGGCTCTGCACTCAGGAATCACTCCTGGCACTGCTCGGAGGACACTAGGGGATGCCGGGAATCGAACTTGGGTCAGCCGCGTGCAAAGCAGCGCCTTCCCTATCAAAGGGGCCCATGCTCTGACCACAGGATACAAACCTGCCTCTTTCTCAAGAGGGAGAGGGCAGTTGGTTTTCCTATGTTAATCAGTGAATTGCTTACCTATTGTCCTGCTCATAGTCAGTATTTTGTAATCAATCGATTGCTTTGTTAACTGCTTATCTGTATCCGGGAATGGGCAGTGAACCGGGTGCATAAGGACCTGGGAAAGACAGTTTGGGGTGTTGCCCTCCCCCCTGTTCCAATTCTGGCCACAGAGAGGCCAGTCACTGATCAGCAAATGAAGAATCCGACTTCAACTTTGCCGAGTATGCCTCGCCACTTCTGCCTATAACACCCCCCTGAGGCCCCAAAGTATGGAAGAGAACATCCCAGCGGGCAGATGGGCCTCACTCAGGCCATGTTGGTATTTGCTGTCTCAGCTCAGGGCAGGGGCAAAGACCCGACTGTGGGCTCCCCTCCCAGGGACCAGCACAGCCCCAGTATCTTGGGGCAAAGTCTGCAGTGCTGTCCTGGGTCCCTTTAGGGGCCTCACCCATCCTCAGGGTTCCCACTGTCCATCGCCGGAACCACAGGAAGGTTTTGTTTTGTTTGTGGCCACGCCCGGTGATACTCAGGGCTTACTCCTGGCTCTGTGCTCAGGAATCAATGCTGGTGGTGCTCGGGGTGACCCTATGGGATACTGGGAATCGAACCCGGATCAGCTGCATGCAAAGTAGCGCCGCTGTGTGATCGCTCTGACCCTGAGATCCCCCTGGCTTCGGCAGCAGCTCGTGGCTCTCAGATCAACTCAACACCCACCTGTACACACCATTAGGGGCACCTGGCAGCCCCCACCCCCACCCCCAATTCAGAATGGACATCAAAGGAAGCATCCATGCTCAGAACTCTAAGACGTCTTGTCTCCAAAGCCAAGGACAGCCTTGCTGGTTTGGAACCTCCCGGAATTGGACAGTGACTCCTTCCACTCCTCCTTCACTTTCCCAGCATGACTGGGAAATGCTCTTTGAGGCTGCAGGTGGGGGGTCTTGGAAGAAGGAGCCTCAGTTTCCCCTTGGCTGTTGCTGCAAGTCACTTCATCGTGACTGTCTGCATCCTTTGTTAGAAACATTCCTGCAAATTCCCCCGGACTCTTCCTGAGACGGGGGAAGTTTACACTCTCCCAAGACCAGGAATTCTGCCCCAGACCTTGGGCTCACAGGAGACTAAGACAATGAGAGCAAATCTGGGCCAATGATGAAATATACAACCCAAAAGGACTTCAACAAGCAGACAAAAGTGGGAACGGAGCAATAGCACAGTGGTAGGGCATTTGCCTTACAAGCGGCCAACTTGGCCGACCCAAGTTCAATTCCTCCGCCCCTCTCGGAGAGCCCGGCAAGCTACTGAGAGTATCTCGCCTGCACGGCAGAGCCTGGCAAGCTCCCCGTGATGTATTCGATATGCCAAACACAGTAACAACAAAGTCTCCAATGGAGACGTTACTGGGCCCGCTCGAGCAAATCGACGAACAACGGGAGGGCCTTTACCTTTACCTTTATATCTCAACAACACAAATGGGCCAAAGTTAACAGGACTTCTGTCCATACTTCTCTGTTTACTTTGATAACTAATATAAAGATCCAGTTTTCCTGCCCAAACCCCACAAAACAGCCACACTTAATGTAGTCCTATACTGAGGTTTTTCCCCTGCTGGGAAACTTTCTTTCTCTTCTATTTTCCAAGGACTGGAGCGATAGTACAGTCAGGAGGGCATTTGTCTTGCATACGGTCACCCTGGGTTCGATCCCCGGCATCCCATATGGTTCCCTGAGCACCACCAGCAGTCAGGAGTAAGCCCTGAGCATCTCCGGGTGTGACCCAAAAAGTGTATCTATCTATCAATCAATCTATCTCTCTGTCTATATTCGGATAAACATCTCTATTTTCTGACTCGAAGTCCGAGCATCTTTATGACTCAATCCTTGAAAATATTGGAGAGGGGCTGGAGCGATAGCACAGCGAGTAGGGCGTTTGCCTTGCACGTGGCTGACCTGGGCTTGATTCCCAGCATCCGATAGGCTCCCCTGAGTACCACCAGGAGTCATTCCTGAGTGCAGAGTCAGGAGTGTGACCCCAAAAGCACTGTAGCACTGTCTGTAAGACTGTCCTCCTGTTGTTCATCGATTTGCTCCAGTGGGCCCAGTAATGTCTCCACTGTAACTTGTAAACACTGTAACTTGTTACTGTGTTTGGCATATCCAATACGTCACGGGGAGCTTGCCAGGCTTTGCCGCATGGGACAAGACTATCAAGCTACTCTCGGTAGCTTGCCGGGCTCTCTGAGAGGGGTGGAGGAATCGAACCTGGGTTGACCAGGTCGGCTGCATGCAAGGCAAAGGCCCTTCCCACTATGCTATCACTCCAGCCCACCTCAAAAACAAAAAATATACATATATATATATATATATATATATATATATATATATGGGAACCAGGACCCTTGGGTGAGCCCTGAGGCATGCCACCCTTTTCCTGCATCAGTGCATTCATCTCCCTCTTTAAGGATGCCTGGGAGGGGGCAGAAGTGTGGCCAGGTCAGCCCGCAGACCAGGTCGCATGAGAGAAGCCAGAGGTCCACACTGCCAGGCACAGCACCAGTGGGCAGCCTGGAACTCCTCTGTCCTTGCTCCTGCTGTTGTCCCAGGTTCCTGTCCCTCCTTGTCTGCCACCCCAGCCTGTGATGCCGGATTTTCCCAGAAGTACCATAGGGGGAGGGGGCCCACCTACCTGCCTACATTGGAATGGCCAGGGAGAAAATGCAGACAGTTAAGCAGAGGTTGCCAGAGAGCCAAGGGGGACGGGGACAGGAGATAGGACGTGTCTGCTTCTGGGGTGCTCCAGGTTTCCTTTTTGGGGTGATGACAATGTGTTGGGGTTAAATGGAGGGGGAGGAGGCACATCATGGTCAATGCTCTACCTACCAGTGAAAACTGCTGACCTGGAGGTTTTGAAGAGACAAACGTCAGGCCAGAGCGTGACTCAGTGGCAGCAGAGTCTCCTGCCCCTGCGCCTGGTTGTCCTCGCCAGGGCCCCCTTGGAGGGGGGTGGGTTGAGTTTCCCTCCCTGCCCCGAGCAGAGCTCCAACAGCCGAAGACCTACAGAACCAGCCACCACCATGCTGAGACCACTCTCCACACGCATGAAGGTACCGGTAGAGGAACAAAGGCATGCGGGTCCCGGGGCTGAGATCTTCAAGCCTACTCGGATCGGAGCTGAGCATCCTCCACCCAGATCCTTCATCTTCCAGTAGGCAGGGGTCACACTCACCAACTGGCCCCCTGGCGCCATGTAATCCCATCAACAGCCAAGACCCAGAGACTATAAAACCCAGCTCCCGGAAGAAGACATCTTATTATCTCATTCTTACTTTGGACAACCTGGCAGGCTACCGAATGTTACCTGCCCACACGGCAGAGTCTGGCAAACTCCCCATGGCATACCCAATATGCCAAGTGCCAGTAACAATGATGGGTCTCATTCTCCTAACCCTGAAAGAGCCTTGAATATGGCACTTTTTAAAATCTCAGGGCTAGGACGAAGGAGACGTTACTAGGGCCTGCTTGAGGCAATCGACGAACAACAGGATGATCATGATCGTGAAACGTCAGGGCGGAGCATGACTCAGTGGCAGCACACGTGCCAGGTGTGGTGAGACCCGGGGCTCAGACCCTGACACCCCCAAGCGGAGCCCTGCTGACCCCAAGCACCACGGGCCTTGATTTCTTGGTTTGGGAGGTGATCCCCTCACCCCAAAAATGATAACTGAAATGAACCAAGGAATATAGATAGTCACAGTCTTGTAAAAAAGGAAAAAGAGGGGTGAGTGGGAGAAAAAAGTGGGGAGCTGGGGGGGCGGGAACTTGCCTCTCGGGTTGATTAGAAGGAAGCGTGAAGGCTCGCTTGTCTGTTTCTGTCTTGCTTTACTTTTATTTATTATTTATTTGTCTCTGTTTCTTTGCCGGCTAATTTCTTCTTTGGAGAAACGTGTGTTGTCTCTTGAACACATATACCTCCTCTTTCTCTCCTCTCATGGTATTTTTGTTTGTTTGTTGTTGTTTTTTGTTTTTGCTTTTTGGGTCACACCCCGCAATTCTCAGGGGTTACTCTTGGCTCTGTACTCAGGAATTACTCCTGGCAGTGCTTGGGGGACCCTATGGGATGCTGGGGATCGAACCGGGGTCGGCCGCCTGCAAGGCAAACACCCTCCCCGCTGTACAGACTATCGCTCCAGCCCCCTCTCACATTTTTCTAAGCAAGTTTTATTTATTCTGGGGGTGGAAGATACACCGGGTAGTGCTCAGGAATCACTTCTCAGTGCTCGGGAGGATCATAGGGGATGCTGGGGATCGAACTGGGTTGGCTATTTGCCAGGCAAGGACCCGACCCGTTGTGCTGTCTCTGGCCCTAAGCTCTATGGAAACTACCTTGCTTCACTGAGAGAGGGCGGGGGGGGGGGGGGGGGGGCGGGAGGGATAAAGGGAGGGTCTCAGTGGGGGCATGGGAGCAGAGATCCCTAGGAGGTGGGGCAGGAGGGTCTGAGGGCAGAGAAGTGCGGGGGAGGGGCGCTCCTAGTCCAGAACTCCTCAGGATAGGGCTGCTGAGGTTAACAGGG
This sequence comes from Sorex fumeus, assembly GCF_029834395.1. Lineage (NCBI taxonomy): Eukaryota > Metazoa > Chordata > Mammalia > Eulipotyphla > Soricidae > Sorex > Sorex fumeus. The sequence continues at coordinate 987,347 of NW_026606150.1, forward strand.
GAAGGGGATGCCTCTCCATATACCAGGGCTGCAATGCCTTCCAATCTTCGTGAAGGGCTGGGGTTGAGGGTGCAGGCGGCTCCCATCCGTCTGTTCCTCCCACTCCTGTCTCCCTTCCTGGCGGAACCTAATATCCCCTCAGAGGCCTCTGCCACCCCACCCCACCTTCTCTCCACAGAGGGGCCTCTGCCTGTCTCACCCTCTGGTGGGGATCACTTCACTTGATCACTTGACTTCCCGTTAATCATCAATTTGCTCAAGCGGGCACCAGTAACGTCTCCATTTGTCCTGTCGTGTGCTAGTGTAGCCCAGTGGTGTCTGTTCATTCTAGGAACACGAAGAGGCTCAAACCGATCGTTCAGGGTCTTGAGGAAGAAGTCGAACCATCTGGTAGGTGGGCGGCCACTCGGTCTTTTGACATCCTATGGAATCCAGTCGGTAACGGCTCTAGTCCAGCGGTTGTCTCCAAATCTCATTATATGTCCAGCTCATCTGATTTTCGATGCCTTGGCAAATGAGACAGTGTCCCTGATTCCTGACCGTCAACGGAGGTCGGAACTCCGGACTCTTTCTCTCATTTGAGTGAAGCAAGATACTCCAGCATAGCTATTTCAATTCCTCTTTGGGAGACCCGAATAGCGTTCTCGAAGAAATAGCTTAGAGGACGAAGAACCTCCGGCTCTGGGCACATCTCTTTGATTCCACTGTTCTTCCTGCATTAACAAACGCCTCAGAGACCTGGGCCCTACAAAAACAGAATGAGAACACTATTCTCTGGTGGGGAAGGGCAGCCAAAGCAGTCCTGGCTTCTGGGGTTCCCTCTTCCAGCAAATTCTTCAGTCTAGGTAGGTCGTGCTCTGCTCAGCTCACTTCTGCTGGCCACTGGAAGGGAGAAGGAAGCCGTGGACGCTGAACCTGATAGCACGGGAATCCCATGGTCAAACCTGAGGCTAAGAACAGTCCAGAAGCAAGTGGGAAGGAGGGACGGAGCAATAGCACAGCAGGTAGGGCGTTTGCCTGGCATGTGGCATGCGAACCCTGACCCAGGTTCGATTCCCAGCATCCCATAGGGTACCCTGAGTGCCTCCAGGGGTAATTCCTGAGTGCAGAGCCAGGAGTAACCCCTGAGCATCATCCGGGTGTGACCCAAAAAGCAAAAAAGTAAAGAAGTAGCAACAAGTGGGGCCGGTGTGGACACAAAGGTTGGGCTTTGCTGTGTCAGGCTGGAGAGGACCCTTCTCCTTGCGTCTTTTCCTAGTTGGGCCTCGCTGTTCCCGTGGAGGGAAGAGATGGCCCAGCCCTGAAAGAAACAGCCCAAAGGCATGGAGACCACTTCCCTTTGACTCAGGCAAAGCCCAAACTCTCTGGAGAAGAGAAATTGAGGCACCACCCAGATGCAGAAATCCCAGGCCCTACCCAGAACAGGGTGGATGCCTCAATCAAGGAGAAGCTACAGAAGAATCTGTGAGATTTGGAGTAGATCATCTCTCGTGCAAGGGATGAAATGATGAGACCGGAAGCAGTGAAAGTCTTGCCGAACGCACATATGCTGCCCAAGCCCATGTGCTGCTTGGGCCCATGTGGCCAAGCACATGTGGTGGCCACACACATTTTAATCAGATTAAGGGAGAAGTTTGAGGAACTTCATGGGGAGGGGTCCAACCTCCTCAGGGCCTGCTGAAGGTCTTAATCAGGTCTGTTTTCTGTATCCACAGGGTGGATCAGTCTTAGGATTTTCCTCCCAGAAATTCTGTTGACCAAGTTTTATTGCTGGGGGCCTTTCCCTGTCTACCTTCCTACATCACTTTCATGCCTTCACATCTAATGCTAGAATGTGTGTAGGGGCTCCCTCCACCTTTGGAGGAGCCCAGGTTCTCTCTTGAGCGTGTTACTCTCTTTGTCTCTGTCTCTGTCTCTCTGTCTCTCTCTCCTTCTGCCCCTTCCTAAAAGCCTCCAAATAAAATCTGTTTTACTTAAAAAGTAAAGAAAGAAAGAAAGAAAGAAAGAAAGAAAGAAAGAAAGAAAAGGAGAGAGAAAGAAGGAAAGAAAGAAGAAAAGGAATGAAGGAAGGAAGGAAGGAAGGAAGGAAGGAGGGAGGGAGGGAGGGAGGGAGGGAGGGAAGGAGGAAGGAAGGAAGGAAGAAAGAAAGAAAGAAAGAAAGAAAGAAAGAAAGAAAGAAAGAGAAAGAAAAAGAAAGAAAGAGGCTGGAGCGATAGCACAGCAGGGAGGGTGTTTGCTTTGCAAGCAGCCAACCTGGGTTCGGTCCCTGGCATCCCATATGGTCCCCTGAGCACCACCAAGAGTGCAGAGCCAGGAGTACCCCCTGAGCATTACTGAGTGTGACCTCAAAATAAACAAAAAGAAAGAAAGAAAAAAAGAAAGGAAGGAAGAAAGGAAAGAAAGAAAGAAAGAAAAAAAGAAAGAAAGAAAGAAAGAAAGGAAAAGAAAGGCTTTCCTATGACAACACAGAGATTAACTTTATGCAGGGGCAAAACTCCAGAAAAACCCATCCATACAGTCTGACCTTGAAGCCCGAGTTCTCCCTCGAACAAGCATCTGCTGTGTCTCTTTATTTGTCTGTTGACACTCTGGGAGAAGCCCACGTTCTCTTAAACACGTCCTTCCCTCTTTCTTTCCCCTCACCTCGTCCTCAATGAGCTTCAACAAGAAATTTTCTTGCTTCCCCATGTCCCCTGCTGCTGAAATTCTTCTCTGTGTGGGGAAAGGCGACAGACCCACAGCACCTGTGTGTGCTCAGGTTGGGGGGGAGAAACACCCTTTTCTTGAGTCGGCCTCCCTCTTCCCACTCTGCAGAGCCCCGGGCAACAATTCTGCCTCCCACGATCCCCTCTACGAAGCATCCTGCAAGTCCGGCGCTGCTCACGCTCACGTCCAGAAACACGAGGGGCTGTGGGGGCCGCCAGGGAAGCTGGGCCTACACTCAAGGCTCCTCACCCTTGGGTCAGAGAGATCTGCATTCCAGCCATTTCTTCTAATTCCATTTCCCCCGTGGCCATGACCTCCCTGGCGCCCACTGGGACAGATTTATTGGGAGGTGAACTGATATTCTTTGGCTTCCTACCTATTGAATCCACTCCAGCGAAATCTCATTGTTGTGCAGATCTCAAAGTTAGTCCAAGCAAACATATTTATTTCTTTCCGTTTTTGTTTATGGACCACACCCAAGACTCCTGGCTCTGTGCTCATGGATTACTCCTGGCAATACTCAAGGACTATATGGGGTTCTGAGTATCAAATATGGGTTGACTAGGGGCTGGAGCGATAGTACAGCGGGTAAGGTGTTTGCCTTGCATGCAGCTTACCTGGGTTTAATCCCTGGAATCCTATATGTTCCCCCAGCACTGTCAGGATTGATTCCTGAGTGCAGAGCCAGGAATAACCCCTGAGCATCACCAGATGTGACCCAAACCACCCCCCACCAAAATCTATATGGGTTGTCTGTATACAAGTCAAGTGTTGTACTATCTTTACCTGCTGTACTGTCTCTCCAGGGCTGGAGTGATAGCACAGCGGGTAGGGCGTTTGCCGTGGCCAATCCGAGTTCGATTCCACCGCCCCTCTCGGAGAGCCCGGCAAGCTACCGAGAGTATCTTGCCCGCACAGCAGAGCCTGGCAAGCTATTCGTGATGTATTCGATATGCCAAAAACAGTAACAAGTCTCACAATTTTACTGGTGTCCACTCAAGCAAATCGATGAACAATGGGAGGACAGTGCTACAGTGCTACCATCTCTCCAGCTCCAAAAATAATTATTTGTATTAATTGTTTTAATTATTTATTTTGGTTTTGGGGTCACACCCACTGGTGTTCAGGACTTCCTCCCAGTTCTGCACTTGGGTATCACTCCTGGCAGTACTCGGAACCATATGTGGTGCCAGGGATCGAACCCAGGTCAGCTGAATGCAAGATAAGCACACTACCTATTGTACTATCACTCTGGCCTATTATTATTATTATTATAAAATAAAATCTCTTTGGGGGCTGGAGCGATAGCACAGCCTGTAGGACGTTTGCCTTGCATGCAGTCAATCCGGGTTTGATTCCCAGCATCCCATATGGTCCCCTGAGCACCGCCAGAGGTAATTCCTGAGTGTAGAGCCAAGAGTAACCCCTGTGCATTGCTGGGTATGACCCAAAAAGAAAAAAAAAATCTCTTTAAGACTTAAAACCACAATCTGCTGGATGGGCAAACTCTTGCTGGGTTTTCTGCTAATGACTGTATGATTTGAAGTCCCTGAACCGACTCTTCACTTTGAGTCTGCAGTTCCTCTTTGGTCATTGGAAGTAGTAAAGCTGCCTTTCCTGGTCACAGGGAAAGCTTAAGGCAAGGTTCCAGAGTTCCAGCCTTGTAAGACTTTCTTTCTACTTCCCCAGAGCCAGACACAGTTGTTTTGGGTTGAACCAGGAGAGGTCAAAGACCTAAAAGTACTTTGAAAATAGAATTAATTCCATCAGCATTTAAAAATTGTATTTGGGACGCAGTGCTAGTACAGCAGATAGGGCACTTGTCTTGCACACGGCCTATCCAGGTTCGATCCCTGGCACCTCATGTAGTCCCCCGAACACCGCCAGAAGTAATTTCTGAGTGCAGAGCCAGGAGTAATCCCTGAACATTGCCAGGTATGACCCAAAAAACCATCCCCCCCCCAATAAATAAATAAATAAGACCAAGGGAGAAATAAAACTTGCTTTTTTAAAAAATTGTATTTATTGGAGGTGTTGGGTGGAGGGGTGTTGGACCACATCTGTGGTGTTCAGGTACTAATCTGGTGACTCCTGGTAGTGCTCAAGGAACCACCTGTCATGCTGATGATTCGAACCAGGGTCATAGCCAACATGGTTGCATTCATACCTGTCTGTACCTCAACTCTGCACTATCTCTCCAGCCCCCACAGTATTTTTTTTTTAATTTTTGGGTCCAATAGGGCTACCCTCAACAGTGCCCATGAACTGCCAGGGTTCAAACCTGGGGCTCTGCACTCCCGATCTTGGGCTGCAGCCTTGGAACTCCCTCACAACCCCTGTTGGCACTGCCAACAGCACCAGGAGTTTGCTGCACCTTAAACTGGTTCTATAGGAGGTGGCAAAACCTCGATATCCCTCTCTCTGGACTCTGGACGTGTCCCTGGCGAGGCAGAGAGGGACTCTCCATCCTGTCTGCATCTCCAGCAAAGATGCCAGTGTGGATCTGAAACTCATCTCTCTGTACTCCAGTTTTTTTATTATTACTATTATTATTATTATTATTAATTATATCTCTTAGCTTCAGGTTTTGTGGGTGATCAGCACGTTCCCTGGGACCCCGAGGTCCATTCCCTAGAGAGTGTGGGATAGTCCCCTCTCTGGATCCAGCCCCTTCTTTCTTGGAGGAAATTACCCCTAGCCATGCTCAGGGGACCGTAGGGATTTGAACCGGGGCCGGCAGCATGCAAGGTAAGTACCTCAGCCCTTGGATTGTCTCTTGTGCTTCAGCTTGTCATGTCTCCTGTGCAGGAGGATTCGACAGAAGGCTTAGCCTGTAAGGGGGGCACCGGTGAGTGCCAGTTACGGGAGGGGTGCTCATGGCAGCCTGCTCTGCCCATGAGTGATGCTTGCTGGTGCAGTGTTCACACACTCACACACTCACTCACTCACTCATTCACTCATTCACTCACTCATTCACTCATTCACTCACTCATTCACTCACACACTCATTCATGCACATACTCGTTCACTCACAAACTCATTCACTCACACACTCATTCACTCACTCACACACTCATTCACTCACTCACACACTCATTCACTCACACACTCATTCATGCACATACTCGTTCACTCACAAACTCATTCACTCACACACTCATTCACTTACACACTCATTCACTCACTCACACACTCATTCACTCACTCACACACTCATTCACTCACACACTTATTCACTCACACTCATTCACACCTCACACACTCATTCACTTACACACTCACCCACACATTCACTCACACACACTCACACACTTACTCATTTACTCAGACTCACTTATTCACATACTCATTCATGCACACACTCACTCATACACTCACATACCCACACACTTATTCACCAACCCACTCTCACTCACACAATCACTCACCCTCCTATGCATTCTTTCAGTCACTCGCACACCCACCCACTCACTCACTCACACACACACACACACACACACACACACTCACACACACACACATACACCCCCTCAGCAACATCTCCCTGGCCTCCTGGTTCTGCACTCAGGAATCACTCCTGGGAGGGCTTGGGGGACCATGTGGGATGCCAGCTGTGTGCAAAACAAATGCCCTACCTGCAATACTATGGCTCTGGCCCTCTATTTCCGTGTTTCTGGACACAGCGATCACCCATCTCCCACCTGTGGCATCGCCCCAAACTAAAACTCTATTCCCAGCCCCCCGCAATCACAGTTCTGCTCCCTGTGTATGGACGAGCCGTCTCTCGGCACCTCCTTAAGTGAAACCCGGCCGTGTCTGCTCCCGGCCCTGACTCCAGCTAACTTGGTGAACCGTGTCCGGAGTCCATCCATGTGTGACCCTGGGTCACTATTTTCTTTCTATTTTTTCTGGTGGGGGTGTGGGGAGTACGGGGGTCGGGCAGCAGGGCCAGGTGCATCATGAGGATGGTGGGTGTGGGCAAATGGAATTGGTCTCTACCCTTGGAAGTTTCCAGTCCTGTGGGTGGACAGACCATGATCTAGAAAACCCAGCCCTGTTGAAGGAACTCGAACAGGGTGGGAGAAAGTTAGGGGCTATGATGGGGGCAAAAGTAATTAAAGAGACCTCCTCGGAGGTCTGACTTGTGAGCCAGATGGGGCAGGAAGAGGAAAAGTCATCGGTTGAAAAGTCAGCTGTGGGGATGGAGCGATAGCACAGCGAGTAGAGCGTTTGCCTTGCATGCGACCCACCCGGGTTCAATCCCTGACATCCCATATGGTCTCCCCACCCCCATCCCCCGAGCAATGCCAGGAGTAATTCCTGAGTTCAGAGCTAGGAATAACCCCTGAATATCGCTTGGGTGTGACCTAAAAAGCAGAAAGAAAGAAAAAAGTCAGCTGTTTCTGGGCTCAAGAGATAGCATACAGGGGCTGGAGCAATAGCACAGCCGGTAGGGCGTTTGCCTTGCACGCGGCCGACTCGGGTTCGATTCCCAGCAACCCATATGGTCCCCTGAGTACCGCCAGGGGTAATTGCTGAGTGCAGACCAGGAATAACCCCTGTGCATCGCTGGGTGTGACCCAAAAAGCAAAAAAAAGAAAAAAAAAGAGATAGTATGCAGGGACTGGAGCAATAGCACAGCAGGTAGAGCGTTTGCCTTGCACGCAGCCAACATGGCCGACCCGAGTTCGATTCCTCCGCCCCTCTTGGAGAGCCTGGCAAGCTACCGAGAGTATCTCGCCCGCACAGCAAAGCCTGGCAAGCTACCCGTGGCATATTTGATATGCCAAACACAGTAACAAGTCTCACAATGTTACTGGGCCCGCTCGAGTAAATCGATGAACAACAGGAGGACAGTGACAGTGACAGTGACAGTATACAGAGGATAAGACACTTACCTTGCCTGTGTCCATGACCCTGGTTCAATGCCTCGTCCCCTGAGCACTGCCAGGAGTGATCCCTGAGCACTTAGGCAGGAGTAAGCTCTGAGCATCATTGGATGTGGCTCAAATCCCCCCCCACCCACCCAAATAAGCAAGGGTGGGGCTGGAGCAATAGCACAGCGGATAGGGTGTTTGCCTTGCACGCGGCCAATTCGAGTGCGATTCCCAGCATCCCATTGGGTCCCCCCGAGCACCGCCAAGAGTGATTCCTGAGTGCATGAGCCAGGAATAGCCCCTGTGCATTGCCGGGTGTGACCCAAAAAGAAAAAAAAAATAAGCAAGTGTGAGGGAAGATCTGCTCACACATGATCCCCATGAAAAGGAGCTCCTGTGTACCCCCTCTGGCCACCCCTGCCCCAGGGTCAAGAGATGCTGCAAGGGCAGCCTATCAAGCAGCATCTCCAAGGGACGGAGCTGACTCCCAGAGCAACATCTTGGCCATGCAACATCATCATTGGCCCATCTGGCTCGGATGTATCAGCATGCGTGTTCTGGCCTGTCTCTTCACCTCCAGGGCGCTGTGTTAGGAGTCCTGTTGCAGAGATCAGTTGCAGCCTGGCGTATTGATGTCTGGGGAGTGGTCCCCCCCGCCCCCGTCCCACCGGGCAGGTGGCAGGTGTGTCACGGGCAGCTTGAGGTCTCCCCCTGAGGAGCACTTTATCCTCACCCCTCACCCCGGTGCGTTTAAGTAAGACGGTGGCAGACAACACCGGGAGGAAGCTGACGTGCTTCTCCAAGTGTCTGGACTCGGGCCCCGGTGCAGGCGAGTTCCCACGACACAGCCCTGCATTTCTCAGTGATGTAAGATTCTTCTGAGCTTGAGGAATAGTTACTGTGTTGACATAGGCATTTGCACAGTAACTGCCGAATAGCACCAAGCATTTGATGCATTATCCATGCCTTTTGAGTTTTGTCTCTGCTAAAGGGTCAATCACTTATTTGGGTCATTTTCTTATTGATAATTAGCTATTTCTTTTCTTTTTTTGGGGGGGGAGTCACCCCCTGTAATGCTCTCAGGGCTCTCAGGGTGGTGCTTGGGGGATCCTATGAGACCCCAGGGTTGAATCTGGGTCAGCTGCAAACAAGACAAGCGCCCAACCCACTGTGCTGTCTCTCCAGCTCATTGTGTCATTCTTTTGTTTTTGTTTTTGTTTTGGGGCCATATCTGATGATGCTCAGGAGTTACTCCCAGATCTGCACTCGGGAATGACTCCTGGCAAGTCTCAGGGGACCATGGGGGATGCCGGGGATCGAACCCAGGTCGGCTGCATGCAAGGTAAGCACCCTTCCTGCTGTACTATCACTCCGGCCCCTGTCTTTTATTATTCTGTTATATTATAATCTCCTCCTCAGTCAGTGTTACAAGTACTTTTTCTAATTTTTCCTGTAACATTACTAAACAAAATTTCATTGACCTAAAATTTCTTAAGTTGTTATATAATTTTATTATCATACACAATGATTACAGTAGTTCTAATTATAGTCATATTATACTTATAATATATACAATGATTACAATAATCATACAATTATTTATAATATGTAATTATAAGGGCTGGAGCGATAACACAGCAGATAGGGCGTTTGCCTTGCAAGTGGCCAACATGGCTGACCCGAGTTCAATTCCTCCACCCCTCTCGGAGAGCCCTGCAAGCTACCGAGAGTATCTCACCCACACGGCAAAGCCTGGCAAGCAACCTGTGACATATATTCGATATGCCAAACACAGTAACAAGTGTCACAATGGAGAGGTTACTGGGCCCGCTCGAGCAAATCGATGAACAACAGGAGGACAGTGACAGTGACAGTGATGTAATTATAAAAAATACAATATAAATATAAATATTTATAATATGTAATTATATATTACAAATATTATAATACATAATATTTATATATTATATATAAACACAGTGGGTAGGGCGTTTGCCTTGCACGCAGCCGACCCGGGTTTGATTCCTCCGCTCCTCTCGGAGAGCCCGGCAAGCTACCGAGAGTATCTCGCCCGCATGGCAAAGCCTGGCAAGCTCCCCGCGGCGTATTCAATATGCCAAACACAGTAACGACAAGTCTCACAATGGAGATGTTACTGGGCCCACTTGAGCAAATCAATGAACAACGGGAGGACAGTGACAGTGACAGTTCACAACTTTATTGAAAAGGGGGTGCCGAGGCCCCTCCTCTTCCCCCAGGGGCAAGGCAGGTGAGCTGGCCTCGAAGTCTACACCACGTTTTCTGTCAGCAAAAGAGGGCCGTAGGTTGAGGCCACAGACAGTATGTGGGGCTACTAAGGGTTTCTCTCCCCACACTGGGGCTGGCTGGGGCACACTGAGTTGAGTCATGCTGGTGCTGGGCTGAATCTCCCCCACACCACCGAAACTGCAGGTTGTAACTTTTTTTTTCTGGCTTTTTGAGTCACACCTCGCAACATGGTGTGCACAGGGCTTACTCCTTACTCTGCACTCGGGAATTACTCCTGGCGGTGCTCAGGAGACCACAGGGGATGCTGGGAATTGAACCCAGGTTGGCCGCATGCAAGGCAAACGCCCTACCTGCTATGCTATCGCACCAGCCCCAGCAGGTTGTAACTTTCAACATTATTCCTTTAGAACTGGAAGATCATGATTTTATTGTCGTCTAACCTCTGGATATTGTTTTTTAAGATTAGCATTTTGTTTGTTTTGTTGGTTGGTTTTGGGGCCACACTTAGAGGTGCTTGAGGGCTGCTCTGGTCTCTGTGTTCAGGGGTCACCAGGGATTGAAGAAACCCCATTAGCTGTAGCATGTGAGTACTCTGAGAGATTGGCATATGATCCAGAGAGACAACACAGGGGTTAAATCCTGGCATGTGGCTGGCCCTGGCTTGATCCCTGAACCCCCGAAGAACTGTGAATAACCTCTAAGCACAGAGCCAGAGTAAGCTCTCAGCATTGCTGCACATGACATACCTCCTCAAATAAAAATATTAGTATATTCTTTTTCATGGGGTGGGAAGTGCACACCAGGCATTGCTCAAGAATCACTCCTGACAGTGCTCAGGGCACCATATGAGATACTGGAGATTGAACTCAGGTGGCCCGCATGCAAGACAAAGAACCCTGCCCACTGTACTATCTCTCCGGTCCCCAAAAGTTTAATATATTCTAAAAGATATATATAGTTGATAGATCACTGTCACTGTCACTGTCCTCCCGTTGTTCATTGATTTACTCAAGCAGGCCCAGTAACGTCTCCATTGTGACACTTGTTACTGTGTTTGGCATATCGAATACATCATGGATGGCTTGCCAGGCTCTGCCGTGCGGGCGAGATACTCTCGGTAGCTTGCCGGGCTCTTCGAGAGGGGCGGAAGAATTGAACTCGGGTCGGCCATGTTGGCCGCTTGCAAGGCAAACACCCTACCCACTGTGCTATCGCTCCAGCCCAGTTGATATATAACATAGTTTATGTATATAAAATATATATATATAGTTGAAGCAAGATAGCTTTTATTTATTTATTTATTTATTTATTTATTTGGTTTGAGGGCCTCATCCAGTGGTGTTCAGGGTTAACTCCTGGCTCTGAGCTTAGCAGTCAGTCATGGCAGGACTTTGGGGATTGTCTGGGGTGCTGGAGATCAAATCCAGGTCGATGCATGCCAGGTAAGCACCTGACTACCTCTCTTTGACCCAAAAGTAATTTTAATTGAAAGATATGAGAGGAAAGAAGTACATGTTCAAGAGAGAACAGGCGCTTCTCCAGAGCAGTAGGTAAGCAAAGAAACAGAGACAGGCCAGCGAGATACAGGTTCAAGGGAGAACATGGGCTTGAAGAGCCATTCTGAAAAATATTTTTTTATGTATTCAATATGCCAAAAACAGTAACAACAAATTCTCCAATGGAGACGTTACTGGGCCCGCTCGAGCAAATCGATGAACAACGGGAGGACAGTGACAGTGAATTTTGATTCGGGCACTGTGATTTGTAAAGTTGTTCATAATAGAGTTTTAGATATACAGCCTGGCAAGCTACCGAGAGTATCTCGCCCACACGGCAAAGCCTGGCAAGCTACCCGTGATGTATTCGATATGCCAAACACAGTAACAACAAAGTCTCCAATGGAGACGTTACTGGGCCCACTCGAGCAAATCGAAGAACAATGGGATGACAGTGACAGTGACAGTTTTCCAACAACAATCGCACCACCAGTGTGCAAGTTTCCCCACCAATGTCCCAGGTTCCCTCCCACCCCTCATTTAAAATAAAAATACTAACAAATCCCTTAAAGGGATTCAATTAGAAAAGAAGACATGAAACTATCGCCATTTGCAGGTGATATTAGACATCAAAATCCCCAAAGACTTCACACACACACACACAAACACACAAACACACACACACACACATACCTATTCACTTGTACCATTTGTCATCCCATTGGTCATCAATTTGCTCACCAAATTTTCTCCAGTAATATCTCCATTCGTCCCTGTCACACGCTAGTATAACCCAATGGTGTATTGGGGGCTCTTTCAGAGTCAAGGGAATAAGACCCATTATTGTTACTGTTTTTGGCATATCAAATATGCCACGGACAGCATGCCAGGCTCTGCCGACACACACCTATTAGAAACAATAAGTCAGTAAGGAGGCAAGCTATTATAAGTGTTACATTTTTATATACAAATAACCTAGCAGCAAAAGATATATATATATACATATATATATTTTTTTTGCTTTTTCGGTCACACCTGGCGATGCACAGGGGTTACTCCTGGTTCTGCACTCAGGAGTTACTCCTGGCAGTGCTCAGGGGACCATATGGGACACTGGGAATCGAACCCGGGTCGGCCGCATGCAAGGCAAACGCCCTACCCGCTGTGCCATCTCTACAGCCATATATATATATATATATATTTTTTTTTTTTTTTTAAGGAACTGGAGCGATAGCACAGTGGGTAGGGCGTTTACCTTGCAAGCGGCCCACATGGCTGACCCGAGTTCGATTCCTCCACCCCTCTCGGCGAGCCTGGCAAGCTACCGAGAGTATCTCACCCACGCGGCAAAGCCTGGCAAGCTACCCGTGACATATTGAATATGCCAAACACAGTAACAACTGTCACAATGGAGATGTTACTGGGCCCACTCCAGCAAATCAATGAACAATGGGAAGACAGTGACAGTGACAGTGATTTATTTATTTATTTGCATTTTTGGGTCACACCCGGCAATGCACAGGAGTTACTCCTGGTTCATACACTCAGGAATCACTCCTGACGGTGCTCGGGGGACCATATGGGATGCTGGGAATCGAACCTGGGTCGGCCGTGTGCAAGGCAAACGCCCTACCTGCTGTGCTATTGCTCCAGCCCCGCCAGTGATCTTTTTAAGACCCTGCTCACTATCATGTTAAGCAGAATAAGGCCGAGGGAGAGAGACAAATACTTAGAACTCACTCCCCTGTGGCATAGACAGAAGCCAGACAAGGGACTAGACAGTATCGAATGATGGTGAACCCTTGGCCTTGGATTACAAAACTCAGATTCCCATACAGTGGGGGAGGAGAGACGAGCCAAAGGACGCGGTGGAAGGAATATCAGGATACTGGTCGAGGGTATAGGGCACTTCAGTGGTCAACACCATAATCATTAACCCTGCCGTAGGCGCTGCAGAGATGGCACCTGGGCTATGCCAAATGCCTTGCACACGGCTGACCCCGCTTGGTCCCTGGCACCCACTTTGGGGCCCTGTCATTCCTGAGCACACAGTCAGAAGTAGCCCCTGAACACAACCGGGCGTGGTTCAAGGGAACAAGCAACAACAACAACAACAAACCTGGTTGTGGGGTGGTCATTGTGTTACCTTAACTACAATAGCACTGCACTGTAGTACTGTCCTCTCGCCGCTGTCCTCGATTTGCTCAAGTGGGCACCATTAACATCTCCGTTATCAGACTTGTTGTTACTGGTTGTGGCATAGCAAATATGCCACAGGGAGCTTTCCAGGCTCTGTTGTGCGGGCAGGATACTCTCGGTAGCTTGCCGGGCTCTCTGAGAGGGACGGAGGAATCGAACCCGGATCAGCCACGTGTAAGGCAAACGCCCTACCCGCTGTGCTATCGCTCTAGCCCCTAAACCACAATGACAAAACAAATTTCAAAATCCCTTAGACTCATATGCCAGGGGCTGGGGAGATAGAACAAGGGGGCAGGTGCTTGCCTTGCGCATGGCTGACTCGGGTTCGATTCCTGAGTACGGCCAACTGTGGCCCCACACCAAAAATGACAAAGCTTTTTTTGTACTGGGTATGGGGGTGTTGGGGGAAAGTCCCGGTTCCCTCTCTTGACATCCCTGAGTGCAGGATGCTTGGGAGAAGGTTGGGATTCACTAATAAGGCAAGCAGGAAATGAGAGGCTGGATATCACGGGCTGGTTGCTTCCAGAGACTTATTGGCCCCCTGGGGTCATTTGAGACCTTTCCCCTCCTAGATTGACTTACCACTAGTAGACCTTCACCTCTAATCTGTTTGTATAGAGAAACACAGACCGTGCTTAAACACAGGAAGAGCAAGGGGACGTGACAGGGGGCAGGACTGTGTGTCTGTGGGGGTGGGGGGGCACTGGGTAATGATTGGGGTGAGCTGACACTCTAGTGACGGGGACAGTATTGGAATGATTTATGCATGAAGCCCTGCCCTTAGCATCCATATTCTAAGTCCTGGTGCCTAATAGGAAACAAAATAAATAAATAAATAAATTTTAAGAGCCGCTACTATTTATTTCTTTTTTAATTTTTTTGCTTTTTGGATCCACCAAGAGATGCTCAGGGGTTACTCCTGGCTCTGCACTCAGGAATTACTCCTGGCTGTGCTTGGAGGACCATATGGGATGCTGGGGAACGAACCCGGGTCAGCCGCGTGCAAACACCCTCCCTGCTGTACTATTGCTCCGGCCCCTAAAATAAATTGTAGCACTATTGCACTGTCCTCCCGTTGTTCACCATTTGCTCGAGCGGGCCCAGTAACGTCTCCATTGTGAGACTTGTTGTTACTGTGTTTGGCGTATCGAATACGTCACAAGGAGCTTGCCAGGCTCTGCTGTGCGGGCAAGATACTCTCGGTAGCTTGCTGGGCTCTCCTAGAGGAGAGGAAAAATTGAACTCGGGTTGGCTATGTTGGCTGCATGCAAGGCATACGCCCTACCCGCCGTGCTATTGCTCCAGCCCTAAAATATATATATATATATATATATATATATATATGTATATATATATATATATAAAATACAGGGTGAATAACTGCTGGAAGAATAACACCAGCAGAGGTCATTCTCCTCAGGGAATCATCTAGAACCAGGATGGAAGCCAAGCCTCCTGCTTTCAAAGGCCAGACCAACCCCTTGAGCACTGCCCAGGCCCTATCTGCTGGCGCTGGCTTGGAGTTTTCAGGTGGGGGGCTTGTGGGGGGCACGGGCAGGTAGGTGAGAAAACAGCAGGTGCTGCCTGGTGCGCTGCAGGATGCGGAGGGTGCGAGGGGACGGACCCAGAGTTCTCCCAGCTTCAGCAGACACCATCTCCCGGTCGTCCCAGTTGAATCCCATCCCAGGGGAAACAGTCCAGGACCCTGACCCTCTGGCCAGGCTTGTTCAACAAGCCACGGGACAAAAAAAAGAGCAGCTGGGATTGGTGACAAAGGTCACCAGTGACCCTTCTGCAGGGAATGTGGGGGGGGGGGAGGGGGAAATGGGATGGGGGGTGGGGGGATGGAGGCAGAACACACCCAGGAGCGGAGCCCAGCTCAGGGAGGGAACAGGGGACAAACTACCGGTCACCAGCTGTCCTCGCCACCAGGGGGTGGCCTGAGGGGGTCAGCCGAAGGTCAAGATGACAGCGGAACCCCCCCCCCCCCCCCCCCCGTTTCTCTCCTGCCCTGCCGCCCCATGCCCAGCGCAGCCCTCCTCAGCTATGCCATCAAGGCTAAGGAGAGGACGTGATCGTCCTCATGCTGTGACTCTTGGTGGGGGCCCAGAGCACAGAGGACCTGCCCGAGTCAGCCAGGGGGTGGCCCAGTGAGTCCAGCCTCCCTAGACCCCAAGCTCCTAGAGGAAAGTGGTGACACAGGCACCTCGGAAGCCATCAGATGCAGCCAAGAGAGACCAACCTGACCCCCCAGGAAACCTCCGGCCAAGTTTACTCCAGAGTCCCCCACGGGAGGTCCCACTTCGTGGGTGGGGTCACTACAGTGGGTCCAACCTGTGGAACAACACTCGCCCCCCCCCACACACCCCACCCCCAGAAGGACTCAGCCCTGGGGCGCATTTTTCTTAAACCCTCTTGGCCCAAAACACAACAGCAGATGGAACAATTTACCTTAGGGCCCCAGAGATTAAGGCGTTTGCCTTTGCAATCTCCATTAATATTCCTCACCACACCTCATAATCCTCCAAGCACTTCCAGGACCAACCCCCAAGCACAGAGCTGGGTGCGGGGGCAGGAAAAACCCAAATAAATAAATAAAAGTTATCTTAAGGTTGGAGCATTGTACAGAGGGTAAGGCATTTACCACCGCGCCCCGCCCCCCCCACCCCCCCCCCCCCCGGGACAGCAAACCCCCACCCCTGCATTCCAGATGGTTCCCCCCAACACCGCCAGGATTAAGTCCTGAGTGACCCCTGAGTATCGCCAGGTGTGACCCAAAATAAATAAATACATGAAAGTTGACTACAGGCTGGAGCATAGTTCAGAGGGTAGGGCGCCGCTGGCTTTGTATGTAGCCGGGTCCAGTTGGGTTCGATCTCTGGCACTCCTATGGTTCCCCCAAGCCTGCCAGGAATGATTCCCGAGGGCAGAGCCAGGAGTAAGCTCTAAGCAGAGTCAGGTGTGGCCCCAAATAATAAACCAAAATAAGGGGCTGGAGCGATAGTACAGCAGGGAGGGCGTTTGCCCTGAAGACAGCCAACCCAAGTTCGATTCCCAGCATCCCCTGTGGTTCTCCCCGGAGCACCGCCAGGAGTAATTCCTGAGTGCAGAGCCAGGAGTAACCCCTGTGCATCGCTGGGTGTGACCCAAAAAGCAAGCAAAGAAATAAATAAAAGTTGACTTATGGTTGGTTTGCAATATTTTGGCATTTCGGGGTTTAGCTTCAGACCCCTGTATGTGCGGTCATGCTCAGTATCTCCACCCCCCTCCCCAACGTTCTTTCCTCTTTCCCCCCAAATCAATTCTGCTATCTACTCCTCCATCTCCTGCCTTCCAGTCCCCACTCGATGCTCACAGAGTTGAGGCAGAGTTTTTTGTGCTTTGTCAGTTTGTTTGTGTGAGTTGCCCACCTTCTGCCTACAAGGAAAACGTTAACTAACAGCCTTTCATGTCTCTGTTTCAGGTTCTACCTGGCAGACACTGTCACTGTCACTGTCCTCCCGTTGTTCATCGATTTGCTCGAGCGGGCCCAGTAACATCTCCATTGGAGACTTTGTTGTTACTGTGTCTGGCATATCGAATACGTCACAGGGAGCTTGCCAGGCTCTGCCGTGCGGGCGAGATACTCTTGGTAGCTTGCCGGGCTCTCCGAGAGGGGTGGAGGAATTGAACTCGGGTTGGTCATATTGGCTGCGTGCAAGGCAAACGCCCTACCGCTGTGCTATCGCTCCAGCCCCACCTGACAGACACAATTTCAGATTTCGTTTCATGTGGGGTGCACCCACCCACCACTGCTCACGGTGCTCTCCTGAGCTTGGAGATCTCAAGCTGTGGGGCATGGAACCCAGGCCTCTTGCAGGCAAAGCAGGTGTTCCAGCCCGAGTCTTATCCTTTGTAATGAGAGAATCATATTCCGTGAGTTTCTACACGCCGGTCCTGCATGCCGCCCCCTGGGTATCTGTGAATGGCACACAGGTGAGTTTCAGGTTCAGCTGTTGTGAATGACGCTGCTATGAACACAGGGGGAACAGATCACCTTTTATTGGGTCACAGTTTCAATCATTTTAGGTTTAATATTGAGTTGTTCTTTCTCCTCCTGCAGGGAGCTTGGGTTAATTGAATTATACCCACGACAGTGCTCCAAGGCACCCCCAATTCCACCACAGCACTCCCAATTATCTGTGTTTATCTTTAATCTCTCCTTGGTGCTCTTCTTCCCCTACATGTTAGTCACAAATAGCTCCAAATCAGACACTGTCACCTGTAAAGTCAAACCTTCTGATGGCTCTGGAGTTTGAATATGTAAGTGAAATATTGCTTCTCTCTTTCCTTTGTGTCCTTTGTATATTTTTATTCTAGAACAATATCTTTTATGTACAGACACAGAAAGACAAGTGCTGTGCTTTTGTAATATGGGAGCTAATTGCCTTTGAATAATATTTGCTCCTGGGCATGTGTCATAATTCTTTGACAAAAGCCTCAGTTGTCCATAGATTGACCTTAATTCCTTACACCCCAAAAGGTGGGTCCCTCCAGGGCACTTGCATGGACCTGGGGCAAGCTGTAAGCTACCCTGGTTTCTTTATGGGTCAGCCTAAATGTCATAAGAAATATAATAAATCACGGTCATGGAACAAACTCTGACATGACCCAGAAAGAAGGACCCTATTGGGATCAGGAAAATCTGACCTGGCCTGAGGACGGTAGTCTGGGAAATATCGTGAGATTCCACCCTTTACTATGAGTCCAGAGAGACCATTTAAGCTTAATCTAGGGTCTAGATAAAAGCCTATATCTCTTACTGTGTTCATACAAAATGACTTGAAATGTTACTAAGAAGGAGATTTTGTGATTGTTTAAATGCATTCAAGGTAAAGGAAAGGAGGAAGCAATATGACCCTAGATGGAATTCTGCCCTTGGGTGGATCTCCTAGAAGTTCCCCTGAAGGAGGGGCTTTCCATCTGTTCAGCCACACCTAGGTGTACTTGCTGCCCCAGTCCTTCATGATTTCTCTAAGAAAATCCTGATGGATTTCGATAGAGTCACTAGTTACCAACCTGGGGCCTTGTTCCTTTATTGGCAGGGGGTGGGGGGTGGGAGGGACGGGGAAACGGTCATTAGCCCCAAATATACCAGGGGACCCTGGTCACTGCAGGATGATGACAATGACATGATATCTGGCACCCCAGATGAGACCCTCAGAACTCAGACAAGGACCCAAACAGGGAAGCCTCAACTCAGACAAATGCGCCCAAACAGCGATTTGACATCTGGTGCCCAAACAGGGATTCTGAAGGCAGAAACACAATGTTCTCTGGACCCTCGCTTAAAGAAGTAAGTGAGATACCAGGATCCTTGGGGTCCTGGGGAGTCAGACTCCTAGCCATACCTCAGTCAAAGGAGTGAGTGGCATAACAGATTCTGTGGGCTACTGGGGACTTGCCATGTGCCTGCACTAAAATGGGGAAGAGACAGTGTTATGCCAAGCCCTTTCAATACCTTTTGTGCTGACTGAACGAGCTAAGCCTTTATTAATTTGAGCATTTCTCGTGTGAAACTAGAAACTGTGTTTCCCTGGACCAACTCTGGTCCTGCTTTAAAATTGTCTACAATTTTAATCCTTGGCTTCCAGATAAGGGAACTTTGGAGACTAGGGTTTAGAAAATGGTCAAGGATAATATTTACAAAACTGTAGTTAAGCTCAGACCCACCTTGGGTGAACAGACTGGGGTAAAATGGAGGTGAGGTGGGTTAGTCTGGGGCCCACCCAAACAGAGTCCCCGCCATCTGCTTGCTTCCACAATCCAAAATCGCTGCCAAAATTCTAGTGTGTGGGTTTTGTGACTGAAATCTCCAGGCTTTCTCCGGGTCAGGATGGCTACCTTTCTCCACCTCTCTGTATTTCTGGAAGCCTCAGCAGTCACATCATCCACACCCTAAAGCGGCCACCCAATTGAAAAGCTACTCCAGCCTTACCGTCCCAGTAAAAATACTGAATTCCCTGACCAAACACCACAACCTCTCAGCATCTGTAATGCAAACCACAATGCACAAAAGGAAAAGGAGAGAGAGAGAGAGAGAAAGGCGGAAAGTATCTTCCATAGAAGGTGACTGGGGGTGGGGGTGGGGGGCTCAGGGATGGTGGTGGGGAAATGGGGGACATTGGTGGTGGGAAATGTACACTGTTGGAGGGATGGGTGCTGGATCATTGTATGACTGAACCCAATTATGAACAGCTTTATAATGATCTATCTCATGAATATCCAATTTTAAAAAAATTTTTAAAAAGTAATGTGGAGTTCATGCCCACTCAGCTTAATCAATGGCTGAATAAATTGCAATACTCTTACATTTGGAGTAGGAGCTGGAGTGATAGCACGGCGGTAGGGCGTTTGCCTTGCACGCAGCCAACATGGCCGACCCGAGTTCGATTCCTCCGCCCCTCTCGGAGAGCCCGGCAAGCTACCGAGAGTATCTCGCCCGCACTGCAGAGCCTGGCAAGCTCCCCGTGACGTATTCGATATGCCAAACACAGTAACAACAAAGTCTCCAATGGAGACGTTACTGGGCCCGCTCGAGCAAATCGATGAACAACGGGAGGACAGACAGACAGACAGAGTTACAAAAAGAAAGAGACTTTGTTGAAATGCCCCTGGACAGACAGACAGACTCCTACATTTAAAAAAAAAAGATAATGTCTACAGAGAATTTAAAGTAGGGGTTCAAATTCCACCATAATTTTGATGACTTGTGAAAGACTCTTGCCCCACACAGGTTAAAAAAAAAAGAATTCAGGGTTGTGGGGGAATTCCATTAAAGTGAAACTGGTTGTGAATTGGAATAAATAAAAGTTACATATGAGGGGGCTGGAGTGATAGCACAGGGGGTAGGGCATTTGCCTTGGACACAGCTGACCCAGGTTCGATTCCCAACAACCCATATGGTCCCCCGAGCACCACCAGGAGTAATTCTTGAGTGCAGAGCCACTAGTAACCCCTGTGCATCGCCAGGTGTGATCCTAAAAGCAAAAAAAAAAAAAAAAAAAAAAAATTACATATGAGGAAAGATGTGTGGTCCAAACCAGATTGGTATAAGGAAATTTTAAATTACCCTATAAGGAAATTTAATATATGAAAATTGTTTTAAGTTGTATCTGCAGAATTGTTCTAATATTTATATGTTGAGAAAGTAGGTAAAAAAAAGGGGGGCCTTACTATAGACTAAACGTGATTGTCACCCATTGCCTCTTTTGCAAACCGCAACACCCAATAAGAGAGAGACAATGAAAGGGAATGCCCTGCCACAGAGGCAGGGTGGGATGGGGGGGATGGGGGTGGGAGGGATACTGGGATCCGTGGTGGTGGGAAATGGGCACTGGTGGAGGGATGGGTATTTGATCATTGTATAATTGAAACCCAAGCACAAAAATGTGTAAGTCTGCAACTGTACCTCATGATGTCTCACAATTTAAAATTTTTTAAATTTAAAACAAATAAATTAATTAATTAATAATAAAAAGGGGGTCTTAAACAGATATTCCAGATTATAAATTCATTACTGAAAACAAGTACAAAATTATAGTACTCTTAGAAAGCTTTGAACTTAATCAAGGCTTTTCGCATGGAAGTAAAAAGAACCAAGCAAACATCATATTGTTGTTTAATCTGTATATTTTGTATGTTTGACTGCTAGAGATCAATATAATAATGCTCTCTTTTATCATTAACTAAATCATTTCAGGCCTACAGCCAGGTATCAATGGAGCATCCTGAATTTTAAACAGCCCCACCTCAAGCCTTGTTCTTATGAATGATAACTTGCTTGGGTATTTAATGATAGAAAGCTTCAGAGACTGTATGAAAATCTAAAAACTCCCCTTTTTTTTTTTCTTTTTGGTCACACCCAGCGATGCTCAGGGATTACTCCTGACTCTGTACTCAGGAATTACTCCTGGCAGTGCTTGGGTGACGATATGGGATGCCAGGGATGGAATCCAGGTTGGCCACGTGCAAGGCAAACGCCCTACTGGCTGTACTACCACTCTGGCCCCCAAAACGCTTGATGATTTTCAAAAACAGCAGGGAGACATTAATTGGGTCCACCCCTCTCTCAGCATTCCAACTCAGATCTTAACCTGTGTCTCACCCCTTTTTTTTTTTCCTTTCTGGGTCACACCCGGCAATGTTCAGTGGTTACTCCTGGCTCTGTACTCAGGAATTATTGCTGATGGTGTTTGGGGCACCACATGGAATGCCAGGAATCGAACCTGGGTCGGCAGCATGCAAGGCAAACGCCCTTCCCACTGTGCTATTGCTCTGGCCCTATGCCTCACCCTTGAGGGGGACTCTGCCCTCAGTGGTACAGGGCAGTTGATACCTGGGGCTCAGGGGAGTTAGATATTTTTTCTAGACTGGCTCCAGAAATCCCATCTTTTCTACGTTTGCTCCTGAAGAAAAATTATGGCTTTTGCTACTACAGTTGGCTGGAGCGATAGCACAGAGGTAGGGCGTTTGCCTTGTGCACAGCCAGCCCAGTCGAGCCAGTTCGATTCCTCCACCCCTCTTGGAGAGCCCGGCAAGCTACGGAGAGTATTCACTATGCCAAACACAGTAACAACAAGTCTCAAAATGGAGCCATTTCTGGGCCCGCTCGAGCAAATCGATGAACAACGGGAGGACAGTGGTTTTTTTTTTTTTTGATAGCTGCTACAGTTATAAAAAACAGAAAAGTGGGTATGTGCCCCCTGCTCAGGAAAAGATTTAGTTCTCCTATTTGGGTTAAAATTGACAAGATAAAATTGACAAGAGTGTCATGGGAAACGTCCCCATAGGAAGAAAAGGTTGTGCTTATGTTACAATGTTTCAACAGCTGCTAAACTCCCACCCCAAGAAACTGGGTCCCTCTAAGCCTCATCGGGAGTCCAATCCATTCACCTCACTAGGCGCTCAGACCACTGGAGATTCCACCATCCTCCACGCTCCAGCCCTGAGCCATCACCAAACTGATCTGGGCTAGAAGTCACAAGAAAATCAGAAAAGAAGGCAGCGTCAGAGGATGCATCAGCCAGCATCACTCCTTTGACACATCATGTGGTCACATCAAGAACACTCCTTCGTGTGGGGGCGACTAAAACCTCATGGGAAGGGGAGCGTTTCGGTCCGCCCTTCACGCCCTACTGAGGCCACCAGTTGCCCCCACGAGCGGCTCTCCAGCACGGCCACAGCCCCAGAAGCACAATGACCTAATGCAGAACCCAGCAGCTTGGAGCAGAAAAGTGAAAGGACTATGCGTTGATCCAGGCAATCATTTCTGCCCAGAGGGGAAAGGGTGTTGCCCCATTCGCCCTCTCCTCTCTGGAAAGAAAGATGGCGGCCACATGGGAGCCTTGTGGACAGCAGGTATGAGCCGGGGGCGTGGGGGCGACTAAAACCTCATGGGAAGGGGGGCGTTCTGGTCCGTCCTTCACGCCCTACCGAGGTCACCAGTTGCCCCCCGCGAGCGGCTCTCCAGCACGGCCACGGCCCCAGAAGCACAAGGACTTAATGCAGAACCCAGCAGCTTGGAGCAGAAAAGTGAACGGACTCTGCATTGATCCAGGCCATCAAGTCTGCCGGAGGGGAAAGGGTGTTGCCCCATTCGCCCTCTCCTCTTTGGAAAGAAAGATGGCGGCCACATGGGAGCCTTGTGGACAGCAGGTATGAGCCGGGAGTGTGGGGGCGACTAAAACCTCATGGGAAGGGGGGCGTTTCGGTCCGCCCTTCACGCCCTACCGAGGCCACCGGTTGCCCCCCGCGAGCGGCTCTCCAGCACGGCCAGGACTCCAGAACACAGAAACCAATTTCTTAACTATCTGACTTTCAGTAGAAATACTTCCAGGGTCAATAGGTAAAAGAGCAGAAATCCAAAACCAACATTTAATTCTTGAACCCAGCCGTAGAAAGCAAATCACTTCACAATGCTTTTTCAGCATGTCTGATTTGGGGGGGGGGGTAAACTCTAAATAATAGTGGTGAATCTTTTATTGAAACGATGAATCTAATCAAAGCAGATAGAGTGTTAACTAGAATTCATCTGCTTCACAGGGACGGGGAGGGGTGGGGGGTGGGGTTTTATTGGGGTTCTTCATGGTAAAAAATAAGTATTGGTAAAGGGAAATGTGTTTGATATTTGCATGACTGAGACATAAACCTGAAAGCTTTGTAACCTTTCCCACAGTGATTCAATAAATAAATTAAAAAAAAAAAAAAAAAAAAGAACACTCCTTCTCCTCCTTTTACAGGTTGTTAATTGGACAATGCCAGGACCCCGTGTTTGGACCAACAATTCCTTCCTTTTACCCACTCCTTGGGATTCACAGCTGCCTCAGCTTCTGAATTTGAATTTAACTCTTTTTTTTTTTGGGGGGGGTCACATCCGGCAATGCACGGGGGTTACTCCAGGCTTTGAACTCAGGAATCACTCCTGGCAATGCTCAGGGGACCATATGCTGGGAATTGAACCCGGGTTGGCCGCATGCAAGGCAAACACCCTACCCACTGTACTATCGTTCCAGCCCGAGTTTCTTTTGTTTTTGTTTCTTTTTTTTTTGCTTTTTGGGTCACACCCAGCAAAGCTCAGGGGTTACTCCTGGCTCTACACTCAGAAATTACTCCTGTTGGTGCTTGGGGGACCATATGGGATGCTGGGAATCGAACCTGAGTTGGCCGCGTGCAAGGCAAATGCTGTGCAATTGCTTCAGCCCCCAGCCCCTGAGTTTCTTTAACTTTAATTTCTTTCTAGGATACTCTCTGGATGGCATTTGTATTGGAGTTTCCCCCCAACGTCTTTCTCTCCCTCCCGAGGCATGGCCTTGTACCAAGCCCCCAATGCTCACCTCCTCTGACCACTTACAAAAAGTGTCTTTTCTCACACAGAAAGGTAGGGCTGGAGCGATAGCACAGCGGGCTAGCGTTTGCCTTGCACACGGTCAACCCAGGTTCGATTCCCAGCATCCCATACGGTCCTCCAAGAACCACCAGGAGAAATTCCTGAGTGCAGAGCCAGGAGTAACCCCCGTGCATCGCCGGGTGTGACCCAAAAAGAAAAAAAAAGCCAGGTCACATATACAGCTGCCCGTGGACCTGACTACGGAATGGCAGTGTCCCCCTGCTGAAGGGCCCATGACAGAGGTTGTGACACCCACTCCGGTGCTCCCTGCAATCCGTCAAAATCCCAAGACTTGCTCCCCAGAATTTATTGCTATCATCTTCACAGCTGCCATTGCAGCACCTCAAACCTCAAAGCTGGATCCAGACACGGTATTTCATCAAAACATGGCAAAGTGACTCTCACCTCCTCTGGACTGGGAAGACCAGGATCAATCTGAGCAATCAATCAAATTGAGCAACAATTAAACACTTTACAACAAGCGCTCCTCTGGGTCAAGGGGTGCTCGCGGTCTTGGAGCTGCAAACGAGACTGTTTCGTGACTGGAATAGTCCCTCTTTTGTGTCAAACCCTCCCATAGGTATAATGGGCCCATTCATCTTTGGGACTAAATTTGATACCATTCATGGGATTTAAAGGGAAATACGTCTCTAGACATTCTTGCCCTTGAGGATGAGATTGTTTTGAGTATTAATGAAAAACTCCCAGGAGATCAGTATGAGAATTTAGTCCAGGTTATTGTGGATGCATTACAGGGCCTCAACCGAGTTCAGGGTGGCAAAGTATCACCCACTCCGTTGGCAGCGCTGATCTGGCCTTACTTTTTTTTTTTTCTTTTTGGGTCACACCCGGCTTTGCACAGGGGGTTACTCCTGGCTCATGCACTCAGGTATTACTCCTGGTAGTGTTCAGGGGACCATATGGGATGCTGGGAATCGAACCCAGGTCGGCCACGTGCAAGGCAAACGCCCTACCCGCTGTGCTATCGCTCTAGCCCCTGGTCTGGCCTTACTTATCACGTCCATTTTATGATGATAGGATCCTGCTTCTTGTGGAAAAGAAGAGCCAAAGATGAGGGTGTGAAACGTATTTCAATTTTTTGCACTTTGCAAACAAAAAAGGGGGAGATGTTGAATTATAAGTCCAGCATTTTAGGCTTAACATTGGGTTGTCCTTTCTCCCTCCACAGGGAGCTTAGGTTAATTGAATTATACCTATGACAGCGGGCTGGAGCGATAGCACAGCGAGTAGGGCGCTGGCCTTGCACACAGCCAACATGGCTGACCCGAGTTCGATTCCTCCGCCCCTCTCAGAGAGCCCAGCAAGCTACCGAGAGTATCTTACCCCCACGGCAAAGCCTGGCAAGCTCTCCATGACGTATCCAATATGCCAAACACAGTAACTACAAGCCTCGCGATGGAGATGTTACTGGGCCCGCTTGAGCAAATCAATGAACAACGGGAGGACATTGACCCATGACAGTGCTCCAAAGCACCCCCAATTTCATCACGGCACTCCCAATTCTCTGTGTTTATCTTTAACCTCTCCGTGGTGCTCTTCTTCCCCTACATGTTAGTCACAAATAGCTCCAAATCAGACACTGTCACCTGTAAAGTCAAACCTTCTGATGGCTCTGGAGTTTGAATATGTAAGTGAAATATTGCTTCTCTCTTTCCTTTATGTCCTTTGTATATTTTTATTCTAGGATCTTTTTATTAATAAAAAGATATTTTATTAATATCTTTTATGTACAGACACAGGAAGACAAGTGCTGTGCTTTTGTAATATGGGACCTAATTGCCTTTGAATAATATTTGTTCCTGGGCATGTGTCATAATTCTTTGACAAAAGCCTCAGTTGTCCATAGATTGACCTTAATTCCTTACACCCCAAAAGTGGGTTCCTCCAGGGCACTTGCATGGACCTGGGGCAAGCTGTAAGCTACCCTGGTTTCTTTATGGGTCAGCCTAAATGTCATAAGAAATATAATAAATCATGGTCATGGAACAAACTCTGACATGACCCAGAAAGAAGGACCCTATTGGGATCAGGAAAATCTGACCTGGCCTGAGGACGGTAGTCTGGGAAATATCGTGAGATTCCACCCTTTACTATGAGTCCAGAGAGACCATTTAAGCTTAATCTAGGGTCTAGATAAAAGCCTATATCTCTTACTGTGTTCATACAAAATGACTCGAAATGTTACTAAGAAGGAGATTTTGTGATTGTTTAAATGCATTTCCAGTAAAGGAAAGGAGAAAGCAATATGGCCCGAGATGGAATTCTGCCCTTGGGTGGATCTCCTAGAAGTTCCCCTGAAGGAGGGGCTTTCCATCTGTTCAGCCACAACTAGGTGTACTTGCTGCCCCAGTCCTTCATGACTTCTCTAAGAAAATCCTGATGGAATTCAATAAAGAGTCACTAGTTACCAACCTGGGCTGGAGCAATAGCACAGCGGCAGGGTGTTTGCCTTGCACGCAGCCAACATGGCTGACCCGAGTTCGATTCCTCTGCCCCTCTCGGAGAGCCCGGCAAGCTACCGGGAGTATCTTGCCCCCACGGCAGAGCCTGGCAAGCTCCCCGTGATGTATTTGATATGCCAAACACAGTAACAACAAAGTCTCCAATGGAGACGTTACTAGGCACGCTTGAGCAAATCGATGAACAACGGGAGGACAGTGACAGTGACAGTTACCAACCTGGGGCCTTGTTCCTTTATTGGCGGGTGATGGCGGGCTGGGGAAATGGTCATTAGCCCCAAATACACCAGGGGACCCTGGTCACTGCAGGATGGTGACAATGACATGATATCTGGCACCTCAGAACTTAGACAAGGACCCAAAACAGGGAAGCGTCAGAATTCAGACAAATGTGCCCAAAGAGGGATTTAACATCTGGTGCCTAAACAGGGATTCTGAAGGCAGAAGCACAGTGTTTCCTGGACCCTCATTTAAAGAAGTAAGTGAGATACCAGGATCTTCAGGGTACTGGGGAGTCAGACTCCTTGCCGTACCCCACTCAGAGGAGTGAGTGGCATAACAGATTCCTTGGGCTACTGGAGACTTAGAATCCTAGCCAGAGCCCAGCAAGCTACCGAGAGTATCTTGCCCGCACGAAAAGGCCTGGCAAGCTACTCGTGACGTATTCGATATGCCAAACACAGTAACAACAAGTCTCACGATGGAGACATTACCGGGCCCACTCAAGCAAATCGATGAATAACGGGAGGACCGTGACCGTGACTGTCCCTGCACTAAGATGGGACAGAGACAGTGCCATGCCAAGCCCTTCAATGCCTTTTGTGCTGACTGAACGAGCTAGGCCTTTATTAATTTGAGCATTTCTCGTGTGAAACTAGAAATTGTTTTTCCCTGGACCAACTCTGGTCTTGCTTTAAAATTGTCTACAAATTTAATCCTTGGCTTCCAGATAAGAGAACTTTGGAGACCAGGGTTTGGGAAAAGGTCAAGGTTAATGTTTTCAAGATGCCGCTCTGCTTAACGTTCATTGATTTAAAGAAGGCCTTTGATTCTGTTGAGACGGAAGCGGTCATTGAAGCCCTAGCCAATCAGGGCATTCAAGCCCAATACATCAGGATCCTCCGTGAGCTGTATTGCGGATTCACTACCAGGATCTCACCATTCTACAAAGAAGTGATCGTTGATGTCAAGAGAGGGGTTCAGCAGGGTGATACCATTTCACCGAAACTCTTCAGTGCCACCCTCGAGAACATCATGCGACGACTGGAATGGGAAGGAATGGGAGTGAAGATAGATGGTCGGCAACTACACCACCTCCGCTTTGCTGATGACATTGTTTTAATAACACCAAACATCAGCCAAGCGGCACAAATGCTGGCCGACTTTGACCGTGAGTGTGGAAAGGTAGGACTACAGCTGAATCTTACGAAGACAATGTTTATGAGAAACAGCCTTGTTCCTGACGCCCCATTCGCTCTCAATGGAACGACCATCTCCGAATGCAACAGCTATGTGTACCTAGGTCGAGAGGTCAACATGAGAAATGACCTGGCACCCGAGCTGCGCAGGAGGAAGAGAGCGGCTTGGAAAGCCTTCAAGAACGTCGAAGAAATAGCTAAGAGGACGAAGAACCTCCGGCTCCGGGCACATCTCTTTGATTCCACTGTTCTTCCTGCATTAACATATGCCTCAGAGACCTGGGCCCTACGCAAACAAGATGAGAACGCCATTCAGGTCTCCCAAAGAAGAATAGAAAGAGCTATGCTTGGAATAACATGTTTCACTCAAATGAGAGAACGAATCCGGAGTTCTGACATCCGTCGACGATCAAGGATCAGGGACGCTGTCTCATATGCCAAGGTGTCGAAAATCAGATGGGCTGGTCACGTAATGAGATTTAAAGACGACCGTTGGACTAGAGCTGTTACTGATTGGATTCCACGGGATGTCAAGAGACCGCGTGGCCGCCCACCTACCAGATGGTCAGACTTCTTTGTCAAGATCATGAACGATCGGTTTGAGGCCCTCCATGTTCCCGGAGCGAAGAGATGCCATTGGGCTACACTAGCACGCGACAGGGACAAATGGAGACGTTACTGGCGCCCGCTCGAGCAAATCGACGACTAACGGGAAGTTAAGTGATAAGTGATAAGTGAATGTTTTCAGCAGGGCTTTAAAGAAGGGGCTCATAGCCCCACCATAATTCTGGTGATTTGTGAAAGACTCTTGCCCTATACAAGTCAGGGTGGAGGGGACATTCTTTTGCAGTGAAACTGGTTGTAAATTTGAATAAATAAAAGTTACATATGAGGAAAAAATGTATGGTTCAAACTAGATTGGTATAAGGAAATTTTAAATTACCCTATGAGAAAATTTAATATATAAAAATTGATATAAAAACTTTAAATTATATCTCCAGAACTGTTCCACTATTTATTCATATTTTGAGAAAGTAGGTAAAGAAGGGCCTTAGATAGATACTCCAGATTATAAATTAATTATTGAAAATGAGTACTCTTAGAAAACTTTGAATTTAGTCAATCAAGATTTTTCGCATGGAACTTAAAGAACCAAGGAAACATCACATTGTTGTTTAACTGTTGTATATATATTCTGTATGTTGAGCTCTAGAGGTCAACATAATAATGCTCTCTTTTATCATTAACTAAGTCATTTCAGGCCTACAACCAGATATCAATGGAGCATCCTGCCACAGGGAATTGTAAATAGCTCCACCTTCAGTCTTGGCCTCATAGATAATATCTTGCTTGGGTGTTTTAATGAGTGAGAGCTCCAGAGATTGTATAAAAATCTCAAAACTCTTAATGATTTTCGAAAACAGCAGGGAGACATTAATTGGGTCCACCCCCTCCCAGAATTCCAACTCGGATCTTAACCTATATCTCATCTTTTTTGGGGGGGGGCAGGACGGACCACAGCGATGCCAGGGATCAAACCCAGGTCAACAGCATGCAAGGCAAACGCCGTCCTCACTGTGCTATTGCTCCAGCCCTGTGTCTCACCCTTGAGGGGGACTCTGCTATCAGTGGTACAGGACAGTTGACACCTGGGGCTCAGAGGAGTTAGATTTTTTTTCTAGACTGGTTCCAAGAAATCCCATCTTTTTAGGTTTTCTCCTGAAGAAAAATTATGGCTTTCACTACAGTTATAAAAAACAGAAATGTGGGTATGTGCCCCTGCTCAGGAAAAAATTAATTCTCTTATTGGGGTTAAAATTGACAAAAAGGGGCTGGAGCAATAGCACAGCAGGTAGGGTGTTTGCCTTGCATGCAGCCGACCCAGGTTCAATTCCCAGCATCCCATATGGTCCCCTGAGCACCGCCAGGGGTGATTCCTGAGTGCAGTGCAGAGCCAGGAGTAACCCCTGTGCATCACTGAGTATGACCCAAAAAGAAAAAAAAATTTGACAAAAAGTGTAACAGGAAACTTTCTCCTAAACTTCCTAAGCTTCTGAATTTTAATTTCTTTTTTCCTTTTTTCTTTTCTATTGCTGGGATCAGACCCAGAGATGCTCAGGAGTTACTCCTGGCTTATGCACTCAGGAATTACTCCTGGAGGTGTTTGGGGAACCATATGGGATTCTGGGAATCGAACCCCCGTCAGCCACTTACAAAGCAAATGCCCTACCTACTGTACTATCGCTCTATTCCCTTGAATTTGAATTTCTTTAACTTTAATTTCGCTCTAGGATACTCTCTGGACGGCGCTTGTATTGGAGTTTCTCCCCATCTTTCTCTCCTTCCCGAGGCGTGGCCTTGTACCCCCGATGCTCACCTCCTCTGACCATTTACAATAAGTGTCTTTCCTCACACACAAAGCCAGGTCACATGTACGGCTGCCCGTGAACCTGACTACAGAATGGCAGCGTCCCCCTGCTGAAGGGCCCGGGACAGAGGTCGTGACACTGACCCTGGTGCTCCCTGCAATCCATCAGACTCTCAAGAGTTGCTCCCCAGGACTCACTGCTGTCATCTCCATGGCTGCTATTGCAGGTAAGAGCCTCAAACCTGGATTCAGGCACGGGATTTCATCAAAACATGGCAAAGTGTTTTGAATCACCACCTCCGGACCGGGCAGGCCAGGATCGATCACTATGTTGAGCAACAATTAAACACTTCACAACAAGCGCTCCTCTGGGTCAAGGGGCGCTCGCAGTCTTGGAGCAACAATTGAGACTGTTTTGTGACTAGGAATAGTTCCTCTTTTGTGTCTAACCCTCCCATAGGTATAATATGCCTGCTCCTCTTTAGGACCGAATTTGGTACCATTTGCAGGATTTAAAGGGAAATATATGTCAAGACATTCTTGCCCTTCAGGATGAGATTGAGTATTAATGAAAAACTCCCAGGAGTTCAGTATGAAAATTTCCCCCTGGCAGCTCGGTGGCCTCCATCTTCCAGAGCCCATTGGACATTCCAGGTACAGGTCAGCAGTGACAAGACACGCAGGGCCTCACGGGATAGGGGTGGAGCCGGTCCTTCTCCTCCCCCACCCTGCCGAGACACCATCCACAAACAGCCCCTCTGGCTACTTATTAAGCTCCTTAATGGTCATGACCCCAGAGACACACAAATGAATCTCGGAACAGAGTGGCTTTTGGCAGAAATCTCTCCAGACTTAATTATTAAAATTTCAGAATTCTAAGATCACACAGCCGCAACATCATATGCTATTCATAATCAGCAATAGAAAATAAATGGTCTAAGGTTGCCTTTTCAACAGGTCTGAGTGTTGGGGGGAAATTCCAAATAATAACGGTGGGACTGTTGTCAAAATATTGAATGTGATCAAAGTAGAGAGAGAGTAGTGTGGAAATTATCTGCCACACAGGCAGGGGTAGGGGTGGGATGGGGGTTTTTGGTGGTGGAAAATGTACACTGGTGAAGGGATGGGTGTTCGATCATTGTATGACTGAGGCTTAAATCCGAAAACTTTGTGATTGTTCTCACAGTGACTCAATAAATAAATTTATAAAAAAAAGAAAAGAAAAGAAAATTTGCCCACGTTATTAATCCTGATGGATTTGAGTATAGTATCATGAGTTAATAACCTGCAGCTCCTTCATCCTGGAGGGATGGTTATCAACCCCAAATGCACCAGGATCCCTGTGGGGTGGTGATAAGGACAACCTTTCACATGAGAATTCTCTTTTTTTAAAAAAATTTTTGGGTCACACCTGGCGATGCACAGGGATTACTCCTGGTTCATGCACTGAGAAATTACTCCTGGCGGTGCTCAGGGGACCATATGGGATGCTGGGAATTTAACCCGGGTTGGCCGCAAGCAAGGCAAACGCCCTACCGGCTCTACTATCACTCCAGCCCCCGAGAATTCTATTCTTTATGATGGGGAGGGGGCTCACCTGGAGATACTCAGGGGTTACTTGTAGCTCTGCACTCAGGAATTACACCTGAGCACAGCCAGGGGACCATATGGGATGCCAGGGGTTGAACCCAGTTTGATAGCATGCAAGGCAAATGCCCTACCCACTCCTCTATCTGGCCCCCTCCTACCTCTCAACCAATGTCGAGGAGTGGTATCACTGTATCATATGGAGTTTCCACAACATTTGTCTTTAATTGAACTGGCCAGAGCTTGCATTAAAATAACTAGAACTAAAGAAGGAATCCAGAGAGATTGTCGTAAGAGGTGAAGGCATTTGCCTTGCATGTATCCAACCCAGATTCTATCCCAACCCCACATAGGGTCCCCGGGCCCTGCCAGGAGTAGTCCCTGAACATAGAACCAAGAGTCAGGCGCTGAGCACCACCACCACACGTGGCCCCAGAACCAAAATAAATATATAAAAGCGCTGAGAGGGGGACCGGGAGCTAGCACTGGGGTTAGGGTGCATGTACCTGACCTTGGTTTGATCCCAAGCACTGCACGAATCCCACAGAATGTTGGGGTGACCCAGTAGTTCCTGGTACTACAGGCAGAACCCAAACGACACCATAGCCTCGGCCCCTAGCTTTGAACCATGGTTGGTCATTTTGCCAAGTATCAACAAGAGTGGTTCCTGCTTCAAAGGCCTCCCCAAGCTCCCCCTAAGGAAATCCACTAAAGGCAAAAAGAAAAAAGAAGGGCCGGAGCGATAGCACAGCAGGTAGGGCATTTGCCTTGCACGTGGCCGACCCGGGTTCGATCCGCAGCATCCCATATGGTCCCCCGAGCACCGCCAGGAGTAATTCCTGAGTGCAGAGCCAGGAGTGATCCCTGGGCACTGCCAGGTGTGCCCCTGCCCCAGAAAGATAGAAGGATAGGGAACCTTGACCTCCATCTCTTTACTCTGGAGGCAGAGCGGAGGACCGAGCTAGCTTTGTGGTGAGCTGGAGGCAGCCTCCTCCTCTGGGAGCTGCCAAGTGTGTCCAAGGGGGCACAGAGATCCCTGCTGAGCCGATCCAAAACCCGGTGGACAGGTCCTCCTGCAGAGAAGGGCCAATGCTTACTCCTACTGCCCTGTGATGGACAGAGAGAGAGGGAGAGACAGAGAGACAGAGGGAGAGAGAGAGGGAGAAAGAAAGATGGAGAGGGAGAGAGGAAAAGTGAGAGAGAGAGGGAGAGAGGGAGGGGAGGGAGGGGAGGGAAAGAGAGGGAAAGAGAGGGAGAGAGGGGTTGAGAGGGAGAGGGAGAGAGGGGGAGGGAGAGGGAGAGAGGGAGGGAGAGGGAGAGAGGGAGGGAGAGAGGGAGAGAGAGAGGGAGAGAGAGAGACAGAGAGGGAGAGAGAGAGACAAAGAGACAGAGAGAGACAGAGAGGGGGGAGAGGGAGAGACGAAGACAGAGACAGAGAAGGAGAGAGAGAGGGAGAGAGGAAGAGGGAGAGAAGGAGAGAGGGGGTAGGGAAAGAGAGGGAGAGAGGGAGAGGGAGAGAGAAGAGAGAAGAGGGAGGGAGAGAGGAGAGAGGGGGAGAGAAAAAGAGAGGGGGGAGGGAGAGAGGGAGAGATGGAGAGAGGGAGAGAGAGGGAGATGCAAGAGTTCCTTGGGCGGGCACACAGACTTGGCATGCAGGAGTCCTGGGTGTGAGGGCGCGGGCACTGGGTGACCCCCATGGACCACGGGGAGGGATCTGCCCCCAAGCCCAGAGCAGGAGTAACTCAGACACCACAAGCACAGACCCACTGGCACTCACTCATCATCCACCTGTCCCTCAGGGCCACGTCAGTGACGTGACGGCTCAGCCAGCCCAGCGGAGGTCAGGCCACGTCTGGATTTCCTTTTGCCACGTGGGAAGCAGCTCCAGAGGGTTGTATGGGTCGCCTGGATACGGCAGGCAGGCAGGCTGCCTCGGAGAGAGCTTGCAGGACCCGAGCGACAGTGCAGTGTACGTGGGGAGGGGGTTGGCCTTGCACACGGCAAGACCCGAGTTCCATCCTCCGCATCCTATAGGGTCCCCCCCCCCTTCAGCACCGCCAGAAGTAATTCCTGAGTGTAGAGCCAGGAGTAACCCCAGAGCATCGCTGGGTATGGTCCCCAAAGCAAAAATAAAAGAAAATAAAATAAATGAAGAAAGGAAAGGCTTGTCCTTTGGAATCAGACCCGACCTCCAATCCGGGTTCTACCCATCACTTCCTGCTGCTTCTCGCGTGGGGTCCTGCTCCCCCACAAGAAGGCAGAGACGATCCCATGTCTCTGCATGGCTCTGGGCGCCTCTGAGCCCCTGATCCCACGCAGCCAGAGCGGGGTGCAGGAGCAGACACAAGCAGGGGCCCCCTGGGGATTCAGCCTGCTAACTGTGGTCTCTCCAGGGACGGGAGGCAGAGGAGGAGGGACGGGGCAGGGGTCGGGCTGGCCCTGCGTGTCCCTGGGGCTCTCAGCCTGCCCTGTGGTGCTGGGCCTGTTTGTTGTCAGTCACCAGATCAAAGAGGAAAGGGCACTGACCTTCAGGTCAGAAAACCTGGCTTTGTCTTCCTTGTTCTGTTATTAATGGGCCCCATGGCCTGATCCTCACAAGCCTTGGCTCCGTAGTCAGGAAAAAGAGGCCCTTTCCTGGAGTGACAGGGCCGCAGGGAGGGCATCTGCCTTGTATGCAGTTGACCCGGATTTGATCCCTGGCATCCCAGAAGTTTCCCCGTGCACTGCCAGGAGAAGTTCTTGAGTTCAGAGTCACCCCTGAGCATCACTGAGCGTGGCTCCAAACCAAAAAGCAAAAACCAAATGAGGTCCTTTCAGCTCTAAGAAACTATGATACTGGGGGGCTGGAGTGATAGCACAGTGGGTAGGGAGTTCGCCTTGCATGTGGCCGACCCGGGTTCGAATCCCTGCATCCCATATGGTCCCCTGAGCACTGCCAGGAGTAATTGCTGAGTGCAGAGCCAGGAGTAACCCCTGAGCATCGCCGGGTGTGACCCAAAAAAGAGCAAAAAAAAAAAAAGGAACTATGATATTGAGGGAAGCGGGAGATAGTACAACGATTAGGGGAAGACTAGGCCTAGCATGCACCGGACCTGGGTTCGATTCCTGGCACCAAATGATGCCCAGAGCACCACTGGGCGTCGCTCTGAGGGTCCCAGCACTGGCCAGTGTGCCTCTGGAAGCCCTCGGCACCCCTGGACTGGACTGGGTAGGCCCCAGCAGCAACACACTCTCAGATCCTGGCATTGAACTGCTGACCCCCTGGCAGAGAATCGCCAGTGCACCCCCCCCCACACACACACAAAATAACCAAATGAGGAAATGAGTAAGTGCATTTGAAGGCAGAAAAATGGAGAGTGAAACCCAAGGTCCCCAGTCTGGCTCTTCTTCCTCTGGGGTAAGGACCTCCTGGTCTGCCTGTCTGCTCACGCTGAGCCCAGTACGAGTAAGCACCCGGGGCCAGAGCAATAGCACAGCAGGTAGGGCGTCTGCTTTGCACGCAGGCGACCTGGGTTCGAGTCCCAGCATCCCATTTGGTCCCCCAAGCACCGCCAGGAGTAATCCCTGAGCATTGCTGGGTGTGACCCACTATAGCACTGTCCTCCCGTTGTTCATCCATTTGCTCGAGTGGGCATCAGTAACGTTTCCATGGTGAGACTTGTTACTGTTTTGGGCATATCGGATACGCCACGGGGAGCTTGCCAGGCTCTGCCATGCAGGCAGGATGCCGGGCTCTCCAAGAGGGATGGAG
This sequence comes from Sorex fumeus, assembly GCF_029834395.1. Classification (NCBI taxonomy): domain Eukaryota; kingdom Metazoa; phylum Chordata; class Mammalia; order Eulipotyphla; family Soricidae; genus Sorex; species Sorex fumeus. Next base: position 1,023,424 of record NW_026606150.1, read on the forward strand.
GAATCAAACCCTGGTCGGCTAAGTGCAAGGCAAACACCCTCCCCGCTGTGCTATAGCACAAAGGAGAGGAAATCACTTGTCATCCTGTTGTTCTTGGATTTGCTCGAGGGGGAGCCAGTGACATCTCCATTCGACCCTTTCTTTCGTGTGCTGATGTAGCCAAATGGCGTCTGCTCACTCCAGGAACACGAAGAGCATCAAACCCTTTGTTCAGAGTCTTGACGAAGAAGTCCGACCATCTCATAGGTGGGCAGCCGAGTGTTCTTTGGACATCCCGTGGAATTCAGTCAGTAACGGCTCTAGTCCAGCAGTCGTCTCCAAATTGCACTACATGTCCGGCCCATCTGATTTTCGACACCTTGGCAAACGAGGCAGCATCCCCGATCTTTGATCGTCAATGAAGGTCGGAACTCCGGATTCGTTCTCTCACTTGAGTGAAGCGTGATACTCCAAGCATAGCTCTTTCGATTCCTCTTTGGGTGATCGGAATAACGTTCTCATCCTGTTTTCCTAGGTCCCAGGTCTCTGAAGCATAGGTTAATGCAGGAAGAATGGAGTTAAAAAAAAGAAAAGAAAAGGAGCCAGAGGTTCGGAGGTTCTTTGTCCTCTTAACAACTTTTTTTTTCCTCACAAATGAGAGGTAGAGCTAAATATCCAAGCCAGCGTCACGACCAAATTTTACAAGGTGTGGGTCTCCCCTCCAGACCTCAGGCTTCTGAGGACGAGAGACAGAGCCTCTGCACCCCTCCAGAGGGGGGACACTCGGCCTGTGTCCCCTCTCTCTGGGCCTTCTCAGCACCTCTCCTTTCTGCCCAGCCTTTCACCCACTTGGCGGACAAAGCTTTCCTGGGCTCTGAGCCATTTCCAAGGCTGGTCCTTTTGTCCCTAATAAAGGGCTCTGGTCCCGAGGATCCTGGCGGGATTCTGAGGGTACTGGGGCCTGTGAAGGGATTCTGGGGTGCAGAGAGGGGGAAGTCAGGGGAACCTTGTTGCTCTCTGAGATTATCTCCTTTGTTTTTTTTTTGGGTCACACCCGGTGATACTCTGGGCTCTGCACGCAGGCATTGTAACTGGCAGTGGTCGGGGCATCACATGGGATGCCGGGAATCCAGCTCACCCAGGTGGATCGTGTGTAAGGCCAGTACCCTCCCCTCCCACCCCCCGATTATCCCTTCAGCCCCAGTTCATAAATTTTTTTAAATTCATTTTTTGCTTTTTGGGTCACACCCGGCAATGCACAGGTGTTACTCCTGGCTCTGCAGACCATATGGGATGCTGGGAATCGAACCCGGGTTGGCCGCGTGCAAGGCAAACGCCCTACCAGCTGTGCTATTGCTCATAAATTTTTTATCTTACATTTCATACACAGGTGAACTCACCCAACACTTGCCTTACCCCTTTTGACAGATTTCACTTTGCATAATTCCCAAGTTCCATTTTGTTGCCAGTGGTAAAATCTCTCTCTCTCTCTTTTTTTTTTTGAAAAGCAGATTAACACAAAAGCTGGTTTGTTTAATCACGTAGGCACCTGGAACTGTCTCCTTGAATAGTATTCCACTGCATAAAATCACATTTTTTTTTTTTATACAATCATAGATGGCTACCGGGCTGGGGCTGGAGCGATAACACAGGGGGTAGGGCATTTGCTTTGCACGCAGCTGACCGACCTGGGTTCGATTCCTCCACCCCTCTCGGAGAGGCCAGCAAGCTACCGAGTATTCCGCCTGCACGGCAAAGCTTGGCAAGCTACCCGTGATGTATTCGATATGCCAAAAACAATAACAAGTCTCACAATGGAGACGTTACTGGTGCCCGCTCGAGCAAATCGATGAACAACGGGAGGACAGTGCTACAGTGCTACAGATGGCCACCAGAGTTGTTCCATATCTTTTTTTTTTTTTTTTTTTGCTTTTTGGGTCACACCCGGTGATGCTTAGGGGTTACTCCTGGCTCATGCACTCAGGAATTACTCCTGGCAGTCCTCGGGGGACCATATGGGATGCTGGGAATCGAACCCGGGTCGGCCATGTTGGCTGCGTGCAAGGCAAACGCCCTACCCGCTGTGCTATCGCTCCAGCCTCCCACATCTTCACTACTGCAATTCACGTTGCCTTAGACTATACTTTTTGTTGCAGAGGTCTTTGTATTCTCATTTGCTTTGGGGCCACACCCAGTGGTGCTCAGGGCTTACTCCTGGCTCTGATGGAGCTCAGGGGACCAGACCGGGTGCCAGGGATTGAACAAACCCAGGCCAGCCACTTGCAAGGCAAGTGCCCTACTTGCTGTATTATTGCTCCAGCCCTAGGATGGTGTGTTTGGATTCTCTGGACAGACACCAGGTTGGTTAAAGGTAAAGGTAAAGGTAAAGGCCCTCCCGTTGATCGTCGATTTGCTCGAGCGGGCCCAGTAACGTCTCCATTGGAGACTTTGTTGTTACTGTGTCTGGCATATCGAATACTCTCGGTAGCTTGCCGGGCTCTCCGAGAGGGGTGGAGGAATCGAACTCGGGTCAGCCATGTTGGCCGCGTGTAAGGCGAACGCCCTACCCGCTGTGCTATTGCTCCCAGAATGTCTCAGCAAAGCTATGTCCCTTTCCACGGGTCTCCTTAGAGGCCCAGAATATACTGGATGTGGCCTGGGCTAATCAGAGGAATCTCCCTGGCCCATTTTTTGGTTAGTTTACTTGGGAGCCACACCTGGAGATGCTCAAGGGTGACTACTGGCTCTGCACTTAGGAATTACTCCTGGCAGTGCTCCTTCTCAGAAATCCACTGGCAAACACCCTCCTGGTTACACTATCTCTCCAGCCACCCCCACATTCATCCTTAAATTTCAGCCTTTCCACACCTCCATTAGCTATCCGGCCAAAGGCTGTTGTTTGCCTCCAGGTGGGCTGAGAAGCCGGGTGTGTTCAATCACTTAGGCACCTGGAACTGTCTCCCGAAACGGGGCGCGCTCTTTGTTAGATTCACATGCCCAAAACTCCACGCCCCGATCGGACCTTGGGTTCAGCCAGTCCTTTCAAAGTTCCGAACCAGGGCAGCCTAGTCCAGCTGGGGTCCCTAAGTCTTGAAAAGCCACCCACGCGGGGTTGGAGCACTAGAACAGCGAGGTGGGGGGAGGGGGCTCGTTCCTTGCACGCGGCTGGCCTGGGTTCCATCCCTGGCACTCCGGAAGGTTCTCCAAGCCTGCCAGGAGTGATCCCCGAGTGCAGGGGCAGGAGTAAGCCTTGAGCACCCGAACAAACAAACAAAAACACCCCTTCCCTAATTCCTTCTCTCCGTCCACCTTCATTTCCGGAGTCAGCAGGCACCTCGGCCCAAATCTCCGGTAAGTGCCACCCGATCCGGCTCCCTCGGGAGCCCGGGTGCTCCGGGGGTCCAGGCCAGGGCCCTGTCCGATCCGCAGCCCCCCTATCCCCTCCCCACAACCATGGCGGCCTGAACAGGCAGCGCAGCAGACGTGCATCCTTCAGTCCTTAAGATCTTCCGATTACAGCGTTCCCAGCCCGGGACGGGAGGAGGCCCGGGAGGCTGCAGGCGCGCGCGCCCGCCGAGAGCGCGGACAACGTGCGGCCAGAGCAAAGCCGAAGGGCGGCCCCTGGGCCGAGCCGATCGGAAGGTGGGGGGTGGGGGGAAGGGATGGAGGGGGGGTGGGGTGGGAAACTCTCCCCCCACCCCACGCCGGCCCGATCCCCCTTTTGTGCCGGCATCAGGTGCAGAGTCCCGAGAGCGCGCGCGCGGGGCGGCCGACGCGCGCGCGAAGTGTGGGGGGTCGTCGGCTCCGCCCGGCGCCCGGGGCCGGCTGGGGGGCGGGGAGCGAGGCGGAGGGAGGAAGAGGAGGAGGAGGAGGAGGAGGTGGGACACGTCGGCGGCTGGGGCTGGGGCCCGGCCCGGGCGGGGACGCACGGGGGGTGGGGGCCGGGACCGCCGCCGCCGCGGCGGCCCGCCGGCCTTCGAAAGATCGTCCCGGGCCAATGACAGGCGGGGCGCGGCGCGCGGATTGGTGGGGGCGCTCTGCTGATCGCGGGGAAGCCCGGCCGGCGCGCAGCGCGGGAGGATGCGGAGCCGGGGCGGGGGGAGCCGCGGGGGCGGGCGGGGGCGGCTGCCCGCGGCCGCTCACTGGAGGCGAAAGTCCGGGGCGGGCTGGGTGGGCGGAGGGAGGGGCGGGGGCAGGGCCGGGCCTGGGGCGCGGGGCGGCGGGGCGGTCGGCGCGGCGCGGGCAGGGATCCTCCGGGGCGTGGGGGAGCGGGCGGGGGGAGGGGGCGCGGTGGGAGGAGGAGGAGGAGGAGGAGAAGACAAAAGCCCCAAGCGAGGAGGGCTAGGGCCGCACAGGGCTGCCGCGACTCGTGCAGGCCGCAGCGCACCGGGCTTGGGGACCGCCACCATGGGCAAGGGCGGGAACCAGGGCGAGGGGGCGATCGAGCGCGAGGCGCCCATGCCCACCTTCCGCTGGGAGGAGATTCAGAAGCACAACCTGCGCGCCGACAGGTGGCTGGTCATCGACCGCAAGGTCTACAACGTCACCAAGTGGTCCCTCCGGCACCCGGGGGGCCAGCGGGTCCTCGGGCACTACGCGGGGGAAGATGCCACGGTAAGGGTCTCGGGGGTGGGGGCGCCCCCCGCCACCAGCCCCGGTCGCGGCGGGGCAGTTCCGAGTCCGAGAGGTCCCCGGGCACCGCACGGACCCAAACCCCCGACCCTTCCACCCTGACCCCCCAGCGCTACTTGGAGCTGGGGGGCTGCAGGAAAGGTGTTTTCGCGGCTCTCCTGGACCCCCTCCCACACCCCACCCCGACCCCCCTAGTCTCCGTCCTCTGGGATTGCAGCGCCAACTTGACGGTGTGTGTTGGGGCGCGGGGGATCCCGGCGCCGGGACCTCGGGGTGAGCGCGCGCCCCAGCACGCACGCACGCGCCCGCGCCCGGCTCGCGCTGCCGAGTGGGGCCAGGCACTCCCCCAGGGGGCGCTCCTCGGGATGCAGGGCTTCGGCGCCCCCAGCATGGAAGATGGCCGGCCCGGGCATTGGTGGGCAGGCGGGGACGGAGAGCGAGCGAGGGGTCGCCGGGATACCCCGCTACCCCTCAGCCCACCCCCCCGCCTTGGGGGGACTGGGCTGGGGGCCGGAGCTGGCGACCACCGCGGGTGCATTTCGCCGCCCTCTGCTGGCGTGGCCACAGGTCCAGCTTGGACCCGAGGTTACTCTGGGACGTGCAACTCAATGGGCTTCTGTTCCTGAACGCTGCCAGGAATGCCCTTGCCTTGCCGCCTTGGCCTGGCACGGTGGGGGCGCCGCGGCCGGCCCTCGCAGCCAGCCCCCCCACCCCACTTCCCCCCCACCCCCCGGACTGGCCCCAAACCTGTGACGCTTTGCTTCCATGGCATCCGACTCAACCGTCTTCCAACCTTACGTTGAAAAAGAAAACGCCGCGGGTCCAAAGCGGGGGAGGGAGGGTGTGGGTGAGCTGGGAGCCAGGCTGGTGGATGGTTGGGGAACGGGAGAGGGGCCAGAGGCCAGGGGAGCGGCCCTTTCCTCCTGGGGGTTGCCGATCGCACAGGAAACTGACGTTCGCAACAGCCCTGGACAGCCTGTAGGGGAGCAAACTTCTAGGGGAACTGCCAGGCCCGTTTGGGGAACAGGGTTCAAGCATATGCAGGATCGGTCTATGCCTCATGCACTAGGATGGTGACCCCTAGTGGGATTCCCATGTTCCAACTTGGTTTGGGGGGGGGGGGCGTGCAGAATTTCCCTGGGACCTTTGCACCCTTGCGCAAGGGAGACTGAGGGTGGCTTTGGGACCCCTGGTTGTGGACCTTCCACTCTTCCATGTGGAAGGTGCAGTCTCTTCCTGATCTTCCAGTCTCTTCCTGATCCCCAGTAGGTAAATTCTAGAAAGATTCCCTCCCACCCCAGGTTGGTTCCTCACCGCACAAGTTTTCCCAGCAGGAAAAGTTCATCAGGCAGGATGGGTCGGATTATTCTGATCTGGATCAATAAACGCATCGTTTTCCTACTTCCCCCCATGCTGGAGAAACATCTCGTCCGGTGTGGTGGGAACTTCCAACCCTAGGTCCCTGCGGTGGTTGCTGCTCTCAGACAAGTGGGACCAAGTGAGATGGGGTGGGAAGGGTGGGGGGAGTCCAAGCCTGGAGGCCAAGCAAGGGGTGAGACGGGCGGCCGGGGAGGCATCTGGGTGGTCAGTGGCACAGCCCTCGCCTGCAGAAATAAGGCAGCGAGAAGGAACGCGTGAAGTCTCCACCAGCTTTAGGATAACAGGATGTGAAGAGAACCCTAGTTCCTCACGCATACTTCCTGGGGCAAAACACGGGGTGGGTAGGGGGGTGTAGCCCACTCTCCAGTGCTTTCCTGCAGCCGCTAATGGAGGTGTAGGGTTCCGGTGAGTTCCTGTTTCTGGAGGAAAGAGCTCAGAACCCATCCAACCTCTTCCTGGAAGGCCCTAATGGTGGGGGCCACAGACCCTCACTGCCAGGACCTGCCTGTTGAGCTGAAAGGGGCTTCCTCGTGCAGGGACCACCCCGTGTCACTGTCTTATGGCTCAGCAGCTTAAAGGCATCCGGCTTAGACCTGCTCCCTCCCCCAAGTCCTTACCCCCACCCAAGGATCTTGTCCCTCCTTGCCCCTGGGGTGTCTCTGGTCTTTGCCATGCTTGGTCGGTGCTGTCCAATGCACGGTCATCCCAGGCCTGTAGGACTCCGCACACTCACACTTGCTCTGCAAGACACAATCCTCCGTAAGGGGGACCAGGGTGACTCTGAGCGAGGCCCTGGGTGGAAAATGCAGGTGGGGAGGGCGGGGGGTGCTGGAGCGATAGTCCAGCAGGTAGGAGGACATTTGCCATGCACGCAGCCAACCTGGGTTCGATCCCTGGCGTCCCATATGGTCCCTTGAGCACCGCCAGGAGTAATCCCTGAGCATTGCCGCGTATGGTCCCAAAAGCAAAATAAAATAAAATGCAGGCAGTACCTTTCTCTCTCTCTCTCTCTCTCTCTCTCTCTCTCTCTCTCTCTCTCTCTATCTATCTCTCTATTACCTACTACCCCTGGCCCCACTCCCCAGTCTCAGAAACTTCTGCATCTTTTCCTCCTTGAAGCCAGGGAGGGTCGGTTTGTTCCAGCTTTCTGGCCTCCTCCCTGCGATGCCTGGGCACAAGCTTGCTGTCATCCTGGCTGGCTCCTTCAAGCAGGGCCAGGCCCTGGGACTGAGCAGCCAACCTGCTAAAGTCTTTTATCTATCTATCTATTTATTTATTGCTTTTTTGGGTCACACCCAGCGTTGCACAGGGGTTACTGCCAGGAGTAACTCCTGGCTCTGCACTCAGGAGTTACTCCTGGCGGTGCTTGAGGGACCATATGGGGTGCTGGGAATCGAACCCAGGTCGGCCGCATGCAAGGCAAACGCCCTCCCCTCTGTGCTATCGCTCCAGCCCTTCCTGCCGAAGTCTTAGGAGCAGCTCTTCCCCAGCCTCCCTTCCAGGTCTGTGAAATGGAGGATTAGGCCCAGCCTCCCCTAAGTGGGGTGTTCCCCCCACCCCCGCCTCAGGCTCAGGCTTCCTGCTTGTGCCACAGGAATTTGGAAACGGGCAAGGGTGGAGCCGAGAGAAGAACTTGAACAGGCCGTGCCCAGCGGTGCTCAAAACTGACTCCTGGCACGGCTTTGGGACCATACAGAGTGCCTGGGGTCAAACCTGGGTCATATCTTCCCAGCTGTTCTTTGTCCAGTCCAAGATTTCTTTTTTCTTTCTTTTTTATTTTCCAGTTGTACATGTGTGGGATGCTACAAACTGAACCCAGGGCTTCATACTCACCAGGCAGATACTCCACCACTCAGCTACAGTTCCCGTGTGTGTGTGTGTGTGTGTGTGTGTGTGTGTGTGTGTGTGTGTAGGGAGGTGTCACCAAGAGCAGAACTATGTGGCCTTTCCCCGTGATAGGGGATACCCCACCACTGAGCTACACTTCCCGTGTGTGTGTGTGTGTGTGTGTGTGTGTGTGTGTGTGTGTGTAGGGAGGTGTCACCAAGAGCAGGAGTCACATGGCCTTTCCTCGTGTGGGGGAGAATCATGCATTGGTGAGCGAGCCAGACATGTAGCACTATATATCACGGTCCTCCCATCGTTCATCAATTTGCTCGAGCAGGCCCAGTAACGTCTGCATTGTGAGACTTGTTGTTACTGTGTTTGGCATATCCAATACGTCACGAGTAGCTTGCCAGGCTCTGCCATGCAGGCAAGATACTCTCAGTAGCTTGCCGGGCTCTCCGAGAGGGGCGGAGGAATCGAACCTGGCTCGGCCAGGCCAGCTGTGCACGAGGCCAACGCCCTACCGCAGTGCTATCCCTCCAGCCTGACATGGGTGGATAAAACCGGGCCATGTGGAGAGGAGTGGGTTTGATTCCCGAGGACCCTATATGGTGTTCTGAACACCACCAGGAATGACCCTGAACATCACTGGGCACTGCCCCCAAACTAAAGGAAGCTTCAAAACAGGGGTGCCGTCCAGAGAATGTGCAGGACCTCGGCCATACTGTTTCCAAGGGGTGGGGAGCTCCGGGATGCAGGAAGTGGGGATCCATGGTCAGATCTGGACAGGGAGCTGTGTCTCCCATCTTTTTATTCCCATTGCTCGGCTTCTCTGAGTCTGCAGGAGTGTGCCAGGTGACCCAGGGTCCGGGGCCATTTGCTCCTCGTAAGCTAGAGCGCGGGTCTGGGGTTTTCTAAACCACCAGCGCCCTCCCTTCACCTGGCTGGAGGGAAGAGAGGCCCAGAACCTTCTCGATGGACTCAGGGGGCTGGAGAGATAGGGCAGCAGGCAGGCACTTGCTTTGCACGTGGTTGACCTGGGTTCGGACCCTGACATCTCCTATGGTCCCTCCTCGTGCCCTACTGGGAGTGATTCCTGAGCACAGAGCCAGGAGTAAGCCCTGAGCACCACCGGCTGTGGCTCTAAAAACAAGAAGAGACTCAACCTCCAGGGATCTGTGTGTGCAAACACACACACACACACACACACACAGACCCCTGTAGTTTGCCTCTGATTATGTTATCAGGCCGTTCTGCCCAGGAACCTGCTTTATCAAGGTCCTCCAGGGCCTGGTGGTTTGAAGTGAGGAGAACCAATGAATAAAAGGCCCTTTACCCTCTGAGTGGACCCCGGTGCTCCCTGTGTTCCTCCTCCAGACCCCCCGAGCACTGGCTGGGAGATGCACTTTGCAGAGGACACTGGCCTGGGGCCGCCTGCATGGACAGGACTGCTCAGCACTGGACTGGACCCTCCTTGCCCTCCAGGGCCCTTTGATGTGATTTAGACACAGCCCCTGACAGGCTCCACTGTGTCCTTGAGATGTTCCTAGGGAGTAGCTAGCAATTTCAAAGGAGGGATTGCAAAGTTCTGTGACCCCCCCCCCCCCCCGAAGTAAATCTTGAGTCCCAGGAATCCTTTTTTTGGAAGGGGGGTGGTCCATACCTGGTGATGCACAGGGGTTACTCCTGGCTCATGCACTCAGGAATTACTCCAGTTGCTTGGGGAAACTATATGAGATGCTGGGAATTGAACCCAGGTCAACCGTGTGCAAGACAAACGCCCTACCCGTTATCTCTCCAGCTCGAGTCCCGGGGATCCTGAAGGCAGGGGTTTGTTCGACTCTACACCCTCCCATGGCGACCCCATACTGCAGGAAATGACCAGCTCTGGAGGAAGCGACACCTCTCTTTTCTTCTGAGGGGGTGGGGGACACAGGGCTTATTCCTGACGATGCTTGGGAAGCATGTGTAGATCGGGGGTGTGGGACTGGGGTCAGCAGTTTTTCAGGGCGAGCGCCTGCCCACTCATGCCTTCCCACTCGGTATCCCATGAACATTAGGGACTAAAAGAATGTGCAGAAAAAGGAAATCTCTCATGGATTCCAGTTTTCCCCCTACAAAAAAGGAAAAAAATAAGATTTTTTTTTTTTGCATCACACCCAGCAATGCTCAGGGGTTACTCCTGGTTCTGCATTCAGAAATTATCCCTGGCGGTACTTGGGGGACCATATGGGAGGCCGGAGATTGAACTCAGGTCGGCTGTGTGCAAGGCAAACGCCCTACCTGCTATGCTATCACTCCAGCCCAAAAATAAGATTTCTTTTGGAGGGAAGCAGCCCCCCCCCCTATTTTTTTTGAGGGGTGGGAGTTTGGGTCACAACCGGCAGTTTGTTCAGGGCTTAAACTCCTGGCTCTGTGCTCAGGGATCACTCCTGGCAAGGTTCAGGGGGTTCAGGGGATTGAACCCAGGCTGGCTGTGGACCAGGCAGGCGCCCTTAACCATCGCTCCAGCCCAGGAAACAGCAAATTTTGACCCAGTGCCCCGATGTCCATAGAAACAGATGAAAATCTGGGAGTGGTGGGAGGGATACTGGGAACATTGGTGATGGAGAATGGGCACTGGTGGAGGGATGGGTACTCGATCATTCTGTGACTGAAACAGAAGCAGCACGAAAGTTTGTAAGTCTGTAACCACCTCACGGTGATTCATCAAATTTTTTTTTTTTTTAAAGAAGTGGGTAAAAATCTGATGAAAGGTTTGAAACCGCCCCAGAGAAGTCAGGCACCGCAAGCTCCACCTAGAACAATGGTCCTTGTCTTACTCCCCAACCTTCCCCTGCCCCCCCCAGACCCTAAAGATAAGGGCGGTTGCGTCAGTTTATTCTTTCCTTGTTTAGCTTCCTAGATAAGAGGAGGCTGCGTATGGCACCAGCTGTGGATCTCCAATCCATGCCATCTTCTCTGCTCTTTCCTTCCTTGCCATGGGGAGGGCATGATGGTGGTTTCCCAACCTTGCCAGGGCATGAGTCGTCCACCCTCCAGCCTGCCTACCTGGTGCCCATAAAGCTCTTTCTTTACTTTTTTTTTGTATTTATTTATTAACTTTTCATAAAGTCTCTTTGTGTGTGTTTGTGGGGTTTTTTTTTTTTTTTTGCTTTTGGGGTCACAGTCGGCAATGCTCAGGGGTTATCAGGGGTTGTTCCTGGCTCTGCACTCAGGAATTACTCCTGGCGGTGCTCAGGGGACTATCAGGGATATTGGGGATCGAGTCCGGATCGGCCACCTGCAAAGCAAACATCCTCCCTGCTGGACTATTGCTCTGGGTCTATAAAGCTCTTTCTTGACTTACTCCGCACCCACCCCCCAAAAAGAAAAACCTGCCCACATAGTACCCATAAAACTTTCTCATCAAAAGTTAAAATATAAAAGTCTCCCTGCCTGTGTGGTGCCCATAAAACTCTCCACTCAACTGAAAAAAAAAAAAAAAGAGAAAAAATTCCCCTTGGCTACATGATACCCATAAAGCTCTTTCTATCCAAAACAAAACAAAACAAAAAAACCTCCCATGGTCTCTTAGTTCAGTTGGCTATAATTGGGGTGGGGGGTGGGCCCAGAAATTTTGAAACTCTGGTGGCTTTCCTCTGCACCCTGGTGCTTTGTGTCCCCATGCTAAGAATGCTTTTCTTAGGCTGCGTTTTCTTGGTGACTGGGTCCAGGAAATGGGGACACTTGGCAATGAACCTGGGGGTGGTGATAGTTAATTATCCAGATTTCATCTATTTTCCCCCCTTTTTTTAAAAATTTTTACTTTTTAGTCACACCCAGTGATGCTCAGGGGTTATTCCTGGCTCTGCACTCAGAAATTACTCCTGGCGGTGCTTGGGGGACCATATGGGATGCCGGGGATCAAACCCAGGTCGGCCGCATGCAAGGCAAATGGCCTACCCACTGTGCTATCGCTCTGGCCCTATTCTCCCCTTTTTAAAAAACTCGGGCTGGGGCTGGAGAGATAGCACAGCGGGTAGGGCGTTTGCCTTGCACGCGGCGGACCCGGGTTTGATTCCCAGCATCCCATATGGTCCCCTGAGCACCGCCAGGAGTAACTTCTGAGTGCAGAGCCAGGAGTAACCCCTGTGCCCACACACCACCAGGAGTGATCCCTGAGCACAGAGCCAGGAGGAAGCCCTGAGCACTGCCCCTCCCCCCAAAAAAGTAATATATATGTATTATGTATATATATATGTATTATGTAATATATGTATAAATATATATATATTGGCTTTTGGGGTCACACCCAGTAATGCACAGGGGTTACTCCTGGCTCTGCACTCCAGGAATTACTCCTGGAGATGCTCGGGTAACCATATGGAATGCTGGGGATCGAACCCAGGTCGGCCGCATGCAAGGGAAACACCCTACTCACTGTACTATCACTCCAGCCCCCAAAAGTCATATCTTAACGCTGCCTCATCATCCTATTTCCTCTCATGAACAAGAGCTTCTAACATACACTGAGTACCTTTGATGCCCCTAAGAGAGGCCATGGGGGCCGGGGAGATAGTACAGTGGGTAAGGTGCTTGCTTGCCTTGCATGAGGCAGACCTTGGTTTTGTTCCCACCAGGAGTGATTCCTGAGCACGGAGTCAGGAGTCTGCTCTTGAACACCGCCAGACGTGGCCCAGACTCCTTCCCTATAAGAAAAAGGGATATTTGGGGCTGGAGAGATAGCACTGCGGGTAGGGCATTTGTCTTGCACGCGGCCAACCCGGGTTTGATTCCCAGCATCCCATATGGTCCCCTGGGCACCACTAGGAGTAACTCCTGAGTGCAGAGCCAGGAGTAACCCCTGGCGATTACTCCAAATAATAATAGGGGTTACTCCAAAAAGAAAAAAAAAGAGAAATATTTGATTCTGAGAAAAAGTACAAGGGTTAAGGCATACAACGTGGCATACAGCTGACCCTAGCAACATCCTAGGCATGACCTAGCCCCCACTGAACGCCGCCAGGAGTGATCCTTACAAATGTAGCCTAACTCCCCCCACCCCACCCCCAGCAGTGTGGGGAAAAAATAAAAATCAGTGGTGGCTTGGTTCCTGGGAGGTGAGGTCACCTGGAACCTAGGTCTTATCGGTACCCCAGGAAGGAAGTCAAGTTGGAAGTTTCAGAGGCTGTTTCTGGGGTCCCTGTAGTTCTTGTGGCCCAGGGGACAGACTTCCCCGCACTCAGAATAGCAGCTTTTGGTCCTTACTTCATGGCTTGTGGGGCTGCTGTTGTTGGGACATCGAAGTGAGATGCTCTCCCCTGGGTACCAGTGTGGGTCTGCTCTTGTGGGGGGGGGGGCGGTGCATGCATGAAAGAGAAATAGGTGTGATTTTAAGGGGGCCTCCTGAATCAAATGGGGGCGTTCTGCAAGGTAAAAGTGGGCTTTGGTGCCCTAGACCTGCCCACAACAGGAAAACCCCTGGTTTCCCCTCGGGACAAACAGATTTGTATGTTAAGTGGGGACAAATGTATTCGTATTTGCTCATTAGAAGAAGGTCGGGAATGTTAGTGTGTGAGTTTACTGAAACTCACAGAAGGATTCGGCGTTCTCTGGGCAAATGAGCTAGCACCCTGCGTGGTGGACAGGGGGCCCCTGAGGTCGGGATCTGGGCTCGCAGTCAGTCCCCCATTCACCACTTCCCTCCTTCCCGCCCACCAGGATGCCTTCCGTGCCTTTCACCGGGACCTGAACTTGGTGGGGAAGTTCTTGAAGCCTCTGCTCATCGGGGAGCTGGCGGCCGACGAGCCCAGCCAGGACCGGAACAAGAACGTAAGAACCCAGGCCCTGCCGGGGAGCAAGGGGGATGGTGGTGGTAGAGAGGGTCCTGTCTTGCCAGCTGCATGTCATGCCCCCTAGAATGACTCACTCACTCCCCTCAGGCTGGCCAGGCTGGTGCGTGTGTGTGTGTGTGTGTGTGTGTGTGTGTGTGTGTGTGTGTATGTGTATGTCCATGTCCTAGACTCACCCCACGACCCCCAGGAGATGGCATTTGCCTCCAGGCCCCTTCTCGAAGCCCCCTCTTCCTCCTCCTGCAGGCTCCCCCCACCCCCTCCCTGCGAGCTTTGCTGCCCTGCCCATCCCTGCCCGGCCCTGCCCATTCTGCCCACACCCCCCACCCCATCACAGCTCCTCCCACTCCCTGGAGCCCCCAGGGCCTTGTGTGCTGCCCACCACCTCCCTCCCCCATGCTGAGGATGAGAGGTGCCATGGGGGAGTGGAAGGCCCATGTGTGGGCATGGCAAGGTGGATTCCATCTCAGCCTCAGTAGCCATCTGCACCTCTATTTCTGTGTTTCTGAGCACAGTGATCACCCACGTGTGGCACTGCCCCAAACTAAAACTCTGCTCCAAGCCCCCCTCCCCCGAAGACGCTGCCCCACTCCCCTCCCCCCACTTAAGAACGCGGCTCTGCTCCCTGTGTATGGATGGGCCGTCTCTTGGCACCTCCTTGAAGGAACCCTGGCCATGTCTGTGCCCGGCCCTGACTCCAACTCACTTGGTGACCTGGGTCTGGAGTCCATCCATAGGTGACCTGGGTCACTATTTCCTTTCTATTTTTTTTTCTTTTTGGGTCACACCCAGTGATGCTCAGGGGTTATTCCTGGCTCTGCACTCAGGAATTACTCCTGGCGGTGCTTGGGGGACCAGATGAGACTCCAGGGATTGAACCCAGGTCGGCCATGTGCAAGGCAAACACCCTACCCGTTGTGCTATCGCTCCGGCCCCTCCTTTCTATTTTTTGCTGGTGGGGGTGTGGGGAGGTTCTGGGGGACCAGTGGGGCCACACCCAGCAGTGCTCGGGCATGTCATGAGGCACTGGAGTCCAAACCCAGGGCCTCAAGCGTGCAAGACCCAGGCCAAAGCCTTAGCACAGCAGAAAGGGCATTGGTTTGCATGCAGCCGACCCAGGCTCAGTTACCAGTACCCCACAGGGTCCCCGGAGCCCTGCCAGGAGTGATCCCTGAGCGCAGAACCAGGAGGAAGCCTTGGCCCAAGAATTTAAAAAAGAAAAAAAAAAAGCAAAAACCATGCAAGATTTGCACCCCAGCCATCTGAGCATTTGTCCCTGCCCCAGCCACCCCACCCATCTCTGGACAGACCCCAGGGAGCCTGGCCCCTTTCTTTGGTGCCCCCGGGGAATGGGGGAACATAGCTTGGGAGGAGGGTTTTGTTTCGTTTTGTTTTTGCTTTTGGGGTCACACCCGGCAATGCACAGGGGTTCCTCCTGGCTCTGCACTCAGGAATTACTCCTGGTGGTGTTCAGGGGAACATACGGGACGCTGGGAATCGAACCTGGGTCAGCCACGTGCAAGGCAAAGGCCCTACCCGCTGTGCTATCCCTCCAGCCCCGAGAGGAGGTTTTGCCAGCAGCAAACGCCTCCTCTCTGCCCTGAGCCAGCTGAGAACCAACCCGTCATTTCTGGGATGGTGCCAGACACCGGAAGGGCAGTGGGTCTGGGTAGTGCGGCCGTAGGTGCCTGCTGGTGTGGCCCACTCTTGCCAGAGCTTCTTTTATTTATTTTTTGCTTTTTGGGTCACACCCAGCGATGCACAGGGGTTACCTCTGGCTCTACACTCAGGAATTACTCCTGACAGTGCTCAGGGGACCCGGCTATGGGATGCCGGGGGTCGAACCTGGGTCGGCCGTGTGCCAGGCAAACGCCCTCCCCGCTGTGCTATTGCTCCAGCCCCTTTTGCCAGAGCATCTTGGGGGGCTGCCCTGTGGGTGTTGAGGACACCGCTTGGCCCCTCCTCCCCCCAAGGCGCCTCGGTTTCCCCAGAGGGCCCAGGCCCACCGTTGTTCCGTGTTGCAGTCTCAGATCACCGAGGACTTCCGGGCCCTGCAGAAGACGGCGGAGGACATGAACCTGTTCAAGAGCAACCACCTCTTCTTCCTGATGCACCTCGCACACATCTTCGTCCTGGAGAGCATCGGCTGGTTCACCCTCTCCTACTTCGGCAACGGCTGGATCCCGACCCTCATCACGGCCTTCATCCTCGCTACCTCTCAGGTGAGGCGAGGCGGAGGGGGGCGTGTCCCCTGGCTGCTCGCTGCCAGTCCCCCACTTCCCCTCCCCACCCCCCTGCCCGGGTGCCCAGGAGCCCCGGGGCTGAGGCTGTGGTGCCCTATCCCCAGGCCCAGGCTGGATGGTTGCAGCATGACTATGGCCACTTGTCGGTCCACTCCAAGTCCAGGTGGAATCACTTCATGCACAAGTTCATAATCGGCCACATGAAGGTAGGGGGCAACCGTCCCAGCTCGGGGCCACGGCATCTTCCTTTCTCCATGCAGGGGTGGGGTGGGGCCCTGAACCCTCCTCCTTTTCCATCTTCTCATTGGTGAGCCCTGCTCAGAGCTTTTACTCCTGGCTCTGTGCTCCGGGATCACTCCTAATGGGGTTCAGGTAGGGGCGGGGGGGCGGGGATTGAACTGTGTAGAAGGCTGTGTAGAAGGCGTGTGTGTGTGTGTGTGTGTGTGTGTGTGTGTGTGTGTGTGTGTGTGTGTGTGATTTAAATGTGTATGTGTGTGGCTTTTTTTTTGGGTGGGGGGACGGGTCATAAT
Source organism: Sorex fumeus (assembly GCF_029834395.1). Lineage (NCBI taxonomy): Eukaryota > Metazoa > Chordata > Mammalia > Eulipotyphla > Soricidae > Sorex > Sorex fumeus. Next base: position 1,039,849 of record NW_026606150.1, read on the forward strand.
TGGTGATGCTCAGGGCTTACTCCTGGCTCTGCGCTCAGGAATTACTCCTGGGGGTGCTCAGCGGACCATATGGGATATCAGGGATCGAACCTGGGTCGGCCACCTGCAAGGCAAATGCCCTCCCCACTGTGCTATCGTTCCGGCCCCTGCACTGTCACTCCTGCCTCTCGGGTTCTCCACTTCTCACAGCTTCTGCACCCCGTCTCCGTGTCTCGGGGACCCCCCTCCAGTGTTCATGGGCTTCCTGCCCCCTCGCAGCTCTCGGGTGAGGGTTTAACTGGTCCCTTTCTTTTCCTTTGGGGTCTGGAAGAAGAGCTCTGTTGATGGGGTAACTCCCTCGGGGTCACACGAGCCATCCGGGGTCTCCCTGGCTCCTTTCTCTCCCTGGGCAGAGGGTGGAAAACATCAATGAGATTGGTCGGGGCTCCATCTGACGGCTTCCTGCTGCTTCTGCAGACCCTCCCTCCCGTTCCAGTTTCTTTCCTTCCATATCTCCTGAGAACCATTCTTATTGTTGTTATTGTTTTGTTTGGGGGGCCACACCCAGCAGTGCTCAGGGCTGGCTCCTGGCTCTGTGTTCAGGGATCACTCCTGGAGGGCTCCGGGGAGGAGGGGGCCAGTGTGCAAGGCCAGCGCCCTCCTCACTCTAGCTCCAGCCTGGAACAGTTCTGGTTCTTAGGAATCTTTTCCCCACAGACCCCCGCAGGCCCCCTTGGGAAGTATTTGGGGTGGGAGAGGCAGGAAAAGTAGGGTTTGTTCTCACGGTCCTTCGAGAAGGGGTCATCAGCAGCACGAGGAGGAGACAGAACGAGAGGTGTTGAGAGCTCAGAAGGGCATCCCATATGGTCCCCCGAGTACCACCAGGAGTAACTCCTGAGGCATGAGCCAGGAGTAACCCCTGAGCATCACCGGGTGTGACCCAAAAAGAAAAAAAAATACACACACATTTAAATCACACACACACACACACACACACACACACACACACACACACAGAGCATCCTCCGTGTGGATGAGGGACAGGAGGTCAGGGCCCTCATGCCCAGCAGAGAGGTACATGTTCTCATTGCTTTGGGAAGTCAGTCCTGGGACCCGAGCCTCCTCCAGGAAGCTTTGTGTCCGGGGCCCAGCTGTCCCGTAGAGGACCTGGACCTCCAGATGTCCCTCCCTGGCATGGGGAAAGCTTGGCATCAGGGTTAAACTAGTCCCTCCTGGGGTTGACCCGCTCTTGAACTTGAGGCCAGTTCACTGTGGGTGGTTGACTTGGCCTGTGGCCATGGCCGCAAAATCTGGTTTCTTTCCAGAATTCCGGGAGATGAGATGGGTGCCGGTGTGGATTTGCCAGTCAGTCACACTAGAGCATTCTGTTTCATCACCCCTGCCTTTCACTGCATCCCATTTGCTGTTCTGGGTAGGGGAGACTGGCACACCGGCCTCGGGGCTGACGGACCAGGGTTCTGGGAGGGCAGAAGGCTCACAGCCAGAGGCAGTGCTGGGACCCCCCCCAATCCCCCCATCCCTCCAGAGTTTGGTTCTTGCGGTGGAGGCAGCCCACACCCGGAAGGCTCTGCTGACTGTTGGCCCTGAGGGCTATTGACATTCCCCTCCTGCTTAGCGGGGGTCTGGGGTCACCCCAGAGCCTGCTGCTGCCTGAGCTCCTCCCACCTGCAGCCTCCTCTGGTAATAAACCATCTGTTCCGCTCATTTAGGTTTGGGGGTCACAACCAGCGGTGCTCAGGGATCACTCCTGGTGGTGTTCGGGGGAGCTTATGTGGTGGCGGGGACCGAACTGGACTCAGCTTGTGCCCTGTCCTCTCTGTCTGGCCCCTAAAGCCTCTGTTTCCGCAGCGGTCCCCTTGTCTCTGGGCGGGCAGATCCATCCCCTAGTGAGTGGGTCCATCCCTTAGTGAATGGCTCCATCCTTTAGTGAGTGGGTCCATCCCTTAGTGAGTGGGTCCATCCCTGGGCGCGTGGGTCCATCCCTTAGTGAATAGGTCCATCCTTTAGTGAATGGGTCCATCCCTTAGTGAGTGGGTCCATCCCTGGGCGCGTGGGTCCATCCCTTAGTGAATAGGTCCATCCTTTAGTGAATGGGTCCATCCCTTAGTGAGTGGGTCCATCCCTGGGCGCGTGGGTCCATCCCTTAGTGAATAGGTCCATCCCTTAGTGAATGGGTCCATCCTTAGTAAGTGTGTCCGTCCCTGGGTGAGTGGGTCCATCCCTGGGCACGTGGGTCCATCCCTTAGTGAATAGGTCCATCCTTTAGTGAATGGGTCCATCCCTTAGTGAGTGGGTCCATCCCTTAGTGAATGGCTCCATCCTTTAGTGAGTGGGTCCATCCCTGGGTGGGTGGATCCATCCCTGGGCAGGTGGGTCCATCCCTTAGTGAGTGGGTCCGTCCCTGGGTGAGTGGGTCCATCCCTGGGCACGTGGGTCCATCCCTTAGTGAATAGGTCCATCCTTTAGTGAATGGGTCCATCCCTTAGTGAGTGGGTCCGTCCCTGGGTGAGTGGGTCCATCTCTGGGTGAGTGGGTCCATCCCTGGGCGCGTGGGTCCGTCCCTTAGTGAATAGGTCCATCCCTTAGTGAATGGGTCCATCCCTTAGTGAATAGGTCCATCCTTTAGTGAATGGGTCCATCCCTTAGTGAGTGGGTCCGTCCCTGGGTGAGTGGGTCCGTCTCTGGGTGAGTGGGTCCGTCTCTGGGTGAGTGGGTCCATCCCTGGGCGCATGGGTCCGTCCCTTAGTGAATAGGTCCATCCCTTAGTGAATGGGTCCATCCCTTAGTGAGTGGGTCCATCCCTGGGCTCGTGGGTCTATCCCTTAGTGAATAGTCCATCCTTTAGTGAATGGGTCCCTGGGTGAGTGGGTCCGTCTCTGGGTGAGTGGGTCCATCCCTGGGCACGTGGGTCCATCCCTTAGTGAATAGGTCCATCCTTTAGTGAATGGGTCCATCCCTTAGTGAGTGGGTCCATCCCTTAGTAAGTGGGTCCGTCCCTGGGTGAGGGGGTCCATTCCTGCAGGTTGTTCCAGCCCGTGGTTAATGGACCCTCCATATCTGGCTGGGCGGGTTCATTCCTGGTCAGGTGGGTTCGCTTCTGGGCGGGTGGGCCCGTCTCCATGTTCGGTTGTTTTGAAGCCTTGCTCGTGGGGACCCCCGGGAATGCTCATGTTTGACACTGCTCCGGCTCTCATTTCCCCCTGGCCTCAGCATAGACCCATATATTACGCCTTTGCCAGTGAGCATTGGGCCTGTCTGTTTCTGTTTAAACCATGACACTTCCCTGTCCTACAGCCCTGCCCTGCCCACAGTCACCCGGGGATCCCCTGGCCTGGTTGGGGTCAGCGGAGCACAGGGCCCCTCCCCATAACCCACAGAATTCCTCCCCGATGGGCCTCTCTCCTCCCTCCTGGGGATCGGGCTGGGGTACCTTTCGGCACTCGGAACCCTGGTAGGGTCATCTCTGGACTCTCGGACCCGAGACCGTGTGTGTGTGGGGGGGGAGTGGGCGTTGGGTATGTCAGGTGCCAGGGCCACCTCAAGGCCGCCCGCTGCCCGCTCACCTGTCCTCCCCCGCAGGGCGCCTCGGCGAACTGGTGGAACCACCGTCACTTCCAGCACCACGCCAAGCCCAACATCTTCCACAAGGACCCCGACGTGAACATGCTGCACGTGTTCGTGCTGGGCGAGTGGCAGCCCGTCGAGGTAGGGGCCAGGGGACGGGTAAGGCCTGGGCAGGGAGCCAGGAGCCCTGGGGTGCATTGGCAGAGACAGCTGGTTCCGATGTGGACGCGGAAACCCATCCAGGACGCCCTGAATTATTCAGGCCGAGTCTCTGCGGCCTCTGAGGGCCTGTCCTCCCCAGGGGGGAGGGAACTGGGGGCCCATGGGCCAGCTGCAGGGAATCTGCCAGGGGCAACTACTCTCCTGCAGTCACTTTCATTATGGAAACATGTTTGTAGCACGTATTGGTTCAGAAGCAGATGTGTAAGTGGTTCAGAAATTCATGTGTGGCAGTTACTTGTTCAGAAATCGACAAAACTGACATTTTTTTTTAAATGTATTTAGAGGCTGGAGTGATAGCACAGCAGGTAAGGCATTTGCCTTGCACGCAGCCAACCCCGGTTCAATTCCCAGCATCCTATATGGTCCCCTGAGCACTGTCGGGAGTAATTCCTGAGTACAGAACCAAGAGTAACCCCTGAACATCGCCGGGTGTGACCCAAAAAACAAAAAACAAAAAAAAAGAATATATTTATTACGGTTTGGGCGTCACACCCAGTGATGTGCAGGGGTTACCCTTAGCTCTGCACTGAGGAATCACTCCTGATGGGGCTTAGGGAACTGTATGGGATGCTGCCGGGGGGCTACTCCTGGCTCTGCTCTCAGGGATCGCTCCTGGCGGGCTCAGGAGACCGTGTGGAATGGCAGGAATGGAACCCAGAGTGCTGTTTGCAAAGCAAGCCATGCCCTGTGCAAGCATCCTGCCTGATGCCCTATCGCTGAGATACATAGTTACAAAGTTGCTCATGATTGGATTTCAGTGATACAATGTTCCAACACTCTCTCTTCCCCAGTGCAGTTTCCCACCACCAATGTCCCCAGTTTCCCTCCCTTCCCCCATTTTTCTCCTCTCTCTCTCAAACTGACCATCTCTGACCACCAGAAGTTGTGCCGCAAGCACCCACTCTTTGTCACCTGCAGGCCCCTGGGGACACCATGCTGTGTGGCCTTCCAGATCGTTTCTGTGACATTTGTAGAAATCTGCTCTTATTTTTTGTTGAGAAGCAAAAAAAAGTGAATTAGATGTTTCCGTTCTGCCCCTTGCCTCCTCACCAGAGAGGAGGGTGGGCAGTGTCCGCCCCCTCTTTGGAAAGAGGAAAATCTGATCTTGATGAGTGTGGGGGACAGCCTTCATTGGAGGGCTTCTATGTCGGGGAAGGGAGGATGGGGGGAGCAAGAGGGTCTCTCCTCGCAGTTCTTTTTTCTTTTTTTTATTATATTTTCATAAGGTTGTTCACATTAATCGATTACATTCAATATTTCAACACCAATCCCACCACCCTGACACTGTCCCACCACCATTATTTCAAATGTTCCCACCACCATTCAAGCCTGCCTGCCAGGGGCAGATGCTAGATCATTTATTTTCTATTGCTTATTATGAATATCATGAGAGCTTCTAGATTCTAAAATTGTAAATGGTTGGGGCTGGAGCGATAGCACAGCGGGTAGGGCGTTTGCCTTGCATGCGTCCAACCTGGGTTCAATTCCCAGCATCCCATATGGTCCCCTGAGCACCACCAGGAGTAATTCCTGAGTGCAGAGCCTGGAGGAACCCCTGAGCATCACCAGGTGTGACCCAAAAAGCAAAAATAAAAATAAAATTGTGAATGGTTGGGGTCCAGAGACATCACTGTAGGGAGCTAGCTAATCCATTTTGAGATTAATTTGGGAGTCTCTGGATCAAGGCCGTTGATGTGCTGACTCCTTTTGGGTTTTTTTTTTGGGGGGGGGGGTCACACCAGCAGTACACAGGGGTTACTCCTGGTTCTGCACTCAGGAATTACTCAGGGAACCATATGGGATGCTAGGAATCAAACCCGGGTCGGCCGCGTGCAAGGCAAACGCCCTACCCACTGAGCTCTCACTCCAGCCCCACCTTTTGGTTCTTATGGGACCGCCTGGTACCAAGGATCATACCGCATGGGAAGCCCCCTCCAGCCCTCTGACCCACCTCCCAGCCTGATGAAAAAAATCCTCCCCCAGGGCCAGAGAGATGATATAGTGAGTAGGATGTTTATCTTGCACACGACCAACCCGGGTTCAATCCCCCATACCACCAGGAGTGATCCCCGAGTGCAGAGCCAGGAGTAAGCCCTGAGCATCACTGGCTGTGACCCCTACCTTCCCCCCAAAAAAACAAATTCTCCCCATATTTTAGTTTTTGAGGAAAACTAAAACTTTAGTTTTGTGTGAGGTGGTGTGAGGTGTTGTGTGGTGAGACCCCTAGTATTTGGAGCCTACCTCCAGGGAAATCTTGCCCAGAAATCTGGGATTTTCCACTGAGGTTTGTCACGTCAGAGTTCAAGAGCCGAGCCTGGGGCCTTGGGAAGCCCCCGGGCCCACACACATGCTGGCTCTTGGGTGCCAGGGAACAGCTGGTCAGCGGCCACTTTTATGGTGTCCCAGCTGATCACAGTGATCCCCTCGTCCTTCTGATAAGTGAGACAAAAGCTCCGCTTTCCCGGAGGCCGTGTGGCAGGGCCTCGGGCTGTCCTAACCGATGTCCCCGTGTCCCTGGCAACGGGCCCTTGGTCGGGCCCCGCCCCCTACAGAGCCTCCTGCCCGGTGTGGGGGCCCTTGTTGCCCCCTTGTATTTGTGGTTTCCTGGCGAGCAGGAGACAAGCAATAGGACAAGGAACACTCTTGTCTTCCTCAGACATTTTGTTCCGAAGCTGGAGGTTTATCAAGAGCCCGAGTCTGTGCCAGGCGAAGTTCAGGGGTGGCGGGGGCCCCCCCCCTCCTGCCGCCAGCCTTGGCTTGGGGACGCGTGACCCTGCTCAGAGCCAGCCCAGCGTGGGCCCCCACGGCTCCTTTTGGGGATGGGGGGGCGGGGGATGTTGGGCTGTGGGGCCACACCCAGAGTGACTCAGGGTTTACTTCTGGCCACTCACCACCAGAGTGACCCCTGGCCATGCTCCGGGTACCAGAGAGGATGCCGGGGGTCTCACCAGGCTGAGCTGCAGGTGGGATGTGCATTGTAGCGCTCCCACCCGGGGTGGGGCTGTCTTTCCTGCCCCACCATTGGCCGTAAGCAGCCCCGCAGCTCACTGTGGCCCCTCAGCAGGGGTCAAGCACCCTTGGGTTCAGGAGCTCCTCTTAGTAGTCTGTGATCAGGTGGACCATGGGGCTCAGTGAGAGGCGGGGTACAGACCCGTCCCCTGCCCCCAACATTCTGACAGGAACAGCATCTCCTGCTCTCAGAGCTGATGGGGTGTGGAGGGATACAGGTGGTCCCGGTCCTGGGTGAAAGGGAGTCAGGGAGGGACCCGGCCAGTCCAGGGCAGGTGTGTGGGGTGGGGTCTGGGGGCGCCCAGCTCAGGGTCTCCATCTCTCCTCAGTACGGCAAGAAGAAGCTGAAGTATCTGCCCTACAACCGCCAGCATGAGTACTTCTTCCTGAGTGAGTGCCAGGACCCCCGCCGTTGGTGCCCCTCACGCCCCGTCGGGTGGGGCCACAGCCACGCCCTGCATGGACCCCACCCACCCACCCCACCGGGTGGGATGGGGGGACGGGACACTCCAGAATTACCCCCAGGCCCCGACTGCGTGTGTGTGGGGAGGGTGGGGGGGTTCCCATCCTCACCGGCCCCGTCCCGCTCATCCACCTGAGCGACAGCTCCCTCGCTGCCGCCCGCCCTGCCTCCTCCCCGAGTTTTCGGACACGTGGACACGCCCCAGCACCCATCTCTCCCCCCTGCAGTCGGGCCCCCGCTGCTCATCCCCATGTACTTCCAGTACCAGATCATCATGACCATGATCGTGCGCAAGGACTGGGTGGTGAGTCTTGGGCTGGGGCAGGGTGGGCAGCGGGCGGCTCTGGCTCCTCCCAGCCTTATACACGGATACTGTGTCCTGGGGGGTGTCGGGATGGGGGATCCCAAGATTACAGGGCCACCAGCCGCCCCTGCATGTCTGGCTTTGCATCCGGACGCCCCTTTCCTAAGGACACTGGGCCAGAGTGGGGGGAGTTTCCTGCAGACCTCCCCCTGCTCTGGTCCCCTCTACAGGGACCCCACTGCAATCTGGGGCTCAGGACGTGTGTGCTGGGGATTGGCGGGGAATGGGTGGGGACACTCTAGCCCAGGCTTGGCAGCATCTGAGCAAGTCTTCTGCTCCTGGTAGGGGGGGGTGCTCCTTGAACAGTGGGGGGCTTATGTGCCTCCTGGGGGGTCTACAGACATGTGGGGTGTGAGTGAGGGGCCGAGAGGGCGGAGCTTGTCCCTGACTTTTGTCCTGGGTGAGTTTCCGAGGCTGGAAGTGGGTCTCAGGGCCCAGCAGATGCCCCAGAGCCTCCGTCAGTTTGGCTGCTCTGTGCCGGTGTGGGTTTGGATTCGGGGCCTCCTGGGAGGCCACTCTTGGCCTGGGGGCACCCCGTGCTTGGCGTTGGGGAAGGGACCCGAGTTTTCCCCACGCAAAGCTGCAGCCTGCTGGCTTCCCCCTGCTAGCCCTGCCTGTCCCTCCCTCTCTGTCCCTCTGCCTCTCTTCCTACGTGACCACATGGATGTTTCTGATTCCCCCCCACACCTCAGTGCCTCCCGCCGGCCTTGACATTTGAAGGGCTTCCGAGTACTTTTATGGACTGGCCCTAAAAATAAGGCCTTCGGGGCCAGCGCAATGCGCCCCGGGGTGGATTGACCTCCCATCCGGGGCTTCGGCCCTGGCACCATAGTCGTGGTTGCGGAGGGGGGTGGGGGGTGGGGCACAGAGTAGCCCCCTCCTACAAAAACATGAAGTTCAGGCTGCCCCTGCTGAGTGACGCTCCGTGGTGACCCCTAGGCTCCCTGGACACTGAGCCAGGCCCGGCCCAGGTGAACCCATGTAACCTCACTTCTAGGACGCGCTGTTTCCCGCGGGACATACATGTGCCAGGAACAGCCAGGCGCTGCCAGCCTGGCTCAGTTCTTGAACCCCAGGGGTGCAGGGCCCGGGCGAGAGGCTGTGTGGTCGCGGTGAGCTCGATGGAGGAAACTCGAGCCCAGGCCGGCAGTTGCAGTGGCCGCCCGGGCCTGCTGTGGGGGCGGGGAGGAGGCTGGGGATATTTTAATCGGCTTTCATGACAAATGATTCTGGACATGAATATTTCATTTATTTTTTTTTTCTTCCTCTGCTCCTTCCCTGAGGAACAAAGCCTCCAATGGTGGGGGAGGAAATTCAGACACTCAGAGGCTCAGGTGGCAAAACCAGGGAATATGATCGGCCCCTCAGCCCTCTGGGGGCCCTGGGCCCTGCCCTCGCCCGGCAGGGCAGTGGGGCCACATGGGAGGGCCTCTGTTTCCTGTGTGGCTGTTCCCTGCTGTCGCCCCCCCCCCCATGGCCTGTGCAAAGACTTGGGGCTCCTCGTATCCCTGCCTGTGCCCACACAGGCAAAGGCACGCTCTGTCCTCTGAGTCAGCCGCCCGCACTGTGGGCACCTGGGTGGGCAGTCGCAGGAAGACAGTTGTGACGGCCATATGGCAGTATCTAAAGACAGGTTTTTATTTGGAGGGAGGGAAGTCTGGGCCGTACCTGGCGATGCTCAGGGCTTACTCCCGGCTCTGCGTCCAGGGGTCACTCCCGGTGGGGCTCTGGGGACCGACCCTCTGTGGTGCCGGGGATCGAACCGGGATCAGCTAATGCTCTGGTTCTGCCTCCGGCCCCAGGCAGCTTTGCTGGTGCCTATCGGGGGATGGGGGGGTGTGCTTCTCTCTAGCAGGCATTTGACCAGGCAGGTGGCACAGCAAGCCCAGGTCAGGCCACCCCGCCCCCCATGGATAAGAATTATCCTCCCTGGCTGTGTGAGGGTCGAGCAACCCCCAAAGCGTCTCAGGCTGAGCCCCACAGACCCCGGGACCCGTCCTGGGGGTTCCATCCTGGGGGGTTCCCTCCCCCCGTCCTCTGAAAATTCTCCCCTAAGCAGCCCAGCCCTGCTGTTCACCTCACTCCTGGGGGAAGTGGTAGGGCCCAGGTTGGCCAGTGGCCCCCAGCCCTGCCCACTGCTCTGTCCTCACTCTCAGCTGAGCCGCCGATGCCTGGAGTGGTGGGGGGTGGGGGGGTACCATGCCGCAGCCTCTGCCCCTGGATCAGCCTAGAGTCTCTCTCCTCACTGGCTGGGGGGCTGGGGGCTGCCTGGTTCAGGGGTCCCTCCCACCCCCTGGTCATTTCCTGCCCGAGAGACTGAAATAGCCTGGTGTCTGCATCAACAGTTGGCAGGAAACTAGTAAGACCATTTGGGTGCATCTGTTGGTGCTCTTCCTGCCGCACGGGGGCAGGGGGAGGGGCCAGGGGGTAGGGCCTATGGGCCAGTGGAGGCCCTCGTGGACTGAGCCGGTGGGAATGTGTGAGCGCAGTCCTCCCCAGATTCACGCAGGCACCGCACATACACACACACACACACACACACACACACACACATAACTACTGCACACTGCACACACTGTCTTTGCACTGTGTATACATACACACACACACCCCTCCCGATACTTGATACACAAATCCTCCTGCTGTGCGCACACACAGCCTTTCCACCATGCACACGCGCGCACGCACACACACACATTCACACACACACACCCCTTCTGATACACAAATCCCCCTGCTGCACACACACACACCCCCTACTGCATGCACAGTCTTTCCACCATGCACACACACACACACACACACACACACACACACACAAATATCACACCCCCTCCCACTACACAAGACAGGCTCGTCCAGGTAGGTCACAGTGGTGGGGATCAGGGCCATCTTGAGCTCCGGAGGGTAGTCCAGGCTCCGGGGTGCCCACAGGGGAGCAGCAGGCCAGTGTGGAGCTGCAACCGTGTCCAGCAGGTGCGCTGGGACCCGGTACCTGCCAGGAAGCAAATCCCTCCCCTCCCCGAGGGGCGTCATGGGGAGCAGGCGGGTGGGCAGTGTGGGCTCAGGGGCACCCACTGGCCTTTGCCCTGCCACGCTGTCCCGCTGCAGGGCAGAAGGAACCCCGGGCAGGGCTAAAGGGCAGCTTGGGGGCCTGCCCCATGTCAGGGCCATGTGTCGATGGTCACTGGCACCTTCAGAAACCACCCTCCCTCCCGCATCCCCCAGAGCCAGCCCCTGCCTTTTCTTCTTTTTCTTTTCTTTTTGGGTCACATCTGGTGATGCACAGGGATTACTCCTGGCGGTGCTCAGGGGACCATAGGGGATGCTGGGAATCAAACTCGGGTCGGCTGCCTGCAAGGCAAAAATGCCCTCCCCACTGTGCTATCACTCCAGCCCCGCCCCTGCCTTTACAAGGGCCACTGTAGCCTGCAGAGTCGCCCATGTGCCCACCCACTGCCTGCAGGTGCCTGGGGCAGCCAGCCTCATCCAGTGTCCGTGTCCCCCCCCACCCCCCCCCCGCAGGACCTGGCCTGGGCCATCAGCTACTACACCCGCTTCTTCATCACCTACACCCCCTTCTACGGCGTCTTGGGGGCCTTGCTCTTCCTCAACTTAATCAGGTGCCAGCTCAACCCGGGAAGGAGGGCCGGTGGGGATGAGGGGGGTAGGGCGGGGGGCGAGCCCCTGCAGGGAACTGAGCCACCCATGCCTGCAGGTTCCTGGAGAGCCACTGGTTCGTGTGGGTCACGCAAATGAACCACATCGTCATGGAGATTGACCGGGAGCCCTATCGGGACTGGTTCAGCAGCCAGGTGAGGTCCAGAGCCCGGCCCCTGGCATGGCAGCCCTGTGGGGATGGACAGGCCAGGGGGCATGTGGTCTGGCCCCAGGGCCACTCACTGCCCACCACTGCCTCCCCCCTAGCTGGCGGCCACGTGCAACGTGGAGCAATCCTTCTTCAACGACTGGTTTAGCGGACACCTCAACTTCCAGATCGAGCACCAGTGAGTTCCCCGGGGCTGGCGGCGGGGGAGGGGGTGGGGTGCCCTGTTGGCCCGTCTCACGCCCTCCCCTGCCCCGCCCCTTCTCCAGGGACTTGCTCCCACCCTGGACTGACCGTGCCCCCGCCCCTCTGTCTGCAGCCTGTTCCCCACCATGCCCCGCCACAACTACCACAAGGTGGCACCGCTAGTGAGATCCCTGTGTGCCAAGCATGGCATCGACTACCAGGAGAAGCCGCTGCTCAGGGCCCTGCAGGATATTGTCAAGTGGGTGGCCCGGGGTGGGGTGGTGGGCCGCGGGGGAGGGGGCGGGGGTGGCAGCCCTCCCGTGTGTCCTGTGCAGGGCTCCTGGGGGGCTCTCACCCGTTGCGCTGACTCAGTGCCCACCCCTGCCCGGCCCCCTGACCGCTCCATCTGTGCAGGTCCCTGAAGAAGTCGGGAGAGCTCTGGCTGGATGCATACCTCCACAAGTGAAGCCGCGGCCTGGCGGGGGCAGGGCGGCAGCTGGCGGCCACAGCAGGCTTGGCCCCGTCCCCCCTCTTCCCGTCCCTTCTCCCCTCCTGCGCCTCTGGTTCCGCCCCATCCCCCCCCCCCCCGGGGCCTACAGCCCCTCCTCCCCCAATTCTTCCTCAGAGGCTCTGAGTGGGGGCCCTAGCAGGTGCCCCCTGGGACCCCTTCAGAGCCTGGGGCTCAGTGGAATCCACCCCACCCCACCCCATCCCACCCCCCACGGCTAGGCACACCCCTTCTCACTGCCTTCTGCACTCACACCTTTTTTCTGGTTTGGTAACCCTTTTTTTGCTGTAGCATCTCTCCTGACATCAGGCGGGGATGCTGGGTGCTGGGCCTCTGACAATCTTACCTTCTGCCACCAGCAGGCTCGCCCCGGGTGTGGGGGGGGGGGGAGGAAGTGACCCAGGGATGCTGAGGAAGGAAGTGGGGGGTGACGTGAGGAGACCCGGGGCCAGGGCCCAGGGGTGCCCTGGGATCTAACCCCACTAACCCGTTTGTAACTTGGGCTGGAGCCCGGGAGACAGCACTGAGCATGGGGGGGCCTTCGGGTGACAGCGCCTCGGGGGTCACAGTGAGATGACCCCCCCACCCCCTTAGCGGTAGCTGCTCTGGGAGGGCCCCTGCCAGGAACACCCCAGCCTTGAAGCCGCCGTGCCCTCTACCCGGAACTGGCCGGGACCCGCCCTTCATTATCACTCGGTTCCCCACCCCGCTCTGTGATTTTCAGGAAATAAAGAAGTAATTTTATTCTCATGCCTTCGCTGGGCTTGTGTCTCGGTGCTGGGGGTGCCCCCTGCTACCCCCCCACTCCACCCTGTGGTTTCCTGCCTGACCTCCCGCTCCGTGGTCCGGCCACTCCCCCAGTCCCCCCAGGCGCAGCCCAGCACCCCTGGACCCAGAAACTTTCTGGGCGTTGTCTGGGGGAGCAGGGCTGGCTGAGCCTCGGTGTGTCTCAGGACTGGGTTCTAGGGGCAAGGGATGCCCTGGCCTCCAAGGGGCTGTGCCCTGAAGGCCACCACTTCCTGCTTAGCGATTTGGGGGTGGGCTGCGTGCCCAGTCCTGGCCTAATGTCTCAGGTCTCTAAGTAGTGGCACAGTGGCTGGTCTGACACTCAAATTTTGTTGTTGTTGTTGTTGGTTTTTGGGCAATGCTCGATGCTCGGGGCTTACTCCTGGCTCCATACTCAGGAGTTGCCCCTGGTGGGACTCGGAGGACCAGATGGGGTACTGGGGATTGAACCCAGGCTGGCCGCATGCAGGGCAAATGCCCGTCCTCCTTCCTCACCCCCCTCCCGCCCCCCCAGTTGCACTATCACTTCAGTCCCTCAACCCTCAATGCCTGAGCCTGGGGAAGGAGCAGGGGATGGCCGGGGGCCCCAAACGGGGTCTCCGGGCCAGAAGCTCGAGGGTGGACCCTGGCCTCCCTTTTCCTGGGCCCCTGAGAGCCGGCCTGGACAGCAGAATCCCTGGAGCTGGTCCCCAGGGGCTGAGATCTGAGTGCTTGGCCCTTCTAATTCTCGGGGCTCCCCCTTGTACCATGAGGGCTCTAGGGTCCCAGGATACAGTTCCATGCCTGCCACCTGTTCCCCCAGGCAGGCGGTTGGGGACCACACCTGCCTCCCACCTCAGGGAAGCTTCTGGGGAAGTTGTAGAGTAGGTCCCTCCCCTGCAAGCTCACACCCATGTCCAGCACTGGGCCAGAGAGGGAAAGAGCAGGGGTCACTGCAGAGTGAGGGGCTGGGCAGTCTTGGCACTGGCACAGGAGCACCAGATGCTTGAGCCTGAAGTGGGGGTGGGGGCAGCACGCAGAGCTGTGGGTGACCCTACAGCCCCCAAGACAGGCCCGGCAGTTATTTCCCGGGCGTCCAGCAGGCCTCTGGGCATGGGGTCCGTGGAGGCCGGGACAGCTGCCCCCAGGCCATTGGAGACGGGGATTGGGGATTGTCCCCCGCTACGGCCCGGGAGAGGGGCCCTCTCTGGGCCACGCAGCTTCCCGGAGCACACGTGGCAGGGCGCTGTGGTCCAAGTGCCCGCAGGCCTGAGTCCGAGGACTACTGTGTCTGGCTCCCCCCCCCACACACACACACCCCTGTCCATCCCCTCCAGTTGTTGCTCCTGGAGAATTCGTGAAAGAGGGAGGCAGCGAGGGCCTAAGGGGTGTGATGTGAGTGCGTGTGTATGTGTGTGTGAGTGAATGTATATGTGTATGTGTGCGTGCGTAAGTGAATGTGTATTTGTGTGACTGAATGTATATGAATGTGTATGTGTGTGTATGTGAGTGAATGCGTGGATGTGTTTGTGCATGTGTGAATGTGTTTATGTGACTGTGTGAATATACGTGTGTGAGTCAATGTGTGTGAATGTGTTTGTGCATGTGTGTATGTTTGCGTGAGTGAACGTGTGTGAATATGTATGTGAATGTGTGTCTGTGAGTATGTGTGTAAAAGTTCAGTCACAGACCCACTCGTGACACTCCACACTTGCTGGTTCTTGTGGATCGGCCTCTCAGGCTTCCCCCGGGCCCTGCCCTCCTTCCCCTCACAAATCCGGCCCTAAGTTGCGTGGCAGGCGCTGTGGGGCAGAGCAGAGACCCTGAGTTCAGGATCCAGGCCAGGCAGATGGATCGGGGAAGGGGGGGGGGGGGGGGGGGGAGGAGGGGAGAGGTTGCATGCGCTCCCCCAGGCCACCGCTAGGGGCGCACGCGGCGTGGCTGCCACATCCATGCAGAGCCCCTGGGAGCCTCTGGGTGGTGCTAGAGGCCATGGTTTCCCGTGGGGGGGGGGGGGTTGTTAGGAGTGTTGCCAGCCATGGAGGTGCCTAGGCCCGCTCTGCCCGGTTAGGACGGAGGGTCCCGCTGCTGCCTCAGCTGCACTGGCAACCTGGGTTTCCCCAGGACAGTGGGCTTTCTGCAGGCCAGGGCAAAGGTCTGGTCTCAGATCCCAGCAGGTGGCAATATCCAACAGGTGTTTGGGGTGTGTGTGTGTGTGTGTCTGTGTGTGTCTGTGTGTCTGTGTAGAGGGGGGCTGGGGTGGCGGGTACTACTGCCCACCTCCCATTTCCCACCTTGAGAAGCCCCAAGAGAAAGCTCCCCAGAACCATCAGAAAAGCCCACAACCATCTGGAAAGCCCACTTTCCAGATCAGGGGCGCAAGGCTCAGTGAGGGGCAGAGCGGCGGATGGACATGCCCCACTTCCGGTGACCCTGCTGCCACCCCGCCCCCCAGGCCTGGTGCTGGTGGGCTGGGCCCTCCGCTGGGGCTCTCTGATCAACCCCCCTCCCAGGCACTTACCGTGGGGGATGCAGGGAGAGCGGGGGACAGGCCAGCAATGGGCACCCTCAGCTCTGTTCTGTCCACTGCCAAGGGAGGACCAAGCCGGGGCACCTGAGTTCCGTCCAGGCTGCTGTGAGCCTGCAGCCCTCAACACTCCCAGGGGCCCAGGGGCCCCACAAGCCCCGGGACGCCGGCCCCAGAGTCCACACAAAGTCCACACTCTACAGAACAGCTGATTTTTCTTTAATATAAAAATAACAGCTTCCCCCCCGTGCTGGCTCTAGGGAGACACGTCATATGCTCACCAAGTGGCCTGAGGCCTGGCCCCGAGCCCTGGCCCCGGGGGGGCTGTGAGCAGACGGTGGGGGCTGAGGGGACGGCAGCAGAACCGGGAAGACGGGGGGCCCCCAGCTGGGGGGCCCTGGGTGCCACCCCTACTGGTGGAGGTAGGCTTCCAGCCAGATGTCACCAGACTTCTTCAGGGACCTGGGGACGGGAGGGGGTGTCAGGGACGGCGGCCGGGACCGGGGTGGGCCTCCTGACCCCCAAGAGGGGCAATGGGATGGGACCCCTCCAGGAGCCCCTCATTGGGCAGGCAGGAGCAGCGGTTGAGACTGCAGGAGGGAGGGAAGGGCGTCCGGGCACAGGGAACTGCAAGTGCCAGGTGCCAGAGCGCAGTGGGCAGGGCTGCACCGTCCCCCCTGCCCCCGGGGCATGGCACCCCCGGCCCTTGCCTGAGCATCAGGGAACATCCTTCCCCTGAGACCAGCCGTCCCGCCTCTGCCCATTTCATCACCATCTCAGACCACGCCAGCCCACAACAGATGGGGACCAGGGATGAGGCAACAGCTACCCTGCATGCGGACAGTCTGCTGCGAGAACAGAACCACCACCGACGCCCCCCAAACACTGCGCCCCGACCCAGCCCTCCAGGGCTCTAGCCTGCACCCCAACATTCTCTCTTTCTCCACGGACCGTTCCCCCCACCCCTGGTCCTGCTGGACTCGGGAGTGTCTCATGCCTTCAGGACCCCAGGAGCCTGGGCACCGGGGACGGTGGCCGGAAGGTCCAGACTGAGGGCAGTCAGGCTGACCCAGATTTGGTCCCCCGAGCCAGGAGTGAGCCCTGAGCACTGTCTGGTGTGGTCCCAAACTAAAAATAAATAGTTTTGTTCTTTTTTTTTTTTTTTAAAGAGCTGATGGAGGGGCTGGAATGATAGCACAGAGGGTAGGGCGTTTGCCTTGCACGCGTCCGACCCGGGTTCGATTCCCAGCATCCCATATGGTCCCTTGAGCACCACCAGGAGTGATTTCCTGAGTGCAGAGCTAGGAGTAACCCCTGAGCATCGCTGGGTATGACCCAAAAATTAAATAAATAAATTTTAAAAAGCTGATGGAAAGATCTCGAGGTTGGGGGGGTCTGGTCGGGGGAAGAGGGGCTTACCCAACGATGTCCACCAGGGCTGTGAGGAAGGGCTTCACCTCGTAGCTGATGCCGTGCTTGGCACACAGCGCCTTCACCAGGGGGGCCACGCGGCGGTAGTTATGACGAGGCATTGTGGGGAACAGGCTGCGAGGGAGCGGGGGGGGGGTCTGTACCTGCGTGAGCGGCCCTGCCCCCCACCCCAGCACCTCCCAGGTCCTGAGCCTCCCATCTTGGTCTCCCTGAGGAAAGACTGGGCCAGGGGACACCCTCTCCCCCTCCCACCCCGCCCCGGCACGCACTGGTGCTCGATCTGGAAGTTGAGGTGCCCGCTGAACCAGTCGTTGAAGAGGGACTGCTCCACGTTGCACGTGGCCGCTAGCTGCAGGGGGAGAGGGCAGGCACCAGTGAGGGAGGCGGGCGCAGACCCCCAGGGCGCCCGCCCCACCCCCTCCCCGCCAGGTCCCTCACGGCGGGCGGCCTCACCTGAGAGCTGGCCCAGTCCCGGTGCTTCTCGTGGCCAATCTCCTTAGGGATGTGGTTCATCTGTGTGATCCACACGAACCAATGGCTCTCCAGGACCCTGTGTGAGGGTCAGGCACTGCCCACGTCCAGCTCCCCATGTGGGCTGCACCCGGGCCTCAGTTTCCTTCTCTGCACCGTGGGCCTGTGGCAAGCCCCCCTCCCCCACTCGCTGGTGCAGGGGGTGGGGAGCAGCTCTCTGAGCGTGAGAAGAGGGAGGCACGCAGGGCCGCCCACCCCCCCGTCCCCCCCCAGCGCCCAGGGAGAAAAGCCTGCTGCCTGCTGTCCCCTCCCCAGGGTGGGTCACCTCCCTAGGCCTCCCCACCCCACCCCCCGTCTCCCACGACTCCTACCTGACAGCCACAAACAGCAGCAGCACCCCTGGGACTCCGTAGAAGGGAACGTAGGTCAGGAAGAAGCGGACGTAGAAGCTGGCAGCCCACAGGAAGTCCTGCCGGGGTGGGGAGGAGGCGGGGGTCAGGGCGGGGGGGGGGGGGGCGTTCAGGGCACCCAGCGGGGGCTCAGGGCCCCTGCCCTCTCCCTTCAGTCTCGGAGCCCGTGCCCAGATGCTCTGGGCCACTTTCTCGGGCAGGACAGCGGGGAGACCCTGGCAGCTCCATGGGGCTGACCAGGAGGTGAGGGGGATGCAGGGGAGAGGACGGTGGACATGCCCAGTGGTGTGCTGCCTACACACCCCCGTCCCCTGCGGTCACAGGTCACCACCTGCAGTCACGTGCCACACACTGGCAGTCACGTGTCAGACACATGCAGTTGCATGCCACCCGCCTGCAGTCACGTGTCAGACACATGCAGTTGCATGCCACCCGCCTGCAGTCACGTGTCCCACCCCTGCAGTCACATGTCAGACACATGCAGTCAGGTGCCACCCGCCTGCAGTCACGTGCCATCTGCCTGCAGCTACATGTCACTCACGCCCCCTCCCGACAGTCTCCTGGCGCCCCTGTGAGCACCTGTGGCCGGGGACTGTCCCCCGCCGCCCCCCAGGACCCGGCTCCCTGCAGCCACTCACCGCCCACCGCATGCACACCAGCATGTACGCCAGATTCTCCACTTCAAAGTTCACCAGTGTGAGCAGCGGAGGGCCAACTGCGGGGGGGAGGGGCAGGGCTCAGGAGGGGCCCGCGGGGTTGGGGGGGTGGGGGAGGCGCCCACCACCACCCCTAAGCTGTCTCCCCGGAACAACCCCTCGGGGTCCCTTTGCTGGAGGTGGGGGCAGCCTTCCTCACACCTTGCTCCCCCAAGTGGCCCCCATGCTCTGGGGGCCAGGCTGCGAGCAGAAAGGTGGCCGCGGGGGTCTGGGTGGGCTGGGGCGGGGGCAGGCACCAGCTGGAGGGCGCAGGCAAGAAAAGGCGGGGGCAAAGGTTGCGCGTAAGGGGGGAGGGCGACTGCTGGGGAGGGGGGCGGCGGGCTGGGGACTGTCGGCCGGCCAGCTGGCGTCTTTCCCAGAAAGGGCTGCAGGCTGTCCAGCCCCTCCCCGCCTCACCCCTCCCTCCCTCCCGCCCCCTGGGGCGCCCCGGGAACTCACTCAGGAAGAAGTAGAGGTGCTGGTGGTTGTAGGGGAGGTATCTGCGCTTCTTCTTGCCGTACTGTAGAGACAAGGTGCTTCTGGGGAGAGCCGCCCTCACTGCGCCCCTCCCCTGCAGGGGCAGGGGCAGGGACAGGGGGCGGGCGGGGAGGAGGGGGAGTCCACCCTTACCCCAACCGGGCCAGGGCGTCGGGAGGGGCCCAGCGCCCCCACGCACCTCAACAGACGACTCCCCCAGGAGGAAGACGGGCGCCACGGTCACGTCGGGGTCCTTGTGGAAGATGTTGGGCTTGGCGTGATGCTGGAAGTGCCGGAAGTTCCACCAGTGGGCAGAGAAGCCCTGCGGGGCGGGCGCGGGGCTCAGGGTGGGGGGGGCCCGGGCCGGCTGCACACCAGGGCAGGCCCAGCGCCCCCTCCCGCTCGGCCCGCCCCCACCCCTCACCTTCAGCTGCCCCATCACGAACTGCTGGGCCAGGTGGTTCCACCGGGACTTCCTGAAGACAGACGTGTGGCCCAGGTCGTGCTGCAGACACCAGCACTGGGCCTGGGAGGGGGACGCAGGGCAGCCCGGCTCAGGCCCCGGGGTCCGGTTCAGCACCTGGGGTCCAGCGCTCAGTCCCCCAAATCCGGCTCAGCCCCCCGAATCCAGCTCAGCATCTGGGGTTCAGCACTTAGCCCCCAGGATCCAGCTCACCCGCCGTGGTCCAGCTCAGCCTCCGGGGTCAAGCTTCAGGGTCTGATTCACTCCCCAGCGTCCAGTTCAGTTCACAGCCCAGCTCAGCCCCCCAGGTCCAGCTCAGCTCCCCACCACCCCCAGGATCCAGCTCAGAACCCCGGAGCCCTCCACAAATACCCTCCCCCCTGCTCTGTGCCTCTCCCACCCTGGGAAGGGTCAGCCCTTCCCTTGTTTGCTCTTTGAAGGGGGGACCCGCACCCAGTGGTCCTGGGGCTCATGCTGGGGTACCAGGTGACACAGGGGCCGAACCTGGGCTCCCGGGAGTCAGCACGGACTCGGCCCTCTGAGGAGAGCCTTGACCCTATCTGTCTTGGGGGGGCTGGCAGCGGCAGGGGGGTCAAGGAGGGCAGCTCTTTCTGGCCCTGCCCCGTGCTTGCTCGGAACTAAGAGATTAAGAAAATTCCTCTGCTGGTTTGAGATGCCGGACCACAGTACAAGCTGGCCCGGGTTCAATCCCCGGCATCCCACAGGGTCCCCTGAGCACAGGGCCAGGAGTCAGCCCTGAACACCGCCGAGTATGGCCTCATCACAAATATATACATAAAAACACAGCCTGGGGGCTGGAGCGATAGCACAACGTGTAGGGCATTTGCCTTGCACGCGGCCGACCCGGGTCGATTCCCAGCATCCCATATGGTCCCCCGAGCATCGCCAGGAGTAATTCCTGAGTGTATGAGCCAGGAGTAACCCCTGTGCATCGCCGGGTGTGCCCCCCCAAAAAAAACACGGCCTGGGGGGGCAGGGAGTCCTGATGCAGGGGTGAAAGTGGCCCCAGGAGTGGGCCCTGAGCACCGCCCGGTGTGGCCACCAAACCCCTGAAAGGCAGCTGGAGAGATGTGCAAAGGGCTGGAGTCCAGGCTCTGCCTGTGGGAGCCCCAGGCCCGATCCCAGCGACACGGGAGCCCAAGAGCCTTTCGGTCCAGCCCAAAACCAAACCAAAACAAAACAAAACCCCAAAGACCCAAAGTGCAGCGTGACCTGCCAATACAAGCCTTACTCTGGATAGCAAGTGAGCGGTGTTCCTGTTCACTCAGGGGCCGAGCGCCCGGGCAGCGAGCAGCCTTGCACACGGCCAGCCCGGGTTCCATCCCCGGCACCCCAAAGGGTTCCCAGAGCCTCGCCGGGAGTGATCCCTGAGCACAGAGCCAGGGGCAAGCCCTGAGCACTGCCAAGTGTGACCCAAAAACAAACCAAAAAGGGAACATAGAAAGTCATCCAGGAGCTGGAGCAATAGCACAGCGGGGAGGGCGTTTTCCTTGCACACAGCTGACCCGGGTTCGATCCCCAGCATCCCATCTGGTCCCCCGAGCACTGCCAGGGGTAATTCCTGAGTGCAGAGCCAGCAGTGACCCTTGTGCATCGCCGGGTGTGACCCAAAAAGGGGAAAAAAAAAATCATCCAGGAGCCAGAGCGATAGCACAGTGGCGAAGGCGTTTTCTGTGTATGCAGCCGACCCGGGTTCAATCTCAGGCATCCCATAGGGTCCCCCGCTCACCGCCAGGAGTGATTCCTGCATGCCAAGCCAGGAGTAAACCCTGAGCATCGCCGGGTGTGACCCGAAAAGTCAAAATGAAAAAAAAAAATTCATCCATCCATCCATTCACTCATCAGGACGTCCAGCCGCTCTGGCCTGAGGCCTCCGGCAGTGCCAGCTCACCTGGGAGGTGGCCAGGATGAGCGCGGCCAGGGTGCTGGGCAGCCAGCCGGGGCCCAGGAGGTAGATGAGCAGCCAGGCGAGCACCTCCATGGCCAGGATGTGGCCCAGCAGGAAGGCGAAGAAAGAGGCGTTGGCGTCGAACAGCTTCATGTCCTCGGCCGCCCGGCGCAGGGCCCGGAAGTCCTCCACCAGCTGGTCCTGAGCGGGGCGCAGGGGGACGGCCGGTGAGCCGAGGAAGCCAGACCCGGGCCGCGCCCCCTACCCCCCAATGCCAACGATGCCAACGGTGTGCCCAGGTGGAGCCGGGACTCCCCGACTTCCCGAAAAGCGAGAGGCGGCTGGGATGGGGGAAGCCGGGTTCCAGCCCGTGAGCAGGAGTGCAGGGCCCCCAAAGCAGGGGAGGGGCTGGCCAGATCTGGCTGGCGGGGGGCCAGGTGGGTGCCCCTCCAGGGCCTGTGAGCCTGCAGTGGTGGGAGGGAGTGCGGTGGGGGGGGGGGGGAAACATGCCGTCCCCTCGGAGCAAAGTGATGGCCAGAGCTGTTGCAGACGGTACCCCCTTCTTCCCAGTCCCTACTCCCCCCACTCACATTCTGGGGTCCATCCTGGCTGGGCTCATCGGGGGCCAACTCTCCGATCAGCAGCGGCTGCAGGAACTTGCGGACGAATGTGAGGTCCTGGTGGAAGGCGCGGAAGGCATCCTGGGGGAGGAGGCAGAGGAGAGGGCTAGAGCGTGCGTCGGCCCGGGGCAGAGCAGCCAGCAGCAGGTGACAGGAGTCCGAGGCGGCGGTTCCGGGAGGCGGGTTCTGGTCCCCAGCCCGCTGACCTGCCCTGAGCTCGGGGTGGGGAGGACCCTTTTCCACACCTGGGCGTTGCAGCAAATCTGGGCCCTTGAAACTGAGCCCTCTCACGAGTGGGGCCGCCCAGGTCCCTAAAAGGGCTTCTGGAAGTGGCCTGCTGTCCGCCTGCTATCAGATGGGGCCCTAGGGCCAGCAGCGATCGGTTTACCCGGCACTAGGTCAGATGTGGGTGGGAGGCTTGGACCGGGGGCGCGGGGGCTGGGGAAAGCAGGTCAGCCAAGGGCCCCGTGAATGGAGTTCTTGGGGTTCGCGAGGAAGATCCCTGGACGGTGGCTTGAATGCGTTTGGGGGCAGCCCTCGGGGGCAACCGTGCCCAGCGGTGCCGGGGTTTGGACCTAGGGCGGCCACAGCCCAGGCAAGCGTCCTAACTGCGCCCTGCACTGTCTCTGGCTGAATGAAACGCATCTGATCTGAGAAGCACGGTGAGTGGGGAGGGACAGTGCTCGCCCTGCACATGGTTCCCTGGGTTTGCCCTCCAGTATGGAAGGAGGAAGAGAAGAAGGAAGGAAGGGAGGGAGGGAAGGAGGGAGGGAGGGAGGGAGGGAGGAAGGAAGGAAGGAAGGAAGGGAGGGAGGGAGGGAGGGAGGGAGGGAGGAAGGAGGAAGGAGGGAAGGAGGGAGTGAGGAAGGGAAGGAGGGAGAAAGGAGGGAGAGAGGGAAGGAGGGAGGAAGGAGGGAGGAGGGAGGAAGAAGGGAGGGAGAGAAGGAAGAAGGAAGGAATGAAGGAAAGAGGGAAGTGAGGGAGGGAGGGTAGGAGGGAGGGAGAGAAGGAAGGAAGGGAGGAAGGAAGGAGGGAAGAAGGAGGGAGGAGGGAGGGAGGAAGAAAGGAGGGTGGGAGGGAGGGAGGGAAGAAGGAAGGAAGGAAGGAAGGAAGGAAGGATGGAAGGGAGGGAGGGAAGGAGGGAGAAAGGAGGGAGGAAGGGAGGAAGGAAGGAAGGAAGAAAGGAAGGAAGGAAGGAGTGATCCATCATTTAGCAATCAGCTGTTTTTTTACATTGGGCTTTAGAGAGGCCAGAGCGATAATACAGCAGGTAGGGTGTTTGCAGGCGTCAGTCCAGGTTGGATCCCTGGCACCTCATAAGGTCCCCCAAGCTCCACCAGGAGTGAGCCCTGAGCACTGCCAGGTGTAGTACAGAAATCAAAAAATAAAAACAGATTATAGAGATGGACTTCTCAGAGAGCCTGGCAAGCTACCGAGAGTCGCCCGCACGGCAAAGCCTGGCAAGCTCCCCGGGACGTATTCGATATGCCAAACACAGTAACAACAAGTCTCACAATTTGTTGTGAGACGTTACTGGTGCCTGATTGAGCAAGTTGACGAACAACGGGAGGACAGTGCCACAGTGCTACATAGAGATGGAATCTGGTGGAACTTGGGAGTGAGGGTCACATCAGTAGTGGTGTCAGGGGTTCACGTGGCATCAGGGACTAAGCCCCCAGGCCTCGCACTCACTGGAACCACAGTCCCGGCCCAGGTGGATAGAGAGGGGAGAAACTGGCCCTCACACCACAGTTTGTCTTACAAACTAGCATCACATCGATTTTTTTTGTTTGTTTGTTTTTTAGGTCACACCCAACCATGCTCAGGGGTTCCTCCTGGTTCTGTACTCAGGAATTACTACTGGCGGTGCTTGGGGGACTGTATGGGATGCTGGGAATCGAACCCAGGTCAAACGCCCTACCCGCTGTGCTATCACTCTGGCCCTCGATTTTTTTTTTTTTAAACAGGGACAGAGGCACAGAGAGGGTAGAGCAGGCCGGGAGCTGGCCTTGCACGCGGCTAGCCGGGCTTGCTCTCCGAGACTCCTTAGGGTCCCCCGAGCCCTCGAGAAGTCAGGGCTGAGCCAGGAGTCAGCCCTGCGCACGGCCGCAGGTGGCCCAAGAACCAATAAATAAATAAATACATAAATAAATAAACAGCCGGAGCAGAAAACAGCATCTTCGTCTAAGGTCAGTTTGAAATGATCGTGGCCTTCCCGGGGGTGGGGTGGGGTGGGCTGTGGGCAGGAGCGGATGGAGCGTGGGGGAACCCCACCTGCCCAGGGGGGCCCGTCCGCCTGGCCCCATGGCTGGCTCAGATCTGCAGCCAACAGGCTTCTCTTTCCGTCTTGTTATGGTGGGGTGGGGAGGGTGGGGGGGTCTCCCAAGTATATGCAGGAAGCCTGGGGGTGCCACCGGCCAGACTCGGGGGTGACAAGGGTGACAGCTGCTCGAACTCCACGGTGCTGGGGTTCTCTGGTCCCCAGCAGCCTCCACTGCTGGGCGGTGATGGGGGGGGTGTCCCCTGGGGCCACAGCAGGAAGCACCTGCAGAGGAGACCTGGGTCCTCCCATTGTGCTCCTGCTAATGAGTCCAGCAGCTTCCGGCGCGAGGGGCCCGGCCCTGAGCTCACCGCCAGCCCTGCCCCACGCTCCGAGGGGGAGGGACCCCCAAACCCTCCAGCCCGGAGGTCCCCTTCCCTGCTGCCGCCTTTGCTTCGGGGGCCAGGGCGGTTCTGGGCTAACCAGGACGGGTCCCACTCTCTGCGGTGGGAGTGACCCCGGGCTCAGCCTGGAAGGCGGCTGGAGGTTCTGAGGGGTCCCTACCCTTAGACTGGGAGGGCACCGGCCCAGCCAGATCTGTTCTTCTCCTTCCCACGGCCCGGCCCGGCTTCAGACCAGACTAGGAGGGGGAAGTCACGTAGGACCGTCACGTACGACTGTCACATTACACCAGGGCCAGTCCTGTCAGGGGTCAGGGGGCCCCTGGGCGGGGCACAGGGTGCTCCCATGGGGCGAGTCACCACCCTGAGCAGCCCAGGGGGTGGGGTGGGGCAGAGCGGGAGGGCCCTGGATTCCCTTGGAGCGCCTTGCCCACCCGTGGCCTGGTCACACCCTTGGTGACAGGTCCAGAGCAGAACTGGGTAGACGAGAGCCCCTGGTTCCAAACACCAGCAGAGCCCACACGTGGGTGCGGGCCCCCCCAGCCAGGAGAGCGCAGCGGGAGGGGCCGGGGACACGGCCCCCACATCTGTCCACCCCCAGACATCAGGGCACCCAGGTCCCCGGGGAACCCCAGGGGCGCTGGCACCAGCCTGCTGGAAAAAACCCGAGGGGTAGCAGCTCCTGGCTCGGCAGCCCCTGCCACGCAGTGACCCCCCACACATACACCCCTGCCCAGGGATGGAGGAGAGGGCAGAGGGGCTCTGGGTCCTGTCCTCGGGGTCCTAGAGGCTTTTCCCAAGAGACGGCTTCGGGGAACCTGGGAATCCGACCCCTCCGCCGACCCTCCCGGGTGGGAAGATCAACTCACAGGCCCAAGGCTGCAGGGGCACCACCCTTATGCCCATTTCACAGAGTGGGGAAACGGAGGCACAGACCAAATAGCACCAAGCCCCAAGCACAACACGGGTCCCTACGACCCACAGCTCTTACGGGGCACTGAGCCTGGAGCGTCCCCAAAGCAGCCAGATCCCCGACAGTCCCCCCTGCCCCGCCCCCCACGACCCCCCAAGCTCAGAGGCAGGGTGGCTGGGGATGCCGGGGACCAGGGCCAGAGCTGGGCTGCTGGGCCCCAGGCCCTGCCCACTGTCCCGGGGAAGGGATGCGGCTGTCCACACCACCCAGCCCACCCAGAGGGGCCGCTGTGTGTGGGGGGGGGAGTCCTGAGGCAGGGGTCCTGGGCCAGGGGCCACCCTGCACTCCACGGCCCGGCCATCCCAGAGTCTTGGACTGCCCGCCTGCCTGCCCAGCCCTGCCCTGCCCTGCCCTGCCAACTGACAGCATGACCCAGGGGCCCCTCCCTGAGCCCAGAGGCAGAGGCCCCGCCCCACCCCCATGCAGCCCCCCCAACACCCCCAAATCCAGCTTGTGACCTCTTGTCTGGGTGGAGTTAGCCCATGCCCAGCAGGCCCAGGCCTCTGGGGACAGAGCAGCCAGTGGGAGCGGCCACTGTCCCCCCGGCTGAAGTGACTATTGTGCCCGACCACCCAGCCTGCACCCCAGAATCCTGTGGGCTCCTGTGCCAAGGCTCTGCCCTCCAGCCAGGCCCGACAAAGGGGCCCACGGACGCCCCCAAGGGGCTGCAAGAGTGGACGGCAGCGGGCAGCCCGGTCCATCCCAAACTCCAGACCCCAGCTCCCGACTGTGACCCTCTGCCCCCGTGAGTGACCGCTGTGACTCTCTGCCCCCGTGACCATCCCTGCAAGGGCCATGCAGGCAGGAATCAGCAGCCCCGTCAGCTGCGGGCACCGCAAGGGCTCTGGGGAGGAGATGGACAAGGGTCAGCGCCCAGGGGGTGCCTGGCGTGCGGTGGGCGCGGCCTGGGTGCACCTCCAATGGCCAAGGCGGGGGGGGGGGGGGGGGGCGGCCTCCACGCCGGCCTGGCGCTGTGACTCTCTTGCAAACCTGGCCCAGGGCCCAGAGCACTCTCCCCAGGGCACCCGGCTTTGTATCCCAGGATGGCCACAGGCTGACTTCATGGTACAGGAACTCTGGGAATTTCCTGGCAGGAAGGGTTCTCTGCTGCCTGGACATGAGAACAGCTGATGGGCGGCAGGACGGGCGAGAGGTGGCACGGTCCTGCCCCCCCCACCTGCACCCCGGGGCCTGGGAGGGGCGCTAGGCTCGGCCCAGGCCCGGGCTTGGCCCGACAGGCGCCGGGCTGTCTCAGGCCCCAGTCAGCCCCGTGGGGCCATCGTGGACAAAATCCGGGGCTCCCGGAGAAGGGTCAACCCCCCCACTCCGGCCCCCCTGGCCTGGACACACCCATCTTTCTGGCAACTTCGGCCGCCGGGTGCCGGGGCCTGGGAGAGGCGGGCAGATGACTGACCCGCGCGCCTTCCTGTTAATATACAGATGGACGGGGCAGACCAGCCGAGGCCGGGCGGTGAACGTCTGCATCACGGCCCCCCCACCCCACCCCGGGGGAGATGGCACAGGCCTGGCCCCGGGCGCAGCTCCCCTACTTCACAGATGAGGAAACTGAGGCGCAAAGGAGGTCACCCATGGGATCTGACAGCGGAGCCGGGAGCCGGGACCCGGGCCCAGGGAGGACAGAGGATCCAGCAGGACGGGGGCAAACAGACCGCACGCCTCGGGGACTCGGGATAAACAGGACATCAAACGGGGTGTCGGGGCCCCCCCAGCAGCCAAGGCAGGTGTTGCTCACACCCCAGCTACTCTGCATGGCTACGCAGCAGGCAACGCTCTGCGGCCCCTCTAGACACCCAGGGGCCTGTCCCAGGGCTCTGCCAGGCCTGGGTGGCCGGGGCAGATGTGCATGGGGAAAGACCTACGGGGCCTGGGTTTGCACAGCCACAGCCGCGGGTTTGCACACCCAGACACTGGCTTGCACACTCAGAGGCCCGCACAGGCTTCAGCTGCATGGTCACGACCTGTCCCCTCAGCAGTGGCCACCAGGCTGCCACTTTCCAGAATTTCAGGAGGCTCCTAACCTCTTCTCCTCCTCCACCTACTGGCCTGGAAGCGGGGCAGCGCCAGAGACACCCACCCACACACCCCAGCCTGAGAGAAGCCCACCCACTGCGGAGGGGGGAAGGAAAGGCAGAGGGCACCCCCAGCTGGGCCACGCAGCGCCCCCCCACTCCCTCCCCGGGCAGGAGCCAGTCCCGCGTGGGGGATCTGTTCCCCTCCCCGCGTGGGGGATCTGTTCCCTGGAATCCCAGGCCCTTCCCGGTCCCCAGAGTGGCCAACCTAGAAGTGTGCGTGGCCAATGAGCGAGCTTCGGGGCCCCACGCCCTACTTCCTGTCCAGATTGGAGGTGGGGGGGGGTGGGGGGGCGTCTCCTCCAGCCAGATGTCCCACTGGACCAGGCCACATCCCGCCTCGGGGTGGGGGGTGGGGGCGTGTGCGGGTGGGGGCCAAGACGCGCCCGTCCGTCTAGACAGGGGGCTGGGAAGGGGAAGTCAGGTCCCGCGGGGGGTCAGCGTCCCCGTCCCCCCCCTAACCCTCCGGCCCCGGCGCCCCGCACCCCAGCCCCGAGGCCAAGTTCTCCCAGGCGCGGCTGGGCGCGGAGGGGTGAGTCAGGGCCCCCCGCGTCTCGGGGCCACCCCGTGGGAAAAAGCCCGCCCGCCCGCCGGGCCCAAACTTTGCGCCCGCCGCCCTCCCCGCCGCGTCCCATGACACATCCCCGGCCGCCCCCGGGGGACCCGCCCCGGCGGCGGGGCCACCCCCCCACCCCCCGAGCGCCGCAGCCCCGCTGCCCCGGGGAGGGGAGCGGCCGTTACCCACCGGGGCGCCCCGCGGCCCGGGCGCCCCCTCCCCCACCCGCCCCTCCCCCCGCGCCCAGCGGGGCCGGGCCTCGGCGGCGGCCGGGTCCCGCTGCCAGGGCTGGGTCCCCCGGCGGCCCGGGGGGTGGTCGCGAGGCCAGGATGCTCGGGGACTCCCCCCCACCCCCCACTCCGTACCGTGGCGTCCTCGGCGCCGTGGTGGCCGATGAGGCGGCTGCCCCCCGGGTGCCGCTGCGCCCAGCGGCTGATGTCGTAGACGCGGCGCTCGATGACCAGCCACTTGTCGCCCGGCAGGTTGTGCAGACGGATCTGCTCCCAGCGGAAGGTGGGCAACGGCTGCGGGTCGCCGCCGCCGCCGCCCATGGCGCCCAGCGCGTTCCGGGGCTGCTGCTCCGCCGCCGCCGCCGCCGCCGCCGCCGCCGCCGCCGCCCGCGCCCCGCCCTGCGCCGCGGCCGTGCGAGGAGCGCGCGCTGCCCGGCGCCGCCGGACCGGCCTTATACCCGGCCCGACAGCGCGCCCGCGCCCCCATTGGCCCAGCCGGACACGCCCCGCCCCGCCGGCCGCGCCCCCCGCCCTCCCACCCCCCCCCCGCCTCCCCCCCACCCCCCCGCCCGGGACCCCGGCCCCGAGCGCCCCGCGCGCACGGCCCCCGCCCGGGCCCCGCCCGGGCTGCGCGTCCTGGAACCTCGAGTGCCCGAGGAGCGCGCCGGGCCCGGGCTCTCCCCCGAGGCGGCTGTCAACAGTTCCCGGACAAGGGCCCAACGTCTGCTCTGCTCGGAGGGGCGGGCGGGGAGCGCGTGGCGTGGGGGCCCTCCCTCCTGTTGTGCTGCAGCGTCGGGAGTGGGGCGTGCGTCGGGAGTGGGGGTGGGGGTGGGGGGGCGCGCGGAGGAGCTGCTGGGGGCGCTCCCCCCATCCCCGCTGCCGAGGTGGACTGGGTGGCTTGTGCCCTACACCCGGCCACCACCATCCCCACTCTCTCTCTCTCTCTCTCTTTTTTATTTTGGTTAGGATTTGGGGCCACACCCCAGGGTGCTCAAGGCTTGCAACTCCCTCCGCTGTGCTCAGGGATCAGTCCTGGGTGCTCGCCAGAGCTGGGGTGCTGAAGATTGAAGCGGGGGTCCGCCCAGTGCCAGGTCCTGCCTTTATTCACATAAATGCAAGACCTTTGGAGACTATAGTCCACACACACACACACACACACACACACACACACACACACACACACACCCTTACCTTCCTGAAACTCAGCTCACAGCCAGCAAGAACAGGCTAAAGGGGCTTTGCCTAACAGTGGGGGTCTCCCTGAACTGTCTCAGGAATCACCCCGGCTCTTTTCAGGACCCCCCTCCACCGCCCACCGTGGCAGGCCCACCCAGCCCCAGCACGGGGCTCCGCATGTCAGTCTTGGGGGCCGTCAGTGGATTGATTGCCAGCAGCTTCTAAGTGCTTGTTCCCCTCTGGGTCTTCCCTGGCACCCGGTGAGTGGGGCCCCGAATCGTGCCCACGGGGTGGCTTTGAATCCCCTACCCCATGTTGGGGAGAAAGTGAGTTGGCGGCTGATGTGGGGGACCACTGCCCCCGCCGACTGTTTACACAGGAAAGGAGGCGCCTAGAGGAAACGCACCTCCTGGCCCCAAATCTCTGGCACCCCCTGCAGCAGCAGGGCATGGCCCGCAGCCCTTCCTGGGCCTGGTTTCCGCCAAGTGTGGGTGGTGGCTGTGGGGTTCAGGGGGGTCAGATATACCCCAATAGGTAGCCACACCCTGCCCGCCCACACCTGCCACCCCCAATGAGGCCCAGACTCAGGGTCCTGAAACATTCTAGCCACATCACCCGGCAGGCAGGGGTTGTTGTTCCGGTGAAACGGGCCCTTCACGCCTCCCCACGGCCCAGTGAGCACTGGCCCGCAGTGCCCTGCGTCTCGGTGTCCAGAGGTCGCCGTGCCCGGCAGACTTTCAACCCCCCTGTGGACCCTGAGCCACCCCGGAGCCCAGAGCCGGAGCCAAAAGCCCCAGAGTGGGGTGGGGGATGGGGCTTGGGACTCGGTTGTCCCCAAATCATGGCAGGGCAGCAGCCAGCCGCGAGGCCTCTCAAACCGCTTGGAAAGGGAGAGGCACCACTTGACATTCCTGAGCTGCCACAGGGCGATTGCCAGGGTGTTGGGTTTAGGCAGGGGGAGGGAACACGACAGAGCCCAGAGGAGGGAGGAGGGGCCGGCCAGCTGAGCCCTTCTCTCTTGGGGGTGTGTGTGGGGGGAATCCCCTCCAGTCACCCCAACTCCACCCCTGACCCGGTCCTCCTCCCAGCCCACGACCTGCCACCCAGGCCTCCTGCAGTCACTGACAGATGTCTCCACTCGCTCCAGGGCTGCCGGCCACTGTCTAGAGCCAAGGGATGCCTGAGCAGTCCCGCACACACTCCTGCTGGCCACCCCAGTCCCAGCTGGGGTGGGGGTGGGGGAGTCAGGACACCAAGGCTAAGCCTTTGATCTGCAGAGGATGCCCAGGTGTGGACCAAGGCTTTGCTCTTGGACTTCGGATTTTCAGTTCAGCACCCCCTGAGCCGGGTGGTGACGCCTGGCCCTCTCGTGCTGGGGAGCTGGAAGAGGCATCGGGGGAGGCCACAGAAAGTTCCAGAGCTTTAGGCTGCATGAGACTCCCCTGAGGGCATCCACTGAGTTCCGCGGGGAAGCCCTGCTCTGGGGAGCAAGGCAAGCGCAGACCGCAGGGAGGGTTCTCTTCTGGGAAGTCCCCCACCGCTGCCCATTCAGGTCCCATGACCTTTTATTGCACTGATAATAAAACA
This sequence comes from Sorex fumeus, assembly GCF_029834395.1. Lineage (NCBI taxonomy): Eukaryota > Metazoa > Chordata > Mammalia > Eulipotyphla > Soricidae > Sorex > Sorex fumeus. The sequence goes on from NW_026606150.1 coordinate 1,071,032, forward strand.
GATCACTGAGACGTGAGACCCCAGTGGGCAGTGGGCAGTGTGACAGAGAGGACATGGACCTTGGCCTCCCACCAGGGGGGCGCCTCTCAGGACAGGTCCCTCAGATGGGTCACCTTGTACAGGGGTCTCCCCTGAGCTCTCCTTTGGGGCCAGGCCCCTCCCTCTCTCCTTCCTGTGTCCAGGGAGCCACCGGACAGGTGCTGGCCACAGCCCCCTGAGCACATGAGCAGGGGGCAGTTGCCCCACGTTCACAGTCTATTATCCCAGAAGAGAATTTCTGGGAGTCCCAGTGATCAAACAAGCAGGAAGGGGCCTTGCCTTGCTGGTCAGGGTTCAATCCCAGCACCCCATTGGTTTCCCCCAAGCCCTGCCAGGAGTGATCCCACACAGAGCCAAGAAAAAGCCCTGAGAGCTATAGTCTACTTTCAGCATGCTTCTCCCATCCTGGGAGGATCCTCCCAACACCCTTTATTTGGTGTTCCCTTCTCTATCTGAACTCCCTTTTCCCCTAGCATGTGTGATTGTCCCCCATTGCCTCTTTTGCAAACCACAACACCCAATAGGAGAGAGAGAGAACAAAAGGGAATGCCCTGCCACAGAGGCAGGGTGGGATGGGGGGGGATGGGGGGGAGGGATACTGGGATTCGTGGTGGTGGGAAATGGGCACTGGTGGAGGGATGGGTATTGGATCATTGTATAATTGAAACCCAAGCACAAAAATTTGTACGTCTACAACTGTACCTCATGATGTCTCACTAATAAAAATTAAAAAAAAAAAAGCCCTGAGAGCAACTTTCAATGAAAAAAGAAAGTGAAAGGGAAGGAGAGAGAGAAGCCAGCAGAGAGAAGGGGAGAACACACCCCTGAAAGGACTCACGCATGTGTACCCCATGTTGGAATGGGGTAACTCCCTCACCTAACGAAGCGCTCCAGTTAAAGGAAGAAGTCAGGGACCAGAGGAACAGGGTGAGGGCAACCCCCTCCTCCCAGGTGCTGACTTGGGCCAAAGCTGCTTTTCTAGGCTTTTCCATGCCGCCCCAGCCCAGGGTCCTCTGCAAGGCAGGTCACTGTCTGGGGTCCTTGATGGGTCTCAGCCTAAGGGCTGGAGCTGGCACCCTCCTTTGACGTTGGGGGTGGGGCTGGCCAGTGGCTGGGCCTCCTTTGGAGGAGTCATATCTCGGGTTTTGACTTTCTGAAATTCACTGCCCGTTTCCTGCCTGCCTGCTTCAGAAGGAAGGGCGGGGAGAATGTTGGCCTCACTGGTTGCCTTTTCCACTTATTCACATGCCCACATTGGCCCGTAGCGGGGGTGGAGGTGGGGAGGGATGGGGGGGACCCTGTTCTGGGTCCTTTCAGAACAGATTGGCAAGGATGTGGAAATCTCAGAGGCCTGGAGCACGGCTCGGGTTGTGGGATCGAAAACACTGAGATAATGTTTGCGAGGTGCCTTCCGGTAGGAGGACAGAAGTATCGGGTGAGGGGGCCAGAGAGATAGTACAGTGGGCAGGACATTTGCCTTGCATGCTGCGGACCCATGTTCAATCCCCGGCATCCCATGTGGTTCCCCCCCCCCAAGTCCCAGCGTGAGTGATCTCTGAGCATAAAGCCAGGAGTTAAGTCCTGGGTGTGACCCCAAAACAAAGAGAATGATCAGGTGATTCAGTCATCTCCCCACCCCCTCCCCAAGTATCTAAGGGAATTGAAAGTAAGATCTCAGGGTACAGGAGGAAATTCCCTTGTAACCCCAGTTCTAAGCCCCAATATTGCATGTGGTCCCCAGAGGATGGCCAGGGGTCACTTCTGAGCACAGAGCTAGGAATAACCCTTAAGCACTGAGTGTGGTTTCGGGTGTGTTGTTGGCCCCCCCAAAACTAAAAACAAACAAAAACCAATTTAGGGCCAGAGAGAGAGTGCAGTGGGTAAGACACTTGCCTTGCAGGGCTCAGTCTCAGGCATCCCATATGACACCCGAGCCCTGGCAGGAGAGATTCCTGAGCACAGGGTTAGGAGTAAGCCCTCGGTACCACCAGGTGTAGCCCAGTAATGAAAACTCTCACACACAGACACACACAGACACACACACACACACACACACACACACACACACACACACACACACGGAACCACCACCAAAAATATAGAGGAAAAGGAAAGCAAAGCAGATGTTCAACCCCACACGAATATCTGATATTCTACGGGTTTGTTTGGGGTTTGAGGTTTTCAAGCTACACCTGGTTCTATGCTCAGGGGTCACTCCTGGTGGTACGCAGAGATCCACATGCAATGCCGGGGATCCAACCAGGGTCGCAAAACAACCACCCCAAGCCCTTATCCCCTATCCTCCACCATAGCCCGTGAGTAAACAAACGCTGTCCACTTGCAGGACTATCATTCAGCCTGACGGGTCAGGCGGTTATCTTGTGTCAGCACGTGGGTGAACTTGAGGCCGTGCTCCTGCTCGGTGAAGCCGGCCAATCACCTAAAGACAAATACCTCGGACGTCCCTGGCATGTGCAGTATCCCAAGCGCTCACTTCATAAAACAAACAGTGGGGCCGTGGTCACCCAGGAGGGCTGTTGTTTAGCGGACACGGACTCTCAGAGCTGTAAGATGAGAAAGTACTGGCACTGGGGCAGGAGCGGCAGGACTGCAGGCAGGGCGTTGGGCTTGCGTGCAGTTAAAACTGGGTTCGATCCTGGACACCCCAGAGAATATCGGCCCCCTGCCCACCCGCCAGCCTACCAGGAGTGACCCCTGAGCGCAGAGCCAGGAGGAAGCCCTGAGCACTACCAGGTGACCCAAAGCTGAAAAAAGAAAGCAAAGAGGGAAAAGAGAAAAGTGGCACTTGAGTGTTTCCTGATGACGACGATGATGGTGTGTGTGTGTGTGTGTGTGTGTGTGTGTGTGTGTGTTTAACCATACATAGGAAGGGGGACACTTCAAAGGCAATCTTCCCAACTCGCAGGTGGGAAAACTGAGGCTCAGGGAGGCTCACAGGGGCTGCCTGGTGAAGCAATGCAGAAGGCCAACATTAGCTGAGCTCTGGCTCCAGTTTAAAAGATTTCTGTGAGTGCCAGGGGGTACTGAGAGGCCTGAGTGGGTTTTCTAGAAAATTCCCCTCTGCTGTCAACTCGTCCTCCTTTCCTATTCCAAGAGCCGTGAGCATCTCCAGAGACTTCCCCAGGAAGGATAGGGAGCAGGGGTAGGGGTGGCCATCAGGGTGAAGCGTGGGAGACATGAATCTGGATTCCGGGCAGGGGAGAGGGCTCAGAGCACTGAGCATGGGCTTTGCATGGTCCCGGGTTCAAGCCCCAGCACCAAACGGTTCACCCAAGCATGCTGGGGAGCAATGTCCAGCCTCACACCTGCACTGGACTCCGAGAATGCCCAGCCATGGCCAAGGAACAAGAAGAAAACAAAAACAGAACTACATTCCAGTTCACTTTGCCACTGCCGGGGCCTCAGTTTCTAGTTCTCTAAAGTACCGGGAAGGGCACTTGAGTGCCAGGCCCTCGGCAGGCCAGTCACGGGGCATGGAGGCTGCCTAGGACCGTAGGTTAGGCCTGAGGCTCATTTGAGACCAGCCTGGGGCCACTGCTTTCCTGGAGGGGTGGGAATCTCTCATGCCTCCATCCCCTCATCTGCAAGTGGAACACAGTTCCTTAGAGGGTGGCTCGGAGGATTAAGTGAATTTGTTCCTTCAAACCTCTTAGAACAAGCATTAGCACATGCGATACATGGTGTGTATGCGCACACGTGTGTGTGCATGTGTGTGTGTGCATTTGTATGTGTATGTGTGTATATGTGTGTGTGTGTGCATATATGTGTACGTGTGTGCGTGTGCATGTGTGTGCATGTGGGGTGTATGCGTGTGCATGTGTGCATGTGTGCGTGCATGTGGGGCGTATGCGTGTGCATGTTTGTGCCTGTGTGCATGTGTATGTGTGCGTGTGCATGCATTGTGTATGTGCATGTGTGGGTATGTGTGTGCGTGTGCATGTGTGTGTGCATGTGTGGCGTATGTGTGTGCATGTTTGTGCCTGTGTGCATGTGTATGTGTGTGTGCATGCGTTGTGTATGTGCATATGTGGATATGCGTGTGTGTGCGTATGTATGCATGCATGTTTGTGCATATGCATGTGTGCATGTGTGTGCACGTGGGACGTATGCGTGTGTGCATGTGTATGTGTGTGTGCATGCGTTGTGTATGTGCGTGTGTGGGTATGTATGTGTGTGCGCGTATGTGTGCGTGTCTCTGCCACAGGTGCAATCCAGAGGCAGCTGCTCAGCTGTCGTTTCCCCGCAACGGCCTGATCTGGGTGTGACGACAGGAAACGTCCCCACAGGACAGATGGGGCAAGTCTGAGCTGTGGTGTGGGACCCTGCGACCAAGCCTCAGAAATGCTGACCACTGACCCAGGGTGTGGCCGGGGCCAGGGACAAGGGAGTTGGGGGAAGGGCTGAGCTGCTTCAGGGCACGCCCCCCCCCCCCCCCCGCATGTGTCCTCTCTCCCGTCCCCTGGCTGAGACTGACCGAGAGTGTTGTGCAGAAGGCGGGACCCCGTGGGTCAGGGCAGCCTGCGCTGGACCCCATCCCTCACGCCCTCCCATACTGACCCCAGTCCCCCAGGCAGGGCCGAGCAGACAAGCCCCTGCACCCTGTTTGTTGAGTGACTGCTTGATGGGACATGTCCCCGCAGAATGGGAGGAGGGCTGGGCAGACAGGGAGGGGTTCCTGTCCCAGGGGAAGGGTCCGAGAGGGAAAGGCCGCTGGCCGCAGCGGGTGACAGGTAACAGCTTGATGACCCAGAGGCCTGGCCAGGACTGAGCTTCCAGCCAACAGGGAAGTGGCCCTCGAGGCATCACGTGACTTCGTGTTCTCCCTCGCCCCTGCCCACAAGAAGGGCACTGGCTGACCAGGGCCCGCGCCTCTTCAGGTGAGACTGGGAATCAGGTACCACGGGACCTCTCCCCCAGGGTTCGAGAGATGGCTCAAGGGACGGAGGTCTGCATGCGGGAGGCCTGGATTCCGTTCCAGCTCCACAGGGTCTCCTGAGCTCCTGAGAAGTATGCCAATTCCAACAAATAGTAATTTAAAAAATAATAATAAAAAAAAACCTCCCAGGCCCAACTGGGGACCTCAGAAGCCCTATTACCACCATCTTCCACCTGTGATTACTTGCTTAGAGCCTGTTCAAGGCCCCCGAAGTCCCTACCTGTTACTGGCAGACATCACCAATCTCTGCTGGCAGACATCACCAATCAATCGTGCCATTGCCCAGGCCAGGGCAAGCAGCTTCCTGGCTCTGGACTCAGGCTTCCTCTAGCCCCAGGCAGGTCCAGCCTCAGCCCTCCCTCCCCGGTTCAGGACACAGGAAGCCGGGCTCATTCCCCCTCACCACCACCACACACACCCTCCCACACCCCCAAAACCCCACACAGCACCCGGCAGGGCTCTGGACCTACTTCCCGCAACAATCCCTTCAGGATTGGGGTTAATCCCAAGCACGAGGGCAGGCAGGGAAAGGATTTGGTTTCATTCCTTCAGATGCCCAAGCCTTGGCCCGGGCCCCAGGACACAGGAGTGAAGGCGCGTGGCCGCCCAGCCTCTGCCCACAAAGCCTTCCTTTATTAAATAGAGATCGAGTTACATTCCATTCAGAAGAGGAAGTGGGACACGGTGAGGGCTGGGCCGGGTCGGACCTGGGTCCAGGTCCTGAGGGGACCGTGGAGAGTGAGGGGTGAGGAGGGGCCCACTCCTGCCCTCCCGGTCCCCCCCCCCCCACACACACACACTTGGATCCAACACGCAGGGGTTGGCCGGCCTCCGCCCCTGCCCTCTGAATGGTCACCCATGCAAGTGGGCGTCCTGGCCCTATCTGTGCTTCGCTTCTCCTTGGAGGAAAAGTGCCCAGAGCCTTCCAGAGGAGTTGCCCAAGGGCCTCTGGGTTCTGGCAGGGAGCTGGAGGAGGAGGAGGAGGAGGAGGAGGAGGAGGAGGAGAAAAAAGAGGAGGAGCCACCTCAGGATAACTCCTGAATAGGCACAGGTTGGCTGGACCGGGCGGCCCTGCCCATTGGAGGAGCTCCTGGGACTGCCCAGTGGGGAGATCCCTGGGAACAGGGTGAGGGAAGGTCACAAGGGGGTGCTGGTCATCCAGGGAATTGAGGTGGGGGATCCTCTATGACCCCTGATGAGGGCAGGGAGCGGCTCCAGTCCAGTGAGGGGTGCTGGTTGAAGTGGGGGCATGGGGGGTTGGGGTCCCCTCCTAAAACACTGAGCTCTTTGGTCTGGGGAAAGTGTCCTGGTGGCCGTCGTACCACTGCGTCAGAGACGGGCCACAGCTGCCATCGCTGTGCGTGGTGCCCTGGGCTGGGGTGGGCCGGGGTTGGCCATGATCTGGCTGTCGGTTCGTGTCTTCTGCTGCCGGCTCAGGGCTGGTTCCAGAGTCCCCCACCTTGGGTCTGTGCCTCCGTCCTGGGCAGATGTTGGCTCCAGCTCAGAGCGCCCTGCGGGGCCGGGGCCAGGCCTAGGCCTCCTGGGGGAAATAGCCCAGCTTGGCCAGCGCCATCTCCTTCCGCAGCCGCGTGACCTCCCAGAACATCAGCTCCGCTAACAGAGACACAAAAGAGGGGGACAGTGGGTGACCACTCCCGCTTGCCCCCAGTGGCAGGCCACAGCCCAAAGGCGCTCCGGGGGGATGAGGTCGGAGCCCCCACACCTCCCAGCGCTGCTGCTCTGTCTCTGTGACAGTTCCCCTGGGGCCTCCCTGAACTCATGAACCATCAGCCTCGAGACCAGGGAGGAGGGGGCGCTGGGGGCCCGAGACAGACCCTCCCCAGGGATGGCAGGGGTGCCTGTGCTCAGGGGACCAGGAGGCAGCCACAGGGGGCGGGGCGTGCAGGGCCACAGGGAACACCCGGCCAGCCGCCAGGCCTGCGGCAGGGAGCTGGTCCCAGGCCCTGTGGGCTGGGAGAGGCTTCTGGGAAGGAGAAAGTAAGCACAGGCCAGGCCAGGGAGGCCTCGGGCTGGTTTTTCCTGGAGAGGCGGGGCAGAGTGGCTTCTCAGTACAACTCCCATCCGAGAGCAGGAGCCCTCGGCCGGCCTGCCGCTGGACAGCCGGCAACGCAGCCGGGGTGGAGGCCCGCCTGGGCAGAGGGCCCAGGCTGGGATGGGGGCAGGGGAGGGTCCTGGGGGGGACCGCGGGGCGCCGGGAAACCCCGCCTCCTGCCAGCCAGCCTTGGCCCCGCCCCCGCTGTCCCAGGTCCCTAAGCCCCGCCCCCGCCCGCCTGTTCACGTCTCGGCCCCGCCCCTGCGCATCCGCCCCGCCCCTATCTCAGCTCCACCCCCGGCTGGCCCCCTTCTAACCCCGCCCCTGTTGGCTCGCTACGGCCCTCGGCCCCGCCCCTCACGGCCTGGCCCGCCTCTGGCCCCGCCCCCACCAGTCTGGCCCGCCTCTAACCACGCCCCTCCCGTAGCTCCGCCCCCTCCGCGCGCCTCGCCTTGGGCCACCAGGGGGCGCTCACCGTCCTGCCGCACCAGGCCTTGCTGGATGTAACGGATGTAGGTGAAGAAGTTGCACACGGCGGTGATCTGTGGACGAAAACCAGGCGCGGAAACGCTGTGATCCGCCAGCCCTTTCTCTGGTGGTCCCCCCACCCCGACTCAGGGCACAGTGGCGAGTCCACCATCCATCCCGTTAGCTCCACATTAGGCGCACGAGCGCAACAGGGCGGGCTCGACTGGCATCTGGCGGCCAAGTACAGTGCCAGCAGGGCGCCAGGCCTGTGTTCCTGCTCCGAGGACAGGACCCCCCCCCCCCCCCCGAGGGCGGCGGAGGGCACCCAAGGGGGCCGCCCACCCTAGGGACCTGCGGGCTCTCAGCCAGTCGGGCTCTGCCAGGCAAGGCAGGCGGATGCCAGCAGCCCACGGGGCAGTGCTGACGGTCCCCCGGACAGAGCCCACTAGGGGTCCTTGTCTCCCAGCAGCCCGGTCACACCTTCTCTGCTCCCCGTCCCCACCCTGGCCGGGTCTAGGGGCTTCCCAGTATAAGTTGAGTGTCCATTTCGCAGGGGGGCGGAGAGGTACTGCCCTGGGCCGGTGCAGCTGTCCCTGACCGCGGGCACTCACCCGGGCCCGCGAGGATGGCGAGATGTAGTAGTGGCTCTCAGAGTCACCCAGCCTGATGCGGTGGCGGCAGGCACGGGCTAGCCCGCTCAGGGCACAGGTGCTGTGGGAAGAGGAGGGGGTCACTGGCACCACTGGGGTCCCCCAGCCAGCTCAAGAGCGTCCAGGGGGCACATCGAGGGGACCGGCGTTCCCCACCCCCGAAAGTCTCCGCACAGTGCTCTGAGTGGACCTTCAACCCAAACTGGGCCATGGGGCAGGAAGCTGGGTCACCTGCTGGCCATTCCCGCTCTCGTGGGGCCTCGACGCAGTCTCCCCCTTTCCCACTGGGCAGCTGTCTGTCTCCCCTCTATCTGGTCACAAGGCCCCTGCAGGCCCCTCAGCTGCTCCTGACCTTCCTAGCTGGCCCTTCCCTCCCCCAGTGACAGGCAGTGACCCCTCCACGCCCCCTACCTCTCCTCCTCCTCCCGATGACCCCACCCCTTCAGGCTTTGACCTGGCTCTCCAGGAAGGAGGAGACCAAAGGGTCCCCTCTTTGTGTGACTGCTGGAGCTGGCCTTGTGGGGCCATGCCCAGGGCTCAGGGGGGCCAAGTCCTCGGCTCTGGCTCCCCGCGTCACCTGCTGGTAGGGTCCCCAACACGCCTCATTCTTTAATACCTGCTGCCTTCTGCCCCAGGCCGGCATAATGCTCTGTGGCAGTGCTCCGTGGCCAGCAGGACCTCAGTTCCGATGGTCCTGTCCCGGGGGCCAGATCCGGGCAGCCAGGAGCGAGTGTACCCTACTGTCTGGCAACCCCCCGGAGCCTGCTGTGGGGGACGAGGGGTGCCTCAAGCCCCCGACCCCGCACTCCTCTTGGCGACACAGTCCCTGCCTGCGTCCTGAACCCCGGGGGTGCTTGGCGTACTTGGTGCTGCCTCGCTCCACGGCGGCCACCTTCACCGTGGGCAGTGCCTGCGGGCCCACGGGCTCGATGGTCAGCGTGTTGTCCTCCACAGCGGCCCGCACCAGCGCTGAGAGCTGCAGCACATGGGGGCAGGGTGAGGGGACCGCACGGGGGGTGGGTGGGGAGGCCGGCACCCCTGCCCACTGCCCACCCTCCCCTCACCTCCTGCATGGTGAAGTCCAGGCAGGGGCCCACGTCCTCCCGGTACACCCTGTCCAGGAAGGGGGACGTCCTGTCCAGGGTGGGCGTCTCCCTCCAGGCCTGGAACTCAGCAAACAGGGTGGTGTCCACCTGTGAGCAGGGAACAGAGGGTTCAGGTGTAGACTGGGCACTGAGAGGCCACGTGGAGCCACGGCAGGGGACCCCAGACACTCTCATCCGCACTGTACTCAGTATTCACACCTGGGTCTGAGGCCTAGTCCTGGGGACCCTTACTCCCAGTGACCCTGAGGGTACCACCGGGTCACGCGGGTTCCACGGGCCCATGCAGGCCCTGGGTACGACAGGCACTTGTGTGTACCCAAGCAGGGACATGGAGATCACAGGTGCATGCAGGTACCTGGACAGCAGAGAGCGCCCCAGGTAGATGCTTAAGATGTAGATGCCCGAGTGGGGACTCAGGCGATGAAGAGCCGTGGGCGACATACGGGCCAGAAATACAGCGACTCTGGCACACACAGGGGCAAGTACACAAGCACGTTGGGGCCACAACAGATGCACACTGGCATGTTAGTATACATGGATACCCCTGATCAGCACGGCACCCCCAGAGATCGTGGATAGACACAGGAAACCCAGGCACAGAGGTGTCCCGAGACCAAGCAACCCAGAGCACACAGGAAGTGTGGGTGCAAGCGGGGACCCCAGAGACACAGCACACACGGGACAGGGAGGGATACATAGAACCATGCACACGGAGGGATACACTTGCCCAGGAACACACAGCACACACAGGACAGACACAGAGGGACACACGGGTCCATGTACAGAGATGGACACACGGGCCCACGGACACAGGGACACACAGGTCCAGGCACACGGAGGGACATGAGTCCATGCACGTGGAAGGACACACTGGCACATGCACAGAGACGGACACACGGGCCCACGGACACAGGGACACACGGGTCCAGGCACACGGAGGGAAGTGAGTCCATGCATGTGGAAGGACACATGGGCACATGCACACGAGAGGGGCACACGGGGTCAAAGCACACGGAGAGACACACAGGCACATGCACAAAGCAGGCACGTGTACACAGAGGGACACACGGGCCAAGGCACATGGAAGGGACGCACGGGCCCATGCACAGAGACAGACACACGGGCCCACGGACACGGAGGGACACACGGGCACAGGCACACGGAGGGACAGTGTCGCATGCCAAGAGATCCCGGTGCTGGGCCTGCAGAACCATTACCTGCCGGGAAAAGGAGAGAGAGGCAGCAGGCGGCTCCCCGGGCGGGCGCTGCCAGGCCGGCTCGTAGGTGAGGAGCACTGCCCTGCTGGGGAGCACACAGAGCAGCAGGGAGAGGAGCGGGGGCAGCCCAGACTGGGCAGGGGGGACGGCGGGCAGACAGACAGGTGCAGAGACAGACGGGGACCGAGATGTTAGTATCCGCTGGGGGCTCGGCGCTCAGGGGCCGCGAGGGGCTGGCCGGCGCCTCCTCCTGAGTTCAGAGACGCGGTAAGGCTGGAGCCGGCCAGAGACCCCAGGATGCTGGGGGCGTGAGGGGTGCAGCCAGCCCTGAAGCTGGGCTCATCTGGACCCACAGAGTACCCCGCGGCCCCTCAAGGGCGGGGAGGCGGAAGCGCCGCCAGGGGGCGCCCGGGAGCAGCCCGGCTTCTCCCGGCTCCTGCGTTTCGGCCCGCGCCCACCCTGCACCCTGCCCGCGCGGCTCTGCGCCGCCCCTCACCTCTCTGCCCTCCTTGTCGGCGGCGGCCGCGACGGGGAGGCCGTGTCCCACGGCAGGGCACGACCCGGTGGGGCAGAGCGCGCTCTTATGACGGGAGTGGCCCTTGCGGGGCCCGGCCTTGGTGGGGCTCAGCAGCTGGGGGTGCAGCTCGCGGTTGGGGGAGGCCGGCGTGGACGTGATGACCAGGGTCTTCAGGGCCGTCACCTCCGCCTGCAGCATGTCGATCTGGCCACGGCCAGGGGCGCCTGTCAGCCCCCGCCCCGGCCGGGACCCAGGGCACGGGTCGGGAAACTGAGGCACCGCACGGCGTCCCGCCTGTCCGGAGCCCGACGTGTTTGGGTCCGGGAGGCGGCCGGACCCCCAGGGCCGGCGATCACCCCGGAAGCCCTGCAGGGGGCTGGGCGCCCCCGCCGCCCCCTGGGACGGTGCAACTGACGGGAGGGGGGCTTGGTAGGGGGGAGGCGCCCTGGGGGTCTTCGGGGGACCCCACCTTGCCCCGCGCCTCCTTCAGCTGCTTCTCCGACGCAGCTTGCTTCACGTTGGCCTCGCGGACCATCTTGTGGGCCTCCTGCGGAGAGGGGTGCGGGCGTGAGTGGGCGCCCCGGGGCCCCGCGCCCCACCCCCGACCCGCCGCGCGCGCACGCACGCACGCACCTCGAACAGGCTGGCAGTGAGCTCCTCCAGCTCGCGCTCCAGCTGCTCTCGCACCCGGGACAGCCGCTCGCACTCCGCGTCCTTCAGCTTCAGCTCCTGCGGGGCAGCCGGCTCAGCCCCCCCGGCCCGGGGCCAGACCCCGGGGCGCCCCCGCACCCCGCAGCGGCCCCACCCCAAGACCCCGCGGCCCCCCGCAGCCCGCAGTGCCCCAACAGCCCGCAGCGGCCCCACCCCAAGACCCCGCGCCCCCCGCAACTCCCAGCGGCCCCCCAGCACCTCCACAGCGCCCTCCAGCACCCCGCAGCTCCCCCACCCCAAGACCCTGCGCCCGGCTCCCCCGCACTCCCCAGAGGCCCCCAGCACTCTGCGCCTCCCCCAGTGGGTCTCGCAGCGCCCCCCAGAACCCCCAGCACCCCTAGAGCAGCCCCAGCACCCCACAGCTCCCTCCAGCACCCCCTCAAGGCCCCCAGTGTCCCCCACATTCTCCAAAGCACCCCAAGCCCTCCAGCACCCCGCAGGGCTCCCCAGCCTCCCTCAGCACCCTGCAGCGGCTCCCAGCACCCCTCCCCCGCAGCGCACCCCACCCCCGCACTGCGCCCTCTGCGCACCTTCTGCGCTCGGTGCAGCTCCTCCTTCAGGAACTCAGAGCCCTTCTCGCGGATCTCCATGGAAGAGCTGCGCAGGCGGGACACGTCCAGCGGGGCACCGGCCTGGCCATCCTCCCCCGGGGCCTCTTCCCGGCCTCCTGGGGACGCCCCGAGGCCCGGGCAGACGCCCCCGCTCTTCCAGGCCGCAGGGACGCCCCGCTGGCCCGCCTCCGACGGCGGCTGGCTGTGGGGCAAAGGGCAGACTCAGCGTGGGTCCCCAGACGCCCCAGGGACTCAGTCTACCCATCTGTGAGCAAAGGTCACCAGAAAAGGGGCGAGGACCGGGGCTTCCACGGGGCAAGGGCAGAATCTGGGGTCCTTGTTCATTGATGCCTGGGTCGCTCAGGGCTAAAACTGTGCTCAGGGCTGGAGAGATAGCACAGCGTGTAGGGCGTTTGCCTTGCACGCGGCCGACCTGGGTTCGATTCCCAGCATCCCATTTGGTCCCCTGAGCACCGCCAGGAGTAACTCCTGAGTGCAGAGCCAGGAGTAACCCCTGTGTATCACCTGGTGTGACCCAAAAAGAAAAAAAAAAATATATATATATATATATATAAAATAAATAAAACTCTGCTCAGCGGTCAGTGGACACGGCACACAGAAGACAGCACACAGTGGACATTCAACACACAGTGGACATAGCACATAGTGGACATGGCACACAGTGGACATACAGCACAAAGTGGACACAGAAAACAGTGGACAAGGCATACAGTGGACACACAGCACACAATGGATACCCGGCACACAGTGGATACCTGGCACACAGTGGACACTTGGCACACAACAGACACAGTGGAAACGGCATACTGGAACACTCCACACAAAGTGAGGACAACATGGAGTAGACACACCACACAGTGGATACTCAACACACAGCGGTCACTCAGACACACAGCATAGAGAGTGGACACGGTATGCAGTGAACCCTCAGCACGCAGAGGATACTCAGCGTCCAGCAGACAAGGTCCAGAGCAGACACAGGGCGCACAGCGGACACCTGGCACACAGCGGGCATGAGCGGGTGCTAGCCTATGCTGTGGTTACTGCAGATTCCACCCCGCCCGGGGCTGCCCAGAGCGGAGGGACCCATTTCCTGCAGCCCAGCTTGTGCGGGGACAGTCCCCAACTCTCCCACCGACCTTCCTGGGGCTGAGTGTCCCTTCTCGGCTCAGGCTCCGCCCCTCGCGGTGGAGATGGAGCCCCTGGAGGAAGGGGTGGGACGCACCAGCCTTGACCCCTCCGCTCCGCCCCTGGCCACCCCCCCTCTTGGCGGCCAGGCAGGGGGCGGGCTTGGCGCTCCGGTTTGTGCCGAGGCAGCATCTTCGGACTCGGACTCGCTCACTCAGCAGAGCGGCCGCCTGAGACAGCAACTTCTGCAGCGGAGGCCTGCTGAGGGGGGCTGGGGACGCTGAGAGCGGGAGGGGGGGTTCTGCAGGGGCGCCTGCATGGCCATGGGCCGGGTGACAGCTGGTCTTGGGGCAGGCCCAAAGCTCCCCAGAGACTGGGGGTGCAAGTGTGCAGTGGACACAGCACACAGTGGACATTCAGCACACAGCGGACACAGCACACAGTGGACATTCAGCACACAGTGAATATGGCAGATAGTGGACAGCACACAGTGAACACAAAATAGTGGACATGGCACACAGTGGACATACAGCACAAAGTGGACACAGAAAACAGTGCAATTCATCTGCGTGTGTGTGTGTGTGTGTGTGTGTGTGTGTGCACGTGTGTATGCCTGCAGGGTTACAGGGGTACAAGGGTGTCTGCATGTATGTGTGTATGCAAGCAAGCTGTGTGCCTGTATCCATGCCGGGGTCCTGTCTCAGGGCTAAGCTGTAGGGCCCCAGGGGTTGGGGAGACCCCTTGGGCTGTCCCAGGGAGATGGACCCCACCCCCAGGAACCACTTCCCAGGAGGCGTGGGTCCATGCCAGGCTCAGCCCTGGGTCCGCTGTGCCCTGGGGGCTGACCCCAAGTCTGGCTGCCTGCAGGGCTGGGGTGGAGTGGAGGAGTCTAAGGGCCCCCCTTGCAGCCCCCCACCCCTGTACACATCCAAGCATTCACCTGCACCCCTACCCAGTGCCCTGGGAGGGGACAGCAGACTGGGGTGGGGTGTGGCCACCTCAGCAGAATGAGCACAGGGCAGGCTGGGGTCTCAGAGGCCCCCCCACCTCACCCCAGCCCCACCAGCCTCTCCCACTGCAGACTTGGCCCCCCAGAGGTGGGCAGCCTCTGGGGAGAGACTCCTACTGCCCCTACCCCAGCCGGCCCCCCACCATTTCCACAATGGTGAACCCTCAGCCAGGAGGGGACGTAACAGTGAGATCATGTGTCCCCCTCCACCCCCAGTCAAAGACAGTCTCATCAGACCCGCCCCGCCTCCCCCCTCCAGGTGCCGCAGACAGTGAGGTACGGTCAGCAGAGGCTGTGCACACAGGAGCACCCCACGAGCAGACCCTCCCTCACACTCCCACCCAGCAGGGATCCCTGGGGGTCCCTGCTTCTCCACATCCTGCAGCCTCCCAGGCCTGGGGGTGAGAACTCAGTGTAGGGGTGCAGGGCGAGCAAACTCCTCCCCTTTGGGGCTGCCCCTGTGAAACAGTGCCCAGGAGGCTCTGCAGGGGTCTGTCTGTTCGGGGGCCAGGATGGAGGAGCAGGAGTGGAGGTCGGTAAGTGAAGCGGGTGGCCGGATGATCTGGGGTGGCTTCTCAGGAAGGGCCACTTCCCCAGGAAACACTGAGTGGGGACCGCGGGAGCCCCCTACCTGGCCTACCCAGGAGGGTCGCGCCTCGGGCATCTGGCATCAGAGGGGTAGGCAGGCCCCCAGGGCCCTGCATGCACCCAGTGGGGTCCTGCCTTTCTCAGCCCTCCTGCAAACCCGTTCCCTCCTGCTCCCCCATTAGAGACGCTGGTGCTCGGGGCGGCCACGGCTCACCCAGCAAGAGGGCAGCAGTGGGGGGCAGCTGAGGCCACAGGGAAGGTTGGGCCCGCTCACCCCAGTCGGGGCCCAGCGAGCCCATGGCGAGAGGGGGTCCCGGGGACTAGCCTCTAGTGGGGGCTCCAGAGAAGCCAAATCCAGCCTTGAACTCTGCTTGAACCCTGCCCGCACACGATCCCTAGCACCCTGAGTCCCCCATGTGCCGACCTCATGGTAGCTCGGCCAGCCCTAGTGACAAGGGATGGTGACCGCCACCCAGGCAAGGACACGACAGGCTGGGGACAGAGCCCCAATTCAGGCATGTCCCGAGACCTGTCCCCCGTTGTCAGCCCTGGAGGCAGAAAGGAGGTGAAGAAACGCTCCAAGGCAGCAGAGCCTGGGGCTGGGCGATGGCCAGTCCAGGAGGGGCTGATCCAACTCCATCAGGGCATCCCATATAGTTCCCGAGCACTGCCAGGGGTGATCCCTGAGCACAGCCAGCTGTGGCCCCAAATTAAACAAAAAGCGAATTTGGAGGATTTTTCTTGGGGTGGGAGGGGGGAGTTGCACCCCCAGCTGTGAAGCAGCCACACCAGCGCTGGGTCGGGAGGGGAGACGCAGGCTTACAAAGGGTCGTCGTTGGGAAGGGGGGAGCACTCGGGGAAGGTGGGAGCACTGGAGACTGGGTGGGGGTGGGGGCAGGGAGGAAAGGGCCACGATGAGCTCATGTCACTAAAAACCCGGGGGAAAGGTGAATCCAGGCAAGGGGTCACCCAGGGGAGGAAGGGGTGAGGAAGGGGTGGTGGTGGCCAAGGGGGCACGCCAGGCCCGAGGGAGTGGCCACAGTCTCAGACTGGGCAGGGGGTGGGGGCAGCAGTCGTGAAATCCAGGAGGCAGCAAGCAGGGAAGGTCCCAGAGCACAGGACAGTCTTGCACTCCGGTGCCCAACGACCCACCACGGCCCCCACCACTCTTGAGGTTCACCACGGCTCCGCCCCATCGCCTGGCCCGGCCCACAATTCATTAAGGCTCCGCCCCCACCCCCAGCTGCTGGCCATGGCTCCACCCCCAGCGGCTCACCAGGGCTCTGCCCCTTTCCCCCAGATCTCCAGCATCCCATCCCTTGATCATCCCTTCTGCAGGCCTGTTGGGAGCAGATCCTGGGGGGCAGTCAGAACAGTCTTAGGCCGGGTAGGGCAATGAATGAAGGCCTGAGCCTCGAACACGTGGGAGAAATTCAAGGGCAGCAGGAGAGACAAGTCATCTCCAAGTACAGCAGGGTGGGAGGGCTTCTAGGAGGTGGTGACAGTGACTCAGGCTTCATCCCTTCCCAGCAACTACTTACTGGACCCTGTAACTTTACTGTTCTTGTTGTTATTATTATTATTTTGCTTTTTGGGTCACACCTGGCGATGCACAGGAGTTACTCCTGGCTCATGCACTCAGGAATTACCCCGGCAGTGCCCGGGGGACCATATGGGATGCTGGGAATCGAACCTGGGTCAGCCGCTTGCAAGGCAAACGCCCTACCCACTGCGCTATCACTCCAGCCCCAGTTCTTGCTATTATTGTATTATTTCTCAGTGCCAGGGATCAAGCCCAGGGCTCACTCATCGCAGGGCAAATATTCTCCCCCCCCCCCAGTGACATCCCCAGTCCCACCTGACCTTGACCCTGAGCAGATTCCCCACACCCAGTGCGTTGCGTACATGACACTCACTCGGCCCACAGTCCCTGCGACTCGGGGCACAGACTCCTGCCGAGAAACTGCTGCCGTCTCCTGCAGCACCCCGGATCCAGATATTTATGGGGGGTCCACCACCAGGCACGGGGGAGCCCTGAGCCACCCTCGGTCCCAGGGGCCTGGCACCGCCTTGGCCACACAAGTACCCACAATGCCATCCTCACCCCATCAACTCGGGGCAGGCTGGAGGCTGGAAGGGGGAGAGGGGGGGGCCGCCCTGTTTTAGGGGAGCTGCCTGTGTCCCACGTGTTCGCTTGAGGAGTCCCTGTGCAAGAGACGGACTTGCTCAGGCGGCATCCAAGCCGGGGAGAGGCATGCAGGAGTCCCAGCTTCGATGCCTGTTACCCCAGGGTCGCCGAGCACTGTTCCAGGAGTCACCCCTGAGCACCATCCGGTGTGGTCAAAACAAACGCAAAGGCTGTGTTCAGGGGAAGCCCGACAGCCTCTCTCTCGCTATATGGGCCTCCCCTCCCCCTCACGCTTTCCACCAGCCCCGAGGACAAACTTACTGTGTGCTGGCCCAGACCCTAGGGAACCCATGCAGACATGCACGCCGAGGACCGTGCACAGCCCACTCCTACGGGCTCCCTGGCAGCCCACCGCATCTCGGAGGGGCTGAGATTGGGCAGCGGGCCGGCTGGACTCCCTGTGCAGGACTCTGGGCTCTGTCCTTGAAGGGAGCATCCTTTGCGCTGGGGATCCCGGCCCAGGGTCCTGCCTCCGCCACCCACCTTCCTCTGCCTGGGTCACTCCCCTCCCACAAGAGGTGACTCAGGGGCTGTGACCCGCTCACGCCCCCAAGCCTAAGGGGCACGGGCTTCCACCAGACCAGGCGGACTTTCCCTGCAGGGCAGACAGCCAGCGGCTGCAAAGAGGACAACTCCTTCTCCTCCTCCTCCTCCCCCTCCTCCACACCCCCTCCCGAGGCCCTTCCCTCCGCACCCGGAGCCGGAGAGACAATCCTATGACTCCCCGCTCGACCCCCACCGCCCGCTCCCCACTCTCAGACTTTGCTCGCGACATCCCAGCCTGCCAGGGACCCCCCCCCCCCCATCGGGCCTGATTTACAGAGCTGCACCCCCGCCCCTCCAGGAGTTGACCTTCCCAGACCCCCGGAGGAAATGTTTGTCCGGTTCCCCTCCCGTCCATCCAGGCCAAGAAGAGGGAACCCCCCGAGTGCCCCCTCCACGCCCCTCCCCAGCCTCCTGGAGCCACCGGCCCGACTCGGGGCTGAAGGCAAGTCCCAGCCCCACATCTGCGCAACTTGCAGAGCCGGGGGGCTCCGTTTCCCGGCGCATCCCGCAGCCCCGCGGGGGGCGGGGGCACCGCTCCAGGACTTGCTCGGGCCGGCGCTCCTGCACCCCCATCCATCCTTCGTGCGTGCGCTCGGCGCGGCGTGGGGGCCCTGTGCCGCGCACCCCCTTTCCGCGTCCGCCGCGAGCTGGACTGAGCTAGGCTGGGGGCGCGGGGTACCTCCCGGTGGTCGGCTGCAGGCCCGCCGGGGACCCCCACCCCCACGCGCGCGCGCGCGCGCCCCGACCTACCCGTTCCACATCGCGCCGCCGCCTCCCTGGGCCGCGCCGTGTCCCCGCGCGCGCGCCGCCCCGCCGCGGGTCAGCCGTGCCCGGCGGCCAGGGCGCCCGAGCGGCCCCCAGCCCGGCCCCGTCCGGCCCTCGGCGGGTCACGTGGCCGAGGGGGGGGCCCAGGACACGTGCCCGGCCCCGCCCTCGGGCGCCGCGGGGTGCGCGCGCTCGCGACCCGCCACCCGCCCCGGGACGGTGCGGCCACCCGCGTCGGGGCGGGGCCCAGGCGGGCATCCCGGGCCTCCGGCAGACCCCGCGGCTCGCGGGCTTCCCCGAGCCCCCTCCTCCCTCCCTCACCCGGTGCCCCGATTTCACTTCTTCCCGGCTGTCTTCTGTCCCCCTCCTCCCCCAGCAATCCTGCCCGCGGGAAGGGGACAGGACACCCCCCCCAGCACCTCCGACACCCCCTTTACTTGCGTCTCCTCCCCCACCCTGGAGTGTCCCCTTCCGCCTTGCCCAACAGCTAGTCCCAGGGACAGTGCTCCCTTCCCTGGCCTCTTGCAGAAGCTTCCTGAATCCTGAGCCAGGCTCTCCCTGTCATTCTGCTTTTGGTCACCTCTCCCGAGGCCTGGGGGTGGGGGCTAGCGGAACCCACAGCCCTCCTCCTCCAGTCTCCCGGTGGATGTGGGGACCCTGGGCTAAAGTTTGTCAGGTCTTCATTTGGAAAGACAAGATTTCATTCATTAATTCAGTCACTCATTCCTTCATCCACTCAAGCACCCTCTGAGCACAAGACACAGAGCCTGCCAAGGAAAAAAGGGGGACTGGAGCGATAGTACAACGGGTAGGGCATTTAAATGCCTTGCTGACCCGGGTTCGATTCCCAGCATCCCATATGGTCCCCCCAGCACCGCCAGGAGTAACCCCTATGCATCACCCGGTGTGCCCCAAAAAAGCAAAACAAAAACAAAAAACACAAAGAGAGAAAAAAGAAAAAAGGTCCTATCCTCCTGATCCAGTAGGGAGATGGGGTCCAGACACTCTTACTTCCAGGGCTGTGTTGCCACCTTTGAAAGGTGCTAGGGGAACCTGAGGGGATAACACCCATGCCACAGGGCTGCCAGATGAGTGGAGGACAGATTGCATTTTATGACTTGCTCACTCCCTTGTACGGTGAACAGCCTGCGCAACCTTCCCTGACACCCTTTCTGCCTTTCCAAAATCACATCGTTTTCCACCCCCTTCACTCTGCCGGGCCACTTTTATTTCCACAAAGGTGGCGCCCTAGAGGCAGGGACCTGCCGGGTCTGACTGAAGACAGATATCATGTTTGTTGACTTGAGTCTTGCACCAAACAAGTCTTGAGCAATTGCTGTTTTCTTGGCCCTTGCCCACTAGGGGACGGGGAGCCCATGACGGGGCCCCAGTCCTCCAAGTCCTGACAGGCCCGGCCAGCAGATAAGACCTGGCCTGGCCTGGCAACCCAGTCTGGAGGGAGATAAGGGGTGGCGTGGGGGGGGGGGGGGGTCAGACTGGGCCTCCAGCCGAGAGACAGAGAGACACACACAGAGAGAGACACTGAGAGACTCAGTTCTCAGGCCCAGGGAACTGAGAGGGCTATTGAGTGAAGTCCCGGAGAAGCGTGGGGTGTCCACTCTGAAGCACACAGTCCACTCACCCATCACCCAAATGTCGACCTCACAGGTCCTGGCAGCCCAATGGCTCTGAGTGTGGACGGATCCTGCCGAGATCACACAGCCAGGAGTCAGGGGGTTCGCCCAGCCCAGAAACCCAAGGGCTCATGGAAGCCCAAGAGATGTCTGCAGTAAGCAGCGGGCAGGAGGAATCCAGGGAAACTTGTGCCCCCAAGGCTGGCCTGGAGGCAGGGGGAGCGGCCGGCGCCCGGCCTGGGTGCAGCTCTGACCTTGGCTTTCTCTGTGTGACCCAGGACGAGTGTCTCACCCTCTCTGGGCCTCAGCCACTCAGTCCGCACAACCAGCACGCCTCGGCCCGTCCCCTTCCACCCCTGCTCACCTGTCTGCGCCCCAGGGAGTGTCCCCCACGGTGCCCTCCGGGACAGGGTCCAGTCCTGCAGGGGCATAGCGGACGATCCCAGAGCTCAGGGCCAGGAACACGGGGCACGTCCCCCGGGCAGGGCACTGGGGCTGCCCCTCGGGGGTGTCCATGCTCTGGGGCGCTGGGCGGGCAGCGGAGGCCTGGCGTCTGGGCGCCTCCCGCTGCCCTTTGCTATCTTAGAGGAGCAGCGAGGAGGGGCCGCGGGGCCTCGCCCACTGCTCCTGTCTCCTCCTGACCCGTAATTATTAACTGTGCTCGGGGCCCTTCTGCCCAGCTCTGCTCTGCTCGGCCCCAGGGAGACGCCGGTGGGAACCTGGGACTTGACTCTGCACCCATATGTCCATCTGTTCCTCCCCCTCCCACCCCCCAGCCCAAGGCCTCAGCTAGTCCCGGGGCAAGTCCAGCTCTAGGCCAGAGCAATAGAACAGCGGGGAGGGCGTTGGCTTTGCACGGGGCCGACCTGGGTTCAATCCCTGGCATCCCACAGGGTCCCCCAAGCATCACAGGAGTAATTCCTGAGTGCAGAGACAGGAGTCACCCCCGAGCACCTCTGGGTGTGGCCCCAAACTAACAACAACAACCAAAATGAGTCTGAGGGCTGAAAGAAGTTATGGAAAGGGGCTGGAGCGATAGCACAGCGGGTGGGGTGTTTGCCTTGCAAGCAGCCGACCCAGGTTCGATTCCCAGCATCCCATACGGTCCCCCGAGCACCGCCAAGGGTGACTCCTGAGCGCAGAGCCAGGAGGAACCTGACCTTTCTTGTTTGGGTCTCTATCTGTGTATCAGTAACATTCCCATTTAAAAATGTGTGTACATGATTGGATGCACGCACTATTGTTGTGAACCACCGGTACATTGCACAAAAGTTTGAAAAATTGTAAGGTAAAACTGTAAAACAAAAGTGTGCTGTTAAACTTTGCTGCAACTTAAGTGGAATCTTTAGTTTATAAAAGGTTCTCTCTATTTTCTGTGGCAAAGACTTTGACACTTGAAAAATAGAAGCAATATTTGATTTATTTTTATAATTAGGATATTATTTTAAATAAATGATTGTCTAATAGTAAAAAAAAAAAAAAAAACAACCGAGCACCGCCAGGGGTAATTCCTGACTGCAGAGCCAGGAGGAACCCCTATGCATTGCCCGGTGTGACCAAAGAGGCAAAAAATAAAATAAATTAAAAAATTAAAAAGCCTAACAGTTCTCTCAGGCTCATACCACCTCCTCCGGGAAGCCTTCCCTGTGTTGCTTTCTTCCTTTGCAGGCAGCAGCAGGCAGGGGCTCACGGATGCGGGGCCCACCCACCTCTATGTCCTATCAAACGCCGCACGGGCACCCCATGAGTGGTCCCGCGGGCAGAGCTCAGCTCCTCGCCTGGCTCAGGGTCACCGTTGGCATCAGTCCGACCCGGGGGAGGGGGTCGCATCCCCTCCCCAGTCCCACGGGCCCTCACCTCACCCTCTGTCACTCTCTAACTGAGCTGCCTTGACCAAGTGTCCCCCCCCCCCCCCGCCTCCTTCCTTTCTCCGGGACTCAGTTGCCACATCTATGAAATAGGAACATCATCCCCAGCCACGGTGGGTATGTGAGGGAAGAAGGTTCTGGAAGGGTCGGCCCAGTGGTGTCCGGAATGAGCTTGCAAGGTCCTTCCTCTTCCTGTCAGCCCCTGAGCCCCCCTGCAACCTGGGGGGTAGGGGGGCTGAGCGTCACACCGTCCCCACCCGAGACAGCCCTGACCCCCGTCATTCCCCGGCTGGGCCACTCGGCCTAATGCGAACCAGATGCGCAGTGCTCCCTTCCCGGCACCTCGGCCTTTCCTGGCGCTCCCCACCCCTTCCTGTTTTGCTCTCTGACTTCCACCCCCAGCTCCCGCCCGGGTGCCCCCCCCTTCCCCTTCAAGGCAACCCGGGAGGGGGGCACGGGAAACAGTGAATGGAAAACAGGAAGTGTAGAAAGGGGGGGTCCTTCCGATCCCCTCGAGGGGGCCAGAGGGGAAGGGGCTCAGGCTGGACCCGGCTGGGGGACGGTCAGTCCCGGGCAGGCGGGCAGGCGGCAGGGAGGAAACTCAGCTCTGAAGAGTGTCTGAAAAAATGTGTGACTGACCATGATACCCAAAGGGAGGGGGGGGGAAGGGAGAGAGGAGAGAGACAGAGAGAGAGACAGGGAGAGGAGAGAGACAGAGAGACAGGGAGAGAAGAGAGACAGAGGAGAGAGACAGGGAGAGGAGAGAGACAGAGGAGAGAGACAGGGAGAGGAGAGAGACAGAGGAGAGAGACAGGGAGAGGAGAGAGACAGGGAGAGGAGAGAGACAGGGAGAGGAGAGAGACAGAGGAGAGAGACAGGGAGAGGAGAGAGACAGGGAGAGGAGAGAGACAGAGGAGAGAGACAGGGAGAGGAGAGAGACAGGGAGAGGAGAGAGACAGAGGAGAGAGACAGGGAGAGGAGAGAGACAGGGAGAGGAGAGAGACAGAGGAGAGAGACAGGGAGAGGAGAGAGACAGGGAGAGGAGAGAGACAGAGAGAGAGAGAGAGAGACAGAGGAGAGAGACAGGGAGAGGAGAGAAAGGAGAGAGGAGACAGAGAGACAGGAGAGAGACGGAGGAGAGAGACAGGGAGAGGAGAGAGACAGAGAGACAGGGAGAGGAGAGAGACAGAGAGACAGGGAGAGGAGAGAGACAGAGAGACAGGGAGAGGAGAGAGACAGAGAGACAGGGAGAGGAGAGAGAGAGAGAGACAGGGAGAGGAGAGAGAGAGAGAGAGACAGAGAGAGAGACAGGGAGAGGAGAGAGACAGGGAGAGGAGAGACAGGAGAGAGACAGAGAGAGAGACAGGGAGAGGAGAGAGACAGGGAGAGGAGAGAGACAGGGAGAGGAGAGAGAGGAGAGAGACAGGGAGAGGAGAGACAGAGGGGACAGAGACAAAGAGGGGAGAGAGACAGAGGAGAGAGACAGGAAAAGAGAGGAGACAGAGAGGAGAGAGACAGATACGGAGAGAGACAGAGACAGAGGAGAGAGACGGGGGAGGGGGGCGTGGGGGGGAGAGGAAGTGAGAGAAGAAAAGAGCCTGCAGTGGAAGGTGGGGGAACTGGGGGCTTCGGTGGTGGGAAGCGCACCCGGGGAGGGAGGGCCGGGTGTTGAGCACTGTATGACTGAAACCCAATCCTGTGCAACTTTGTAATTGTGCATGGCACAGTGATTTCAACATTTAAACAAAAACAACAGACCTCTTTGCACGCAAAAACAAAACACAAACTTGCCCCTTTCTAGACATTTGGCCCAGCAGAGACGGGAGGGAGGGGAGGCGGAGAGCTTGGGCCTGGCCGTGACTCTAGCCAGGAAGACCAGCAGCCACCAGGAGGGAAACCGAGGCCCGGAGGCGAGTCCAGGCTGAGAGTCGCGGTCCCTACCCCGACCCGCTGGCTTTCCCGGCTCAGGCCCTGCCCTCCCCCACCCCCACCGTGCCGGCCCCTCCCCCGCCAGGGCTGGTCGAGGGAGGGACAACGGCCTGCCCCCACCCCCTTCCTTGCAAGCAGCATCCCGGGGACTCCAGAGCTCTGGCCCCTGGCTGCCCCTCCGGGCCAGCTGCGCGCACTGTTTGCACAACTGGATGGAATGTTTTGCAGGACCGGCTCCCCTGGCCGCTGGGCTGGGATATCAGGAGGGAGAAAAGGACGCGGCCCCAGGGCCTAGCCAGGAGCCCAGGGTTCAGCCCCCACCCCCACCCCCTGCCCTTCAGACCAAGGGTGTCCCCCAGCAGACAGGACAGGGGGGAGACCGTGGAATGGGGTCGGCGATTTGGTGGGGCCCCAGGGCAAGGCTGGGCCGGGGGTGGGGTCGCCCTGCCCCGTAGCGTTTTGGAAACGGGAATCCAGGAATCCCCGACACCGCACCCATTTTATAGACAGAGGAAGCAAGGCTGCTGGGTCAGAACTCAGGGCCGGAGCCGAAGCCTGATCTCTCTCCTCACTGTCCAGGCCATGGCCACCCTCACCCTACGCCCCAGAGGCAGATGCCTAGCCCCTGAAATACTGTCCTTCCGGCTCTGTCCCAAACCACTGGTCAGCTCCTGGCTGGAGCAGAGCCCCGGGCTTGGGGGAGGAGAGACGGTTGCTGGAGAGGAGAGAGGAGCCAGGAGCAGAGCGGGGGTGTTTGTGCGACATCTCTCACACGGGGCCAGGATACACGCACACACATGCATGCACATCCAAGAAAGCATATGCACACACATGCACACACATGAATATACATGCACACACATGCATATCCACACACATGCACACACATGCATGCAACATGAACATACATGCACACACATGAATACTCATGCACACATATGAATATATATGCACACACATGCACATCCACACATGCACACACATGCACGCAACATGAACATGCATGCACACACATGAATACTCATGCACACACATGCACATCCATGAATACACACGCACACACGTGCTCATTCATACACACATGCACACCTGTACACACATGCACATCCATGCACACATACACACACATGCATGAATGCACATGCACACCCATGCACAGACATGCACATTCCTGAATACACATGCACACCCATGCACATCCAAGAATACATACACATGCACATTCATGAATACGCATGCACACCCATGCACACCCACACACATGCACATATAGCTACTTGGGCTACACAGCGCCCCCAATTCATGTTGAAGCCGTAAACACGCGTTAGCCCCAACCCGTGGAGGATGGTGTGAGCTTCAGTCAATTCCCCATCGCTGGAGTGTCGCCTTTTCTACCTCTGGCTTTTTCAACCAAGGGTCGTGTACAGCCTACAGCCTCTGCCAGAATTGCATCACTGCACGTGAGGGTGGGGACTTCACAAATTATCTCACAAAACGCCCAGAGGGATAGTACGGGGCATAGGGCATTTGTCTTGCACGCAGTTTACCCAGGTTTGATCCTCAGCATCCCAGATAGTCCCCCGAGCCCGGCAGGAGTCATTCCTGAGAGCAGAGCCAGCGGCTTACCCTGAGCATCGCTGGGTGTGACCCCCAAACAAGCAAAAACCTTGCAGCAGGGGCCAGACATAACACAGCAAGTAGGGCACACACTCTGGCTTTCCACGTGGCCCCCAGGTTCAATCCCCCGCACCCCATCTGGTCCTCTGAACCCGGTCAGGGAGTGATCCCTGAGCACAGAGCCAAGAGTGAGCCCTGAGCATCCCCGGGTGTGGCCCCCGAACCCAGGCAAAACAAAAATCTTGCAGTGGTGACGACAGACTCCTGAATTCACCCACCGGAAATGAGCCGCGTCCTGCAGCTGAGAGATTTCGGCAGCGCCGGCCCAGGAGCGGGCGGGGGTCGCTGCTTGTAGACACCCACTCTGGGTTGGAGCCCACGGGGAGACTGGAAGCGGGGCGGGTGGTGGCGTGGGAGACCCAGGGCGCCCCCTGGAGGCGGAGCCTGGCCGGCGGCTCCGCCCCACCCCGCAGTAGAGGTCAGGCACCTGCTGGAACGCGCCCTGGGGCAGGCAGGTCGGACTAGGGCATCCCGGCCACGGCCACGGCCACGGCCCCCGACGCCTGGGTGGAGGCTCTCTGGGGAGGAGAGGGAGTGCGGGCGTGTCCTGGCTTTCCACGCCAGGCTCCTTCCTTCCTCCCAATCACCCCCCCCCCCAACTTTTTCCATTCCCAGCTCCAAGATGAGGAGGAGGAGGAGGGAGATTTGCAAAGGTTCAGAATTTGGCAGTGGGACCCGGGAAGAAACTAGGATTCCTAATCGCGTGTCACCCCAAAGGTTCTCGCCCTTCCTGCCGGTTTGCCCTGGTGAGAGGAAAGGGAAAGCTATTGTTTTTCTTTTCCTTTTTCTTTTCTTTTTTTTTTTTTGTGTGTGGGGGGGGAGGTCACACCCAGTGATGCTCAGGGTTTACTCCTGCCTCTACTCTCAGGAATTACTCCAGAGGGTGCTCAAGGGACCCTATGGGATGCCAAGGATCGAACCTGGGTTGGCCGGATTTGCATGAGTTTGCTGGATAAACACCCTCCCTGTCCTGTCGCTCTGATCCCCCATTTTTTTTCTCCTCTCTATTGTCTCAGAGGGGTTTTTGCTTATTTAGAGAGAGAGAGAGAGAGAGAGAGAGAGAGAGAGGTGGGGCGTTCTAGGCAGAGGGTTCTCAAGGACACATCTGGAGGGAGACTGGGCAGGGCATACCAGAGAGAAAACTCTTTTCCTTGGACGGAAATGCAGGCGAAGGGTGGGGAGGAGGGGGGTGGTCAGCAGAGACAAGGCCAAGGTGGGGGTGGGGGGACGGGGGGGGGATGTTTGGCTCAGTAGCAAACGTGAGGCTGTTCAACCCCCAATGCCACCTACATGGGCCTGCATTGCGCCACTGTGTGTGATCCTTGGGACAAAGACAGGTGTAGGCTGTGACTGGGCACAGAGATACAGCAAAGACGGTAAGGGGGGGGGCGACTGTGTGTGACAGCCAATGATATGCAAGAAGTAAGGTATGGGGAGCACTGCTGGGAGCACTCCAGGAAGAATGTGCTCAAGGGGGCCAGAGAGATATCACATTGGGTAGGGCACTTCCCTTGCATGTGGCCAATCCAGGTTTGATCTCCAGTATTCCATCTGTTCCTCCCAAGTACCTCCCGGAGTGATCCCTGAGCACAGAGCCAGGAGTAACCCCTGAGCATCACCAGGTGTGTGTCCCCACAAAAAACAAAAGACAAAAACCAAAAAACGGGCTGGAGCAATAGCACAGCCGGTAGGTCGTTTGCCTTGCACGCAGCCGACCCAGGTTCGATTCCCAGCATCCCATATGGTCCCCCGAGCACCGCCAGGAGTGATTCCTGAGTGCATGAGCCAGGAGTAACCCCTGTGCATCGCTGGGTGTAACCCCAAAAGCAGAAAAAAAAAAAAACCTAAAAAACAAAAAAAAACATGGACCACAACAATCGAAAGTGTGCGACACCCCCCCCCCCATCGCCCCCCCCACACACACACACAGCTGAGTGTGAGACCTGTTTGCCAGGTCAGCACAAGGAAGGGAAGGGAAGGACGAGGCCAGCCTGGCGGGCTCAGGTTGGATCACCACAAGGCATGGAGGCAAAGTGAAAAGGTTGGACTCCATCCTAAAGCTCCAAGGAGTTGGCTGATCTTTTTACAGAACAGCGACATCATCAGAACCAGCTCCCCCCCCCCCCCCCCACACACACACACACACACACGCACAGGAAGCAGAAGTGAAAACCGAGCAAAGATCCGGAAAGCCAAGGGGCCTAAACTTAGCCGTCTTTGCAGAGACCTCCAAAGAGCACAAATCAATAGATCGGTTTGCATTCAAATGTGCAGTTCTCACAGCCTGTCTCTCTACCCCACATCATCACAATGGAAACGCAGATACCCCAAGGGGAAACAGTCTGAGCTTAAGGAAAAGTGTTCGGTGCCCTTACTATATAAAGAATTCCCCAAACAGCCCCAGGGAGCTCAAGTCATTCATTCAGCAAATGCTTATTTGCTTACCCGTGAACGTGCTAATGAGAAGGAGTGACTCAAAGCTTCTGTCTGTAATAATAGTTTCGGGGCGAATATCGAATCGAATGACAGCCCAGAGACGGCAGAAGGGGGATGTCTATTGAGAACCCCCTCACCAAGATGTGGGGCCTGGGAACTGTTCCCAAGGAACATTTTGGGAGTTTTGGAGGGGGAGGCTATGGGCAAAGATGAATTTGGCAAGGGTGTGAGGTCAGATGAAGGGGCCTCCGGTAGAAGGAAGACCTTCAAACTCTATACCTAAGGGGCGGGGTGAGGGTTCAGGGGTATGAGGGTTCAGGGGCACGTGCCTTCATGATCGGTCCCCGATGCTGCATGGCCCTGGAACCTGACCCCATGTGACCCTCGCGGTCCCCAGCAGTGCTGGACTGGTCGAGTAATGGCCTGATTGGCTGCATATTGCCAGAAGTGGTTCCCAGATTCTCAGAACACTGCTTGGGAGGCCCCCAAAATAAAAAATTAAAACCTCCGAAGGAAAGAGATATCTTTGGGGCTGGAGAGATAGCAGAGCGGGTAGGGCATTTGCCTTGCACACGGCCGACCCAGGTTCGATTCCCAGCATCCCATATGGTCCCCTGAGCACCGTCAGGAGTAACTCTTGAGTGCAGAGCCAGGAGTAACCCCTGTGCATTGCCGGGTGTGACCCAAAAAGCAAAAAAAGAAAGAAAGAAAGAAAGAAAGAAAGAAAGAAAGAAAGAAAGAAAAAAAGAAAGAAAGAAAGGGATATCTTTGAAGAGTCAACATAGAAGTATGATGTGATCATATATATATATATATTTTTTTTTTTTTTTGTTAGGGGATGTTGGGCCACAGTTGGTGGTGCTCAGGGGTTTCTCCTGGCTCTGCACTCAGGAATTACTCCTGGCAGTGCTCAGAGGACCATATGGGATGCTGGGGATCAAATTCAGGTTGGCCACATGCAAGGCAAATGCCCTACCCGCTTGTACTATAGTTCCGACCCTGATCAGATTTTCATAGTTTTGGCTTCACTCAGTGGTGCTCAAGGCTTACTCTTGGCTCTGTGCTCAGGGATCACTCCTGGTGGGGTCTGGGGCACCCTATGAGGTGCTGGAGAACGAACTTAGGGTGGTGTGTGCCAGATGAGCACCTTACCCTCTATGCATCTCTCTGGCCCAGGGTGGCGAGATTGACATCTCAGAAAGACGGTTTCCCTGGATGTGTGTGGCATGAAATAGAGACTGTGACTAGGAGTGTGGCCAGCATGGGGTGGTCGGGCACTTTTCCTGTGGCCCAGAGAACATTCAGGAAAGAGAAGCCACGATTTTTTTTTTTTTGCTTTTTTTTGGGGGGGGGTCACACCCGGCGATGCTCAGGGGTTACTCCTAGCTCTGCACTCAGGAATGACTCCTGGTGGTGCCCGGGGGACCATATGGGATGCTGGGAATTGAACCTGGGTTGGCCGTGTGCAAGGCAAACGCCCTACCCGCTGTGCTATCACTCCAGCCCTGAAGTCACGATTCTTTACGGACCTGTTACCTACCAAGATCTCTGCAAACTGCTTTCTGGGCTGAAGAGATAGCACAGAGGTTAAGGTATTTGCCTCACCGGTGGCTGACCCAGGTTCGAATCCCCGGCACCTCTTGTGAGCCCTGAGCTCCTGGCCAGGAAGGAACCCCTCCTGATCACGGTCAGCACGGGGAGGCCTTAAAAGGGACCAATGTCAAACCTGCTTCCTAACCCACAAAGGAGCGTGCGAGTGATACTGAGCTGCCCCAGAGCAAGGGAAGGCCGGTGTCTGAGCCTGGCCCTCCAAAGGAGCTCTGGAATGTTCCGTGTGGTGGCAATGCTGACTGTTGGTGAGGAGAGATGTGAATCCCCTTTGGAGGAAAGAGTTCAAGTTCAGGTATTTCATCTTTCAGATTCTCATCCATACCAGACAATGAGAGGTCATGTCAGAATTTATATTTGGGGGGGGATTTTTTGTTTATGGGGGGGTCACCCCTCTGTGGTGCCCAGGGCTGACTCCTACCTCTTAGCTCTAGGATCACGCCATCATTCCTGGTGGTGCTGAGTTGGCACCTTTCAAGTCTCCCTCTCCAAAGGGAAAAAAGACCCAACCAGGAACCAGCAAAGGCACCAAAGGGAGAGGGAAAATGTAAAAACATTAAAGGAGAATATAGAGAATGTAAAGTAAAACGACCAAGACCCAGAGACTATAAGACCCAGCTCCCGGAAGAGAACAATACAGTCTCCTGCTCCGTGCCTGGCTATCCTCACTGTGGCCCCTTGGAGGAGGGCGGGTTGAGTTTCCCTCCCCACCCCGAGCAGAGCCCCGGCAGCTGAAGACCTCCGGTTCCAGCCACAGCCAGGCTTAAGACCACCACTTAAGACACGTTCGGACGAGCCTCACTCATGAAGGAACTGGCAGAGGAACCCAGGTGTGCGGGACCGGGGCATAGATCTCCAAGCCTGCTCGGATTGGGACTGGGCCTCCTCCACCCAGATCCCCCATCTTCCAGTATGTAGGCATTATACCCACCAACTTCCCCCGGAGCTGTGTAATCCCATCATCGGCCAAGACCCAGAGACTATAGAACCCAGCGCCCAGCATTCGCGGCCGTGTGACATCTTATTATCTAGTTCTTACTCTGGAGAACCTGGTAGGCTACCAAAAGTGTCCTGCCCACACGGCAGAGTCTGGCAAACTGCCCGTGGTGTATTCAATATGCCAAAAACCAGTAACAATGATGGGTCTCATTCTCCTGACCCTGAAAGAGCCTCGAATGTGGCACTTTCTAAAATCTCAGGGCTAGACGAAGGAGACGTTACTGGTGCCTGCTCGAGGAAATCAATGAACAGCAGGATGACAGTGATACAGTGACAGTGGAGACATACATGGCGTATATAATTCAAGATTAGAAAACAAGGATGGAGGGGTTGGAGAGATAGCACTGTGGGGAGGGTGTTTGCCTTGCACATGGCTGACACGGGTTTGATCCCCGGCATTCCATATGGTCCCCCAAGCGCTATCAGGAGTAATTCCTGAGTGCAGAACCAGGAGTAACCCCTGAGCACCTCTAGGTGTAGCCTTCGCCAAGAAAGAGAGGGAGAGGGAGAGGGAGAGAGAGGGAGAGAGAGAGAGAGAGAGAGAGAGAGGGAGAGAGAGGGAGGGAGGGAGGAGGAAGGGATGGGACGGAGGGATGGAAGGACAGAGGCAGGCAGGCACACAAACCCAAGGGCCAGGAGCCTGGAATTTGGGGAAGGGACACTTCAGGGAACTGGGGAGTCAGAGCCTGCAGGCGGACAGTACTGCCCAGAGAGAGGCTGGAGAGATGCTATGCGGAAGGCTTTTTGTCCCCCACGACACTCTGACACCACCCGAACCCATGAACTCTCTGTTGTGATGGACGCCAAGACTCACAAGGGGCAGGGAGACAGGGCAGGGGGGACAGCGCTGGCCCTGCAGGTGGCCGACCCCATTTGGTCTCTGGCATCGTGTCTGGTTCCCTGAGTACCACCAAGATTGACCCTTAAGCACAGAGGCAGGAGTGAGCCCTGAGCACTGCTGGGTGTGGCCCCAAACTCCCTCCCCTACGTCCCCCCAGAGAAAGACAGGAGATACAGGAAAACCAGGATTCCCGCCCTGGTGGGATGGGAAAGATCATTCCGAGGACAAGGGGGGAAGTGCCCAGGGCTGTGATAGCTGC
Organism: Sorex fumeus; assembly: GCF_029834395.1. NCBI lineage: Eukaryota > Metazoa > Chordata > Mammalia > Eulipotyphla > Soricidae > Sorex > Sorex fumeus. Next base: position 1,102,797 of record NW_026606150.1, read on the forward strand.
GGGAGAGAGGGCAGGGGTGAAGGCCAGTCTGGAGCCCAGGCTCAGAGGCACCGGCCGGGCCATGGGCATATCTTAACTTGTTTTAATTGTTTTGCTTGGGGGCCACACTCAGTGGTGCTCAGGGCTTACCTCTGGCTCAGAACTCAGGAATAGCCCTCCTGGCAGGCTTGGAGGACCCTACGGGATGCCGGGGATTGAACCCAGGTTGGACGCATGTCAGGCAAGCGCCCTCCCCACTATGCCCTCTAGCTCATCCCGAGAACATGCGCGAGGTCTCCCAGGAGATAGAAAAGGGGAAGGGGAAAGACAGGGATGTGTCAGGGGAAGAAGTGAGGCAGATCTGCTCTTCCCCGCTGCCAGGGCTGAGAACAGTCCAGGGTTAACATGGGTGGCGGGGTGGAGGTACTTGTTGTGGGTGGGGGGTGCTTGTTCAGGATCAGGGAAGGAGGGAAGAGAAGGCAAGAGAGAAGCATGGGAATGTTAGCTGAGCAGCTGCAGCCTTTTTGGTTTTGTTTTTGGGTCTCACCCGGCGAGGCACAGAACTTACTCCTGGCTCTGCACTCAGGAATCACTCCTTGCGGTGCTCGGAGGACCCTATGGGATGCCGAGGATCGAACCTGGGCCAGCTGCATGCAAGGCAAGAGCCTTACCCTCCTGCCCGGCCACTGCTGCCTTGTTGGTCTTCAGGGAGAGAAAGGGTCCACTCAGGACAGTGTGGGAACAGTTGGTACCTCATACAGCACAGATGTCACAGTCACGGTCCTCCCGTTATTCATCGATTTGCTCGAGCGGGCCCAGTAGCGTCTCCATCGTGAGACTTGTTGTTACTGTGTTTGGCATATTGAATACGTCATGGGTAACTTGCCAGGCTTTGCCGAGTGGGCGAGATACCCTTGGTAGCTTGCCAGGCTCTCTGAGAGGGGCAGAGGAATCAAACCCGGCTTGGCCGGCCTGGCTGCGCGCAAGGCAAATGCCTTACCGCTGTGCTATTGCTTCATAAAGAATTTATTCTGGGGGCTGGAGCAATAGCACAGCGGGTAGGGCGTTTGCCTTGCATGCAGCCAACCCGGATGCGATTCCCAGCATCCCATATGGTCCCCTGAGCACCGCCAGGGGTGATTCCTGAGCACAGAGCCAGGAGTAACCCCTGTGCATTGCCGGGTGTGACCCAAAAACGCAAAAAAAAAAAAAATTTATTCTGGGGGTTCACCAGGGAAACACAGGAAGCTTCTGCTGTTCTTGCCACATTTTTTTTTAACTTTTTGGGTCACACCCAGCGATGCTCAGGGGTTACTTCTGGCTCTGCACTCAGGAATTACTCTGGGCAGTGCTTGGGGGACCATATGGGATGCTGGGGATTGAACTCGGGTAGGCCGCGTGCAAGGTAAAATGCCTTAACGGCTGTACTATCGCTTCGGTTCCCTTGCCCCTTGCCATGAATTTACTGCCAGAACGAAGTGTCATGAAACTCCCCACCCCCCACCCCTCAATAACCGTAGGCTGGCAAATTGAGAGAAAAGGGCGAGACATATAGTCCTGGGATCATTGCAAACTCGAGCAAGTTTACCAGTGCTGGACACCCAATTCGAATGTGGTGGGGCAGCAAAAGGGTCTCGGGACGTGAGGGACCCCCCCCCACGCCCAGGATGCCTGGAGGGCCATTGTGAGTGGCACCTCCACTCACAGCTCCTGCCTGAACTAACAAGGGTCGAGGAGTATGGTGGGATCACGGGCACTGTCCCAATCACAAGCGGCACCCTGGACCTGGTCCCAGCCTGGCGGCCCCGAGTGCGGCTCCTGATGCTGGTGATGTCGGGCCAGGGGAGTCATTGGATTCCTGAGCATCCATGCTTGTGCACACGCTTGAGACTCCCGCTGTCCCTGCTGATGCATGGGCTCTTCTTCCGGGGCCAGAGATGGCCAGAAGAGATGCGCAGCCAGCTCCCACTATAAGAAAACGGACTACACACCGTCAACGAAGGGCCTCTCTGGCTCCTGATCAAGCCGTTTAATGGCCATGATCCCAGAGACTCAGAAACAAATCACAGAACCCAGCAGCTATTGGCAGTAATGTGTCCAGTCCCTGCAGTAGGTTACTGGCGCCGGGCCACCCCAGGGTGAATAGGTTTTGTGCCTTGGCCTGTTCCCCCTGGCGGCCAACGGGCCGCCATCCTCCAGAGGCCACTGGACAGTCAGGTTTGGGCCCACAGTGATGAGACACGCAGGGCCTCATGGGATGGGGGTGGAGCCGGCCCTTTCCTCCCCATCCCGAGATCCGAGTTGTCGCCCATGAAGGGTCTCTTTGGCTCCTGATCAAGCTGCTTAACGGCCATGATCCCAGAGACTCAGAAACAAATCTTGAAACCCAGCGGCTTTTGGCAGAAATGGATCGGACCCCACAGTAGTTACTGTCACCGGGCCACCCCAGGTGGGAAAGGGTGCTGTCCCTCCACCTGCTCCCCCTTGGTGGCCTGGTGGCCACCATCCGCCAGAGGCCATTGGACAGTCAGGTTTGGGCCCACAGTGATGAGACATGCGGGGCTTCAAGGGATGGGGGTAGAGCTGGCCCTTTCCTCCCCATCCCAAGGAGACCCGAGTCACCACCCATGAACGGCCTTTCTGGCTCCTGATCAAGCTGTTCAATGGACATGATCCAAGAGACTCAGGAACAAATCTCGGAACCCAGCAGGTTTTGGCAGAAATCCCTCCAGATTTAATTGTTAGAATTTTGGAATTTCAAAATCGTGCAGCCAGTACCGCAGCCACACGACATCATATTCATATGTTAATTCATAACCAGCAATAGAAAACAAATTGTCTACTGTTGCCTTTTCAGCAGAAGTGAGTGTTGGGGTAAATCCCAAATAACAATGGTGGCCCTGGTGTCAAAATATTGAATGTGATCAAAGTAGAGAGAGAGTAATGTGGAAATCATCTGCCCTACAGGTAGGGGGAGGGTGTGGGATAGGGGTATACTGGTTTTTTTTAGGGGGGTGGAGAATGGGTACTGATGAAGGTACGGGTGTTTCATTGTATAGCCGGGACTTAAACCCAAAAGCTTTGTAACTGCTCTCACGGTGATTCAAGAAATAAAATTATAAAAAATGAAAAAAAAAAAAAGTAAGGTGGAGTTCACGCCCAATTCAATCAGCTAATCAGTGGCTGAATAAATAGCTGTACTCCTACATTAAAAAAGAAAAAAAGAAAAGAAAAGAAAAGAAAACGGACTACAGGGGCCGGAGCCATAGCACAACGCGCAGGGTGTTTGCCTTTTACACAGCCAACTGGGTTTGATCTCCGGCATCCCACATGGTCCCTCAAGCACCACCAGGAGTAATTCCTGAGTTCAGAGCCAGGAATAACCCTGAGCACCCATGGGTGTGACCCCAAAAACAAATAAATAAAATTTTGCTTGCCCACCCAAAAAAAAGGTATCAAATCCCATGAGGTCAACTACGTGGCAAAGCTATAATTAACAGTACAGTCACCTAGATCAGTGAAATAGGAACAAAAAGTACAGAAATAAACCCATACATATCTTAAAAAAAAAGGAAACTGATTACAACCTGACACTCTAGGGGACAGAGCGATAGTACAGTGGGTAGGGTGCTTGCCTTGCACATGGCTGACCTGGGTTCAATTTCCAGCATCCCATATGGTTTCCCTGAGGCACTGATGGGAGTAATTTCTGAGCACAGAGCCAGGAGGAAGCCCTGAGCACTGCCGGGTGTGATCCCCAAACTCAAAAATCGGACCCTCTAGCCTTGATAACAGATCTCAGTGGTGACAGGAGGCCAGAGCCAAGGGTGTGGCTTGGTTCGAGGAACAGAAAGTCAGGGCTGGAGCCATAGCATAGCGGGTAGAAGCTCGCCTTGCACCTGTCTTGCCCTAGGTTCAATCCCCAGCACCCCAGAGTGTCTTTTGAACACTGCCAGGAGTGATCCTGAGCATCACTGAGTGTGCCCCCCCCCCAAAAAAAAAAATCAAACCAAACCAAACAAGGTCAGAAAAGTCCTTCTGTAAAGACAGCACTGTCCTCACCCAGCGCTGCCGGAAGTGTGACCACAGCTCATTGCCCTCAGCCCAACTGCCAGCCCTCAGGAGTACTGCTTCCCAGGTGGTTCACAAGGCTTGGGCACCGTCCCTGGGGCCTTCAGTGACTTGGGTGTTCTCCAGCCCAGCACACAGCCACCTCTGCTCCATCCCTGAGGGTGAGTCTGTTGAAATGCAGCTTCACTGGAGCGATAATACAGCGAGGAGGCGAGGAGGCGTTTGCCTTGCACGCAGCTGACTCAGGTTCAATTCCTGGCATCCCATATGGTCCCTCAAGCACTGCCAGAAGTAATATCTGAGTGCAGAGCCAGGAGTGACCCCTGAGCACTGCCGGGTTTTACCCAAAAAGCCTATCTATCTATCTATCTATCTATCTATCAATCTATCTGGCCGGAGCAATAGGACAGCAGGTAGAGTATTTGCCTTGAACATGGCTGACCCAGGTTTGACCCCTGCCATCCCACATGGTACCCTGAGCACCACCAGGGGTAATTTCTGAGTGGCACTATGACCCAAAAAGCAAAAAAAAAAAAAAAAAAAAAAAAAAGCTAAAATGAAATGTAGTATATGGGCCCCAGTGTCCAGCAGGTGGCCCCCAGACCAGTGAGATAGTACAGCAGGTAGGATGCTGGCCTTGCATGCAGCTGACCCGGGTTTGATCCCTGGCACACCATATGGTCCCCTGAGGCCATCAGGAGTGATCCCTGAGTTCAGAGACAGGAGTAAGCTCTGAGCACTGCCTGGTGTGGCCCAAGGCCAAAACCAAAAGCAAACAAACAAAAGAGTGATTCATTAAAAAAAAAAAAAAATCAGGGGCTGGAGAGATGGTACAAGGCTAAGGCCTCGCAAGTGGTTGAGCCCAGGGCCCAGTGGTCTCCTACACCACCACCAGGAGTGACCCCAAGCACCTCCAGGTGTGACCCAAACTCCCACCTCCAAAACATTTTCAGGAGGAAGTGGTAAAAGACACGAGTGTGCATTTCGCTGTGGAGCCAAGAAGAGTTTGCAAAGAGAGTTCAGCCAAACCACAGTTCTGATCAGAGCAAGTCAAAGAAAACCGCAATCAGACACTATCTTCTGCACACCAGGACGAAAAAAATGAAGACATTTGATAATCGCAAGAGATGTCAGAGCGTGGGCCAACAGGAGCCGTGGGACGTTTGTTCAGAGGGTAAACTGGTCCAGCCACATTGGTACAAGGTTTGGCATTACCTTAGGGAATTGGACATTTATATACACAAAGACCAGGCATCTCCATTTCCAGGGAAACAAGTACTTTTTTTTTTTTTTTTTGCTTTTTTGGTTTTTTGGATCACACCCAGTGATGCTCAGGGACTATTCCTGGCTCTGCACTCAAGGGTTACTTCTGGCAATGCATGGGGGACCATATGGGATGCTGGGACTGAACCTGGGTCAGCCACGTACAAGGCAAACGCCCTCCCCACTGTACTATCACTTTGGCCCTGGAAACAAGCACATTTGCTGCAGAAAACAAGACAAGTTCCTTCCTAAGTGCTGGAGAGACAGTCCAGGGGGGATGTACAGGCCTTGCATGTGACCATCCCCAGTTCCATGGTTCTTTGATTCCCTAGCACAGAGTTGAGGGTCTGGTTGTGATGCCAGGAAGCTTTGCTTGTTTGTTGGAGGGGGGTCACATCTGGTGGTGTTCAGGGGTTACTCTGGGCTCCGCACTCAGCAATCACTCCTGGAGACTGATGCTATCCATTGGTACTAGCTAGCCCCAATTGGAACTTTTTCATGAGTGATTCTCAAAATTCATCTTCCCTGTTTGGTTTTGGGGAACCATATGGGACACTGGGAATCGAACCTGTATTGGCTATGTGCAAGCAGAGCTCCTACCCATGATGCTCTGGCTCCGGCCCAGATCTTAGCTTCTTTCGCAATCAAAACCGACTTCCAGTGTGTCCAGAGTCCTCACGAGCTGGTTCCTTTGGTTCTCTCTGCCTTTTTCTGCTCCCATGTCACTACACTAAGTGAGACTGGGTGAGCATTCGGTTTAGAAATTGCCTCAGGGGGCTGGAGAGATAGCACAGCGGGTAGGGCGTTTGCCTTGCACGAGGCCGATTCAGGTTCAGTTCCCAGCATCCCATAGGGTCCCCTGAGCATCGCCAGGAGTAGCTCCTGAGTGCAGAGCCAGGAGTAACCCCTGTGCATCACCGGGTATGACCCAAAAAGCAAAAAAAAAAAAAAAAAGAAATTGCCTCAGAAGGGACCAGAACGATAATACAGCGGGTAGGGCGTTTGCCTTCATGTGGCTAACCCGGGTTCAATCCCTGGCATCCCATATGGTCCCCCAAGCATTACCACCAGGAGTAATTCCTGAGTGCAACACCAGGAGTTAAGTCCTGAGCATCACTGGGTGTGACCCAAAAAGGAAAAAAAAAATTGCCCCAGTGAAATCAAAGTTAGAAATTGCCTCAAGAAAACCATACACCTTGGGGCTGGAGCAATAGCACAGCGGGTAGGGTTTTTGCCTTGCACGCAGCCGACCTCGGTTCGATTCCTAGCATCCCATATGGTCCCCTGAGCACCTCCAAGAGTAATTCCTGAGTGTATGAACCAGGTGTAACTCCTGTGCATCACTGGGTGTGACCCAAAAAGAAAAAAAAAAGAAAAAAAAACATACACCTTCTGCTTTCCCACATGGTCAGGCGTTTTCTGCTATTGCACTAAATTAGAAACATCTTCCCAGCCACACCCAGAGATGCTCAGGGCTTACTTGTGGCTCTGCACTCAGGAATCACATTTGGCAGTGCTGGGGGTACCCTACGGGATGCCAGGGATTGAACCTAGGCCTGCCGCATGCAAGGCAAACACATTGACTGTTGTACTATCGTTCCGGCCCCAATTGGAACTTTTACATGTGTTATTCTCAAAATTCATCTTCCTTTTTGTTTTTTCTTTGGCCACATCCGGCGGTGCTGGGGGCTGTTTTTTCCTGGCCCCATACTCAGGAGTGTCCCCTGGTGGTGCTCTGGAAATTGAAGCAGTGATGGGAATTGAACTTGCATGGGCCACATTGGAAATTTATTTATTTTTTGCTTTTCGCAGCTGCCCCGGCAGCCTCAATTCTCAAAATTCTGAGGAGATCGGGCGTGTTTAGGGTGGTATGGCCATAAATGCTCAAAATTCTGACAGCTTTTAGCTACTGTCGACTTCCAAAGCATCACCCCAATTTGAGGTGCTCATTGAAGCAGCACCTCATTCTCAGCTCGGAGAGACGAGCTCTTGTAATTAAAAAAATTTTTAAAAATTATGTTTTTTTGCTTTTTGCATCACACCCAGCGATGCAGAGGGGTTACTCCTGGCTCTGCGCTTAGGAATTACTCCTGGTGGTGCTCGGGGGAACGATATGGGATGCCGGGGATCGAACTCAGGTCGGCCGTGTGCAAGGCAAATGCCCTACCCGCTGTGCTATTGCTCTGGCCCCCCTTCTTTTTTTAAACCAAGGGAACTCTTTACAGACTAGGTCCAATTCCCAGGGGTCCGACCGGCCAGGGGTCTCTATCAGGAATTACATTAAATGTAAGTGCATATTCTCTAAATACAGAGATCAGAGATGAGTCTTTGAGCTTTCTTTTTTTTTTTTTTTGTCACACCCGGCGATGCTCAGGAGTTACTCCTGGCTCTGCACTCAGGAATTACTCTTGGCAGTGCTCAGGGGGCCTTATGGGATGCCGGGGTTTGAACTAGGGTCAGCCGCGTGCAAGGCAAATGCTCTACCCGCTGTACTATTGCTCCAAACCCCAGTGATGAATCTTTTAAAATACACCTGAGGGCCTGAGCTGTGGTTCCAAGTGAAGCTCTTGCTAGGATGAGATCCAGGTCCAGTCCCTGGTACTGAAAACATACACATAGATGCACACAGACCTGCATATACATACATTCATACGTATGTGTACATATACACACGCACACATTCACACACATCCACATATTCACACAGAGATACATTCACAAACATCCACACATTGACACTCACACAAACACACGGACACACATTCACACATGGGGGGCAGTACAAAGGGCAGGGGTGTGTGCTTTTTTTTTTTTTGCTTTTTGGGTCACAACTGGCGATGCACAGGGGTTACTCCTGGCTCTGCACTCAGGAGTCACTCCTGGCGGTGCTCAGGGGACCATATGGGATGCTGGGAATCGAACCCGGGTAAGCCACGTGCAAGACAAGCACCTTCCTGCTGAACTATCGCTGTGGCTCTCAAAGTTTTATTATTTTCATGTTTTATTTGATCATTCTATTTTTTTTCCTTTTTGGGTCACACCCGGCGATGCACAGGGGTTACTCCTGGCTCTGCGCTCAGGAGTTACTCCTGGCAGTGCTCAGGGGACCATATGGGATGCTGGGAATCGAACCTGGGTTGGCCGCATGCAAGGCAAACACCCTACCTGCTGTGCTATCTCTCCAGCCCCCAATTTTTTTTTTAAAAGTAGGAAACACTGTAGGTTTGGACCCAAGATATAGTACAGCAAGTGAGGTACTTGCCTTGAGGGTGCTTGCCTTGATCCTGATTGGGTCCTTGACATCACATGCCAGGAGGAATCCCTGAGCACAGAGCCAGGAGTAAGACCTGAGCACTGTTGGGTGTGGCTCCAAACTCCCCTCCCCCACAAAAGACATACATGATCAAATTATGCATTGTCTGAGGTTTAGGTTGAAAAGGAAAGGGTGGGAAGGACATTTCATGCCAATAAGAAAAAAAAGACAAGTGACTTATTTATACAAAGGCATAAACTTTGAAGGCAAAGATTGTCGTAAGACAAAGAAAGGCACATTGAGAAAGCTTTCAAACTGTCAGGAAGATAGAATCATTATAAACATATATGCACCTTGCAACAAAGCTCCGAAAGGATTGGTTGGTTGTTTTTTTGGGGGGGTTTGTATTTTTCCTTTTGTTTGGGGTCATAGCCGACAGTGCCCAGGACTTACTCCAGGACACTCAGGAGTCACTCTAGGTGAGGCTCCATCCCTGTGCTATCTCTCCTGCCTCAACCTCTAAATATTTGAAGCAAAAAGCGATGGAATGAAGATTTATCTTCGACAGGAATAGAAGCTTCAACACTCCCCTTTCAACCATGAGCAGAACCACGGCACAAAAGGTGGCAAGGAGCTAGACGATGTGAAACACACCAAAACCCAGCTAGACAAAAAGGCTCAGTAGCTGTCAAACACACAAATCCCCGAAACAGAAATGTAAGAAGTAGCGGTACGCCCCTCCCCCATCCCCTCCTCCCAACCCCCGGCTCGCGCGCCCCCTGGTGGCGATGCTTGTACACGCACGTACAGGTGCGCTACTGGATCCTGCCCCAAGCCTGGCCGGAGTGCTCCCTCAACACCGCGGCCGAGGTGCTCGCTCCCTCCTGGCCACAGTGCTCACCGGGCTCACCGGGAGCAGAGCCCCGAGGACCGTATTTGAGGATCAAACTCACGCCTGCAGAAAAACATTCTCCGCACACGTTTGGAAAAAGAAACGTGTCATCTCTGACCCACAACCCCCCACACATTTGTTTTGTTGTTTTTGTTGCTAGGGTCAGACCTGGTGGTGTTCAGGGCTTACTCCTGAATCTGTGCTCAGGGATAACCCTTGGAAATGCTTCAGAACCAAACCAGGCATCAAACCGGGTCAGAGGTGTGCAAGGCTTCGCGGCTGTACTACCATCTCGGGTCCAAGTTTTTCTTTTTCTTTCTTTTTTTTTGCTTTTTGGGTCACACCTGGCAATGCACAGAGGTTACTCCTGGCTCATAAAAAAAAAAATAAAGGCCCTCCCGTTGGTCATCGATTTGCTCGAGCGGGCCCAGTAACGTTGGAGACTTTGTTGTTACTGTGTTTGGCATATTGAATACGTCACGGGGAGCTTGCCAGGCTGTGCGGGCGAGATACTCTCGGTAGCTTGCCGGGCTCTCCGAGAGGGGCGGAGAAATCGAACTCGGGTCGGCCATGTTGGCTGCGTGCAAGGCAAACGCCCTACCGCTGTGCTATCGCTCCAGCTCCTGGCTCATGCATTCAGGAATTACCCCTGGCGGTGCTCTTTCACTCAAATGAGAGAAAGAATCCGGAGTTCTGACCTCTGTCGACGGTCAAGAATCAGAGACGCGTCTTGTTTGCCAAAGCGTCGAAAATCAGATGGGCTGGACACAGTAATGAGATTTGGAGATGACCACTGGGCTAGAGCCATTACCTACTGGATTCCACGGGACGTCAAAAGACTGCGTGGCCACCCACCTACCAGATGGTCAGACTTCTTGATCAAGACCCTGAAAAATCGGTTTGAGGCTCTTTGTGTTCCTAGAACGAACAGACGCCACTGGGCTACACTAGCACACGACAGGGACGAATGGAGACGTTACTGGCGCCTGCTCGAGCAAATCGATGATTAACGGGAAGTCAAGTGATCAAGTGGTACTCGGGGGACCATATGGGATGCTGGGAATCAAACCCGGGTCAGCTGCATGCAAGACAAAAACTCCCTACCTGCTGTGCTATTGCTCCAGCCCACGGGTCCAAGTTTTTCCCCCGTGGGATTTTTCTTTCCTTGGATGGGGGAGAATGTGGGCACAGCTGGCTTTGCTCAGGGCTTGTCCCTGAATCTCTGCTCAGGAGCTAATTTCTGGCAGTCCTGGGGGACCGACCATATGCAGCTTAGGGGATTGAATCTAGTTTGACCGACTGCCTTAACCCCTGTACTACCTCTCTGGTTCCAAACAACACATTTTTTTCTTTCCCCATTTAAAAAAAAAAATCTGTTTGTTTCATGGGCCACGGGCGATGCTTTCTCAGGCCCCTACTTTTTCCGTTAATAAGCTCAAATAAAATGCCTTGCTCTGTGTCTGGAAGCAGGGTTTAGTTTAGACACGAGTGACTCAGGATCTTAACCCCGCACTCGCCTCCCTCCATCCACTTCCTGCCTTAACTGTTCCCGGAATGAATAACCTGTCTGTGGAGAGCAAGGCGTGTCCAGCCCCACAGCTAGCCCAGCCCGAAGAATCTCACTGCAGGGCTGGAGGAACAAGTTCAAGCAAGCAGCGGAAGGAAATAAAGATCCAAGTAAAATACACGTTAGAAAAACAACAAGGAGAGGGGCCGGAGAGGGGAGGGCATTTGCCTGTACTCAACCGACCCATGTTTGATCCCGGCATCGCATATGGTCCCACAAGCACCTCCAGGAGTGAGTCCGGAGTGCAGAGCCAGGAGTAAGCCCTGAGCATCACTGGGTGTGACCTAAGCCCCCTTCAGGAAAGAAGAAAGGATGGAAGGAAAGAAGGAAGGAAAGAAGGAAGTTAGCTAGCCAATAGGGAGAATGAATGAAAATGAAAGTTACTTTTCTAAAAAAGTCAACAAGTTATGAATCTCTAGTTAGACTCACCAAAAACAAAACAAAACAAAACAAGACTCAAATGACTAAATTCAGGAATGAAAGGACAGTCCTAACTATAGACCTGACAATATTAATGGACTATGGAAAAATACTTTCAACGTTTATCAACACAGTCAATGTGTCAGATGAAAAAAATATTTAGAAAGACATGAGCTATGAGAACTGACTCAAGAAAAAAGAAAGGCCAGAGGCTGGAGCGATAGCACAGAGCAGAGGGCGTTTGCCTTGCACGCGGCTGACCCAGGTTCGATTCCCAGCATCCCATATGGTCCCCTGAGCACCGCCAGGAGTAATTCCTGAGTGCAGAGCCAAGAGTAACCCCTGTGAATTGCCAGGTGTGATCCAAAAATCAAAACACACACAAAAAAAGTATACAAGCTAAAGTTAAATACAGCAGATACTGTGAATGCATCAACTATGTTAAAAAATCTAAAACCATTGCAACCTACTTATGATCCCATATAATATATTGACTATAGAAGCACTGTAGCACTGTCCTCCCGTTGTTCATTGATTTGCTTGAGCAGGCACCAGTAACGTCTCCATCGTGAGACTTGTTGTTACTGTGTTTGGCATATTGAATACATCATAGGGAGCTTGCCAGGCTTTGCCGTGCGGGCGAGATACTCTCAGTAGCTTGCAAAGAAAACCAAACAAACAAAAAAATGGAATTATCATCCGATCCAACAACTCTGCTTCTGGGTATTCAGACAACAAAAGCACTAGGGAAAAAGAATACGGAGTGTGACATGAGCCCTGCCATGACACCTGAGCACAGAGCTGGGAGTGGCCTCTGAGCACTGCCGCAGGAGTCACACCTGGAGTGGCCTCTGAGCACTGTAGGGTTGGCCCCCAAACCCCACAAAACAAAACAAAAACAAAAACAAACAACCCTCTCCCACCCAAACCGCACAAGAACCAACCAACCAAACAAACAAAAGCCCCAGGAGTTTGAAATGCCATGTGTTCGCTGCAGCCTGGGTCCCAATAGTGATGACAAGCACCCACTTTCTGGCCTCTAGAGACGAGGGAGGAGGCACGTGTGGACAGACATTCCCAGTGAAATATTATTCAGTCATGAATATGAATTCTTGCCTATTGGACAACACAGATGGACCTTTAAGTTATTATGATAAGTGAAGTAAGTCAGAGGAAGACAAATATTGTTTTATCCTGACATGTGGAATCTATGAAAAACATAAAAACCAACAAAGATCATAGAGTGGTCTCGGGATGTATAGGGACTGGATTAGAAAAATAGATAAAGGGCCAGAGCTATAATACAGTGGGGAGGCCGTTTGCTTCCCACACAGCCAACCCGGGTTCGATTCCCAGCATCCCATATGGTCCCCCCAGCACCGCCAGGAGTAATTCCTGTGTGCGGAGCCAGGAGCGACCCTTGTGCAACCCTTTGAATGTGATGCAAAGAGCAAACAAAGAAAAAAAAAAAGAAAAATACAAAAGAAGGTCAAAAGGTATAAGCTTCCATTTTGTTTTGTCTTGTGGACCGCACTCAGCAGTGCTCAGGGCTTACTCCTGGCTCTGTGCTCAGGGATTACTCCTGGTGGGACTTGGGGGGACCCTGTGGGGTTCTGGGAATCAAACCCGGTCAGCCACTTGCAAGGCAAGCACCCTACCTGCTGTGCTATTGCTCTAGCCCCCCAATTTTCATTTATAGAAAAATTCAGACCTAGGAATGTAATATAAAGTATAATTGACTACAGCTAACAATTATATATTTAAAAGTTGATAAATAGCCTCTGGAAAGAAAGATGGCGGCCGCACGGGAGCCTTGTGGACAGCAGGTTTGAGCCGGGGGTGGGGGGCGGCAGGGGCCTCATGGGAAGGGGGGCGTTGTGGGCCATCCTTCACGCCCGACTGAGGTCACCAGCTGCCCCCCATGAGCAGCTCTCCGGCACGGCCATGACTCCAGGGCACAGAAACCAATCTCTTAACTATCTAACTTTTAATAGAAATTCTTCCAGAGTTAATAAGTAAAACAGCAGAAATCCAAAACCGCGCGGCCACTATTGCGGCCGCACGACATCATTTTATTCTTAAACCAAGCTGTAGAAAGCAAATCATTTCACAATGCTGTTTCAACATATCTGATTGGGGGGGGGTCATAAACTCTAAACAATAATTGTGCATCTTCTATCGAAACAATGTATCTAGTCAAAGTAGATAGAGTATTAACTAGAACTCATCTGCCTCACAGGAATTGGGAGGGGTGGGAGGTGGGGTTCTATTGGGGTTCACGGTTAAAAATAAGCATTGGTAAAGGGAAATGTGTTTGATACTTACATGACTGAGACCTAAACCCGAAAGCTCTGTAACTTTTCCCACAGTGATTCAATAAAGAAATAAATTATAAAAAAAAATAAAATAAAAGTTGATAAATAGAAATTCCCATGCCATAAAAAAATCTATGTATGATGGGGCTGGAGCGATAGCACAGCGGGTAGGGCGTTTGCCTTGCACGCAGCCAACATGGCCGACACAGGTTCGATTCCCAGCATCCCATATGGTCCCCCGAGCACCGCCAGGAGTGATTCCTGAGTGCAGAGCCAGGAGTAACCCCTGCGCATCGCCGGGTGTGACCCAAAAAGAAAAAAAAATCTATGTATGATGATGAATGTTAACTAAAGTAATTTTGGCAATCATTTTGAAATCTACAAATATTTAATTATATGCCGTGCTCTTGAAACCAATATGTTACATGTACATTTTGCCTCACGCTTTATGTAAACATTTTACAAATAAGAAACAAAATTTTATTTTATCTTTTTATAGTGATATATATATATATATTTTTAATTTTTATTAGTGAAACACCATGAGGTACAGGTACAGTTGTAGACTTACAAATTTTTGTGCGTGGGTTTCAATTATACAATGATCAAGTACCCATCCCTCCACCAGTGCCCATTTTCCACCACCACGGGTCCCAGTATCCCTCCCCCCCATCCCTGCCCTCCCTCCCCCCCCCCCCCCGCCCTCTGTGGCAGGGCGTTCCCTTTTGTTCTCTCTCTCCTTTTGGGTGCTGTGGTTTGCAAAAGAGGCATTGAGTGGCAATCATGTTCGGTCTATAGTGTACTTTCCCATGCTTCTCCCATCCTGGGAGGATCCTCCCAACAAACACCCTTTATTTGGTGCTCCCTTCTCTATCTGAGCTGCCTTTTTCCCTAGCATGTGCGGCTGACCTCCAAGCCATGGAGTAAACAGAAACAAAATTTTAAATCCACAGAGAAATGATAACAGACAATAAGTGAATTCAGCAAAGTGTCTGGCTCACGTCCACGTACAAGCATCAGCTATATTTCTACACACTAGCTGTGGATGAGGAAATAAAATGAAGAAAATAATCACCTACCAAAAAGAATAAACTAGGGGAAAAAAAACAAAGGGAGTACAAATTCATATGTTGAAGACATTGCTAAAAAAATTAAAGACCTCAGGGCTGGAGAGATAGCACAGTGGGTAGGGCATTTGCCTTGCATGCGGCCGACCCGGGTTCGATTCCCAGCATCCCATATGGTCCCCTGAGCACCGCCAGGAGTAAACTCCTGAATGCAGAGCCAGGAGTAATCCCTGTGCATCGCCAAGTGTGACCCAAAAAGAAAAAAAAAATTAAAGACCTCAATAAATGTATTTGTTTTTGTTTGTTTCTGGACCACACTCAGGGCTTACCCCTGGCTCTGCTTTTGGGGATCACTCCTGGCGGTGCTCTGGGGACCATGTGGGATGCTGGGGATCAAAGCTGGGTTGGCTGTGTGTAAGGCAGACGCCCTACCCGCTGTACTAGGGCTCCAGCATCCCACGTGCATGAATCGGGAAGGACTTAACATTGGAAAGAACAACTCTGGAGCAATAGCATAGCCGGTCGGGCATTTGCCTTGTACTGTCCGAACTGGGTTTGACCCAGGTTCGATTCCCAGTAACCCATATGGTCTCCCTGAGCATCGCCAGGAGGAATCCCTGAGCATCGCCGGGTGTGACCCAAAAGGAAAAAAAAAAAAAAGAACCAAAACAAAAAACATTGGAAAGAGAACAGAGCGTTCCTCAGACTCGACGCCTTCTCTACGGAAAGCCACGTGTCCCTCTGCAGGAACAGACTAAACTCCCCAGGCAACTGTAAGGGACCACAATAACATCCGAGAGGCGGGTCAAAGTCGGAGAATTCAGGCGTCTCAATTTCAAAGGTGTATAGAGCTACTCTACTTGGCCCGGTGAGGCCCTGGCCCATTGATGGACACAGGGGGACAGAATCAAGTTGTGCGTCAAGAAACGCCCCACCCCGTCACTACATCAGTGCGAGCGATAGACGAATAATCCCTTCCAGACGTGTTCAGTTTGAGTTTTTTACAACATGTCGATTTCACCCCAGTATTTAAAATCAAAGAAAGACGGCAAGAAAGACATCAAAGGAACATGCTCGGGTGATTTAAATAAAAAAAAAAAAAAACTGGGGCTGGAGTAATAGCACAGCAGGTAGGACATTTGTCTTGCGCCCGGCCAACTCGGGTTCGATTCCCAGCATCCCATATGGTCCCCCAAGCACTGCCAGGAGTGATTCCTGAGTGCAGAGCCAGGAGTAACCCCTGTGCATCGCCGGGTGTGACCCAAAAAAGTGAAAAAAGAAAAATCTGCCTCATCTGCTGACAATACCCCTGCGGGACGATGATTTCATGGCATGTGTAACATCTGAGGCAAGCGTCTCAGACCGGGGGTCCTGGGAGTGGGTTCAAACCCACATCCCAGGGGAGAGGGTCTGGGCTGGGGGGCCCCGAGATGCTGCATTTCTTGTGCCTGCCGCCACAGCCCCGGAGTCCCCACTCTGCGAGTCTGCGTCACTAAGAAGCTTCCACAGGCAGGTGAAAGTAGGGGTGAGGGTCCCCAGGGACATGCAGCTGCTCTGCTGGGAGCGGTCGGGGGGCTGGGATGGAGGGTGGCAGCGCCAGCCCAGGGCCAACTGTCCCGGGACCCCCGACATCCTAGGATGTGTAAGATTGGCAGATGCCAGCAGCTACTCCAGGAAAGGGCAGTGGCCCAGCCCTGCTGGGGCCACCAAGGCAGCTTCATCAAATTTCACTCCTCCTGGACCAGCCTAAAGTGACCCTCAGCGGCCTCCCCTCCATTCCCCACCCAGCACCCCTTCCCACTCCACTGCCAGCTTCACTTCCTCTCCCCTCCCTGCTCTCCTCTCTTCTCCCCTCCCTACCCCTTCCCTGCCCTCCTCTCCCCTCCCCTCCTCTGCCCTCCCTACCCTTCCCCTCCTCTGCCCTTCCTACTCCTCCCCAGCCCTTCCTACCCCTCCCCTGCCCTCTTCTCTCCTCCCTTCCTCTCCCTACCTCTCCCCTGCCTTCTTCTCCTTTCCCCTCCTTTGCCCTCCCTACCCCTCCCCTGACCCCCTCTTTCCTTCTCTGCCCTCCCCTCCCCTGCCCTCCTCTCTCTTCCCCTCATCTGCCCTCCCAACCCCTCCCCTGCCCTCCTCTCCCTTCCCCTCCTTTGCCCTCCCTCCCCCTCCCCTGCCCTCCTCTCCTCCCCTCACCTGCCCTCCCTACCCCTCCCTTGCCTTCCTCTCCCTTCCCCTCCTTTGCCCTCCCTACCCCCTACCCCTCCCTTGCCCTCCTCTCATCTGCCCTCCCTACCCCTCCCCTGCCCTCCTCTCCCTTCCCCTCCTTTGCCCTCCCTCTCCCTCCCCTGCCCTCCTCTCCTCCCCTCACCTGCCCTCCCTACCTCTCCCTTCCCCTCCTTTGCCCTCCCTACCCCCTACCCCTCCCCTGCCCTCCTCTCCCTTCCCCTCCTTTGCCCTCCCTCCCCCTCCCCTGCCCTCCTCTCCTCCCCTCCCCTGCCCTCCTCTCCCTTCCCCTCCTTTGCCCTCCCTACCCCTCCCCTGCCCTCCTCTCTCTTCCCCTCCCTACCCCTCCCCTGCCCTCTTCTCTTCTCCCTTCCTCCCCTCCCCTGCTCTCCTCTCCCCTCCCCTCCTCTGCTCTCCCTTCTTCAACCCTTTTTCTTCTCCCCTCCACTCACCTCCCTGCCCTCCCCTCCCTTCCCCTGTCCTCCCCCCCCACCCCACCAGCTCTGTCCCAATGTGTGGGTGGCTCCCATGGACAAGCCTGGGGCAGACGACCTGGTTCTCCCGCCAGCCGCCACTACAGCAATCCCCTCCCGCGGTCAGGTGGTCTTGCTCTGGCATCTCTGCAGTCAGCGACAGGGCCCAGAGGACATCAGCCCACCCTGAACTGCTCCAGGGCCACTTGGCTTGTGCAGGGCCTTGGCTGGGGAAGCTGCTTCCTTCACTCCAGCAAAGCCTGACAGGAGTCCACACAGACAGGAGGTGTGGACCCCACCCCCCCTCCGCCCCGGGAGGGGTCTCGTCTCTACTAAGGCACCTAGGGACACCTGGTCCCTGCTGAATGCTCAAGATGTGGTGGCGGGGCTGGAGCAATAGCACAGCGGGTAGGGCGTTTTGCCTTGCACGCAGCCAACCTGGGTTCGATTCCCAGCATCCCATATGGTCCCCTGAGCACCGCCAGGGGTCATTCCTGAGTGCAGAGCCAGGAGTAACCCCTGTGCATCGCCGGGTGTGACCCAAAAAGAAAAAAAAAAGATGTGGGGGCAACCATTTTTTCTCCTTTTTCTTTCTCTTCCACAAAGTCCCCTGTCCCCACCCCCCAGTGGCCCTTCAGCACTAGGGCTGACCGTGGAAGCTTCTGGAACACTGACAGACCACGGCGACTCTGCCATATGCAGGGGTCCTCCCAACCCACGAGGCTCCAGCTCCATCACGCCTGCTGATGGGAGCCCAGACACATGTCTCGCTCTGTGCCTCTGTCTGCCACAGGGTGAGACCAGAACGTCCCCACCGTCCCGGCCCCTAATCCCCCAGGGATTGTGGGACAGCGCCAGGCCCGCTCACCCCCAGTGGTCAAGAGCAACCTGACCTGCAATGATTCCGCCTCCTCACCCCATCCCGTCCACGAGCCCCCGCGTCTGCGCTGGCCGGGTGGGGAGGGGGCGCCCTGCCATCCCAGCTCACCTGGCCGGCCTCCGAGGGGCAGCATCCATGGGGACAGGGTGGCTCTGAGACCCCAGCCTTCCCGGCTTGCGCCTGCAGCTGGGCCAGCTCCAGCCTGTTCCTTACTATTCCGTTGTCATTGGCTGGAGTGACCCGGGGAAGCTGGACCCGACGTGTTCCAGCCTCCTCCTGCCGTTCCTGCTTCCTGGGCGCGTCTGTCTGTGGGAGCCAGAGCTTGGCTGTCGGGGGCTCCGATGCTCAGATTGGTGAGGAGGATCCGGGGGAGCGGCTGTCTCTGTTGCTCCCGAGCCTAAGGCGGCAGAACCCCCGACCCCCGACCACTAAGCTCTCTTCTTCGTCTCCTCCTTGGTTTCTGCCCTGTTCGTTCTGTGACTGGCCCCAGGAGATGGGTGTGGGCTGGCCGGCGCCCTAGGCTCCTGGAGGCAGCATCCAGGCCCGGCCGGGCCACCTCCGGGCCCCCCCTGCCCACTGCCCCCAGCCACGCTGGGGCGCCCTCCTTCCTGCTGGGCCGGAGGCAGGCCCTCTGTGACCTGCTGTCACCATGGGGACTCCGGGGGGGTGAGGCGGGAGCATTCCGCCCTGGAATGCCAGAGTGCTCCGTTGGTCCTGGCCTGGCTCAGCAACATCCGCTTTGCACCCCTCCCAGCAGGTAAGACCCCCAGGTAAAGCCTCCAGATCCCACTCCCCCAGCAGGTAAGACCCCAGGTAAGGCCTTCAGACCCCACTTCCCAGGAGGTAAGACTACAGGTTAAAGCCTCCCGGACCCCGCCCCCCGACAGGTAAGACCCCAAGTAAGGCTCCCCAGACCCCACCCCCCAACAGGTAAGACCCCAGGTAAGGCCCAGGTAAGGCCCTCGAACCCTGCCGTCAGCAGATAAGACCCCAGGTAAGCCCACCAGCTCCCCAGCAGGTAAGACCCCCAGTAAGGCCCCAGGACCTAGCCCCCACAGCAGGTAAGACCAACTCCCCTGGAAAGGTAACAGTGGAAATGGGAAGGGTACGGGGCTCAAAATCAGAAGGCCCAGCGCCAACCCACTTCTTGGCAGAGGATCATACGTCACCAAGCTGTACCCCCAGAGTGCCTCTTCCTGTGACTCTTCCTGTCCTGACACGTGACATCAGCTCAGACGAACTCCTGCTTATGCTCCGACACCCGGCTCTGGAGCTCCCTCAATCAGCACTGCCCTCACCCCAGCCTGGGCGGGCGAGACAGGGGGTCTTGCTGTTCTGTGTTAAGAGTTCCTGACGTTTTCCCTCCGGGGTTTCATCTGGCTTCTGGTTCTCAGAGGCAGGAACCGGACTAGCCTGGGTTCGGGTGCTTGGAGATGGTTTGCTGAGTGACTATTTTTGTGGAATGGCAAGTGGAAGAGGTTGGCTCCGAGTGGGCTGCTGTCCCGGGTCCTTCTTCCCAGCTGGCTCGAACTTCATCCCCGTGGCATCCTGTCAGGCAGGACCAGGAACGGGAGTGGGAGCTGGTGGCCTGTGGCTGGGAGGGAGGGGGGGCGTGTCTGTCTGAGGCTCAGGATGGAACCAGCTGCAGTTTTCCCCTGGGGTGTCTCTGGGACCCCTCCTGGTAGGGAAGGGTGAAGAGGGGAGGAAACTCAGCGAGTCCTGCTGGGACTTTGGGGTGACACCAAGGCACCAACGTTTGCAGGGAAAGGGAAGGGAGGGCTGCAGGGCCTCTGCTGCTCCCTCCTGGGGGTCGCGGACAAGGAAGGAGAGGAAGAAGCATCCCGTCCATGCCAACTACCCAGGCCCACCGGCCTCTCATCAGAACCAGCTGAGCAAGGGCGCCCTCTAGTGTCCGCCAAGCGGCCAGGCTGGAACCTGACCCCAGTCGGGCGTTTGCTTCATTTTCCTTCAATACCGAGGTTCCCCACAGTGCAGACACCAGCTTGACCCTTAATATTTAAAAAAAAAACACGCTTATTAATGGGCTGGAGCGATAGCACAGCGGTAGGGAGTTCGCCTTACAAGCGGCCAACATGGCCAACCCGAGTTCGATTCCTCCACCCCTCTCGGAGAGCCCGGCAAGCTACCGAGAGTATTCGATATGCCAAACACAGTAACAACAAAGTCTCCAATGGAGACGTTACTGGGCCTGCTCGAGCAAATCGACGATCAACTGGGAGGGCCTTTACCTTTACCTTTACCTAATGATCTGGTAAATAACTTGAGTATTCAAGCTGAGTAAATAACTTGAAGGCTCTTGAGTATTATACCGTTGGAGGTGGAGATGGGATAGTAAGTTACAGATAGTATCTGTACAGATACTAAGTTACAGTCTCCTGCCATCCCCAGAGGGCAGGAGACCGGCTGGGCGGCTCAACAGTTCCCAAACTTACTTGCTGCCCCTCCCCCCCCCCCCCTTTTAAAAGAGGAGTCACACCTGGTGATGCTCAGGGGTTACTCCTGGTTCTGCACTCAGGAATCACTCCTGGGGGGCTCAGGGAACCACATGGAATGCCAGGGATTGAACCCTGGAGGGTTGTGCAAAGCAAACACCCTCCCTGTTATACCATCACTTCAGTCCTGATATGGTTCCCTTTTAAGGTCATAAAAAGTACCCATAGGAACATAAAGTAACAAAAGAGGAGACTGACACCTAAGAGTGGCCCAGATTAGTACCAGGAGATTAGCTCCATGGCTTGGAGGTCAGCCACACACACTAGGGGAGAAGGGAGCTCAGATAGAGAAGGGAGCACCAAATAAAGGGTGTTGGGAGGATCCTCCCAGGATGGGAGATGCATGCTGAAAGTAGACTATAGACCAAACATGATTGCCACTCAATGCCTCTTTTGCAAACCACAGCACCCAAAAGGAGAGAGAGAACAAAAGGGAATGCCCTACCACAGAGGCAGGGTGGGAATGGGGGGATGGGGGGTGGGAGAAATACTGGGACCCGTAAAGTAAGTAAAGGCCCTCGCGTTGATCATCGATTTGCTCGAGCGGGCCCAGTAACGTCTATGGAGACTTTGTTGTTACTGTGTCTGGCATATCGAATACTCTCGGTAGCTTGCCGGGCTCTCCAAGAGGGGCGGAGGAATCGAACTCGGGTCGGCCATGTTGGCTGCGTGCAAGGCAGACGCCCTACCCGCTGTGCTATCGTTCCAGCCCGTGGTGGTGGAAAATGGGCACTGGTGGAGGGATGGGTATTTGATCATTGTATAACTGAAATCCAAGCACAAAAATTTGTAAGTCTACAACTGTCCCTCATGGTGTTTCACTAATAAAAATTAAAAAATAAATAAAAATTGAGGCTATTTTATACAAAAAAAGATGTACCCATAAAAAGTACTGAGCATTTCCCTGGAAGTCTACCACAATGTGCCTACTATTTGCACCCCAGATTACTATTGTTCCCACATGCAGTGCCCCAGTGCAGGAGACGTTGGCCCTTATGGGGAGAGGGGTGCAGGGGTTCCCCAGGAAAAGTTCACGGGCTGGCACTGGCTTCTGGCTGACTGGAATGTTTCCATCCATCTGAGTCTCCCTGCTTCAGAGGTCCGAACTACTGCCCCATTTTCCAGGTGAGGAGACTGAGGCACAAAGGAACCTATCCCTTTCCCTGTACCCGATGTCTCCCACAGCACCTGTGACAGGGAGGCGGAAATACTCCCTGACCTCAGGAAGACACATAATTGCAAGAGCTGTCGTTTGCTCTGATGTGAACAGAGGCCAAGGCCTTTGTGAAACCACACTTAAGAATCATCCTGGTGGGCTGGAGCGATAGCACAGTGAGTAGGGCATTTGCCTTGCACGTGGCCGACCCGGGTTTGATTCCTAGCATCCCATATGGTCCCCTGAGCACCAGGAGTAATTCCTGAGTGCAGAGCCAGGAGTAATACCTGTGCATCGCCCGGTGTGACCCAACAATAAACAAAAAAAAAAAGTAAAAAAAAAAAAAAAACCATCTCCACACTGTTAACACTTAAGAGGGAGCACTTACCCCGTTAACTCCACAAGGTTCATTAGAAATTCAGTTAACAGGTGGGGGAGAGGGAGCTTGCCTTGCAGGAGGCTGACACAGGTTCCATTTCCCGCATCCTAGATGGTCCCCCAAGTACCGCTAGTGCAGAGTGCAGAGCCTGGAGTAACCCCTGAGCAGTACCTGTTGTGGCCCCAAAACCAACATAACAAAAACAGAAATGCAGTTAACAGGTGGGAGAGAGTACAGCTACCAGGATGATTGTCTCGTCCCACCAACCGAGCACCAAATGTGGTCCACCCAGCACACCACCAGGAGTGTTCTCGGAGCACAGAGCCAGGAGTCGGTCCTGAACACGGTTGGGTTTAGCCCAAAGCTACTCCCCATCCCGCTTCCAGCGCCCTAGGAAAAGGAAAAGAAAAATGCAGTTGCCCCTCAAAATACAAAGAAAAAAGAAATGCAGTTATGCCCTGGGAATGCCCAGACAGAGCCTGAGAAAACCCTCTCGGCAGACAAGGGCCACTTCAACGGACTTCAGTGCCAGCGAGCATGACCCTTCCAGTCCCGAAGAACCCGCGGGCCCTGGGGATCGGGTGACACGCTCCCATTTCACCCTGCAGCTCGCCCCAGGACTTCTGAGTCATCCCTTCCAGGCTCCGCCCCCACGCCGCAGCCCCGCCCCTCGCTGTGGTTCCTCTCGCCCAGGCTCCGCCCCCACGCCTCCACGCGCCCCAGGACTGCTGAGTCATTCCTCCCAGACTCCGCCTCCCCACGTCTCAGCGCACCCCAGGACTGCTGAGTCATCCCTACCAAGTCCTGCCCCTTTCTCCGCCCCCGCGCTGCGGCCCCGCCCCTAGCCATGAGTCATCCCTTCCAGGCTCCGCCCCCAAGTCGAAGCCCCGCCCCACACCCAGGCCCAGCCAATCACAGTCCGAATGAGCTATGATATCACCAGAAGCCAATCAAAGCTGCTTACCGCCGCAGAGCCGAAATTCTGTCCCAGTCCCTGCGGGAACTATAGCATCCGGGTTAGTTCAGACAGGGTCACTGAGGTCTATCGTGGAGCAGAGACTCATCCCGGGACACAAGTGCAGAGGTAGGGCTAGAAGCCAGGCCTTGTGACAGGGCTCAGAAATCTGCTGGGGCCAGAGCGATCGTACAGCGGGAAAGGCAATTTCCGTGTTTTGCTCCCTGGCACCCCAGACGGCACCTGGGGGCCAGCAAGGAGAGATCCCTGAGCACAGAGCCAGGAGTTAGCCCTGAACACCGCCGGATGTGGTCTTCCCCCAAATAATCTACTGTGCACAGTATTGCCAAAAAGGGCGGGAAGGCCAGGACCCCCTTATCTGGATGGCTTCCATCACTGGGAAGGAGCCCAGGTTCCCAGCTTTTTTGCTACAAGACTCTTCCTGCAAGACCCCATGATTCAGAATCCCCAGACATCAGGGCCCAGAGAAAGTGTGCGTGTGTGTGTGTGTGTGTGTGTGTGTGTGTGTGTGTGTGTGTGTGTGTGTAGTGGGAGGATATGGTGGGGTTGCCCCAAATTGCAGCCTTGGTCTTAGGCCCAAACTCACCCCAGCCATTGAAGGAGTCGGAGGGGCCCAGGCCAGGCTGCTCAGGAGACGGAGTCCTTGGCCTCGGGATCAAGTGTTCACTGAGTATATGCTGGGCAGTTGGGCCCAGGACCCCAAGAGTAGACCCAGTCTCAGTGGCCAGTCTTTTTGTAGGACCCCATCTGTGAGTAGGGGTGGCCACACTGGGTGTGGCCCCTGCTTACCAGTGTGTGTGTGGGGGGGGCGGGAGTCGGTGGGCACCTGCATGTCTGTGAAAAGGCCTTGAAGGTGAGAGTTCGAAGGGTGCCCCGGGCAGAGACAGACACAGGCTGCCCGGCTGCTTGGGAGCAAGGGATGGGCGGGCACAGTGCTGAGGGTCAGACCCAGCGCCTCACGCGTGCAGAGACACATCCCAGCCCCGACAGTGCTGCTTTTTCTGTGTGTGTACTTTGTGTTTTGGTTTTTGGCCGCACCTGGCAGTGCTCAGGGCTTACTCCTGGCTCTGTGCTCAGGGATCACTCATGGTGAGCTCAGGGGACCGTCTGGGGTGCAGGGATAGAATCCGGGTTGGCCACATGCAAGGCAAGCTACCCTACACTCTGTACTATTGCTTCAACCAACCAGGGCTTCCCCTTCCTCTTCCTTTCCCCCTTCCTCTTCCTCTTCCTCTTCCTCTTCCTCTTCCTCTTTCCCTTCTCCTTCTTTCTTTTGATTTTTGTGTCACACCCAGCAGTGCTCAGGGTTGACTCCTGGCTCTGCATGCAGTAATTACCCCTGGTGGGCTCGAGGTTCTGTGTATGGGATGCCGGGGATTGAACCCAGGTAGACCGGGTGCAATGCGAGTGCCCTCCCTGCTGTATCAGTCCCAGCCAGTGCTTCTTGAGTGCTTCCTATGACAATCTAAAGGTATTGCAAAGCTGCCTCCGTTCTCAGGAAGGGAACCAGCAGCAAGCCACAGCTGTCCTGTGAGATTCCACGTCGAGGGTAACATGCTCAGTGTGTAGACAAATCCAGTAGGGGAGGGTACAGAGCGTGCTGGCAGCCAGTCAAGGGACGTGCTTTCTTGAATGTGGGAAATACCTACACAGATAGTTGAGTGTAGAGTTATGTCTCCCGGGCATGAGGGTCTGCAGGTACAAAGGCCCTGTGGCAACCTTTGCTCAGGGCCATCGGGTCATCTCTGTCACTGAGCTCTGTTCTGGATTCTGAGGACTGGGCAGTGCCTATGACTAACTGGACTCTTTCTGTGTTCTTGTTGCCAGGTGGTTGATAGAGGAAGCTCAAGGCTCTCGACCTTGTGCAGAGGCCGCAGATCTATACGTTCCCAACAATCCAGGTGACTGGTAGCCTCTGAGCCCACTTCCCAGACCACCCACTTCCCCCCGATCCTCACTGGCAGTCACAGATTGAGGGGCCTGAGCGACCACCTCATTGCCATCCCAAGGAGCAGATAGGACAGCTGAGGTTCCCACTTTGCTCAATAACCAAACTTTAAAACATGCCTGTCGGGGCTGGAGCAATAGCACAGTAGGTAGGGTGTTTGCCTTGCACATGGCCAACCCGGGTTCGATTCCCAGCATCCCATATGGTCCCCTGAGCACCGCCAGGGGTAATTCCTGAGTGCAGAGCCAGGAGTAACCCCTGTGCATCGCCAGGTGTAACCCAAAAAGCCAAACAAACAAACAAAAACCTCAAACAAAACAAACAAAAAACATGCCTGTCAACTGGAGAGATAGTCCAGTGTGCAGGGCACTTGCCTGACCTGGGTTCCATTCCCAGCACGCCATATGATCCTCCAAGCTCTGCCAGGAATGATCATTCCTGAGCACAGATCCAGGAATAAGCTCTGAACACTGTCAGGTGTGACTCTCGCCCAAATTACAAGGAAAAATTTGACGCATTATTCTGAATTACTGTCTGAAAGAGTGTACATTTTTTTTCGGGGGGGGGGAAATAATGATAAAATAAGTAAATAAAATGCGCCTGTCAAGGTGGCAGGCTGGGGGGTTGGGAGGGAACTTGGGGACACAGTGGAGGGAAGTTTTCACTGATGGCGGAATTGGTGCTATTACAGGATATGTCTAAAACTCAGCTATCGGGGCTGGAGAGATAGCACAGCGGGTAGGGTGTTTGCCTTGCATGCGGCCCGACCCGGGTTCGACTCCCAGCATCCCATATGATCCCCTGAGCACCGCCAGGAGTTAACTCCTGAGTGCAGAGCCAGGAGTAACCCCTGTGCATCGCCAGGTGTGACCAAAAAAAAAAAAAAAACAACAAAAAACAAAACAAAAAAAACTCAGTTATCAATAAGTGTGTGAATCACAGTTCTTTAATAAAATTAAAATTTTTTAATTATTTTATGGGGCAAGAACAATAGGACAGCAGGTAAGGCTCTTGCGTTGCATGACATGAACCCAGATCCAGTCCCTGGCTTCCCATAATGTGTGTGTGTGTGTGTGTATGTGTGTCTGTGTGTGTGTGTGTGTGTCCCTGCCCCTGAGCCCACCAAGGAGTGATCCCTGAACGCAGAACCAGGAGGAAGCCCTGAGAACTTCTGGGTGTGCCACAGAAGTTGGTGTGCCCCAAACAAAACAAAATAAAAATCCCAGGGCCAGGAGAGAAGGCCCGTTGCATGCTGGTCAACCTGGGTTCCAACTCTGGCATTCCCCATGGTGCCGGGAGCACCGCCAGGAGTAATTCCTGAGTGCTGAGCTAGGAGTCACCCTTTAGTATTGTAGGTATGACCCCAAAATAGAAACAAAACATCTTGAGTATCTAAAGGCATGAAAGCACATGCAAATGAGTGTTTGATCATGCGGCACTCCAGGGAAGTAGCAGCGGGTGACTCAGTTGAGTGACACCCTTGGGGACAGCTCCGGGTAGTTAGGAAGGAGGGTCAGAGGGGTTCTGGCTGGGCTTGGAGGTGGGG
The DNA here is from genome assembly GCF_029834395.1 of Sorex fumeus. Lineage (NCBI taxonomy): Eukaryota > Metazoa > Chordata > Mammalia > Eulipotyphla > Soricidae > Sorex > Sorex fumeus. Next base: position 1,129,715 of record NW_026606150.1, read on the forward strand.
ACTGTGTGGGGGTGCCTGGACTCCTTGAGCACTGGTTCGAGGGTGAGCTGAGAGGGTCCCCGAGAATTTCCAAGGCCTTGCCTGTCCCCAACAGTGGTGGGGTGGCCTGCTAGCCCATTTGGAGGGATGATGACAATGCTGTACGGTGACAGGAGCCTGCAAGCCGGGGTTGGGGAGGGAGACTTCCCAAGACAGCACCAGGGAGGGGGGTCCCACAGAACTGGGGGAGACATCACAGCAAATTGCTTCCCTCATACTAGCCGATTATTTGCTCCTAGAATTGTCCCCAACCATTGAGGCTCTATATTATTTTGATTTTTTAAAATTTAAAAATTTTTAAATTTTATTTTTGGTAGTTTTTTTAAAAAAATTTTTATTAGTGAAACACCATGAGGTACAGTTGTAGCCTTACAAATTTTTGTGCTTGGGTTTCAGTTATACAATGATCCAGTACCCATCCCTCCACCAGTGCCCATTCTCCATCATTTTACATTTTTTTAAAAAAATTTTTGTTAGTGAAACACCATGAGGTACAGTTGTAGATTTACAAAAAAAAAAAAAATATGGAATGCTTCACGAATTTGCGTGTCATTCTTGAGCAGGGGCCATGCTAATCTTCTCTATATCGTTCCAATTTTAGTGGAACACTCTTATTATTTTTATTCCTCCCCCACTTTATTTAAACACTGTGGTATACAAAGTTATTCATGATGATCTGTCACAGGCCTTCAGTATTCCAACCCCAATCCCATCACCCCCATCATCGTCACTCCACCACTGTCTTCATTTTCCCAACCCACCCTCAAGCCTGTCCCCATAGCAGGCCTGCGATAATTTATTCTAAATTGCTTGTGACCATTACATGGTTAATGGATTGATCGATAAATAATTTCCGTAGAAAAAAATTTTTTGGGGGGGATCACACCCGGCAATGCACAGGGATTACTCCTGGCTCTGCACTCAGGAGTCACTCCTGGCAGTGCTCAGGGGACCATATGGGATGCTGGGAATCGAACCCGGGTCGGCCGCGTGCAAGGCAAATGCCCTACCCGCTGTGCTATCTCTCCAGCCCCTGTAAAAAACATTTGTGAAAATTGTTTTTTATCTCCCACGGGGATAAGAAATCCTTGTCTGAAGGGTTTACCAAGCTGTTGTAGCCAGGTAAGCATCTGTGTTCTGTCCCTCATTCTGTCCCTCGTCGCTTCTGTACCTTTGTCAAAGAATGAAGTAGTTTCTGGAAGTGGCCGGGGTTCCAAGCTAGCAGGCACCAGCCAGGTGGGTCCAGTCCCCACCCCCTCATCCCTCACCTTGGATCCTGTTTGAAGACCCCGAAGCTTGAAGGCTAAGCACCCCTTTGCCTCATCCCGATTTCCAGAGTGGGGCAGAGGGATTTGGACTTATGAGCACTTAGTGATGGGGGATGCAGTGGGCATCCCGATCCTTTTATTCTGCTGAGCCAGACACTCAGATGGGGACTGGGTGTGAGGAGTTCCCTCCCATGGGGCAGGCTGAAGATTATCTCAGATACTTCTGTTGTGTTGTTGTGTGGTTTTAGAGTTACACCCAACAGTGCTCAGGGGTGACTCTAGCCTCTGCACTCAGGAATCGCTCCTGGCAACATGCAGGGAACCATATGGGACGCCAAGGATCGAACCCATGTTGGTTTTGCTTGCAAGGCAAGCGCCCTACCCGCTATGTACATATCTCTCCGGCCCTTCGTGACTTAATTCTGTCTCTGTGCTCAGGGATCATTCTGGGGGGCTCGGGGAACCCTATGGGTTGCCAGGGATCAAACCCAGGATGGCAGTGTACCAGGCGAGCATGCTACCTGCTGTGCTATCGCTCAGTTCCTGCTGATACCGTCCAAGAAGTCTTCGTGCAACGGAGGGAAGGCCCCAGCATGCACAGTGTGAGCTATCCTCTACTCTGCATCCTGACTTGATTCTCATCTCTTCTGGGCTCGGCAGCTGGACCCTGTCCAGCCACGGAGCAGTCTCAGACCGGACTGTTTCCCGGATGAGAGTGTGCAGAGAACGTGGAGAGGTTGAGCATCAGGTTCCGTCCCGTCAGGGTTTGCTTCCATAAAACTGAGCGCTGTTTCTCTTCTCAAGAATGAAATATTCGGGGCTGCAGGGATAGCACAACAGGGAGGGCGTTTGCCTTGCATGCGGCCGACCCGGGTTCGATTCCCAGCATCCCATATTCCCATATGGTCCCCTGAGCACCGCCAGGAGTAACCCCTGTGCATCGCCGGGTGTGACCCAAAAAGAAAAAAAAAAGTATGAAATATTCTAGGGATCAGAGAGCTACAACAGGGAAATCCAAGAACCACATATGGACCACCACTGCCCCCCAAGCACCGCCAGGGGTCACTCCTGAGCACAGAGCCAGGAATAGCCCCAGAGCAGAGCCAGGTATGGCCCCAAAGTCATCCTGCCACATTAACAAGAAATCAGTCTGCCAAGCTGAAATTAGAATTAACTAGAGACTTGGAAAAACTCAAGGGTGGAATGGAGGCCTGTGTAGGTTGGAGAGGTTTCAGGAGGTGACCGTGGTGTTGCTGGGGGCCCTGCTGCTGCAGCTAAATATTCATCGGTGCAGGAGAATGTGGGCAAGAGATGGAGCCGAGAGACGGTAGAGTTGGAGGATGCTTGCCTTGCGTGCGCCCAATCACTGGCATCACATATGGTCCCCGGAGTCCTGCCAGGAGTGATTCCTGAGTGCAGAGGCAGGGTCTGTGTAGCAATAAGAGCGTTGCGGAAGGGGGAGGGAGGGAAGACAAGCGAGCATGAGTGCCTGCCTTTTAGTGCTTAGAGAGAGACAGGCAGACAGGCAGAACTTGCCTTTTAGTGAGAGAGCTCAGATTTGGAATCCGGCAACCCCTGGGTCTTGGTACAAAGTGCAGATTCACCTCTGCCGCCTGGGAGGTGATATCCATCTGGGTTTGACGCTGGGCTCTGAGCACGGGCAGATTCTGGACCTGGGCAAGGCTAGGCACTCGGTCGATGACTGGGCTTTCTCTTGTGGAGGAAAGGCCCCGGGCTTCCAGGAGTACTGACTTCTCTTTGGGTGCTGCTCCTCAGCTGGAACCAGAAATCCTGGGCTTGCCCAGAGAGTCACTGCTGGACCCCAGCTGACCATATGGAGCTGAGGTAGTCTGGTGTGTGTGTGTGTGTATGTGTGTGTGTGTGTGTGTTTTGGGTGGGGGTATTTAAGGGAAGGTGGGGTGATAAGGAGGACACCCTAAATGCCAGGCTAGGGAATTTGGATGTGAATGTGAACAAGAGGCATCCAGGCCCAGAGGGGTTCACTGGGAGGTACAAGATGGGTTGGATGGGGGGGGGGGTGGGGATGCGGAGTGATAGTACAGCAGGTAGGGTGTTCGCCTTGCATGCGGCCAACCCAGGTTCGGTCCCCAGCATCCCATAGTGTCCCCCAAGCACTGCCAGGAGTAACCCCTGAGTATCGCTGTGTGTGACCCAAAAAGCAAAAAAAAAAAAAAAAAAAAAAAAAGACTGGTTGGATGGGAGAAGGGGGAGTAGTAGGAGGAGGTAGAAGCGGTCTGCTCAGAGGGCTGGCGTGTGGACTTTGTGTGCATGAGAGCCTGTCAATGAACAGAACTGTCAATCACCGTGCCCAAAATTCAAAACATTTAAAATGAATGGAAGGTAAGCAGGGGCGCTGTGAGAAAGAGCGTTTGGCCTTGGTGTCTGTGTTCCACCTGCCCCTCCCGCCATGACTCAGAATTTCCCATTTGTGTTCTGTGTACATGGGACAGGATGCGTTTCAAATCCTGTCGGAGAGGGAGATTTGCACAGTGGCGTTATTCACAGCTTCGTCGGGCGGCGTGCCCGCGACCAGCAGCTCCCTGACCACAAAGTCCAAGCCCGAACGGCCCAAGAAAGAAGTCATTCTCCAGGACGCCTCCTCCGATGAGCTTTGGGGGTGACCAGGCTCTCGAGGCCCTGATAAGGTTGTGATCGCCAGGAGGACATACAGGGAGCAGTCCAGCACCTTCAGGCTGGGGGCAGCCTGGGGAAGTTCTGGGTCCTCGCTGAAGCACACAGGTACCCCCAAGAGGAAAATGGTTGCATTTGACCCAACTCTGAGTGGCCCTTATCATCCCAGAGGATAATCGTAAACATTAGTCCAGTCTGAAGAAAACAGGAAACAGACCTGCCCCTCCCCACTGCAGAATCCCTGCGCACCCTGGGTGGGCCTCACCAGTTTCCCTGGTTCCAGTCCATCACTCATGACTCCCCATGGCTTGGGGTACACATCTGCCCACCTCGGCGGAGGGTCTAGTCAAGTGCTGGGAATCTAAGGTCTTGACCCAAGGACTTCCCATCACCTGGGGGGCAATGCTCAAAGTGCCACCAGGCCAGGATTGGACGGTCCAGGGCATCACCAGCTCCAGCTCACTTTTGAGCAACGCTGGCAGGCACAAGACCATGGCAGAGAGGTTATACCAACTCAACTCCCAGCAGGTTTGAGCTGAGATGCTTGAAGGCCCTCCTCCAGACCCACCCTGCATTCCCGAGCCCCCTCTATCCTGGAAAGTGCTTCCGGGCTGGGGGACCCATAATGGGAATAAAAGTTACTGGCATACTGGGTTTTGTTTCTCCTGACAAATTGATAAATGTACCTCCAAATGGCTTTGGAGATCACCCAGTTCTGAACTTAGAGGTATCTTCATGCTTTCTTGGGGTCGGTTTCTACTCTGAAACTGGAAGAGGGTTCCCTTCCAGATTTTGGGGGGCACTCACCACCCCACCTCACCCAATCCCAGTGAGTGTGGGTAGGGGCAGGGGAATCCAACTTCCCCCTTCTAGTCTTGGTTCCCCTCTTGCAGTTCAAAATAAGAGCTTCCTGATGGTGTGTTTAAAGGGCTGTGGGCTGTCCTGTTTCTGCATAGAATTTATACCGAACAGAGTATGTTTTCTCAGGTGAGCACACATTGCTCTCCTGTTGAAGAGAGCCGATTCACTGGTGTGATCTGCCTGTATGTACCCAGAAAATACTGACCCACAGGTAGCCACCCAGCTGGTCCACACCAATTACCTTAAACAACTTCAGGATTACTCGAACCTTCAAATACATTCTGTACACACAACCTGCAACTGTTGTCACCAGAAATGGGTTTCCAACACCTAATTTGGAATCAGGAGCCCTTCGTCCTATTTTAATTCAAGAGATTGTGCTATTTCCATTTCCCAAAGCAAGATACTTAATATGATTCTATTTCTTCCTAAGTATGGCAGTGTAATGAATCCAAGACAACACATGGGTACCAAATTACTTTATTTGAAGGTCCGATACAAATCATAAGACTGAAATAGATGTTTTGGAACTTATAGAAAAGGTTAGGATAACCCCAACATGCATGTACTGCCCGGTGGCCCGGAGGTCACCTGCAGCTCGGGGAAGCCAGCTTAGTTAAGGCTTAACTCTCGTTGTCACTGTGACCCAGTGTGTGCTTGTCAAAGAGATACTCCGCCATGCCAGACTCAGGGGCCCCCATCTTGCGCAGGTTGGTCACGTGGTCACCCAGTTCTTTGATGGCCTTCACCTGCTCATCCAGGTAGTGAGTCTCCAGGAAGTCACACAGCTGCAGAACAGAACGGGAAGAGAGGACCAGCAGCTGATCCCGGTTCTGAGCTGATGGCCGCCCCTGCCCCGCCCGCCCTTGTCCCACCCCCGGGACTCACATGGGGGTCATTCTTGTCCGTGGCCAGTTTGTGCAGCTCCAGCAGTGACTGATTCACGCTCTTCTCCAAGTGCAACGCGCACTCCATCGCGTTCAGGCCGTTCTCCCAGTCATCGCGATCTGGTTTCTGATGAGATTGAGAGAGAGAGAAAGAGGCCTGTCAGATCAGCTTCCTTCTGCGAAACCGCAACAAATCAGCTCTGACGGAGGCAGAGGCAGTCAGTAACACACCCCTGCCCGGCTTTCCCAGCTGCCTTAGCAAGTGCGGGCTCAGCCCCTTCCTGCCGCCTCCTGGAGAGGCACGGTCAAGTCGTTCTGCTGGTTACCTTGATATCCTGAAGGAAAATCCGGCCGCCGCGCTGGTTCTGCAGCTTCATCAGCTTCTCCGCATGCTCTCTCTCCTCGTGAGATTGGTGCAGGAAGTATTTGGCGAAGTTCTTCAGAGCCACATCGTCGCGGTCAAAATAGTAAGACTGAAACGGGGAGCACGATACAGTAGACGAGGGGCTTCTTAGGAGGCAGGGACCCGCCGAGGAGTCCTTGGAATGCCCAGCAGCATCCCCCAGCAGATCCCTTTAGGGACTTCACGTTGTTTGATGACGGAAACCAAGAACAATTGTCTCCAAAGACCTTTTTCGGGCCCCACCCCGGGAGGGGGGTGGCGCTCGGCCGCCCCTGGCGCAGCGTGGACGCATGCACGCTCGCAGTCAGTGGTAGAAACACACAGTGGACAAGGCCGTTTGCAGACACGCCCGCGTCCAGGCCGTTCCCGGAAGAAAAGTGCCCGGGGAACGTGGTGAGCCTCCGGAGTGTTCCTCTTTGGGGGTCACCCTGAACTCTCCTCGGGGCATCTGCACCATCCCGGCGCGGGGAAGGAGCGTGCACCGCAGCCCCCCGAGTCGCAGAACCCCCATCGGGGGCTGCCGGGGGGGGGGGGGTGGAGGGGGAACAAAACAAAACCCTACCCCGCGAGCGCGCGTCCTGGGAAGGTCGGCGGCCTCGCAAGGACGCGGGAGATAAGGGGCGGCGCGCGGCGGCTGGGGCGCCCGGGCAGATAAGCAGCCCCGCGGCAGCCACCCGACACCGGCGTGCGTGCGTGCGTGCGTGCGCGCGCGCGCCAAGGGGAGCGGAGAGGGTCTCCGCCGTGCCGCGCCCCCCTCCCCCAAGCCAGGCCCCAAGCGGGGGGCGGGGGGTTCGGGGTCACCGGGCGCGTGCAAACTTAGTAATGAAAACAGGACCCTGCATCCCTCTCGCTGCTGCAGGTCTCCCCGGGGCCCTCCGGGTTCCGTGCACGACGGTGAGCTGGGGCGGGCAGCAGGGACCCGGGTTGGGGGCGGCGGGGGACGGCCTGGGGAGCAGCAGGGGAGCTGGGGCGGGCCCCAGGGGGGGCAGTAGGGGCCCCAGGAGGCAATAAGGAAGCTGGAGCGGTCCGGGGGGGGTGCACAGCAGGGTAGCTGGGGGCGGCCCCGGGGAGGGGCAGGCCTGAGGCACAGCAGGGGCCCCAGGGAGCAGCAGGGGCGCCGGGAGCTGCCCCGGGGAGGGGCAGGGGCGCTGAGAGTCGGCCCCGGGGGGCGGCAGGAGCTCCGGGAGACCGCCTGGGGTGCAACGGGAGCCCTGGGGTGCAGCGGGAGCCCCGGGGAGCAGCAAGGGCCCCGGGGAACGGCTGGGGCGCAGCAGGGGCGCCGGGGTGGGCCCAGCAGGGGCGCCCCCGGGGGACGGCGGGCCGCCGCGCTCACCATGGACAGGTAGACGTAGGAGGCGTAGAGCTCCAGGTTGATCTGGCGGTTGATGGCGGCCTCCGAGTCCTGGTGGTAGTTCTGGCGCACCTGCGAGGGGGACGCGGTGGTCATGGTGGCGGCTGAGATGGGACGAGGCGGCGGCGGTGGTGGTGTTGGTGGTGGTGCAGAACAGGCTGCGAGCGGCCGGTGGATGCAGCGGGGGGGGACGAGCGCCGGGTTCCGTCCAAGCACTGTTGAAGCAGGAAACCGCGGCGACTCTCCGCGAAGGCTGTGGCGCAGACGGCGGTTCTGCGGCCTTTTATAGCGGGAGCGGGCGTGGGGCCCCGCCCCGGCCCCGCACGCCACTTCTGGCCAATCGGGACGCCGGGACGCCGCGCCGCCCCGCCCCTTCCGGCGGGCCCGAGCAAGCGCGCGCGCGCGCGTGTGTGTGCGCGGCGGGCGGGGCGGGGCGAGGCGCTGGCGCGGGTGCGGTGGGGGCGGGGGAGGAGCTCGGAGGCGGGGGCGGGCGGCCTTGCGCTGCAGGCGCGCGTGGGGGCGCGTGGGGTGGGGGTCGGAGGGAAGGTCTGGGGAGGGGCGAGATTGCCCCCTCTTTTCGTCTGCAGAAGCCTGGGGTGGCCCCCCGACACCTAGCCCAGGCCCCCACCCAGCAGAGGGTCCGTGAAAAAAAAAAAAAAACAGCTCCCGGGAGCGGCGGTTTGCGCGCCCCGGGCGGGGTGCGGGGTGCAGGCTGCAGGCTGCGGGCGTGGGCCCCGCCCGGAGGTGGGGAGGCCCGGCGGCAGGGGCAGGGTGCGCGTTCCCCGGCCTCGCGTGGGACGGGCCGCGTGATGCAGTTGCTACAACAAAGGCCCGGCGGGCCCGCGTTTCCCTAGACACAGTCCGCGCGGGTCACCTGCCCCCCGCCACCCCTGAAATCCCCAGGTGGTTAGAAAGAAAAAAGAAGCACTTGGAGCTGGAGGCCCTGCCCAAAGGCCCTGTCCACGCACGCAGATGGAAGAAACTTCTAGAAGCTCGGGGAGGGAGGAGGAGGGCGGTGCATGGCAGCTCAACTTCCAGATTTGGAAAAGGAATTCTGCTGCGATATTGAAATGGGTTGCACATCGAATTAGGAGGACATGTTCTCTGGCTTTGGGGTCTTTGCTGTCAGTCCCAAAGAAACCAACCTTCAGCGGGGGAATCCGGTGGGGCTGCAGTAACAGTGAAGGGTGATGGGAGAAATCCGACAGATTACGGTACCTTCCCCAGCCTGGGGGAGGAAATCATGGAAGGCTCCGCTGAGAAGGGGGGTGCTTGAGCTCAGCTTGAAGAAGGAGGGAGCTCGGAAGGGAATTCATCCCAGCCAAAGAGAACAGCGGATGGGAAATGAGTCCAGGCGGTAGATGAGCCCAGACCTGGTCTGCTCCAGGTATTGACACAGTGTCTGGGTGGTTTGGAAAATGCTAAATGAGGAGGAGCAAGGTTTAGAGGGTTTATGTTCCACAAAGAGGAGCAAAATCTTAGCCTGGATGACCCCAGGCACTAGTTTTTTTTTTTAGAGGTCTTCCTTGGAAGAGCTGCTGGAGGATTTAACACAGTCGCCAAATGCAAAACTCTTCTATAAAACAGCAGTCCCCCCAGGATGAGAATATGACAAAAGAAAAAAAAAAGTAAAGGTTTTCATTTACATTGAGCACAGAAGCTTCGAGTACCTAGGAATAAAGTTCATTGCAAATGTATGAAAGGGTTCAGTGTTTACTGATGGTGAGAGAAGAATGTTTGATAAACAAAGAACAACGTGTTTCTAGATAACCAATCTCAATTTTGTAAACATATCCATGCCCCATCCTCTGCTCCCTCCCCCCTCCAAAAAAAATAATAAGGCAAGTCTATAAAATTGTTTTGGAGGAGTTTGACAAGAGATATTCATTTGGAAGAGTCAACGTGTGGCATTTGTAGAAACGATGTGTGAGCATACGTTTGCTCTCCTTGTTATCACCACAAAACACTGTGTTCTGGCAGGGGAGGGGCCGACTAGCCAAGGAAGCAGTGCTACCCGCTTACCTGTGGAACTTGGTACCTGCTGATGCTGCGGTTCAGATTAGAAGAAGGTGGAAACGATGAACAAACAGATGAGAAATGCTGACTCACCCTATGGGAGAGTAGTGGGAGAGAGAACTGGTGCTAGTCGGGACCACCTGGAAACCTGACTGTTACAGGCGAGTCCCAACTGCTGAGACGGGGGGACCCGGGGCTGACTGCCATGTGAACGTTCTCCGTGCAGAAAGACAAGTTCACTGCAGGCTGGAGATGGTGGCAGCTGCTTCATGCGACATCCATCAGGAGGGAGATGCTCTGAGCAAGCAGAGGGAGTCAGCACGTCCCAGGAGGGAGAGAGGGAAGCAGAGTGAGAGGTGGGACTGAACCAGGCCTAAGGGTGAGGGGAGGGGTTTGGGGGAGCCCCTGGGTGGCATGGGACTGAGAAGTGCTTCCCATCCGTTCCCCTTCCCAGCCAGTCCAGAGTTAGGCCCATTCTGAAGGGAGAACAGAGGAATTGGAGGCCCAGGGCAGGGCTGAGCTAGACCTCTGATGTTCTAGGAGAATTGGTTGAAGAAGGGCTGGAGAGATAGCACCATGGGTAGGGCGCTTGCCCTGCATGCGGCTGGACCTGGGTTCCATCTCCGACATCTCATACGCTTCCTTAAGCTCCAACCAGGAGTGATTCCTGAGCACAAGGCCAGGAATAAGCCCCAAGCACCACTGGGTGAGGCTCACGGTCACGGTCACGGTCCTCCCGTTGTTCATTGATTTGCTTGAAAAAATAGTAATAAGTAGAAGATTGTCTTTCAGAATTTTGGTGGGAGTCGGGTGGGTGTTCTGGGGTTCTCAAATGCCTTGAAAGGACAGTTGCTAGACCGGACTATTTAAAGTGAAAACTGTGGGGGCTGGAGCGATAGCACAGTGGGGAGGGTGTTTTCCTTGCCGACCTGGGTTCGATTCCCAGTATCCCATAGGGTCCCCCGAGCACCGCCAGGAGTAATTCCTGAGTGCATGAGGCAGGAGTAACCCCTGTGCATTGCCGGTGTGACCAAAAAGCAAAAAAAAAAAAAATAAAAAAGTGAAAACTGTGGAACAGGAGTTGCCTGAAAGTGAGGGCAACGGCAAGTGACAAGCTGAATTGCTATTTGTGAGAAGTGAAGGTCTCTAAGAATCCTAGGTGTTTTCCTCTGTGTAATTATATGTCTGGGCTGGAGCTATAGCACAGCGGGTAGGCGTTGCCTTGCAAGTGGCCAACATGGCCGACCGGAGTTCGATTCCTCCACCCCTCTCCGAGAGCCTGGCAAGCTACCAAAAGTATCTCACCCACACGGCAAAACCTGGCAAGCTCCTCGCGACATATTCGATATGCCAAACATGGTAACAATTATCACAATGGAGACGTTACTGGGCCCACTTGAGCAAATCGATGAACAATGGGAGGACAGTGACAATGGCAGTGAATTATATGTCTGTAAAACCCACCGCCTTGCCTAAGGCCCTCGGGATCGTCTCTCTGCTGCTGTTCGCGACAGACGCGGAGAGGGCGGACACCGTTTCTGCTGTCACCGTGGCTCCCAGTCTTTTGCCGGGTTCTCGTTCCCCGGTGCTCAGAATGTGTCGACTGAACAGATGGGCCATGCGTGTGGAGGATGCGTGCAAGGGAGGCGAGGTTTGGGGTGGCATCAGCCCTCGTTCTCAGGGAGAAAGAAGCCAGAACTGACTAGGTGGGGGGGAGCTGGGGGCGCAGAGTGCGTGCCAGCCTTCTGGCCTGGGTGGCTCTGCTTTGCACAGAGAATCAGGGGTGTGGGAGGAATTGCAGATTGGGGGCGAAGGGGCTAAGTGCCGCTGGCTTTTTTTTTTCTTCTTTCTTTTTGGATCACACCCAGCAAGGCACAGGGGTCACTCCTGGCTCTGCACTCAGGACTTACTCCTGGCGGTGCTCAGGGGACCATATGGGATGCTGGGAATCGAACCCGGGTCGTCTGTGTGCAAGGCAAACGCCCTACCCGCTGTGCTATCACTCCAGCCCCAGCACCGCTGGCTTTGACTGGAGTGTCAGCGCACCCAGGACCTCCGGGTGGACAGAATCAGCCCCAAATTTTTGGTAGACCCAAGTTTTTGTTGGGAGGAAAGTGGGTCTGTGGCAGGAAGGGGCTCTCAGCAGCAGCGTTGGCTCTGCCTTTGGGTGACACCTACCCCAGGGAACAGTGGAGGCGGGAGGGTTGGCTGGGGCAGATGTGAGGGGGAGACTGCTTGGGAAGGAAGAAATGGAATTCTTGCGTGTAAGTGTGTGTGGTGTGGTGGGTGGGTGGGTGAGAGTGGTGTGTGTGTGTGTGTGTGTGTGTGTGTGTGTGTGTAAGAAATGGGAATCTTGGGGGCTGGAGCGATAGCGCAACAGGTAGGGCGTTTGCCTTGCATGCGGCCGACCCGGGTTCGATCTCCAGCATCTCATGTGGTCCCCTGAGCATGGCCAGGAGTAATTCTTGAGTGCAGAGCCAGGAGTAACCCCTGAGCATCTTGCCGGGTGTGACCCAAAAAGAAAAAAAAAAAAACGGGAATCGTGCGTGCGTGTGTGTGTGTGTGTGTGTGTGTGTGTGTAAGAAATGGGAATCTTGTGCTAACACACACGTGTGTGTTTAAGGGAGTGTGTGTGTTTGTAAGGATATGTGCAAGTGTGTGTGCTTGTGTGGGCTTGCTCCCCACTTCCTGGGAACTCGAGGGCTTGTTTTGCTACACCGCAGGGCCTCTGGCTTCTCTCGAAGCCCGGCCTGGTCTTTGGACCTTTGTTGGTGGCCCGGCCTTCCTCCCTCCAGCCCTGGCGCCTCGTGACTGCAGGGGCGGGAGTCTGGCAGGGCTCCCGGCCGGGCCCGCCGCCTCCCAGGGTCAGGAGTGGCGGGAGGGGCCCCAGGCGGGGAAGAGCTGCTGCTGGGTGGTGGTAGTTTCTGGAAGATGCTGGATCAGCCCCAAAGCAGGAGGGGGCTGGGTGGGCCGGGCGGGAAAGACTGCTGCTCCACCATGACTCAGCACTCTGAGAGGGGTCTGCTTCCGGCTCTGAGCTCCAAAAGTGCTGTGTCATGGAGGGGAAGGGCTGGCTTTAGCGGGAGACACTGGGACTTCATTCAGTGGGGGTAGGCGGCTCCTTTTCCTAAGGTGGGGACTAGGAACCGGGTCTGGACTGACTGGCATTTCTCAACCTGGGCCACAAGGCCCCTCTCCAGACCCCCCAAGATATTTCAAGGGACCTGCAGGTGAAAACTGTGTAAATGGGGAGGCGGGGTGGGGGGTTGGGGACGGAGGGAGGGAAAAGCATGGCATGAGACCCGGGGCCAGCTAATAGGACACCATAGCACAATCAGTATCGATGGTGAATTGGCTGGGAAGAGGAGTCTGCTGGTAGGGGGTGTCGCTCTCCCCTTCCGCCCCCTTCCCCCCAATCCCCCCCCCCGCACCCCTTCTTCCTCAGTCTCTTAATATACTTCAGCAGATGACTTGATTTCCTCCTGGGGACTGTTACTGTGGTGTCACAATTAGAATTCCCCAGCTGGGAGAGTGTAGACACTCGGCCTTGGGGGGGGGGGGTGGCGGGGAGCTTGAGTTTGCAGACCACCATGTGTTACCGAGAGGTGAGGTCCCCAGGAGGCCCGGGGCTTGCAGGAACACGGGCTGGAGAATGTAGGGCAGAGCGTGATGTCAGGTTAACAAAGCAGAGCCCCAAATAGTTTGCGGGGAACTGTGAGGAGCAGGAAGCGCAAGAGACCGGCGGGGAGCAGAGATCCAGTCCCAGAGGGAAACAGGGTTGAGTGATATTTGACCTGGATAGCAGCTGTTTCCAGGGCCTGGAATCCCCCCTCCCTGGAAGTAGGAAAGTGAAGGGCGCAGGAAGTGACCGAGGCTCGTTCAGAAGTTGGGGTCAATGCCACAGACTCAGACACTTCTCAGATTTTTTTCCTGAAAACCAGGGAGGGCGGTGCAGGCAGAATTTGGGTCTCCCAGGCGCCTCTCTCCACAGGGAAGTGCCCAGGGCTGGAGGAAGGGAAAGGCTGAAAGGCTCCTTCTGGTTCTGTGGGAAATGCCGCAGGGGGAACCCCAGGGCCCTGCACCCCACCTCTGCAGAGACGCTTTCCCCACTAGGGCTCTGGCGTTGGGCTGTCTGCTGCCCTTTGGACTTTGAGCTCTTTTCCAAACTGTGTCCCCAGACCCTAGCACCTCTTCCGAGCCACCCTTCTTGCCTTCTGATTCAGGCGGTCTGCAGTTCCAGAACTTTCCTCTGGAATCCACGTGTCCTGTGGAATGCCGGATCTCTAGCCGAGAAGTGCAGGTGTCCAGAGGGCAGAGATCTAGGCTGGGCTGACCTCTGCCGGGTCCTTCCCAATGACCCCCCCTCCGGGTATCTATCCACTGACATTCATTCTAGACATTCATTCTAGAAGCGTTGAAAGTGGTCACCTGCTTGCTCTGAACTTTGATCCTTGGTGTTCAGTTACAGCATCTGGAGTCTGTTGTCTTTCCTCCAGCTACTCTTGTTACCCCCGTTCCCCCCCTCCCGACTTTGGGTGACCTTATCCCCACGATTCAGGTCCCCCCTGAATTGGTACCCACTCACACGGCATGTGTCGGCCAACCTGGGTTCGGCCCGGTCCACCCTGGTCGGATCAGGAGCTGGCTGGCTCATTGATGATGGCAGCTGGGGTGCATCAGCCGGCATCCTTGGGGGAAGTGGGGTGCACGGACCTTGGCAAGGGGTTGATGGGGGCTGTATGGTGAGGGCAAGCAGAGCCCCTGGTTGGCACTCACAGCCTCTTCTGCTGGGTCGGGGGGGAACGCCAGAGCTTTTGGTCACTTTGAGTCTGAGGTGGGCACCCAGACTCCCTTGGGGGCCCTGGGGATCTGGAAATCAAGCTTCAGAAGCTCTTTTTTTTTTTTTCTTTTTGGGTCACACCCGGCGATGCACAGGAGTTCCTCCTGGCTTTGCACTCGGGACTTACTCCTGGCGGTGAGAGACAGACACAGACAAAGAGAGATAGAGACAGAGAGAGACAGAGACAAGAGAGAGACAGAGAGACAAAGAGAGATAGAGACAGACAGCGAGATAGAGACAGAGAGACAGAGATGGAGAGAGAGGCGGGAGGTGGGGGCACTCTGGTCACGGGTACTGCCCCGAGAACTGGTACCCCTTTTCTCTTTCCCTGTGGCCTCTACAGGGGCTGGCAGAGGTCACCAGGGGTCAGGGAGGACCAGTGTGCTGTGGCAGGTGCTTCTCTCTCTACTAGAAAACAGCCCAGAGCTTCCTGGACAAAGAGCTAGAACATTCTCGGGGTCCTTGTCATTCCGTGGGACATGCCAGAGACTTGACATGGAGCGCGTGGCCGTTGCGTTGAGGTGTAGTGGCTCTGAGGAGGAGGTTGGGCGGGACCCCCCCAACACTCCCTTTTCCAGAAGGGAGGTTCGTTGGCTGCCTTGCCAGGCGTACCTATGGCCGGGACCCAGAGTCAGCTGTGGGTGCTTTCCTAGGTGCGGGGAGGCCCTGCTGTAACCGTGGCAATGAGGGACCCAGCCCAGCTTAACCTGTTGAACCAGAATTGCTGTGACCTTGGCTGAGGGGAGCCGGGGGTTTCCACGCTGCAGGGGCCAGTGGCTCTGGTAAGACTGTCTCACAGTTAGCGAACAGTCCTGTGGGCCTGAGTCCCCGGCCCCAGGACAGCGCCTCTCGTCCTTTGCCAGCTTCAGGCCACCCCCGCAGGCAGGTGACACTTTGCTGCAGACTCACACTTATTCCCACGGCCTGTGGAGCGGGTCTGGGGCCCGGGAGATTTACAGAATCCATACATTCGTTTCATCTTTGTTATTCATCATTGACTATCGATTTGCTCAAGCGGGCCCAGTAACGTCTCCATTGGAGACTTTGTTGTTACTGTGTCTGGCATATTGAATACATCACGGGTAGCTTGCCAGGCTCTGCCGTGCGGGTGAGATACTCTCGGTAGCTTTATGGGCTTTCTGAGAGGGGCGGAGGAATTGAACTCAGGTGGGCCATGTTGGCCGCTTGTAAGGCGAACGCCCTACCCGCTGTGCTATCGGCTGGACTGGAGCGATAGCACAACGGGCAGGGCGTCTGCCTTGTATGCAGCCAACATGGCCGACCCGAGTTCGATTCCTCCGCCCCTCTCGGAGAGCCAGGCAAGCTACCGAGAGTATTGGATATGCCAGACACAGTAACAACAAAGTCTCCAATGGAGACGTTACTGGGCCCGCTCGAGCAAATCGACGATCAACGGGAGGGCCTTTACTTACTTACTTACATTCGTTTCACGGGTGACCCGAGACCTTCCTTTGCTCCGGGAGATTTAGGGGGTTCTTTAGCTTGGTGGCCAGCCCCGGGGGTGCTGAGGGATGGGGGGAGAACCATGTCGATTCCGGGATAACCCCGCGCAGGGCAGCTGGGGGCAGGCCCGGCCCCGAGACCCAGGGGTCCTTCCAGCATAGACTGTGACCCTGGGTAAGAGTCACAGGCCCAGGGATCCAGGGGGACTCTCCAGGTTGGCCACTGTGATTCATGCCCGTCTCCCACCACCCCGTCCCCAGCTCCTTCTTCCATGTGGGGCCCCAGAACTAGGGGCTTCTCCACAGAGAGGCCTCTGGGTCTCTGGAGCTGACGTTGACGCCACGGGGTGGGGGTCAGCAGCGTGATCACACTCCTCTGCAGGACCCTCAGCCCCCCTAAGCTGTCTCCAAAGAGGACCTGTGTCTTTCTGACAGGCTGGTGGCCGAGGTGGACACCTCTGAGCAAGTGGCAGGCCCCGGAGAGCCCCGAAGATTTGCTATCCTCATCTCTGCTGCCACCTGCCGTGATGACCTTTCACCCCTGCACAACCAGGTCTGCTGTGGTCGTGCCCTTAGCTGAAAGCAGCCATCTCCCCTTCGTCCTCACCCATCCCACCGTCCTCTGTGCAGTGACGGAATCTGGATTCCAAATATATATATATATGTATATATATATATATTTGGCTTTTTTGATCATATCTGGTGATGCTCAGGGGTGACTCCTGGCTCTGCACTCAGTAATTACTCCTGGTGGTGCTCAGGGAACCCTATGGGATGCCAGGGATTGAACTCTTATTGGCTGCGTGCTAGCCCTCCCTGCTGTCCCATCTCTCTGGCCCCCAAGAATCTGGATTCTTTTAATTTTTTATTCAGTTTTTAAAATTATTATTTTTTTAATCGAATCATCGTGAGATAGTTACAAGTTTTCATGTTTGAGTTTCAATGATACAATGATCAAACACCCATCCCTCCATCAGTGCACATTCTCTACCACCAATGTCCCCAGTATACCCCTCCCCTTTCCAACCTCCCCCTGCCTCCATGGCAGACAATTTCCCCCAGACTCTCTCTCTACTTTTTGGCATTATGGTTTGCAGTACAGATACTGAGCGGCTATCACGTTTGGTCCTTTATCTACTTCAGCACACATCTCCCATCCCGAATGATCCCTCCAACCATCATTGTCTTAGTGATCCCTTCTCTATCCCAGCTGCCTTCTCCCCCAGCTCATGAGGTAGGCTTCCAACTATGGGGCAATATTCCTGGGTCTTGTCTCTACTGTCCTTGGGTGTCAGTCTCATATTATGTTATTTTATACTCCACAAATGAGTGCAGTCCTTCTATGTCTGTCCCTCTCTTCCTAACTCATTTAACTTAGCATGATGTTCTCCATGACCATCCACTTAGAAGCAAATTTCATGACCTTCTCTCCCCTAATAGTTGCATGGTAGGAATTTGGATTCTTGGCCGACCCGAGTATGATTCCTCCACCCCTCTCAGAGATCCCGGAAGCTACCGAGAGTATCTCGCCCGCACGGCAAAGCCTGGCAAGCGCCCCGTGACGTATTCAACATGATATGCCAAACACAGTAACGACAAGTTTCACGATGGAGACGCTACTGGGCCCGCTCGAGAAAATCAATGAACAATGGGAAGGCCGTGACTGTGACCGTGATGTGCATTTCTGGGGCTGGAGCGAAAGCACAGTGGGTAGGGTTTTTGCCTTGCATGCGGCCAACCCGGGTTCAATTCTCAGCATCCCATATGGTCCCCCGAGCACTGTCAGGTTTAATTCTTGAGTGCGTGAGCCAGGAGTAACCCCTGTGCATCGCCGGGTGTGACCCAAAAAGCCAAAATAAGTGTCACAATGGAGACATTACTGGGCCTGCTCAAGCAAATCGATGAACAACGCGATGACCGTGACCGTGACCGTGAACCTTTCAGGAGTCAGTTATGTTCTCTGGGTTCCTACCTACTGCTTGACATCCAGGCCAGTTCCCAATGCCGACTCTGGCCTTTTCTGACACCGCTCCCTTTTCTGGCGCTGCTCTCAGACTGGGGCAACCCTTCTGCAGCGGGTCCCTTGGGGCCCTCAGAAGTCATCAAGGCTCTGGGCTTACCTTGCTTTAAGTTCAGCCAGCTTGCAAGAAGGCAGCTGGGATGGAGAAGGGATCACTAAGATGGTTGGAGGGATCTCTCGGGATGGGAGATGTGTGCTGAAAGTAGATAAAGGACCAAACGTGACAGCCTCTCAGTATCTGTATTGCAAACCTTAATGCCCGAAAGTAGAGAGAGAGTCTGGGGGGAGTTGTCTGCCATAGAGGCAGGGGAAGGGGCGGGGGGAGAGGAATACTGGGAATGTTGGTGGTGGAAAATGTGCACTGGTGGAAGGATGGGTGTTCAATCATTGTATGACTGAAACTCAAACATGAAAGTTTTGTAACTGTAGCTCAGGGCGATTCAATAAAATAAATAAATCAATCAGCCAGCTTAAAGTACAATCGAT
Organism: Sorex fumeus; assembly: GCF_029834395.1. Classification (NCBI taxonomy): domain Eukaryota; kingdom Metazoa; phylum Chordata; class Mammalia; order Eulipotyphla; family Soricidae; genus Sorex; species Sorex fumeus. The sequence continues at coordinate 1,148,001 of NW_026606150.1, forward strand.
CCTTTTGTGAAAAACTCCGTTTTCTAAGGTAAAGGGATGCTCAGGTCCACCGTCCTTCCTCCAAGCTGCTCCACTCTCTTTCTGAAAATGATCCCAATGATTAGAAATGAAACTGAATAATAGGAAAACCCAGCCACATCCCACAGCTCAGCTTCACGGCGTCACGACTAATCTTGGAAGAGAGGCAAGCCAACAAAATTCACAGGCACACCGGTCTTGGGGCTGAAAATTTGGGGGCCCCTCGGGAAGAGGGGTAGGCTGTGAATGGTCTCAGTTCTACAATTCCTGGAGCTCCTGGGGCATAAAATCATGCATGCAGCCACACAACATCTCCAAATTCCACAGTGCTGACAGCCCAGTGGGAAAACAGCCAAGTAGAGGGGGGAAGTGGCACTGAAGGCAGCTAAGCTCAGTAAACAACAACAGAACCCGGAAGGCCCATCTGGCACCAGACCACCCAGTAAATCCTCAGGCTGTCACTTTAACACCCCGTGGTAAGATACCACAACTTTCACAAGTTTTCTTTCACTGGACGCTTTTCTTTTTTGATAATTTCACTTTCATTTTTGTTATAACAAGCAATACAAGACAAATGGTTTTATGCTTGCTAAGGTTTTTTTTGGGGGGAGTGAGGCTGGGAAACTGGGGACATGGTGGCGGGAAGGTCACATGGGTGTTGGGATGGGTGTTGGATCATTACCTGCCTGAAACAACGGTAGTATAAAACAACTTTGTAAGCCTTGGTGTTTAAATAAAGTTAGGAAAAAAACGAGGAACGAACAGGGCCCCCTGCTTTGTGGTAGAGGGGTTGCCCTGCAGACCGGAAGCTGGGAGCTCAGTCCCCTCCCTCCCCCACCCCACAGACACACACACTCAGTGTCCCGTTCTGGGTCCATTCTTGGGACACCACCACCAAGTGTGTGTCATCCCCAGTCACGGAAGGGCAACAAGGAAGTCAAGGGTTAGGGGTGAGGTACAGAGCAAAGAAGACAATAAAAGCAAACAGTGATAAAGGCACTCAACCTTCTGTTCCAGCTGATTCCACCCCCCACCCCGCCCCCCAATTGAATCACGGAGAGACACACAGTTACAAAGTTGTTGGGGGGGGGGTTGGTTGGAGTGATAGCATAGTGGGTAGGGCGTTTGCCTTGCATGCGGCCAACCCAGGTTCGATTCCCAGCATCCCATATGGTCCCCCGGGCACCACCAGGGGTAATTCCTGAGTGTAGAGCCAGGAGGAACCCCTGTCCATCGCCGGGTGTGACCCAAAAAGAAAAAAATAAAACAAAGTTGTTCATGATTGGGTTTCAGTCATATGGTGTTCCATGTAGTCTCCCACCACCAATGTGGAGAGTTTCTCTCCCGGCCCTTCCCCACATCCTACCTCTAGGACAAGCACTTTTCTTCTCTCTCTCTCTCTCTCTCTCTCTCTCTCTCTCTCTCTCTCTCTCTCTCTTCCTCCACACCTCCTCTTTTTTTGGACATTGTGGTTTGCAGTGCAAGGCAAGTGCCCTCCCTGCTGTACTACCACTGGCCCTATAAAATAAATTTATACTGAAATTGCAGCTGCAGAGATGATAGGGCTGTAGCTTGTCAACCCTTGGTTTGATAGACTTTACCATTTTCTTTCTTTTTTTAAATTTTATTATTTTATTTTATTTTTTTTTGCCTTTTGGGTCACACCTGGCGTTGCACAGGGGTTACTCCTGGCTCTGCACTCAGGAGTTACTCCTGGCGGTACTCAGGGGACCATATGGGATGCTGGGAATCAAACCCGGGTTGGCCAAGTGCAAGGCAAACGCCCTACCCGCTGTGCTATCTCTCCAGCCCCCACCATTTTCTTTTCTTTTCTTTCTTTCTTTTTTTTTTTTTTTTTTTTTGCTATTTGGGTCACACCCAGGCATGCTCAGGGGTTACTCCTGGCTCTGCACTCAGGAATTACTCCTGACGGTGCTCAGGGGACCGTACGAGATGCTGGGAATCAAACGCACGTTGGCCGCATGCAACGCAAATATCCTACCCATTATGCCATCGCTCCACCCCCCCCCCCCATATAGTTCTTAAGTGAAAGATGGAGAAAAAAAATTATTTCTTGGAGATGGTGTTGTCACACCTGGTGATTGCTCAGGGGTTACTCCTGGCTGTGCAATCAGGGATTATTCCTGATGGAGCTTGGGTGAACATACAGGATGATGCCAGGGATTGAACCCAGGTTGGCTGTGTGCAAGGCAAATGCCCTCCCTGCTATATTTTTGCTCTGGTCCAGATGGAGTAACTTTTTTTTTTTTTTTTTGGTCACACCCAGCGATGCACAGGGGTTACTCCTGGCTCATGCACTCAGGAATGACTCCTGGTGGTGCTCAGGGGACCATATGGGATGCTGGGAATCAAACCCGGGTCGACCGCATGCGAGGCAAATGCCTTACCCGCTGTGCTATCACTCCAGCCCAAGATGGAGTAAATTCTTGATCATCCCCTATATTTACTTGATTCCAAACGATGGTGGGTTCTCCATTCTGCCCCCACTATGACCAATGAGATTTTTTGTTCTTGTGTTTAGATTTTTATTGCCCCCATTTCCTTTCTCTTTTGCTGTTATTGCAATGTCCGGGGTGGGTCATACAGACTGGACTGGAGCGCTAGCATGATTTGGGGGTGTGGTGCTGGCCGGGGCTTATGTGCATTTCAGTTGCAATGTGCCGGAGATGCCACACTTTGTCTTGGCACTGAGAGTCATCAAGGCTGTGAGGCTGGGATCACGGGGGACAAGGTGTGTGTGTGTGTGTGTGTGTGTGTGTGTGTGTGTGTGCGTGTGCTGGGAATCCAACTCAAAGCCTCACACCACAAGTCGGGCGCTGTAGTACTGAGGATTTGACAAAGCCATCGGGAACTCGTGAATGTCCAGCCCCCTGGCCGTGTCGTGGTGAATGGTCCCAAGGATCCATATGGATTTTCAGGCCCTCACTCTCCAAGCAGAGGTGACCTCCACTGCCCTGAGTCACTCAGATACACTGTGTGAAGGTCTTTGACATGCTCTGTGTGCTCTGCTGTGACAGGCTGTCCCCACACAAGTCACTGGGACTTTGGCCCTGCCAGCTCTGCAGTCACCTGTCCCCCCAAGGAGCCATCCTGCCTGCTTGTGCAAAATGGTGGTTCATGCCACCAGCTGGCTCCTTGGGTGCCCCAGATGTCTGGACCACTCTCTAAAGCTACATCTTCCTAGAAGACACTGGCTTTTGTTTTGTTTTGGGTCACACCCGGCGGTGCTCAGGGATTACTACAGACTTTGGACTCAAAGATCAAAGGATTGGGGTTACTTCTAGTGAGGTTCAGAGAACCATATGTAAACTGGGGATCAAACCCGGGGTGGCCACGTGCAAAGCAAGAAACTTGCCTGTTTTTCTCTCTCTCCGCCCCCATTTTTTGTTCTTGTTTTGATTTTGGGCCACACCTGCCAGTGGTCAGGGGTTACTCATGGCTCTGCAATCAGGAATTACTCCTTGCGGGCTTAGGGGACTACGTGGAATGCCAGGGATCAAACCTGGGTCAGCCGGGCACAAGGCAAGTGCCTTATCTTCTGTACTATTGCCAATTTTAAGAAGAATTGCGGGGCTGGAGCGATAGCACAGCGGGTAGGACGTTTGCCTTGCACATGGCTGACTCGGGTTCGATCCCCAGCATCCCATATGTTCTCCCAAGCACCACCAGTAGTGATTCCTGAGTGCAAAGCCAGGAGTAACCCCTGTGCATCACTGGGTGGGATCCAAAAAGCAAAAAAAAAAAAAAAAAAAAAAAAAAAAGAAGAAATGAATTGTACTCTTTCAATCCCCAAATCAAAATTTAAGAATTATTATTATTATTTTTGCCACAGTTAACAGTGCTCAGGGCTTATTCCTGTCTCTGTGTTCAGAGATCACCCCTAGCAGTGCCAGGAGCCCATATGCCATACTGGGGATAGAACCAGAATTGACCACATGGCAAGCGAAATGCCCTAACCCCTGGATTATCTTGTCAGCTACCAAATTAACACGTTTTAAATTTACTTGGAACAGTTGCTCTGTGTGTTCATGCTCCCAGTTCATTACACGGGAACATGGGCTTCATTCTGCTTTCAGCTTTTGTTGTTGTTTTGGAGTCGTACCTGGTGGTGTTCAGGGCTTACTCCTGGCTCTGCGCTCAGGGATCACTCCTGGAGGGGGTCAGGGGACCAAAAGGGATGCTGGGGACTGAACCCAGGTTGGCTTCTTACAAGGCAAGTGCCCTACCCGCTAGACTACCTCTCCAGAGCCTGCATTTTAACATTTAATTCACGGCCAGAGTGGTATAGCAGGTAGGGTGTTTGCCTTGCACATGGCTGACCTGGGTTTGCTCCCTGGCACCGGTAGGGTCCCTGGAACCCTGCTACGGGTGATCCCTTAGTGCAGAGTAACCTCTGAGCATCACTGGGTGTGGCCCAAACCACCACTACCCGCCATTTTTTTTTTTTTAGTTAAAAAAATTTTTTTAAGAAATTTAGTTTTACATTCAATAAGAAGCTGATGAATATCAAACCAATACACTAAAAGAATCCAGCTTCTATTTTATTCCTCTTGTATTCATTGTTTCTTCCTTTAGTTTTTGCCACCAATGTTTAATTACAAGTTAGCTCTTTTTTTCTGTTTTTCTTTTTTCTTTTTATTTTCTTTTTGGGTCACACCTGGTGATGCACAAGGGTTGCTCCTGGCGGTGCTCAGGAGACCATATGGGAAGCTGGGGATTGAACCCGGGTCAGCCGTGTGCAAGGCAAATGCCCTACCCGCTGTACTATAGCTCCAGTCCCTTTTCTGTTTTTATTTCTATTTTTATCTTCCTTCTTTAGATACATAGTACATCTTACAATTACTTCTTCATCCTTTTTTTTTTTTTCCCTTTTAGCAATGATCCCAGTGATAGCATTGGACTAGTTTGTGGATATCTTTAATTTTGTTACCGAGAAAAGGTTTTGGTGGGGCTTTTGAACCACACCCAGTATTGCTCAGGGCTCACTGTAGGTTCTGTACCCAGGGACCGTCTGTGATGCTGGGGATCAAACCCCAGCTGATGGAAGGGGAATACCATCACCCTTTGCTCTGTGAGTTCCCCGCCCCCTTTAAAAAAATTCTTTTTTCAATAAGGAAGGGAACCTTCCTGGTTCTTTAACTGGCTATAAAATAACTCCACTGAGTGGACATGTTTATGTCCCTAACTTGTAAGGATTAATTATTGGCCCTTCTTGATGGACTTTTGCTATTTTACCCCTCCCAGGTTGGACTCTGCAAACAGCTGCAACAAATAGCCTTGTGTGTCTGTGTGTTTGGGGCATTGTTTGCTGGGCGGGAGCTGATTCCTAGAAGTGGGGTTGCAGGACCAGAGGGCGAGGGGTGGTGGCATTGCTCGGGGGTGCCAGTTTCTGCCAATTTCCCTTCCCACCGACTGGGCCTCTGCTGTTCCCACAGGTACTGAGGGAGCGAGTCTGTTTCTATCCAGCTTGGAGAAGAGAGTATTTTGTTCTACCTTTTGGATTTTGGCCCATCTGATCAACTGCCAGTCTTCCATAGGGGCAGTATGTATTTCTTCGACTGAGGGAGGCCAAGGTGCTTAAATTTGAAAACACACTCTGTTCTCTGTCCACAGACTGCTCATGCAATTTTCATCTAAGCTGTCAGCCTTTTGATCTATGTAAGACCTTTATGTATAGGGCCAGGAAGATGGGATGGTGCTGGCAGGTAAGGTTCTGGTAGTTCATGAGCCTTGTTCAATCCCTGGGTACCGCAGATGGTCCCCCAAGCGCCACCAGGAGTGATCCCCAAGAACAGAGTTGGGAGTAAGTCCTTAGCACCACCAGGTATGGGTCCCATACTAACAAAAATGGAACAACACAAGCAAACAACAAAAACAGCAACCGAGGGGCGGGAGCGATAGCACAGCGGGTAGGGCATTTTCCTTGCATGAGGCTGACCCAGGTTTGAATCCCAGCATCCCATATGGTCCCCTGAGCACTGCCAGGAGTGATTCCTGAGTGCAGAGCCAGGAGTAACCCCTGAACATTGCTGGGTGTGACCCCAAAAGCAAAACAAACAAACAAACAAACAAAAACAGCAACCGAGCTCGTTATAGATGAAGAATATATTGATCTTTTTGTGAGACAGGTTTTCCTTTTTTATTTTATTTATTTATTTAAAAAATTTTTTTATTAGTGAAACACCATGAGGTACAGTTGTAGACTTACAAATTTTTGTGCTTGGGTTTCAGTTACACAATGATTGAGTACCCATCCCCCCACCAGTGCCCATTCTCCACCACCACTGATCCCAGTATCCCTCCCACCCCCCATCCCCCCATCCCACTCTGCCTCTGTGGCAGGGCATTCCCCCTTGTTCTCCCTCTCTTCTTTTGGGTCCTGTGTTTTGCAAGACAGGCATTGAGTGGCAATCATGTTTGGTCTATAGTCTACTTTCAGCATGCTTCTCCCATCCTGGGAGGATCCTCCCAACACCCTTTATTTGGTGCTCCCTTCTCCATCTGAGCTGCCTTTTCCCCTAGCATGTGTGGCTGGCCTCCAAGTCATGGAGTGAACCTCCTCGTACTTATATCGGCTATTCTTGGGTGTTAGTCTCCTATTTTGTTACTTTATATTCCCCAGATAAATGCAATCTTTCTATCTATGTCTGTCCCTCTCTTTCTGACTCATTTCGCTAAGCATGATACTTTCCATGTAGTACCACTTGTCCTTTTTTAAACTTTAAATGAAACTATCATTTTATTATTATTTTGTGTGGTGTGTGTGTGTCTATGTGTGTGTGTGTGTAGTGGGGCTGGGGTGGGGGTGTGTGATCACACCTGGAGCTGCTCAGGGCTCACTCCTGGAGGTGCTGAGGGTAGCATTTGTGGTTTTAGGGTTCCAGCTGGATTTGACCGCATATAAGGCCTTTGCCCCATGTGCAATCTTTCTGGTCCCTGAACTGTTGCTTTTACACACACACACCCCTTCATTTCCTTGAAACTAACTTTCCCTGGATTTCTTTTTTCTCCAGTATTGAAGCACAAGCCAAGTCCTCCACGTGGAGGCCCCGTGCTCTACCCTCTGAGTCACCTCTCTGCCCCTCTGATTTTCTCTTTCTTGCTCCTAGCAGCTGAGTTAAGTTTAGGGAAGCATTTCCCACTCCCGAATTATGGAAGAATTTGCCCTGTTTCCTTTGGCCCTTGCTGGTCATTTTCACAGGGAAATCTCCACTTCTTGATAATGTGGTTGGGGAGAGCCCTCCCCCGTCCCATGCCCCCTCCCACCCCCCCACCCCACAATCCGGCTAGGTTTGGGGACCCACCCCTTGCTTCCCCACACCCCGGGTGTGACCTTGACCCCACAAGGGCTCTCACTGACCAGGGGTGGATTGGGGGCCCTGTTCTCCAAGAAGACCCACCCCCCTTCCCTCGCCAGATGGCTTTTGTCTCTCACGCATCCCTGTGGCTTTGACTCTGGGGAAATTAAGAGCCGAAACTCTGAGAGCGAGAAGTGTCCCCCACCCTGGTCTTCCTCTGCCAGCCAGGGCACATCTGCTTCTGTCACTCACAGTCTAAATGTGGCTGGATAGAAATGCAAGACCAGAGAAAGTGGGGACAGGTGGGGAAAAAGTATTGAGACAAACCTTTCATGAAATGTTTAAGCTACCGTGTTGAAATTTTCATTATTTTATTTTTTTGGTATTTGGGTCACACCCTGTGGTACTCAGAACTTCGTCCTGGCTCTGTGCTCAGGGATCACTCCTGGCGGTGCTCAGGGCACCATATGGGATGCTGGGAATCGAACCCAGGTAAGCCACGTGCAAGACAAGCACCTTCCTGCTGAACTATCGCTGTGGCTCTCAAAGTTTTATTATTTTCATGTTTTATTTGATCATTCTTTTTTTTTCCTTTTTGGGTCACACCCGGCAATGCACAGGGGTTACTCCTGGCTCTGCGCTCAGGAGTTACTCCTGGCAGTGCTCAGGGGACCATATGGGATGCTGGGAATCGAACCCGGGTCGGCCGCGTGCAAGGCAAACACCCTACCCACTGTGCTATCACTCCAGCCCCAATTATTCTGGTTTGAGGGCCACATCTGGCATTGCTGGACTCTCTGCTTGTGCTATGTGTTTGTGTGTGTGTGTTTGCGTGTATGGGGTCACTCTTTGCAGTACTCAGGGGGACTCTGGGGTGCCAAGGTTCAACCCAGGGTTTCTGTATGTGAAGCCTGTTTATCAGCCCTTCCGGCCATCCTCGGGGCCCCTAAGTGTTTTGCTAAATGTAACCTGGCTTTAGGTTTTAGGTGTATGGTATTATAACAAATGTCTGTGTGCCCTACATTATGTTTGTCCTCCAGAAGTCAAATTTTCATCCTCTACCCTGAAGCTGATCCCTTTTACCTGGTTTATGCAATCCCTTATCACCTTTTAGTTATTTTTATTTATTTTGGGGAGGCTCTACCTGGCAGCGCTTGGAGAATCATAGCTGGCACCAGGGATTGCAAACAAGGCAAGTGCTTGACCTCTGTACTCTGACTCCTTCTTATCATCTTTATTTTTTTTCGGGGGGGGGGTCACATCTGGTGATGCCCGGGGGTTACTCCTGGCTCTGCACTCAGGGGTCACTCCTGGTGGTGCTCAGGGGACCACTTAGGATGTCAGGTATCAAGCCGGGGTTGATGGCATGCAAGGCAAGTACCCTCTCTACTGTACTTTCACTCTGCTCTCCCCCACCACTTTATCTTTCAAATAGATAAAAAGCAGCAAGTTATAAATAGATACAACCTACTGGGGCTGGAGTGATAGCACAGCGGGTAGGGCGTTTGCCTTGCATGCGGTCGACCCGGGTTCGATTCCCAGCATCCCATATGGTCCCCTGAGCACCGCCAGGAGTAATTCCTGAGTGAAGAGCCAGGAGTGTAACCCCTGTGCATTGCTGGGTGTGACCCAAAAAGAAAAAAAAAAAAGATACAACTTACTTCTGAGATCTTGGCATCTTACGGGCCAATTTAGCCTAAGAAAATGGGGATGTGACTTTAGGGCCAGAGTCCTTGCCTTGTATGGGGGAGGTCCTGGTTCCATCCCCAGCCATAGTACAGGAGTAGGAAACTTGCCTTGCACGCAGTCAACCCTCCCACCCCCCACCCCATGGGATTCCCGCCAGCACATATGGTCCCAGAGCCCTGCCAGGGGATGCCTGAGCACAGAACCAGGAGTAAGCCCTGAGCACTGCCAGGTGCATCTCTTCTCCCCCATCAATCCTCTATGCCACACCCACTCCTCATCCCGCTCTGGCTCCAACACCCTCTGCACCAGGAACCACTTCCTGTGGCTGGTGGTCCCCACCAGGGCTGCGCACAGCTGGGCTGAGCACCACCGAGTGTGGCCCCCGCCCCAAACAATTTCAAAAGCAGGGAAAGAGAAGAAACCATCATGAATCAAAGCAGAGGTTGGAGCAGGAGGTTGGAGCCGGGCCTCAAGGCTGCCGTAGGGGGAGACGATGAGGTAGGGGCTGCTTGGAGGGGCTCAGGCCCTGGTCTCGCTCCTCTCCTGGGAGAAGCGGTCACCCTTGAACTGGGCCTAGAGCCCAGAACACCTGCCTGGCCCCGCTGTGGCTGAGTCCCAAGGGAAGTACCTTTGGCTCAGCCCCTTGCCTGCCTCTGGAACCTGCGTCTGGTCCGTCCGTGGGAGTCGGCAGCGGAACCTTTGCCCCTCTGGTTTGGAAAGCTCCGATGTGGTGAGGGGCTAAAGTTGACCATTGCTCACAAACCTCGTGACCTCCCCGCCCCGCACGGCTGAGGCCTGGGTGCTGGTGACTTCCTAAGGAAGTGAAAACTCTGTTTCAGCACCAGCTGCCCCCCCCTTCCCCCCCAGATCAGCTGCCCCACACCCCCACAGTCAGCGGCCTGGGCCCTACAGGTCTCAACAAGCCCCAGCCAAGTTCATCACCCGGCAGACGAGAAACAGGCCAGTGGTAGCTCCTCTGGGTGGTGTGTGGCACCCCCTACCCCCCCCCTCCCCCCCGCCCCGGGCTCGGGCAGGCAGCAGGCCCTAGGGGCCTGGTCAGATGGTCGCACGGAGGAATCTCTCCCCGTTGTACCCCCTTCCTCTCTTTCTCCAGTATGAACAGCTGGCACAGGGCCCGGCCCTCCGACATCCCCCCCCCCACCCCCGCCCTGTCAACTGGACGGAAGGACAAAAGGCAAAGGAGATTGTGAGGTTTTGAGGCTGAGAAAGAAACTCAGATGTGCCGTGACAGGCTGCCCTTCAGCCAAACAAGCAGTGGGTCTAAGTTTCTGTCCCCCCCCCACCCCCCCCCACCCCAAAGGATTCCTTGGCTGGAAGCTGGAAATCCCCTAGAGGCCTCTAGCCAGTCCTATGTTAAGTAGGATATCTCTGGACACAGCAGGTGGGCAAGACCAATTAGCTCACGGACTTGTGACGGCTTGGTCACAATTCTTGGGAAAACAGTCAACATTGCTCATGGAACCATATGCTATATAGTGTTCCCTGGAACTAGAGTCGGGGTCCTGGTCAAGAGTCCACTGTGTTGAATGAGGCTTGGACCCTAGCCCGAGTTAGCAATTAAGGTTCTTTTGCTTTTGCAGTCTCTCTTCTGGAACTGGTCTCTCTGTGAGCAGGAAACCTAGAACCCGGGTTTAACAGAGATAGTTTTACATCAGCTCCCAGCTGGTCTCCTGTTTATTTTTTTTTTCTCTTTCTTTTTTGGGTCACACCCAGCGATGCTCAGGGGTTACTCCTGGCTTTGCACTCAGGAATCACTCCTGGAAGTGCTCGGGGGAGCATATGGGATGCTGGGAATCGAGCCCGAGTGTTGGCCACGTGCAAGGCAAACGCCCTACCCGCTGTGCTATTGCTCCAGCCCCTCCTTTTTTTTTTTTTTTTTTTTTTCTCTCTAGCTGTGGCCTTTGATTGTGATTTTGCAAAAGAGCTGAGGGAGCAGCTGGGCCTCCAAGACCAGTCCGGAGGAAGAAAAATGCAGAGGAAGCTGTTGTTTAGGGTTCGCCTTCTGTGCCAGCCTGTCTTGGAGATTCTTTTCCCACTCACCAGGCACCAGCCTTTTCTTTCCTTTCTTTTTTCTTTGGTGGGGGAAGGGGGTGAAGGGGGTTGGGCCACACCTGGTGATGCTGAGTGGTTACTCCTGGCTCTGCACTCAGGAATTACTCCTGGCAGTGCTTGGGGGACCATATGGGGTTCCAGGGATTGAACCCCAGTCAGCTGCATGCAAGGCAAGGGCCTTCCCCACTGGACCATTGCTTCGGTCCCTAAACCCAGATTATTTCTAAAAACAAAAGCCACAGAGCCAGGAGTAAGCCCTGAGCACCCCCAGGTGTGACTTCAAAACCATTAACACGTGTGATAAGAGATGTCAGCTCCCACACAGGGTGAGGTGAATCGGGTTTCTGGGCTCCTCACTGCCTGATTCTGATGCCCACGCGGGGAATGAACACCTGGAAGTAGTTGACCCTGGGACTCTGGTTTCTGAGACTCTTCTCAGAAGCATGAGGAATCAGGGTGGTGTGTGTGTGTGTGTGTGTGTGTGTGTGTGTTTGTGTTGTTTGTGTGTGTATGTATGGGTACATGAATATGTATGAATTTATGTCTATGTATGTGTGTAGATGCTATGTGTACCCGTGTGTATATGTGTATATGTGTGCATGTATACGTGTGTATTTATGTATGTGTGTCTATGTATGTATGTAGGCACTATGTGTATCTGAGTGTATGTGTGCATATGTGTATTTATGTATGTGTGTCTGTCTGTGTACGTGTGAGGCACTATGTGTACCTGTGTGTATGTATGTATATATGTGCATGTATATGTATTTACATATGTCTGTCTGTATGTGTGTAGGCGCTATGTGTACCTGTGCGTATGTGTGTATATGTATGCATGTATATGTAATATGTATTTACGACTGTATGTGTGTAGGTGCTATGCGTACCTGTGTGTATATGTGTGCATGTGTGTATATGCCTACGTGTATGCATGTATGTGTGCGTGCGTGCGCGCGTGTGTATGTGTGTGTGTGTGTGTGTGAGAGAGAGAGAGAGAGAGAGAGAGAGAGAGAGAGAGAGAGAGAGACTACAGGTTGTGGGAAAAGCCAGCCTGAGACCTGGAGGTTTGGTGGCGAGCAGCCGTGCAGAGTGGGGAGGGGGTTCTGCTTCCCAGAACCCCTGTTGTTCTCTGCAGCTGGGGCCACCAGGCGGGGCCTCACGGGGGTGTGGGACAGTCCCAGAATGGGGTGCCTGGCCCCGGAACACCCTGCTCAGGCTTTCTGTCTGGCTCCTGAAGCCCGAGCAGCTGGGAAGTCCGGGGAAGTTCCCTCCACGTCCAGACTTTCCTGGAACCTTCGATTGCGCTAACCACAAGAGACTCCTTCCCGGGAACCACACAGCCTCTGTCCTTCCACAGCCGGGGATGGACTCAGCCTCCCCGGGGGGGCCTCCGATCCCTCCAGGGCTGCTGGCTTGAAGCCCACCACCCTTTCCTTGGCAGGGCAGCAGGGGAGGTGGCCCGGCCTCCCAGGGCCAAATTGGAGATGAGAGATTCAGCTTCGGTCCGGCCACACACTCCTCTGAGTAGAGGACCGATCTCCCACTCTGAAACTCAGGCTCTTGGGGTGCCTGGAGGCCTAGCTGGGGAGGGGGGCAAGGAAACTCTGCAGGTGGTTGTGACCAGTCCCAGTAGATGTGCATAGAAATTGCTGGACTCTGACAACCTGTGGGCAGCGAAAGGTGTGGGAAAGGGCCACAGAGGAAGTTCCGGGGGAGGGATGGCAGGAGGGCACTTGCCTTGCATGTGGCTGTGTTGGTCACTGGTTCGAATCCCAGGCACCACGTACGAGGGGGCACTCCTGAGCACTGCTGGGTGTGCCCCCCACCCCAGCCACCCGAAAGGGCATGGGAGGTACAACTCCATTCCTACAGATGACCACCAAGCGTCCAAAATCAGGCGTTCTTGTGGACAGAGGAAAGGGTGGGGGGCAACAGTGCAAGTTGCGAGTGAATCTGCGTGGCTGTGTTTTGAGGTTCTATTACTTCGAAAACCAGAAGCGGCAGCACGGGACCACGTTGAGATTGGGCCAAGCTGGTGGTGGGTACCTACTTGGCTACCCACCTACTTGGGTCTATGAGCTTGATATCATTCAGAATTAAAACCAGTAATTAGGGGCTGGAGTGATAGCACAGCGGATAGGGCGTTTGCCTTGCACGCGGCCAACCCGGGGTTCGATTTCCAGCATCCCATATGGTCCTCTGAGCTACCACCAGGTGTAATTCCTGAGTGCAGAGCCAGGAGTAACCCCTGTGCACCGCCAGGTATGACCCAAAAAGCCAAAAAAAAAAAAAAAAAACCAAAAAACCCCCAGTAATTAGGGGCCCAGAGCGATAGTACTGGTAAGGGGCTTGTCTTGCATTCAGCCGAACCCGGGTTTGATCCCCAGCATCCCATAGGATCCCCTGAACCCATCAGGAGTGATTCCTGAGTGCAGAGCCAGGAGTAAGCCCTGAGCCACGCCGGGTGTGGCTCAAAACCAAACCAAAAACCCCGCCCCTAGTAATTAAAACAGAGCTAAGAGATGGGCACTTGCCCTGCCTGGGGCTGACGTAGTTGGTTCAAACCCCCTCACATACCCCTAACCCTGTGGACTCCCTCCAGACATCTTACCTCCCAATAGGCTGGCAGGAAACGAGGAAAGCTCAAGACGCCAGGAAACAGGAGATCAAGTTTTCAGGCCCAGCTACCTTCCCCCGGAGAAGAGAAACTGGGGGTGAAGGGGTGAGGGTGGGGAGCTCAGGAGCCCATGGGGAGGAGGAGGGGACAGGGGACAAGGGAAGAGGTGATAGTCCACGGGACTGGCGCTGCGGGTGTGGGAGCGATGGTCACAGAAATGAGAAGGACAAAGAAGATGGCCCCCTGCCCCAGTCCAACCAGGAGTGATTCCTGAGCACAAAACCAGGAGGAAGCCGCGAGCACAGCGGGGTGTGGCCCCCAAACCCATAAACATAGAACCTGACCATTGTGCTTGTCCTTCTGCAGGGCACAGTGGAAGGGGGCATCAGAGTTTACCCTTCCCTTCACGTTCAGGTCCTCATGCCAGGAATTGTGACTCTGTTGGTTTCCGTGGCCAAAGGGAGCTGGCGGGGACGAAGGATGGGAATTTCTGGGGAGTCTGGGGGGATCCCCACGGTCCTCAGAGAGGGCAGGCTGGGAGACAGAGGAGCTAACAAGGGAAGTTGGTGCCCCTGGTTGAGCAATGTGGGTAAGCCCTAGAAAAATCCTGGAACGGCGTTTCCCCCAGGAGCAAGGCTCCGGGGACAGTTCCTAGCCCACCCCTAACCCTGTGGACTCCCCATGGACAACGTCTCACCTCCCAACAGACTGTCTGGCAGGGAGTGAGCAAAGCCCAAGACTCCCAAGAAACAGGAGATCAAGTTTTATCTTCCCCGGAGAAGAGAAACCAGAGCAGAAGTTTCCCCCGAGGAGCAGGCAGGGGCTGGCATTTGGATTGTCCCGAAACACCCATCTGGGTCACACGCATGAATGCAGGGCTGGAGGGACGTCCTGTGCCCTGTTTCCGAGGAGTTCCTGAAGGAAGAAGCAAAGCGGGAGAATTAGGAGCTGCTTCGGTTGTTGATCTTGCTTGGGGACCGGGGTTGGGGTAGGGGGGTGGCGTGGGGGTGAGGGGGGCGCTTAGGAGCTGAGGAGGAGGAGGAGGAGGATGAGGAGGAGGAGGGGGAGGAGGAGGAGGAGGAGACAAGAAGCAAGGGGAGAGGTGACTGGTGCTGTGGGTGTGGGAGGGAAGGTCATGGGAATGAGAAGGACGAAGAAGATCCAGGTGGGTCGTGTATCCTGAGTGGGGAAGGGACAGGCAGCAGCCACCGAGGCTAGGACACAGGAAGCAGGCGGAGACAGCTGGATGACGGTGCAGAAAGCTGGGGCCAGGGACAGAGGGTGGTGGCGGAGAAGGACAATGAGAACAATCAGACCACAGTCCCCAGATCCGTTACACAAAAGACATTTAGAGCTGCTGCCAAGCACAGGGACGAGTTTCTGCTGGCTGGTCGCACTGGACCCTGGGCTCTCCCACGAGCGAGCGTTATCTACAGAAACTTGGATGGAGCGGCTGGAGCGATAGCACAGTGGGTAGGGCGTTTCCCTTGCACGCGGCCGACTTGGGTTCTATTCCTGGCATCGCATAGGGTCCCCCAAGCACCACCAGGAGTAATTCCTGAGTGCAGAGCCCTGAGCATCGCTGGGTGTGATCCAAAAAGCAAAAACAAACAAAGAAACAAAGAAACTTGGATGGATCACAAGTGTGAGGCAGGGCAGGGATCAAACCCGGAGCCTCGGGCATGCAAGGCTGGAGCCTGATCACTGGACCACATATCAGGCAGGCGTGGTGGGAAAACAAGGCAGTATTCCAAGATGACAGTGCAGGCTGGGACTCTGGTGACAACAAGTTTATAATCAAATCAGAGCCCAGGGCCAGAGAGATAGGACAGCAGGGACGGTGCTGGCCCTGCATGCAGCAGGCCCAGGGTTGATCCCTGGCACCCCATATGATCCGCAGAGCATTGCCAGAAGTGATCCCTGAGCACAGAGCCAGAAGAAAGCCCTGAGCACTGCAGGGTGTGACCCTGTGACCCCCACCCAATCTCCCTAATCCCCCACAAAGCCACTACTAAAGTACCATCATAGGACCTAATAGTAACTGATACTCCCCTCTCCCCAACAAATAACGGCATTCTCTAAAATGACTCATGATCTAAGATAACAAAAAGATAAGATTGGGGAAAATTGTTGCAATATATAAAACCCCAAAGACAATAATATCAAGAAGTTGCATGGGGGCCAGAGAGATTGTACAAGTGGATAAGGCCACTGGTTTGGCACGCGGCCATCCCTGGTTTGTTCTCTGGCATCCCATACGGTCTCCTGAGCACCAACAAGAGTTATTCTTGAGGGCAGAGCCAGGAGTAAGCCTGAGCAGTGCCAGGTGTGACCCAAAATCAACAACAAAAAAAGTTGCATGAAATCTGATTATCAACAACACAGAAGAACCAATAGGGATTTGGGTGAAGGGCATGAGACGGTGACTTTCAGAAACCCTAACGACTCAGCAAATGTTGGGAGATGCTTGTGAAGTCGGAACCTTTGGCGAAGGAAGCCAGGGGAATATGACTTTCAGCCCACTTGGCAAAATCTAAAAATTGCAACAAGGCCAAGTGGGTTAGGGACATGGGGCTACGGGTACTGGTGTTACCGACGGTGGCGGTGGAACTCCTCATCAGACTCTTTGCACGTCTGCCGCATCACCACTCTCCTGGGAATACAGTTGAGTCTCCTCCAGGACCTCAGAACACTGCCGTGAGGGTGCCCAGGAAGCGTCACAGGAGCCTGGATGGGGACCGGCGGTGACGGTACTCTGTGCATCTGCACACAACCATGAGGAGGGAGAAAGTCATACGGAGCCATGCAAGGGGTCTTCCTAACTCAGTGCTGGATCCCCGTTTATGTGGATATTTCTGAACACGCACTGGCACTTGTGCGCAGGGACTCCCCAACTGCAGACAAGGAAATGCAGGCCAATGATATGAACTGAAACTCAAAATAATGGCATTCTGTACGATGACTCTTGGTCTATCCGAGACCAAGAGCCATGTAATTGGTAGGTAGGGGAATAGAAAGGAGACTAAAAAGAAACACTCTTGGGGCTAGAGTATTAGCATAGTGGGTAGGGCATTTGCCTTGCATGCTACTGACCTGGGTTCGATTCCCAGCATCCTATATGGTCCCCTGAGCACCACCAGGAGTAGTTCCTGAGTACATGAGCCAGGAATAGCCCCTGTGCATTGCCAGGTGTGATGCAAAAAAAAAAAAAAAAAGAAAAGAAAAGAAAAAGAAAAAAAAAAGAAACACTCAGTTTTGTTGTTGCTTTTTATTTTGGGACCCGTAGCTGGCAGTTCTTGGGGCTTACTCCTGGCTCTGCACTCAGGAATTATTCCTGGGGGTGTTTGGAGGACAGTAGGGGATCAATCAAACCTGGGTTGACTGTGTGCAAGGCAAATGCCCTACCGTTATACTATCTCTCAAGCTCCAGGAAACGTTATTTTATTTATTTTTTTCCTTGTTTTTATATTAGTGAAACACTATGAGGTACAATTGTAGACTTACAAACTTTCGTGCTTGGGTTTCAGTTATACAATGATCAAGTACCCATCTCTCCACCAGTGCCCATTCTCCACCACCAATGATCCCAGTAGCCCTCCCCCCCCCACACCCCATCCCCCCCACCCCGCCTCTGTGGCAGGGCATTTCCTTTTGCTCACTCTTTCTTTTAGGTTGTTGTAGTTTGCAATAATATTATTTTAAAGAGCGTGCAAGTTGCTGAAGAGAGAGCAGAGTTAAGGGGATGACCTTGGTTGGAATCCTCAGCCTCACTTGTGGTCCCCCAGACCCCTAGGCATGATCCCTAAGCACAGAGCCAGGAGTAAGCCCTGAGTACCGATAGATGTGGCCCCCCAAAACAGCCAACAAATCTAAGAAACAAACCATGCACAGCAAAGAGTTAGTCCAGAACTGGTTGTAAGCAGTCCCTAAAGCGTTCAATATTATAAAATAGTTCAAAGACAGTGAATGCCATTCTCCATGCATCCATCTGGGTAAGCTCCCGGGAGATCCAGCATCCAATTAAAGCAGAAAAGTGTGCTGCAAAAGATAATATCAAAAGGACCTGAAGATAAGTCACAAACTGGTTAGAAAATATTTGCGAAATAGTGCAAGCAGCCGGAATACGTACCTTACTGAGCCCAAGCAGCCATATGTGGCTGGACCCCAATACCAAACCGACAGAACTGCACAGATGAGCTGAGCATCACCAGGCGTGGTCCTGGAGTCGCCTGAGCACTGCTTGGGAGTTCCTCATCCCTCCCCCTGCTCTGTTCCCACTGCTGCCACACATACACAGAAAATTAAAAAAAGGGGAAAAATATGACGGTGGAAAGAGGAACAGTTAATAAAGACGAACTTATGAATAAGAGAGAATAAAAAAGTGATAAAAACAGAAATAAATGACCTTCAGATTGAAATAAAAATTGGAGAAGACGCATCTGATAGAGGACTGCGCTCCCACATGCACACAGAACTCCTACAACTCAGCAAGAAGAACACTAAAAAGTAGGTCAGCAGGGAAAAGAGGGTCCCGGAGGACTGGTCAGTGGTTGCAAGCCTGCCACAATGTGTGTGTGTGTGTGGGGGGGGGGATGGTGGCGGGTGGCAGTTAGGATGGAGAAGCGACCAGTATGACAATAATAGTTGAAAATGATCACGCTGGACAAGAAATGAGTGTTGAAAGTACATAAGAGATATACATGACAATCTTTCAGTATCTGTATATGTATAACTGTATATGTATCTGTATATGTATCTGTATCTGTATCTGTATCTGTATATGTATATGTATATCACAGATATCACAGATCTTCCTGTTATTCATCGATTGCCTCGAGCAGGCCCCAGTAACGTCTCCTTCATCCTAGCCCTGAGATTATATTCAAGGCTCTTTAGGAGAATGAGACCCATCATTGTTACTGGTATTTGGCATATTGGGTACGCCACGGGGAGTTTGCCAGACTCTGCCGTGTGGGCAGGCTACATTCGGTAGCCTGCCAGTTTGTCAAAGTAGGAATGAGATGTCATAATAAGATGTCGCGTGGCCGCATTTGTGGCCGCGTGGTTCCGGGAGCTGGTTTTTATAGTCTCTGAGTCTTGGCCGCTGATGGGATTACACGGCGCCAGGGGGCCAGTTGGCGGGTGTGACCCCCGCCTACTGGAATTTGGAGGATCTGGGTGGAGGATGCTCGACTCCAATCCGAGTAGGCTTGAAGATCTCGGCCCCGGAACCCACGTGGCTTTGTCCCTCTGCCGGTACCTTCAGGTGTGCGGAGAGTGGTCTCAGCATGGTGGTGGCTGGTCCTGGAGATCTTCGGCTGCTAGGGCCCTGGTCAGGGCGGGGAGGAAAGCTCAACCCGCTCCCCTCCAAGGGGCCCTGGCGAGGACTAGCCAGGCGCGGGGGCAGGAGACTGCATGTATATGTATATGTATATGTATATGTATATGTATATGTATATGTATAACCATAATACTGAGAGAGAGAAAGAGAAAGAGGGAGAGAGAGATAGAGAGAGTGAGAAAGGAGAAAAGTGTGTTGTCATATGGCAGATTGGGGTGGGGGAGAAACTGGAGACATTGGACATGGGAAATGTGCAGTGGTGAAGCTTTGAAAAAATAACAAAATAAATAAAAATTTTAAAAAAGAATGAAGAAGAGGGGCTGGAGCGATAGCACAGCGGGTAGGGCATTTGCCTTGCACGCAGCTGACCCGGGTTCAATTCCCAGCATCCTAAATGGTTCCCTGAGCACTGCTACTGCTAGGAGTAATCCCTGAGCGTAGAGCCAGGAGTAACCCCTAAGCATCACCGATGTGACCCAAAAAGCAAAAAAGCAAAAAAGCAAAAAAAAAAAAAAAAAGAACAACAACAACAAAAAGAACGAAGATTTAAAAGCTACCAGCTGTCGGGCCCGAGCTATAGTACAATGGGTACGGCATTGACTTATGAGGTCCCCGGAGCACTTCTGGGAGTGAACCCTGAGCACAGAGTCAGGAGTAACCTCTGAGCATTGCTGGGTATGGCCCCCAAACAAAACAAAATTGGCTAGCAGTCACATGATCCCAAATGCACGACATTTTAGAGAAGGCAAAGTATGAAAATAGCAAATCCAAGAGGGTTTGCAGGGAGTTCGGAAAACAGCACCAGGGACCCAGGGCAGAGCACTCTGTGATGCTGTGATGAGGGACACGTGTCCGTCCACATTTGTCCAGACTCTCAGAAGTCTCATCAGCGTGGGCTCTGGTGACAACCACGTGTCAGTGTGGGTGCATCAGTGGTAAGAGACGGTGAGGGTGGCTGAGAAGCTGAGGATGTGCCAACAGGGGCATCTGGGAAGTCGCTGCCCCTTCGTCCTTCCTCTCGATTGCTATAAACTACTTTTCTGGGTCCCCTCTGGTGATGCTCAAAGGCTACTCCTGGCTCTGCACTCAGGAATTACTCCTGGCAGTGCTCAGGGGACCCTATGGGATGCTGGGAATCGAACCCAGGTCAACCGCGTGCAAGGCAAACGCCCTCCCCACAGCGCTATTGCTCCAGCCTCCAATATCCTATTTTTCATAGGACTGGCTAGAGGCGTCTAGGGGATTTCCAGCTTCCGGCCAAGGACAATCTCAGGGAATTCTTTGGGAGGGTAAACAGAAACTTAGGCCCACTGCTAGTTTGGCTGAACTGCAGCCTCTCATGGTGTATCTGAGGTTCTTTCTCGGCCCACAGTGTTGGTGAAGCCCGGGGTTTCGCCCCGTCTATGATTCCGGAAGCAGACAGTGAGTCAGGCCTGGCCACACGGGGATTTCAAAACAGCCATGACGGCTGAGTCGAGGGCCTGAAGAAACCTGCGGGGCAGCCGGTGACTCTGGTCGGGCTGAGCTCAGCGGTCAGCCGACTTGCGCAGGCACTGACGGAAAAAAGCCTCTGCACCATGACTGGCAGAAAAGGGACCATTCACAGTGATGGAGGCAGGGAAGGCCCCCATGGCACTGGAATTCCAAGGATGCAGTAAAACCAACAGCCCGGAAGCTGCCAGAAGCTCACCTGTGAGCTCAGGAACTAAGGCCTGATAAGACCCCCACCTGGTGCCAGTCACACCCGGAGCAGGCGGGATCCCCCCTTCCAGAGAAGCACCAGCAGGAGCAGGGTCCAGAAAAGAAATTTCTTTTTTCTTTTTTTCCCCTTTTCATTTTTGCTTTTTGGGTCACATCCGGCAATGCACAGGGGTTCCTCCTGGCTCTGCACTCAGGAATTACTCCTGGCGGTGCTCGGGGGACCATACGGGACGCTGGGGATCAACCTGGGTTGGCGCTGAGTGCAAGGGAAAAGCCCTTACCCACTGTAGTTCTAGCTGCAGCCCCAGTAAAGGAATTTCAAAGAGGATCATCGACCTCTCCCAGCTCTACCCCCTTGGTGACTACCCTAGCAACTCTGACTTTGGTAGATGCCCCATGTGGGGACAGGTTGGAGAAACCCTATAAAAGGCACCTTGAGGGCTGGAGCGATAGCACAGCGGTTAGGGTGTTTGCTTTGCACGTGGCCGACCCAGGTTCAATCTCCAGTATCCCATATGGTCCCCTGAGCACCGCCAGGGGTAATTCCTGAGTGCAGAGCCAGGAGGAACCCCTAAGCATCGCTGGGTGTAACCCAAAAAGAAAAAAAAAAGCCACCTTGATTAAAGGAAGTGCACGCCTATGTTGCCCCTTCCTAAAAGCCTCCAAACAAAATCTTTTTTCACTTCACTGCTGGTCTACCCCTGAAATTTTTTTCCTGCGAAACAGGGCCAAGTACCTGGAAGCCCTGGGAAAAGCCTAGAGCTGACCTTTCTTTCCTGCAAAGAGCAATTCCTCGCCCCAGCCTGAGTCCGTGGTCCCCTGAGAAATTGGGTGGTGGGGATCAACTCTCGTGCCGAGAAGATCAAGGGGACATCAGGTGTGGCTTGACGGTCACCTGGTGGGGCAGGTGGGGCTCTGGCCTGTGCCTTGAAGGGGCTCATCGCAGACTTTATCATCCTCAGCTTTCCAGCTGGGTCCCGGGGTGGCAGAGGCGGATGGGGAGAAAGTGACCATCTCTCTCCTCTGCGCCTCACATAAGCCACCTGTGGTGGTGGTGGTGGTGGTGGTGGGGTGACGGGACACCAACTTCATGGGAACTAGCTCAGGGTTTCTTCAAACCACGAGCTCCCCAGGTAGGGAAGCATCTCAGCAGTGAAGCACATGTGGCCCAATCTGCACGTGGCTGGGTTCGAATCCCAAGGTTATAACAACAAAACCAAACCAGAAGGTGCTTCCCCCATGGAAGGCTGGGCTCTGGTTGCAATGGGGGGGGGGCGGGCGGGAGAGGGGTTCTCGCGACGGGTGGGGTGCACCTGGGCCCAGCTCTTCCTCCCAGCACCTGCTGCCATCCTCCCTCCCCCTCCCCCGGGGCCCAGTGTGCTGCCAGCACAGCGCCTGGGTCCTGCTGACAAGACCCTGGAGTGGATCCTGTGCGAAGGCCACTCCCAGGGCCCTTGTCCTGCAGGGGTTATTGGGCCAGGTGACAAGTTAGAGTCATCCTGTGACTACTATGACATTGATGGTCGGAAATTATCTCTCTGGATGAGAAATGAGGGCTGGAAGGAGGTAAAGGGATTACATGATAACCTTTTAGTACCTATATTGCAAACCATAATGCTCAGAAAGAGAGAAAGACAGAGACAGAGACAGAGGGACAGACAGAGACAGAGAAGGAGACAGAGAGAGGGAGACAGAGAGAAGGAGACAGAGACAGAGAGAGACAGAGACAGACAGAGACAGAGAAAGAGACAGAAGAAAAGTGTCTGCCATAGAGGCAGGCTGGGGTGGGGGGCATGGCAGGAAGAAAACTGGGGACATTGGTGGTGAGAAATGAGCACTGGTGGAGGAATGGGTGTTGGAACACTGTATGCTTGAAACCTGATCATGAACAACTTTGTAACTGTGTATCTCACAGTGATTCACACAACACAATCACAAATCATCCTGTTATTCGTCGATTGCCTCGAGTAGGCCCCAGTAACGTCTCCTTCATCCTAGCCCTGAGATTATATTCGAGGCTCTTTAGGAGAATGAGACCCATCATTGTTACTGGTATTTGGCATATTGGGTACGCCACAGGGAGTTTGCCAGACTCTGCCGTGTGGGAAGGCTACATTCGGTAACCTGCCAGTTTGTCCAAAGTAGGAATGAGATAATAAGATGTCATAATAAGATGTCGCGCGGCCGCATTTGCGGCCGCGCGATTCCGGGAGCTGGTTTTTATAGTCTCTGAGTCTTGGCCGTTGATGGGATTACACGGTGCCAGGGGGCCAGTTGGTGGGTGTGACCCCCGCCTACTGGAATTTGGAGGATCTGGGTGGAGGATGCTCGGCCCAAATCCGAGTAGGCTTGGAGATCTCGGCCCCAGAACCCGCGTGACTTTGTCCCTCTGCCAGTACCTTCATGTGTGCGGAGAGTGGTCTCAGCATGGTGATGGCTGGTCCTGGAGGTCTTTGGCTGCCGGAGCCCTGGTCGGGGCGGGGAGGAAAGCTCAACCCGCTCCCCTCCAAGGGGTCCCGGCGAGCGAGGACAGTCAGGCACAGTGATTCAGTTAAATTTTTTCTTTTCTTTTAAAATTAAAAGAAACAATCCCAAGAATCATCACTGCTAGGCCACAGGCCTGCTGGGGGTGTGAGGGTAGGGGCTGGTTTGGGCTTTGCTGAGACGCCCACCCCCTGCCTTAGCAGGGTCTCCCAGAGATCCTCCTCCTGGTGCAGGTGTGGGTGGGGGGGGCCCTCTGGAACTTAGAAGAGGACTAAGTTAAAAGTAAGCTTTTGGTGGCCCTTACAATTTTATTTTATTTTATTTCTTTGCTTTTTGGGTCACATCCGGCGATGCTCAGGGGTTACTCCTGGCTCATACACTCAGGAATGACTCCTGGCGGTGCGCAGGGGACCATATGGGATGCTGAGAATTAAACCAGGTTGGCCGCGTGCAAGGCAAATGCCTTACCCACTGTACCATATCACTCCAGCCCCTTGTGTGGGCCTTTTTTTTTTTCTTTTCTTTTTACAAGTTCCTGGCATCCCTTTTTGGTTGACAAGGATTTACAAAAGATGGCCGGAAATCGCAGGATTTTAGATTTAGAGCTGGTCTAAATCTCTCTAGCCATGATTGCCCATTATCTTAGTTTTCCCGTCAGCCTAGAGTCTAGGGCAGAGTTTTACATTCCTGGGAAGTCCCGGGATTGCTGAGACAGAACCTTGAGGGTGGGATGTCTGGTAGGTTGGTGGTGGGGGTGGGTGGGTGGGGAGAGATGGAACATCTGGACAGAGAAAACTGTGGCTTCCTCTCTCACTGGCAAGGGGAAACTGAGGCTTCCGTTTTCAAAGTCTTGGTGATGGGGGAAGGATCCCTGGGGCTGTTCATGCTGGTTTTGGGAGTGGGGGAGGGGACAGGGAGTAACTGCTGCCACCAGTTGGGTGCTCCTCTCTAGGGAACCCTTCCTGAGCCCTGGAACTGAAGACACAGTCACTGGCGAGGCTTCTTCCTGGGCACTGGGTGCCCACAGGGATGGCAGTTCCTTCCTGGCATTTGTACGTGGCGGCCTCAGTGACTGATCACCTCTTGTGAAATCATTTCCAGAACTTGCCCTATCTTCTCCCCTCCCCTGGCCCCTGGCAGCCACATTGCTGCGGTGTAATCATGGTGTAATCCCATGGCTCCAGGCATTTCTTTTATCTTAATTGCTTTGGTTCGATTTTGGGGCCACACCTGGTGGCTACTCCGGGCTCACACCTAGCTCTGAGCTCAGGGCTGACTCCAGGTGGGCTCTGCAGGCCCAAGGGGATGCTGAGGATTGAACCGGGCTCAGCCACGGGCCAGGGAAGTGTCCTACCTGCTGTGCTATCGCTCCGTACCCTCTTATGTATTTTATTTTATTTTATTTTATTTTTTTGCTTTTTGGGTCACACCCAGCAATGCTCAGGGGTTACTCCTGGCTTTTCACTCAGGAATTACTCCTGGCGTGCTCGGGGGACCATATGGGATGCCGGGGATTGAACCCGGGTCGGCCGCATGCAAGGCAAACGCCCTACCCGCTGTGCTATCGCTCGGGCCCCTCTTATGTATTTTAAATTTTGAAAAACATTTTGTCACCATGACTTACAGTTCTCATCTGTTATGGGTTCCATAAAGACAACGTTCCAACCCCACGTCCCCCACCAGACTGACCACTTCCCTCTACGACGTGTCTCAGGTTTCCCTGCTGGATCCCTCTCCCCGACTCCCACCGTCAGCTCACTTCTGTAGATGGGTTCTCAGGCTCCTTCGCCCATTTATTGTGGCCTCGTATGCTTCTTTCTGCCTCCTCGAGGGATCATCTCGTGTCTGTTCCTTACGGCTGACCCCTCTCAGCAGGCTTCCCCTTGCTGCATCCCTGCTCTTTTTTTTTTTTTTTTTTTTTTTTTTGCTTTTTGGGTCACACCCGGCGATGCACAGGGGGGTTACTCTTGGCTCATGCACTCAGGAATGACTCCTGGTGGTGCTCGGGGGACCATATGGGATGTTGGGAATCGAACCTAGGTCGGCTGCGTGCAAGGCAAATGCCCTACCCGCTGTGCTATTGCTCCAGCCCCACTGCTCTCTTTTAAGCATTTCTGGGGCCTCATTGACTCCTCCCAGTAACCTCTGAGTTTGTTGTGGGCACCAGTTTTCAGGGCAGGAAACGGAGGCACAGGTGGTGAAAGCAGCTGGCCTGGGTACCAGCTAGGGAGAGATGGAGGCAGGACTCTGGGTCTCTAGTGAGTGCTACAGGGGTGGGGTGGGGGGGTCGGGGGGCCTGGGAGTCAGGGCAGGAGGGATCACACCTCGCTGTGTGGGACAACATTTCCCAAAGCAGCACACCAAGTTCTATGTGTGTAGTGCTTTGACCCCTGGCTATTGGACTGTGCTATGGGACCCCCCTGAATCGGAGGTCTGCTTTATCGGACTCTCTGGCACCACAGGCCTGGTTTGAGGTTCTGGTTTTATTTTCTCACGCCACCCCCCTCTTCCCAAGAGCACTGTATTTGATAGACTCCTTTGAGACTCCTCATACAAGACCCCCGGGGCAAGGTGCTCATGGGGGTCTCGTTCATCAGCTGTAGCACTCTCAGTGGGAAGCACACACACTCTTGCTTCGAAACCGTGGGTTTCCTAGTTGGCAGCCTGCCTCATGAGCTGGGGGAGAAGGCAAGTGGAAGAGAGAAGGGGTCACTAAGTCAATGATGGTTGGAGGAATCGGTCGGGATGGGAGATGTATGCTGAAAGCAGATAAAGGACCAAACATGATAGCTGCTCGGTATCTTTATTGCAAACCATAATGCCTCCAAGTTCCCGGAAGAGAACAAGGCAGAGTCTCCTGCCCCCATGCTGGGTTGTCCTCACTGGGGCCCCTTGGAGGAGGGCGGGTTGAGTTTCCCTCTCTGCCCCGAGCAGAGCCCCGACAGCTGAAGACCTCCGGGACCCAGCCAAAGTCATGTTGAGACCACTCTCCACACGCTTGGATGAGGAACCAGCAGAGGAACCCAGGTGTGCGGGACCCAGGGCTGAGATCTCCAAGCCTGCTTGGTTCGGGACTGGGCCTCCTCCACCCAGTTCCCCCACCTTCCAGTAGCTAGACAGTTACACCCACCAACTGCCGTGTAACCCCATCAATGGCCATCCAGAGACTATAAAACCAAGCTCCCGGAAGTGACCTCTTATTCTCTAGTTCTCACTCTCCGAGAACCCGGCAGGCTACTGAGAGTATCATACCTGCCTATATGCCTGACTAGGAACACCTGTAAAGGTGATTAGGGGCTGCCCCAAAAGCCTCCATCCATCTCGGAGAGCCCGGCAAGCTACCGAGAATATCCCGCCCACACAGCAGAGCCTGACAAGCTACCCGTGGCATAATCGATATGTCAAAACAGTAACAATGAATGGTCCTCATTCCCCTGACCCTGAAAAAGCCCCCAATATGTCATTGGGCTACACTTGCACGTGACAGGGATGAATGGAGATGTTACCGGGCCCGCTCAAGCGAATTGAAGAACAACGGAGTGATAGTGGTAGTGAATGCCCTCAAAGGTAGAGAAAGAATCTGGGGGAAATTGTCTGCCATGGAGGCAAGGGGAGGGTTGGAAAGGAGAGGTACACTGGAGACATGGGTGATGGAGAATGTACACTGGATGGGTGTTTGATCATTGTATGATTGAAATTCAAACATGAAAATTTTGTAACCATATCTCACAGTGATTCAAAAAAAAAAAACAAAACAAAAACAAAACAAAAAACCCAAGAAACTGCGGGTTTAGGGGTGGAGAGAGTACAGGATGGGGTGGAGTCCAAGGCACCTGCCTTCCACATGACCGACTGACTCGTTTTGACCCTCAGCTCCCCATATGAGCCTCAGGCACCATCAGGAGCAACCCCTGAGCACGGCCAGGTGTGGCCCCAAATCCCCTTCCATGTGAGCTCGGTTGCACACCTCTCTTTCTCTAACACCGCCCCCCCCCATTGCCTATGGTGGGATGCCTGGTTCCCCCCAACTTTGGTTTATTTTTTTCTTTTTGGGTCACACCCAGCGATGCACAGGGTTCCTCCTGGCTTTGCACTCAGGAGCTCAGGGGACCATATGGTATGCTGGGAATCAAACCTGGGTCGGCCGCGTGCAAGGCAAACGCCCTACCCACTGTGCTCTCTCCAGCCACTCCCCCCAACTTTGGCTGACCACCAGCACATTCAGGTTTTTTTTTTTTCTTTTTGGGTCACACCTGGCGATGGACAGGGGTTACTCCTGGCTCTGCACTAAGGAATTACTCCTGGCGGTGCTCCGGGGACCATATGGGATGCTGGAATTCGAACCTAGGTCAGCCGCATGCAAGGCAGATGCCCTTCCCGCTGTGCTATGGCTCCAGCCCCAGCACATCCAGTTTTGCAGGTCCTTCCGTGCCCTCCCCTCTGACTTTTGCTGCTGCTCTCCTCACCTCTCCTCTAGCTCGGCCCATTCCCTCACCCCTTCCTCCTTTGTCAGCCTGCCTGCACAGTGACCCTTGTCCTCATGCTGGTCACCATTACCTGCTCCTACCTTGATAGCATCACAGGGACACCCCAGGCGTCTTCTCTCCCCTGACCCGGTCACCCTGTGAGGTGTGTACAGGTCACTTCCTGGTGATACATCAGGAAGTTCATGCACAGAAAGTTCCCCAAGGGCACGGCTGCTCAGCGGTTTGAAACCCAAACTCCCCATTTATGGCAGTGCCAGATCCTCCTGTGGTTCACTTCCTCTCTGCACCCTCACCTCCCCATTCCTTGTAGAACAAGCCTCTTTAGGGTGGTGGTGGGGGGTGGGGTGCTGGAGCCAAGCTCTGTGGTCGCAGCTCAGGGGCTATTCCTGGCTCTGTGCTCAGGAGGCATGGTACTCGGGGACCATAGTTGGTACTGGGGATCAAAAGAGGGTCGGTCACATTCCAGGCAAGTGTCTTACCCTGAGCAAGTGCTCTGGCTCTGACAATAGTGCTTCTTTTTTTTTTTTTTGGAGGGGAGGGGCTTTATTTGGGTCACATCCAGCGATGAACAAGGGTTATTCTTGGCTCATACACTCAGGAAGTTACTTCAGGTGGTGCTCGGGGGACCATATGGGACGCTGGGAATCAAAGCCTGATCAGTTGCGTGCAAGGCAAACGCCCTCCCTGCTGCTATGGCTCCAGCCCTGACAATAGTGCTTCTTACGAGGAACTGGAAAGGGGCTGGGGAGATCAGGATACAGATATAGGAGCTCAGAAGTTTCCCTTGCAAACGGCCAACTTGGGTTCAATCTATGTGTGGTCCCTTGAGCCCTGCCAGGAGTGATTCCTGAGTGTAGAGCCAGGAGTAAGCCTTGAGCACTGCTGGGTGTGACCCCAAACTTGAAAAAAAAAGGGAGGGGGGAAGAAATGAAGACATGGGCCCAGCAAACAAATACAGTCCCCTCCATTCCCCCCAAAGTTGAGTACACATTCTTCTCTAGTGCACATGAGACATTCTCCAAGACAGACCACGTACTGGGTGACAAAACATCTTCATGAGATCAGAATGACTAGAAGTTAATTATCTTCTCAGATCACAATCACCTCTCAGATTTCATTTGAAAATGGAAAATAATCACAAACAGAAATGGGGAAAACACTCGAACACCTGGAAATGAAACACCTTACTACTGAACAGCCGATGGGTCGAAGAGAAAATGAGGAAAGAAATCAAAAGATTTCTAGAAATGGGGCTGGAGCGATAGCACAGCGGGTAGGGCGTTTGCCTTGCACACGGCCGACCTGGGTTCAATTCCCAGCATCCCATATGGTCCCCCGAGCACTGCCAGAAGTGATTTCTGAGTGCAGAGCCAGGAGAACCCCTGAGCATTGCCGGGTGTGACCCAAAAAGAAAAAAAAAAAAGGTTTCTGGAAACATGGGACGAACTGAAAGTACTGTGGGGAGAGTGTTTGCCTTGCATGCAGCTGACCTGGGTTCGATTCCTGGCCTCCCATAGGGTCCCCTGAGCACCGCCAGGAGTGATTCCTGAATGCAGAACCTGCAGTAAGCCTTGAGAGAGCATCGCTGAGTGTGGGCCAACAACCACCCCCACCCCCCCGCAAGAAAAAATCCCAAACCCGGGACCAGAGTGATAGTACAGCGGGTAGGGTGTTTGCCTTGCACGTGGTCGACCCAGGTTCGATCCCTGGGATCCCATATGGTCCCCCAAGCACTGCCAGGAGTAATTCCTGAGTGCATGAGCCAGGAGTAACTCCTGAGCATTTCTGGGTGTGACCCAAAAAAGCCAAAAAGAAAAAAAAAATCCCAAACCGAACCAAACCAAACCAAACCAAACCAGAGCTGGAACCTGAGTTGGAGGGAGTGATGACTTTGGAAGTTGTCCATCCACCCACAGTGGACACGGGCCTGGAAAAAGGCTCCTGAGCCACTTCCTGGCAGCCAGGATGCTTGAACAAACAGCCTGTTGGGTCTCTTCTTGCTTCAGCCTCTCTGCAAAGATTTCTGGTCCCTCCAGCCGGGCTCAAGGTCCCTTCCCTTCCCATCTGCAAGGGTAAAGGCCACTCTGCCAAGTGCTCTCTCCTCCTGGCCCCGCTGTGGCCCTCAAGCCCCACAAAGCAATGCTCTTGCTTGGCTGGGCCCACTGTCCTCAGACAACCCCAGCCTGCGGGGATGGGGGAGGGGGGTCTTTTGCTGGCTACCAAAATACCACGGAGCATTTGGTCAACCCCTGCAATTTCTCTGAACTCCTGCTCAGAATTTCCACCACCCAACAGCTGGCCATCAACCTCAACTTCCTTCTGGACTAAGTGTGTGCTTCTTTCTGCAGGGGCCACACGCTTGTGGTGGTGGTTCCCAGTTTTCACTCCTCTGCCTCTCTGAGGGCAGAACATCAGAACATCCCCGCCACCCTCCCCCCCGCTCTCCAGTCCCCAATCCCTAGAGCTGGGGCTTGACTACGTGACTTCCTGGGGCCAATAGGGAGCAAGGGACAGTGCATCTTAGCAGAGTCTCCGTGAAGCTGAGCTCCTCTGCCTGACTCCGGGCTGGAATGAAGCCACAAGGCAACGGTGGCCAGAACCACAGCAGCGCCGCGCCCCGGAGTCACAGCACAGCCTGGGTCTACGGCTGTGCAAATGAAAGCCTGGGTGTAAGGAGTCTGGGTGCTGTTGTAGGCTGGGTGCTGTTGTAGCAATCGCTATCTAATGGCAGGCTTTTTTGGGGGGGTGGGGTGAAGTAAGAGAGGTTTTTTTTTTTTTCCTCTTTGGGTCACACTAGGCAATGCACAGGGGTTATTCCTGGCTTTGCACTCAGGAATTTGAGTGCTCGGGTGGTGCTCGGGTGACCCTATGGGATGCTGGGAATCAAATCCATGCCGGCGGCTTGCAAGGCAAATGCCCTACCCGCTGTGCTAAGCCCCCCCTAGACAGTTTTTAATGGGATGAGATTTACTTAGCCATGAGGGGAGAGAAAGAGAAACAGGAGAGAACACAGGCTTCTTCAGGGTGGAGACAAGCCAACCCATGACAGTCTTACATAAGCACCGGAGATGAAGACACTGGGAAAAACCCCATCAACAACCCCAAGATCAGGAAAGAAAACATTACTCAGTCTCCCTTCCCCATTTGGCTGTCACCCCAGAAATCCCTTCCAAATCCTCCCGCCTCCTACCGACCTAAAGGTAATCACAGTTTTGACTTGCTTAAAAAGCAATGATTTATTATAATAATCACGAATTTAATTAATTAATCAATTTTTGAGTTTTTGGGTCACACCCGACAATGCTCAGGAGTTACTCCTGGCTCTGCACTCAGGAATCACTACTGGCAGTGCTCAGGGGACCCTATGGGATGCCAGGGATTGAACCCGGGTCAACTGCGTACAGGGCAAAATGCCCTACCCGCTGTACTATCACTTTGGCCCTTTATTTTCTTATAATGTCGGGGCTCAGGGCCAGGCTGCTTCCAAATGTGCTCATAGGGGAACATTAAATTAATTATCGATTAATTTGGTTTTGGGGCCACACTGCTGTGCTCAGGACTTACTCCTGGCTCTGTGCTCAGGGATCACTCCTGGATATTTAAAAACCCACTGCCTTACGCTTGCGAGGCAGAGGATGGCTCGACTGAACATCTCTTGGCATCTGAATATCCAAAGGCTACTTAGGGGCTGGGGACACAGCACCGGGGTGAAGATACACCCAACTCAAGTTTGATCCTGGGGCCCCTCAAGCACTGTGTCAGTTTTAATTAAACCAGTGAAGAAAGACCCAAGGAGGTGAAGGGGAGTCCTCCCTATGCCCTCCTCGCTTACCTGCTGGCTCGGGTCCTTAGATTTGATAGAGTGTCTGTTTTGACCTTTGTTGAGTGAAGTCTGTCATCTTTGTCCTGTTTTACTGGCTCAAAAGATGTGTGAGACTTGGCCTAAGTGTGGCAGATAGCTACGGCTGGCTCATTTCCATCGCTGTGTAATATTCCACATACCAATAAGCTTCAAACAAGATGAGAACGCTATTCAGGTCTCCCAAAGAAGAATAGAAAGAGCTATGCTTGGAATATCACGTTTCACTCAAATGAGAGAAAGAATCCGGAGTTCTGACATCCGTCGACGATCAAGGATCAGGGACGCTGTCTCATTTGCCAAGGTGTCGAAAATCAGATGGGCTGGTCACGTAATGAGATTTAAAGATGACCGTTGGACCAGAGCTGTTACTGACTGGATTCCACGGGATGTCAAAAGATCACGTGGCCGCCCACCTACCAGATGGTCAGATTTCTTCGTCAAGATCATGAACGATCGGTCTGAGGCCCTTCATGTTCCCGGAGCGAACAGATGCCATTGGGCTACACTAGCACGCGACAGGGACAAATGGAGACGTTACTGGCGCCCGCTCGAGCAAATCGACGACTAACGGGAAGTTAAGTGATAAGTGATAAGTGATAATAAGCTTCAACTCGCCTATGCTTTTATGGACTGGAGAGTTCAATGTTTCCAGTTGTTCTTGTGAACAGCCCTGCATAGGCATTCCTGGAGAAATCAGCAAACCCCGTAAAGGAGCAGATGAAAGGGAGCACTTTAGAATATTGCATATTCGTCCTTCCTTATGAGGAGATTTTAAAAATTCTTTTCACATTTGCATATTCACATACGTGTTTGCCTTCCTTTGCATATTTTTACATCTACAATGGCGTTTTTGCATATATTTACTTGTGTAAATAGCTCCTTGCTCAGGGGCTGTACAGGAACAGATGGGGTTGGGGGAGGGGGAAGGATTTGGTGCAGGTGTGGGTGGGGGCAGGAAGCCTGTGATGTTCTATAACCTCCTGGTCACATGTGCAACAAATGTTTCTCCAGGAGCATGATTTCTTATGCCTGGACCCTCATTCTCCCCCTGACCATCCTGTGCCTCTGTCTACAACCCTCTCTCCCCTCATGCAGCTGGAGTATCGTGCTCACTGGGTGTCCTGTTCTGCGAGCCCCAGCTGCCCCTAGACAGTTCAGTGGCTCCAGTTTAAATGACTTCATGGGGGCTGGAGCAACAGCACAGCGGGGAGGGCGTTTGCCTTGCACGTGGCTGACCCGGGTTCGATTCCCAGCATCCCCTATGGTCCCCTGAGCACCACCAGGGGTAATTCCTGAGTGCAGAGCCAGGAGGAACCCCTGCGCATTGCCAGGTGTGACCCAAAAAGCCAAAATAAATAAATAAATAAATAAATAAATAAATGACTTGATGGCAGGAGCTAGAGAGAGAGTACAGTGGGTAAGGTGCTTGCTTGCCTTGCATGTGGCCAACCTGGGTTTGGTCCCCAGGCACTGTTAGGGTGACCCCTGAGTACGGAGTCAGAAATAGTCTCTGAGAAACCACCGGTTGTGGCTTAGCTCCCAAGCCACTCTCCACCCCGCAAAGATGGATTTTTATATATTTTAATATATTATAATAATATATATTGGGCTGGAGCAATAGCACAGCAGGTAGGGAGTTTGCCTTGCATGCGGCTGACCTGGTTCTATTCTTCTGTCCCTCTCAAAGAGCCCCAGCAAGCTACCAAGAGTATCCTGCTCGCATGGCAGAGCCTGGCAAGCTCCCCATGGTGTATTAGATATGCCAAAAGTGGTAAAAACAAGTCTCACAATAGAGACGTTACTAGTGCCCGCTTGAGCAAATCGTTGAACAATGGGAGGACAGTGCTACAGTGCTATAATAATATATTACATATAATATGCAATATATAATATATTATTATATATTAACGAAAGATTATTATATAAGCCCATTATTTTTACAAAAGAGCTATGTTTGGAATATCACATTTCACTTAAGTGAGAGAAGGAATCTGGAGTTCGAACCTCCATCGACGATCAAGAATCAGGAATGCTATCTCGTTTACCAAAGCGTCGAAAATCAGATGGGCCAGACACATACTGCAATGTAGAGATGACCGCTGGACTAGAGCCACTACTGACTGGATTCCATGGGACATCAAAAGGAGGTATGGCAACCCACCTACGAGATGGTCAGACCTCTTCATCAAAACCCTGAAGGTTTGAGGCTCTTCGTGTTCCTGGAGTGAACAGATACTATTGGACTACACTAGCATGCAACAGGGACAAATGGAGATGTTACTGGTGCCCGCCCGAGCAAATCGGAGATCAATGGGATGAGAAGTGATACAAATGATTATATAAGCACCAAAGTAAAGTTGGCTTCTGCGACCCTTCAACAGCTCTCTCCTAGGACATTTTTTCTCGAGTTCTTCCTATCACAGGCCAGACGTGGCACATCCCGGTGATGGAGCAAGCTCTCCTAACAGCAGCAGGTCAGATGGGACCCTGGTGGTGCCCACGGCCACACAGACGAACCTGCGGCTGGGCCTCTGGGAAAGCACAGGTGGTAAAAAGTACAGATGGACCCTGGTGGCTGAGCTAGAACTGGAAGCCACAAGGCCTGGAGCCTTCTTCAGAGATGGAAGACAGGCAAGATGCAATGGAGAGGCGCGTGGGAGTAGGTGAAAGAAGCCAGGTAGGGCTGGAGAGAGAGCACATCAGGTGAGGCACTTGCCTAACATGCAGTGGACCCTGGTTTGATCCCCAGCACTCCATAGGGTCCCCTGAGCACTGCCAGGAGTTGTGATCCCTGCGCACAGAGCCAGGAGTTAGTCCTGAGCAACATTTGGGTGAGGCCCAGCCATCCACTCCACCAGCACCCCCAAAGGAGAGCAAAGCTAGAAAGAGGTGCCCCGCACAGGAACTTCCCTAAGACGAAGCAGGGAACAAGCTTAATCTCTTGTACCTCTTTTCCTGGCTGGAGTGATAGCACAGCGGGTAAGGCGTTTGCCTTGCACGCGATTGACCCTGGCGACCCGGGTTCGATTCCTTCGCCCCTCTCGGAGAGCCGGGCAAGCTACTGAGAGTATCTCACCGGCACGGCAAAGCCTGGCAAGCTCCCCGTGGCGTATTCGATATGCCAAACACGGTAACAACAAGTCTCACAATGGAGACGTTACTGGGCCCACTCGAACAACTTGATGAACAATGGAAGGACAGTGCTACAGGGCCGTGCTACCTCTTTTCCTGTACGTTTAGCAGTAGTGACAACTGCCGTGCCAAGGTATGGTGACAGTTCTATTTCACCAGCTCCCGGCTTGGTCCTGCAGGTTCTTCAGGGAAGCTGTGACACAGAGGTAAATGAACTCATAAGAAAGGTCGGACCGGGGGCTGGAGTGATAGCACAGCGGGTAGGGTATTTGCCTTGCATGCGGCCGACCTGGGTTCGATTCCCAGCATCCCATATGGTCCCCCGAGCATCACCAGGAATAATTCCTGAGTGAAAAGCCAGGAGTAACCTCTGAGCATCGCTGGGTGTGACACAAAAAGCAGAAAAAATAAAAGAAAAAAGAAAAAGAAAGTTCAGACCATCCAGTGAGTTGGTTATTAGGCTTCAAGAGAAAGAAAAAGGGTGAAGAGGGGAAAGAGGAGAGGGAGGAAGGACGGAAAATGGGGGGAAAGATAGAATCTGAATGATGACAAACAGGGTCAGAGTGACAGCACAGAAGGTGAGGCACTTGCCTAGCACATGGTTGTTCCAGGTTCAATCCCTGGCATCCCATATGGTGCTCTAAGGTCACCAGGAGTAATTCCTGAATGCCAGATGCGGCCCTCCCCCTGGGGGAAAAAAAAAACGCTGAGCACTGTAGCATTGTCCTCCCGTTGTTCATCAATTTGCTCGAGTGGGCACCAGTAACATCTCCATTGTGAGACTTGTTACTGTTTTTTTGGCACATCGAATATGCCACGAGGAGCTTGCCAGCCTCTGCCGTGCGGGCGGGATATTCTCGGTAGCTTGCCGGGCACTCTGACAGGGACGGAGGAATTGAACCCAGGTCGGCCTCGTGCAAGGCAAATGCCCTACCTGCTGTGCTATAAAAAAAAAAAGATAAAAAGATGACAAACTTATTTTATGTTATGTATATAATATTAGAGTAAGACATGCAAATGCACATTATTATTATTTTTTTATTTTGGCTTTTTGGGTCACACCCGGCGATGCACAGGGGTTACTCCTGGCTCACGCACTCAAGAATTAAACCTGACAGTGCTCGGGGGACCATATGGGATGCTGAGAATTGAACCCGGATTGGCCGCATGCAAGGCAAAAACCCTACCCACTGTGCTTTCGCTCCAGCCCCAGAAATGCACATCATGGTCACAGTCACGGCCTTCCCATTGTTCATTGATTTTCTCAAGCGGGCCCAGTAGCGTCTCCATCGTGAAACTTGTCGTTACTGTGTTTGGCATATCATGTTGAATACGTCACAGGGCACTTGCCAGGCTTTGCCGTGCGGGCGAGATAGCTTGCCGGGCTCTCCGAGAGGGGTGGAGGAATCGAACTCGGGTCGGCCATGTTGGCTGCTTGCAAGACAAATGCCCTGCCACTGTGCTATTGAGACAAATTATTTTCAGATGGGTTGAACTTAGTGTTGCAAAAACTGTTTAGGTGTTAGGGGCTGGAGTGATAGCATAGCAGGTGAGGAGCTTGTCTTACATACAGCCCACCTGGGTTCAATCCCCGGCACCTCATATGGTCCCTGAGCACCACCAGGAGTGATCCCTAAGCATCGCTAGGTGTGGTCCCTAAACAGAAAAGCCCAACAAAAAAATAAAACCAAAAAATCCCCCCAAACTGTTCATATGTTAGCCAAGCCAAGTTGAGGCTGCTTCTCCATCGAAGGCCAATTACTCCAGAGACAGGGGTGAATGGAGGGAGGGGGAAGGGGAAGAGTTGTTTTAGGCACCGGTAATCTGTGGAGATGGTGTGGACTTCTGGTCCTTAACAAGTCCATCTTCCTCTGGGTGGGGGGTAGGGAGGAGTTAGCTAGCTTAATCTCTCACATCTCATTTCCTGTATGTTTAGGGAAAATAAGAAGAAATGTATGGTCAGAGGTAGGGCAGAAGGGAGTCTGTCTCAAGGTCATCTGTGCTGACCAGAGCGGTGAATGGATCCTTGGGTTTGTCGGTATGTACCTCACAAATCTGTGAGACATGTTTTAAAATTTTTTTTAATAAAGTAGTTCACAATATTTGATTACATTTAATATTCAATATACCATATATTTAATATACCATATATATATTTCAGATGTTTCCATCCTGGAACCCCAACCCCTGCCCCAAAGCAGAACCAAAATGATATATTTTGTATTGTTTGTTATGAAAAACTGCTGAAAATGCTACAAAAAGTTTCCTTTAAGGAAAGAGAGTGAAGATTGTTGTATTTCACCCAGGGGCCATTAACCCCCTCTATAAGAGATCACTAACATGTTGTTAAAGGTTGAGCCTTGTGTGCCTATATATATATATGTATATATATATATATATATATATATATATATATATATAAAGCTAAAGGCCTTCCCGTTGTTCATCGATTTGCTTGAGCGGGCCCAATAATGTCTCCATTGGAGACTTTGTTGTTACTGTGTCTGGCATATCGAATACGTCACGGGTGGCTTGCCAGGCTCTGCCGTGTGGGCGAGATACTCTCGGTAGCTTGCCGGGCTCTCTGAGAGGGGCGGAGGAATCGAACTCGGATCGGCCATGTTGGCCGCGTGCAAGGCAAACGCCCTACCCGCTGTGCTATCTACTCCAGCCATATATATATATATATATATATATATATATATATACTCCAGATATATATACTCCAGATATATATATATATATATATATATATATATATCTGTAAAAAAAATTTCCCTCAAAGATTGGTTGCTTCCTTTTTTTTTTTTCCTTTTGGGTCACACCCAGCAATGCACAGGGGTTACTCCTGCTTCATGCATTCAGGAATTACTCCTGGCCGTGCTCAGGGGACCATATGGGATGCTGGGAATCGAATCCAGGTTGGCCGTGTGCAAGGCAAACGCCCTACCCGCTGTGCTATCACTCCATCCCCTGGTTGCCTCCTACTTTGAACCCCATCAAATGTGGTGGCGGTACTCTTGGAGTATGGAGTATCAGGTGTGTGGTAAGAAGTGTTCACGGACACGCGGTCCAGGAATAGGTTCACTCGTGGGTGAGGCTCGTCCGAGTGTGTGGAGAGTGACTGTGAGTGGGGTGGTGGTTGAGTTCTCGAGGTTTTTGGCTGCCGGGGCTGGGTCCTTTGGGCCGGGGATGGGTCTCACCTGCCCCCTTCCTGGGTGCCCCGAATGAAACAGCCAGGTGCTGGGTTGGGCGGCATGGCTATGGTGTGTGTCATGTTATGCTCCCTCCTGGGAGAGAAGGACACTCCGAGACCACGTGTGGAAGTCAAACTCTGTCTCTACTAACACCCAAGAGTGGCCGAGATTAGTACCAGGAGGTTTGCTCCATGGCTTGGAAGCCAGCCACACATGCTGGGGAAAAGGCAGCTCAGATAGAAAAGGGAGCACCAAATAAAGGGTGTTGGGAGGATCTACCCAGGATGGGAGAAGCATGCTGAAAGTAGACTATAGACCAAACATGACTGCCACTCAGTGCCTCTTTTGCAAATCACAGAACCCAAAAGGAGAGAGAGAGAGAGAGAGAGAGAGAGAGAGAGAGAGAGAGAGAGAGAGAGAGAGAGAGAGAGAGAGCACGCAAAAGGGAATGCCCTGCCACAGAGGCAGGGATGGGGGAGATGGTGGGGTGGGAGGGATACTGGGATCCGTGGTGGTGGAAAATGGGCACTGGTGGAGGGATGGGTATTTGATCATTGTATAATTGAAACCCAAGCGCAGAAATTCGTAGGTCTACAACTGTACCTCATGGGGTTTCACTAATAAATTAAAAAAAAAAAAACAACTCCATCTCTACGGTAGGGTCTGTGCGATAATCTTCAAGAGCCTCTCCAGAGGGCTTGCTCTTTCTCCTTCTCCCATGACTGGGTCTGGTTTAACAGTTAACACGCAAATACATGAGCCCTCTCTGAGGGCTGAGATCCAGGGCTAAGGCCAAGGGTTCAGGGGAGAGGTTCTACGTGAGGACTGGTGTGGCGTCTCCAACACAGGGACAGGACAGCTCCAGCAGGAAGGAACCAGGACAGAATAAGACATGTATTTAGAACAGTTCTTAGCAATTTGAGAGTCTATTTTCTTGACTTCAAAGGCCGAGAACAAAAACAGGACTTGTAGTTTGTAAGCCTTTACAAAAAAAAAATTTTTTTTTTCATTTCCTTAGTGTTCAGGAGGCAACATTCTGTGTCCACATTCTTCAGATTTGGGGCTGGGCCTAAGAGTAAAGTTGTTATAAGACAGATGAATCCTGGGGCTGGAGCTATTGTATAGTGGGTAGGGCACTTGTCTGGCACGAGGCTGACTCAGGTTCCATCCCCGGAATCCTGAGGGCAAGAGCCAGAAGTCACCCTTAAGCGTTTCTTTAACATAAGTTTGTTGTAACCCAGGAACCCTCATAAGGAAATGACTTAAGGAAGTGATGAAACCTAAATATTTTTATGTAGGTTAACCACCTAGAGGCCAAAGTAGAAAAGTAAGTTATGAGTAAGGCCTAAAAGAAAACAAGACATTATAAAAACAAAACAAAAAACCAAAAACCTGTTGACCTGGAGCCTCTGAACCTTGAGGTCATATATATATTTTTAATAAAATTTTATTTTATTCACTTTGTTATAAATCATTTTATAATTAAAAAAGTTTTTTTTTTATTAATGAAACACCATGAGGTA
The DNA here is from genome assembly GCF_029834395.1 of Sorex fumeus. Taxonomy (NCBI): domain Eukaryota; kingdom Metazoa; phylum Chordata; class Mammalia; order Eulipotyphla; family Soricidae; genus Sorex; species Sorex fumeus. The sequence goes on from NW_026606150.1 coordinate 1,187,444, forward strand.
CAGTTGTAGACTCACACATTTTTGTGCTTGGGTCTCAGTTATACAATGATCAAGTATACCCATCCCTTCACCAGTGCCCATTTTCCACCACCACGGGTCCCAGTATCCCTCCCACCTCCTATCCCCCCATCCAACCCTGCCTCTGTGGCAGGGCACTCCCTTTTGTTCTATCTCTCCTTTTGGGTGTTGTGGTTTGCATAAGAGGCTTTGAGTGGCAAGGCAAGAAGACGAATTTCTTCCTGGGTTCTGGAGAACATCTTACACATAGGGATTTTTCTCTTCTGCTTTCATTATTTTTTTTTTTTTTGCCATGCCAGGTTTTTTTTTTTAAATTTTTTATTTTATAAAGTAGTTCACAATATTTGATTGCATTTAATATTCAAACACCAATCCTACCACCATAAGGTGTAAGCCTTCCCACCACCGTATTTGGGATGTTTCCATCCCAAGCCCCAAGACCTGTTCCAAAGCACAACCGAAATAATATATTTTGTATTGTTTGTTATGAAAAATCGCTGAAAATGCTACAAAAAAAGTGTTCATGTAGGAAACAGTGTGAAGATTGTTCTATTTTGGCAGGGGCCATGAAGACCTTCTTTAGGATATCACTAACATGTTGTTAAAGGTTGAGTGACGTGAACTTTTGTATATATATCTGAAAAAAATTATGCATATATATTTAGGGCATTTTATATATATTTGCATTTATATATATGATTATACATGATATATATAGATATATATGCATATATATAGGGCATTTTTATATATATATAGGGCGTTTGCCTTGCACGCAGCTGGCCCGGCCGAGCTGGGTTCAATTCCTCCGCCCCTCTTGGAGAGCCCGGCAAGCTACCGAGAGTATCTCGCCCACATGGCAAAGCCTGGCAAGCTACCCGTGGCGTATTCAATATGCCAGACACAGTAACAACAAGTCTCACTTTGGAGACATTACTGGGCCTGCTCGAGCAAATCAATGAACAACGGGAGGACTGTGATATACCATGACCGTGATATGCATATATATATATATTTTTTCCCCCTCTATGATTGGTTGCCTACTATTCGAACCCCATCAAATGTGGTGTGGTACTCTTGGAGAATGGGTAGGGAGTGTCTTATGATGTGTCCAGGAATAGATTCACTCGTGCATGAGGCTTGGCCCAAGGTCACACCAGGCTTTGAACAGAGTCTCCCATGCATGTTCTCTCCCGCTGAGTCAGTTCCTTGCTGTTAGGAAGAAGGGAAGGGGCAGGGCGAAGGGACTGAGGGCACCTGCTGTTCCTTTCAGCTTCAAGGAAGCCTTCTGCCAGAGTGGCACAGTTTGGAGGGGCCTGTTCACTCACTATGTGCCCCTGAAGTTTCTCCAGGCTTCCCCATGGGCTGGCAGCTAGTTGGCAGAGAGCTGAACAACTCACAGAATTGTCCTCTGGGTCCAACAGACTGTCAGAGCCTGTGTCTTGTTGTAGGAGGCCCCTCTAACGGTGGTGCTCAGTTTAACTTCAAGCAACCCATTGTTGTGTCTTGGGGGAACAATCGACATAACAAGAAGTGTTTCTATGGAAACACCCAAATGATTAAATCCTCATAACTAGAGCAAATTATAAGCACATTTTTTTATTACAGTGGCTACAAATTTGGGAAGCTTTTATGATTATGATGATTATTGTGATTATTATTTTGGTGTGTTTGTGAGTCATACCCAAGGGTGCTCAGGGCTTACTCCGGACTCTGTGCTCAGGGTTCACCTCTGGTAAGGCTTGGGGTTCCACATGCAGTGCCAAGGATTAAACCTGGGTACACATGCAAGGCCTAAACCCTAAACCCTGGCACTGTCTCTCCACCTCTATTTATTATTTGTGTGTGGTTGGGCGTTCTATACTTGGGGTCACAACTCACAGTGGGGATCGAACTGGGGTGAGCTGCGTGCAAGACAGACTCCCTAGCCTCCGTATGGTCTCTCTGACCCCAGGAAGGGTTTTATTTTATTTTATTTTTTTTCACTTATCCAAAAAATATTTATTAAATTCGTATTAGACTGAAAGGACTGATAGTACCCTAGTTTATAGCCGGGAGAGTCTTCCCAGATGCTTTGAAGCCGGATTCTATGTTATAGAGCCCTTTCACCCACCAAGAGACTAAAAAACTTAAAATGTTCTGGGAAGAGTTTTAAAGGTAAAGGTAAAGACCCTCCCGTTGATCGTCGATTTGCTCGAGCGGGCCCAGTAACGTCTCCATTGGAGACTTTGTTGTTACTGTGTCTGGCATATCGAATACTCTCGGTAGCTTGCTGGGCTCTCCGAGAGGGGCAGAGGAATCGAACTCGGGTCGGCCATGTTGGCCGCTTGTAAGGCGAACGCCCTACCGCTGTGCTATCTTTTTGGGTCACACCCGGTGATGCACAGGAGTTACTTCTGGTTCATGCACTCGGGAATTAACTCCTGGCAGTGCTCGGGGTACCATATGGGATGCTGGGACTCGAACCTAGGCCGGCTGGGTGCAAGGCAAATGCCCTACCTGCTGTGCTATTGCTCCAGCCCCTGGGAAGAGTTTTAGATGTTGACTTCTCAGAGACTTTGGCAGGTGGAGTGAAGACAGCAGGCCATCCTGAAGGATTATCCAGTTTGTGGTTTGCTTATTTTTAAATTTTTTGGCTTTTTGGGCCACACCCGGCGATGCTGAGGGGTTCCTCCTGGCTCTGCATTCAGGAATCACTCCTGATGATGCTCAGGGGACCATATGGGACTCCAGCACCCCTCCCACCGTACTGTCGCTCCGGTGTTGGGACTCATGGGAAATGTGCCACGTGTCCCCGGCAGCAGGCCTTCATGTGAGTCATCATCGTGATGTTCTCTGGGCTTTTCATCAAGGAGGCCGCCGCAGCTTGCAGGACCTTGAAAAAAAAGAGCTTTACTTCTCTGTGATTGCAAGTCAGAAGAGTGGGAGGAAAAAAAAAAACAAAAACAACAGGAACTGTGAATTATTGGCCAGAGCTACAAGATAGTGGATGCCAGTTTTCAAGGGAGGATAAAGCTCGTGGCCAGTGGCAGGAGGACACGCTGTCCCACGGGAAGGTATGAGAGCTGTGACCAGCACATGACATCTCTCCTTACTGTCACCTCCATTGAAAATCAAAGTAAGGGGCTGGGGCGATAGTACAGTGGGAAGGGCATTTTTCTTGCACGTGGCCAACCTGGGTTGGATCCCTGGCATCCCAGACGGTCTCCTGAGCACTGCCTGGAGTAATTCCTGAGTGCAGAGACAGGAGTAACCCCTGAGCATTGCTGGGTGTGACCCCCCAAAAAAAGAAAAAAAAAAGAAAGAAAAAAAGAAAATCAAAGTAAAACCAGTTGTTTTAAAAACTTAGTCTTAGTTGGAGAAATAGTACAGTGGTTTAGGTGCTTGCTAACTCAGGTTCAATCTCCAGTATCCCATAAGGTCCCTGGAGCACTGCCAGGAGTGATTCATGAGTGCAGAGCGCAGAGCCAGGAGTAACCCCTGCCAGGTGTGACTCCAAACCTAAAATAATAATAATAATAATAATGAGAAATAAAATTAAAAAATTAAAAATTAGCCTTGTCATAATTCTAGGACAGAGCTGGGAATAGCTCTTAAACAGTGGCCTCTGGCACAAAAGCAAAGAAAGATCCATAAAGAGAAAAAATTTTTTTTTTAAATTAGCCTTATCTTGGAGGATCCTCCCAGGAGGGGAGATGCATGTTGAAGGTAGACTATGGACTGAACATGTTTGCCACTCAATGCCTCTTTTGCAGACCGCAACACCCAGTGGGAGAGAGAGAACAAAAGGGAATGCCCTGCCACAGAGGCAGGGTGGGATGTGGGGGATGGGAGGGGAGGGATGTTATCCATGGGGGTGGAAAATGGGCACTGGTGGAGGGATGGGTATTTGATCATTGTATAACCAAAACCCAAGCACAAAAATTTGTAAATCTACAACTGTACCTCATGGTGTTTCACTAAAAAAAAAAAAAAATTAGCTGGAGCGATAGCACAGTGGTAGGGCGTTTGCCCTGCACGCAGCCAACATGGCCGACCCGAGTTCGATTCCTCCGCCCCTCTCGGAGAGCCCGGCAAGCTCCCGAGAGTATCTTGCCCACAAGGCAGAGCCTGGCAAGCCACCCGTGATGAATTCGATATGCCAAACACAGTAACAACAAAGTCTCCAATGGAGACGTTACTGGGCCCGCTCGAGCAAATTGATGATCAACGGGAGGGCCTTTACCTTTACCTTTTACCTTTATTATTGGTCTGGAGCGATAGCACAGCGGTAGGGCGTTTGCCTTGCACGCAGCCAACATGGCCGACCCGAGTTCGATTCCTCCGCCCCTCTCAGAGAGCCTGGCAAGCTACCCGTGATGTATTCGATATGCCAGATACAGTAACAACAAAGTCTCCAATGGAGACGTTACTGGGCCCGCTCGAGCAAATCGATGAACAACGGGAGGGCCTTTACCTTTACCTTTTAGCCTTACCTTGATTTCACCTGACCTGACCTTTTATGAACATGCAGTACGAGCAGTGATGAAACTTTGGCTCTTTGAAGTCAATGTTGTTGGAACTTGAAAAGATTAATCTCAGATTAGATTTGAAAAATAAGTCTTGAGGCTAACTAAGATGCCAGATCAGGGACGGGAGAAATAGGGTAGGGGGTAGGCGCTTGCCTGGCACGTGGCTGACCCCAGGTTGATCCCCAGCACTATGTACGGAGCCTTGAAGACCACCAGGAGTGACCCCAGAGCACAGAGCCAGGAGTAAGTGCTGAGCACTGCTGGGTGTGGCCCCCAAACAAACCCAACCGATCACAATCACGACCATCTTGTTGTTCGTCGATTGCCTCGAGCAGGCCCCAGTAATGTCTCCTTTGTCCTAGCTCTGAAATTTTTTAAAAAGTGCCATATTCAAGGCTCTTTCAGGGTTAGGAAAATGAGACCCATCATTGTTACTGGTATTTGGCATACTGGGTACACCACGAGGAGTTTGCCAAACTCTGCCGTGTGGACAGGTTACATTTGGTAGCCTGCCATTATGTCCAAAGTAAGAATGAGATAATAGGATGTCGCTTCTGGGAGCTGAGTTTTATAGTCTCTGAGTCTTGGCCGTTGATGGGATTACACGGCGCCAGGGGGCCAGTTGGTGGGTGTGACCCCCGCCTACTGGAATTTGGAGGATCTGGGTGGAGGATGCTCTGCCCCGATCCGTGCAGGCTTGGAGATCTCAGCCCCGGGACCCACATGCCTTTGTTCCTCTGCCGGTACCTTCATGCGTGTGGAGAGTGATCTCAGCATGGTGGTGGCTGATTCTGGAGGTCTTCGGCTGCCGGAGCCCTGGTCGGGGTGGGGAGGGAAACTCAACCCACTCCTCTCCAAGGGGCCCCTGCGAGGACAGCCAGGCGCGGGGGCAGGAGACTCCCAGCACTATGTACGGAGCCTTGAAGACCACCAGGAGTGACCCCAGAGCACAGAGCCAGGAGTAAGTGCTGAGCACTGCTGGGTGTGGTCCCCAAACAAACCCAACCAAAAAAAAAAAAGATGCCAAGTCAGGAACTTGTCACCAGCGTGTCAAATTCAGTACCTACAAATGGGGGTGAATTCCTCTCTGCTTGAACACCCTCACCATGCCATCATGCAGTTGAGGGGCCTGCCAGAAAGAATGATCGTTAATTCACCTTCTGGAAGGCCAGGCGCCCTGCAGGCCGGGCGCCACCAGAGCCTTGTGAAACAGCTGTTAGACATTAACTTCTCGGACAATGAAAGATTAATGAGCGTCTGGAGTAAAATTGGGCACAGAGCAAGGGAGCTGGCAGAAGGTTAAATTTTTTTTTTATTTTTGGGTCACACCCGGCGATGCTCAGGGTTTACTCCTGGCTCATGCACTCAGGAATCACTCCTGGTGGTGCTTGGGGGACCATATGGGATGCTGGGAATCGAACCTGTGTTGGCCATGTTGTCTGTGTGCAAGGCAAACGCCCTACCCGCTGTGCTATCGCTCCAGCCCCAGAAGGTTAAATTTCTTATTTGCTTTTTGTTTGGGGGCCACACTTGGTGGTGCTCAGGGATCACTCCTGACTCTGTACTCTGAGTTTCCTCCTGGCTCTGTGCTCAGGGATCACTCCTGGCTCTGTGCTCAGGGTTTCCTGGCTCTATGCTCAGGGATCATTCCTGGTTCTGTGCTCAGAATTTACTCCTGAGTCTGTGATCAGGGATCATCTTGGTTCTGTGCTCAGAGTTTACTCTTGGCTCTGTGCTCAGGGATAACTCCTGGCAGGGCTCCTGGCAGGAACCTGTATGGTGCTAAGAATGGAATTGGGCTTGGGCACATGCAAGGCTAGCACCTGAACCCCTGTGCTATCTCTCTGGCCCCTTGCCATGGGAAAAAAAATCGAGTCAACCATGAAAAAAAATTCCCCCTTCCCTTTTCTGCTGTTGAAAGTCCAGGGGTCTCTGCTAAGATTCTCTGCAGAGGCCAGGCCTGACCTTGGGAGTTGTAAGAACCAGGACCAAATGTCCATCTAACCAAGCACCTTCTCACGATTTTTTCCCCCTTTCTTTTGCCATTCTTGACTGTGCAGGGCTTACTTCCCGCTCTGTACTTCAGGATCACTCCTGGAGATGGTGTTTAAGGGACCATAAGGGGTGGCAGGGATTGAACCCGGGTCAGTTGCCTACAAAGCAAGTCCCTTACCTGCTGTACTATCTCTCTGCCCCCCGTACAATGTCTTCATCCCCTTCCCACAAACTTTTTAAAAACATTTTAAAATTTTAATTTTATAAAGTAGTTCACAATATTTGATTCACGGTCATGGTCCTCCCATTATTCATCAATTTGCTCAAGCGGGCCCAGTAACGTCTCCATCGTGAGACTTGTTGTTACTGCGTTTGGCATATTGAATATGTCACGGGGAGCTTGCCAGGCTTTGCCGTGCAGGCGAGATAACAATATTTGATTACATTTAATATTTGAACACCAATCCAACCACCATTACACCTTCCCACCACCATATTTGGGTTGTTTCCATCCCAAATCCCAACCCCTGTTCCAAAACAGAACCAAAATAATTTATTTTGTATTGTTTGTTATAAATAAATTGCTAAAAATGCCCCCCAAAAGGAAACTGTGTGAAGATTGTTGTATTTCACCCAGGGGTCATTAAGTCCTTCTATAAGAGATTAGTAACATGTTTTAAAGGTTGAGCCTTGGGGCTGGAGTGATTGCACAGCGGGTAGGGTGTTTGCCTTGCACACGGCCAACTCGGGTTCAATTCCCAGCATTCCATATGGTCCCCTGAGCACTTCCAGGAGTGATTCCTGAGTGCAGAACCAGGAGTAACCCCTGAGCATCGCTGGGTGAGACTCCCCCCCCCAAAAAAAAAAGTTGAGCCTTGTGTGACTCTCTCTCTCTCTCTATATATATATATGTATATATATATATATATATATATATATATATGTCACTGTCCTGTCACTGTCCTCCTGTTGTTCATCGATTTGCTCGAGCGGGCCCAGTAACGTCTCCATTGGAGACTTTGTTGTTACTGTGTTTGGCATATCGAATACGTCACGGGTAGCTTACCAGGCTCTGCCATGCGGGCAAGATACTCTCGGTAGCTTGCCAGGCTCTCTGAGAGGGGCGGAGGAATTGAACTCGGGTTGGCCATGTTGGCTGCATGCAAGGCAAATGCCCTACCTCTGTGCTGTTGCTCTAGCCCCCAAATATATATATACATATATATATATATATATATATTTGGTTGCCTTCTACATTAAACCCCATCAAATGTGGTGTGCAATTCTTGGAATATGATCTGACAACTTTTTATCTCTGAATACCACTGTCCTCTCTCCTAGAATGGTTTCTGCACCAGAGATAAGGATCGGGAGTTTAAAATGTGCCTTTTCACGTCAGAGAGATAATTCCAGTGTTCAGGTCCTGCATTGCACTCCCAGCACTCCCTGGCACCCTGAGATGACCATGGGCAGTTTCGATGATCCTCAGGCCTTGCCCCGCAGGACCGAACATTGCCAGGAGTAGCTCATGCCACCCTCAACTGCCCTGGTACTGCTGGGTGTCACCCCACCAAAAAATAAACACCGAAATCCGAGCACATCTTTCCTTGCTCAACCAGAATGGCAGAGTTGCCATATGCCGGTCACAGACAAATGCTTGCTTTTAATGATTAACATCATTTTTTTCCTCGGTTGGGAATAAACTGCCTGCTCCCACCTGTTCTAAGGGCCACTAAAACTTGGAACCTCCTTCAGACGAGGGTGCAGGTGGGGAAGCAGCTAATCAGAGCCGTATCCAAGGGTCATTTTTTTTCTGAGTGACCCACAACACAATCTCTGACAAATAAAATGTGTGCCTTTTCCTCCCTGCCAAGGGGACACGGTATTTTCTTTTCTTTTTTTTTTTTTTTTAATTTTTATTAGTGAAACACCATTAAGTACAGTTGTAGACTTACAAACTTTTGTGCTTAGGTTTCAGTTATACAATGATCGAGTACCCATCCCTCCACCAGTGCCCATTCTCCACCACCCCTGATCCCAGTATCCCTCCCACCCCCTATCCCCCCATCCCATCCTGCCTCTGTGGCAGGGCATTCCCTCCCTTCTGTTCTCTCTCTCCTTTTGGGTGCTGTGGTTTGCAAAAGAGGCATTGAGTGGCAATCATGTTCGGTCTATAGTCTACTTTCAGCATGCTTCTCCCATCCTGGGAGGATCCTCCCAACACCCTTTATTTGGTGCTCCCTTTTCTATCTGAGCTGCTTTTCCCCCGAGCGTGTGTGGCTGGCCTATGGAGCCTCATTCTAGAAGGACCACGCACAGACTCTTGCAGCTGAACCCTGGGACATCAACACTTTGAGGCTCTCCAGGGCTTCGTTCCCTACATCCCAATTTCCTGGGACCTCGCTGAGGTTTTGTCTCTCAGCTGTGCGGTCCACAGAGGGAGGGGCATTTGCAGAAAGCTGGGAGTCCAAAGCCCTGGCTTCCTTCTGCCCCGCTCTCCTGCTTGGCCTCAAAACCATCCTCACAAATGAATACAAGGGGACATGGTATTTTCGGGAACAGCCGGAAGTAGCATAGTTGGGGACCAAACTCTTAACTGGGGAAGATGGATTCTGAGGAGTCAGGGGGCTGTGAGTGGCCCGGAATACCAGTTTTGAAGACCACATGGAGAGGAGCCTGATTTCTGATGGGGTCAGGACCCCACAGGATCGTACCCAGTGCCCCAAAGGCCATTCTTCTAGGGCCCAGAATCTCTGCTTCGTAGGCAGGGGATTCAAAAGGCAAAGGAAACTGATGAAGAGCAAACCAACACAGTCATTTTATTTATTTATTTATTTATTGCTTTGGGGGCCACACCTGGCGATGCTCAGGGGTTACTCCTGGCTCTGCACTCAGGAATCACTCCAGGCGGTGCTCAGGGGAACCAGGTGGGATGCCGGGGAGCGAACCTGCGTTGGGATGTTGGTGCTAAGCCAGGACATTGGGGCGAGCCTCTGGACGCTGCCCTGCAAGCAAGAAAACAGAACCGAGGCCCCACTTCTCACTAAGTGGGCAAGCTAAGAACTTGTGAGTCCGATGACCTGGAGAAGTGCAGCATTCTCTCATACACCCGCCTCGTCATGCATTGTCTTGGCAGTACACGGCAGCAATTTCTCCTCTTTTACACATCCTTAACCTGGTTTGACCTTCAAGTACCAGTATGAGCCTTCTCTTTGCCCTGTGTGTAAGCAACCACAAGAATGTGGAATTACATCGATCTGTAGAGTCTACTGTACAGCTCCATATCTTCCTCTGACTGTTTTTTTTTTTCCTTTTTGGGTCACAGCTGGTGATGCACAGGGCTTATTTCTGGCTCATGCACTCAGGAATTACTCCTGGCGGTGCTCGGGGGACCCTATGGGATGCTGGGAATCGAACCAGGTCAGCCACGTGCAAGGCAAACGCCCTACCTGCTGTGCTATCATTCCACCCGCCTCTGACGTTTTTAATCATAACAACAACATAGCTTTGACAGCATAGCTTTAATAAGACAATGTATATCCTGATGTTCCTTTGACAAATGCTCATCCTATAACTGACATCAGTGAGTCTTTCTCTGTGATGATATCATTAGGATGCAACTGATAAAAAATAGAATAAAAGGAGGCCTCTGGCAGTCGCTCTTTGCCTTGAGCCAGAACGAGCCTTGGCCCTCTGTGCTCTCTATATTCCCCTTGTGTGTTCCATCTCTGTGCCTCTGACTGATTGATCGATCACTTCATGCAACGTTGGCTGAGTGCAGGGCAAATGCCCTCCCGGCTGTACTATCGCTCCAGCCCCAACACTGTCATTTTAATAGACAGAACTGTTAAACTCTGGCTTCTTGTTAGTACATCATAGAGTTTATTTTTAAAAAAATTATATTTGTTTAATTTTAATGATTTATAGGGCTGGAGCAATAGCACAGTGGTAGGGCATTTGCCTTGTGTGCAGCCAGCCCGGGTGAACCGGGGTTGATTCCTCTGCCCCTCTCGGAGAGCCTGACAAGCTACTGAGAGTATCGCATCCACACGAGAAAGCCTGGCAAGCTACCTGTGACGTATTCAATATGCCAAACATGGTAAAAACAAGTCTCAAAAATGGAGACATTACTGGGCCCGCTCGAGCAAATCGATTAACAACGGGAGGACAGTGTTTTTTTTTTTTTTTGGTTCTGGCAGTGTTTAGGAGTCACTTCTGGCTCTGGACTCAGGAGTTACTCCTGGCAGTGTTCAGGGACCATATAGGATGTCCATCAAACTGGGGCTGGCAGCATGCAAGGCAAGTGCCCTGCCCGCTGGACTATCTCTTTAGCTCTCATTTAATTTTTGACTAATTAAACCTCCATCTACAACTTTCACAAATCTGTGCTTTGTAGGTTCAGCTAGACTTTTGTCTAATTCTATTTCTTTTTTGTTGGAACACCTTGTCGTTTTTACTTATAATCAAATTATTCGTTGCTTGCTTTTGGGCCAACTGGGCAGTAGTTCATGAACTCCTCCTGGCTCTGTGCTCAGGGAATCACATTGTGCTTGGAACTGAATCTTTGTTTTGGGTGTGGAAGACAAGGCAAGTACCTTAAGCCATGTTCTCTCCAGTCTTCTTTTTCTCTTTCTTTTGGGTGACCACACCTGGTGATTCTCAGGGGATCCTATGTGATGCCCAGGATTGAACCCGGCTTGCCCATATGTAAGGCAAGTGTATTTCTTGCTGTACTATCACTCTGACCCCTTCTCTTTTTTTCTTAAAGGCATCTCAGTTTCCTTGGGTACCCCTGAAATCTTAGTTTCCTCCCTTCCTTCTACTTGGAAAATATGTTTTTTTTTTCATTCTTGTGATTTCTATCAGTTTTATTTTTTTTTGCCCTTTTTTTTTTTTTGATAAACATTTTTCCCTCGGAGAGCATGGCCAGCTACCGAGGGTATCCCGCCCACATAGCAGAGCTTGGCAAACTACCTGTGGCATGTTCGATATGCCAAAAACAGTAACAATAATGGGCCTCATTCCCTTGACCCTGAAAGAGCCCCCAATACGCCATTGGGCTGCGCTAGCAGGTGACAGGGACGAATGGAGTCGTTACTGGCACCCTCTCGAGCAAATCGATGACCAATGGGATGACAAGAGATACAAGTCATACAAGTCCATTATGAATTTTAATCATTAGTTAAAATTGTAAAAGATTTTAGTCACTGTGATTTACAATTGTACAATGCTACCAATGACAGGGGTTCATGTATGCAACATCCCAACACCACCACACCCTCTCATCAGCGTTTGCCTTTCCCTTGACCGTTGTCTCAGGGTCCTCCTTCTCCCTCACACCTCAGTACTCCACCCTGTTCCCACGGCATCTTCCGTCATGGTAAGCTCAGTTCTAGAGACAGTTCTTAGATTCTGTTGCGTTTGGCTGTTTTACTCGTTCCTTATTCTGCTTCTTTAAATCCCACACTTGAGAGAGATCCTTCTGTGTCTATCCTGTTCCTGTTGGCCAACTTCACTTAGTACTTGATACCTTGCAGTTCCATCCATAGAGTGACAAACTGTATGATTTCATCGATTTTCACAGCTGAGTAGTATTCCATTGTATGTATATGTGTACAACAGGATGCATGTGTGTGTGTGTGTGTGTGTGTGTCTGTGTGGTCTATCTTGGAGAATGTCCCATGTGCATTGGAGAAGAATGTATATTTGGCCTTTCGAGAATAAAAGGCCCTGTATTTATCTACTTCTCTTCCATTTCTTTCCTCAAATAAAGTATTTCCTTGCCGAGCTTTTCTCTAGTTGATCTATCAGGAGGTGACAAAGCAGTGTTGAGATCTCCAACTACTATTGTGTTGCTATTAATCTTTTTCTTCAAGCAAATTAGCAGTTGTGTTAAGTATTTTTCTGGTCTCTCATTAGGTGCATATACATTTAGGAGTATCATGTACTGTGGTTTATTTTTTTTGGGGGGGGGTCATGTCCAGTGATGCTCAGGGGTAACTCCTGACTCTGCACTCAGGAATTACTCCTGGTGGTACATGGGTGAGCCATATGGGATGTCAGGGATCAAACCTGGGTCGGCCACATGCAAGGCAAATGTCCTACCTGCTGTACTATCCCTCCAGCCTCCAGTTTTTCAATCCAATCATCTGTTCTTGGACATTGGGATTGTCTCCAGATTTTGGCTACTGTTAAAAGTGCTGCCAGAAGAGCACAAATATCTTTTCTGATTAGAATTTTTGGGCCCTTGGGCTAGGTGTCTAGAAGTGGAATTACTTGTTCATATGGAAGCTCAATATCTACTTTTTTTTTTTAAAGATAGTTTTCCCCACATAGTTTTCCCCAAAAGCTGAACCAGTCAGCATTCCTACCAGCAGTGGATAAGGGTTTCTTTTCCCCTACAACCACAGCAACACTGGTTCTTTTGTTCTTTGTAATGTGTGCCAGTTTCACGGGTGTGAGATGGCATCTCATTGTTTTGATTTGTGTTTCCCTAATGATAAGGGATGTAGAGTATTTTTTTTTTCATGTCCCTATTGGCCATCTGGGGCTGGAGCGATAGCACAGCGGGTAGGGCATTTACCTTGCATGTGGCTGACCCAGGTTCGATTCCTCCCTCTCTCTCGGAGAGCCTGGCAAGCTACCGAGAGTATCGGGCCTTCACGGCAGAGCCTGGCAAGCTCCTCGTGGCATATATCAATATGCCAAAAACAGTAACAACAAGTCTCACAATGGAGACGTTACTGGTGGCCACTCGAGCAAATGGATGAACAATGGGAGGACAGTGCTACAGTGCAGTGCTATTGGCCATCTGTATATCTTTTTCCTTTTCCTATTTTGGGCCACATTCAGCAAAGCTCAGGGGTTCCTTCTGGCTCTGCACTCAGGAATTACTCCTGGTAATGCTCCAGGGACCATATGGGATGATGGATAAACTGAGGTAGGCCACTTGCAAAGTAAACTCCCTCCCCACTGTACTTCTCAGGTCGAGAAGTCAACATGACAAATGACAAATGACAAATGACAAATGACAAATGACCTGGCACCCGAGCTGCGCAGGAGGAAGAGAGCAGCTTGGAACGCCTTCAAGAGCGTTGAAGAAATAGCTAAGAGGACGAAGAACCTCCGGCTCCGGGCACATCTCTTTGATTCCTCTGTTCTTCCTGCATTCACATATGCCTCAGAGACCTGGGCCCTACGCAAACAGGATGAGAACTCTATTTGGGTCTCCCAAAGAGGAATTGAAAGAGCTATGCTTGGAGTATCACACTTCACTCAAATGAGAGAAAGAATCCGGAGTTCCGACCTCCATTGACGATCAAGAATCAGGGACGCTGTCTCATTTGCCAAGGTGTCAAAAATCAGATGGGCTGGTCACGTAATGAGATTTGGAGATGACCACTGGACTAGAGCTGTTACCGACTGGATTCCACGGGATGTCAAAAGACCGTGTGGCCGCCCACCTACCAGATGGTCAGACTTCTTCATCAAGACCATGAATGATCAGTTTGAGGCTCTTCGTGTTCCTAGAACAAACAGACGCCATTGGGCTACACTAGCATGTGACAGGGACAAATGAAGACGTTACTGGTGCCTGCTCGAGCAAATCGACGATTAATGGGAAGTCAAGTGATCAAGTGATCACTGTACTCTCACTCTAGCCCCCAACTGTACAATTCGTCTCCCCCCCCCCTTTTTTTTTTTTTGCTTCTTGGGTCACACCTGGTGATGCTCAGGGGTTATTACTGACTCTGCACTCAGAATCACTGCTGGTGGTGCTCAGGGGACCATATGAGTTATACGATGCTGGAAATCGAACCAGAGTCAGTTGCATGCAAGGCAAATGTCCTGCCCACTGAACTATTGCCGCAGCCCCTCTTTTCCCCATTTTTTAATGTGGTTGTATAAAAAACCCTGTTAATAGTTAGAGATGTTTCCTCTGTCTTGGATACTAACCCTTTGTCAGAAGGCTGGTGGCAAACAACCTCTCCCAGTCTTTGGTAATCATTAGTTTTTAGTATCCAGGGAAAACAGGCAGTGGTGTGATCTGTCACCAGTAGATTAACAAATTTTATGAACAAATCATTTCATTATTTTTAGAGACGCGCCCTTTCATTTTTATTAATGTGGAAAAAAATGTTTTCTAACAGACCCGAATATTTTTAGCCTCTCTACACAATATAAAAATAAGAAGTCAGAAATAAAAATAGGCTGAACTTAGGTTTAGTAATGAGTATTTTAGTGGCCGGGAAGGAGACTCAAAGAGCTGGAGTACCTGCTTTGCATGCAGGGGGCTGGGTTTGATCCTCAGCGGTGCGCCCCCTACCCCCACCCCCACCCCCAGGACCATGTGCCGGGAACAGCACTCAAGCACCACCAACTGTGGCATAAAATGCTAAAAATAAACAAGCAAACAACAACAACAAAAAGAAACCCCACCCAAAACTACAACTGGAAAACCCCAAATAATCCCAAAAAAGCTCTGAAAGAATGTTTCTCTGTTATATTTGGAAATCATCTGGTTATTTAATGAATATTTATCATTTCATTGTCAGAATAGAAATGTGTCAACTTATGGAAACATTTTGGAACTAATTTTTGCCCCCAGCTGTGGTTGTTGTTGTGAAGTCTGGACTTGCTCCTTCCTTGTGGTGCTCCTATGCTTGCCTGCTTTCTGGGGGCTGCCCTTGAGGGGGATCTGGTGTGGTCCCACTCTAGGATGTGGGGTGATGCCAGCTATCAAACCTTTGGTTTCAGACATGCCAGGCCATATTATAAAAAATTATTGGTGCATTAGTTTTTTTTTTGTTTGTATTTTTTTGAGGGGGGTCACACCCGGCAATGCTTAGGGGTTACTCGGGCTCTGCACTAAGGAATTACTCCTGGTGGTGCTCGGGGGCCCATATGGGATGCTGGGACTCGAACCCAGGTCGGCTGCGTGTAAGGCAAACGCCCTACCTGCTGTGCTATCGCTCTAGCCCCGTGGCGCAGCATTAATTTAAAGACATTTCTCTTACGTACATCTATTTAATTCATCTGTCCAGTCCAATTATGTTTGGGTTACTTGTAGAAGTTTTATGAGACATTAAATACCTAGCTATTATCTGAGGTTATTTTTATTCTTGCCAACAAATTTTATAGCTTAGAAGGAATGTGAGTTTGAGTAATTAAGGGAGGGAGAAAGTTTATATCTGCATTATACTATAAGTTTGGGAGATTTGATTGGCAACCAGCAGTGCTCAGTGGTTACTCCTGGCTCTGGCTCCAGAATCACTCCTGGCAGTACTTGGGGTCCCACATGTGCTTCTGGGGATGAAATTAGGGTCAGCTCCATGCAAGATAAACACCCTAATCTCTGTACTATCTCTCTAGCCTGTGTTGTTAATTTTCTTAATATTATAATGTTGACAATTCTGAAAACATATCTCTTTAAAGTAAACAAACATACCTTTTTTTTTTTTTTTTTTGCTTTTTGGGTCACACCTGGCGATGCACAGGAGCTACTCCTGGTTCTGGACTCAGGAATTACCCCTGGCAATACTCAGGGGACCATAGGGGCTGCTGGGAATCGAAACCGGGTTGGCCGCGTGCAAGGCAAACGCCCTACCTGCTGTGCTATTGCTCCAGCCCCTAACATACCTTTTTTAGTAAACTAACGAACTAGTTTTTACTTATTAAAGATGATTTAGATCACAGGAGTTTGAAAAAAAAAAATAAGCGTTTAGTTTCTATCTTTGATTTTTTTTTAGGAAAACTGAATTTTTTTTTTTTACGCTTGAAGTTCATTAATCTCTTTTATAAATTAATATTGGTGGCACCATCTGGAAGTAGAAAAATCCTGGATATTTATTTATTTATTTTATATCTATCTATCTATTTATTTATTTTGGCTTTTGGGATCACACCTGGCAATACTCAGTGTGAGTATTGCAATACTCAGCAATACTCCTGGCTCTGCGCTCAGGAATGAATCCTGGTAATGCTCGGGGGACCGTATGGGATGCCGGGGATCAAACTCGGATTCTCCGTGTGCAAGGCAAAGACCCTCCCCGCTGTACTATTACTCCAGCCCAATACTGCATATCCATACCATATGTAAACATCTCGGAGAGCCCGGCAAGCTACCGAGAGTATTCGATATGCCAGACACAGTAACAACAAAGTCTCCAATGGAGACGTTACTGGGCCCGCTCGAGCAAATCGACGATCAATGGGAGGGCCTTTTACCGTTTTACCTTTTTATGTAAACATAGCACTGTCTTCCCATTGCTCATCCATCAATCTGCTCAAGTGGGCCCAGTAACATCTCCATTGTGAGACTTGTTGTTACTGTGATACGTCACAGGGAGCTTGCCATGCTCTGCAATATAAATAAATAAATACATATAAAACATGTATCTGCAATTATAAAAATAATTTAACTATCACGATCATGATCATCCTGTTGTTCGTCGATTGCCTCGAGCAGGCACCAGTAACGTCTCCTTAGTCCTAGCCATGAGATTTAAAAAAGTGCCGTAGTCAAGGCTCTTTCAGGGTTAGGAGAATGAGACCCATCATTGTTACTGGTATTTGGCATATTGGGTACGTCACGGGGAGTTTGCCAGACTCTGCTGTGTGGGCAGGCTACATTCGGTAGCCTGCCAGTTTGTCCAAAGAAGGAATGAGAAAATAAGATAATTTAACTATAGGGAAGTATAATAACACTGTGATAGCACAGCGGGTAGGGCGTTCGCCTTACAAGCGGCCAACATGGCCGACCCGAGTTCGATTCCTCCGCCCCTCTCGGAGAGCCCGGCAAGCTACCGAGAGTATTCGATATGCCAGACACAGTAACAATAAAGATATTATATACTGTATAATAATACTGATCTTTTTCTCTCTGGCTTTTGGATCACACGTGGTGGTGCTATGGGCTTACTGCAGGTTCCATACTCAGGGATCACGAGTAGGGGGGCTTAGGGAACCATATGCCTCTGGTAATTGAACTTGGGGAAAGATGCTTGCCAGGCAAGGGTCTTACCCTCTGTACCATCTCTCCTGCCCCAATAATACAGATCAATCTCACTAATTTAAGGGGGGGAGGGGAAATTGAATACAAATTGCATTTCTGGAAGATGGGCTGCTGTAGAGACCTCCTAAGAGGGCTCAAATTTTTACTCAGATCTGTGTGCGCTTTCTCCAGTTTGTTTCCAAATAACTCTACTTGTTTTCTAGGTTGGGGGTAGAGTGCTCTACCTGGAAGTCTGCATTCCAACAAGGTGCTTCTCAGATGGCAGCAAAGATAAGTGGGGGAATTCAGGCTTGTGGGCACAGGGAAAAGATCCAGTCAGCTTTTCCCAGGAAGGAGCTGGAAACATATTGGCTTGTTATTAGAGGTCGGCTACTTGGATAGTAGAATCCTTTTGAAGTCTTTCTTCCCTTCAGAGTAGGGCAGTCTGGTGGAAGAATTTGGGGTGGGGAGATGAAGAGGGAGTGCTCTGATGATCAGTAATTCCGTGAGAATCCTGTTCCCAGACCTGGAGGTCAGGCCCCGGGGTTTCTACCGAGCAAGGTGAAGCAGGTGGTTAAGGCAGGGATTTTTCTGGAGGAGTTATGGCTTTAGGAATAGAAGGGGATTTGCTGTGGGGATGGAACTGGGTTTTGAGAAGACTTTGGTCTGGGGTCTACAGGGGTAAGAAGTTCGGGGAGGTTAAAATAAAAACCAGGACAATTTTGGACAATAGGCATGGATCTAAATTTTGTTTAAAAAAATAAATTTTGTTTCAGTCTGACTTCCATTTTCGATGGAATGCTATTACACTGCTAGCTGAATCATTTTGCATGCATGTTCTTTAATTTGGGGATGTGGGGGTAGGGAGTTTGGGCCACATATGGTGATGCTTGGGGTGGGGTGCTGCTGCTACTCCTATTTCTGTGCTTGGGGGTCGCTCCTGGTGGTGCTTGAGAGATTCAGAATAGAATTGAGGTTGGACACATGCAGGATAAGAGACTTAGCCCTTGTGCTCTCTCTCTCTCTCTCTCTCTCTCTCTCTCTCTCCCCCTGTCACCCTCTCTCTCCCTTTCATTCTTTTTCTTTCTCTCTCCCTCTCTCTGTCACCCTCTCTCCCTCTCTCCCTCTCTCCCTCCATCCCTTCCTCCTCTCCCTTTCCTCTCTCTCTCTCTCTCTCTCTCTCTCTCTCTCTCTTGCTCTCCATTCTGGATGCGTCCTTTGCAATATTTGACCTCCCTTAGGAACCAATCAGACGTTTGCTTAAAATGAGAGTTCTCTAAAATGAAACTCTCTTGACAGAGAAGTCTAAATTTTTAAAGGTGAGTGAAAAAAAAACTTTTAATGGTTAAAAATCAATAATCTTCTTTTGGGGGGAGGTCACTAATGTTGGGGGCACACCCCATTGGTGCTCAGGGCTTGGAATCCAGAGCCTCACACATGCAAGGCTCAACCACCACGTGCTCTGACCCCTGCTGTCTCAAATCAGTGCCTTGACCATGGATGCAAGAGTTATCCCAAAGGAACGCAAAAGATTCTCTTCCCCTGAGACCCAGAACTCCTCCTAAAGACAGTCTGAATGCCATGACTTCTGTTGTTTAACATGGGAAAGAACCCCTGGGGACAGAGAGACAGTACAATGGGCAGGGCACTTACCTTGCATGAGGCCAACCCAGGTTCCAGCCCTTACACCACCCCATATGATCCCCTAAGCCTTGCCAGGAGTGATCCCTGAGTGCAGAGCCAGGAGTAAGTTTTGAGTACCACCGGGTATGGTCCAAAAACCTAAAACCAGAACAAAACAACAAAACAAAACATGGGAAAGAAATTCAATTCTGGTCTCTCTGGTCTGGATTTCTACGCTGTGTTACAGAGAAGAGGTGATACAGGGGATAAGGCCAATCTTCCAGTGAATAAAGCGGCAAAGGGAGGAATACCTGAGGCCGCCTTATGATCCATGACACAAAAGACAGAGATGAGGAAAACCATGTTTGGAAGGTTGAGGGCTAATAACAAAAATGTCTCCAGGACCAACTTGTGAAAATTCCCCACAGGCAGTGAAAAAAAAAAAAAACCCTCAAAACAAATAACAAAAAAAAAAACCAAGCCACCATACTTTGATAAGTATGTATGTGTGGGGTGAAACTGTTTATTTCATAGGCTCGTGTCCAGCAGAATGGACCCCAAACAAAGGGGAGAGTTCAGTTGCAGAGAATATCTGGGATAGGACATTTGCAGATGGCTGTGAGAGAATAAAGAAGCAGAAATTCCCCAGCACGTTATTTTGCAGAGCAAAGTCAGGACCAACTCACTTACATTCTGAGGTCACGGGGCAAGGAGGGTGATTCAGGGTGACCCGGGTGCTACTGTTGGTGTTTGGGGGCGGGGGGAACCTTATTTCCCAGGCTCCTCTGCTCCGCATTTCAGATGGGGGCAGAGCCAACAGAGGCCTATTTTCCTTATCAAACCCACAAGAGTCACCATTTATTTTCCATTTATTTGTTTATTACTGTAATAAACATTTATTTGTTTCCATTTATTTGTTTATTGGGCTTTGGGGCCATAATCTATCAGGCAGGGCTCAGAGGCTACTTCTGACTTAGGGATCACTCCTGGCTGTTCTCAGGGGACCATACGCTTGAATAGAACCATGGGACTGTCTCTCTGGCCCAGACTCACAACCGTATTTATTTATTTATTTATTTATTTTTATTTATTTATTGAATCACTGTGGGAAAGGTTACAAAGCTTTCAGGTTTATGTCTCAGTCATGCAAATATCAAACACATTTCCCTTTACCAAAACTTATTTTTTACCATGGAGAACCCCAATAAAACCCCACCCCCCACCCCTCCCCGTCCCGTGAGGCAGATGAATTCTAGTTAACACTCTATCTGCTTTGATTAGATTCATTGTTTCAATAAAAGATTCACCACTATTATTTAGAGTTTACCCCCCCCCCCCAAATCAGACATGCTGACAAAGCATTGTGAAGTGATTTGCTTTCTACAGCTGGGTTCAAGAATTAAATGTTGGTTTTGGATTTCTGCTATTTTACCTATTGACCCTGGAAGTATTTCTACTGAAAGTCAGATAGTTAAGAAATTGACAACCGTATTTATTGATTCACTTATTTTGCCACATCTGGTGGTGCTCAGAGATTTCCTGTGCTTTGGGATCACTCCTGGGATGCTCGGGGAACCTGTGAGGTGCCAGGGGACCTCATTTTTTGAGATGGGTGGACCCAAAAGGCCAAAAAGAGGTCGGCATGTGCAAGACAAGCACTTGAACCCATCTGTTATCTTTCTAGCCCCAGAGCTACCACTGAAGGAACCGATTTTCACAATGCACTTCTCCTCTCAATCTGACTTTTTTTTTTTCTTTTTGGGTCACACCCGGCAATGCACAGGGGTTATTCCTGGCTCATGCACTCAGGAATTACTCCTGGCGGTGCTCGGGGGACCCTATGGGATGCTGGGAATCGAACCCGGGTCAGCTGCGTGCAAGGCAAACACCCTACCCGCTGTGCTATTGCTCCAGCCCCCCTCTCAATCTGACTTTGCACGGCTGGAGAGATAGTACAGTGGTTAGGGCACTTGCTGATCCGAGTTTGCCTCCCACATCCTGTATGGTTCCCTGAGTCCACCAGGAGTGATTTCTGAGTTCAGAGTTCTGAGTTCAGAGCCTGAGCACTGGGTGTAACCACCCCTCAGCCTCCCCATCACCCATCCCACCCCACCCCCAAGAAAATCCGAATTTGCTTTTTTTTTTTTTTGGAGGGGGGGTTCACCTGGTGATGCACATGAGTTATTACTCTGCACTCAGGAATTACTCCCTGTGGTGCTCAGGGGACCATATGGGATGCTGGGAATCGAACCTGGATCCACCACATGCAAGGCAAACGCCCTCCCCACTGTGCTATCGCTCCAGCAAGCCCAGGAAAATCCAAATTTGCAAAGGAAAGATTGGGGAAGTCTTTGCCTGCATCTCTATAGAAGGGATGGTGGAGGGAAGGTTAGGGAACATTATTCTCAAGGAGCAGCTCTCCAGGGTTTCTCTCTATTCAGAGCACTGAGGGGTGAGGGGAGGGGGTCCCTCCATGGTCACCAGAAACTGTAGAGGCAAAATCTGACATACATGTCCCCTCTGAGGTTTTCCATTGGTCCGGAGAAAGAAATTGACACAGAAGCCATGAACTGGAGAGACACTGCAGGTATTGAACGTGCTTATCTGATCCAGGAACCCTCCTGAGGGAAGGCAGATCTAGAGATCATGTGTTTTGCAAACCTCATCGGAACAAAGAGGTAATTGCAGAAAAGTAATTAAAAATTATGGGAAGGGACAGGGAGGGCAGGCACCCTATCTCCAGGTCTGTTTATGCAGACTTCTCTTGGCTTTCGATAGCACAGCGGTAGGGCGTTTGCCTTGCACGCAGCCGGCCTGGCTGAGCCTGGTTCGATTCCTTCGCTCTTCTCAGAGAGCCCGGCAAGTTACCGAGAGTATCTCGCCCCCACAGCAAAGCCTGGCAAGCTACCCATGACGTATTGGATGTGCCAAACACAGTAACAACAAGTCTCACCATGAAGACATTACTGGGCCCACTCAAGCAAATTGATGAACAACGGGAGGACAGTGCTACAGTACTCTTGGCTTTTACTTCCTGCTCTCAAGAGTATGTTGCTTTTCTTACTTGCCCGGAAGATGTTACTTTCCTCTTATCATGCTAAGCGAAATGAGTCAGAAAGAGAGGGACAGACATAGCAAGAGTGCATTCATCTGGGGAACATAAAGTAACAAAATAGGAGACTAACACCCAAGAATAGCCGAGATAAGCACCAGGAGGATTACTCCATGGCTTTGAGGACAGCCACACACACTAGGGGAAAAGGCAGCTCAGATAGAGAAGGGAGCACCAAATAAAGAGTGTTGGGAGGTTCCTCTCAGGATGGGAGATGTGTGATGAGAGTAGACTATAGACCGAACATGATTGCCACTCAATGTCTCTTTTGCAAATCACAGCACTCAGAAGGAGAGAGAGAACAAAAGGGAATGCCCTGCCGCAGAGGTAGGGCAGGAAGGGGGAGAATGGTGTGTGGGAGGGATACTGTGATCAGCAGCGGTGGTGGAGAATGAGCACTGGTGGAGGGATGGGTACTTGATCATTGTATAACTGAAACCCAAGCACAAAAATTTGTAAGTCTACAACTGTACTTCATGGTGTTTCACTAATAAAAATTTAAGGGAAAAGAAAAAGAATGTTACTTTCCTCTGGTGTGGGAGGGGGGTTTACCTCCTTCTGGGGGGAAGGAATAGAATGTTGTCTGCTGTTGGCTTAAGTGCCTTAAACTCAGACTAACTCATGCCTTAACGGTCTATGGGGGTGTGGTGTAATCCGGTCACCTTTCCCTGATAATTTTAAACGAATTCTGGGGCCAGAGACATACCTCAAAGGGGTGGGGCACTTGCCTGGCAGGCGAGTGGAACTGTAGTTCCACCCCCCACCCCGCTTGGCATGGCAGATGGAGCCCCAGATAGTTCCACAGCCCTGAGCTGAGTGCGGCAGGGAGAAGCCCATCGGAGACAGAATGTTTTTCATTTTATTTGTTTGTTTGGTTATGGCTTTTGGGGTCATACCCGGCGATGCACAGAGGTTCCTCCTGGCTCTGCACTCAGAATCACTCCTGGTGGTGTTTGGGGGACCATATGGGATGCCGGGGATTGAACTCGGGCCGGTTGCTTGCAAGGCAAAAGCCCTAACCTGCTGTACTATTGCTCCAGTCCCAGAGTGGGTTTTTTTTTGTTGTTGTTGTTTCTTTTTTTTTGGGGGGGGGGGTGTTTGGTTTTTGGTTAGTTTTTTGGTCTTTTGGCACTGCTCAGAGGTTACTCCTGGCTCTCTGCACTCAGGAATCACTCTGCACTCAGGCCATGCCTGGGGGACCATATGGGATGCCGGGGGATAGAACCCGGGTGGGCTGCGTGCAATCCACAGAATGTATTTTACTTAAGTATTCATCGGTCACATGGCCTGGTTCTTCAGTGCTGAGGCTTGGAGAAGCCCCGAGACCCGCTGGGGAAGGGCCCAGGGTAGAGGGGGCTGGGCTGCAGCTAGGGTTCTCCCCAGAACTCGGCAGGGAACTCCTCTCTCCAGCCCTACACAGGGAGGAGAGGCCAGGGAGAAGCAGTCCCAGCCAGGGAGAGGGCCAGCAGCAAAGCGCACAGGAGGGCCAGCAGGTCATGGGCACCCACAAGGGACACAGCCTTGGCCCCTGCTCAGAGTGGGAGGGAGTCCAGGATTCTCTCTGCCCTACTTCCTGCCACCTCCGCGCCCTTCTCCAAACCCTGCTCTCTGGAGATTCCAACGGAGACTGAAGGGTTAAGGGGCTCTGTAGCCAAAACACCACTTTCAGTACGGGTTTGGGTCTTCCTGGGTCCTCGGCAACCCAAGCTGTGTTTGTTCCCCGCTGCCCCAGCTCTGGACACTTCATCAAGGGCTCTGGGGTACCATAGCTGCTAAGTCAGCTAGAAGCGTCCAGGGCCAGGAGAATGGATTGCTGGCCGAAGCACCTGCTTGCAAGTGTGAGGGGGAGGCTGAGTGCTGATGCCACCAGTGGTTCTGAGCATGGTTCCGGCAGCTCTGTGGTCAGGATTATCCATGTCCGAGGCTGTTTTCAGGCCCAGTCCCACTCTCCAGGAACCTAACTGCCCTTGTCTCCTTCTGGGGCCAGTGATGGTGGGCAGGATGGTTTTGTTCCTATCTGGCCGGCTATGCCCAGCTCTGACTCCTGGCTCGGTGCTCAGGGAACATTCCTGGCCAGGCTCGGGAGTACACGATGTGATGTGATCCAGGTTGGTTATATGTAAGGCACTGCCCTACTGGCTGTGTTATCACTCAGGCTTCTTCCTCCTTGCCTTTGGCATGTCTCTCTCTGTAGACTGCCAGCAGGTTAGTCATTCCTTTTCCTTCTGATCAGTCTGATTTTAATTTGATAGCTGGAGCGATAGCACAGTGGGTAGGGCTTTTTTGCCTTGCATGTGGCCGACACCGCCAACCCAAGTTCGATTCTTCTGCCTCTCTCGGAGAGCCCGGCAAGCTACTGAGAGTATCTCGCCCACACGGCAAAGCCTGGCAAGCTACCCATGACGTATTCGATATGCCAAACACAGTAATAAGTCTCACAATGTTACTGGGCCCGCTCGAGAAACTCGATGAAAAACGGGAGGACAGTAACAGTGACAGTGACTTGACTGAGAAGAATCCCAGGAATAGAGGAAATTGTTTCCTTTCTCCATGGTGTCAGGGGGAGGTGATAGGTCATTCCTGCTGGAAGGAAGGTAGGGCTGTCACAGGACTATGACCTGCTTGGGACTGGGGCCAGATAACATAGCAGGGAGGGCGTTTGTCTTGCACACAGCCAACCCTAGCTTGATCCCCGGCATCTTATATGGTTCCCTGAGCAATACCAGGAGTGATTCCTGAGTGCAGAGCCAGGAGTAACCCTTGAGCACTGACGACCAAAAATAAAAGTCAAATAATAATAATAATTTCATTTTTCATTTCATTTTATCATCCTGTTATTCATCGATTGCCTCGAGCAGGCCCCAGTAACGTCTCTTTCATCCTAGCCCTGAGATTATATTCACGGCTCTTTAGGAGAATGAGACCCATCATTGTTACTGTATTTGGCATATTTGGTACGCCACGGGGAGTTTGCCAGACTCTGCCCTGTGGGCAGGCTACATTTGATAGCCTGCAAGTTTGTCCAAAGTAGGAATGAGATAATAAGATGTCATAAAAGATAATAATAATAAAGATAATAATAATAAAAATAATTTTTTTAAAAAAAGAAACAAAACAGACCAACAGTTCATTCCCAAAGCATTAGAAGGAGGATTTATTTCACCAAGGGACCCAGATTGAGCCCCAGCAACTTCAGTCTGAACCAAGGCAAGGCAAAGATTTATAGTCTATCAGGGTGCCCAGGGGGGAGGGGGGGCGCAGGTGAGAGCTCTCCCTGCCCCAAGGGACCCAGCCCCGGCAGCCGACCTCCACAACCCAACTGCCGCCACACTCCAGGCTGCTTTCCACACGCTTGGGCCGAGCTTCACACATGAGTGAACATATTCCTGGACACATCATAAGACACTCCCTACCCGTTCTCCATATTTACCACACCATATTTGATGGGGTTCAGATAGTAGGCAACACATCATAGAGGGAAATATATATATATAGATGTATATATATATACACATATATACCAGAGCTCATATCACCCCAACTTTAAGAACACGTTAGTGATATCCTATAGAATGTCTTTTTTTTTTCCTTTTTGGGTCACACCAGTGATGCTCAGGGGTCACTCCTGGCTTTGAACTCAGGAATTACTCCTGTCGGTGCTCGGGGGACCATATGGGATGCTGGGAATCGAACCCGGGTCGGCCGCGTGCAAGGCAAATCCCCTCCCCACTGTACTATCACTCCAGCCCCTCCTATAGAATGTCTTAATGGCTCCTTCCAAAATAGAACAATCTTCATACTGTTTCCTATATGAACACTTTTTTTTTGTAAGCATGTTCAGCAGTTCTTCATAACAGACAATACAAAATATATTCTTTCGTTTGTGTTTTGGGACAGGGATTGAGGCTTGGGATGGAAACATCCCAAATTTGGTGGTGGGAAGGTATAGTGGTGGTGGGATTGGTGTTTGAATATTAAAAGTAATCGAATATTGTGAAATAATTTATAAAATAAAAAAATTTAAATAAAAAAATTAAAAAAGAAAGATTTACAGTCTAGGGGCTGGAGCTATATAGCACAGGGGGTAGGGCGTTTACCTTGCACGTGGCCGACCAGGGTTCTGATTCCCAGCATCCCATGTGGTCCCCCCCAGCACCGCCAGGAGTAATTCCTGAGTGCCAAAAAAATAAAAATAAAAATAAAAAACCCAAAGATTTACAGTCTGTTTGCTGGGATGTTCCTTCTGAAATGCACACAAGGTTAAAAAGCGGAGGGGAGGGATCAGCGCGGAGGCCTGGGCAAGAGATTAGGAACTTCATGGGAAATCGAAGGGAGGGATGGGACCGGGTGGGTGGGCAGGCTGGAGAGCGGGGTGGGGGGGGGCGACCCCGCAGGGTGTCTGCACCTCCCACGGAGCCTGTTCCCGAGCCCCACAGGTCAGCCTGACCCGTCCTGGTACGGCCTGTCCCTGCGCCCAGCACGCAGGGCTGAGCCCAGATAGAGCGTGGGGGCGTGGGTTTGCACAGCCGAGCTGGGGCCGACCCAGTGAGTCTCTGCGGGGGCGGGAGCGGGGGTCCCCCCAGGCTGTGTGCAGTCCGTGCTGTTTCTCCTGCTGTTCTTTGCCTCGCGCTTATTCTGGGACAAGGGCCAGGTGATGAAATCCTGGAGCAAACCCAACGCACACGGCCCGGAGGGCAAATCCCCCAGCTGCCAGGGCACCCCGCCTCCGCCCTGCCTGTCCTTGCCGGTCCCCTGTGGGCAGGGCGCAGGCCTGGGTGGCTGGACCTTGGCTGCTGTAACCTTCTCATGCGTTCAGTAGATCTAGCTGGAGGAACAGGGCATTCCCACAGCATCAGCACCGTGACCTCTGCCTCCAGGCTTCATCTTCTTCCCTGGGGCCTGGGTTATTGTTATTATTATTATTATTATTATTATTATTATTATTATATAGCACAGCGGTAGGGCGTTTGCCTTGCACGCAGCCAACATGGCCGACCTGAGTTCGATTCCTCTGCCCCTCTCAGAGAGCCTGGCAAGCTGCCGAGAGTATCTCACCTGCATGGCAGAGCCTGGCAAGCTACCCGTGAGGTATTCGATATGCCAAACACAGTAACAATAAAGTCTCCAATGGAGACGTTACTGGGCCCACTCGAGCAAATCAATGAACAACAGGAGGACTGGACTGGACCGTATTATTATTTTAGAGTTGGCACACTCTGATCAGAGCTTACTTCTGGCTCTGCTTTCAGGGGTCACTCCAGACAGGTCTCAGGGGACTGTGTGTGGTGCTAGGGATCAAACGTGCCATTACCCTACCCGCTGCTATACCCACCACCTAGCCTAACTTCTTTATAAAAAGTTATTTTACTTTATTACATTTTTAAAATTAAAATAAAAAAGAATAACACTGTGATTTACCAATTTTTTTTTTCATTTTGGGTCACACCCAGCAAGCGATGCTCAGGGGTTACTCCTGGCTCTGCACTCAGGAATCACTCCTGGCGGTGCTTGGGGGACCATATGGGATGCCAGGGATTGAACCCAGGTTGGCCATGTGCAAGGCAAACACCCTACCTTTTGTACTATCGCTCCAGCCCCAAGTTGTTCTTTCCTTTTTTTTCTTTTTTTTGGTCATTAGTTGCCATTTATTCCATTCTCCCCACACTCCTGGAAGAACATGCACTCTAGTTACTCCTGGCTCTGCACTCAGGAATTACTCCTGGTGGTGCTCAGGGGACCATATGGGATGCTGGGAATCGAACCTGGGTCAGCCATGTGCAAGGCTGGAGCGATAGCACAGTGGAACGGTGTTTGCCTTGCATGCAGCCAACATGGCCGACCCAAGTTTGATTCCTCCGCCCCTCTTGGAGAGCCCGGCAAGCTACCGAGAGTATCTTGCCCGCACGGCAGAGCCTGGCAAGTTACCCGTGATGTACTCGATATGCCAAACAAAGTAACAACAAGTCTCATGATGGAGACGTTACTGGGCCCGCTCGAGCAAATCCATGAACAACGGGAGGACCATGACCGTGACCGTGACCCCACACGCCTGCCCCAGTCTCTCTTCCCGTCTCCTCCTGTCTCTCCCGCTCATCTCTCGGTGCTCTGTTTTGCAGCCTGGGCGCGCCCTCTCTCTCTCTCCAAGTGCCTACATTCTTCTCCCTCTGTCTCCCTTGCTAGTCTCTCCATGCTCCCTCTTGCCGCCCTGCTCTCTCATCTTCTCTCCTACTCTCTCGTCTCTCTTCAGCCCCCCCAAGCTGTCCTTAGCAATTGTTTCTGACCGGAAATGTTCCAACACCAATCCCACCACCAGTGTGACCTTCCCTCCACCAATATCCCCAGCTTCCCACCCCAACCCACCGCCGCCCCCCTCCCTCCTCTCGCTTTCAGGCACAAACAGATTTACTTCAGATCCTTTGCTCAGTACAAAGGCAGATGGAATCAGGGAACCTCAGATGATAGTAGCCAATTTGTGATAATGGTTTCGAGCTCACAAGGTGTTCCTAAAGCCATTGTCGGAGGATTTGCTAGCTTCGTTGGTGCAGCTGAGCCTTCTGTGGTATTGTTTAGGGGGGCTTCTCTGCACCTTTCCCATCAGACCCCACTCTGGACTGACAGTACTCTGAAATTTGGAGGTGTCAGACATATGAACATGTATGTGGCCACGCGGTCCGGGGCCTATAAATCTGAAACAATTCAGTGGCTTGGCAGTTTGATGAGGTTCAGTGGTGGACCTGGGCTGTTTCTATGTCAGAGGGTGTTGACTCTGGCTGTGAGTTGCTGGACCTTCAGGCAGAGAGTGGAATCTGTGTGTCCCCGTTCCAAGAAGGCCCCAGAGTTCCCAGCCTAGACCAGCCTACCTGGGAAGAAGATTCAGCAATATCATACATATATATATACATATATATATATTTGGTGTTACACCCAGCAATGCTCAGGGGTTTCTCCTGGCTCTCCACTCAGGCATTACTCCTGGTGGTGCTCAGGGGACCATATGGGATGTCAGGATCGAACTTGGTTTGGCCGCATGCAAGGCAATTGCCCTACCCGCTATACTATCACTTTGACCCCACAATCAATATCATATCCGCTATACTATCACTTCGACCCCACAATCAATATCATATTCTTCTGCAGAAGTGGGGCTTGGCTGCTTCTCTGCCAGCTAGATGGTGTGTGTGTGTGGGGGGGGGCTGCTGGCTTCTCTGGCATTGGAGTGGTGTGTGTGGTGGTGAAGGGGTCTGTCCACCCCCATCCTGAGAGTATCCCCACAGAGTTCTCAGCCCCTAGACTGGTCTTCTGAGGAAGTCCAGTTGCTCTCCGGGGAAGTCCAGCTGCTCTTTGTTCTGTTTGAGATTAGATGAAGAAGCTGGACCGTTTTTAAGTTGGAGGGTGTTGGGTGTGGCTGTGGGCTGCTGGATCTTCAGGCAGAAAGGAGAATTTGGCTATCCCATTCTGAGAAGGTGCCGGAGTTCTCGCCTGGACCAGTCTACTTGGGAAAGCTCTGGCCTGACTTCTTCTTCTTTTTTTTTTTTTTTGTTTAATTTAATTTTATTCGATTTGCTCGAGCGGGCCCAGTAACGTCTCCATTGGAGACTTTGTTGTTACTGTGTCTGGCATATCGAATACGTCACGGGGAGCTTGCCAGGCTCTGCAGTGCGGGCGAGATACTCTCGGTAGCTTGCCGGGCTCTCCGAGAGGGGCGGAGGAATCGAACCCAATCGAATCGGGTTGGCCATGTTGGCTGCGTGCAAGGCAAACGCCCTACCCGCTGTGCTATCGTTATTCATCTAACTTTTTGTAGGACGTTTGCCTTGCACATGGCCAACCTGGCCAACCTGGGTTCGATTCCTCTGCCCCTCTCCGAGAGTCCGGCAAGCTACTGAGAGTATCTCGCCCGCATGGCAAAGCCTGGCAAGCTACCCATGATGTATTCTATATGCCAATCACAGTAACAACAAAGTCTCGAAATGGAGATGTTATTGGGCTCACTCGAGCAAATCCATGAACAACGGGAGGACAGTGCTATGGTGCTACTTTTTATTGAGTTAGTTAGATATACCATTACAAGTTGTTCATGGTTGGGTTTCAGTCATATAATGTTCCAACACCCATCCCTTCACCAGAGCACATTTCCCACTTCCCTCCCTCTCCCTTTCCCATATCCTATCTCTGTGGCGGGCACTTCTCTCTTTTCCTCTATCTCCCTCCCCTTCTCTCTCCTTTCTCTTTCTCTCTCTCTCCACTCTCTCCTCTCTCTTTCTCTCTCTCATCTCTCTCTTCTCTTTCTCTCTCTTTCCTTTTGGGCCTTATGGTTTGCAGCACAAACACTGTATAACCCTTTCCCTCCTTTCTGGCCT
The DNA here is from genome assembly GCF_029834395.1 of Sorex fumeus. NCBI lineage: Eukaryota > Metazoa > Chordata > Mammalia > Eulipotyphla > Soricidae > Sorex > Sorex fumeus. The sequence goes on from NW_026606150.1 coordinate 1,218,056, forward strand.
GACTTCTTAAGCTCTCCCATGAGTCCAGGCCAAAGGCCCAGAGTCATTCCGGATTCTCTGTGCTCTCCTCCCTTCCCTCCTCCTCTTCCGGGCCCTCCCAATTTTCATTCCACCATTAAATTCTCTCCATCTCCTTTCAGTGACATCCCAGCATAAAACATCTGGGTACACAGAACTCCCCATGCTCTGTTCTCTACCGGGGCATGAGTCTGAATGTCTCCCAATCAGCAAATGAAGCATAACAAAAGACAAGACTTTCTCCAGTGGGTCCCCTCTGCCCTGTTACTTCTGGGTTTTTGGGGGGTTTTTTTTGGCTTTTTTTGGGTCACACCTGGTGATGCTCAGGGGTTACTCCTGGCTCTGCACTCAGGAATCACTCCTGACAGTGCTCAGGGGACCCTATGGGATGCCGGGGATCCAACATTGGTCAGCTATGTGCAAGGCAAACACCCTCCCCGCTGTACTATTGCTCCAGCCCCTGCCCCGTTACTTCTGGAGCCTGGACTCGCACTATCTCTTGGGGACAGCCATTTTAGACCCCCACCCCACTCATTTCCATTTACAGCTCCCCGTGCTCCCATTAGCCACCCCAGGGCAGATGGATCTTCTTGTCTCAGTAAGGAAGGCAGATGACACGGGCTCCTCCTTGCCCAGGGGCCAAGCTACATTTTTTGTTTTTGGGTTTCACCTGAAGGTGCTCAGGGCTGGCTCCTGGTTCTGTGCTTAGAGATCTGGGATCACTTGTGGCAGGGCTTGTGGGGACCATATGCAGGGATCAAACCTGGGTCGGCTGCGTACAAGCACCCTACCTGTTGTACTACCTCCCAGGTGTCCCAAACTGCCTTTAATGAAGCATTCAAAAATGTGAGGCACAGTTGAGAAGGATGCTTTACCCGCGTGGGGGTGGGATGGGGGGCATATCAGGGCCCAGGTGTCAGGCTGGCATGAGAACAGGTCATTTCCTGTGCTAAGTCTGCAAGAATGGAAGATGGGAAAATACCACATTTAAAATGCCACCAGTGGAGGGTGGGAGAGATACTGGGATTAGTGGTGGTGGAGAATGAGCACTAGTGGAGGGATGGGTACTCGATCATTGTATAACTGAAACCCAAGCACAAAAATTTGTAAGTCTATAAAAAAAAAAAAAGAATGTCAAAGTTTACTGTGGAGGGATGGGTACTTGGTCATTGTATAATTGAAACCTAAGCACACAAATTTAAGTCTACAACTGTACCTCATGCTGTTTCACTAATAAAAATTAAAAATAAAAAATAAAAGGCCACCAGCATCAGGGGCCGGAGTGATAGCACAGCAGATAGGGCATTTGCCTTGCATACAGTCGACCCGGGTTCGATTCCCAGCATCCCATATGGTTCCCCAAGCACCGCCAGGAGTAATTCCTGAATGCAGAGCCAGGTGTAAACCCCTGTGCATCCCTGGGTGTGACCCAAAAAGAAAAAAATAAATGCCACCAGCGGTTTTACGTTTCAAGGGACTTTTAAGAACAGTATTTTCTGAGAAGCTCAAAACAGCCCCTGGGAGGAGGGCGGGGAGGCGTGAGGAAGATTCCACCCTGTGTGTTCTTGGAGAGCCATGAAATGGGCACCTTGCACCTTTCTCCCCAAACCACCCCCCAGGACGCTGACACACGTCTGGCTTGAGCAAATTACCTCCCTCAGTGCCACTGACTCACTTGTCTGGAACACGTTCCAACGCCGGCGAGTAGGGAAGAGGGGATGCTGGTAGGAAGAAGAAAAACAAGTGGGTTTATTTTTCCTTTTACGCTTTTATTTGTTTGTTTGTTTGTTTGTTTTTGGTTTTTAGGCCACACCTGGTCAGTGCTCAGACCCTCTGGGATGCCGGGGATCCAACCCAGTAGGCCATGTCCCAGGCAAACACCCTCCCCACTGTGCTATCTCTCTAGTCCCTGGGAAACTAATTTAGAGGACTGCAGACTGAGCCCCAGTTCCATACTCCAGCACCACATGGTCCTCCGAGCACTGTGGGAGTGACCCATCCCCCCAAAGCACTCAACGGGGTGTGACCCCCAAACTGAAAACACCGTACAACTTAGGCTGAGGGGGGGCATTTTCTCAAAGTGAGGCCAGAAAGAGGCCATCAAAGAAATCCACTTGAAAGAGACGTCACCTGCCCTCAGGGTGGCGTGAGCCTCGTGTGTGTGTGTGTGTGTGTGTGTGTGTGTGTGTGTGTGACTATGTAAGCCAAAAGCCATGGCGGCTTTCCCTGTGCTCTTGTGTGTGCGTGCGCGCACACACACACACACACACACACACACACACGCTCATGTCGCCTTTGGTTTCTGAGCAATCACCTCGGGGTTAAGGTATTTGCCTTCCACGAACCCAGGTTGAATCTCCAGCACCGCACATGGTCTCCGGTCTCCGGGAGTCATGACTGAGCACAGAGCCTGAGCACCACCGGGTGTGGCCCAATACAACAACAAAACAACAACCAAAATACCTAATTCAAAAAGGTATTTGCACTCCACCTTTTTTACAGCCTTATTGTGCAGTGTTATTTACAACTCAAGACAAGGCTGTTAAGCCTAAGTGTCCTCTGACAGGTGAATGGATAAAGGGCTTGGTACAACAAGATATTCCTCAGCCATAACAAGTGAAAATTTGTCTTTATGACAACATGGAGAGGCATAAGGCAAAGGATAAAGACAAATTAAGCCAAATAAAAGCTCATAGCTAGAGGGCTGTATGGAGCTCTTGCCTTGGGTTTGATCTCCAGCACCCTGTATGTGTTTCATACATCAGGACCAGGAGTGGCCCCTGAGCACAGAGCCAGGAATGAGCCCTGAGCACATCCAGGTGTGGCTTTAAAAATGAATGATCAAAATTTAAAAAATTAAAAATAAACCATCACCCTGGCCCCAGGGTTGAATTTTAAGTTCTTGAGGGCTGGAGCAATAGCACAGCGGGAGGGCGTTTGCCTTGCGCACAGCCAGCCAGGTTCGATTCCTCCGCCCCTCTTGGAGAGCCCGCCAAGCTACTGAGAGTATCTCTCCCGCACGGCAAAGACTGGTAAGCTCCCCGTGATGTATTCAATATGCCAAACACAGTAACAACAAGTCTCAAAATGGAGACGTTACTGGGACCGCAAATCCATGAACAACGGGAGGACAGTGTTTGTTTTGTGTTTTTCTTGTTGATGGTATTTAGACAAACTGACAGGCTACCGAATGTAACCTGCCCACATGGCAGAGTCTGGCAAACTCCCCGTGGCATACCCAATATGCCAAATACCAGTAACAATGATGGGTCTCATTCTCCTAACCCTGAAAGAGCCTTGAATATGGCACTTTTTTAAAAATCTCAGGGCTAGGACGAAGGAGATGTTACTGGGGCCTGCTCGAGGCAATCGACGAATAACAGGATGGTCGTGATCGTGATCGGTATTTAGACAGTACCTGATTATCATACCAAACAGATCTTCCTCACTGGAGGCTCTTTTTTTTTTTTTTCTTCCTCTGGCCCTTTGTCCACTTCAAAGGCCCCAAGTCAAGATGGAGCAGAGGAGGGCCTGGACCCACTGCCTGTTGACCTCCAGTATCTTGGCTGGCCCTGCTGCCATATTCACGATCATAAAACTATCTGTCAGCCACAAGACTGTTCTGACACAAGACCCTTCCAGGCCCTCTCCACTGAGGTCAAACTCAGAAGAATTGAGGACCCTGGAGCCAAAGACTGAGTGGGAAAGATTATAGACCAGGAGTGGACAAGGCCCAAGCTTGGTCCCAAGGTGTCCTCAAGGATTTAACAGGCTGCAAAGTCCTCTGAATCAGGGCTGGAGCGATAGCATAGCAAGGAGGGTGTTTGTCTTACACGTGGCCGACCTGGGTTCAATTCCCATATGGTTCCTCAAGCATCGCAGGGTGTTACCGTTGCTTCATGGCCTCCCATTTAAGCAGTGGATGTCCAGGGTTCATCCTGCACCTACCTGTTACTTGCCCTGATGTAGGTGTGTGGCCAGGCTCTGGGACCTGTGCCAGCCGCCCACCATGGAAAGCAACTGGACACGTAGGGGGCAGGGGAGCAGATCCTAGGGTGACAGTGTTGGGGTCACTGCACTACTATGTAGGCTGGCTGCACTACCACGTCTAAATAGACCCACACATGGAGAGGTCCCACTTCTGCCCTGGTGAGTAATAGCATGTCATGTTTTTTTTTTTTCGTTTGACTGCACTTCTGCAGAACTTCAAGAATATCCTGGTGCTGGCCAACAACTTCCTCTTGACCTTTAACCGGACTTAGAAAGGAAAGGCGACCCGGTGAGGTGTCATGGCCCTAAGCTTGGTCCTTCCTGCCTCCCAACTGCACACATGGCCACGGGGTGGGGGAGGAAAGTGGAGAATCCTGCGGACATTGGCCTGAAACTTGGCCTGTTCTTCTACAGAGGGGGATGGGTAGGGGGCGTCAGCTGAGGGCAGATAGAAATCCTCCTGTGGAGAGGAAGGGGAGCTGTGGGCCCTTCTCCTGCTGGTTTTGCCACGTTGATACCAGAGCCACAAAACTTGCGGGGAAGGCTGGAGAGATAGCACAGCGGGTAGGGCGTTTGCCTTGCATGCGGCCGACCTGGGTTCGATTCCCAGCATCCCATATGGTCCCCTGAGCACCGCCAGGAGTAACTCCTGAGTGTAGAGCCAGGAGTAACCCCTTGCATCGCCAGGTGTGACCCCCCCCCCAAAAAAAAGGAAAAAAAACTTGCGGGGATATCCATGGGCCCAGTGGAGTGTCTGGTGTCTGGGCCCTCCCTTCCCCCTCCCTTCCTTCCTCTTTCTTTCTTCCTCCCTTTCTTTCTTTTTTATTGAATCATGGTGAGCAACATTTACAAAGCTTTCATGTTTGTAAGCTGCCTTCCTGCCTTTTTTTCCTTTCTTTCTTTCTTTCTTTCTTTCTTTCTTTCTTTCTTTCTTTCTTTCTTTCTTCCTTTCTCCCTTCCTTCCTTCCTTCCTTCCTTCCTTCCTTCCTTCCTTCCTTCCTTCCTTCTTCCCTCCCTCCCTCCCTCCCTCCCTCCCTCTTTCTTTCTTTCTTTCTTTCTTTCTTTCTTTCTTTCTTTCTTTCTTTCTTTCTTTTTCTCTCTTCCTTTCTTTCTTTTTTTATTGAATGACTGTGAGCAACACTTACAAAGCTTTCATGTTTGAGTTTCAGTCATACAATGATTGAACACCCATCCCTCCACCAATGTACATTCTCTACCACCAATGTCCCCAGTGTCCTCCCCCATCCCACCCCTCCCCCTGCCTCTATGGCAGACAATTTCCCTCATACTCTCTCTCTCCTTTGGGGCATGATGGTTTGCAATACAGATACTGAGAGGCTATCACATTTGGTCTTTTATCTACTTTCAGCACACATCTCCCATCCTGAATGATCTCTCCAACCATCATTGACTTAATGATTCCTTCTCTCTTCCAGCTGCCTTGGCCCCCCTAGGCCCATTCCTGGGTCATTTAACCACAGTAAAGTGTGATCTACCAGTGGTATACGTGGGCATCAATGTACAAAGAAGTGTGTAATGGAGGCCAGAGCGATAGAACAGCGGGCAGTCCTCTTGCCTTGTGTGTAGCCAACCCGGCTTCTATTTCTGGCATCCCAGAGGATCCCTTGCGTTTTCCAGTGATTCCTGAGTGCAGAGCCAGGAGTAACCCCTGAGCATCACCAGGTGCAACCCCCCTCCCCCAACCAAATAAAAGAAGCATCTAATGATGAGCCCATCAAAGGCCCCATGGAGGTTGAAGACAGCACAGTGGGGAAGGAACTTGCCTTGCTTGTGACTGGCCAGGGTTCAGGCTCCGGCTTCCAGAATGGTTCCCTGAGTCCTACCAGGAGTCCCTGAACTCTGGAGTTAGCCCCGAGCACCCCCACGTGTGGTTGTGACTCCTCCCCACCGACGTACTGGCCTGCACCTTCCCACTTGGCCTCCTTGGCTGCTACGGCCCGCTTTGAAACAGAAGGGCCCGGACTGTCCCCTGGGCTCAGGGATACCCCAGCACGGCTAAGAGCGAGCTCCAAGTTCGGCTCACCGGCCCTACTCAGTCTCACCTTCTCCCTTCCTGCCCTTCGCAAGGTCACGGATTCAGGGGGATTAGGTGGTGACCTCAAAGGAGAAGTAGTTTTCCGTCAACAAAATAGGCTCTTTGCAAACAACAGCAAGTGGGCAATTGGGAAAGTGCAGTCTCATGATGAGACATCGGCCCGTGGGCTTTGCCTTAATCCCAGGCCTGCAGTCATTTGTTTACCCGGGGAGGGTGGGGGAAGCTGTTGCCGCCGTCCGCCAAGGCCCCCATGCACCGAGCACCGAGCACCGGGGCTGCCTGCAGAGCCTAGGCCCAGAAGCCTGGCCTGCCGTTGGCTGCAGGTTCCCGTGCGTGTGGACGCTGCCGTCTTCTCTGCCTCATTCACGCGGGGCTTCGTGAACTGCAGTGAGAGTACAGCGGGGAGGGCATTTACCTTGCAGCCAACCCAAGTTTGATCCCCAGCACCCCATAGGGTCCCTGGAGCCCCACTAGGCGGGATCTCTGAGCACAGGGCCAGGAGTAAGCTCAGAGCACTGCCGGTATGACCTCCAAACAAATATCCCCGTCCCCCTCCCAAAGGAATCCACGGGTTGGAGAGACAGTACAGAGGTTCGAATGGTGATGTGGTCGAGCCAGGTGTGGTACCTGAGCATGGACAGGTATGGTTCCCAACTCCCCTCTCCTTCCACCCCCCACTTCCCAAATAAGGCTTTAGGAGCAAGAGACATAGAACAGCAGGCAGGGTGCTTGCCTTGCACGTGGTCGACCAGGGTTCAAGCCATAGCACCCCAGCCGGACCTCCGAGCCCTGTCTGGAGGAATCCCGGAGGGCAGAGTCAGGTGTAAGCACACCAGAGTCAGGTGTGGCCCCCAAACAAACAAGCCAAAGCGACAACAAAAACATTGGGCTTGGGGCTGGAGAGATAGTACAATGGGTAGGGCATTTGCCTTGCACGCGGCCAACCCGGGTTCGATTCCCAGCATCCCATAGGGTCCCCTGAGCACTGCCAGGAGTAATTCCTGTGTGCATAAGCTAGGAGTAACCCCTGTGCATTGCCGGGTGTGACCCAAAAAGCAAAAAAAAAAAAAAAAGACACGAAAGGAAAGGTGTGTCTGTGATTGCCCCACAAGGGGCACTTGTCACAGTGTTCCCAAGAGCCCAGCCCTGGCTGGCCTGAAGGAATCCTGCCGCATACTGCCACAGGACAGGTGACTGGGGGGAACCAGCCCCCACCTCTCCCAGAAAAGCATCAGCGGCTGGGGACTGGGGACTGGGTCACAGCTGATTTTCTCAGCTCTCTCATACCATCATCTTTTCCAAAGCCAGTAGGATTACAAAGAAGCTACAGGTCAGGTAAACAGCCCAGGAGAAGTGGAATTTCAAACACGCTGGAAATGGCCACTAATGACAGTCATTCAGATACAGCCTGTGTTTGAGGTCAATTACAAGAGGAGTTAGGGCCAGGCCAGGCTTCCAGCATTTCCTCCTGCCTGTGGGAACAGGTCTGATGCCCAGGCCGCTTTCACTTATCTAGCCAACCCTCCGGGCATATATTCCTAGGATAGATTGAGGCCAAAAAAAAAAAAAAAAGTAGAAGAGGGTCCCAGGGTTGGAGTGATAGCAGAGCAGGTAGGGTGTTTGCCTTGCACTTGGCCAACCTGGGTTTGAATCCTCCGCCCCTCTCGGAGATCCCAGCAAGCTACCGAGAGTATTGTGCCCGCACGGCAGAGCCTGGCAAGCTCCCCGTGGCATATTCGATATGCAAAACACAGTAACAACAAGTCTCACCATGGAGACGTTACTGGTGCCTGCTCGAGCAAATCGATGAACAACGAGAGTGTTTATTTTATTTTATTTTATTTTATTTTGCTTTTTGGGTCACACCTGGCGATGCACAGGGGTTACTCCTGGCTCTGCACTCAGGAGTTACTCCTGGCGGTGCTCAGGGGACCATATGGGATGCTGGGAATCAAACCCGGGTCGGCCGCGTGCAAGGCAGACGTCCTACCTGCTGTGCTATCTCTCCAGCCCCAACAACGGGAGTGTTTAGTGCTACAGTGCAAAGTGGGTTGGGGGTGCAGGGAGAGATGAGACAGATGAGAAGCAACCACAGGGGTCAAGAGGATATATAATTTAATAAAAGGTAAAAAGGTAAAGGCCCTCCCGTTGATCGTCGATTTGCTCGAGCGGGCCCAGTAACGTCTCCATTGGAGATTTTGTTGTTACTGTGTCTGGCATATCGAATACTCTCGGTAGCTTGCCGGGCTCGCCGAGAGGGGCAGAGGAATCGAACTCGGGTCGGCCATGTTGGCCACGTGTAAGGCGAACGCCCTACCCGCTGTGCTATCGCTCGGAGCGATAGCATAGCGGTAGGGCGTTTGCCTTGCACGCAGCCAACATGGCCGACCCGAGTTCGATTCCTCCGCCCCTCTCGGAGAGCCCGGCAAGCTACCGAGAGTATCTCGCCCGCACGGCAGAGCCTGGCAAGCTCCTCGTGACGTATTCGATATGCCAAACACAGTAACAACAAAATCTCCAATGGAGACGTTACTGGGCCCGCTCGAGCAAATCGATATAATTTAATGAGATAGTTAAATATTCAAACCGCAGGTCCAACAACGCTGACATCACAAGACCCAAATGTTAGTAACCAAACTTAGAAAGGTATCTGTCGAGAGGACAGGCTCTGTGTGTGTGTGTGTGTGTGTGTGTGTGTGTGTGTGTGTGTGTTGAGGGGGAACCTGGGGACACTGTGGAGGGAGTTGACCCAGGTGTAAGGATTGGGGCTGGATCACTGTATGTCTAAAACCCAACAATGAGCAACATTGTAAATCATGGTGCTTTATTATTGATTGATTGATTGATTGATTGCCTTTTGGGTCACACCCCGCGATGCACAGGGGTTACTCCTGGCTCTGCACTCAGGAGTTACTCCTGGCGGTGCTCAGGGGACCATGCGGGATGCTGGGAATTGAACCTGGGTTGGCTGTGTGCAAGGCAAACACCCTCCCCACTGTACTATGGCTCCAGACCCCCCTTGGGTGCTTTCTGAAGCAGCTGTGCCACCATGTGTGCCCCAGGGAGTGTATGAATCTCCCAGGCACCCACTTCCTGTCAGCTCCTGGTCCTATCTGCTCTTTTCTCTGTCGCTGTTTTCAGGGGGTTTAGGGGTACTGTGTGGTGAGACCCAAATCGGATTTGTTCTCCCGACACAAGAATCGGTGTGAGCTTTAACAACATGTTAGTAATCTCTTATAGAAGGGTTTAGTGACCCCTGGGTGAAATACAACAATCTCCACAGTCTTTTCTCTAAGGATAATTTTTGGTAGCATTTTCAGTTTTTTTTTTTTTTCATAACAAACCATACAAAATATGCTATTTCGGATCTGCTTTGGGGCAGGGATTGGTTCAGGATGGAAACATCCGACATATGGTGGTGGGAAGGTGGAATGGTGGTGGGATTGGTGTTTGAAGATTAAATGTAATCAAATATTGTGAACTGCTTTATAAAATAAAAAAAATATATTCACTGTCACTGTCACTGTCCTCCCGTTGTTCATCGATTTGCTCGAGCGGGCCCAGTAACATCTCCATTGGAGACTTTGTTGTTACTGTGTCTGGCATATCGAATACGTCACGGGGAGCTTGCCAGGCTTTGCCATGCGGGCAAGATACTCTTGGTAGCTTGCCAGGCTCTTTGAGAGGGGTGGAGGAATCGAACCCGGCTCGGCCGGGCTGGCTCACCAGGCTGGCTGTGTGCAAGGCAAATGCCCTACTGCTGTGCTATCGCTCCAGCCCAAAAAAAATATTAAAAAAAAAAAGTCGGGGGCTGGAGCGATAGCACAGCAGGTAGGGCATTTGCCTTGCACGTGGCCAACCCAGGTTCGATTCCCAGCATCCCATATGGTCCCCTGAGCACCGCCAGGGATAATTCCTGAGTGCAAAGCCAGGAGTGACCCCTGTGCATTGCTGGGTGTGGCCCAAAAAGAAAAAAAAAAGTCGGTGTAAGGAATGCACCCTTACCGGCAGTGAACTTCTTGTTCCTGTCCACTTCTCATACTCTTGGGTGACTTGGGTGTAGCCAGAGTGGGTCAAATGGAAGGGCTAGCTGGAGGGGACAAAGGAGCCCAATCCCGATTTATCCCACTGACATCCGTGCAGGGATGAAACTGCTGGGCCCTCACAGCCCCTTCTCTGTACAACTGGAGAAAATGGTGCCAAACAACAGAAGCGCCAGGGATGGGGGCGTCTTTGCCTTTCACTGGCTGCCAGTGTCACAAGAAGCAGAATCGAGAGGCACAGTTACTGGCATTAGGGGAAAGGCAGAGCGCGGGGAGAGAGTGCGGGTTAAAAACAGCCTGGGTGGCCAGCAAACTAAATGTAAACAATAAAGTGCGAAAGAAAATTCTCTTTTTTTTAATCATTTTTTTTATTAGTGAAACACCATGAAGTACACTTATAGACTTATAAATTTTTGTGCTTGAGTTTCAGTTATACAATGATCAAGTACCCATCCCTCCACCAGTGCCCATCCTCCCCCACCACGGGTCCTAGCATCCCTCCCACCCCCCATCCCCCCCTGCCCCACCCTGCCGCTGTGGCAGGGCATTCCCCCCGTTCTCTCTCTCTTCTTTTGGGTACTGTGCTTTGCCAGAGAGGCATTGAGTGGCAATCATGTTTGGTCTATAGACTACTTTTAGCATGTCTCTCCCACCCTGGGAGGGTCTTCACAACACCCTTTATTTGGTGCTCTCTTCTCTATCTGAGCTTCCTTCTCACCTAGCACATGTGGCTGGCCTTCACGTTGCTGGCATTAAAAAAAATGAAAAGTAAAAAAAAAAAAAGATAGTCCCATAAAAAAAATAGTTTTTCTTTTACTTCTTTTTGATAGCCACCAATGAAAAAAATTGACAGTGAAACTGTAGTTCCTAACTTTGCTATGTAACAATCGAAATGTGTACTGAAATGTGTATCATTTTATATTTTAAAAGAAATTTTAGAAAAACAACAGTGCCTGTGAGGGAGCACTCAAAGGGTTGGTATAAGTGTCTAGCATGCAGGACTCCTGGCTTTAATCCTCAGTATCATATTGTCCCCTTGGTACCCCTGGGAGTGATCCCTAAGCACTAATTTGTGTTTCTAATAAAATATAAATAAAAGAAAAAAAAAACAGCCTGGGTGGGCCGGAGCGATAGCACAGCGGGTAGGGCATTTGCCTTGCATGCGGCCGACCTGGGTTCGATCCCTGGCATCCCATATGGTTCCCCCAAGCACCGCCAGGAGTAATTCCTGAGTGCAGGGCCAGGAATAACCCCAGAGCATCTCTGGGTGTGACCAAAAAAAAAGAAAAACCAGCCTGGGCTGGAGCGTAGATTTCCCATCCCCAGCCCTGCCTAGGGTCCCCTGAGCACTACTGGGAGTGATCCCTGATCATCGAGCTGGGAATAGCCATCACTCACTCACCTACCCAGCCCCTCTGGATCAAATCCAGCTCCCCTGCTGCTCAAATTCTATGCAGCGGAAGATGGAATTTCCAGTGGCTGTTTGCTTACTGGGGCTCTCTTGCTAGTTTTGATGTGTATTTCTTTAACTTCACAGCAGTGCCTGGCAAGCTACCCGTGGCGTATTCGATATGCCAAAAACAGTAACAATAACAGGTCTCATTCCTTTGAAAGAGCCTCTAATACGGCAGCTTTGGGAAAGACGAGTAAGGAGAGGCTGCTAAAATCTCAGGGCTGGGACTAATGGAGATGTCACTGGCACCTGCTCGAGTAAATCGATGAACAGTGGGATGACAGTGATTCAGTGGTACAGTGATTTCTTTAAACTCCAAGGAATCTCCATCCCCTTTCCCCATCCACCAAAATGTCCCTCAGAAAAGAAGGGACCTTGTGTCTTTTACAAAGTGTCTTATGGTGGCCTGGGGATGTGACTCTCTCAAAGCGGTGCCCAGGTGGTGCAATTGTATGTGTGTGTGTGTGTGTGTGTGTGTGTGTGTGTGTGCGCCTGCCTACCTGGGACCTCTCACATTGTTTTTTTTTTTTTAATTTTAGAACTTTTTTTTTTTTGAGGGGAGACTTGGAGACCACCCCCGGTAATGCTTGGGCTCTCCTTGGGGCTTGCTCCGAGCAGTGCTCCCGGGTGCATAGAGAGCTCGGGATGGACGCAGACCTCCAGGGTGGTTCTCCAGGCCGGTGAGCTCTCCCAAGCTCTCCAGAGAGGAAAAGGGTCTGTTGAACCAGGGGAAGAAGGACTGGCTCAGTTGGATTAATTTTTTTCTTTTTTTTTTTCTTTTTGGGTCACACCTGGCCATGCACAGGGGTTACTCCTGACTCATGCACTCAGGAATTACTCCTGGCGGTGCTCAGGAGTAATGGGATGCTGGGAATAAAACCCGGGTTGGCCTCCTGCAACCCAAACGTCCCACCCGCTGTGCTATCACTCCAGTCCCTCAGTTGGATTAATTTTTAATAACCCCAGGTAACAGAAAGCATCAATTCAGCCACCCAGGCGGGGCTCTCCAAGCCCGGAGTGTTCAAATCCGAAACGGCTTCATTTCAGCAAGCTCTGCAAACTCTTGGAGAAAAATTAAGAGCCAAGGGCATCAGAAACTGCACCGTCATCACAGACGCGGGCTGGGCAGCTGGAGCGCCTGGGCCCCCTGGCGGGCAAAGGTGACCAGCATTTCCCCGGGGAAAACCTGGGCGCCGCAGCCTGGGCTTTCCTCGGGCGCCCCCAGGTGGACATTTTGGGTCTACTACCCCTAGGTGCTCAAACCACAGGAACGATAATTAACTAATTGCTCATCACCAAGAACTTGAGTTCTTTTTTTTTTTTTTTTTTTTTTTCTTTTTGGGTCACACCCGGCGATGCACAGGAGTAACTCCTGGCTCATGCACTCAGGAATTACTCCTGGCGGTGCTCAGGGGACCATATGGGATGCTGGGAATCAAACCCCGGTCGGCTGCGTGCAAGGCAAACACCCTACCCGCTGTGCTATCGCTCCAGCCCCAGAACTTGAGTTCTTAACCTCCCACAGTCTCTGCTATGTAAGTGGTCCAGCTTCACAGCGTCACGACTAAATATTGCAAGAGAAGACACGCCGATGAAACTCACAGGTATACATAGGTCCTCGGACTGAAAAGTCTGGGGTCCCCCCTAGGAGGCAGATAAGGTCTGTGAATTGTCCCAGTTCTGTCAATTATGGAGCTCCCGAAGCACATGGCTGCAGACGAGGCCACACAACAACTCCAAATTCCACAGTGCTGACAGCCCAGTAGAAGCACAGCAAATTAGAAGGAAAAGTAGCACAAAAGCTCACTTAGCGCGATAAATAAAAATGGCAACACAGAAGGCTCAACTAGCACCAAACAGCCCAGTGAATCCGCAGACAATAACTTTGTATCTCCATTGTGAGATATGACAATTTTCACAAATTTTCTTTCATGGAACTATGTTTTTGATAATTCCATTTGCCATTTTGTTGTAACAAGCAATATGAAATAAATGGTTCTGTGTCTGATAAGGGGGCAGGCTTGGGATGGGTGGGAAACTGGGAACATGACGGAGGAAGGTTACACTGGTGATGGGATTGGTGCCAGAACATTGAATGCCCGATACAACCGTATTATGAACAACTTTGTAAACCACAGTGCTTAGAGATAGAAAAAAATAGGAACTTGAGTTCTTAGTCTTTCTTTTCTTTCTTTCTTTCTTTCTTTCTTTCTTTCTTTCTTTCTTTCTTTCTTTCTTTCCTCCCTTCCTTCCTTTTTTCTTTCTTTCTTTCTTTCTTTTTCTCTTTGGGTCACACCCAGCGATGCTCAGGGGTACTCCTGGCTCTATACTCAGGAATTACTCCGGACGGTGCTTGGGGGACCATATGGGATGCCAGGGATTGAACCCGGGTTGGCCATGTGCAAGGCAAACACCCTACCTGCTGTACTATCACTCTGACCCCAGCCTTTGTTTCTTTAAACGTTTATTTGACTTATCTCATAAAGGTGGTGGTGTACAAAACAAGGACCATCAGATCAGACTTTCACACTGATGAATTTCTTGTAATCCTAGAAAATGAGCTCCCGTGTGCTAGACACAATCTTCAGAGTTTTCAATAGTTGTTATAATATTTTATTTTTTGGGTCATATTTGGTGGTGCTCAGAGCTTACTCCTGGCTCTGTGCTCTGGGATCACTCCTGGCAGGCTCTGGAGACCATATGGGGTGTTGGGGATCAAACCTTATGCATGGTAAGTGGCCTACCTGCTGCACTATCTCTCTGGCCCCTGATTTATTTATATGTTATTGTTATTATTATTATTATTATTATTATTTGCTTTTTGGTTCACACCCAGCAATGCACAGGGGTTAATCTTGGCTCTGCACTCAGGAGTTACTTGTGGCGATGCTCAGGGGACCATATGGGATGCTGGGAATCGAACCTGGGTCGGCCGCATGCAAGGCAAACGCCCTACCCGTTGTGCTATTGCTCCAGCCCCTTATATATTATTATTATGGGCTGGAGCGATAGCACAGCGGGTAGGGCGTTTGCCTTACAAGCGGCCAACATGGCCGACCCGAGTTCTATTCCTCCGCCCCTCTCGGACAGCCCGGCAAGCTACCGAGAGTATTCGATATGCCAGACGCAGTAACAACAAAGTCTCCAGTGGAGACGTTACTGGGCCCGCTCAAGCAAATCGACGATCAACGGGAGGGCCTTTACCTTTACCTTTACCTTTATTATTATTTGACTTACTTTTTAACTAGGTAAAGGTAAAGGCCCTCCCGTTGATCGTCGATTTGCTTGAGCGGGCCCAGTAACGTCTCCATTGGAGACTTTGTTGTTACTGTGTCTGGCATATCGAATACTCTCGGTAGCTTGCCGGGCTCTGCCCACTCTTTTTTTTCCTTTCCTTTCCTTTTCTTTTCTTTTCTTTTCTTTTCTTTTCTTTTCTTTTCTTTTCTTTTCTTTTTGGGTCATACCCAGCCGATGCTCAGGGGTTACTCCTGACTCTGCACTCAGGAATCACTCCTGGCGGTGCTTGGGGGACCATATGGGATGCTGGGAATTGAACCCGGGTTGGCTGTGTGCAAGGCAACCAACCAGCTGTGCTATTGCTCCAGTCCCAATGCCCACTCTTAAAAAATCTATTCTTACAATAAATCGTAATGATAATGATAATAATGGAACTTTTAGAACTCATTTTTTTTTTTTTTGCTTTTTCGGTCATACCTGGAGATGCTGTTGGCTCTGCACTCAGGAATTACTTCTGGCAGTGCTAGGGGGAATCATACGGGATGCTGGCATTGATCTGGGGATTAATCCGGGGTCTGCCACGTGCAAGGCCTATGACTCGGGCCCCAGAGATCTCATGTTCTACTTCGGTGTTGGAGTTCCCAGTCAGCACAGTTGTGGTGCTGGAGACCCCACCTGCAGCCTCATTTATGCAGGCAGCCCCTCTGCCCCTGAACTGGCTCTGAGGTACCCTACAAACACATTTTTAAACTCTGTGGCAGGGGATCAGAAGCATAAGGCAGAGTTTGTTTGTTGTTGTTTTTTTTGAAGGGGATCAGAAGCATAAGGCAGAGTTTGTTTGTTGTTGTTTTTTTTCTTCTTTTGAAACGTCAAAACTCTCATGTCAATGAGATAAAATTTATGCAAGCCATTTAAGATGATTTGTTGGGATTTTTCATAATATCCTTTTAAACATGTGTTTCACAGGAACAAAAGGCTTGGGCTACTGGACCCTGGAATTTCTTTCCTTCCTCGCACTTCAAGGCATCTTTGAGATTAGGGAAGCTTTGTGTCTGAAGACACAATTTCCCTAGCCCAAGGTTCCAAGGACGGGATCCCTCACATGTTCCTCTTGCAGGGGCCGGAATTTCATTCCTGCATAACAAGGTCCCTGAGCACTATTGGAGAGAAGCCTGAGCACTGAGTCAGGAGTAGCCCTTGAGCGGAGCAGGGTGTGACACTTCAAAAAAAAAAGTGATGAGTGTGGTGTTGGAATCATGTGTACAGGAAATAGTTATTAAGAATATTGGGAGGGGCTGGAGTGATAGCACAGCAGGTAGGGCGTTTGCCTTGCATGTGCCCGACCCGGGTTCGATTCCCAGCATCCCATGGGGTCCCCTGGGCACCGCCAGGGGTAATTCCTGAGTGCATGAGCCAGGAGTAACCACTGTGCATTGCCGGATGTGACCCAAAAAGAAAAAAAAAAGAATATTGGGAGATGGGGTAGGTGCCGCATCCCGCCTTCTCCAGATGGAACCCCGGTGACCATGAGTCTCTACAAGCATAGTTTGGGCATGCGGGAACCAGGACATTTTTTCCAAACCGCGCGGCTGCGACATCTCCTTATATATACAAAGTGATCAATGGAAAGTAAATCATCCAACGTTTCTCTCTGAAAATCAGGCTTAACTCTTTTGCAAACCACAACACTCAAAAGGAGAGAGAGAACAGAGGGGAATGCCCAGCCACAGAGGCAGGGTGGGATGGGGGGTATGGGGGGAGGGAGCGATACTGGGATCCGTGGTGGTGGGAAATGGGCACTGGTGGAGTAACGGGTATTCGAAATTAAAAAAATAAATAAATAATTAAAAAAAAACACAAAAGAATATTGAGAGACACACAGAAGACTCTTGGACCAAGCAGCTCACAGCAGAGATGCCTCTGGACTTTAAGCCAGGCTGATTTCACCGGGGTGCCCCAGATGGAGGCAGGCAGCGTCCCTCCACCTGCCCTCTAAGAATCCCGGTGACCACTAACTTCTAGAACCCAGTGAGAAGTGCAGGTCCTCGGGTTCAGTGACAGCAAACTCCAGGCCTCAAGGGATAGGGGATGGGCCGGCTCTTCTCATCTCCTCATCTCCATGGGACACCGGAGGTCATGCCCACACAC